>NC_140586.1:893369919-894845752 GCF_964204655.1 Triturus cristatus
CATCCCAAGAAACCAGAGTCCAGAACCGAAGAGGCAAAGGCAACAGAAGCACCACCCTCAAACCGGTAATGAGACATGAAGGAATGAGGGGAAGACCAAGTGGCCGCACTGCAAATATCCCCATGGAAACATCGCAAAGGCAGCCCAAGAAACAGCAACAGAACAAGTAAAATGCCTCAGAATAGGATGAGAGGGAACCACATACCGGACAACATATGCCAACAGGATAGTCCCCGTAATCCACCGACTGAAAGTGGAAAGAAATGGCTACAGGCCTTCTGGACCACACCAAAAGTGACAAACAAATAGTCCACCCCACAAAAAGAAGCCGTGCGGGACAAGTAAAGCAACAAAGCCCGCTGCACAGCCAAAGGTGCAATTGAGATTCCTCCGCCAATGAAGGAACAGGAAAGAAAACAGGGAGGATCACCTCCGCCGACCGATGAAAGAAAGAAACCACATGAGATACAAAAGTAGGATGAGCTCGCAAGAGCACCCTATCCTCCAAAATCCTCAATAAAGGAGCAGACCGGAGGAACGCCCCCAACTCCCCAACACGTCAGGCAGAGGCAAAAGACACCAAAAACACCACGTCAATGTCAAACTGCATGTTCACTGACTCCAACGGCTCAAAGGGAACACCCTGCAAAGCCCTCAACACCAGCGAAAGGTCCCACGGGGGAGGTGACAACACAGGACGAGGGCACTGAAAAGTCAGAGACAAGAAAAGACGAGCCACCAAGGTCTCTATCGACACAAAAGGCCATGAAAAGCCCAAATGGCTGCCCACTGAGCACTGAGGGTAGAAAGGGCCAAGCCCAATTCAAATCCAGCCTTCAAAAAATCCAGGACCCCAGAAGGATACAAGCCCTCAACAGAGCGACCGAGGCGCTGACACCAACTGGCAAAGTTGTCCCAATGCTCAGCGTCAGATATCAAAGTAGAGGGGCGCCAGGACAGGTGGTCAAGACACGCAACCTCCAAAGAACAACCACTCTGGATCAGGGAACATCGCTCAAGAGCCAAGCTTGAAGTCCCATGGACCGGAACACAGGAAGAGGAACCATAGGGCCCATCAAGGGATACGGATGGAACAGCAACGTACAACCAGGACGCACCACTAATTCCAACAACCGAGGAAACTGCGGACGGCTGCGCCAACCCAGAACCACCAGAAGCACCAAGGACCTTCTGCAAAACTGCCGGAATCAGGGGAACCGGAGGAAAGACATACAACAGGCCCCTAGGCCAGAGGAAGGACAACGCATCCACCCTCCAAGCCAGTGGACAAGGCATAATCGTGCAGAAAAAACGGACCTTGGCATTCCCAGAGATGCAAACAAGTCCACCACCAGACACCCAAACCCCTCTGCAACATCAGGAACATCGCACATGTCAGAGACAAAGACCCCATGGAGGGAAAAGACAATTTTCAGACACTCTGCCACTACATTCTCCCGGCCCAGGAGGTAAACCGCAGACAGGGAGGCCAACACCAACTCCGCCCAAGAACAAATGAGGCAACTGAGGCAACACTGAGGAAACGAACCCTGCAACCCCCTGATTAACGATGTAGGACATGACAACCTGGTTGTCCTTCCGGACCTGAACATGGTGACCCTCCAACAAGGCAGCAAATGCCAAGAGACCCAATTGTATGGCCTTCAGAACACAGTAATTGGAGGAACAAGACATCAGAGCCACCAACCACCATCCCAGGACCGAAGCGTTGTTCAGAGTCACTCCTCAGCCCAACAGACTGGCATCCATAGTGACCACCTGAGAAGAAACAAACAGAAACGGGCGACCCCTGTACAGATGACCGTCGTCCAGCCACCAACCCATATCCTCACTCACCTGGGCTGACACAGGAACCCCCTGACTGAAATCCAAACCTCAGGGGCGCCAATGAGACAAAAGATAGTTAACCACAGGATACACATTGAGACAAGCCCAAGGATTCACCAACAAGGAGGCGGACTCCATCCCCTGGACCCGCAACCAAAGACACACAGGAGGGAATGCCCTGGACAACAGGGACCGAATCTCCGATAACAGAGACAATCTCCGGGCATGAGGCAGAAACACCAATCCCAACAGAGTCCGGAAGTGATCCCCAATGTATGTTAGAACGCAAGAAGGAACCAGTCAGGACCTCATCCGAAGCACCAGAAATCCGTGTCCCTCCACCACCTGGCAAGCTTCCTGAACATGAAGCTCCAATTCAGAGAAAGAAGAAGCAGAAACAACAAATCAACTAGGGAAGGAAACACCTCAACACTCTTCCCATGGAAAAGCCCAATCCAGGGTGCCAGAACCTTAGTAAAGACAAAAGGGGAGGAACACAGGCCAACGGGCAATACCTTGAACTGAGAAAGAAAGCCCAACACACAAAAGTGGATAAACCACTGGGACTCCAGATGGACAGGCACATGGAGATACGCATCCTGTAGGTCGAGGGAAGCCCAAAAATCCACCCAATAGACCAGAGGCAGGATCACCTGCTGGGACACCATCTGGAACTTGACTGAAGGAATAAACCAAGACAACTACTACAGATCCAACACTGGGCTGACGTCTCCGGCAAGCTTCTCCACCAGGAAGAGAATAGAGTACACCCATAGCCCCCACTGTACCTTGGGCACCGGAACGACAGTGCCCTTGGTCACCAGACAACGGATGCCCTCCAAGAGAGCCACCCACTTTAAACATCCCTGGGACATGGACCCAAAAACTGGGGGCGTCTGGACGAACCCAATACGAAAACCTTCCGACACTACTGGAAGGATACATTGACCTGAAACAGACCCTAACCATTTGTCCACAAAGAGAGACAGGCGACCCCCAACAGGACCCACGCCCGGAGCAACCCAGGCAGGATGTAGAGGGGGCAGAAGAGGAGTAGGAGGCGGCAGAGAACCGGGACAAGTCAGAGGAAGGAGCACCCCGGCCATGCCCCCTTCCATGAAAGGGCCGAGAAACCGTACCTCGATGAGCTGGACCAAAAGCCCAATGTGCCCCAAAAACACGGGAGCGCACCGTCCTCTCTGGAGCCAAAAGTTCACGATCTTCGCAGGCTTCATGACCATGTCCACCAAGGGAGCACCAAGAGCTCAACAACAGAAAAAGGAATTTTCATTAGCAAGACCTTCTGAGTCACATCGACCTCCCAGGAACGCAACCACAATGACGGTGAGCCGTAACAGAAGGCCCAGTCGTAGAAAGAAATATTAGCGCCCTGAGAAGACATGCCAGCCATCAAAGAATCCACCTCCACTGAGGCCGGATACTTAACACCAAAGCCCTGCAAGGTACAACGCCTGGCCAGAAAGCGGGAATAAGTAATTCCACCAACATCCTTCCACTCAGACTCCAACACCAACAAAATAGGGGAGTGTAGAGGCAACGACTCCGGCACCGTCTACTGACACTGTGAAAAGAAATCCATATCCACCACAGCAACACCAGAATCAGGGAAGAACAGGTCGGAGTGAATAAGCAGAAGGACGACTCCAAAAACCGATCCCTGCACAAAACGACCCTGAAGCTCCACATTCTCCTCCCCAATAGAGTCCAGGGAGGGACTAGGTTCACACTAAGCCATCTTAAAAGGAGGAACAGCCTCCCTATCATGAAAAACCACAGCCACAGTAGACCGTATCATCTGATGAATACCAGCCAGCGAAGAAATCGCATCAGCAGAGCCCGAAGACTCCCCACCGTGAGAAGAAGAAGCCAAGGCAGCATTGTCCTCCTTATCAGAAAATGTAGGACAGCACGGCTAAACAGCGTGTGAACACCCATATAAACCCCCATAATACCTTAGGATGTCCCCCGGCATGGTCCAAGCATGCACGCAATGGCTTACCAACACAACAAAGACGAAACAACGGAGCTGGACACAGCGTGCGGACATGAAAGGAGGCGGCACAGAGCCACGCCCCCCTCAACCCGAAGCACAACACCCAACCCCACCCGGACCACAGCCGAGCCACGGCAGTAGGGGAATAAGGTAATGGCACCGGGACAGAGGGAGCCCACAAGAGATCCTGGCCGTCCTATTTTGGAGCCAAAATGCACCACAAAAGAAGGCGGTGAACAGGGGGCAACCGACTGGGAAACCACTGGTCAAAGCCAAAAACCCGCTGAGACAGCTAGAGCAGGACTCGGCAGGCATCAGTAACTACAATAGAGAAACACCGCTCATTCCGGAAGTCCGCTTAAGCAGGACCCGAGGAGCATATCAAAAGAGGCCACATTCGAATGCCACGCAAACCAAGACCCCCGGGGTAAAAGAGTCTGCTAAAGCAGGGCCGCAGCCCCCACTCACCTGAACACAGGAAACAGCACTCGGAGTAGTGCAGAAACAAAAAAACAGGTTATAGTGTGGATCTTGTATCCTTTTATGTGATTGGTGGTTGCCACTGGGGGCCATATTGGAGGAATAGGGAGAATAGCATGATATATTTTGCTTGGAGTTTCTGTGGGAGCTGAATGCTCATTGGTAATTAATGTGGCAAGGAAGACGGACGAGTAGGTAATGAAATGTTACGGTTTTGCCTGGAGCATAACTTGTTTTTAATTTAAAACCAATGGTACAGGCAGGTAACCGGGACCACCATGGGAAGCAACATACTGATCGCTGTTCAAAAACCAGCATTTTAGAACCGCCTACTACCAGAGTCTAACCTGCTACAAAGTGTCATTTCGCTTCACAGATTTCTCAACGTCACAGCGTTAAGCTGCCGTTGCCAACTTCAGTTTCTAAACATAAATCTTCCTGAACCACTAGCACACCGGGTATCTGTCTTGCTTCTCAATAAGAGCTTTCTGTTCAACCAGCTTCTATATAAATGTCTTAATTAATTGGTCATTGTGTGGAAATATGGATTTTTCTGGTCAGTTATGTCCCCTATCTTGGACCCCAACGGTTCTATGTGCATGTCACAAGTACATGTATGTTCCCTCCAGTTCCAGTTATAAAGACGCAAACACATGTGCGTCCACCGTCAACATGTCCTCTGTCAGATCCGCCATGAATAGGCCGGATATTCCATTCCTAAGTACGAAAGGCCACCGGTTTTATATGGTTCACTTATGCCATTTTACAGTCCAGGCAAGTAGGCCCTGATTCTGTCATCAAACTCTTCTTGCCTTCTGCCTCTGAAAGCTCCAGTCTGAGCCTGCATCTGTGACCATGAACTTTGTCTCATTCTCTGCGCGGCTCACGAAGTCTGACATCAGCCTATTCTCTGCCAAGAACTGTATTTCACCTTCGAGTTATCTGCTTCCCCCTCAGCCGATGCATTCCTGCCTAATAGTTTAAGTAAACATTCTTCCAGTTACCAAGCAAAGGGCCCGGCTTCTCTGCCCTCATGCAAGTAATTCATAGTCCTGTTACTATGGAAGATTCCTGCCCTCGCATTTAGTGTAGACGCCTAGACGCTTTTACACGCACGCACAGTCAGTATAGAATAGATTCTGTCCGAGAGTCCTTCTTTTGTGGATAACATAGTTCTTTAAACATAGGATGTTAGATATGATTTGGGATTAGGTTGACTTGACCCCCCAGACTTTTCGTCTCCACATGTAGAGCTAAATGTCAAGTCCCCTTCACCCCCTAGTTACACGTCAATTACACGTCATGCTGCTGCGCGCGCATCTAGGCCAAGTATTATCTTATAGATCCACCTATGTATGACATCATAACCAATTATGTTCCTTTTTACTCCTTGTTCCACCCATTTTTTGTTACGCAGACAACTCGTCATTTTCCTTATCAATTGTTACGCCTATTGCATTCGCTTCATAGTAATATATGTACTATAAAAGTCATTTCATGTCAATAATGTATGTACTTCACTTCCTGAACCTCCGGGGTGATGGAACTTGAAGCATCCGATTATAATCGATTATTGGAATAAAGCCCATTCCGAACCTCTAATACCACGGATTCTGCCTCTCATTTTATTGAGCTATTTTATTATGTTTCTGTATCAAATTCAGTCCCGGTAAAGGAAAATTATTTACCACATGAATGGCGCCCGAATAGGGACACTTTCTCATCTCACGCGCCGGCGGTGAGTTGCAGGCCCGGTCTCCTGCCACAGCTGGACGGACAATAACGCGTACCAGCAGGATTTCCTGTATCTCCCTCCGGTCAAGCGGGGGCGACTGAGACTGCGATCAACACCCAGACGAGGCGGTGAGAAGTGCGAAGTATCCCGACCAGAGCCTAGCTGAGAGAGCAAGATCCGAGGTACACAGAGACCCACCAGTCCGAAGTCAAGCCCAGTGTCCGACGAGTCGAGTCGAGTCCAGTCCGGTTCAAGTTCAAGTTACTGAGGCCTTCCGTTTCCGAAGCTACCCGGTGAGTACCATTGCTGGGGAGGCATTTCTGACGTGCACATAGGTTGTGCCGGTCAAGACGGGTTTGGGTACACAAATCCGGTCTGCACTGTTTTAGCAGTGTATCTGTACTGTTTAGCAGTATATCAAGTATTCCGAAGTATCCAGTTATTGTCAAGAATTAAGCTTGGTGATTAGTTATGCAGACGATCATCATTGTTGTTTCAGTTAAAGGTTTAATGTTAAATGTTTAATGTGTTTAAAAACGTCCTGTATAGTGTGATATGAATGACTGTTCATTATCGTGTTTATTGTATTAAGTCTGTTCAAATTCAAGTATCAGGTCAGTTGGTCAAAATCAAGTATAAGGTCAGTTCTCAATATGCCGCTCTTCTCGAAATTAAGACAGATCACTACCAGAAAAGGGGTTCTCGAAGAAGCCGTTCCTATTCCTCCTAGGGACACTCCAGGGCACTTTATGTATCACAAACATGGCTTAGACGCTATATTATTTCTTGATTTATGGGTAGACTACACCAAGGGATTACCAGAAAGTCAGAGGTGGCCCACAGCGGGAACCTGGGATGCAGAGTGCATCATGAAAGTAGAAGAAGAGTTATGGAAAAGGAAAGTCAGACAGTCACAGAAAGACGCCGTTGAGTTATGGCGTAAAGAATCTCATAGACGCACAGAAAAAGCACGTAGACAGGAAGAAAAGAATAAAGAAAGTTCAAATAAAGTTCGAGAGAATCTATTAATTGAGGAAGGTAGCCGAGTGAAATCAGAACAAGTAGACAGACAAAGAAATGCCCTTATGAATGGTATGTATCCCCTTCTGGCCGAAGGATTACCTAAGGCTACTCCAGAAATACCGAAAGACTTGCCACCCCCATTGTTCCCAATAAAGGTACATCCTAAGGGGCATCCTAGAACCGCAGAAGATGTTTTTCTTTCCTCATATTTAGATGACGCAGCTCCCGAGTATGCTAATTCCGCCCCACATAGACCGCATACCAGGGAGGTTCAACGCCAAGATCCAGTGCCCGTATCCCTACAGCAACAAATCGAGTCACAAGTTCCGGCAAGCACATCTGTTTCTGCATCCGCTCCTACAGCTACTTCTATAGCTGTGTCCACACCTGTAGTTGCTGTGTCACGTTCGACGAATCCTTTCACGCCCGACACCCCAGATGGGGCTACGGGAGGTGCTAGCAACATTTTTTCTACGCCACCCAGAATAAATAAACTTACTTTTCAAGAGTCAGCACATCCACGTACACCGAAACTCATAAGTGCCCGTACGCTGAAGGAACTTCTTATAGATTGTAGATATGACCCTGTGCCCGGTAAAGAGGACGAAATGACCCTGGCATCATTGCGTATCAGACGAGCCGCAGTGTATTTAGGAAAGTTACCAGGAATGACTGAACATCTAGATAAAATATATCATTTTGTCCAAACAGGGCGAGATCCAGAATGTATTAACAGAGCTATGGAATACCAGAAAGTAGAGATACAGGGGGAACTGTTACGTTTCCTCATAAACTGTGTGATCAGAAATCAAGACCGACCGGGGGTAGACCCGGAAGCAATGAAAATTCTTACAAGATGGAGCCAGAATATATCAGAAGGGAGACATGATAAACAAAATTGTATAATAGCCATGTGCCGAAAGATCCGTAAAGAAATAGAACGCCTACACGAAGAGAGATTAGAGGTAGACGAGTTCGAACAAAGCGAGGAAGAAGGGTCAGGACTGCCCACAGGACAGTCGGACACCATAGCCTATGTAGGTAGAGGAAGATCTTGTAATAGTAATAGATGTCTTACTGACTCGATACGTCCGATATGTCCAGATAATAACAGGAATTTCCAAATACCTATAATTAATATAAGGTCTAACGAGCACTCGTTCCAAACCGCCGACAAACTACTCCAAGAACGAAGGGGTTATCATTTTCTCGATTCTATGGATGAACAAGATTTAGCCAGGGCAGCTGTCCATTGGGTGGACAGTCCCGGAAAATATAGTGATGATACAGTAGTACGCACATTTTTGAATCTTACCCCAGATGAACAGAGGTTAGCTGGGATTTATATGATTCAACAACTCATTATACTATATCGGAGTCAGCATTCGGACCCTGGTCCCTTACCTGACATACTGACTGAATTACTTATGAATAAATGGAGAGGTTCAGGTACTAAATTAATTAAAGAAATTCTAGAATCAAGAAAGCAGTATATTCTTTTTGTATGTTCAGACCGTGTCTCATTGCCCGTCAAGAAAAGAACTACGTATCACATGGATAGACAGAA
This sequence comes from Triturus cristatus, assembly GCF_964204655.1. NCBI lineage: Eukaryota > Metazoa > Chordata > Amphibia > Caudata > Salamandridae > Triturus > Triturus cristatus. The sequence continues at coordinate 893,378,587 of NC_140586.1, forward strand.
TCCCTTACGAGAAGTACATCCAATAAAAGGCGAGGACAACGAGTTTAAGCGCGTATTTGTATACACGCCCATATCAAAAATAGAATTGTTACAAATGAAAAAAGTGGTACCCAGTCATGACAAAGATCCAGCGGGTTTTCACCGAGAAATTAAAGACATGTTACTCATGGGAGAGTATACCTATCCCGACATTATGACAATATTAAAGGTATTAATGCCTGCTGGTATTTATGAGAAACTCAAGGAAAAAGAGTGGGAGGTAGGAGACCAAAAGATAGAATGGTCAGTGTTAGAAGCAGAAGAAAAAGCCCGAACTGCAGGAGCAGGACTTGGGGATAAAACTAAAGCACTGCCAGGTTTATTAGTACAGGTACTGCCACGTTTATTAACTACGAAAAAGGAAGATTGGGGTACAATTTCAGCCTGTAAACAGAAGCAAGATGAAGACACTAGTGATTACTATGCCCGATTTGAAAAATGTTTTGGTATAAATAGTGGCATAAAAGCAAGTAGCGAATCATACCCACATCTGTTTGTAACAAAATTAGTAGAAAATGCTCTGCCACCAGTAAAGAATAGAGTATTAAAATTCGAGAGCACCTGGCAAGGTAACACTCCATCACAAATGTTACAAATGTTACAGTACCATCACAATAGAATTAGAGAGGAACAAGAACATGAACACAGACGCATGAAAGACACGAAAATGAAAATGCTAGTTTCCCAGACAGTTCCAGCTGAAGGACATAAAAAGGGTATGACACATTCCGATTCGGCAGGACCTGTAAAAGGGACATGCAATTATTGTAAAAAGCCAGGTCATTATGTACACGATTGTCCAGTTTTAAAACATAATACCGCCATAGGTAAAACACAAGAAAGATCACGGCCATTTAGACAAGAGCAGAATGAACAAGGAGCTCCGCAGCATGCCCAGGCCATGCCAGCCGCACAACAGCCAATACAGTTTGTGCCAGCTGCACCACCGTTGCCTGTTGCTGCCACACAGACAACAACACGACAAATGTATCAGACCGCACAGTATGAATATCCTGAGTATCAGCGTTACGCATGAACTAGCCTAGAGAGGGAAGTTGACTTACCCCTTATTGAAATCCCAGTAGACCAAGAAGGACCTTATGTACATAGTGAATTATTAGGCCAAGATAGAAAATTTCTACTCGATACAGGGGCAAGTCGAACGACCATAAAACGTAGTGAAGTTCCAGGGGCACCCCTCTCAGGCTCACAGAATATTTCCCTTGGTTTTTCAGGAAAACCTATTGTTAATGAAGTGTCACAACCTCTGCCACTTACGATAGGACCTCTGACCCGAACTACAGATTTATTGCTTACTAAATCATGTCCAGAAAACTTGCTAGGAATAAAAACGTTGAAAGCTCTTGGAGCCATAATATGTTGTTCTCCGGAAGGAGTAAGATTGTTTTTACGTGATTTTAAAGGTCACTATGTGTCTAGAGACATGGATCCCCGACTACAGACTTTACCTACACATCTATGGGCACAAGGCCCTACTGATGTTGGACGCATGAATATTACACCATATCAAGTCACATTAAAGGCAGGAGTGGTGCTACCACGAATGCGACAATACAAGTTACCACCAGATGCTGTAGTGGCTTTACTACAAATCATTGACGAGCTCATTGCCCAAGGAGTAGTCGTGGAAACGGACTCCAATGTATGTAATTCGCCGATAATTCCGATTCTTAAACGAACAGATCCTAAGGCCCCGCCAGTCTATCGATTGGTTATTGATCTACGCGAGTTAAACAAATGCATTGTGCCACAATTCCCTGTGGTCCCAGATATCTCGTCATTACTGACAGCTATTGATTCCGAAGCGACATTCTTTACTGTAATCGATCTCAAGAATGCCTTTTTCAGCGTCCCAATAGATCCGGAAAGCCAATATTTATTCGGATTTAGTTTAAATGGACGTAGCTTTAAATTCTCACGCGCACCTCAAGGATTTACAGAAAGCCCCAGCATCTATAGCCAAGCACTGAAACGAGAACTAGATAGTATCTACATGCCAGTTAACACTGCTCTGCTCCAATACGTCGATGATTTGCTGATCACCGCAAGAAGCGAACCAGAATGTGAAAAAGCATCACTGACAGTTTTAAAATTTCTAGCCGAAAAGGGACACAAGGTGTCCCCTTCTAAGCTGCAATTCTGTGTCCAGCGAGTTGTTTATCTTGGACACTCGCTGTCCAAGGAGGGAAGGCAGCTTACACCAGACCGCATTCAGTTAATAGCTAACATGCCAATACCCAAGACACAAAAGGAGGTGCGGGCTTTCATAGGCCTCACTTCATACTGTAGACAGTGGATCCCGCAATATGCATTTCTAGCAAAACCACTCATCCAGTTGACAACCCAGGAGGCAGCCACATCGACTGTTCTCCCTTGGACTCAGGAACATACACAAGCTTTTGAAAGCCTAAAGAAAGCTTTATGTCAAGCACCTGTTTTAGCAACGCCATGTTACAGAAAACAGTTTACACTCTTTGTTACAGAACGCGAAGGTACTGCTTTGTCAGTACTCACACAGGAACAAGCAGGAGCACACAAACCATGTGCTTATTTTTCTAGTACATTAGATCCCGTAGCTCAGGCTTTGCCTGCATGCCTAAAATCAGTAGCAGCGACAGCTTTAGCAATTAGACAAAGCGATGCCATAGTGTTAGGGCATCCATTGACAGTTCAAGTACCACACACAGTAGAAGTCCTTGTGAATAGAACGCAAACACAACACTTGACTATAGCACGACTTACAGGGTATGAACTTACATTGTTTCAGCCACATATAGAAATCAGACGCTGTAACACATTGAATCCTGCCACACTTTTGCCAGTAACCGGAACAGACCCACTAGCTCATGACTGTATTGAAATTATTACTATAACGACAAAACCCAGACAAGACTTGACAGATGTCCCATTGTCAGATCCAGACCTGACGTTGTATGTAGATGGTTCATGTATGAGAACGAATACAGGAGAGTTAGTGGCTGCTTATGCAGTCACAACAGATACAGAAGTCATTGAAACTAATCGTATTAATACTTTGTCAGCTCAAGCCGCAGAGCTCATCGCTCTGACACAAGCCTGTATTCAAGCCACAAGTAAAAAAGTCAACATATACACTGATTCACGTTATGCATTCGGAGTTGTACATGACTTCGGCGTGCTGTGGCGAGAGAGAGGTTATTTAACTTCCCACGGTGCCCACATTCAGCACGGACCTCTCATTCATGCCTTATTAGATGCAATACATCTACCTACTGCAATATCAATTATGAAATGTAAAGCTCATACGAAGGTTACTGATATCATTTCTCAAGGCAATGATCTAGCCGACAGAACAGCTAAACAGACTGCTCAAACTCAGACTCCCGACATGACAAAGACAATAGTCCCGATACCGACACATTGTATGACAGTTAAAGACCCTACTCTTGACGTAATTGACATACAGACACATGCTACACAAGACGAAATAAAGAAATGGACTGAATTAGGAGGGATCCAAACGGACCAGGGATGGATGATGAAGGAAAAGTCTGTGTGGTTCCTTCCTGATTCAATGGTCCAAGTTATAATTAACACTACACATAGTCCAGCACATCTCGGAGAAAAAGCTATGCTAGACAGCATTCAACACATTTGGTTCAATAAACATTTACGAGCAGCAGCAAAGCAAAAAGTCCGTACCTGTATGATCTGTTGTCAGTTTAACCCAGGAAAAAGCGTTCCCGTAGAACAGGGTGGATTTCAGCCTCCTGATCACCCTTTTGAAGTGCTCCAGATGGATTATATCCAGATGGAACGATGTCGAGGATTCAAATACGTTCTTGTAGTTGTCTGCGCTCTGTCCCGTTGGACGGAGGCATACCCGGTTTCAGATTACACTGCCCCGACCACTGCCAAACAGTTAGTTCGAGAATTCTTCCCACGATACGGTTTACCACGTGTTGTCTACTCAGATAACGGCCAGCCGTTCTCATCCGAATTAATGAAACATGTTTCACTTCTGTTAGGATATCAGTGGAAATTCCACTGTGTCCGACACCCCGAGGCAGCAGGTCTCGTAGAAAGACATAACCAGATACTGAAAATCAGATTGTCCAAAATATGCAGAGAGAAAGGTGTCGACTGGGTAGTAGCATTACCAGTTGCACTCTTTTACATGAGAATGGTAGCACACTCTCGAACAGGGCTATCCCCGTATGAGGTGATCTTCGGCAGACCACCAAATATGTGGGGGACGCCCATACCACGCAAAATAACTGATGTTGACTGTAATATGCTGACAGATTATTTGGCTTCCTTGATGTCTGCACTACAATCTTGTCGTTCACAGGTAGCTGCAGCCTTTCCCGACAACACTGAGGTGAAACCCCATGACATAGTTCCGGGTGATACTGTATTTGTGAGAAATTTCGACCGAAAGGCTCAGCTGGAGCCCAGGTGGAAGACACCCAAGTTGGTTCTGCTAACCACAAGGACAGCCGTGAAGATCGAGGGCCGCAAGGGCTGGATTCATTCAAGTCATATCAAGAAATTTCATGGACAATACTCGGATATAGACATTGTGCCCTGCACTCCCTCACAGACTGATTCAAAACTTCCTTTGGTTGAAAAGACTGAAACAGAACTTTACAAAGTTAAGTTGAGGCCTAGAACGTCAGACGGTTTGATTGTTTAAGTCCTCTCCTAGGTGAAGCGGTTGAATCTGTCTCTGACATGTATCCTCTAGACCTGAATCATGGACAGTCGCGAAAAATGATGAAACGACAGGCGTATTGTAAATCACTGCGTAGCCATTGTATAGTGACATTATTAATTTTGTTTTCCTTAAGTCTTTTAATAATTATTACAAGTATGTTGTTGCACATATATTACCCTATTGCCAGCAATGTTCACAATGTTATTGCAGAACATTCTTTTAGTGACTTACCTCCGCATGAATTGTCTTATAGACTTGCGCTGCGCAATAACACTTTCATTAGTATGTTACATTATTCCCATCAGACTAGTAATGCCACTAATTGTTGGGTGTGTGGCCGGCTCCCTCCCTATCAGAATTATGAAGGAGTCCTGCCATTCTTTCCACATCCATTTACACATAACGGCTCCTGTGGAGCATGGTTTAGTTTAATCAATTCCATAAACTCAGACACAGCAGTTTACCAAGATCAGTGGGTATGGGGAAACCTGAACCTAGTTTTACTCAAGGTCTGCTATCCTGACAAGGAGGGTCGCCCCAAAAGAACAGGAACTGATCTAGAAAATGAAGTATATGGATTAGGTAATTTTACACCTAATCTCATGATTCTAAATGTCGTATCCGAAGTTGAACTAGTCTTACCCACCATGTCAGTATTCCCAGCGAAGGGTGAATTGTGTGTAAGAAAGGTTGGTTCCATACATATGGGCCATAGTAAGTGTACTACTACAGTAGAATTCAGGGATCAAGGCAAATCTTCATTCAGAGCTTATCGCCACTCCTACTTTATATGTGGTCAGACTGCATATATGCGTCTACCTCTAGATTGGGATGGTACCTGCTACATTGCATTCCTTTTGCCACCTGTTTTCCTAGCTCCTCCTGATTATTATAGAAATATTCATTTAGTACACAATAGAGAGCGGAGAGATCTCCCAATTGTCGATTATACTGAGACGGCATGGGACAAGTATGTAGATTTCAATAAAGGCATCTTTCCCTATATAGGTACAGTTACCAATAGTAAGCTGATACGTAGATTAACTAGAACCCTTGAAGCAGTAGTGAATGAAACTATTTCCGCCTTAGGCAATTTAACAGAAGAGCAGTCTGCTATGCGGATTGTTGTGCTTCAAAATCGTCTTGTCCTTGACGTCATCTTGGCTGATAGAGGCGGAGCTTGTAGGGTCATCGGATCCAGCTGCTGCGTATTCATACCAGAGAATTCGCCATCTGTATATAAAGCTATAACTCGCCTTCACAAGATTGTAAGCCAGATACACCAGAACCCAGGCACTTGGACTTGGTCCAGTTGGTTTTGGAATGTGATATCAGCCTGGGGATGGAGAGTTCTATCCTTCCTAGGTATTGGCCTTCTCATACTATTCAGTTGCTGTATATGTCTACAATGTGGACCAGCGATTTGTGGTCTGTGTGCCACATCGTGTATTCCACCACCAAGATTTCATTCAAGATCCCGGAAGAAGAAAGAAGAACAAATGATGCTATATGAACAGATCAATGGATTAATGAAGATTGATATCTCTTAACGGGCAAGTAGGGGACAAGGAGGGAATGTGGAAATATGGATTTTTCTGGTCAGTTATGTCCCCTATCTTGGACCCCAACGGTTCTATGTGCATGTCACAAGTACATGTATGTTCCCTCCAGTTCCAGTTATAAAGACGCAAACACATGTGCGTCCACCGTCAACATGTCCTCTGTCAGATCCGCCATGAATAGGCCGGATATTCCATTCCTAAGTTTGAAAGGCCACCGGTTTTATATGGTTCACTTATGCCATTTTACAGTCCAGGCAAGTAGGCCCTGATTCTGTCATCAAACTCTTCTTGCCTTCTGCCTCTGAAAGCTCCAGTCTGAGCCTGCATCTGTGACCATGAACTTTGTCTCATTCTCTGCGCGGCTCACGAAGTCTGACATCAGCCTATTCTCTGCCAAGAACTGTATTTCACCTTCGAGTTATCTGCTTCCCCCTCAGCCGATGCATTCCTGCCTAATAGTTTAAGTAAACATTCTTCCAGTTACCAAGCAAAGGGCCCGGCTTCTCTGCCCTCATGCAAGTAATTCATAGTCCTGTTACTATGGAACATTCCTGCCCTCGCATTTAGTGTAGACGCCTAGACGCTTTTACACGCACGCACGCACAGTCAGTATAGAATAGATTCTGTCCGAGAGTCCTTCTTTTGTGGATAACATAGTTCTTTAAACATAGGATGTTAGATATGATTTGGGATTAGGTTGACTTGACCCCCCAGACTTTTCGTCTCCACATGTAGAGCTAAATGTCAAGTCCCCTTCACCCCCTAGTTACACGTCAATTACACGTCATGCTGCTGCGCGCGCATCTAGGCCAAGTATTATCTTATAGATCCACCTATGTATGACATCATAACCAATTATGTTCCTTTTTACTCCTTGTTCCACCCATTTTTTGTTACGCAGACAACTCGTCATTTTCCTTATCAATTGTTACGCCTATTGCATTCGCTTCATAGTAATATATGTACTATAAAAGTCATTTCATGTCAATAATGTATGTACTTCACTTCCTGAACCTCCGGGGTGATGGAACTTGAAGCATCCGATTATAATCGATTATTGGAATAAAGCCCATTCCGAACCTCTAATACCACGGATTCTGCCTCTCATTTTATTGAGCTATTTTATTATGTTTCTGTATCAAATTCAGTCCCGGTAAAGGAAAATTATTTACCACAATTGCTAGCACGTACTCCTTCAATTTTATTTTGAAATTTAAAAAAAAGAATGATGTTTACTTGTTTTTTTTAACCTATTTCAACTCATTATTATACAGTTCTCCTTTATTTATTACCTGTAGTGTTAATTAGGCAAATAAGAGCAGTAATTCTCGCACAAATATCTTCAAATTAGTGTGTGAAAAAATACAGGTAGAAGAAAGTAAAATTAAAATAAACTATATTTTCCACGTTTTGAGCACCAACAGTATCAACCCCGTAGCCGTATTGGTGTATCTTTCGTTTCCCCTGAGCTAATGCAGATTCTATAACATAACATTTTTAAAGCACAGGTTCACTCGGAGGTACCTTGGCGCTAAAAAAAAAACGGATGTTTATTGTTACCCAACTGGATGGTAGTCGCTTTATAGACTTCAGATGGACGAAAGGCTGCGGGGGCCCATCTGGATTTGAACGTGTGTCCATGAGGTCAAACACAGGCCCCTGAAAAGGACGCATTAGTCCATTCAGCCACCAGACCCAGCATAGTAATGAAAACACTAGAAGGAGTCATAAAACTCTGATATTTTTTAGCAATTGTTTTATCTATTACGCCCAAAACTCAAAATAGATCATCTGTCTGTCGAGCTTTCTTTCTTGATTAATTTAAAGAATATTCATTATCAGAAGAACAGCTGAATTAATTTGAGCGTTCATGCTATGCCACTTCAAGGACAGCCGGGCGGAAGTCCCACCAGCTCTTCAGCCAAGAAGTGAAATACCCACACAGGCTGCTCCGGGCAGGAGGTCCCACTCCACTGGAGTTTCTCCCAGATGCATTTATATAAGCCCCCAGGACCAGGCTCACCTGGGGGCTATTATTGTAAACAAGCACGGGAGGCTGCGCTTGTTTTTTAAAATATTATGCCACGGATTTGCGACTCTTTTGCAATTTCACAGCAAACTTTATTAATGTCATTTGAGATGCCATCAGTGATGTCATCAGTGATGTCACTGACCATGTCCTGAATGATGTAATATCTGACGTCATCAGCAGTGCATTGCGGGGGCGCGAGTTATAGTTAACTCAACTAACTATAACAGGGGAATTTCTATGGTTTCTATGAGTGAAATGTCCAACTAACTATAACGTCCCTGAAACCTATGGTTTTTTCAGTGAATTTCTTAGGTGTTTTATATGCTAATTTCATATTTCAATATTTATAAAACCTATATTTTTTCTCATTTTTTAAATAATATTTTGTAACTCTATAAACCTTTTTTGAACTTTAAAAATTATGGATTGTTTTATATCTTCAAAAAAATAATCTATATAAAAAATAAAATTCTGAGAAAACTAGAGTCCCATACCGATAGTCTACCAAGCTCCATCAGCACGCGAATCCTATCCGCCATATTGAAATGGTGCGCATTTCATATCCGACGAGTTCGTGATACCACGTCCCGTGTAAGAACATATACGTATGAGGTCGCGCCAGCTGCTACTTTGGTATGCGACAGGTACACAATACCAAGCCGCACGTTACGTTATGTACGTATGGGGTCGTGCCCGCAGCGCTTTGCGTATGCGACGACTGCACCATGCCAGCCCCTGTGTTACGTCATAGACGTATGGTGCCGCATCGGGAATGCCATTTCCTGATTTTTTTGTATGTCTCAAAACTATATCTACATAACTTTAAAGTGTATATGAGAACAAGCGATAATCGAAAATATTTTAAACATTTGTATATTTCTAACTGTAATAAACGTATATTATGGCAATATTTTCTCAAAATCTTGTCGGGTGTGGCCTCCTTGCGCGCTCGCTGTGCGATTCCCATGTGACCTTAAAGAAAAGCATTTGATTGGTTCATAACATTTCCCATTGTAACAGTTGGAGGACCCCACCCATTTTCGCCATTCTCTCTACAGCGTTTGATGAGAGACTCCTCTTCTGCTTACAGAGCTTTTTTGAAAACTTTTTTCTATGTACACATATCTGACAGTACACACAACATGCAACCATCATCTTCATCAATATTCATGCTCTGTAAAGCAGCCTTCCACCTGTGATAGCCATGCATATAAAAGATACATAACAGAACTTTTCCCCACTGCCAGAGGTAACATGGTTGCATACGCTATCCACAGCACAATCTAATGTGGTACGGCCCACGGGCAGTATCATGCATAGATAATAAACACACGGACACAGATAGATAGTGGAAGTGGGTACGGGCATGTGCGCTCGACTCCTTTTTATTACCAGGGTCACATATCCAGTGACGTCTGTGCTGGATGCGTGTGCTGTGAGTGTAAACTAGCCCTCAGGAATGGTTGCTGCTAGCATCAACTACAACAGTAATCATTGGATCACACAAAGAGATTCAATAGTAAAAGGGTCAAAAGTGTGTGCTGCAGTAAGGTAGGGACAGTAGATGTAAAATAATACAGAAAAGATTCTATCGTAAAAGAACCATAACCATAACTTGTGGTATACTGAGATACAGGCAGTAGATCTGAAATAATACACAAAAAGATTGTATAATAAAGGGTCCAGCAGTTCTAGTGCACTCAGATAGCCACATCAAAAGCATTCAGCATGTGCACAGAATGCGATGAAGCGTGCTGCGAGCGGGCCATACTAGCAGCAATGTCTGTTGCCATCAACACTGCATCATCTGCAATAGCGACTCGATCTCAATTGTGAACTCTGTTGTCTGCAGTGTAGGCCAGAGAGAGCGGTCAGCAAAGACCCACAGCTACGTAAGGTGGACTTGAGCTACACAGTTTGTCGTACGCGAAGCAAGAAAAAGCGTGTGCGGAGCCTGCGATGACGCGTATGCGTGGTGCGCACACAGCGCACTGCAGCAATGTCTTTTCCTACAGGACTGCGTCATCTACAATATCGACTCGATCTGAATTGTGAACACTACTGTCTGCAGTGTAAATTGAAGGCATTAGTCACACAGACATCCATTAATACTTTTTCTCACTTCCTCTTCCCAAAACACAACAACATAAATTACAGAAAACTCTGCAATAAATAAATCAAAACAATTCGAATTGCGATTTCTACTGTCCACAGTGTAGACTATTCAGTGTTCCTTTGAACTTGCAAGATGAATTTCACCATTGTACTAAACATATAACTCATCTAAGAAAACATCTTCAAGCAAATATACTAAAAGAATATTCTGTATATTTCAAGACGTTGTAGTTAGTTGCCTACTGAATTTTGTAATTAAACAATCACAACTCGATCTGAATTGTGAGCCCTGCTGACCGCAGTGTAAGCCAGAGGCAGTAGTCATTAACATCTCACAGCCACGTGCCGTTGGATTCGGATGCACGGAGTTGGTTGCACCTGGTCGGAGGGGGTGCACAGAAATCATCACAGACTTTAACTTCTGACATTTTCGATCATATAATCAAGACCCCGTTTCACTGTTCGAACCTTCTGTACTGCGGTGTAGTCCTCTGACTACAGTCAACCAAGCCCAATAATCATGTGCAGCAGTTAACTAAGGAAGCACAGACTCTGACTGATGCACCTCAACGGAAACAGTTCTGTGAAAAGCAAGCAGTAGTTAAAATCGAACACTGTCCATTGTGGGATCAAGACTCCGTTCCACTGTTAGAACCTAGAGTTGATTGCACCTGTTCGAAGGAAGTACCTTCATCTCCACTCTCAGATGCAGTTCTAACATCGTCCATTGTGGGATCAAGACACCGTTCCACTGTTGGGACCTAGAGTTGGTTGCACCTGGTGGAAGGGAGTACCTTCAGCTCCACTCTGAGATGCAGTTCTAACATAGTCCATTGTGGGATCAAGACACCGTTCCACTGTTCGGACCTGCTGTTCCACAGTGTACTCCAGCCACTACAGTCAGCCAAGCCAAATATTCATGTGCAGCAATTAGCTACGGAAGCACAGAGTCTGATGCACCTCAACAGAGGGAGTTCTCTGAAAACCCAGCGGCAGGTAATATCGGACATCGTCCATTCTGGGATCAAGACACCATTCCACTGTTGGAACCTAGAGTTGCTTGCCCCTCATCGAAGAGAGTACCTTCATCTCCACTCTCAGATCCAGTTCTAACATTGTCCATTGTGGGATCAAAACTAGGGGTGGGCGGAATTCGCGTAATCGCGTTACGCAAATCTCCGCGAAATGGTAAAAAATCTCCGCGAACACGCAGAAATTCCGCGAACACGCGGAATTGCATGTTCGCGATGCTTTTTTCCTGTTCACAATCGCTGTTTGCGTGCTCGGGGAGAAATATCTCGCGAACACGCATTTTGAGAACTCGAACAAGCAAAAATTTCGCGAAGTCGCTGAAAGCGGAATTTTGGGCAATTTCGCGTTCTCCGCAGAACGCGAAATTACCCAAATTCCGCAAATTCCGCGAACGGAACGGAATTTACCGCCCAGGCCTAATCAAAACACTGTTCCACTGTTGGGACCTAGAGTTGGTTACACCTGGTCGAAGGGAGGACCTTCATCTGCACTCTGAGATTCAGTTCTAACATAGTCCATTGTGGGATCAAGACAACGTTCCACTGTTGGGACCTAGAGTTGGTAGCACCTGCTCGAAGGGTGTACCTTTATCTCCACTCTCAGATGCAGTTCTAACATCGTCCATTGTGGGATCAAGACCCCGTTTCACTGTTCGGACCTGCTATAGCGCGGTGTACTCCAGCCACTGCAGTCAGCCAAGCCCAATAATCATGTGCAGCAATTACCTACGGAAGCACAGAGTCTGATGCATGTGAACAGAAGGAGTTCTGTGAAAACCCACTAGCAAGTAATATCGAACATCGTCCATTCTGGAATCAATACACCAATTCCACTATTGTGACCTAGAGTTGGTTGCACCTGCTCTAAGAGAGTACCTTCATCTCCACTCTCAGATGCAGTTCTAACATCGTCCATTGTGGGATCAAGTCACCGTTCCACTGTTGGTACCTGTACGACTACTGTGTTAGTAGTTTACAGAGCACTCCACGCTGCTGGGCACGTGGTGGGCCCTCTTTCACATAATGCGGTAGCGAAAGTTGAACTGTGGGGCATATGTGCGTCGCAGTGGCCACGACGGTTTCTGAGTACCAGCAGGCTGAGAGCATCATTCACGCAGCCACCTTCACTCACAAGGTCAACCTCGTGGCGGTGTAAGCTGCGCAGACCTGGCGGACACGTTCGCCATTCCGGAAGAGAACCACACCCAGAGAAATGTGCCTTTTATTCATACCCCTATGCTAGCCTTGCGTACGCCGAGCCAGCCCACTACGCTAAAGATTTGGGGGGAAAGGACACGTACGTGCTATGTTTTCGAAACCTTACCTATTGACTGTACTATTATGGTTCCGTCCACTATCTACTTCACTCAATAGACCATCAGTGTATGTTCACATGTACATGTGTGTGCTTTGCATACTCAAGTCTGTCCGGCACATCCCCTCAACACTTTGCATTGTATACTTTTATAATCAAGAATCACTTGCCACCTTCGCACATACTTTGCTCCCATCCCTCCCCGCAATCTGCATTGAATAACAGAGGTGCTATGCCATGTTTGCTTTGTGTACATGGCTAGCCACGGTTCCCACAGTACGTAGTGTCGTTGTGTCTGATAGGTGTACACGTTGTTTGTCATGTTGTCTGCGATTATATATGGTAGCGCGTTTATTCACGAATAGTGGTTTCTCCCATTTACATATTGCTGTCTTAAAGAGCATACAGAAGTTTTTCTCACAGGTGCAAACTGTGACCACAATGGCAGTCATTCATTAATATGCAAGAATTTCCAACTGCACGACACTTCTAAGCTTACAGCCCCCAATCTTACCTGCTTTCTTGAAAGCACGCCAACCCCCACAATCACACCGACATTCACACAGATTTCTAACGGCAGTTATCTGCTTCTCAATAACATGCACTGCTACGGAATGTGAGGTGGCATACCGTATGTCCTTACTGTTTAAAACCGAGTAACTTCCTGTAGCAATGTCTATTCCCACCCACACAAACTAAGTCCCAAACTTCAACTTGGCCTTGAATCCCTACTTTGCAAACAGATTTCATGAAACTAACATAAACTAAAGTGCTTTTCTTCAGAACAGAAGTGTCCCTCACTTCTGCAAAAGAAATTTATCGCCTGCAGATAGCACGAACTTCCAGTAAAATACAGTCCCTTTTAAATTCGAACCTCCCATTACACTTTGTGAATTGTTACCCAATTTTTAACACATCTCACACTCAAGGTCTGGCACACTTTTTTAATACGGTCTCCTCCGGCCTTCTCACAGCCTTTCAAACTGTTTTTGGTATAATACCACACTTCATTCATTTGATCATCTATGGAATAACAGGAACAGTGCCCAAAATTCTCGCTCTTGTTGCAGCCATCCTACTACTATTTTTGCTTGTAAAAAATGACTGGGCTCCCTGTGGTAACAAGCATCTCCAACAGAATACGCCTCTACGGGAAGCTACATCAATACCGTGAAAAAATGGAACACTTTTTCAGCTGCCTGCCTCTATCTATTATCGGAGCCAGCTACAACATGACATTTAGTTACACATATACAATCTGCGTGCAACCATCTTTCTATTGCAAAACTTGCCCATTCAACTGGCGGATGGATGCATGCCTTGCCAACATCCCAACAATCGTTCCTGATATCCAGCAGGTAATGGAGTATCTTGAAATCCATGACCTCGATTGTTCAGGCAGTAGAGCAATGGCGGATGCAACGCAAAAAGGTATCGTGGCGGAATGGGATTTCTGCGCAGCCGCAAAAGATCTACTGCAAAGTACGACCTTTGACAACATCGCAGATTGCCTGCCAATTCAAATTGCCGCTCCAACATTCGAGGAACATTACTGTCCCTTCGAAGATATGAATTGGATCGCTTCCCTTTTCTCACACGATGGCAACAATGACCTCTTGGAACATTACGCATCTCAATCCGCTGAAGAACTTCCGGACTGCAATCTCCAAGACTTGTAAGAAATTCACGTTCTTCTTGGATTGGTTTTACCAACTTTTTTCAGTTTTTTCTTTCAATTTTTTTAATACACTTCAATTGAACTATTTTCATATAATAACTTTCTAAGTATGCTCATGCATTTAAACTCTGTTTTCATTATTGCCCCTTACGTCTCCAGTCTAACCAGGGATGGGTGATGTATGGCCTATCCAAATACGCTATTTACTTCCTAAATTAGCCTAAACCCGACATCCATTTTGAAACCATCTCTATTCTTTGTGCACACGTCTCTCTGCATGCCTGTTATCCACGAAGCCCTTTCACACAAATTTACTCATCCAAAGCCTCGACTCACGAGCAGGCGATCAAGATAAAAAAACACGACATTGTTTAGGAACTGGTTGGCACAGTGTGCTAATCGTAACCTACCGTAATTTTCATTATAGAATTGAGTCATTCATGTCTAATAGCTATTGTTTATGTCACATGGAACTGTTACATGTAATGTGGAATTCACTAATGCAGCAGCTTCAGATTTGAATATAACAAAATCGGTTGGAGTTTGCCTCAGCTCGGTGCCTTAGCTCTTTGCACAAGAATTTTTTTTGAAAGAGCTGAAGACAATAATATATGGTTTGACGAGAAGGGTACCTAATGTGCATCTCAGACGTCCGATGTGACTAGAACTATTACTAATTCTGAAACACACCAGATTGAATCTACCGTACAAGAGATTGCTGACTCTTCTACTGTTGATAATTTTGTGTTACAACAAAGGAGTACCAGGGTACCGAAGAAGTTTGATGATTACACTTTGCAATTTTCTTTTTTGTTTCTTTTCTTAAAGGATACATGTGCTAATCGTATCCTACCTTTATTTTCATTATAGAATTTTGAGTCATTCAAGTGTAATAGGTATTGTTTATGTCACATGGAACTGTAACATGTAATGTGGAATTCACTGATACAGGAGCTTACGTTTGAATACAGCAAAAGCGGTTGGAATTTGCCTCAACTGAATGCCTTACCTCTTGCACCAGTGGATCCATTTATGACACTTAAATAAAGACATTCTTTATATAACTTTTAGACTCCATCGCTTTATTACACACAGCCACTTTTTTAGACAGACCTGATTTCACCATTTCTCTTCTGTGGCATTGCAACATTCTGCATTATATTCTTCACAATTATTTCTTTAGTCCTCCTTCCTATTACACACACCCACTTTCTTAGACACACCTGATTTCACCATTGCTCTTCTGTGGCATTGCAACATTCTGCATTATATTCCTCACAATTATTTATTTATTCCTGCTTCCTAAAACACTGCATTTGAATCTTCAGAAAGTAGAGGTGAGTAGTTTGCTTCCCACTCCCTGTATTGTATAAATGCATACTAACACTACTTACACAGATATGCTAAAGCGGCCAGTATCCTACAACGCCCACACACATCACTTTACAGCAAGCAGCTCATGGCTTACGCTCACGGTTTCATCCCCGAGTCTTCAGACCAGTGCCAGTGAGTAGTTTGCTTCCCACTCCCGCTATACTCTAAACACATACCAACACCACCTGCAAAGCTATTCGATAGCGGCCAGTATGCTACAGCGCCCAGACCACATCAGTTTACACCACTCAGCTCACGGTTTAGGCGCACGCTTTCATCCCCGAGTGTACCGGCACCTCACCTCAGCACCCTCTCACTCTCGGCATAACAACACTTTCACACCGGCAGGACTAAATATTTTGCTTCACACTCCCTGTATAGCACATCCTAAACACCCCACAGACGTGACAGTGCTCCTACCCTCCCCTTTCCTACTTTTTTCGCCCTTTTTCACCCTTACTCATTTCAACTCTATCACAAAATTGCGGCCAACACTTCCTAGTTGCAACCGCACGCACCGCTCACAGCCAATAAGCAGCAAGCTCGTGCTCGTAACGCCTCAGCCAATCAGATGGCAGAATTCCCAAATATCGATGTCTGTACATTTCGATATTTCTCCAAAACTACTGAATAGATTTACACCAAATAAAGAAAAGCATGCTTTCTAGACCAAGACCCTTCTCCCTGCCAACTTTGGGGCAATTCCGTTCCCCCGTTCGACGTGTAGCCTTGTCTAAAGTTTCCTATGGAAATTAACATGGAGAAAACATATTTTGGGACCCCCCTTTTTTCTTGGCCCCCCCTTGATGAATCACCCCCAAACTTCACACATAGGAGCTGATTTAAACAAAGAATTAGTTTGGAAAATGTTATTAAAAGATTCATCAAACGACGCCAAAGTTATAAGCAAAACAAAAAATGCTCTACCTATGGAAACTTGGTCCTAACTATAACTACCTACTGGCGACCGCCAGTGGGTAATATGTATACGTATATATATATATATATATATATATATATATATATATATATATATAGATATAGATATATTCTAGAGCTGGATACGAAGACGCCACAGGGCCTTAATTCTAGTGAGGACCTCTTCACTTGTCTTTAATTGGGTTTTCTTGATTTGACTTCCCATGTGTTGTACTGCATTGTGTGAGGGTCACACCTCCTTTACCAATTTTTGGTTTTAACAAACTTAGATGACACAATCTTTTTTTGATACACTTTGCATTATGCATGTTTTCTCTGCACTTAGACATAGTTTTTATACTTGTCCAAATATGGACTATTACACCGATTACAACAGAGCATCTTTTTTATGCACTTTATAGTAACCGCCCATGCTAATTTTGGGTTAGACGTTTGAACTGTATTTACAAGGTAATTAGTAGGGTTCGTGCAATGTGGTTTTGCCAACAAATCTGTGTTTAAGTTTACATTGCATTTCTAACTTGAAATTGTTAGATTGTACCCACTTGGGTAGATGTTCTCTGCTAATTTTGCACATTTTTTGCTTGTTTTGCACATGTTTGAAAGTAATAAGATTCAATTTCGTATCAAATAACTTTATTGCTTTCTATCACATAAAACAAAAAAAGCCGTTCTGAGCTGTTTTAACTTGGGTTACTTTTTAGAAACAAATTTTTTTTAACATGAAATTTGTTTTATCGGTATTGTAACTCATTGATGTTGGTGCTTTTACAACGTTGCCCTGTTTTGTAATTATCCAAGGTTAAAGTAATTTTTCTATGTCTATATATGCACAGTTTGAATCAGCCAATTGTGTCATCTTTTCAATTTGTATTTTGCACTTTAAAAAGCAGGACCACAACTCCCATGGCGTCATGTGATCAAGGCCTCTGGGAGGCTGAAACGCGTCATGCAGGCAGTGAGGTGAACAAAATAAAACAATTTACTCACTCGCAATCTGGGTCGGCTCTCGTCTGTTCCTGCTTTCCTTCAAGATTGTTGATGAGCAGGAGTACTCCAGGCGAATTCTCCGTCATATATATATATATATATATATACAAATCCAGGAATTAAATACTGACAGTGGACGAATGTTGCATTAATATCACTATACATGTGAGCACGATAAAATGGTTTTGGATTACAATTTCCAAATCAGTAAACTAGAGACAAAAGGAGTCTCTATGCTTGTACATATGTGAATAGCAATATAAGACTGCTACTTGAAAATGTTAACGTAACTATGTACAACCACAACGCAATACAACATTTGTCCCAATTGATAATAATTGTAAATAATTGTAAATATGTCAGAAACAAGCACAATGTACTATACATTTGATCAGTATAATTATGCCGCCAGGTTTTAACAAGCAATGCAAATTTTAGGCAAAACCAATGTAACAAATAATGTTGGATAAAGTAATGTGTTTTTCTGTCTTTGGGTTACAAAGTATGAAATACTACAACTCCCATAATGCAATGGGGTTGTTTTTAAACAGGAAGTACTATAAAACAGATGATGATAGTAGTGTCTCCCTATCCGTGACAAAGGCCGAAATGCGTCGGTTGACAGACTGGCTCTGTTTTGAATAATACATTCATTGAGGAGAAGGATTTGTGTGTGCGACTGATATTTGTGTTAAAATTGATTTGGGCCACTGGTCCGGCCTGTAGTCTGCACCCACTGCTGAGCGCCCTGGTGATCTGACCACATTGTTTGCTGATATATATATATATTCACTGAAAAAACCATAGGTTTCATGCACGTTATAGTTAGGAATTGGCATTTAAAAAACCTTTGAAATTCACTGAAAAAACCAAAGGTTTCAGGGGCGTTATAGTTAGGAATTGGCATTTAAAAAACCTTAGAAATTCACTAAAAAAACATAGGTTTCAGGGGCGTTACAGTTAGCTGGACATTTCCCTCATACAAAACCCTAGAAATTCCCCTGTTATAGTTAGTTCAGCTAACTATAACTCGCGCCCCCGCAATGCATATTACATCACTCATGACATGGTCAGTGACATCACTGATGACATCAATGATGACATCTGAAATGACATCACTTAAAATGCGCCACAGGTGCGTTTGCACAGTGGTAAAGGGAGGGGGCGGGGCCTGAGGTGACATGTGTGCAAAAACGCCCCATGGCGCGTTTTAAGTTGGGGAATTAATTCCCCTTCAATCCTGAGGGCCCCTGGGGCCCAACTAGCCTACCAGGTACCTCCAGTAAGCACCACAGGCCTGCGTTGTAGAGAGGTGGTCCAGGCCATGCCCCTTTTTATACCTCTCTGCAACGCAGCTCAGTGGCGCTTACTGGAGGTACCTGGTGGGCTAGTTGGACCCCAGGGACCCTCAGGATTCAAGGAAACGTAATCCCCCAACTTACAACGCACCACGGGGCGCGTTTGCAGAGTGGTGGAGAAAGGGGGCATTGCCTTTGTCTACCTCTCACCAATCCCACTGCGTGGGGCTTAATGGAGGTAAAGGTAGGCTAGTTGGCCCCTAAAGGACCCCAGCAGTGAAGGGGACTTCAATCCCCATCCAAGAGCGTGCTAGGGAGCGCGTTTGTAGAGTGGTGGGCAAAGTGGGCGTGGCCTGGTATGAGTACTTACCAATGCTGCTATGTGGCACTGACTGGAGGTAATAGTTTGGGAAGTCGGCCCCCAAGGATGTCCTCGGGGGCCAACTACCCCTCTAGTTACCTCCAGTAAGTCCCTCACAGTGGGATTGCTAAAACATCTTCGGAGGCCATGGCCCCCTTTCCCTACCACTCTGCAAAGGTGCCTCGTGGCAGACTACGGGATGGGGGATGAAGTCCAATTTAGTCCTGAGGGAGTTTGGGGGCCAAGAATCCCTCCTGGTACCTCCTGTAAGTCCTACGCAGCGGAATTCCTGAGCGTTGGTTGGACGCCCAGCACCCTTTCTTCACCACTCTACAAACATGACTACTAGTTAAAGTAGCATATTTCTGCACCTCTGAGAGGTAGATTTAATCCCCCTGCACTATTATGTACTAGGGCCTTACAGAGGAGGTCATGCTAATCACGGGGTACCCCATTGCATAGTGTTCCCTAGTGTATGTAAGTGTTTTCACTGTATTCTAAGTGTCTTTTAGCATAGCACTGGCTTTAGGCCTCGTTAGTCAGAGTCAGTTACCACTAGTACCCATCTGTAAAAGTTGTGGGCACAGGATGATTTTGCAACAAGGCCTCTTTCTGCTCCTCTGTTGGTTCTTTCTGCACGTCTTGCTTCTTCCTGCACTTTTCTTCGTCTTTGTGGACTTCTTTTGCTTCTTTCTGCATTTCTTTTGCTTCTTTCTGTGCATTTTTCTTCTTTCTTCACATGTCCTACCTCTGTAGGCATAGTTAGAAACTTGCATTTAAAAAACCTTAGAAATTCACTTAAAAAACCATAGGTTTCAGGCACGTTATAGTTAGAAATTAACATTTAAAAAGCCTTTAAAATACACTGAAAAAACCATAGGTTTCAGGCATGTTATAGTTAGAAATTAGCATTTAAAAAACCTTTGAAATTCACTGAAAAAACCATCGGTTTCAGCCACGTTATAGTTAGAAATTAGCATTTAAAAAGACTTCGAAATTCTCTGAAAAAAACCACAGGTTTCAGGGGCGTTATAGTTAGTTGGACATTTCATGTGTACAAAACCATAGAAATTCCCCCGTTATAGTTAGTTCAGCTAACTATAACTCGCGCCCCCGCAATGCATATTACATCACTCATGACATGGTCAGTGACATCACTGATGAGATCAATGATGACATCTGAAATGACATCACTTAAAATGTGCCACAGGTGCGTTTGCACAGTGGTAAAGGGAGGGGGCGGGGCCTAAGGTGACATGTGTGCAAAAACGCCCCATGGCGCGTTTTAAGTTGGGGAATTAATTCCCCTTCAATCCTGAGGGCCCCTGGGGCCCAACTAGCCTACCAGGTACCTCCAGTAAGCACCACAGGCCTGCGTTGTAGAGAGGTGGTCCAGGCCATGCCCCTTTTTATACCTCTCTGCAACGCAGCTCAGTGGCGCTTACTGGAGGTACCTGGTGGACTAGTTGGACCCCAGGGACCCTCAGGATTCAAGGAAACGTAATCCCCCAACTTACAACGCACCACGGGCGCGTTTGCAGAGTGGTGGAGAAAGGGGGCATTGCCTTTGTCTACCTCTCACCAATCCCACTGCGTGGGGCTTAATGGAGGTAAAGGTAGGCTAGTTGGCCCCTAAAGGACCCCAGCAGTGAAGGGGACTTCAATCCCCATCCAAGAGCGTGCTAGGGAGCGCATTTGTAGAGTGGTGGGCAAAGTGGGCGTGGCCTGGTATGAGTACTTACCAATGCTGCTATGTGGCACTGACTGGAGGTAATAGTTTGGGAAGTCGGCCCCCAAGGATGTCCTCGGGGGCCAACTACCCCTCTAGTTACCTCCAGTAAGTCCCTCACAGTGGGATTGCTAAAACATCTTCGGAGGCCATGGCCCCCTTTCCCTACCACTCTGCAAAGGTGCCTCGTGGCAGACTACGGGATGGGGATGAAGTCCAATTTAGTCCTGAGGGAGTTTGGGGGCCAAGAATCCCTCCTGGTACCTCCTGTAAGTCCTACGCAGTGGAATTCCTGAGCGTTGGTTGGACGCCCAGCACCCTTTCTTCACCACTCTACAAACGTGACTACTAGTTAAAGTAGCATATTTCTGCACCTCTGAGAGGTAGATTTAATCCCCCTGCACTTTTATGTACTAGGGCCTTACAGAGGAGGTCATGCTAATCACAGGGGTACCCCATTGCATAGTGTTCCCTAGTGTATGTAAGTGTTTTCACTGTATTCTAAGTGTCTTTTAGCATAGCACTGGCTTTAGGCCTCGTTAGTCAGAGTCAGTTACCACTAGTACCCGTCTGTAAAAGTTGTGGGCACAGGATGATTTTGCAACAAGGCCTCTTTCTGCTCCTCTGTTGGTTCTTTCTGCACGTCTTGCTTCTTCCTGCACTTTTCTTCGTCTTTGTGGACTTCTTTTGCTTCTTTCTGCATTTCTTTTGCTTCTTTCTGTGCATTTTTCTTCTTTCTTCACATGTCCTACCTCTGTAGGCATAGTTAGAAACTTGCATTTAAAAAACCTTAGAAATTCACTTAAAAAACCTTAGGTTTCAGGCACGTTATAGTTAGAAATTAACATTTAAAAAGCCTTTAAAATTCACTGAAAAAACCATAGGTTTCAGGCATGTTATAGTTAGAAATTAGCATTTAAAAAACCTTTGAAATTCACTGAAAAAACCATCGGTTTCAGCCATGTTATAGTTAGAAATTAGCATTTAAAAAGACTTAGAAATTCTCTGAAAAAAACCACAGGTTTCAGGGGCGTTATGGTTAGTTGGACATTTCATGTGTACAAAACCATAGAAATTCCCCCGTTATAGTTAGTTCAACTAACTATAACTCGCACCCCCGCAATACACTGCTGATGACGTCACATATTACATCACTCATGACATGGTCAGTGACATCACTGATGACATCACTGATGAAATCTCAAATTACATTATTGATGACATCACTGATGACATCATCCATATGATAATTTCATGCATCTTCTCTCACCCTAGTATAAATTTTGATACACCCACTCTAGATTACAGACTGCCATTCTCAAAATCATAGACACTCCAACACCAGTAACTACATACACACTCACTGATTCTTAGGTCTACACACACATCCACTCACTCACCCGTATATTCACTCATACTTATGGTCACTCAGTACAGGATATCATATGCACTCATACACCTATATAGACACTCACACACCACCACTCATCCATAGAGGTACTCACACACCTAGTCAGTCATGCAATTAATCACAGTCCCATTTACTCACCTATACAGTTATACACACACCAGCTCACTTACTCATAAAAATACTAGCACATTCTTACGCTCTTATACAATCACTGATACAAACACACCCTCATCCATTTAGCCACTCTCACAATCACACACTCTCACTTATAGCCATTTATATACTCTAACACACATATATACTTCCTTTCACATACGTAGTTACTAATACATGTACCACTGAGAAATACATTCACTCACTAACACACCCATACACACACACACTCACCCACCCATACAGTCCATCACAGATGCACTCTTGAAACCATGCATCAGTGAATCACCCACTCACACATCTATAAACAGAGTCACACACACCCCACCCACATAAACACTCAGGCACCCATACAGATACTCAGACTGTGGAAATATGGATTTTTCTGGTCAGTTATGTCCCCTATCTTGGACCCCAACAGTTCTATGTGCATGTCACAAGTACCTGTGTGTTCCCTCCAGTTCCAGTTATAAAGACGCAAACACATGTGCGTCCACCGTCAACATGTCCTCTGTCAGATCCGCCATGAATAGGCCGGATATTCCATTCCTAAGTATGAAAAGCCACCGGCTTTATATGGTTCACTTATGCCATTTTACAGTCCAGGCAAGTAGGCCCTGATTCTGTCATCAAACTCTTCTTGCCTTCTGCCTCTGAAAGCTCCAGTCTGAGCCTGCATCTGTGACCATGAACTTTGTCTCATTCTCTGCGCGGCTCACGAAGCCTGACATCAGCCTATTCTCTGCCAAGAACTGTATTTCACCTTCGAATTATCTGCTTCCCCCTCAGCCGATGCATTCCTGCCTAGTAGCTTAAGTAAACATTCTTCCAGTTACCGAGCAAAAGGCCGGCTTCTCTGTCCTCATGCAAGTAATTCATAGCCTTGTTACCATGGAATATTCCTACCCCCTCGCATTTAGTGTAGACACTTAGACGCTTGTACATGCACGCACAGTCAGTATAGAATAGATTCTGTCCGAGAGTCCTTCTTTTATGGATAACATAGTTCTTTAAACATAGGATGTTAGATATGATTTGGGATTAGGTTGACTTGACCCCCCAGACTTCTTGTCTCCACATGTAGAGCTAAATGTCAAGTCCCCTTCACCCCCTAGTTACACGTCAATTACACGTCAGACTGCTGCGCGCGCATCCATGCCAAGTATTATCTTATAGATCCACCTATACATGACATCACAACCAATTATGTTCCTTTTTTCGCCTTATTACACCCATTTCTGGTTACGCAGAACAACTCGTCATTTTCCTTATCAATTGTTACGCCTACTGCATTTACTTCATTGTCATGTATGTACTATAAAAGTCATTTCTTGTCAATAAAGTGTGTGCTTCACTTCCTGAACCTTCGTGGTGACGGAACATTGGGAGCAACCGATTATAATCGAATTAATGGAATAAAGCCCATTCCGAACCTCTAATACCACGGATTCTGCCTCTCATTTTATTGAGCTATTTTACTATGTTCCTGTATCAAATTCAGTCCCGGTAAAGGAGAAATATTTACCACATGATGGCGCCCGAACAGGGACACTTTCTCATCTCACGCGCCGGCGGTGCGTTGCAGGCCCGGTCTCCTGCCACAGCTGGACGGACAATAACGCGTACCAGCAGGATTTCCTGTATCTCCCTCCGGTCAAGCGGGGGCGACTGAGACTGCGATCAACACCCAGACGAGGCGGTGAGAAGTGCGAAGTATCCCGACCAGAGCCTAGCTGAGAGAGCAAGATCCGAGGTATACAGAGACCCACCAGTCCGAAGTCAAGCCCAGTGTCCGACGAGTCGAGTCGAGTCGAGTCCAGTCCGGTTCAAGTTCAAGTTACTGAGGCCTTCCGTTTCCGAAGCTACCCAGTGAGTACCATTGCTGGGGAGGCATTTCTGACGTGCACATAGGTTGTGCCGGTCAAGACGGGTTTGGGTACACAAATCCGGTCTGCACTGTTTTAGCAGTGTATCTGTACTGTTTAGCAGTATATCAAGTATTCCGAAGTATTCCGAAGTGTCTAGTTATTGTCTAGTTATTGTCGAGAATTAAGCTTGGTGATTAGTTATGCAGACGATCATCATTGTTGTTTCAGTTAAAGGTTTAATGTTTAATGTTTAAAGTGTTTAAGTATGTTCTGTATATCGTGGTATGAATGACTGTTCATTATCGTGTTTATTGTATTAAGTCTGTTCAAATTCAAGTATCAGGTCAAAATCAAGTATAAGGTCAGTTCTCAATATGCCGCTCTTTTCGAAATTAAGACAGATCACTACCAGAAAAGGGGTTCTCGAAGAAGCCGTCCCTATTCCTCCTAGGGACACTCCAGGGCACTTTATGTATCACAAACATGGCTTAGACGCTATATTATTTCTTGATTTATGGGTAGACTATACCAAGGGATTACCAGAAAGTCAGAGGTGGCCCACAGCGGGGACCTGGGATGCAGAGTGCATCATGAAAGTCGAGGAAGAGTTATGGAAAAGGAAAGTCAGACAGTCACAGAAAGACGCCGTTGAATTATGGCGTAAAGAATCACATAGACGAACAGAAAAAGTACGTAGACAGGAAGAGAAGAGTAAAGAGAATTCCAATAAAGTTCGAGAGAATCTATTAATTGAGGAAGGTATCCGAGTGAAATCAGAACAAGTAGACAGACAAAGAAATGCCCTTATGAATGGTATGTATCCCCTACTGGCCGAAGGATTACCTAAGGCTACTCCAGAAACACCAAAAGACTTGCCAACCCCATTGTTCCCAATAAAGGTACATCCTAAGGGGCATCCTAGAACCGCAGAAGATGTTTTTCTTTCCTCATATTTAGATGACGCAGCTCCCGAGTATGCTAATTCCGCCCCACATAGACCGCATACCAGGGAGGTTCAACGCCAAGATCCAGTGCCCGTATCCCTACAGCAACAAATCGAGTCACAAGTTCCGGCAAGCACATCTGTTTCTGTATCCGCTCCTACGGCTACTTCTATGGCTGTGTCCACACCTGTAGTTGCTGTGTCACGTTCGACGAATCCTTTTACACCCGACGCCCCAGATGGGGCCGCGGGAGGAGCTACCAATATCTTTTCTACGCCACCCAGAATAAATAAACTTACTTTTCAAGAGTCAGCGCATTCACGTACACCCAAACTCCTTAGTGCCCGTGCGCTTAAGGAACTTCTTATAGATTGTAGATATGACCCGGTGCCTGGAAAGGAGGACGAAATGACCCTAGCATCATTGCGTATCAGACGAGCCGCAGTGTATTTAGCGAAGTTACCAGGAATGACTGCGCATCTAGATAATATATATCATTTTGTCCAAACAGGGCGAGATCCAGAATGTATTTACAGAGCTATGGAATACCAGAAAGTAGAGATACAGGGGGAACTGTTACGTTTCCTCATAAACTGTGTGATCAGAAATCAAGACCGACCGGGGGTAGACCCGGAAGCAATGAAAATTCTTACAAGATGGAGCCAGAATATATCAGAAGGGAGACATGATAAACAAAATTGTATAATAGCCATGTGCCGAAAGATCCGTAAAGAAATAGAACGCCTACACGAAGAGCGATTAGAGGTAGACGAGTTCGAACAAAACGAGGAAGAAGGGTCAGGACTGCCCACAGGACAGTCGGACACCATAGCCTATGTAGGTAGAGGAAGATCTTGTAATAGGAATCAGACTAGATATCATACTGACTCAATACATCCGATATGTCCAGATAATAACAGGAATTTTCAAATACCTATAATTAATATAAGGTCTAACGAGCATTCGTTCCAAACCGCCGACAAACTACTCCGAGAACGAAGGGGTTATCATTTCCTCGATTCTATGGATGAACAAGATTTAGCCAGGGCAGCTGTCCATTGGGTGGACAGTCCCGGAAAATATAGTGATGATACAGTAGTACGCACATTTTTGAATCTTACCCCAGATGAACAAAGGTTAGCTGGGATTTATATGATTCAACAACTCATTATACTATATCGGAGTCAGCATTCGGACCCTGGTCCCTTGCCTGACATACTGACTGAATTACTTATGAATAAATGGAGAGGTCCAGGTACTGAATTAATTAAAGAAATTCTAGAATCAAGAAAGCAGTATATTCTTTTTGTATGTTCAGAACATGTTCCATTGTCCGTCAAGGAAAGAACTACGTATCACATAGATAGACAGAATCCCTTACGAGAAGTGCACCCAATAAAGGGTGAGGACAATCAGTTTAAACGCGTATTTGTATATACGCCCATATCGAAAATAGAATTGTTACAAATGAAGAAAGTGGTACCCAGTCATGACAAAGACCCAGCGGGTTTTCACCGAGAAATTAAAGACATGTTACTCATGGGAGAGCATACCTACCCCGACATTATGACAATATTAAAGGTATTGATGCCTGCTGGCATTTATGAAAAACTCAAGGAAAAAGAGTGGGAGGTAGGAGACCAAAAGATAGAATGGTCAGTGTTAGAAGCTGAAGAAAAGGCCCGAACTGCAGGAGCAGGGCTTGGGGACAAAACTAAGGCATTACCAGGATTACTAGTACAGGTACTGCCGCGTTTATTAACTACGAAAAAGGAAGATTGGGGTACAATTTCAGCCTGTAAGCAGAAGCAAGATGAAGACACTAGTGATTACTATGCCCGATTTGAAAAATGTTTTGGCATAAATAGTGGCATAAAAGCAAGTAGCGAATCATACCCACATCTGTTTGTAACAAAATTAGTAGAAAATGCTCTGCCCCCAGTAAAGAATAGAGTATTAAAATTCGAGAGTACCTGGCAAGGTAACACTCCATCACAAATGTTACAAATGTTACAGTACCATCACAATAGAATTAGAGAGGAACAAGAACATGAACACAGACGCATGAAAGACACGAAAATGAAAATGTTAGTTTCCCAGACAGTTCCAGCTGAAGGGCATAAAAGGGGTATGACACATTCCGATTCAGCAGGACCTGTAAAAGGGACATGCAATTATTGTAAAAAGCCAGGCCATTACGTACACGATTGTCCAGTTTTAAAACATAATATCGCCATAGGTAAAACACAAGAAAGATCACGGCCACTCAGACAAGATCAGAATGAACAAGGAGCTATGCAGCATGCCCAGGCCATGCCAGCCGCACAACAGCCAATACAGTTTGTGCCAGCTGCACCCCCATTGCCTGTTGCTGCCACACAAACAACAACACGACAAATGTATCAGACCGCACAGTATGAATATCCCGAGTATCAGCGTTACGCATGAACAAGCCTAGAGAGGGAAGTTGACTTACCCCTTATTGAAATCCCAGTAGACCAAGAAGGACCTTATGTACATAGTGAATTATTAGGCCAAGATAGAAAATTTCTACTCGATACAGGGGCAAGTCGAACGACCATAAAACGTAGTGAAGTTCCAGGGGCACCCCTCTCAGGCTCACAGAATATTTCCCTTGGTTTTTCAGGAAAACCTATTGTTAATGAAGTGTCACAACCTCTGCCACTTACGATAGGACCTTTGACCCGAACTACAGATTTATTGCTTACTAAATCATGTCCAGAAAATCTATTAGGAATAAAAACGTTAAAAGCTCTAGGAGCTATAATATGTTGTTCTCCGGAAGGAGTAAGATTGTTTTTACGTGATTTTAAAGGTCACTATGTGTCTAGAGACATGGATCCCCGATTACAGATTTTACCTACACGTCTATGGGCACAAGGCCCTACTGATGTTGGATGCATGAATATTACACCATATCGAGTCACATTAAAGGCAGGAGTGGTGCTACCACGAATGCGACAATACAAGTTACCACCAGATGCTGTAGTGGCTTTACTACAAATCATTGACGAGCTCATTGCCCAAGGAGTAGTTGTGGAAACAGACTCCAATATATGTAATTCACCGATAATACCGATTCTTAAACGAACAGATCCGAAGGCCCCGCCAGTATATCGATTGGTTATTGATCTGCGCGAGTTAAACAAATGCATTGTGCCACAATTCCCTGTGGTCCCAGATATCTCGTCATTACTGACAGCTATTGATTCCGAAGCGACATTCTTCACTGTAATCGATCTCAAGAATGCCTTTTTCAGCGTCCCAATAGATCCGGAAAGCCAATATTTGTTCGGATTTAGTTTAAATGGACGTAGCTTTAAATTCTCACGCGCACCTCAAGGATTTACAGAAAGCCCCAGCATCTATAGCCAAGCACTGAAACGAGAACTTGACAGTATCCACATGCCAGTTAACACTGCTCTGCTTCAATACGTCGATGATCTGCTGATCACCGCCCGAAGCGAACCTGAATGTGAAAAAGCATCACTGACAGTTTTACAATTTCTAGCCGAAAAAGGGCACAAGGTGTCCCCTTCTAAGCTGCAATTCTGTGTCCAGCGAGTTATTTATCTTGGACACTCGCTGTCCAAGGAGGGAAGGCAGCTTACACCAGACCGCATTCAGTTAATAGCTAACATGCCAATACCCAAGACACAAAAGGAGGTGCGGGCTTTCATAGGCCTCACTTCATACTGTAGACAGTGGATCCCGCAATATGCATTTCTAGCAAAACCACTCATTCAGTTGACAACTCAGGAGGCAGCCACATCGACTGTTCTCCCTTGGACTCAAGAACATACACAAGCTTTTGAAAGCCTAAAGAAAACTTTATGTCAAGCACCTGTTTTAGCAACACCATGTTACAGAAAACAGTTTACACTCTTTGTTACAGAACGCAAAGGTACTGCTTTGTCAGTACTCACACAGGATCAAGCAGGAGCACACAAACCATGTGCTTATTTTTCTAGTACATTAGATCCCGTAGCTCAGGCTTTGCCTGCATGTCTGAAATCAGTGGCAGCGACAGCTTTAGCAATCAGACAAAGCGATGCCATAGTGTTAGGACATCCATTGACAGTTCAAGTACCACACGCAGTAGAGGTTCTTGTAAATAGAACACAAACACAACACTTGACCATAGCACGACTTACAGGGTATGAACTTACATTGTTTCAGCCACATATAGAAATAAGACGCTGTAACACATTGAATCCTGCCACACTTTTGCCAGTAACCGGAACAGACCCACTAGCCCATGACTGTATTGAAGTTATTACTGTAACGACAAAACCCAGACAAGACTTGACCGATGTTCCATTGTCAGATCCAGACTTGACATTTTATGTAGATGGTTCATGTATGAGAACAAGTACAGGAGAATTAGTGGCCGCTTATGCAGTCACAACAGATACTGAAGTCATTGAAACTAATCGTATAAATACTTTGTCAGCTCAAGCCGCAGAGCTCATCGCTCTGACACAAGCCAGTATTCAAGCCACGAATAAAAAAGTCAACATATACACTGATTCACGTTATGCATTCGGAGTTGTACATGACTTCGGCGTGCTGTGGCGAGAGAGAGGTTATTTAACTTCCCACGGTGCCCACATTCAGCACGGACCCCTCATTCATGCCTTATTAGATGCAATACATCTACCTACTGCAATATCAATTATGAAATGTAAAGCTCATACGAAAGTTACTGATATCATTTCCCAAGGCAATGATCTAGCCGACAGAACGGCTAAACAGACTGCTCAAACTCAAACTCCCGACATGACAAAGACAATAGTCCCGATGCCGACACATTGTATGACAGTTAAAGATCCTACTCTTGACGTAATTGACATACAGACACATGCTACACCAGACGAAATAAAGAAATGGACTGAATTAGGAGGGATCCAAACGGACCAAGGATGGATGATGAAGGAAAAGTCTGTATGGTTCCTTCCTGATTCAATGGTCCAAGTTATAATTAACACTATACATAGTCCGGCACATCTAGGAGAAAAAGCTATGCTAGACAGCATTCAACACATTTGGTTTAATAAACATTTACGAGCAGCAGCCAAACAAAAGGTCCGTACCTGTATGATCTGTTGCCAGTTCAACCCAGGAAAAAGTGTTCCCGTAGAACAGGGTGGATTTCATCCTCCTGATCACCCTTTTGAAGTCCTACAGATGGATTATATCCAGATGGAACGATGTCGAGGATTCAAATATGTTCTCGTAGTTGTCTGCGCTCTGTCCCGTTGGACAGAGGCGTACCCGGTTTCAGATTACACTGCCCCGACTACTGCCAAACAGTTGGTTCGAGAATTCTTCCCACGATACGGTTTACCACGTGTTGTTCACTCAGATAACGGCCAGCCGTTCTCATCCGAATTAATGAAACACGTTTCACTTCTGTTAGGTTATCAGTGGAAATTCCACTGTGTCCGACACCCCGAAGCAGCAGGTCTCGTAGAAAGACATAACCAGATACTGAAAATCAGAATGTCCAAAATATGCAGAGAAAAGGTATCGACTGGGTAGTAGCGTTACCCGTTGCACTCTTTTACATGAGAATGGTAGCACATTCACGAACAGGGCTATCCCCGTATGAGGTGATCTTCGGTAGACCACCAAATATGTGGGGGACGCCTATACCACGCAAAATAACTGATATTGACTGTAATATGCTGACAGATTACTTGGCTTCCTTGATGTCTGCACTACAATCTTGTCGTTCACAGGTAGCTGCAGCCTTTCCTGACAACACTGAGGTGAAACCCCATGACGTAGTTCCGGGGGATCTCGTCTTTGTGAGGAATTTCGACCGAAAGACTCAGCTGGAGCCCAGGTGGAAGACACCCAAGTTGGTTCTGCTGACCACAAGAACAGCCGTGAAGATCGAGGGCCGCAAGGGCTGGATTCATTCAAGCCATATCAAAAAATTTCATGGACAATCCTCGGATATAGACATTGTGCCCTGCACTCCCTCACAGACTGATTCAAAACTTCCTTTGGTGGAAAAAACTGAAAGCGAACTTTACAAAGTTAAGTTAAGGCCTAGGACGTCAGACGGTTTGATTGTTTAAGTCCTCTCCTAGGTGAAGCGGTTGAATCTGTCTCTGACATGTATCCTCTAGACCTGAATCATGAACAGTCGCGAAAAATGATGAAACGACAGGCGTATTGTAAATCACTGCGTAGCCATTGTATAGGGACATTATTAATTTTGTTTTCCTTAAGTCTTTTAATAATTATTACCAGTATGTTGTTGCACATATATTACCCTATTGCCAGAAATGTTCACAATGTTATTGCAGAACATTCTTTTAGTGACTTACCCCCGCATGAATTGTCCTATAGACTTGCGCTGCGCAATAACACTTTCATTAGTATGTTACATCATTCCCATCAGACTAGTAATGCTACTAATTGTTGGGTGTGTGGCCGACTCCCTCCCTATCAGAATTATGAAGGAGTCCTGCCATTCTTTCCACACCCATTTACACACAATGGCTCCTGTGGAGCATGGTTCAGTTTAATCAATTCCATAGACTCAGACACAGCAGTTTACCAAGATCATTGGATATGGGGAAACCTGAACCTAGTTTTACTCAAAGTCTGCTACCCTGACAAGGAGGGTCGCCCCAAAAGAACAGGAACTGATCTAGAAAATGAAGTGTATGGATTAGGTAATTTTACACCTAATCTCATGATTCTAAATGTCGTATCCGAAGTTGAGCTAGTCTTACCCACCATGTCAGTATTCCCAGCAAAAGGTGAATTGTGTGTAAGAAAGGTTGGTTCCATACATATGGGCCATAGTCAATGCACTACTACAGTAGAATTCAGTGATCAAGGCAAATCTTCATTCAGAGCTTATCGCCACTCCTACTTTATATGTGGTCAGACTGCATATATGCGTCTACCTCTAGATTGGGATGGTACCTGCTACATAGCATTCCTTTTGCCACCTGTTTTCCTAGCTCCTCCTGATTATTATAGAAATATTCATTTAGTACACAATAGAGAGCGGAGAGATCTCCCAATTGTCGATTATACTGAGACGGCATGGGACAAGTATGTAGATTTCAATAAAGGCATCTTTCCCTATATAGGTACAGTTACCAATAGTAAGCTGATACGTAGATTAACTAGAACCCTTGAAGCAGTAGTGAATGAAACTATTTCCGCCTTAGGCAATTTAACAGAAGAGCAGTCTGCTATGCGGATTGTTGTGCTTCAAAATCGTCTTGTCCTCGACGTCATCCTGGCTGATAGAGGCGGAGCTTGTAGGGTCATCGGATCAAGCTGCTGCGTATTCATACCAGAAAATTCGCCATCTGTATATAAAGCTATAACTCGCCTTCACAAGATTGTAAGCCAGATGCACCAGAACCCAGGCACTTGGACTTGGTCCAGTTGGTTTTGGAATGTGATATCAGCCTGGGGATGGAGAGTTCTATCCTTCCTAGGTATTGGCCTTCTCCTACTATTCAGTTGCTGTCTATGTCTACAATGTGGACCAGCGATCTGTGGTCTGTGTGCCACATCGTGTATTCCACCACCAAGATTTCATTCGTCACGGAAGAAGAAAGAAGAACAAATGATGCTATATGAACAGATCAATGGATTAATGAAGATTGATATCTCTTAACGGGCAAGTAGGGGACAAGGAGGGAATGTGGAAATATGGATTTTTCTGGTCAGTTATGTCCCCTATCTTGGACCCCAACAGTTCTATGTGCATGTCACAAGTACCTGTGTGTTCCCTCCAGTTCCAGTTATAAAGACGCAAACACATGTGCGTCCACCGTCAACATGTCCTCTGTCAGATCCGCCATGAATAGGCCGGATATTCCATTCCTAAGTATGAAAAGCCACCGGCTTTATATGGTTCACTTATGCCATTTTACAGTCCAGGCAAGTAGGCCCTGATTCTGTCATCAAACTCTTCTTGCCTTCTGCCTCTGAAAGCTCCAGTCTGAGCCTGCATCTGTGACCATGAACTTTGTCTCATTCTCTGCGCGGCTCACGAAGCCTGACATCAGCCTATTCTCTGCCAAGAACTGTATTTCACCTTCGAATTATCTGCTTCCCCCTCAGCCGATGCATTCCTGCCTAGTAGCTTAAGTAAACATTCTTCCAGTTACCGAGCAAAAGGCCGGCTTCTCTGTCCTCATGCAAGTAATTCATAGCCTTGTTACCATGGAATATTCCTACCCCCTCGCATTTAGTGTAGACACTTAGACGCTTGTACATGCACGCACAGTCAGTATAGAATAGATTCTGTCCGAGAGTCCTTCTTTTATGGATAACATAGTTCTTTAAACATAGGATGTTAGATATGATTTGGGATTAGGTTGACTTGACCCCCCAGACTTCTTGTCTCCACATGTAGAGCTAAATGTCAAGTCCCCTTCACCCCCTAGTTACACGTCAATTACACGTCAGACTGCTGCGCGCGCATCCATGCCAAGTATTATCTTATAGATCCACCTATACATGACATCACAACCAATTATGTTCCTTTTTTCGCCTTATTACACCCATTTCTGGTTACGCAGAACAACTCGTCATTTTCCTTATCAATTGTTACGCCTACTGCATTTACTTCATTGTCATGTATGTACTATAAAAGTCATTTCTTGTCAATAAAGTGTGTGCTTCACTTCCTGAACCTTCGTGGTGACGGAACATTGGGAGCAACCGATTATAATCGAATTAATGGAATAAAGCCCATTCCGAACCTCTAATACCACAGATTCTGCCTCTCATTTTATTGAGCTATTTTACTATGTTCCTGTATCAAATTCAGTCCCGGTAAAGGAGAAATATTTACCACAAGACAACCAATAAATAACTCATATAGACACTCATCTAGCTATTCACAAACCCATGCAGCCGCTTACACACCAACAGACAGACGGATACAGAAATTCGCACATTTTAGTCACTAACCCATGCATTCAGTAAGATACATTTAATCACTCACTTATATATTAGTCATGCACCTACTAAATCATCCATTCAGACACTTATACACCCACTCATTCTTCAATACACCTTACCCTATATATATTTAACATATTTAAACTTTACAGAAACACACAGTCACTGGATGACGTAATCAGTGATGTCATTTGAGATGTCATCAGTGATGTCACTGACCATGTCATGAGTGATGTAATATGTGATGTCATCAGCAGTGCATTGCGGGGGCGTGAGTTATAGTTAGCTGAACTAACTATAAAGGGGGAATTTCTATGGTTTTGTACGAGTGAAATGTCCAACTAACTATAACGCCCCTGCAACCTATGGTTTTTTCAGTGAATATATATATACATATCCACAGCTAAATGTTCGCGCAGAAACTCGAGCCGCTTTCAGTGGCAGGCCTTGGCGAGGTCGCAAACCCCAAATCTCAACAACAATCGTTTATACAATGTCATGTGACACACCTCTACATAATAGACAGGGACAACAGATTCAAGGTGTTTGAAAGTCCTTGGCGCTAGAAAGACAGACTTATTTTGTCAAAGTAATCATTCCGTGATACATTGTGAGCCATTGTATTAAAAACATCATACAATGTGTAAATTAATCTTTAGGTCATTGTTGTAAACCCAAACATATTTTCTGAATTGTTGCGCGCCAATGCGAAAAACACTTGATTCGCATCGTTGTTTTAGGCACCTTGTCATTTCATACCAATGAGTGCTAGCGAGAGTTTTGTAAATTCATAAACCCAACAGTCAGTGCTCCTAAGCGCTTGGTGTGAACACATTCTGTCGCAAGTGCTGGTGATTCAATCAATAGGCTGCAGCCCATGTGGGCTCCATTGCTTATATCTGCCATACTTAATTTTGCATCATCAAGTCACTTAGAATGCAACTTTTGGTAACCATTGCGTCACCTTACGCCCAATCAAGACCAGCCCCAGTGGGTAAAAGTCAACTCTCAACATATGGTGATCAGTGTCTCTACTTGCTCACTCGTATCTCCAAATTGTAGGCCAAGATAATTTATATATATATATATATATATATATATATATATATATATATATATATATATATATTCACTGAAAAAAACATAGGTTTCAGGGGTGTTATAGTTAGCTGGACTTTTCACTTGTACAAAACCATTGAAATTCCCCCGTTATAGTTAGTTCAGCTAACTATAACTCGCGCGCCCGCAATGCACTGCTGATGACGTCACATATTACATCACTCATGACATGGTCAGTGACATCACTCATGACATCACTGATGACATCTCAAATGACATCACTGATGACATCATCCAGTGAATGTGTGTTTTTCTGAAAATTAAATATGTTTTATATATGTATATCTCAAGGTCGATGGAAGAATAAATGGGTATATAAGTGTCTAAATGGATGATTTGTTTTTGAAAAATTGATTGTGTAACTGACTGATTAAGTGTATCATAGTGAATACATGGCTTAGTGAGTAATGTTTAAATATGTAAATATCTGTATCAGTCTCTCACTTTGTGTGTAAGTGGCTGCATGGGTTGGTGAGTAGCTACATGGGTGTCTATATAGGTTATTAGTTGGTTTTTTGAGTATCAGTCTGAGTGTCTGCATGGTTCGGTGGGGGTATTACGTAGTGCATAGGTGCATGAATGAGTGACTCACTGTTTGTATGTGTTGAACACAGCATGTGTGCAGGACTGTATGGGTGGATGAGTGTGTGTGTATGGGTGTGTTAGTGAGTGAATGACTGTCTCAATAGTGTCTTTATGAGTAACTACATATGTTTTAAACTAGTATATGTGACTATTGGTGTATATATGTGAGTATATGTGAGAGTGAGAGATTGAAAGAGTTCCTGTATGAATAAGTATGTGTTTCTATAAGTGATTGTTTAAAAGACTAAGTATGTGTAAGTTTCCGTAGAAGTAAGTTTGGTGGTGTGTGTATAACTGTATATGCAAGTAAATGTATGTTTGATTCTTTATTAGCATGAGTGACTATGTGTGTGAGTAACTCTATGGATGAGTGGCATTGTGTAACAGGATGTATAGGTGTATGAGTACATATGATGAGTGAGTACATGTATGAGTGACTGTATAGGACTGTTGGTGAATGAGTGGATGTGTATGTGGATCTTAGAATTACTGAAGAGGTTGTTGTAACTGGTATTGGTATGTCCATTGTTTTGAAAATTTTAGTCTCTATTTTTGAATGTGTGTATCAAAGGTTATATTAGGGTGAGAGGAGGTCTGCCACTCTATCACAAGGATGATGTCATCAGTGATGTCATCAGTGATGTCATTTGAGATGTCATCAGTGATGTCATGAGTGATGTCACTGACCATGTCATGAGTGATGTAATATGTGACGTCATCAGCAGTGCAATGCGGGCGCGCGAGTTATAGTTAGCTGAACTAACTATAACGGGGGAATTTCAATGGTTTTGTACAAGTGAAAAGTCCAGCTAACTATAACACCCCTGAAACCTATGTTTTTTTCAGTGAATTTCTGAGGTTTTTTAAATGCTAATTCCTAACTATAACGTGCCTGAAACCTATGGTTTTTTCTGTGAATTTCAAAGGTTTTTTAAATGCTAATTTCTAACTATGCCTACAGAGATAGGACATTTGAAGAAAGAAGAAAAAATGCACAGAAAGAAACAAAAGAAGTGCAGAAAGAAGCAACAGAAGTCCTCAAATACGAAGATAAGTGCAGGAAGAAGGATAACGTGCAGAAAGAACAAAAAGAAGAGCAGAAAGAAGCCTTGTTGCAAAATCATCCTGTACCCTCAACTTTTTCAGATGGATACTGGTGGTAACTGAGTCTGACTAACCAGTCCTAGAGCCAGTGCTATGTTAAAAGACACTTAGAATACAGTGAAAACACCTACATACACTAGGGAACATTATGCGTTGGGGTCCCCCTGTGATTAGCCTGACCTCCTCTGTAAGCCCCTAGTATATAATAGGGCATGGGGATTAAAACTACCTCTTAAAACAGGCCACAAGGCGTTTTTGCACACGTTAACTCAGGCCCCGTCCCCTCCCTTCACCACTGTGTAAACACGCCCTGTGTCCGTTTTTAGTTGGGAGATTAAGTTCATTTGAATCCTGAGGGTCCCTAGGGTCCAACTAGCCCACTAGGTACCTCCAGTAAGTGCCACAGAGCTGCGTTGCAGAGAGGTGTAAAAAGTGGCACGGCCTGGACCACCTCTCTGCAATGCAGCTCAGTGGCGCTTACTGGAAGCACTTGGTGGGCTAGTTAGCCCCCAGGGGCCCTCAGTATTGAAGGGAAATTATATCCCCAATTTAAAACGTGCCATAGTGCGTGTTTGCACACGTCACCTCAGGCCCCGTCCCCTCCCTTCACCACTGTGTAAAAGCGCCCTGTGGCTGTTCTAAGTTGAGAGATTAAGTCCCCTTGAATCCTAAGGGTCCCTAGGGTCACACTAGACCACTAGGTACCTCCAGTAAGCGCCACAGAGCTGCGTTGCAGAGAGGTGTAAAAAGGGGCTTGGCCTCAGAACACCTGTCTGCAGCGCAGCTCCCTGGCGCATACTGGAGATGCCTGTTGGGGGCGCGTTTGCAGAGTGCTGCACGGAGGGGGCATGGCCTCCGGCACGATGCCAGTCTTTTATTTCTTTTAGTTTTTTAAGAAGGGGGGCTGTTTGGTTCCCCTTCTTATTCTAATTTATTGGCCCTGATGACCCCATCCCCCAGGGCCTGTCTCCTAATTATATTTTTTTGACCCCAATCCCCAGGGCCGGCCACTGTTTTTTATTATTTTTAAAAAATATATATTTATAGACACACCTAGGACATGCTGGACAAACCGTACGTACCTATCACCATGACGATTTGCGTGATATTCATTAAAAGGCGACTATGCATGCAATGAATCCACGTGGAATGTATTTACACCACTAGTGAAGCTCTGACATGTCTGATGCCCTACCGTGCCTAATCCCGGTAGACACCCTTGTCGTTTATTTATACAAACATGGGTAGCTATTGACGGGCACATTTAATACACATGCACACCAAGCCATTCAAAGGGGATTCGACAAAAATTCGACCAAAACTATGCAAGAAACCCCCCTCACGGTTAATAAAACACACATCCACTGCCGGATGTGTAATACTTTTTATTTTACTCTCTGGAAAGGGGACGAACATCACTTGAGAGTCACAGCGCGCTCCTGACAGAGCCCAATGCTGTGTTACACCCACCATTGCCTGCCGAGTGCCACACACCTCTGTGTTGTATTCCACTAGCTAGTGCATATGCTATGAAACTGTCTAGCCCATGTGCACTGTAACACCACCCCGTGAATATGTCATGCCACACTTATCTTCGCACGGGTTATATTGCCCCATCTAACGTGCCTTCCTCGATGCCTATGTTATAACACACAGTGCTATGCCATACATATTACAATCTGGGATCCATATCTTTGTCACAGTGCATATGCAACGTTACACTCCCCAGCACATATTTTATATTATAACTTTAGAGACTAGTTAGGTTACACAACACTGCCCTGTGCATATTACACTCCAAGGCGCATATCGCATAGCACGCGCTAGTGCCTGTGCTATCTCGCGCTCTCCAATCAATCTGTCATTGCGCACAATGTATTGCATATTATATTTCACGCCTGGTTCATCTTATATCACACTTTTTGGTGCATAGTTTATACCATACACTATATCTAGTTTTCATTTTCAATCGTGCTC
This sequence comes from Triturus cristatus, assembly GCF_964204655.1. NCBI lineage: Eukaryota > Metazoa > Chordata > Amphibia > Caudata > Salamandridae > Triturus > Triturus cristatus. The sequence goes on from NC_140586.1 coordinate 893,417,898, forward strand.
TCAGGACTATGTTCTATATAACACTGTGTTCACCTACCCTTTTCACGGGCATTACATTTTGCGATAGGGGGTGGAGGGTCAGGGGGTGTTTCTGCCAAGTGAGCCCGGAGTCACAGTCACAAACGTCCTCTTCTTCCTGAATAAAAGTGAGATTATGCTGCATACTTGTTCATATTTTAAGTAGTTCGCACAGACACAATGTTTTAAAAACAATAAAGTTCCTAATACCCGCCTTCTCTGAACAGTTAGCTTGCTGCCCCATCCCCCTCCTCCCTATCCTCTGTTGTGTGAATCCATGGACTAGCCTCCTCCCTCCTGCCATGCATGGTCTGATGTGCTGCCACTGCCCTCAATTTAGTATGATGTACCAGTCCACTCCTCCTGCCCTCCATTGCCCAATTCTATGCCCCATATTGACCTCCTGCTTAAACTCTGTGCTTAGCTTGCTGCCCCTATTCTCCTTCCCCCTGCCCTCCAATGTCTTTGTGCATGCCCCTGCTCCATCCTTTTTGCCCACCATGTCCCATGGACCTGCCACTCCTATCTACTCTGAGTGTTCTGTTGAGCTGCCACTCCCCTCCCACCTGCCTAGCATTGTCAGATGACTGTAACCTGTCCCTGCCACCTCCACCCTGCCTGTCCACATGCCATGCCCCTATCCTCTTCCTCCTGTCCTACATGGTCCATTGTACTGCCACACCCTTCTGCCCTCCCTGGTCTGTTGTGCTGCAACTGCTCCTCCTGCCTGCCCCATGTGGTCTGTTGTGAGGCCCCTTCCCCTGAACTTTCTTGTCTGTGCACAGGTCCTGACCCTCCCTTCTATCCTCCATCGTCCTTTGTGCATGCCCCTGCACCCTCCTTCTTGCCCATCATAGCCATTGTGCTGCCACTAACCCTCCCACTTGCCATGCATGGTCTTCTATGCTGCCATGGCCCCTCCCACCTTCCCTGTGTGGTCAGTTAGCTGCCCCTGACCCACTCCCACCTTCCCTCCATGGTCTGTGTGTATGCCATCACAGTCTCACTGTTGCCCTTCATGGTGTGTCTTGCTTCTAGTGCCCATCCTGCCTGACCTCCATGGCTATCTTGCTGCTCCTGCCCTGCCCCCTTGCCCCCAGCCCTCTGTTTACATGTGCAGACCCCTACTCCCTCCCTCCTGGCTTGTCTGTTCCATTGTAATGCCCCTGATCCGTCCCTCCTGCCCTTTATGGTCTGTTATGCTGCAGCTTTCTCTCCTGTCTGTCCATTATGGTCAGCTAGCTACCATTGCCTCTTGCCCCTCTGTTCTCTGTTGTCCATGTGCATGGTCCTGTCCCCTCCCTCTTGCTTTCTATGGATTGTTGTGCTGCACTCCCGTCCTGCATGCCCTGTGTGGTGTATTATGCTGCTGCAAACCCTGATGCCTGCCCTGCAGGGTCAGTTTGGTGCACCTCTCCATGTCCCTCCTGTCCTCTGTTATCCAAGTCCATGTCCCTATCCCATTTCCTTCCATGATCCAATGTACCATACTTGCGAACATTTTGAACTTGGTAAGAGGGAGATTTTGAAAAAAAACTGGGGTATTGATTTTCCCCTTTGAGTTACATTGAAAAAGAGGATAAAGACAGATCAAATAAAGCCCATTTGAGCTTAAAAACATTGGACATTTCCTGGCTGAATCGGGTCTGTTGGCATGTATGGTTGTACTACCATTGCCTCTTCCTTCTGCCCACAATGGTCTATTACATTGCCACAGCCTTGAAGGAGGGTAGATTTTGTATCACAGGGGGCCCCTGGCCCGTTCTGTCCACACCTGAAGTATGAGACCCTTGTCCTTGCCCTGCCAGCCGCATTTGTAGGCCGTATTAAATTGACCAGCGGGTCCTGTGTTGCTATATAATTATCCTGAGACATCCTTACCACTCAGCCAGCATAAAACCCCTGTGTAGGCCCTTCTGTTCAATATGTAGGCCTCTTTGTTAAATTGACTGTAGCTCTGCAATTTTAGTGTATAGCAGTCTGAAGGCAGGTCTGCGAGGCCTTCTGCTCCAAACTAGTAGCCCCCACCCTACCCGAGTGCTCCGTGCTCGGTATCAAAGTTCAACATCCCCCTGAAGCTGTCGACATACAGTAGGCTGCATCCTGGACTGGTACTTGCTTCCTGGGCAGGTTTCCCGCTTTTAAGGAAGTGGCAACCGCAGAGCGTCAAGTTAGGAGAACTGAGGAGATTTTATACATGAATATATTGAATTCCCGTACAATACCCATTATTTTCTGCTTGCTCTATGGAACTTACGATAAGCGATTGGCCTGAGAGACTGACCTTTTCACCCAGTCCATTGTCAGCATTAAGTGGGTAAATGACGAAATGTCTGGTAAAATCTGCAGACGAAGCTTTTGGGTAGCATACGTAGGTATATGTAGCGTGCAAAGGAGCCCACAAAATGATATTAAAAGGGAGCACCCACAGATATCGACGGACTACCTCGCCGTCTGTATGTAGGTTAACAGGCTGTGCAGGTTTTCCCCAAGAGCTGGGAGCTCTTGTCTTCCTTTGCTTAAAATGTCTTGCTCTGCTTTGCTTGAAGTATCTTATTCTATTTTACCTATATGAAATGTCATGTTATGTTTAACCATTGTTCTCTTTACTTTTGCATTTAAAAGATTTTGTATTGTAATTGCAGGAATGCTTGCTCTAAGAGTAAACGTGAGTGTTCCTAGGTAACATTTTCCTTGGTGTAACTTGTTTCTCATGATGCATTTATAGATGTGTTTTCTCTCTCTCCCTGTCAGTACATTAATTGAGATACAGAGAATATCATGACAGCTGTATGATTATCTGTATTCTGTATTTTGTACTTTATGTCTCTATTCTGCGGTTTCTTTGAAGTTGCATCTTCTCATTAAACTGCCAATGTATTCTGCCTCCAATTCCATGTCTCATATGTCTGTTTTCTTCATTTTTGGAGCAAGCGTTCCTAGGCACCCCGGCTCAAATTAAGGTGCCCCTTTTGTCCCTGACTCACTCTCCTGCTCAGTTCTGTGGTGGCTCCCGGGGCTCTGGGGACCGCCCCTAGCTTCCTTGACCCGTAATAGATCTTCCCTCCAACAGCCTCTCTTGCAAGTCCTGTATTGTTGGTTTGTTGCCCCTGCCCCCCTTTCCACTGCCCTCCATAGTCTGTTGTGCTTCCACGGCCCTTCCTGCCTGCTCAGTGTGGTTAAATTGTTGCCTTTGCACCCTCCTACCTGCCTTCAATTTTCAGAGTCCGTGCCCCTGGCCTCTGCCTCTCAACAGTATCCTAATGAACAACTAGATTGCTAACATTCTATATTTATTACAAAAGTGTAGAACGCCTGACATCATCTTGATGTAATCAAAACTGTAATACCTAGAGCATTTCCTTTAGAAATTACATATATGAGAGGGTCTTATTGGCATCACAATTATGGTTAGTGCTCTAAAAGACTGAAATAAGGACATATTTTCTGAGTTTTCAAATAGCGACAAAGCACTTTTAAATTATTTGTTATCTTTATGTTTTTTTATCCAGTTGACCACTTGATTAAATGTTGCACTTAGGGGAGAGGATGTGGTGTTACTTCCAGAACTGCAGACTTTGCAACTGGGGAACCAGGTTGAAGTTTCTGCTTCAGCTCGACATTCTGTGATTCTGGTCAAATCACTTAGTCTCCCCATGTCTACAACCAAAATGAATTTGTTCTTGTGTGATGTAACCAATGCTCATGTAAAGCACTCCAATACCTGACAAGTCTGCACTATATAACACTGCAAAAACACAAAATAATAAGTGTTTTGCACACTTCTGTCATTGGGCTATATTTGGGCTATATCTGGGTGATTTTGGGCTATATTTGGGCTCTTTTGTCTCCGGTGGCCATCTTGGGAGATTTATTTGTTATGAAGTTTCCTAATTTCCTCATGTACTGCAGTCTCCTCAGTAGGAAATGCTTTCAGTTTTTTACTTTGATTCCATCATGAAGGTATTCAGATATGTCACACATTTGCCATAAATTCTGAATGTTAGCACTCTAGTTGCTCATTAGATCACTGTAGTAAAACTACTGTTCACCATGGAAGTCTGCTCCTGGTATTAAAAGTGCATGTTTCAGTCTGCATGTCAGAATTTTTTAATGAAATAGAAGAGGATTTGAGAAGTCACTCAAAATGTGCCCTCATTTTCTTTCTTCAGCATTAATCATAATTTCTATGGCAAAATGAACCCCCTCATTGTGTTCCTTTTTAAATTAAATGTTTTAAGTGTTACCAGTTTATTCCAATCAAGATGGCTTCAGGTGTGCCATACTTTTGTAATAATGAAGACAGTAAGCGCTCTAGTTGTTTTTAAGAACATTCTTGGACATTCTGTCATTGGGCTATACTTGGGCTACATCTGGGTGATATTTGGGCTACATTTGGGCTCTTTTGTCTCTGGTGGCCATCTTGGGAGACTTATTTGTTATGAAGTTTCCTAATTTCCTCATTTACTGCAGTCTCCTCAGTAGGAAATACTTTCAGTTTTTTACTTTGATTCCATCAAGAAGGCATTCAGATGTGTCACACATTTGCCATAAAATCAGAATGTTAGCACTCTTTTTGCTCATTAGATCACTGTAGTAAAGCTACTGCTCACCAGGGAAAACTGCTGCTGGTATTGAAAGTGCATGTTTCAGTCTGTATGTCAGAATTTTTTAATGAAATAGAAGAGGATTTGAGAAGTCACTCAAAATGTGCCCTAATTTTTCTTTCTGCAGCACTAATCATACTTTTTATGGAAAAATGAACCTCCTCATTTTGTTCCTTTTTAAATTAAATGTTTTAAAAGTTACCACTTTAATCCAAGCAAGATGGCTTCAGGTGTGCCATACGTTTATCATAAGTAGGACGGTTAGCGCTCTAGTAGTTCTTTGGAACACTCTGGGAAGCTGCAGTAGAACACAAAGGAATCAACTGACAGTCTCTGCCCTTGTTGGATGTACATGTTTTACTGAGAATGTCAGACTTCATTCTCACATGACTGAGAAAGATAATGTGAATTTACAGAAAATAAGCTCTCAGTTTAGCTTATAGATCACCTTCCAAACCTCTGAGGTAAAAGCATGAGAAAATATTTTTCTCTCAATCATGATATCCCAGCAGAAGGCTTTTTCACATGGTGAAATCACCTTAGAACATACCACAATTCCTAAAATGAGTATGGTACCTTCAACAAATGATTTATAATGTAACTAAAGTCTTAAAACCTTCTATTAACTGCAATGCTTTTTAATGAGGTGCTATCATGTATATTGGTCCCAAGATGGCTGCCAACACTTCTTGGATGAAGTGCTGACAGCCAATCAGATCTCAGGATGAGATGTGTGGTTAGGCTCCGCCCACATATATATATGCTTTTAAATGCTATTTTCTCAGGACATACTGAACAGATTTACACCAGACCTGCAAAAGGCACTTCCTTGACCTGAGGACTACCTCTCTGCCAAATTTCTAGTAATTCTGTTCAGCCGTTCGGGCTGTAGCCCTGTCTAAAGGTCCTATGGAAAAATGCATGGGAAAAACGCGTTTTGGGACCCCCCTTTTATCTCAGCCCCCGCTTGACGAATCCCCCCGAGACTTTCAGGGTAGGAGCGGAGCGTAGCGCCCCACCTATTTTGAAAAATTCGCGAGGATTCGTCGACCGGCGCCAAAGTTATTCAAAATAGAATGTTGCGGATTTCCTATGGAAACGTGGTCCTAACTATAACTACCTACTGGCGACCGCCAGTAGGTAATATATATATATATATATATATATATATATATATATATATATTCACTGAAAAAACCATAGGTTTCACACATGTTATAGTTAGCGGAAATTTTACTGATAAAAAACCAATGAAATTCCCCCGTTATAGTTAGTGCAGGCAACTATAACTCACGCGACCGCAATCCTCTGCTGATGCTAATTCTGTATTTAGACACTTATTTGCCCATGTCTTCTTCCATACATTTTTAGCTATACATATATTACAAATATTTTTTTTTCATAAAGACACATATGTCATCAGCAGAAGATTGCGGTCGCGTGAGTTATAGTTGCCTGCACTAACTATAACGGGGGAATTTCATTGGTTTTTTATCAGTAAAATTTCCGCTAACTATAACATGTGTGAAACCTATGGTTTTTTCAGTGAATTTGCAAGGTTTTTTAAATGCTAATTCCTAACTATAACGTGTGTGAAACCTATGGTTTTTTCAGTGAATTTGTACGGTTCTTTAAATGCTAAGTTACTTTACGCCATTCGTGGCGTGCGCGCCCACTTAACGCTGTTCGTTCCGTGCTTCGCGCACCGTGCGCGCACAGTAAGCACGCGGTGCGCTTCGCGCACCGCGCGCCCACTTTACGCAGTTAGTGCCGTGCACGCACGGTGGGCACGCGGTGCGCTACGCTAGATGGGCCATGTACGCACGATGCGCTTCGCGCACCGTGCGCACATGGAGGACATATGATGCACTTCGTTTTGAAAAGGTAATATTTTAATTTTTCGTAATTTTTATAAGCCATGCATATTATAGTTTATCTCATCAGATAGAAGCCATGCACAATTGGTGGCCTTCGGCCACCAATTGCACACGGGGTGGGGAGAGTGTGGATAATTTTTTTTTTATATCATTTTTTACCGTACGCGTACGGTAAGCGTAATCGGCAAAATTAGCGAAAAAAAAAAAATCAGTTTTTGGCCTTGGGGGATCTTTGGGGACTCCCTCAACATGGCTATGTGTGTGGGAGCTGTCTAAACAGCCCCTTTACATGTTTTTGTGCTTTGTATTTTCATCATCACTCTCAGTGCGAGAGAGAAAATGGCGGCCGCCGCTTCCTGGTTTCGGCCGATTCGAATGTTTACTAAGATCTAAGAGCCAATCAGAATCGCGCTCGCGCACGCCACCGTACGCGTACGGTAAGCGTACCGTAAGCGCACCGTAAGCTGGCTCAGATATATATTGATTTAAAGGCTATTTTCTCAGAATCTACTGAACAGATTTACACCAAACCTACAAAAGGCACTTCCTTGACCTGAGGACTACCTCTCTGCCAAATTTCAAGTAATTGTGTTCAGCCGTTCGGGCTGTAGCCCTGTCTAAAGGTCCTATGGAAAAATGCATGGGAAAAACGCGTTTTGGGACCCCCCTTTTATCTCAGCCCCCGCTTGACGAATCCCCCCGAGACTTTCAGGGTAGGAGCGGAGCGTAGCGCCCCACCTATTTTGAAAAATTCGCGAGGATTCGTCGACCGGCGCCAAAGTTATTCAAAATAGAATGTTGCGGATTTCCTATGGAAACGTGGTCCTAACTATAACTACCTACTGGCGACCGCCAGTAGGTAATATATATATATATATATATATATATATATATATATATATATATATATATACACATACATTTAGTTTAATGTGTTATGCTGGTAAAAAGTATACATATCCACTCCATTTTGAACCTTCAGAACGGTTATGGTGCTCCCAGTCCCGGTAGTGCGTATCTCCCGGCAGGGTCAAGCCGGCAGATCTTTACTTGTTTTTCGTAAAAGCAAGAAGGAAGGAGAACGCACTCTCAGGGCTTGTTGCTGCAAAAGGTGCTGTATTGTGCACGGAACTTCATTACAAAGCCTGAGCGCGTTTCGGTCGCCCCCTCAGACCTTGATCACGGCATGCATGTTAACTGTATATGTGTGGTGAAGGCATTGCGCTGTAAAGGCAATGCGTGGTAAATTGTGCATGGTAAAGGCCTTGCGTTGTAATGCCGGCGTTGTAAAGGCTGTTTCCCTCGTGAGCTGTCAATGCTGTGGTGTGTAGTAGCTAAGATAGTTGCGCTACTAAGATGTCTCCATTTCTTTGGTACGTTGCTGTTGGTTGTGTCTCAATTTGTTTAGGTAACTGGTATCGCTAATCCTGGAATTGTTTTGGTGAACAGGTAGGCGTAGAGTAGCACTAACAAAACCACAGTGTCCTGTAACGGAGAGAGGGTTGACTGCTTCTGATCTTGAATCCTATTATCAGGCTGCTCAACTACAATGGTTAAACAAGTGGGTTTCCTGTCAAAGAAATCCCTGAGGAGGGTGTTATTGGCTCACTGCCTGATGTGCAGGACTTATTGAAAGTCTTCTTGTTCCTTCGCGGACACTGTCTACAATTTCTCAAGAACTCCTGGTGATACAGCAATGTGTTGCAAGGATGAATGATACGTAGGCCAAGTGATGTGGAACAGGATCACAGCTTCATTCATAAGATCACTTCTTGGTTACAGCTTGCAAGATGTCAGTCAGATCCTTTAAAGTGCCCCGCCAGGAGCAGCCTCCTCGCTGCTCAGCCCTTCCACACCAACTGATTCTCCCTTCCAATACAAACACACTCATTCTATATGACCTCATCATAGGCTGAGCAGCAAGGCAGAGAACTTCTGAAGGGAGAGTGCATTGAGTAATTAGTACATTACAACACAATGCTGGCAACATTTCCTGCAGCAAACCCAGGTCCAGGTGCCCTTTTTGCCTGAAATGCCATTTAAATAGAAGAAAATAGTGGCCCAGGTTGAAGCGTTAGCAGGGATTGGAAGGTGGACTACCTTTGGGGTTAACCATGTTGGGAATTTATATCAGGCTGAAATATTGCTTAGGTTTAAAGATCTAACTGAAGAATTTGATATACCTAGAGGACAATTTTTAGTACACAGGGCATTGGTTGCAACAATAAGGAATTATTGGAGAAATACAGACGCTGAACCTGCCACGCATCATGTGTGTCGACAGCTCTGTACTACAACAGGGTATGTAAGTGCGGTCTCGTATCTCTATAATGCGATTCATGCAAATATTGTTTCTCCTGTTGCTGAGTTGAAAATAAAACGGGAGAGGGACTTAGAGCTCCAAATTAATGATTTTGGACTGGTATAAGATTGTAGTGCATGCACCAGCTGTTACTAGAAATGCTCAGTTCAAATTAATTAATTTTTATATCCTGCATAGAGTTTATCTTACACCTGGCAGGATTAACAGGTTCTATGTGACTGCTGCTGCAAAATGCCCTTAATGTGGGGAGTTGGGGGCAGAAATTTTCCAAATGGTATGGTCCTGCCCTTCATTAGCGGGGCCTGTGAGGAAGTGATTGAATATATTAATGGACGGGATATCCCTTGTACACCCTCGGTCTGCCTTCTAGGGGCATACCCTTGCCTCAAAAATTACAAAACTACCACTAGATTTACTGACTTAGGTTTGATTCTGGCAAAACAAGAATTGACTACGCACTGGAAATGTGCGCATAGACCACAAATTACAAGATGGCGTAGGGAAATGGTTAAATTGGCAAGTCTGGAGAGTTCTGTGTTGTTTTTTGAGATAAAGAGAGGGCGAGGCAAAATGTAAAGAGTTAAAGCATGGGAACACCTGGTGGATAGTTTGTTAGCCCCGGAAGCTGATATAGATTCGTCGAATAGCTCTCTGAGTCCTTGCGGGTGAAAGAAGGGATTTCTAGTTTAATTCAGATATATTGGCTGATAATGGGTACTACTGTGGTGTGCTTGTTCATATTGAATATTTTGGCACTTTTTTTGTGAATAGTTGACTTGATTAGTGGTAACTGTGGGTGGTGGGATTGATGTAATAGTTTTTTGTAATAGTTTTAATAGACCTAAGATGTGTATGAAATTTAAAGTAGTTGAAATATGTTGAATGCTTGTGGATGCATGTCATATGAGATATACTGATTATGACTTTTAAACTATTAATTATAGTTATCTGTGTATTTATCCTTTTTAATCTATTTTGTAATATATTTATTATAATTATCTGTGTACATCTCCTTTTTAAAGCAAATTATTGTTTATGTGGTGCACATCAATTATGATCTGTATTATATGCCTGTCACTATTGCACTAAGGTCAATTTAATGAAACAAATACAAATTATTTAAAAATAAACTAAGTGCAGATCTCGAGTTCTCGATCTTTGCTGGCAGTCAATGTAGTGGAAAGAGTTAGGTTCACATTGACGATCAGCGTGGGCAAAAAGATCTCAGGGCGATGGGTCCTGTTCGTGCCACTTAGAGCCAAAAACTTCAGGATTTCTCCTTTTCAAGTCAGAGGAGTGCCCTTTGAAGCCATCCAAACGTATAGGAGCTCGGGAGGCTCCTCTTCGGGATCATAGACTCACTCTTGCAGAGGCCAGCAGGGATCAGGGAGTTCCAGTTGCAGGTCCAGTTGAAGGTCAGCTGGGTAGATGTAGGGAGGACTCTAGAGCTTGTTATATCCTTGTCGCAAAAAACAGGAGGTCAGTCATCTGGCCCTTGGGCTCACTCAGCCTGAGATCAAGGGAGCAGGTCCAGTCTTCTTTCTCATCAAGCAGGGCATGCCTCAAGATGTAGGGCCGCAAGGCATCCTACTTCTGAATTGTCCACAGCTTCTGGTGGACTAAAGAGTGGGTCTGGGGGTCCTATTTGTATTCCTAGAAGCTTCTGGATTGTGCAGTGGAGTTACAGAGGTGTCCGGAATGTCCTGCCACCCTGCCCTAGTCCCAGTCTGTCTAGGGTCACAATAAGCTATTTTGAAGTCCTTTGTGAGTGCTCTCAGCCATGCCTTTGAAGTGCACGTTTAGTAGATACCTGTCCCGTCCCTGTCATCAAGCCAGGAGGGCTCCTCCTACCAACACCCAGACCCTCTGTTGTGATGCTGTTTGGGAGGAATACACAAAGGGCCAACTGCCAACTATACCTAGTCAAAGGACCCAGGAACAGGCTGCAGGCACCAAATGGTTGGGACAAGAATATGACAACTTTCTGGCACTTTTAGAAATGGGACTTAAAAATCCAACTTTACCATTAAAAATGGTTTTAAATTACATTTCATTAGAAAATGTATATATCATTCTCATTAGTATCATAAATATTATTTTTGATAATAATAACCCCACTGTTACCCTACTAGTACTGCTACTAATAATTAACTTATTATAGAAATGATAATGACAAACAAAATAAAGAGCACATCATGAGATTTGATATGGTCTTATTGAAAAGTGGTTCATTCAGAGACGCGCCTCTTCCCTTGCGTTCATCTGCGGTCATTTGCGACTGCGTTCTACATGGCACAGACCTTCTGCATTGGTTTCATTAATTCACTTCTGTATAAAGATGGGGGGTCAGCAGGGTTAGTGAAGCTCCAATGGGCTCTGACAAATTAGGCCTTAGCAGAACAATATTACTGCACATGCTGGCCAGTCAGATGCGCTCTGGCTTGCCCTTGTGGGCGTAGGACTGTGCTGCTGTAATTAGTTTACTGCCTAGCATTTCTCATTACACAAGTTTTGTTATCAGGTTGGAACCTTCACACTCAGAATCAGGGCATTTGCAGATGCAGATGATGGCAAGGGGAAACTTGCTTTGCACCTGCCAGAGTCCAGGGCTTCATTACTGAGTGTAACCAACTTCATTACACTGTGGTTATGCAAATGTTCTCCAATTAACACTGGATTGGGACCCAGAGATAGGCAACAATCATAGACTGCTGGAGCCCTGGTGTACTTTGTTTGACATACTTTGAGAGTAGAGAATCTGTGGGGGTCAAGGAAAAGATTCCCCCCAGTAAAAATCCACTCAATATTATATAGATATAGACAAGAGGAACAATTAAGCAGTTCTTCAGATCAAGTGGACTGGAACTGGAAAATAACATCCCTCGTGGTGAAACCTCACATCCACCCCAGCATCACTGGCAGGTGCCCCCGGGTCATGCAGGACGACGCCAGCCACAGCCATGGGCATCCACCCCACCATCACTGGCAGGTGCCCTCAGGCCATGCAGGACGACGACAGCCACAGCCAGGGGCATCCACCCCACCATCACTGGCAGGTGCCCCCGGGTAATGCAGGACGACGCCAGCCACAGCCAGGGACAAAAACCCCAGCATCACTGGCAGGTACCCCCGGGTCATGCAGGACGACGCCAGCCACAGCCAGGGCCATCCACCCCAGCATCACTGGCAGGTGCTCCTGGGTCATGCAGGGCGACGCCAGCCGCCACGGCCAGGGGCATCCACCCCAGCATCACTGGCAGGTGCCCCCGGGTCATGCAGGACGACGCCAGCCACAGCCAGGGCCATCCACCCCAGCATCACTGGCAGGTGCTCCTGGGTCATGCAGGACGACGCCAGCCACAGCCAGGGCCATCCACCCCAGCATCACTGGCAGGTGCTCCTGGGTCATGCAGGGCGACGCCAGCCGCCACGGCCAGGGGCATCCACCCCAGCATCACTGGCAGGTGCCCCCGGGTCATGCAGGACGACGCCAGCCACAGCCAGGGACAAAAACCCCAGCATCACCGGCAGGTGCCCCCGGGTCATGCAGGACGACGCCAGCCACAGCCAGGGGCATCCACCCCAGCATCACCGGCAGGTGCCCCCGGGTCATGCAGGAAGACACCAGCCACAGCCAGGGGCATCCACCCCAGCATCACTGGCAGGTACCCCCGGGTCATGCAGGACGACGCCAGCCACAGCCAGGGGTATTTTCATCACCCCAGAGCAGGTGTGGGCCCTTGGGACCGAGAAGGCCGGACTGATGGTGTCAGGCATGATTTGAGGCTGGTGGTTACCATTCCACATCTGTTGGCTTTGAGTCAATGAGTATTTATGTAGCATTTGTGTATAGAGCATATGAAGGCCCGAGAGTAGCAGAGCAGTATACACAGAGCAGCAACTGCTGTAGGTATGTATCATCAAGTATGTTGTGATGTAATAGAATGTATGGGGTCACAGTCACAGGTAGAATGCCAGTTTTCAAGGAGTGGTTCAGTCATTATTTCTGGTGAAGGGCTGAAGTCTGGGAGCAGTTGAGGGAGCTGTGTCTACAGCTTGGAGTAAACCCATCATTCTCTGCACATCTGGCCTCCTGTGCTCTCTGTGTCCTGCCAGACAGTCACACAGTCATACAGGACAAGAATATGAATTAAGCTGCACACATACATTAGCATATAAAATGTAAAGTGTGACACACATTTGGACCCCAGATAAAGTAAATACAATAATCCTTACAAAGTTCCAGCTCACATTCTATCCTTTCCAGTGTACTTGGAATCCCAAAGGGCCCATCCCCCAGCACAATATATGGGATAAAGTACCCCTGCCATACATTATAAGGATATTGCTAGTCACCAACAAGTTATGAAACTCTGACATTACTTGTAATATCCTTAAAATGTAGGGCGGGGATTGTTATTGCCTATAATAGATGGCCACACCATCACCCTTCCCACAAACAACTTAGGGCCATATCAGCAACGGCCAGCGATAATTATCGCTGGCCGTGCTTAGCGATAATTTTCTTATCGCTGGCTATCTCTGCTTTTTATCGCCCTGGTAGTGCGTTATCATCAACGCGCTGCTCCAGGGCGATAAAAATTCCAGAGATAGCGATATTATCGCCTTTTGCAGGGTACATCACTGGTTTTCCAGCGATGTTCCCTGCAAAAGGGCGATAACCTTGCTGATACCACCCTGTGGTCGTATCAGCATAATCCACCCCCAATGTTAAGGGTAGCTTAGTCAGGATTTTAGCAGACGTTAGTTTTTGGAGAAAACAGCAGTTTTCTCCAAAAACTAACGTCTGCTAAAATGCAAGGGCATCCTTGCTGATAGCGCAAAGACGCGTTATTGCTCTCCTGACATGAAGTGTATGTCAGGAACTCCCACTTTGCATCTCATTAGAGATACAAAGGTAGGCGTAGTGTAAAAGGGTGCTAACATGCGATTACGCATGTTAGCACCCTCTTGCTGATAGGGCGTTGGTTTTATCTCCGCTTTTCTGGCTTTTAAAGCCAGAAAAGCGGAGCTAAAGCCCTTGATGATATGCCCCCAAAATCTTTACTGTTCTGCTCTTTCATGAAGAAGATGTGCTCTGATTACAAACATGAAGAATAAAAGTGGAATCTAGTTTGAAATTAAACACCCCAAAAAGAGATTCTATTTTTCCTCTTTTGACCCTTAGCATGCAAAAACGAAACACATTGCAATAAATATATAATTTCTGCTCATCGCTATTTATTTTAGGAAAAATATCAGAGGAATGAAAAGACTTTCCTTGCGTTGTTCAAACTGCTGTTCTGCTCTTCCTTATAGCCTGTAGTGGGCTATACCGGCCATTAAAGGCCCACTCTATCCTTAAACAAGGGAGAGGGACTTTAAAGACGGTATAGCCCAGATACAGAGGGCTATAAGGCTACTTGAACATTCCACCACTAGAGGGCAGAATGTTCTAACAAATAAAGCAAACGCCTCACGGATCCCAAGGGGATTGAAATCTACTATGGCTCCCTGAGGCCTTTGTTCACAGCAACAGCTGTGAACGACAACATTGGAATGTTGTAGTTCCGGGCTTGTAGCAGCCATTAGAAGCCTGGAGCACTCCATTGTTTTCAATGGAGCTCCCCGCATTCCAATGTTCTAATTATGCTGCGACACTTGACTTTCACTTTGGCTGCTGGCTCTGATGGAAGCCATTATGGCATCCCAACTCGACTGTAACATCTCAGCACAGTTCAACAGCCATGTCATTTCATTAGTATAAGTGACTAGTGACTTTACAAGTCACCTGTAATAAGGTAATTAGAGACAGGCGTTTATACAGGGATTGCAGGCTCCCAGGAATTATATATGGGATAAAGTACCACCTGCCATACATTATAAGCTTTTTGCAAGTCACCAAGCAGTTTGATGACCATACAGAGGAACGACGCCAAAAGCTGACTTCTTTTATCAGGGCACGGAATGTTCAGGTCCCTTGCAAAACTCTTTTAATGTACGGCAAAGGGTATTCCTATAATACATGGCCTCAACATCACCCTTCACACAAACTGCTTAAATCTGTGTGTCTTGCTCTTTCATGTTCATTGCAGACAAGAAGAATAAAAGCAGAATTTGCAGTGCAAAATTAAACACACCAAAAAGTAGTTAGTAATTTTTGCAAAAGGATGTTACAGCGAGTGTAATGTAAGTCAGGCAAAACAATGCTGTTGCTCAGAATATGTAGAAAAGTGCAGAGATTCTATAATGTTGTTGTAATGACTTATAGGTGAAAAAAATATAATTACGTTGCCATAAATATCTCTTTTCTGCTGCCCAGTGTCCATGTAAGAAAAACAGACTAGGAGAACGAAAAGCCAATGTTCGTTGTTGCTTCTTTGTTTGAATTGCAGCTGTAATTATGCTCCATGACCTGCCTTTCACCTTGGCAGCTGGCTCTGGCAGCAGTTAATGTGATGTCACAACTCAGCTGTAATAACTTAGCGCAATAAACCTGCTACTTCATTTTTTATTACAGCTCATCAGTAATAAGGAGATTAGAGGCATGCTTTTATACAGGGATTACAGGCTCCCATGCATGACATAAATAGTCAATATAATCAGTCCTGTGAAGTAGCCAGCCTTCCTTACTGAAGGGTTAAAGAGAATACATGGAGGGAGCTCTGTAGAGGAAGTAGCAACCTGGAGAGAGGAAAGGGCGGTGGAGATTGAGAAGTGGCTGTTTAAGGTCTTGATTTGGCGGAAAAGGAAAGAACAGTACAGATGGAGGGGCAGTCATGCGACAAACATTGGGTGCGCAGCCAGCGAATGATTGATTCAGTGTGCTTCTTGTTGTACGCAGGGGTCCTGGGGAGATGTGTGTCAAACCTACATGCTAGGTGAGATTTAAATGCTGTTCATTTATAGATAGATCTGCCTTCAATGGGGAATCATTTTTGGCAAATCAATAAAGGCGTGGTGTGATCAGAGTAATTGCTGACATTGGCGTCAGCGGTCGCCTTCAGCTGAATTTTGTGTACTAGTGTTCAGTGCTTAATTTGAGCCGGTGGTTTGCCGTGCTCGGCACCAGCACTTAATTGGTTTACGATGCTGGCATGGGCACCTAATTGTCAACACCACACGTATGACACTCTGCCACATGGTGGCGCTGCTCATCTAATTTAGAGATAAGCAGAACAACTGTTGTTTATGAATACACTACACATTACAAATTGCTAACACCTGCCTCCCCAGCCATTCCCTTAGCTTTGGGGACCTGGAACAATCTGAACTGTATCACTTGCAGGCAAGAGAGATGATTAGTAGTTGTTTAGGGTCCATCATTGGCAGCCATGATGGGGCATGGGGTGGTGCAAGCTGCAGTGGCCTCCTGATCAGGGCACCTATTCGTTTACAAATTAAGGACTGCCTGGAACAAATGTAGTTCCTGTAGTGACGTTTGGAGAGAACATTGGATTGGATGGCTTCCATGCTGTGCTGTTGCATAAGGTAAGGTGTTATCCCAACAATAAGTCTGAGATGAAAATTGAGATGTTTGGCCAAGTTATTGATGTGTTGTGTAGGATGAAGCAACTGTATAGAATAAACCCAATATATAAGCTGTGGACACAGTTTTGTTGGGATTCAATTCAAGGTGATGGGATGTCATCCAGCAGTGGATGTCACCTAAAGCCAGACCGAGATCAGAGATGTCATCAGAGTAGGAGACTTCATATATTGGTGATGTAATAAGAAAGAGTGCATAGAATGTCTTCAAGAGCGTCAAGACTTAGGTTGAAGAGTGGGGGTGCTAGAATGGAGGCTTCGGGGGCTTCTTGCAGGAGAGCAACAGAGTCTAAGACACAACAGCCTCTCTAGATCTGCTGCGATTAGTTTTTAAGGCATGATTCAAGCCAGGTCGGTGCCTGGCTTCAAAAGCCCCCCAGTCTCTACGTTCCGATTGTGAATTTGTGGTGTACTGACTGTGACAAAAGCTGACACGAGAACCAGGAGTCAGCAGGCGTGCATAAGGGATGCTCGAAGCCTCATCAATGCTTAGCACAATAGATACTTTAGTGGTTAAACCGGTTCCGATTGGAGATCAAACAGGAGGTTAAAATGACTGATAGCACTTTAGCAGGAAAGAGGACAGCAGTCATTAGGGTCATCCAGGTCAGGGGATTATTTTGAGAGAGGAGATGCTTGTCTTACTTCCAAACAGTCTGGTAACATCCCCTGGGAATGGAAGAAATTGATAAGGTTGGCCCCATAGGGCATTGGGTGTGTATGCCAATCGTTTGCCCATTACCCGATATTGGATTTGATACCACATGAAACTAAATCCCTTTTTAGGTCTCGCGAGCCAAAGGCTCGAAGAGACATTTTATAACTGGGCTTTTCAAAGTGCTGCCGTGGCCTAATGCTACAGTGCACGTGAACGTGCACGCGTGCAGCGCCATGTGTCTTTCCTCCGTAGCGATCGTAATCACGATCACTTTCACTTTCGCGGGCTCCTCTGTTGCTGGCATTCCCCCCTCCCTTCTCGTTGTTCTTCGTGTACCACCCACAGGGGCACTGCACAGCGTGCATGCGCAGCGGCTG
Source organism: Triturus cristatus (assembly GCF_964204655.1). NCBI lineage: Eukaryota > Metazoa > Chordata > Amphibia > Caudata > Salamandridae > Triturus > Triturus cristatus. Next base: position 893,435,306 of record NC_140586.1, read on the forward strand.
CCACAGCCCTTTGCTGCTTCTCCAACTCCTCTCCCCTCCCTTCATCTGGGTGTGTCTCCAAACTAGCAGACAGCCAAGCACATCTTTTCCCAAGGCAAAGTTACATCAAGGCGCATCACTCTGAAGAAGTATATTCCTGGGTGCAGCGCCTTCTCATCCATCGATAAATAATAGCTTCTGATCTGCCAAAATCGGGCACCCACGCACCTAACAAAGTACTTTGGGGGCTTTTGGGGTACTTTCAGGGCTCTTGTGTTTCTCCCGCCATATGTTTTTGTTGGGAGCTTGGATTTCGAGGGTCAAATAACATTGCAGCGATCCTGCTGGATTACAGCAGGACGAGACCTGCATCTTTATGAGCACTGTTTACTTGCCTCTTTATTCCTACTCCAGCGCTGCTGTTATTACTCAGTGTAGTGACACTGATGGATGCTCCCCCTACCCGTCCACGAGGCTAGATAATTACATTAGGCCGTAGATGAGTGTGTACTCAACCATTGTGAGCAGTAGCTAAAGTGATGCACAGGGTTCAACCTTCTTGCCATGCATTCAAACCAGGTGTGATGGGGTACCCCAGACTGCAGCAGCGATGACATGACGCGGCCATCATTGAGCACGTCATAGGTACTATTTCTCGAGAAAAAACACAAATCACTGCATTAGTATTCGAGCAGATGACGGCCTGCGGAGGGACACCGATCAAGCATAATTAATCTGGGCTTGGTCCGCGCACCACAGAAAGAAATGGAAGTGACGCATTGAAAATGTTGCCCAATTAGCCCATTAACGTGGTTAAGAGGTGAACACTTTTATCAGTCTATTGGCCTGCATGCAAAAATTGTATTGTCCAGCCGAACAAAATTTGCGTGCAGGCTATTACAAAACCAGGTACTTTTACTGCGGCCTACAAAGAGCTGATTTGCTTTTTTTCTGTAGGTCTAATCTAGCCCACAGCCAACGGAGCTATTTACAACAGCGCAAAACGACGCTACACTTTTTAAAAATATTTTTTTAGGCACAGGGAGATTGAGAGATTAACAGGCCGTTGCGATGACATGGAGATCCCTGTGTTCCGACGTCAGCAGGTCTAGCCCTTAGGCCACATCTCCCCATAGCCGGCCGCACCTACACGTTTGCAAATCTCTTGTGCGCAGCTCTGGGGACAATATTTGAACATCTGCACACACTCGAACCGGCAGAGTAGAGAGGGGGCTTGCGGATTTTCATAAACAAAGTGAGGCCACTGCCTCCGCTGGAGCAGCCCTGCCGCGCTGGTACCGCCGCAGCATTGACGCAGCATCGCCTCAGCTGTGACTCAGCACAAACTCAAGCGAACTAAATGTTACCAGGGATACGTCACTGGGAACCCACACTGGGTACAACAGAGAGCAATCCCCCCTCCCCCCCACACCCTCGCCAGGCACGTGCTGGCACAATCAAGATCAATGCCACACAGTCCCCCTGCCAGGCTGGTGCTGGGCACAATCAAGAACAATGCCACATAGCCCCCTCGCCCACCCCTGCCAGGCATGGTCTGGGCACAATCATGAACAACGCCACACAGTCCCCCCTCCCCACCCCGCGAGGCACGTGCTGGGCACCAGTGGCGTCACTAGGGTTGGTGTCACCCGGTGCGGGTAACTCATGGTGTCACCCCCTCACGACTTACCGCATGGACCTCCTCCGCCCCGAGTCCGTCAGTGGACACAGTTGGCAAATAACGGGACCATACAGAATCCTTAGTAACGTTTGTAAATGTAAATGTGCCTGTTAACAACAGTGTGAGAATGACTCATTAATCAGGTTGTACAGTGGGCTACCTGCTAGTCAACAGTTTATTGGAATTTATAATATCATAGGTATGGTACTTTTTACTGGTGTGGTGTTCCCACTATCCATCAACATGATATATCAGTGGTCAAAGTGGGGGAAAAAAAGTAGGGGAACTGTGGGCGGAGAATCAAAGGGCGGGAATAACCCAAGGATTGGATCAGTGGGCAGAGCCAGAGGCGTGGCCAGAATGCGCAAACATCCCAATTTTTTGTATTTGTTTGGTTTCACTGCCCAGTTTTATCAACCAATGGATACACATGATTATTTAAGGTTATAATGAGTTATTGACAGTAAAATGTGTTCACAAAGTGGGATATGCTTCTAATCACAGAATGTCCCCAAATACGATAAAATGTGGAAGCACAAGCCATTTGTCTCCGAGCCATGGAGTTTCTGTCATCAGCACTTCTCCCTTTACCAAAACAGCAGTTCAAACATGAATTGCTAAAAATCCTAGTTTGCAAATGTTTTCTAAATAATAATGGCTCTGCCATATTTGCCTCATAATGCAAGATCTGCAGCATGATCTCACCATTTAAACTAATAAATTGTTTGTTGCTCAAACGTATCAAAAGTTAATAAAAAATTTGACTTGTGTTGCTGCGGAGTAGATGACAGTTAATAGCTCACTGTTCTATGTTAGGATTTTAACTTATAAACTGCAAGTAACAAAAGGATCTCTCTGACAAAAGCAGTAGCCCACTGGCCTATTTACATTATGTGCACTTTGTGATCTGCATGGTACATGTTCTTTGCAGCAGGTACATTAACCCTCTGAGCTACCTTTCCATGAGTCAAATCTTCCATTAGACAAAATTCCGATCTCTCTCTAGGAAGAACATTAATCACCAGAGTCATTATGACATTTTTATTGTTACCGAAAATTACTGGAGGCCAGGAAGGAGGCAGCAAGCGCTTTTAAAACCATAATATACTTGCAAAAATGATGCCTCCACCGAAAGTGAGCACCTGGTGCGGTCACACCGGTTGCACCGCCCTAGAGCTGGCCCTTCTCAAGGGTCCTGTGATCTCAGTGACAGGGTCACTGTTCTAGGATGTACCGCTTCATAGGCCTGCCGCAAAACTGGAGGTGAACTTCAGTATGAATAGTGGTGGACAAGCCTTGAAGGTTAACCTACACTTGTCATGCTAGGGTCCACCTGCTGGTGCTATGACACCGGGGCTTCTAATGTCTTGCGAAGCCTTCTAAGGTCTAGCATGAGATAGTGCTCTCTCAGGAGAGTGGTCTGGCGGACTGGTTATTAAGGCTGAACCTGGTTCCCCAGTTCCAAATTCAGCAGCTCTGGCCATAGTGCCACATCCTCTCCCCCACTGAACACCATACTGCCCCACTGAGAAAAACTCAGACTGCCTTCAACTACAACCCAATTGTTGCCAGCTATAAACACCTGGATGCGGCTCAATTTAAATGACGCACTGGGCAAGAGCAATATGTGGCCTACAAAAAAAAGTGACAGCATCCTGGAAAAAGCAAACAATCATAGGGAATGCAAAATTTTACAAGCCATGTGAAATGTAAGCAGGAACAACAGCAGGAACAACATGCTTACCTTAACGCTTTTACACTCACTGTTCAGAAATCAGTGAGTGCTTTTGCCTGAAAAGTTAAGGACATGACAAGAGGGCCCTGAATGGACCCATTTCAATGGCCATTGCTTATATTCTTACAAAACGTAAGCAGTATGGTAAAAAAAAGACAACATCCATAGATATAGAGCCGCAGTACAAATTTTGTTTTTCAATCCTCACATTGCAGTACCTCCAGGTTTGGTGCACTAGCTCCAAGCCCAGGGAAAACAAGGCCAAGACAACAAAAATAGTGCTTCACTGGCAAACTCTGTAAAAGTGGCGCTAATGTGTTTGGGTGTGAATAAAATCAATCTGGACAGTTTGCTACCACTCTGTCTTACTTTGTTTAGTTATTTATTTTTCATATTTTTAAACTTTTATTCCTGATGCTGCATTTTGGAATTAAATGTCAGAAAAATACGACATTGATTTCCAGCAAAAGTGATTTTGTTTTTTGGATCCATTTCACAGGGAAGCAAATAAAAGAAAGGAGAGGAGACAGTGTGCACTGCGCACAGGCACGTCCTCTTCCTAAAAGGTTAGGTTGCTCTGCGCACACGGGCCCCAGGGCCGGCTTTAGCGCTGGTGGCGCCCTGTGCGACAATGTTTGTTGGCGCCCCCCCAATGACCACCTCCACCACGGATTCTCTCACTAGCACCCTTTAACAGTGACCAAGTCACCATAACCACACTCTCTCAGATGCATTGAATTAGTTATATAGTGCCACTCATACCAGTGTAGGGTGTCCGAGCACTTTGCATCACACACACATTACACAGAGACAATCAATCATAGGTGTGTAAATCCGTGTATAGGAAATGATACATAAACCAAAGGACTGAAAGTGTAGGAGTCACATGTCATCCATACTGGTAGGCAGTATAGTTTAAGAGTGCTTGGTGTGGAGAAGCACAAACGCAGAGTCGAAAAAGAAACAGCATAGTTGGGAGCTTTCTCTAATAATAAGAATCTATTTCTAGCCAAATTAACCCTTTTTGCAACATTAATCAATGTTCTAATAATGTATATTTTGAGGTGTGTATGCAGTTCTAGGATGAAAGTTAATAGCTCACTGTTGAATATTAGGACTTTAAGTTATAAATTGCAACAAAAGGATGTCTCTTTTGAAAGCAGTAACCTGCTGATCTGTTTACATCATACGCACTCTGTAATCTACTTGGTACACGTTCTTTGCAGCGGGCATATTAACCCTCTGCACTAACTTCACCTAAGTCAAAACCTCAACTATACAAAACACTGATCTCTCTCCAGGAAGATAATTAATCACACGACTTATCTTGACATTTATGTGAGGCCCTGGCCTGGTAATTGCTGGCGGAAAGAAACGCTGCAGCAGGTGCTTCAAAAGCGTAATAAACTTTCAAACACAGCCCCCCAGGAATCCAGCACCCGGCCGCACCGCCCTAAAGCCGGCCCCTGACGGGCCCTGTTGGTGTCACCACACTTGAGGGTGTCACCCGGTGCGGTCCGCACCCCCCGCACCCCCATAGTGACGCCGCTGCTGGGCACAATCAAGACAAACATTGGAAATGCAATAGGTCTTGCATTTGCTCGAGTTCGGGCTATTGGAGTTGTAAAGGACAATGTATTTCACCCATGTGTTATTGAGTGTATGTATGTGGTGTATAGTGGAATTATGGGATTTGGATTGTAATTGTTAGTTGTAGAATTGTATGGCGTGGTGTAGTGGAATTATGTGGCATGGTGAGGAGTGGAATTATGTGGATAACATTTATGTGGTTTTGAAAATCTATGGAGATGATAATTTCTTAGGCCTTGGTTGTTGGTTTTCCTTGATTTAAAGTAAATTAGACGTGTCACTGCGGACTAATACTCGTTTGTTCTACACAGAACATAAAAATATGATGATTAACAGAAAAAAACGGCATGCTTATTACAGCTCCCACTACACTGCTGTACCTGTTAGCCTGCATAGTGGGACTTTAATTTGTAAAGTATTTTAAGGATATTGAAGTTATTTTCCATAAAATAAGTTACAGAATGCAAAGCTAGCAAACACGACAGGCAGAAAGAAATAAGTGGACTGATAACAATATGTAAATTCATCTTGGTTCAGTAAGTTAACCACTAACTGATGATATCTATTGTGACCTGCATGCCACAATTTCAAATGGTGGCTCCAGCGACTCAGCCTTTCATCTTTCTGAAGTAAAAAAAATAAGTACCATTCGATTGGGTAATAACTGTACTTTAAAATTAACACATTACCCTTGGCATATTCATATATGCGGTTTGTGCAATGCTAATTTTCGCGTGTATACATCAGAACAAGAACGAGATGGGTTAAATCTGTGCATTCGTTACACTTATGGGACCAGTCGTTTTGCTATGTACAGCAGTGCTTGAAATGGAAAAATAAAAGTGCTGGCACGCTATGCCAGAGTACTTTCTTGCTTCTGATAAGTGCTGGTACTCTCCAATTAAAAGCATTGTACCTCTGCTGAAAAGTGCAGGAACTCTCCCTCGCAAAATAAATAAATCAAACAGCATTTGTAAAGCGCAGCACTGTCAGCCTTTGGGGTATCTGGTCGCTGTGTCTCCGTCGAAGAGCCTCTCAGTTGACGAGAAGTGCAGGTACTCAGTACCTGACCATCTAAAGCACTGATATACAATGATTGTATGTAACACACAATCTATGATGCAGTAGACACTGAACTTTCCCCTACAGTAATAAACGTGTGAATGTAGTGTCATTGAGTAAATGTGTAGGGTAGCAGGTTTTTTTTCACTAGCATCGCAATACTCTGTTTTAATTAATAGTAGCTTACCGCAGGGATGTATCCCCTTGTGCTCCAGCTGTGGCCTACCACACCCTAGTTAAAATCTTCTGCACATGAAAAATACATCATGGCATGGATTAAATCGATCGGGAGACACGGGGCGAGGTAGATTACTGGGACAGATCTGCCCTGAGGAAATACCAACTAAAGAGAGACTCAAAGGTTCTGGCCGACCTAGACCGCAAACTAAAACCCTAAATCTATGATTATAGGATTAGGTGTGTCACTAACCCAGGAGCCAAAAGTCAGAATTAACTAACCCGGCACACCCACTCAAGCAGAAAGTAAAGTCATACTCATAGAGTCTACCTAGACTTCAAACAGACAAAGTGACGCAACTCTATGGGTTAGTTGCAGGAACAGAGGACATGGACCTCACTGCATACATTGTGGACAAACAACACTGAAAATACTCCACCCTCACACGGCTATGGCTAATGTCACAATGGCGCACCCACCTCATGGACTCAACCAAAGGGAAATATTAAAGTCCAACACAACACCACTTTTATCTCTATCTCTTGGCCATGGTGGGTCCAAGGACAGCCTCATGGACGACCCTTCAGAGTGTACCTACACCAGCACATGCGCCTGTAAGAGCAAACACTAAGGGGCCAAGTAATTGGTGCACATGCACTACATAAAGAATGCAAATGCTCAGAGTACTAAGTGCTAATTAGTCTCTTCAAATCCGAATATGTGGTTTCTACCATGATGGGTCTCTTAGGTTTATACCATTCTGTTATTTTTTCATTTACAATGTTAAGAAAGTAGGGTCTAAAACTGGGGTGGAAGGCGTTCAATTTGTCCAGCAAGATAAAACCCAATTTAAACAAGCATTGGCATAGCCAATGGGTCTCGCCTTTGGGACCTTATAAGTATTTAGTTATGCAGCACAATATTATTGGTACAACAGCATCAACTGTTGCATGGCTAAACACTTATAAGGTCCCAAAGGCGAGACCTATTGGCTATGCCAATGCTTGTTTAATATTCCTGAGCCCTCTTGGGTTAGTTATGGATGAAATGTTCCTTAGTGATAGAAAATTAGGCCTTTTTCCCAAATAAAACAGTACCTTTAAAAGTTAGAGGCTTATGGAAACAAGTCTCTCTTTTTTTATGTCTAGATGTGTTTATTAGCATTTTCAAAAACAGAAAATATTCCATCAACAATGGCAGTAAAAAGCAATAGACTCTGTCATAAATCCATTTTGCAAGGAAAAGAAAGTAAATTGCTGACAAATAGTCTCGCCTATTCGTATCACTGTCATGGCTAGGAGGACACTGCATTGCAAAAGACAGCACATGATGAAACAACTCTTGGAGGTACCCAGTGATGTCATTATCCTTTTCATTGGAAGAAACGCCCCTCATGGGCCTGAAGATCGATTTGTTGTGCCTGCAAGCGGATCACTTCTTGCTGCAGTTGTTCGACTTCCTCGTCGCGAGATTGTTCGTGGTCCTCCATAGTCGACACCCTTTCGCCTACCGAGTCCAGGTCCCTGCGCATCTCCTTCATCTCAGCGGCGAAGTCTTTTTAAGGGTATGGAGATCCTCTCTCAAGGCCAAACATAGCTGGGACAAGAAGGCTCGTGTGACGGATTTGTCCGCTTGCTCCATCTCCTGCCCCCCAGAGTGAGCCGGGGAGACGCATCCCCCTCCACCAGTTGCACCCGACATCTTGCCCAACAGGTCCTTCAAGGTCCTATCTTCCTTCCCCTTTTCCTTTTCCTTTTCCTTCTTCTATCCCCATGTGGTGGACATGTCTGGGCCTCAGCTGTGGACAAAGCAGCCGCTGATACACAAGGATCGCCCCTTGGGCAGATAAGCGATGCCTGGGGGCGCGTTCTCTCCTCATGGTGCGGGAGTAAGGTGGCCTCACGCCTCACCACCAGCTGCTGTGGCACTTACAGATTGGGAGTGCAGCTAGGCTGGACCGGGCCGTACTATCCAGGGGTGACACCTCCTATCACCGAACAGGAGTGAGGCAAGGCGTGGGCCGAGGGCCAGCAGTAGAAGGGCCGCGGCAGCAGCGCACCTGGTCAAATGGGTGGACTCTCAGCTCACCCCCCTCTGGTGTCGATCAATTGCAATGGCGCCTCTCGTAGAGCAGGCCTCACCGCTCCAGAAGCGCCTCTCTCCTCCAGCTCCAATGCATGCCAATGCATGAATTCTGTGCTGTGGACCCACCACTGTGCCCCACGGGGCCCGAGTCCGACCAACAAAGCCAACACCCGCCCTCCTCCCGGGGCAGCAGTATGTGTAGGCACGGAGACTGGGGACCAGCACTCGCCGGGTGGGGGGAATCCGCGGGGGTCGCTGGGCCTCTCGCCACAGGCCTTACCTCCGCCGCCTCAGTTTGCTGCAGTCGCGGCCCTGCCGTCCAAGGCTCTCCAGACGTCACCAGGCAGGCCGCCTCCACCTTGCCCTCCTGATCTCCGGAGGGTGTCCGCCGTGCCGCCCCAGTCAGATCGAAGTGCTGACAAGTCATCAGGCTCCTCAGGCGTCTCTCGGGGGCTCCTCCTGTGCGTCAGCCATCTCACTGAGCCCGCGATGAGGGACCATCTTAAGTCAGGGTGCTCAGCAGTCAGGGACGCCGTTTCATGGGTGATTGGTGACAGGATTCGGTCTGAAGACTTGCTCACCAGGTCCGACCTCCCATCTCTACGGCTCCGGGGGTCCGCCACTCATAAACTATGCCGGGAAGCGCCCAGGCCGGCAGAAGGGGTCCGGGAGGTGAGCGAACTGCGTCCTACCCACTCGCCATCTTGGCCACGCTCCCCAGTCTCTCTTTTTTTGACTACCTATTACTTTTTATTAAAATTCCCAAACTTGCGCAAGAAAAAAAAACATGTAATATCTTTGCTAATGTAGCCCAACTCTAAAGTGGTAGATGTCCATCATTGAGCAAACATTCACTTTGGAGTTATTGTTACAGTGCAAATAGACCTTAGTTATTTTCACTACAAGTAAATACTTTCAGTTCGTTCAAAATGTTTATAGTATATGACGTTATCTTTGGTTTTGTTTCAAAGAGCTGTGCAGTCTCTGTGAATTTTCCTGCAAGCTGAGGAATGCGTAGTTACTATCTGCCTTCTAACCCATGCTTGAAGTGTTGGAAGCTGCACATGGTGACCATAGGGCTGCGCCAGTCTTGTCTTCAGACCATCTGTCTTGTACCCTCTGCTTGAAGTGTTGGATGCAGCACATGATGACTAGGGGGTGGGTCAGTCTTGTCTTCAGTTCATCGTCTTGTACCCTCTGCTTGAAGTGTTGGATGCAGCACATGATGACTAGAGGGGTGCGCCAGTCTTGTCTTCAGTCCATCGTCTTGTACCCTCTGCTTGAAGTGTTGGATGCTGCACATGATGACTAGAGGGGTGCGTCAGTCTTGTCTTCAGTCCATCGTCTTGTACCCTATGCATGAAGTGTTAAAAGCAGCACATGATGACTAGAGGGGTGCGTCAGTCTTGTCTTCAGTCCATCGTCTTGTACCCTATGCATGAAGTGTTAAAAGCAGCACATGATGACTAGAGGGGTGCGTCAGTCTTGTCTTCAGACCATCTGTCTTGTACTCATGGCTGGAAGTGTTGGAAGCAGCACATAATGACTAGAGGGGTGTGCCAGTCTTGTCCTCAGTCTATCGTCTTGTACCCAAGGCTGGAAGTGTTGGAAGCAGCACATGATGACTACAATACGATGCACCATGGCGCAAGGATTGACAGATGCGTCAGAAATTCTGACGCATCTGTTGACGGAAAAGTCACGCATTGCTGGAGTCATGTCGCAAGCACGACGCAACTCCAGCAATGCTCAGGGCCGCCCTATGCCTAACATGCTGCTTTAATTCTTACGCTTGCTTCAAGCAGGCACAGGGTTTTGACGCAGCATGGACGTAAAAGTGACTCAGTGAAATCTTGTAGATTTCACTGCGTCACTTTTACGGGGCTTCCTGTGACGGAACGCCCACCCTGCATACATTAAACCTGACACAGGTTTAATGTGGCGCAGGGCTTCACAACGTGACGCATCTCCCTAGATGCGTCACGTTGTAAATGGGCCGCAATTTTTATGCTGCCGCTGCATCACAAAAGTGACGCAACAACGGTGCAAAATTGGCGCAAGGGGCATGTAAATCAGCCCCTGTGAATTCGGCAACTTCGATCCGCCAACAGAGACCTCATATATTTTTAATAAAATAACAGGTATCTCTGTCTTTAAATGCTAAAATGCATAAAGTAATTTCACAATAATTTAGCAAGCAGTGAGAGAGGTGATGATTTTGGGATCCTGCCTAACCTAGGGAGAGAACCGAGCAGATGCCTTGAAAACAAAGAGCACATCTTGGTGAACCATTCAGTGATGGTCCCATCCTCTTAGGACCACCCCAAGCACAGTTGTTATGGGCAAAAATACAATCCCAACCAAAGGCTCTGCAAAGCATTATGAGACAAGATTAGCAGTAGGCACAGAATATTATAGTATGTATTTGACTTGTGAGGAAAATCTAGTAACGACTAGTGGAACTGCAGCTTGATTCAATGCTTTGGCATTTGACTCGTGAGGGACACCTATTCACGACAAGTTGAACTGCAGCTCTTTGTAGAACTATTTTGATATTGGATACTATAATATTCACTGCCCACTGCTAGTCTCACCCCATAATGCTTTGCAGGGCCTTTGGTTGGGATTGTATTTTTGCCCGTAATAACTTTGCTTGGGGTGGTCCTGAGAGGATGGGACCACCACTGAATCGTTCAGCATGATATGCTCTTTGTGTTCAAGGCATCTGCTTGATCCTCCCCTTAGGTTAGGAGGGACCCCAAAATCATCACCTCTCTCATTGCCTGATATTTCAATTTCAAAGTTTACTTTTGTGAATTGGTTATATGCTTTTTATCATGTAAAGTTGCAGTTTAGAAGCTGACTCACACAATCTTTTTTTGCCTGACTACGTTAACAAATCTACCGGAGCGAAGTTTGGGTTAGTTTTTACGCATTTTCGACCGAAGAAAGGTAGCTCAAGCAACAGATAATGAATTGCTGGAATTGAGGCAAGGGAATCGAGAGCTAGTGACCTATCTTCAATAAGCTTGTTGTCAAAACTGAGTGGCCGGAGTCCAAGAGAGCCGTCTTAGTGGCCGGAGTCCAAGAGAGCCGTCTTATTCTATCATGGATTAAAAGACGACCTGCAGGAAGCCCTGGCGCAAATCCCAAATCTCACTACCAAGATATCTGCCTTGATCGATCTGGTCTTAGAAATTGATTACTGACAAACTGAGAGGAGAGACGAGAGAAGAAGGGAATTTCAACCGAGTATCCCTAGATTTCATTGGGTTAAAACAGATGTGGCAAGATCAATCGAGAAAGAACAAGGCATAGAACCTATGCAAGTTGGAACTATAAGAGGGCCACTTCCCAAAGAAGAGAAGGCTAGGCGAAAACTAAATATTCTTTGCCTTTATTGTGGAACCAGCGGCCACTTTGTGAAAGGATGCCCCAAAAGACCCAAGCTTTTCAAGAAGGAAAACTTGCAACACCACCAGTAGGGGGAGTTGGACTGGTGGATGCAAAAGAGGAAACAACTCCACCAAGTCACCAAGTTGCTAACACAATGCAGTCATCAGCTCCGCATCTTATCTTGACCATGACCCTGAAGTTCCGAGAACACACTCTCCAAGGAGTTGTAGTTATACTGGACTCTCGCTCAACAGGAAATTTCTGCGACCTAAAATTTTCCTCTAAGGTTGGCCTGAAAGCTATACCTAAGGATAAAGGTGAAGCTGTAAGGGCCGTGGATTAGGCCTGGGCTAAAATTCCGTTCCGCTCGCGGAAATTGCGATAATTTGACATCTTCGCGTTCCGCGGAGAGCGCGAAAATGTCAAAATTTCCCCAATCCGCATTTTACCGGAAATTTTTTGCTTGCTCGTGCTGTAAAATAATACATTCTCGCGTGCGCGCGATCGCCTTACCTGAATCCCCGCGTTCGCCGACAAGGTTTCCCGGTCCGGTCGCGTTCTCCACAAGATGTTGGATTGTTGGTAGCCATTTGCGCTGTCTCGCGACAGTTTGCGCCCGCAGTAACGTCATTCGTCGCGCGATCACGTCTTTCTTCTCGCGATCATGCACCGCGAAACAAGTGAAAACAAGATGGCCGCGCCCGCGAGCAACCGCATGGGTAAGTTAGCGAGCCGCGACCACGCAGAAAATACCGCGAACGGGCGGGAAAAAACTTCTGCATCTTCGTGATATTTCCGCGTGTTTGCAGAGATTTTTTAACATTTTCGCGATAATTTGCGAAAGTAAATTTCGCAAATTCCGCCCACGCCTACCGTGGATGGCACCAAATTATCATCCGGTCCAATCATCAGTCACACTGAAGTTGTAGAACTCCTTTCCACAGAAGGTCATAAGGAAGAGATTCAATTTAACCCCTTCACTGCTAGGCCTTCTGCCCCCCTGTGCTAAGCCTTTTATTGGCTATTTGGGGTAGTTTGCGCTTAGGCCCCTGTAACTTTTTGACCACTTAAGGTATCCACCCCAAATTTGTGTCCTTTTCTTCCAACATCATGAGAACTCTAAAGGTTCCCAGGGTTTGTGGATTCCTCTTGAGGGGTCCCAGAAATTAGCCAAAATACCGCTAAATTTTGGGGTTTTTTTTAAATGGGAAAAAAGTGCTGTAAATGAAAGCATCTGGGTTTTTCCCTGCAAATGGTATCAAAAAAGGGTTTGTGGGGCTGTAATAACCATTTTCCCAGCTTTTATGGAATGACAGACTTTTGTCAGAAAACCAAAATATTTTACACAGTTTTGGCATTTTTCTGGGACATAGCCTATTTTTGGTACTTTTTGTGATTTCAACCTCCTTCCAGTTAATGGTAGAAATGGGTATGAAAGCAATATTGGATCCTGGAAAGCTATACATTTTTTAAAAGTAGACAAAATTCTGAATTCAGCAAGGGGTCATTTGTGTATATCCTTCTAGGTTTCTTTATAGAAACTAACAGTTAAATATAGGAAAAATTGAAAATTAGTTTAAAAAAACAGCTTTTTGTGTCAACGTTTTCACCTGTAACTTCTTGTAAATATGACAGCTCTTAGAAAGTAATATACCGTTACTTCTGCAAGACCTTACTGGTTGTGGGGATATATAGGACTTGTAGGTTCACCAAGAACCCGACGAACCCAGAGCCAAAAACTGAGCAGCGACTTGCAATGGTTTTTTTATTATGTAGTGGGTATATAGTAATTACTCTGGGGAAATGTATACATGGAAAAATTAGCATGAAAGACACCTATGTATTTCTGAAATGGGAAAAAAATATCGAGTTTGGAAACAGTAGATATTTGCACATTTCCAACATTGGGAACACTCATACTAGCATGAGAATTATCGGTCATTTTTCAAAATGATTTCTTTTTTACATATTGTCTTTCATTTGGAAGGCAGAAGTTTATTGAAACTCAATAGGTAATAACAGTTGCTTTACAAATCTGGATTACCCTAAGTCTCCCAATAAAAATGGTACCTCACTTGTGTGGGTAGGCATACTGCCCACGAAAGGAAACAGCTCAAAACGCAACGTGAACACACCACATTTTCACAATGAAAAATTACCCTTTTTTTGCAAAGTGCCTAGCTGTAGTTTTTGAACCCTAGCTCTGCCGGCACCTAGGGAAACCTAACAAACCTATACATTTTTGAAAACTAGACGCCCAGGGGAACACAGGATGGGGTTACTTGACTGGCTCTCACCAGGTTCTGTTACCCAGAATCCCTTGCAAACCTAAAGAAATGTCCAAAAAAACACATTTTCCTCACATATCTGCTGTGGAAAGTTCTGGAATCTGTGTGGATCCACAAATTTCCACCCACCCCGCGTTCCCCAAAGTATTACGAGAAAAATTATACCTCACTTGCGTGGGTAGGTCTAATGCTCGTGACGGGAAACGGCGCAAAACGCAACATGGACACACCACAATTTCACAGTGAAAAATGGCCCCCTTTTTGGTAAAGTGCCTCGCTGAGGTTTTTAACCCTAGCTCTGCCGGCACCTAGGGAAACCTAGCAAACCTATACATTTTTGAAAAATAGACACCCAGGGGAATCCAGGATGGGGTGACTTGACTGCCTCCTTCAGGTTCTGTTACCCAGAATCCCTTGCAAACCTAAAACATTGTCCAAAAAAACTAATTTTCCTCACATTTCTGTGGTGGAAAGTTCTGGAATCTGCGTGGATCCACAAATTTCGACCCACCTCACGATCCCCAAAGTCTTGCGAGAAAAATGGTATCTCACATGTGTGGGTAGGCCTAGTGCCTGCGATAGGAAACGGCACAAAACGCAACGTGGACACACCTCAAATTCACAGTAAAAAATGACCCTTTTTTGGCAAAGTGCCTAGCTGTAGTTTTTGAACCCTAGCTCTGCCCGCACCTAGGGAAACCTAGCAAACCTATGCATTTGTGGTATGACTTGCATGGATCCGCCAACGTTTCCTTACCCAGAATCCCCTGCAAACCTCAATTGTAGCTGAAAAAATCACACGTGTTTGTGTGGGAAAGTTGTGGCATCACCGGGCTGACACAAATTTCCTACCACCCAGCCTTCACCCGGGTCTTCCGATAAAAATGGTGCCTCACTCGTGTGGGAGGCCCAAGTACCCGCAGGGACCCAAAACTTATTGAGGCGACATCAAAATTGCCTATCGCCAAACAACCTTGTTTTGCAAGGGGGGTCACCTGAGTTTTTAGCCCCGTGCTCGGCGGCCATCTATGGAAACTGTTGTAATCATTAATAACTCTCAGCAACACGTAAAGTGTCTTTATTCCAAGCCATCCGCTCTCAGAATAAACAAGGTACTGTCAACATTCTAAGGGGAGCTCCCGGGCAGGCTAACAGGGGAGGAAGGGGAGGGGTGGACGGAAGGTACCAAGGGAAGGTAAAAGCGGTAACTTACAACACATCTCCCTCCCATATATCAACCACAAAACTAGAGACAGGAAGAACATTACGTGGCCAGTCTGTCCCCACTCCAGCTTTGACCACCCTCCAACCGCACCACATTTTTCCCCAAGCTCTTAACATTTTGTGGAGGGAAAAATTTGCTCTGCCCCACTTGAACACGAGTGGGCCTCTTTACCACCACAGGGTCGTTAACAGAAAGATTAAAGCCTTTCACTCCATGTTTCCTGTCATACGAATCCTTGTATTTGGATTGATGCTGCTGAACTTTGAAATGACACTCCTTCCTGTCATAGGCCATTGTTTTGCCCCCATCAAGCCAGAGGGGATTAAGTTTGGTGCCCGGCTCTCTCCCTCTTAGGGCCACAAACGGGGAGATGCCGCTTACACAGTTGGGTGCCGTGTGGTAGGCCCACAAACAGTCTCTGAGGGAATCATTGACATTGAACCCATTAGATATCGCCAATTGGATATGATCCTTAATCATACGATTGGTTCTTTCTGCTAATCCGTTTGCCTTGGGACAATAGAGTGCTGTCCTCTCGTGTTTGATGTTGAAAGTCTTCAGAAAGTTTTTCATTTCTTCAGAGGTAAACTGCACCCCATTATCAGTTACGAGAATTGAAGGAATGCCTTCAAAAGAGAAAACTGATTTTAAGAAGGAAACCAGATTGTTGGTTGTGGTGGAAGATGTAAACTTGGCATTGACCCAGTGCGAAGTGTAGTCCACCAAAACAAACATAAATCTCTTTTGTGGACCTAGAGAGTCCATAGGGCCGATTATATCCATGGCAAGTTTTGTCCATGGGGTTTCCGGTACCTCCACCGGGGATAACGGCACCTTGTGTAACATCTTAGACTTGTCGCTTCTTGCACAACTGATGCATTCCTTCACTTTTAGTTCCACCCTGGAATCCATTCTAGGAAACCAAAAACTGTTCCTTACTTTGTTTTTTGTAATACTTCTTCTCCCTAAGTGTCCCTCGTGGGCAAGGTCTATAATTTTGTCTCTTAGTTCTTCGGGTGGAACGATTTTAGAATTACGGTATACCTTGTTGTCCAGAATTGTCAGCTCATTCCTGACCTCCCAAAAGTTCTTCAACTCCTCCGAGATCTCAGAGCATTTCTCCGGCCACCCGTTGATTATTAAGTTTTTCAAAGACGTCATAACAGAGTCCTTCTTCATTCCTTCATCCCATTCCTCTTTGGTGAAGTTAGGAGTATGAATTGAAAGAATAGGAGTATCTAAGGGATCTTCCGTTATGTCGACAGCAAGAGGTGACCTGGATAAAAAATCAGCCATCACATTTTCCTTACCCGGTAGGTATTCCACTTTAAAACAAAACTTTTCCAGCCCCAGAACCCATTTAGCTATTCTGGGAGATTCACAGTGTACTTTTTTTGGAGAAAAAATGTAAGTTAGCGGCTTATAGTCCGTACGAACCGTGAACTTACACCCCCATAGAAAAAACTTGAAATGGTTAATAGCCCAGAAACATGCCAGAGCTTCTCTCTCAATCACCGAATAGTTCCGTTCGGACTGACTGAGAGTGCGGGAGGCGAAGGCAATAATGGTCTCGTCATGGTCCCCTTTCTGTGACAGTATTGCCCCTAGGCCTTTATCTTATGCTGAAATTGCTTCAATAGACCAAGATCATCAGAGAAAAGGCGTGGAAACTCGTCACAGAGGGAACTTCTCAAAATTCACATCTTTGACAAGAATGACCTGATCTTCACTGTTGGGGTCAAGAATAATACCAAGTTCCCTTTGATGTTTCCAACCTAGGAGGTTAGAACCCTTGCTTACCAGATATACTTTTCCAAACGTGGATCTCCCTTTGAAGTTTATTTGCGTTTCCATCATACCTACTAATGGAATGGGATCCCTAGTGTAACCATGAGGTGTGATGTCAGGTTTACTTATTGTCATGGCCAAATCATTATGAACTTTCCTGTAATCCTCCATATTTAATAAGGTGAAAGGAGAACATGAATCTGCAAACATTTCAAATGCATTGTCATTTAGTAGGATGGTGCATTTAGGGTACTCTGCAACAGTGCCGCCACCTCAATTTTTTACTTGGAAAACAAACTTAAGTTGATCATCATTACCGTCATTGATGGCTTTAATTTGACTATTGTCTCTATCTCTGCACACCCTTGCTAAATGTCCCCTTCTGTTGCATTTGTTACAGTGGGCGTTACGAGCAGAGCATGCGGGGTTGTTTGCTAAATGGTTATTACTCCCACATCTATAACACTTAAGATCAGAATGTACTCTAGTAGGTTTGAACGTTGGCTCCCCTTTACTTTTGACTTTCAAAGCACTATTTGTGGAAATCTCAGATTGTACTACGGCCACCACTTCCTCAGAAATCTTTATTTCCCTCATACATTTGGCGGTATGCTCAATGGATTGAGCTATAGATATAGCTTCTTCCAACGTGGGATTTTTAGAAAGTAACTTTTCTTGTATCTTGCTGTTGCATGTACATCTTACTAACTGATCACGTATAAGGGAGTCATTGAGATCACCAAAATCACATCTTTGGGTTAAGCCTCTTAGGTCCGCTATGTAGTTCTTCACCGATTCACCCTTGCCTTGGACGCGACTGAAAAATTTATGGCGTTCTAAAACAACGTTAATTTTGTCACCAAAGTGGTTCCCTAACTTTAACAACGTGACATCATACACATCCAAGTTGTCTTCCTCTTCGAGCTCCGGTTCAGGCAGGGTCTCAAACACTTTGCGTCCATGCACACCCAGATTATGAAGGAGAATGTGCTGCTTGCGTAATGCAGAAAATCTCTCTCCCCCCATGGCAATTAGATAAGATTCGAATAATTTGGTCCATTCCTTCCAGTGTATGTCTGGGTCACCACATTCGTTCAAAAATGAGGGGGGTTGACAGATGCCAGGTGTGCCCATACTGAAAAAGAGGAAATAACAATCTCCACCACAGAATTGAAAGAAAGAATTGCCGCAAGTACAGATCAAAGTTCACAATGGTGGAATCCCAAGGTTGACTACCCCTATTACTGTAACAGGCTGAATGGGTAGCACCTACTGGCGCAGAAAGGTAACACGTATCCCCACAGTCAAAGGCTAACTGGTGACAAGTGAATGCGTTTTCCAGTAAAAATGCCAAGGTGGAAGGTTAGTAACAGCAAAGTCAGCCAGAATTGTTCATGGGAAAAACAAACAAAAAATATGTAGCGCGCCCACAGAGACGGAGCACGCAGGCACTACAAAATTAAGGAAGTTTCACCTCCCAAAAATATGCCAATATGGACAGGCTGTAACAGCAAAGTCAGCCAGTATAGTACAGGAGAAAAATTATTGTTCCCACGAAGACGGAGCTCACAGGCACTCTACAATAATAAGGAAGTTTCGCCTCACCGTCTGTTAGTCCAAAGCAAGCCCCCCGTCCTTCAATAAGGCTGCCCACTGCAGTAATCGCAGACAAAGCTGGTCTAGAGGAGAGGTCCCGCCCGCTGGATGCGAAGGAGACGCCCAGGAACCACGTAACCGGCGCTGATGCAGAAAGGCAGCCGGGAAGCTGAAGAAGAGCAGGAGCCCACAGCAGGAAAGACTGGAGGCGTTCAATGAGGCGAATCTGGAGCCGTCAGTTAATTGCAGACACTACAGCTGAAGGTGACCTCCCTCCACCGGACAGAAGACGGAATTCCTCCCACACATTTGTGGAGATCAGCAACTGGCATTTAGTGAGACGAATTATGAGCCGGCCGTGAAGATAGGCACACTCGCCCCAGGCAATGCACTCCGAGCTCCTCTGTGAATCTGATCCGAGCAGTGGTAACAGCCAGCGCTCTCCCGGCACACAATCTGAAGTGACTGGAATTGGCGAAATCCTCAAGTGACCTCTCCGTATCAGGAGAGCAGATCCCAAACGGCTACAGCCCGGTAACTGAAACGCTGCAGCTGACGGTGACACCAAACCAACACATTTCTGAAAACTAGACACTCGGGGGATTCCAGGGAGGTATGGCTTGCGTGGATCCCACAACGTTTCCTTACCCAGAATCCCCTGCAAACCTCAATTTTAGCTGAAAAAAGCACTTTTTGCTCACATTTTTGTGTGGGAAAGTTGTGGCATCACCGGACTGACACAACTTTCCTACCACCCAGCGTTCCCCCGGGTCTCACGATAAAAATGGTTACAGAAATGCTCCAAATTGATTTTCGCTTTTATTTGGGGTTCGAAAATGGAAAAGTTGAGCAGGGAAAAGATGTGCACACTTTGGAAAAATGGGGGGAAGAGTATGCCTAATATCGAAGTGTTTCTCTTTTCTAAAGTATTATGCTATGCTGTATCACGGACTAATGTGAATTCCATGTCTGTACCAAGTTTTTTCACCAAGTGTTTCTTGGGAACTATGCTGCGGGGATATGGATTGTTTACCCACTCAAATTTAACCACTGGGGAAGCCAAATACAGAAGGCTACGCTAGTTTTGAGACAACGGGCAGGAGCAGTTTTAAAGTTTAGGCATAAGGCTGGTGCTAGAAGCATTAGTGTTATCTTTCAAATATATAGGCAAAGGGCAGTGGTGGCTGCACTGTATGGTGCAGTACTATGGGGGTATGCGAACGTCCACTCCCTCCAGTCGAGAATAACTTTTTAAGACCTCTGCTGGAGCTTGGACCAGGCACCCCTCTAGTGGCGCTTAATGCAGAGCTAAAATTTGCCCCAATATCAGAAATAATACCCCACAAGCCAATCCTTTACTGGTTCAGATTGGTCAGAAATCCTAAGGCTACAGTTTACTAGGAAATCCTAGAAGAACTTACCGCCAGTGGCACTTGTCGGGCCGCACATGGTCGCCCCATGTTCATACATTTTTAAAAAGCTACAGATGGTGTCTTTGTGGGAAGCCCCAGGTAGAGTCAGACAGGATACTGCAGATCTGATCAAAGAACGTACCATAAATACATGCGATTAAAAAAACTCCGGGAGTTGAAGCCAGCTTCTATCACAAGCAATTATTTTAGTAACACCTATCAGTGGCGGTCCGTCCATTGGGGGCGTTGGGGCGTTGCCCCCCCGCCCGCGCCTCGCGCCCGCAGCTTCCTCGGTGACGACGGTGAGGGAGAACTGTCAGTCAGTATGACGTTGGACCGGCCACCCCCTTCAGAGTCTGAAGGGGGTGGGCGGTCTGGCGTCATGTTGACTGACAGGCAGCCAGCAGCACACAAGTGTGCATGAGTGGGGACGGAGGGCGATTTTTGCACCGTGCCCAGTCATGCGCACTAGTGTTTCCCGAGTCTGGCGCATGCCCATTAGGAGAGCGAGGTTGAGCCAAGGCTCAAACCTCGGTCTCGTAATGGGTAGGCGGGCGGAGCGTAAGCCTGCTCTAAGCCAATCCTGGTGCTGCTCCAGCACCAGGATTGGCTGAGAGGGGTCAGATGGGCTGCGCCTGTTCCAGTGAGTGAGTGTGTAGGCGGCGGCGCCAGAAGTAATGGACCTGAGGCGAGGCAGCGCGGACCCGGACCTGCTCAGGACAGGTAGGATTTTTTTTTTTTTAAAACACCCCCGTGCGACCCCCCCCCATTTAAACTCAGAGTTGCCTTTTACATTTAACCAGGGCAAGATACTTTGACGTGTGAACGAGGCGTGCGTTCTTGATATAAGCTCTAAATTGCACCGAGTGTATCCAATTTGAGGTATTGGTATAGAACTAGGGGGATAGAGTGAAGAGCGGTTGGCTGATGAAAGGCTTGATTTAGAATTTCTATGAACCTGCCGGTTAAATGTCAGTGGGCTGATTGATTGAAATCTAATTTATTCAAAAATCGCTGCAGTCGTAAAATCTCATAATTCCAGTGGCCCTAGCTGGCTGGCAGGCTATGAATGTAGACTGCGTGTCACAGAAGCTCTTACATCAACACCGCCAAACTCTCCCTCTCAACTCTACTTCAGGAGCAGAAAACTTGATAGCCATCTGGCAATTCGAAAAGCTCTGGAAATCTGTCTATACCTGAACTGCTAGCTGTGACAATTTAGTAAGGCGAGTGTGTCGGGTGGCATCCTAGCTCTCACACTGAGGCACTGTATATTATGGCTCTCATTTGTGGTCCTGTGCTCATACTACAGCAGCATGGTATGTCCTAGCTCTCAAACTGCAGCACTGTATATCGTGGCTCTTATATTGTATTCCTGTGCCATATCCTCAATCTCTGGTGGCATGTGCTAGCTGAGCTCTCATACTGCAGCTCTGTATATTATGGCTCTAATATTGTGTTTCTATGTCTTGCACTCATACTATGGTGGCACGATTTGTCCGAGCTGTCATACTGCAGCACTGTATATTATGGCTCTGATATTATAGCCCTGTGTCATGTACTCATATTACAGCGACATGGTATGTCCGAGCTCTCACACTGAAGCACTGTATATCGTGGCTCTTATATCATAGTTCTGTGCCTTATGCTCAATCTCTTGTGGCACAGTATGTCCTAGCTGAGCTCTCATAATGCTGCTCTGTATATTATGGCTCTTATATGTTAGTCCTGTGTCTTGTGGCCATACTGCGGTGGCATGGTATGTCCGAGCTCTCATACTGCAGAACTGTATATTATGGCTTTCATATTGTGGTCCTGTGTCTTGTACTGATACTATTGTGGCACGATATGTCCTGGCTCTCATGCTGCAGGACTTAATGTTATGGTTCCCATATTGTGGTCCTGTGTCTTGTGCTCATACTACAGCGGTATGGTATGCCCTAGCTCTCATACTGCAGCACTGTATATCATGGCTCTTAGAGGGGGCAACATTGCCAAATATAGTCACATAAAGTGAAGAATTAAAAAATGGGACATTTCTGCTCATTTTGAAACAGGTGGTACTGGAATTCCCATTTCAAATACATATACATCTATGAGTTTGTGATTTTGGTTTTTTAATTTGAAAATGGTTTGGAACTGGGCGTCTTTCTTGTTTCCAGCGAACGGCTTTCTCCCCTGGAACTTGTGTGTATTTCTTTGTCATTGAAATTGCATTTTAATATAGTTGTTACTACCACCGACAAAGCGGTTTCCTTCACAAAGGCAAGCCTTTCTTTTTATCGCAGATTAGGCGTCTCTTGTTTCAAAAATATACAAACGCGTTTTTATGGGAACATCATCGGAGTAAACAACTTTTAGTCTCTTTCATTTTAAGAGTTGTTCTTTATTCCGTTAAAGGCCAGATTTCATATTTTGTGGATTTCGGTTAAAATAAATATTTAATGGTTTATTTTATGCAGACAAGAAGGAAAGTGATCTGAAACGGGAATTACGTTACACAAGGGGGGAGTTGGGAGGAGTTTGTACCATTCGGCGACTCTAGAGACTCTAGATGGAATCTTGATTCAGATTTAGGGACACAGACGCTCGTTGATCAAGAGCACGTTAGCAGTCACGCCAGCGATTTTGCTTTCAATATTCACATGAGGCAAGGTTGGATCAGGGTGTCAGCATATTTCCTCGCAGTCGCAGCATAAAGAGTTGATTTTATTGTGTGTTTTATGCTGAATATTTGTAGAAGCCGTGGAGTAAGTAGAATATTTGTAGAAGACGTGGGCTACTTCAGGACACCATTTGGTTGCGACTTGCGATGCATTACTGTGTTTGTTCAATACGTGTTGGGTTATGCAACACCATCAGGGTACAGTGTTAGTGCGGGGGAAGGAGGTTATGTTTGTCTGTAAGCTGTGAGACAGTTGGCGGAATTCTCAAAACATGGTGGATGTATGCACAAAAAACATTGGCAGATTCAGGATATTTTGAGACTCTAAAATGTCTTAAAAAAGAGTATGTTCAAATAACTTAACAAGGCTCAGGATTGTAATACTAAGTCACTGACTGTTCGTGATGTGAGCCTACTCCTGGCAGTAGTAACTACCTCCAGCGCGCCCTTGCGCCTGCAGCGTGCTCTTGCACAGGAATATTGTGTGTTGGCAAACTCCCTCAGTGCTGTTATTACGTAGCACATTAATATAAAAGAGCATCACTGCTGCAGGTTTATTAGTGGGAAAACACAGACTGTATCGGGCAAACTGTACGTAAATATATATTTTTAGATGAGAATCTAAGCCAAAAATACCATGTACGTTGAAGCTGGCAGATTACTGGATCACAGACCCGGTACGATGGACCAAAAGCATGGACCCGGGGTATTGGAGCTTTTGGCGGTAAAAACGGTGTACTATATTTGAATTTATTTAGTTTAGACTGCAACAACTTGTACTGAAACTCTTCCAACCTCCCTCTTCCTAATGTTAGCACCAGAAGCACATTCTTATTATCCTGCCATGTATGCGCTAGTCTACACAGCCCTGCGAGAGACTCTATTTCAAAAGTGCAGTTTTCATAAGGCATATATGGAATGAAGGGATCTCTGATGCAAACAGAGCACTTGCCCCTTTTCTGCTGTTAGCAAAATGATTGTAAGGATGTTTACAATGATTGACACGCTGTCAAATCCAAGGTCACAGCTTTTGACCCGTAGGTTGGGCACAGATTCCTGGCATGATGTGAGTACATTAACTCTCCATCAGCACAAAACATTTTTGCTCCCTCTGTCTCTTTGTCATGTTCTTCATTATGTTGAGTCTCAAGATGTGCCTGTGTATGTCTGTATGTGTGTGTTATGGTATGTATGTCTGTATGTGCGACTGTGTGTGTGTATTTGTGCTTTATTGTACGTGATTCTTTTTTTTGTTTTTACAATGTGCTTAATGCATGTGTGGATGGTCTATGAATGTTCCTAATTTTGTCTGAAAATGTAATGAAGAAACAGGATGGGGAACTCATTTTCTGGGGATGACTCTCTTTGTTAAGTGGGGAAACTGAGATTATAATGTTAATGCATTTTAGTTTCAGCAGGACTTCACCTAAGAACATACCCTCTGCAGTGGGCTCTATGTGTTTGCAGCTCTAGTCTCTGTGCTTCTCAAATTTGCTTGAAAATGCACCCTTTACCCACTTTTTTTTCAAAATTTTCTCGGGGGGAAAAACCACCCCGAAACCCCCTCTAAGGTGGTCGAGCTCGCTCGCTGCGCTCGCTCGCCACGGTGCACTCCGACAGAAAGTTTACGCCACACCACTTTCAAATGTCACCATCCGCCACTGACACCTATGGCACCCGGTGCTTAGAATACCTGAATGTGTTGTATCCCGAATTGAAGCGAACATTTTACTTAAAATTCTGGCTGGGTATCCTTCTGGCCAGTGATTATTTCATATGAATCCATATCTTCGATTATAGACT
This sequence comes from Triturus cristatus, assembly GCF_964204655.1. Lineage (NCBI taxonomy): Eukaryota > Metazoa > Chordata > Amphibia > Caudata > Salamandridae > Triturus > Triturus cristatus. The sequence goes on from NC_140586.1 coordinate 893,459,789, forward strand.
TGACCACTGTGATTTGTAGCTTCTGTCTGTTTGCAAAAGAAACAGTTGATGGACGGAATGCTGGGCAATGCAAACATTTACCCCCAGTCACAAGGATATGGGTTTAATCCATCATTCAAAACCGGTCCTAGGATGCTTGTTTCCAATCCAGGGAGGACCTGGCCTGGCAGTTCGGGCTGGACTGTTCCCATTGGGCGCAGGTTCAAGACTGATTTGCATATGGCTGGGTCCAAACTGAAATGGCATGGTGAGCAAAAAAACGATGGATTTAGGCCCAGATCTCTGTTCCTGGGGTGAATGTATTAGATTGTTCTGCATTCTGTCCATCAAGTGTCCTTTTTGCTTCTGTGGTTTGGACAATCTAACCCATTTTATCGAGTTTTGCATGACATATGATGCTGCACGGCAGAGGTGTCTCCTCTCTCATTAGATGTGTTAAACCAGCAGTGGCGCTATGCAGTAAATCCGATGACATGTATGTGGTCATTTCAATAGCGTGATTTTTATAGGTTATGTGGCCTTGCCTTAGAGAGCTGCCTATCACATTAGGTATAAGGCTCTGCGGATCTGTATATAGTCCATAATGGAACGCGCTGCTTAAATTGCACACTTTCCTGTCCTTTCCATGCACTGTGCTCCTTCATTCTACGTGCAGATTGTTTATACCTGGAAAGAATAAAGCTCCTAAATGTTCTTATGCTTTTTAACTGATAGTGATGTACACGTTTTTCTTGTCTTTTAGAATGTTTGCCTTTGATGGCATTGCACACTTTTATTGTCTCATTGCCCTTGCACTTTCATGCACTTGATGAATTTATATATGTTTTCTAGGTCAGATGTCTTTGATGGAAATGGGTAGTTTTCGTATCTTACTTCACTTTAATGTGTTTAATGAATTACTTGACTGATTGTAATTTTTTTTTATTTTACTGAGTTTTATATAGCGCGAACTTGACGGAATCGGGTATCAGAGCGCTTTACATTGGACCAGTTGCATTACATGAGGACACATTCATTAGGTCTCGCCCACGCAGCACGCAGAGGGGACCTTTAGTAATCGATTCCCATTTTCTGCTGGAAAACATGCACGGATGCAAATCAAAGAGCGCAAACACTTCCTGTCTTGTGTCATCTCTAGCGCACAGCAGACCTACGAGTGCTCCGCCGGGTCAGCTCAGGTAATCAAAGCTGTCGAGTGCGCCTTTTAACTATGACTGGAGATGTGCTCTCCCTTACAGCTAGCATCTGACGGATGCATTTACTAGCCAGTTTGGCACAGCAGACTGACGGATTTCGAAAGCTTCATTGGTGGTGTTCCATTTCTTCCTAAATACCTGAAAACCTCTGAAAGGCGGGTCACTGGATGCTTGTTTTGTACACATTGTTATTTAGGGGGAACAACCTGGGCTTTGTTGGGTGTGAAGAAGGGTCATACTTGCCTCCGACCCTAGTAATATGTTGACAGGTTTGAGTTTGCCCTAGTTCGGAGCATATCTGAAATATGTGGAGAAATATGTATTGGTTCTGAGCCTTTTTTGATCATTATAAAAACATTTTGAAAAGACTTACTCTATGGCAGTGCTTCTCAATCTTTTTTACTGCAAACCCCCATTTGATCATTACTGGAATCAGGCGACCCTCCACTGAGTCATTATTGGAAGGCGGGGACCACAGCTAAGCATTTTCACTTATTTGAACCCTAAAACAATACACAACAAGCATTGGCATAGCCAATAGGTCTCGCTTTTGTGACCTTATAAGTGTTTGGTTATGCAGCACAATATCCTTGGCGCAACAACATCAACTGTTGCATGGCTAAACACTTATAAGGTCCCGAAGGCGAGACCTATTTGCTATGCTAAGGCTTGTTTTTGTTAGGCATGGGGAGATTTTGTGATTTGCCCAGAATGACAGGATGTTCAGCGTCATTGCTGAGACTCGAACCCAGTTCCCCAGATTCGAGGTGGACAGCCCTAGCTGTTAGGCCAACTCCCCTTCCCAATGAATGCAGTGTGCAAACAATATGTCGTCGTTCAGTGGATTGCTATATATTTATGTGTTTATCTGATGCTGGCCAGAAAGTTCAGTGCTCTTAAATTATAGTTTTAAAATATTGTAAGGCTGACAGCGCAAACAATAAATAAATACATTGTAATTAAGAAGACAACATTCAGATTGATTGTTTACTGATTCCCCTTTCACTGTGGCTTGCCAGATGCCACCTTTGAAGGCTCAAACCCCCTTCCTATAAAGGCAAAGCAGTATTCAGGGATTGTACAAATCATGTTTGTCTGGTTGAGATATGTGAGCCTGCCACATGGGCTTTGTGCACATCTTCAGTAAGGAGATCTGTACAAACTCTGACCTCAAGTACTGATGTAAAGTGCAGCAAACACTATCTGTAGAACCTATATACCTACATGGAAATAACATAAAATGTGTATTTGTAAAGTGCACGTTCACCCAGAGGTCTCTTGGCGCTGAATAACAGATGTTCATTGTTACCCAACTCAATGGTACTCATTTTATTGACCTCAGATGGATGAAAGGCTGAGTGAACCCGCTGGGATTTGAACCTGTGACCATGAGGTCGAACACAGGCCCCTGCAGTGGACGCATTAGTCCACGGAGTCCACGGAGTCCCCAGACCTGGAAATAGTCTTCCAAAGCACCATCGTCTCCTTTGGTTCTTCATAAAATTGCTTGTCAGGGGCTCAGCACATCTCCAGACACCCTCAGCAGCCACCACAGACTCCAGCAGATTTTCTCAGCTACATAAATGGCGCAAGGGCCCCCTCAGTCATTCCTCAAAGGGCACTGCGCAGCCCTCAAAAGCCCTCAACCCAACCTCAGAGACAGCCAGTGCGACCAGCCGGAGCTGCAGGAAGCAAGAAATGCATTTCACTTCCCATCACTGCGTTAGCTTTTATGTTTAATATAATTTTCTGGTTTCACATGCTTTTTCTGTCATTGATTTTATTTTTAGGTCTCGCCTGACCCAGCGCATGCGCTGGTCTGGCGAGACTTATTGAGAGGGCTCCAAAAAGTGCTGCCAGGCCAGCCTAGAGCTACAGTGCATGTGCGCGGGCGCGCGCGCCGCGCTTTACCGCAATTACTTTCACTTTCGCGGCCGCAGGGCCGCTTTGATGTTTGATCGCGATTGCGATCACACAGCTTGGCATAACCAATAGGTCTCGCTTTTGGGACCTTATAAGTATTTAGTTATGCAACTGTTGCCTAGCTAAACACTTATAAGGTCCCAAAGGCGAGACCTATTGGCTATGCCAATGCTTGTTAATGTATGCTTTCCTATATGAGTTTTAAACATATTCATATTACTAAATATTTCTGTGATTAAAATCCCCACTTAATAAAATACTCTGGGAACGTTTTAAATTAAGGGATTCACTGGGGTCTTCTCATTAAGAATATAACACCATTTTATCAATGGAAAATACTTGGAAGAGGCAGTGGGCTGCCCTGCAGTGTCAGCTTCCCCTGACATATAGGGCAAGTTGGTGAGGCATGTTCAATTGTAAAGAGTTAATGAAAGATTTTAGAAATGCCAAACCCTCACCTCCCTGTGCATCTGCGTAGCCTTTTCACCCCCCCCTTTAGATTTGAAATGCAGAGCGAGCTTAGTTTCAGAGCAGATACCTTTTCAGTCATTAATATAGTGATGTGTGGGGAGAAAATAATCCTTGTGTGATTAAATTAATAAAGGAAAGCATAATTTAATCAACAGCTTAAGGGGCATAACAGCAACGTGGCGATAGAAAATTATCGCCGCTTTTGCGGCCGTTTTCGGCTGAAAAGCGGCGATAATTTTATCGACTAATTAGCAAGGCCACGCCAATGCGTGAAACCTTGCTTTAGCGTGGGGATTCCTAACGCCCAGCTTTGCATCTCTAATGAGATGCAAAGTGGGCGTTCCTGACCTGACATGACAGGAGAAATGTCGCTATGCGACATTTCTCCTATCATCAAGCCCCACGCTATGGAGCATAGCGGCAAGAAATGTAGCGAGAACCCCTGTTATCGCTGCTTTCCTTACGCCTGCTTCAGGACTGACTTAGCCATGATATCCTATGGAGGGAGGATATCATGGCTAAGTTTGTGAGGCCCTATCAGCAAGCTAACGCCACATTTCGGTAGGCAGTTAGCGCTAGGATTTTTATCGCTTTTGAGATAAGCGTTGCTAATAGCACGCTATCTCAGCGATAAAAATCCACGCTAGCCGGCGATAATTATCCTAGCGCTAAGTGCGCTTAGCGATAATTATCGCCAGTTGTTGTTGTTGATATGCCCCTTGCCGCTATGCTTCATAGCGTGGGGCTTGATGATAGGAGAAATGTCGCTTAGCGACATTTCTCCTGTCATGTCAGGTCAGGAACACCCACTTTGCATCTCATTAGAGATGCAAAGCTGGGCGTTAAGAATTTGTGCGCTAATGCAAGGTTTCACGCTTTAGCGTGACCTTGCTAATTAGGCGATAAAATTATCGCCACTTTTCGGCTGAAAACGGCCGCAAACGCGGCGATAATTTTCTATCGCCGCGTTGTAGATATGCCCCTAAGTTCTTTCTAGAAAGCTGCCTGCCCTTCTAAAATGGATGTCTGATACATTAGATGTAACAGCTAGCCCTGAAAATACTCACATTACACGTTTTTGAAAAAAGAATGTTTCACCTGCATTTTAGCATCGAACAAAGCTTACTAGAGTAACAAATTAAGAGAATTTGAGCTCATAAAACAACATCACACCTGTCCCTGTGACTGAATCGGGAGGCTAATGAAATGAGATTTATGGCAGATGATTGAATAGAAAAATGTCCCACTTCTAAAGTATCATGGCCAAATATGACAAGATAAGTATATATAGGTAAGCATAACCTTACTAATGTGAACTCCACATCTGTCTACCTTGAAGAACTCTCTAACATCAAGGTGTGCAGATGTGGAGTTAAGAACAGTTAAGGGCATATTTGACAATCTGGTGACATTGCTCCATACCCCATATTTACAAGGTGGCGTTAAGCCAGTTAAAGTGGCTTAACGCCACCTTGTATATATGCCCCTTTCGCAGGAATCCACTGCAGCAAAGGGGGAGGGGGGCAATGAGTGTTGTAGTGGGCATTCCATCGCAACACCCATTGCTTTTTGACGCTGTCCCATATTTACAAGGATGGGGCAGTTCTAAAAATAAGACCAGGGAAAACCTGGTTTTAGGATGCCAATACGAGGAGAAATTATTAATTTCTCATCGTATTTTGCTCTTTCTATGTGTGCAGCACACATAGAAAGAGCATATAGGGCCGACCGCCATCTTTCTGGGGTTAGCGCACTAGCCCCTCTCCACTTCCTGCCATAAAGGGAGGAGAGGGACCGGCCGCACTGCGGATTCAGTTCGCTTTGAGAGGCGAGTGATGCCTTTTAACAGTGGTTAACGCGTTTTTACAGTATGTACTGTGTTTTTAACAGTTGTAAACTGTGCACCTCTCTTCTTACCTTGAAATAGCTGGCATTGTAAACGGGGGGGGGGGGTTGTTGCCTCGGGAGACTACGGGAGCATTTTAGACCTTTACCCTTTTTAGTTTTAAGCATTTTAGACCCTGACTCACCTGTCTCCCTGAGTGGAGCTGACGACAGGTACCCCCCTGGTTTCCCTGGTCCACCACCAGGTCTTCCGGATTGTTGTGGAGGGAACCAGGGGGAGGTGGATACATCTTCCGTCTCCAGCTCCACTTCCGGCCTGGCAGGGCCGACCGCCATCTTTCTGGGGTTAGCGCTCTAGTCCCTCTCCACTTCCTGATATAAATGCAGGAGAGGGACCGGGCGTGCAGCGGATGCGCGCAGTGGGCGCACCTAAGGCACGCCCATCTGCGTCTTTCCGCGCCAGGACGGCGCCAGGGGCCAGGACCCCTGTCTCTTACAGAAGAGAGGAACTCCTTGCCCTATGTTATACTGGACCTATTAGCCACTGTCTCCCCCATGACCTGTGTGGTGAATCCAAGGAGTATATTTTCTATGTGTGCAACTTCTCCCTCTATAAGGGTGGGGGCCAATGCGTGGTGCCCCGAGAGCCCATCTCAGTGAAATAGCAACAGGACAGAGGGGCATCAAGACACACCACTGTGTGCTCCTCAATACCAGATCACTCATGAAGAGTAAAGATGAATTTGCAGATTTCATGAGTCAGCACAATCCTGTTATCTGCTCTCTTACCCAGACCTGGGCCAATGAGGGGTCTGACCCAGATATCAAGACCGCAACCCCGGAAGACTTCAACGTCCAAAGGCTGGAAGAGCGGGGCAGAGAGGAGGGGGGATGGCCATTGTATATCTCAACACGCTTGAGGCGAGTTTTACCCCAATGTTCCAGCTTGACTGTGAAGCACTTATGGTTGGTATCAATCTAAACAAATCATACAAGTTTCATGGAATGCTAGTATACCGACCCCCAGGCAGAGTTTTACTGATAAAATCCAGTTGTTTAATGGAATCCTGCGTGACTCATGCCAGCTTTATGTTGGTAGGGGACTTCAACTATCACCTTGAACTGTCCTCCAACAAGAACTGGGGGCAGTTGGATGACATGCTGAACAGCTTCAATTTACACCAACTAATAGATGCTCCCACTCACACGGCAAGCCATACGCTAGATTGAGTCTTCCCCAATAATGCAGACCTAGTCATTGACAATCTTCTGCCACTCCCATGTTAGGATCACAAGGCCATTTTCTTCTCAGTTACAACCTCAGGCAACAAACCAGATAGCACCAGAGTTAATAGAACAATCAAATACAGGCCCTGGAAGCATACCAAAGAGGCAGCACTGTGTGAGGCTCTATCTCAATCAGCTCCTTTGCCTGAGACCAATTTAGATTGCGCCACTATTAGCTTCACACACAGGATTGATACAGCTTTTTCTAAAGTGGTACCCGAAAAAATGTTAAGGAGTCATAGGAAAAATCCTTCAGCTCCTTGGTTCTCACTAGCGCTAAAAGCAGAACAGCTTCAATGCAGGCTGCAGGAGCGTACATGGAGGAGAGACTATGGGTTGGATGAAAAAAACGAATACAATAAATGTCTCTTGGAGTATAAACAGCTAATCAAAACAGAAAAGATGAAATACTTCTCAGAAAAGATCAGGCTCGCTGCAAACTCCACCAGGGAACTCTTCAAAAACCTGTCTATTTGGAACATTAGCAACGTTTTTGTACCTTTCTGCAACAAACTGGCGGAGTTCTTTCAACATAATGTCAACACTATCGTTCAAGCATTCTCCCTACACTCATGTCGATCCGGTCTCTCCCCTCATCAGACTGAGGTCATTACCTCAGTGACATCCTTAGGTGAAGGAGCTCCTCTCACAGGAGAGAATTATCAGCCTTATGAGCTCCATTAAATCTGGTGCGCCTTCGGACCCTTGTCCCCCCCCCCCCGATCTTCAACAAAGTGGACAGCACGGTGGTTGGACCACTTAAAGCCCTATTGAATGAGGTGTTCAGCTCTGGGCACTAACCAAGCTGTTGGAAAGAAGCCTCTATTCTTCCCCTGGTGAAGAAACCCTCCCTGGACCCAAAGCTTGTGGAAAGCTACAGGCCTATCTCTTGACTTCCCTTCCCAGCTAAACTGCTAGAAAAGGCTATGAACGAAAACATTCTAGCATTTCTGGACACGCATCATATGTTAGATGCGGCCCAATATGGGTTTAGAGCTAACCATTGCACAGAATCAACTCTGGTAGCTGCAGCAGAGGAGGTAAGAATAAGGGTGGACAAAGGCGGCAGAGCGGCTCTAATCCTCCTGGATCTCTCTGCTGCCTTTGATACGGTCCATCATGCTTTACTCATAAAGCGTCTGTCTGCTTTGGGTTTCAGGAAATTGGCTCTAGCACTGATGAGGTCCTTTCTGGCAGACAGAACTCAGTGGGTGGAGATGGGAGATGCAAAATCAAATCATTTCTCGCTCACCCGTGGGGTGCCGCAGGGCTCGGCACTTAGTCCCACTCTCTTTAATGTGTATGTGACCCCCCTGGTGCATTTGATCCTCAGTTTTGGTCTGACGGTACTGTCATATGCCGACGATACACAGATATTGGTATCCATCTCATCTCAGGTCGAGAAAGACGCTAAACATTTTTGCAGCTGTATGACGGCAGTGGCGAGTTGGATGCGGACCAACTGCCTTAAATTAAACTTGGGCAAAACTGAGGTACTACTCTGTGGTAGAGAGACCTCCTTCTGGAATGCGTCCTGGTGGCCAGCAGAGTTGGTCAACCCTCCAAAGCCCGTGCAGAAGGCAATAAATCTGGGAGTCTTGTTTGACACAAAACTGTGTTTTTCTGCTCAAATTAATGCAGTAATGTCGGGAGGTTTTTTCATGCAGCGTGTACTTCAAAAAGTCCTCCCGTACATTCCCTTTGACCTGCAAAAAATGGTGATGATGGCCCTCATCACATCCAAAATGAACTATTGCAACTCCCTTTATCTAGGGGCTTCCAAATATCTGCTAAAAATTGAAGTCTCTTCAGGATGCTGTAGAACAGACACTTCTGAAAAGTCCTAAATTCAAACCTGTATCCCATTTATTGCATGATCTACACTGGCTGCCTGTGGAGAAGAGGGTGTCTTTCAAGGCACTGTGCCTTATACACAAGGTGCTTTTCAAGACTGGCCCGTCGTACTTTCAAGAACGGTTCACTTGGTACATGCCCAGCAGGAGCCTTAGATCTAGCTCTTCATTTATGGTTACGGTCCCAAGAGTCAAACGAGCCAACTGGGGTGGCAGAACGCTAACCTATCAGGGGGGGAAAAACTATGGAACTCTCTCCCCCTGGCTCTCCGCGCACAGCCGGTGCTGCAGGTTGTTAGGAAGTAGCTGAAGACTTGGCTGTTTTCACAGTAAATCAGTGAGGTCACCTGGTTCTTTCTTCTCCCCCCCAAACCTATGACTCCCTCTTTTTGGCCTGAATCTGTTTAGCGCTAAGACACCCTCGGGTAGTGCGTGCTTTATAAAATCATCTCATTCATTCATTAATAGAAACAGCAAATTTGTTTTTATTGTTTTTAATTTCAAGAAGGTGTCCCTCCCTGTACATAAACAATTGCCCCTGCAGCGCAGGCACCCTTGCAACACGGTGTAAGGGTACCAGCGCTGGCGCTAGGTAGCTTTTTAGGGCTAGGGGAAACACAAGGGTGTGCCATATTTTTGCAAATACGGCGCATCCCAGTGTTTTTAAAATGTCAGAGCCTGGCGTTGCCAAATTTGCCATTACGCAGTGCTCGAACATTTTCTTGTACATATCCCCTAAGTTTGTACTTAACCTACATATCCTTAACATCACTTTATTTTGGTAGTCAGCATTCTTGCTACAATTATATGTCAGAATATTATTGACAGCTATATCATCTAATGTAAATATTGCCTCCTAAATATTGACTCCGATAGTTTAGCAGAGCGATATTAAACATTTGATATTTCAGCAAGCAAGTAAGTGGGGCGGGTCTCATACTCGGTAGCAATTAAAAACTGACTTTGAAATGGGCCCTTACCGGAGCCTACATGGATGGCCTTTGTATGGAAAACACTGAGGGGCTTATTTATGAGCACTTGCGTCACTTTTGCGCCGCCGGTCCGTCACTTTTTGTGACACACGAGCGGCATAAAAAATGCATCTTGTTGCACCATATTTACAAAGTGACGCATCTAGGCAGATGCGTCACTTTGTAGACCCCTGCGCCACATTATACCTGCGCCAGGTATAATGTTTACAGGGGGGGGGGGGGCGTTCTGATGCAAGAAACGGTCGTAGAAGTGATGCAGTGAAATCTATAAGATTTCACTGCGCCACTTCTAGAAGGCAAATGCGTCAATATCATATGCCTGCCTCATGGCTGGCATAAGACTGACGCAGGCACATTTAACATGGGACTTGCCCATGTGTAATGATCAATTGCTGGAGTTGAGTCACTTTTGTGACACACTCCAGCAATGCGGCATTTTTGCGCCTACAGATACGTCAGAAATAGTGACGTATCTGTAACTCCTTGCAACGTGATGCGTCATACAGTAAATATAACGCATCATTGGTGTCTCAAGGAGGGCGCAATGAAAAGTGACTCATCGCTGTTTTCACGCAGCGATGCGTCACTTTTCATAAATGAGGCCCTGAATTCTCTGAATCATTTCTCAAAATGCCTGTGAAAGCCATTAAGGTAATCCATGTCAGTGAGGTAGCTTCTGTTTACATTCCGCTTGTTTTACTTAATTTGAGAGTATTTGCTTCTACCAGGGTGTTGCTTTTCCTGTAGTTTTTCATCCATCATATTAATCTTGTAATTTGGGGGCTGTTAGGTGGGTCACAATAACAATAGGTGTCTGTGTGACTTGTCAAGATAGCCCACTTAGTCATACCTAAGCTCCCACTGTGTGTGGCTGTCTGGATGGAATGCACACATTCCAACTGACAACCACACCTAGTCATGTGATCAGAGACAGGCTGCAAGCACCAGATGGCTAAGGCAAGAAAATGCCAGCTCTCTAAAAGTGTCGTTTTCAGAATTTTAATTTAAACGTCAACTTCACCATGAGTTAGGATTTTAAATTATGATTCCAGAGACATCAAACATGTGGCAATGATATCTTCCCATTTGAACATTGTGCTTATAAAATGTAATAAGGTAATCCCAATGTATTCAATGGGAGATATGGGCCTTGTAATAGTGAAAAATGAATGTAAGAGTTTTTCACTACCAGGACATGTAAAACTGAAAAGTCCATGTCCTGTTTTTTAAATACATTTCACCCTGCCCTCTGGCCTGTCCAGGGCCAACCCTAGGGGTGCCCTATTTGTATTAAAAAGGAAGGTTTGGGCCTGGAAAGAGGTTTAACTGCTAGGTAGACATGGTAGTTTAAAACTACACACAGGTTCCTCAGTGGCAGGCCCACTAGTTGCATTTAATTTACAGGCCCCTGACACAGGTAGTGCACTTTGCTAGGGACTTCTAAGTATATTAAATTTGTCAATTGTGGATAAGCCAATGTTACCTCGTTTTAATGAGCGTGCACAAGCACTTCAGCACTAGTCAGCAGTGGTAAAGTGTCCAGAATCCTAAGGCCAACAAAAATGAAGTCAGCAAAACATTAGGTCTAAAGCAAAAAGTTAGGGGAAACCACATCGAGGATGCCAGTTCTAGCAACGTCCTAAATTATATAGGCCATGCCTCTTAGAAAGGATTCCTTGTTATGCTTTGTTGGCCACGCCCCATTTTGGAGATCCCCCTCCTTTTTCATCCGCTTAAAGCGATTCATTTTTCTGTGGCTCTGACCTATGCAGAGACTCATTCCTCAGTGTGCACTAAACGTAGCTCCAGCTGAAGGGCTCTACCAGCACTCTCTTTTCGATCTGCATCCTGTTTCACACTTACAAACAAAACTTAACGAATAAAGGTGTATGCCACTCAAAAGTAGGTCCGGAAGTGTAACAGTGTCACTGCAAAATGTAATTCTTCTAATGAGTGCTAGCTCATCAAGCTATAGTAGATAATGACACAAAAGATTAGTGCAAGCCAGTATTGAAAAAAAATATCGGGATACAAAAATATTGTCGGCAGGAAAATCATAGTTTAAAATGGAAACAGTAAATGTCACCCCTTTATCTCCCAACATCCAGCGACGGTGCCTCCATTACGGTGGAGGAACGTCACCCTGCCTGCTGCGAGCCCAGCAGCTACACACATTAATTAAATGGTAATAAAAAATACCATTTTATGTTGGCCGCAGGCTTGCACTGTTACAGCCTGAGAGAGGGGAGAGGGGGTGACTCGTGCAATTGCAATATTACTGCAGACCCTGCCAATATGCGTCTCAAATTGGCTGGCTGCATACAGCTGGCCAATCTGACATGCACACTTCAGCCTATATAATCCCAGGGCTGAGAAACAGCAGAGGGATTGCAGCCACAAGCCCCCAGCCACAAACTGAGCGCTGTTTTAGCCTGCTCCACCAATCTGATTGTGATCACGTTGCACTAGGGAGGAAATCCTTCACTTTCCTGCTGCCTGCTACAGTCGCCACAACGGAGAGCGACATCATACGTGGCTCCGTGCAACATATATGGTGAGTTTTTTGGGCATCACGCCCCACCATATTTTAATGGTGCTGGCGACCACTACCAGCACCTTCTACAAATTAGTATTGATTGTAGCACTAATAGTACATGTTGGCATTTTAGTGTCGAGTTCCGTCCCCAAATTGGTTTAGATTTGATTGAAAATAGTAAGCGTCCCCCTTTAGTGTCCAACACCTTCTTCACATTGGTACAGATTGGAGTGGAAATAGTAAATGTCACCCCTTTAGTATACAACGCTTCTCCAAATTGGTTAAAATTGGAGTGGCAATAGTACATTTCCTCAACCTTCCCCAATTTGATATAGATTGGTGTGGGAATAGTACATTTCATGTATTTAGTGTCCAACACCTTCCTCAAATTGCTATAGACTAGAGTGGAAATAGTAAATGTCAGTCCTTTAGTGTCCAACACTTTCCCCAAATTGTTTAAGCTTGGAATGAGAATAGTGAATGTCACTCTTTTAGTGTCCAACACCTTCCCCAAATTGGTATAGATTGGGTTGGGACAAGCAAATGTCACCCCTTTTATGGCCAACACATTACTCAAATTAGTATAAATTGCATTTGAAATACTAAATGTCACCCATTTAGTGCACAACACCTTCCCCAAATCACTATAGATTGGAGCGGGACTAGTACATATAACCGCTTTAGTGTCCACCACTTTGCTAAAAATGGTTTATGTTGGAGTGTGATTATTTAATTTTAAAATCTTAGGGTGCAATCCTTTGTTTTAATTGTATTTGTATGTAGTAGAAACAGTTTGTGCTATTTCAATATTATTGTTGGTGTTTAGCAAAATAATAAAAAATAGCCAGTTGTATGTTTGTAATAAATCATAGTATTAATTACATACTTTTATTTAATCACGGCATGTAACACATTTTGTAAATTTAGTTATGTTTCCAAAGTTTCTTTTATTTATATTTTTACATTTTTAAACATTTATATTTCAAATAAAAAATTAAAATGTTTAGATAGATGATTAAATAAAACATGTTTAATACATTTGTATTATTACATATAAAAAGGTAAATCAAATTAAAATGTTATATCATGTTATACATTTTTAAATTGTTTTCCTTGTTTAACATTATTTTAAACTTTTCCTACATTGTTTTACATAATTTTTTTCAACAACATTTTAACATTTTTTTGTATATATTAAATTATTGTTTTAAAATGATGCTAATATTTATTTTATACTTTATCAACTTTTAGCATTTATTTATAACATTTTTGACTTGTTTTACTTGTTTGATCTTTTTAAACTTTTTTATATACATTTGTTCAACATTTTTGGATGTTTTCTCATTTTTTCTATGGGGAGTCTTTTTTATGTTTTATTAAGCAGCCATTTATTTGTGTCATTTTTAGTCTATTTTTCGGGGATTCACGACCTTTTTAAAGATTTCTGTAAGGGTTTTGAGGGTAGGGCAAGTAGGGAGGGCGATACAGAGGTTAGTTATAGTGGTGTCTGTGTTTTTTCTTCTAAATTTTGTTGTACTAATAGTAGTGTGTTTTTATCATTGTGTGATTTGTGGTTTTCGTACCATTTTAGTAATGTTTCTTTATGTTATGTTATATTATGTTATGTTACATATTTTATGATGATTAAGTATAATGTATATATATTTTTGGAAATGTTATGTGTTTTGTGGGTGGGTTTTCTGGTTTATTTTACGAGTTTTGTCAACCCCCGTGTCCTATGGTCTTTGGGAGTTAGTGTTTTGTTTCTTCAGGAGATCACTTTTGTTTTATAATAAACCAATACTTTTAGCTTTGATCTCATTTCAGGTTTCCAGAGCTGTCTTTTTTTTTTTAAACACGTTTTTGTTTTTTTATGGCTGTCACGTAATTTGGATTGTTTCAATGGATGTCTTCTGCATTTGTTTTATTTTTCCATTTTTGGGGGCTTTTTGGTGGATTGATACTTCTGACAACGCGAATACAGAAGATCTGCAGCTACTGTACAGTAAGTTATAAATATTTTATGTTTTCGGGTATTGTTTGTGCAAATATAATGTGATTGTTATTTTGACATGTATGGTTTTTGTGTTGTATTTAGAGTCTGTTGAGTAGTCCAGCTAGCTGGTGATACGGGCATTTGTCACGGTTTTCCAGGAGTGGGTGGGTAGCCACTTGAAGATTCTGCGGAGAATGCGGAAGCAGCCTGAGGAGACAGCTTGACCTGATGCTTCATGGAGATTGTGCTGTGCAGGATGATGCCAAGGTTGCATGCATGGTCTATTAGAGTGGGGGTGGGTCCAAGTTCCGATGGTCACAAGGAGTCATTCAAGAGAGGTGTGTCTGCCAAAGACCAGTACTTTGGTTTTGTCGGTGTGGAGCTTCAGTTACTCTCCATCCAGTCTGAGATAGTCTTCATACAGTTGGTCTGTATTGTGGTGGGGTCCACTAAGAGCAAGAGGACGAGTTGAGTGTCATCGGCCTAGGAAATTATGTCTGATGATGTCTTCGAGCGGTGTCATCTAGATGTTGAAGAGGGTTGGGCTGACGGATGATCCTTGATGGATCCCGCAGGGGGTGTGCTTGGATTGATACGTGAAGGGGGAGACGGATTCTCTGGGAGCATCTATGAGAAAAGATGCCGTCCATCTGAGTGTGCAGTCTCTGATTCCGATCTGGCTCAGTCTATCCATGAGTGTTTGGTGGAAGACTGTGTTTAAAGCTGCGGAGAGGTCATGTAGAATCAGAGCAGCTGATTCTCCTCTGTCGAGTAGGGTGTGAATGTCATCTGTTATAGCGATCAGGGCAGTATCTGTTCATTTATTGGCTCTGAATCCTGATTGGCAGGGGTCCAGCAGGTTATTTCTCTCAGGGTGGTCAGTGAGTTGAGGTTGACTGTTTTCTCCAGGACTTTGGCAGGAAACAGGAGCAGCAAGATGGGGTGGAAGCTTTGGGGATCGCTTGGGTCTGCAGAGAGTTTCTTGAGTAAGGGTCTGTCCTCTGCGTGTTTCCAGGCATCGGGAAAGGTGGCAGTGGTGATGGAGGTATTGAGGATGATGGTGAGTTTGTGGCTGATATCGCTTCAGAGGTCGAAGAGTTGATGGTGACGTGGGTAGGTGGGTGCTCCAGATTGGATGGAGTTCATAAGAGTAGTTGTGTCTGGTGTACTGAGCTGTTGCCATGCAGTGAGCTGTTGGTCGGCAGTTGAGATCACGGGAGATGGAGTGCTGAGGTCGGTGAGTCGGGGATCGAAGTTGCTGTATATAGTGGTTATCTTGTTGTGGAAATGGTCAGCGAGGGCATCACAGACGTTGCTGACGGGCAGGTAACGCTGATGGTGGTGAAGAGTTCCTTGGTCTAGTTGGCGCAAGCCTCTATGTGGTGTGTCAGGGCCTCCTTTTTCGTGGCTTTGAGCTGACGATGGTAGTTCTTGAGGGCAAACTTGAAGACAGTCCAGTCAGTGTTGTTTCTGCTAGTGAACCATCTTCTTGCAAGTTGTTTGCAAGAGGTGGGGCCTGGACGCCCCCCTCCTTTACTATGAAAATGCCCCTGGCACCTGGCCCACCCAGGGGCTGATTACTAAGGAAACATGGGAGTCTGTGCGCTTTTTTTTTAATCTTTGATGGGAGCCACAGATCTAGCGCAACTAATGCCAATTTTGTTATGTTTTTTTGGCCCTGTGGAGTCCCTGTTGGACCCCACCAAGAGGTCTATGGGGTCAGGGCATTTCTACCCTGCCCACATTTCTTTTTTGTAATCATGTTGTCTGGGACTCGGCTCAAGCCGAATCCCAAGATGGCTGCCAACACTTTCTGGTTTGAAGTGTTGGCAACCAATCAGATCTCAGCACAAGAAGAAGAGGGCTTGTGGATCCTCCGCGTTCCTACATATAAAATTGTAAATTTCTTTAAAGAAGTACACAACTACTGAGTTTTTTACTGAATGGATTTACACCAAATCACAAAAGGCACTTCCGTGGAGCAAAATCTACCTTTGAACCAAATTTGCTGTATTTCTGTTCAGCAGTTCAGGCTGTAGTCATTTCTAAATGTCCCATGAGAGTTAACATGGAAAATGCATGTTTTTTTACCCCCCCAACCCTTTTTCTCATCCCCCATTTGACGGATCACCCAAAAACTTTCCATTTGCCGCAAGAATCACTGGGGCATTTTTTGGGGAACATTTTGTGGAGATTCGTACAATTACGGCAAAGCTATAGGCAAGTAAAAAAAGACTTTTCCTATGGAAACTAAGTCCTAACTATAACGTACTACTGCTGACTACCTATACATATATATATATAGTAGATAGTTATAGTTAGAACCTAGTTTCCATAGGAAAAGCATTTTTTGATGTGCTTATAACTTTGGTGTCATTTGACGAATCTTTATGCAATTTTCCAAAACGTTCCTCTTTTCCGATCAGCTCCTAACTTGAAAGTTTGGGGGTGATTCGTTAAGGGGGGCTGAGAAAAAAAGGGGGTCCCAAAACATGTTTTCTCCATGCAATTTCCATAGGAAACTTTAGACAAGGCTACAGGTCAAACTGCTTAATGGAGGTACACCAAATTAGGCAGGGAGAAAGGTCTTGGTTCAGAAAGCACACTTTTGTTGAAATGGTGTAAATCTGTTCAGTAGTTTTTGAGTTATTAAAGGAAAAATAATATATATATATATATCTGGACGGAGCCTAACTCCCGAGCACGAGTTTGCCTCTGATTTGCTGCTACCACTTCAAACCAGGAAGTGTTAGCAGCTATCTTATGCCTCGCATCGAGTGAAAATAAAACAAAGGTACCGGGGACAATTTAATATACCGGAACTCTGTCTGTGTGAGATACCCCTTTCATGCTCCCACTCCCCACATCACCAGCTCACAGTTATGCCTTTAGAAGCCAGTTTGTCAGCTCGCAGATCTCTACCTCTGCGAGCCAGTACACTGTTGCGTCAGCTCACAGCTCTCTACCTCTGCGAGCCAGTATGCTGCTGTGCCTGTGCGAGCAGATGGCCCATAGCTCTCCCTCTGCGAGTCGAGCCCACGGGCCGCAGCTCTCCCTCTGCAAGCCTGGGTGCGAAATGTTGAAACTAGGAACTGTTGGCAGCCATTTTGTGATTCAGTCCACGTCAGCTCGCGTCTCTCCGTCTACATGACATTGAGTCCGTAGTTCCACCTCTGCGAGGCAACTCTGAAAACATACCGGAGCTCTGTGTGTGCGAGATACCCCTTTCACTATCCCTCTCCCCACATCACCAGCTAGCAGCTATGCCTTTAGAAGCTAGTCTGTCAACTCACAGCTCTGCGTCTGTGAGCCGTCGGGCACGCATCTCTAACTCTGCGAGCCAGCCCATTAGCTCGTAGCTGTGTGTCTGCTAGCAGGCCCGTCGGCCTGTTGCTCTCTCTGTGCAAGTTAGACCAAAGCTCTCTGAAGCATAGCCCCAAACAACCTTCTCTGGCACGCAACTCTTCCTCTGAGAACCACCGGTTGGCTCACAGCTCTTCGTGTGTGAATTCTCTGGCCCGCAGTTGTATCTCTGAAGCCAAGACTAGAAATATACCGCAGCTCTCTCTCTGCGAGATACCCCCTTCATGCTCCCTCTCCCCTCATCACTGTCCTGCAGCTATCCCTTTGCAAGCCGACAGCCCGCATCTTTCCCTATACCAGTCAGCCCGCAGCTGTTCCTCTGCGAGCCGGCCCGCAGCTCTCCCTCTGCGAGCTGATGGGTCACAGCTCTCCCTCTACGAGCCAGCCAGTCGGCTCACAGTTTTTCGTCTGCTACCCAGCCCATTAGCTCATAGCTGTGTGTCTGCTAGCAGGCCCGTTGGCCCGTTGCTCTCCCTCTGGGAGTCAGACCACAGCTCTCTAAAGCATAGCCCCAAACAACCTTCTCGGGCCCGCAGCTCTACCTCTGTGAGCCAGCCCATTAGCTCGAAGCTGTGTGTCTGCTAGCAAGTCCGTTGGCCCGTTTGTCTCCCTGCGCGAGTCAGATCACAGCTTTCTGAAGCATAGCCCCCAACAACTTTCTCACACATAAGCCCCAAAACAAAAGGGAATAGACAACACCCATACACATCCACTCCCTTTCCACACACAAAAAGAGGTGCAAAAGAGAACACACCAGAACAAAACCCATAGTCAACGCGGGACAAAGACCCATGCCGTAAGAGAAGCAGTAAAGGTAGGAGAAAAACACAATAAATTGCTCAGCAGAAACGGAAAAGGTGAGGCAACATTCACCTACCAAGCACACAACAGTGGTAGATACGAGTGATTCAAAAACATGGTCAACTCTAACCAACGCCCACAAGGGAGACAAACTTAAGTCCACCCACAACCACAAAAAATACTGGCCAGAGAGGCTCCATACCATAGAGTCCTCTTACATACACACCCCCAACAGTGAGAGGTAAACACACTCCCACAACAACCACAAGGGGTCAATTACGAAACATTGCACACAAAGTTAACAGACCAATGTCACTCACAACCACGAAAATAGTGGTAGGCTAGGGAGGCTCAGAACCTAAGAGCCAACTCATACACACACCCCCAAGAGAGAAATACACACACTCTCAGAACAACAACTGGGGATGACCACGAGGGACTTGATGTGTAAAAGTGAACTCGATAACACATACTCAGGTGGTAACAAAGAGTGACCTATTTTATGGGTTTGTATCGCGCTGGACTCGACTCCCGAAGGAGTATCTCCGCGCCATTGGACTACCATACTGCAAACAGAAGAGGAGAATCGGACAATATATCTTATTAATTCTGAAATAGGAAGGTTTTCAACTGTCTCCTGAAGGGAAAGTGATCGTCACATAGTCGCAGAGATGTAGGGAGACTGTTCCATAAAGTAGGACCAGCAATTGATAGGGCTCTGTCTCCCTGTCTAGCCTTTTTTGCCCTTGGTACACATAACAGAGCCTGCTCACTGGATCTGAGAGCGGCTGGGTATGTAGGGGCAAAATTTCTTAGTTAGGTATACAGGGCCTCTCCCATGTAGGCATTTATGTATAGTACAGCAAATTTTAAACTTCACCCTCTGTTTGATGGATAACCAATGTAGCTTATTGAGTAAGGGTCTAGAGGGAGTGCGGGGAGGCTGGTTTAGGACAAGGCGGGCAGCAGTGTTCTGGACCACTTGCAATCTGGAGATAACTCCTTCATTTGCCGCCAACAGTAGTCCATTACAATAATCCAGCCTACTTAGTACCAAAGCCTGTATCAGAGTCTTTCTAGTTGAGTCTGGCAGCAAAGGGAAGACTCTCCGTAACAACCCAATAATGTGGAAACAGGAGCCCACCACTTGATTGCCGTGGTGTTTTAGAGAAAGCTCCTGGTCCAGTCGGACCCCTAAATTTTTTACAACCTGTCTGGGTTCAGGGACTGGGCCAAGGTCTTGAGGCCACCAGTCAGGAGTCCACAGGAGTTTGGCTTCCCCGAACAGCATCACTTCCGTCTTTGCCACATTACATTGCAGGAAGTTAGATGCCATCCAGTGAGCCACTGCTTTCATCCCCTGGGCGAAGTCATTTCTAACTTTGACCGTGAGGGTTTTAAAAGGGAAGAGGAGTTGGGTGTCATCCGCGTATGACACTGGAGTAAAACCATAAGATCTCATGATGTTTGCTAGGGGGGGCCACATAGATGTTAAAAAGAGTAGGGCTCAAACAAGAGCCCTGTGGCACCCCCTTGGAGATCTCCCTCTCCTCAGATCGATATGTACCCAAAATGACCCTTTGTGTACGGTCTGTCAGGAAACTCCTCAACCAGGCTAAAGCCTTATCTTTCAAGCCGATGTTAACTAGCCTGGTGGTCATGATGTTATGTGACACAGTATCAAACGCCGCGGACAGATCTAACAGGACCAGGATAACAGAATAGCCTTTATCCTGGAACATGTGGAGATCGTCCGCGACGGACAGCAAGGTGGTCTCTGTGCTGTGTCTAGGTCTAAAACCAGACTGGGAGGGGTCCAACCCATCTGTTGTTTCAATATAATTTGATAGATGTCGGTTTACAAATTTTTCTATTATTTTACCCAAAAAGGGGAGAAGTGAAATGGGTCTTAGATTAGACAGTTCCGTCCAGGGGATTGCAGTGTTTTTCCTCAATGGTCTTACCAAAGCCCTTTTCCAATCTAAAGGAACCATCCCTGTACTCTTTTTTTTTTTTTTTAATTATTTTTTATTGAGCAGAGCAAAAAAGGTACATACAGAATTTTCAAGAGCAACATTCAAAAACACCATAATTAAACCAACCGTAGATGTTGATTTGTTGGTGGGCTACTAGCTAAACAAGCTGCAAAAGTGCAAAGTGCAGTAAGTTATTCATATTTTTTTAGGCAGTCACATGAGAAAAAAAAAAAAAAAAAAAAAAAGTGCAGATGCGAAGATATAACAACAAGTTGACTTATAACTCAGCTGAAACACAAGACAGACACAATATTAACTCGAGGCAGAGATTAAATTCCCGATTAAAGTGCCCAGTGCAATTAGCAGCCGGAGTCGACCTAGGTAAATACAGTACTCTTAGCATCACGAATAAAGTGCAAATGCAATAATTGAAACACCAAAATTAAACCCACCATTGACGTTGGTTTGTTGAAAGGCTACTTACAAAATGCTATGCATTTTCCTATTTAGTAAGCAGACAAATATCGTTCCGTTGTCCATAGACAAGTTGGCAAATAAAGTGCAAATGCAGAATATGACTACAAGTTAACATACAACACAACAAAGAAACTCATCTTGAATCACACAGGACAAGATTAAGAATCCAGGATGATATGCCCAGTGCAATAGCGACCGAAGTTAACCTTGACAAATACAGTACACTTGGCATCGAATAAAAATATAGACGCATAAAGTGCAAATGCAAAATAAAGCTGCTGAATCCAATATAGCTCCACACATCCTAGAGCTCTAAGGACCTAATTGGGTTCTAAGTTAAAGTGAAAATGCAAAAACAACAAAAATCTGCCTATTAAAATACAATATTATTAACATTATTACAGTTTAAAGTGCAATTGTGCTAGCAGCAAGTTTTGTTGTGAAATACAAGATATCAGCGAACGGGGTAAAGTGCAATTTCAGATGACAGCCATTTAAAAGCTACTAAAAATCACCTAAGGAGGAGAGCGACATTAACAACATTGACCCCAAAAGATTGTACTTGTTAGATAGTGTAAAACTTATACAAGTAGGAAATCGTTGCCCTGGTCCATTTGGGGATCAATAGTTTATTAGTGATTGAAACTGTATTCCTCCTGACCAATTAGAGAATCCACGCCATCTCTAGGGCCTATCCTTGAGTAGAAGTAATTCTTCAAATTTATCCCAATTTTTCTTAAATTTCCTTATACCCCCTACTCTTCTGGCATATGCCTCTTCGAATTTCCAGATCCTTTTCATTTTATTAAACCAATTCAAATGATTAGGAATCTCGTTAGATCTCCAATTTTGAAGTATCAAGGATCGTGCCACCATACAAGATATGGCTATAAAAACCCTATCGGAGCTAGATAAATTGGCCTCATCCCTTGAGTATCCGAATAATGCAGTTTCAACCTGGGGAAAGACACTCATGCCTAAAACTGATCCCATATCATTGAAGATCCCCCCCCAGAACTGTATCAGTTGCGGGCATGAAAAAAAAATGTGAAGCCATCCACCTTCCTCCTCCTGGTGACAGCGAAAACACCTATTGGGATGATCGGGATATCGTTTCTGAATCATTGATGGAGTCCAATATGCGAGCCATCTTGATAAAAAGGACATTCTTTTAAAATTAGCGGCACGTAGAGACCTATGCCCTAGAAGGCATATTTTTTCCCATTCCCTGAGACTAAATCTGGAGCCCGTATCCTTTGCTATTTTTTCGATATGGGAAACTATCCCCTTTGCGTGTTCATCCTTCCGCAATGCAGAATACCATTTCCCAAGTCCCGAGAGCTTAAGGTCATAAAGTTCTACCATGGTATAGTGTGGAGTATTCAAGATGCCCGCAGTATTGGAAATAAAATGAGCTATCCGCATATATTCAAGAAACGTGGGCTTTCTACAACCTTCTGCCCTACTCATTATTTCTTGCCAAGATATTATTTTATTATGAACAATGAAGTGTTTAAGTTGTGAGAACCCGCAATCACTCCAAATCTCAATATATCTTGGTTGTAAATGTAGGCCCAGACTATTGCATTCTCCCAGACCCAAAAATTGAAAGCCAGAGGAGCTATTTTTTTTAAAGACTGCTTGGAGCCTAAACTGGAATTCTCTTAGGGACTTGTAGCGGGTCCTCTTAGGTAATTTAGCAGTCTTCAAAAAGGCGGGTGTTTGCGTTCCCCCTTCAATTATCATTTTGTCGATAAAAAAACTGTCATAGATGCACTTATAGTAAATTAGATCAACCACTAAATTGAAAAGGGCAGCCTGATAATATGTTCGCATCTGCGGAAGTGCTAAACCTCCTTGATTTATGGGCAGCTGAACTGTGGTTAATTTTACTCTAGGAAACTTTTTTGCCCAAATAAATTCCCTAAACAAAGTATCTAGTTCGTTGAAATAGGTTTGATTAAGGCGAATAGGGACGTTTAAAAACAAAAAAATCAATAAAGGAAGAATAGACATTTTGATCAAAGAAATTCTTCCTATAATTGTGAGGGGGAGTATGGACCATTGTTCGAAAAGGCTCTTGATCTTATGTTTAGTTCTAAGATAGTTCAATTCAAATAATTTGTGATACTGATTAGTAACATAGATACCCAAATATCTAATTGGGTCAGTTTTCATCGCTTGAAATCTCAAATTATTGGGTAGAACATTATGATCAATATTGAGAGCCAGTATCTCCGTCTTTTTTTCATTTATTTTATATCCACCGATTTGTTGAAACAAAGAAAATTCTTTAAAAGCAAGCTCTAGATTTTCTTTGGTGGGGGTTACATACAAGATGATATCGTCGGCGAACAACTTAACTTTTGACATCCCCGGAATAGGAGAAGAAATAGCAGCATTATTGCGTATTCTTATAACCAAGGGTTCAATAAAAAAGGTGAAAAGTAATGGGGAAAGCGGGCAACCCTGCCTAGTTCCCCGTTTTATTATAATTTCCCCCAATTGTTCCTGATTAATAACCACCTTAGCGCTTGCACCATAATAAATATTTTTTAACATATTATTAACCTGTTGTGGAAAGCCAAAACTCCTCAACGTTAAGAACAATGTTTGCCAATTCACAAGATCGAAGGCTTTTTCAGCGTCAACCATAATTATTGCAGCAGGGATTTCGTTTATGTTAAAAAAATCTAAGGCGTGAATTAAAAATTGAGTATTACTAGCCATAGATCGGCCTGCTATAAAACCTGTCTGATCCTTGTGTATTATTTCTTGGGCAGCAGGGAGGAAGCGCTGAGCCCACACTTTCATTAAAATCTTGTAGTCAGAATTAAGTAAACTGATTGGGCGGAAGGAGTTCACATCTAGAGGATTCTTATCTTTTTTCACAAAAGATATTATTACAGATTCCTTGAACTCGATAGGTATAGTTGCACCCTTTCTAATATTGTTAAAAAGTCTCTTTAAAGGAGATGACAATTCTTTAAGAAAGACCTTATAAAATTCGATCGGGAATCCATCCTGACCACATGCCTTTCCCCCTGATGTAGATTTAATTGCATTTATGATTTCCTCTTCCATTATTTCATTATCTAAATTTTTAATTCTATCCTCGGAGAGTGTAGGGAGATCAATGTCCATCAAATACTTTGAGATTAATTCATTATTAACCGGGTACTCGGTTGAATAAAGCTGTCCATAATGTTGGAGGAAGACCCGTGATACACTCTCCCTATCTGATACCACTAATTCCGAAACAGGATCCCTGATGGAGGTGATTAAAGAGGATTCCATTTTTTTTCGGGTGGAATTGGCTAACAACTTCCCCATTAGCTGGCTCTCTTCATATATTTTTTGCTGGTATATTTTGGAGTTACATATTTCCTCCAAGATAAAAAAATCTCTTAATTCCCTACTAGCTTTGATAAAGGAATTGGGGGAGTGATGTAACATTAAGGCATATTCTTGATCCGCCTTATTTTGGAGGTTTTCGATTTGCGACTTCCGAGTTTTGGACTGACCGGCCATAACAGCTATTACTTGAGCCCGGGCCGCAGCCTTAAAACCTCCCCAGATGGCAAAGGGGGTGGCGGTGTTATCATTGATCTCAAAATATTGAACAATCCACTCCCTAAATCCCAAGATCCAATCTTCATTTTGCAGAAGGAGACGATCCATCTGCCACCTAGATCGTTCCTTATCTCTCCCCCCTAAAACCAGAGAGACCCCAACCAATGCGTGATCGGAAAAAGAATTACTACTGATCCACGCCTTCATCACCTGTATAGATCTAGATGTTAAAAGATAGTCTAGTCGGGAGGCTGTAGAGAAGCGATTGGAGTAAAAGGTGAAGGATTCTGTTTCTTGATGAAGTTCCCGCCAAGAATCCACGAGCCCAAACTGTTCCATAATTGTCTACATCATTTTTTTGGTATTGGGCTTTGACTGTCTTTTATTTTTATTAGTGGTATCCTTCCTGATATCCATAATATAATTAAAATCCCCCCCTAGGACAATCTGTCCAGGAGAACTAATCAACTTTTCGTGGATCTGGGTCAGGGGTAATACATTATCGGATAATGGGCCGTAGTAATTAATAAAGTTTATTATCCGACCCCTGATTTTAGTTGTTACCCAGATCCATCTCCCTAAAATGTCTCGATGGACTTGAAGAAACTCCCAATTCATTTTGTTCGAGAAATAAATTGCTACCCCTCTCATTGCTTCCCCTGAAGAAGCAAAAAAGGCCTTAGAGAATTTTTTAGGAATAAACAAGTTGGGGGAATTGGACTTAAGATGAGTTTCCTGAAGAAAGAGAACATGGGGGTCAAGGAAAGTGGCCCATCTTATAAGTGCACCATATTTCTTCTTGTTTAATATCCCATTGGTATTTAGTGACAAAATCTTACAACTACCAGTTGCCATACTTCTTGACTCTATGTATCATTACAAACCTTCTTGCTACTGCTCTTTTTCCTGCTAACACCCAACCCCCCACCACCCTGGAAAGAACCCCACCCCTGGAGATGTGTGAATCACCCCCCCTGCACCACGCTAACCACATCTCCCCCCTCCCACACTTAAACCTGGGTGTCGTGTTGTTACACCCCGTGGTACGATCATGGTCACACCCCTCCTCCCACACCAAATCAGAACAAACCGCAAAAAAAGAGCATTTCTTACAAATATCCTGCGTCAGCTTAAATCCAAACAGGATATCACAATTAACCTGAGGAACCGGATATCCCCTTCAAGAAAGTCTGGGCCTCCTCAATATCCGAGAACATGAAAAACCTCCCCTTTACCAGTACTTTTAGTTTGGATTGCTGAACAATAGAGGCCTGAGCCCCATGGGCTTTGAAGAGATGCAGCATCTTAACGAACTCTTTTCTTCTTCGAGCAGCGACGGCTGTCATATCGGAGAAGATTCTACATTTCTGTGTCTCGTTAAGGGGGAATTGACGTTGTTGGATAGCCTTTGCCAACACTTTTTCTTTCACTCTGTAATCCGCAAAGTTCAAAAGAATTGTTCATCCCTGTACTCAAAGAGATATTAATCAAGTTCTGAATTTGGGGTCCCAGAACGTCTGCGAGCATAGGCATAATTCGTGCTGGGATGGAGTCTAAAGGGCTACCACTTTTAATTTGAGCAATCAGAGAGATTACCTCTTCTAAGGAGATAGGGGGGAAACTTGTGAGGCACTGAGTAGATTGTACCTGTTGTGTACTCACGTGAGGGATAATGTTGCTTCTTCCTACAGCACTCATATTTGAGGCCATAATCCTGTCATAGATCCCGTCTATTTTCTTCATAAAAAATATAGAGATCTCATCGCAGAGATCCTGTGACGTGACCTCTGCGGTCTCACAGGCCACTGGCTTGGAAAAAGTCTGCAAAATATTATATAATGCCCTAGAGTCTTTCCCAGCCGCTAATAATTGTGCTGCAATATGGTTTTTTCGGGCCATTCTAATGCAGCATCAAGGATCGACTCAAACACACCACCCACAGGGTGACGTACCCACGACACCCACACAGATCTTAACCTGAAATAAAGCTATCTAAAGATACTACTTGGAGTGGACCTACTTTTGATTACAACACTCTCCCTCTGCGAGCTAATATGCTGCTGTGCCTTTGCGAGCCGTCTTGCAGCTCTCCCTCTGCGAGCCTGCCCGACGGCCCGCACGTCTCTCTCTGCTAGCCGGACCGCAGCTGTCACTCTGTGAGCCAATATTGGGAATATAAGGCATCTCTAAAAAGAGCCCTTGTGTTTATTAGTTGGAGCTACATGTAAGTGCGGATGCACAGCTTCAGATTATTCAGAAAAACTCGGTTTCCCTTATCTGTGAAGTGTACTCCATTACTTCTGTAGATATGAGCCATATCAAAACATATGTTGTTGTTGTAGATCGACCCCATTCTATGGTCTCTGTGGTATAAAGACACAGCTTTGTTGACATTCTTCCTAGATTTTTCTATCTTATGAGAAAATTGGTTTGACCATTTCCACTTCTGTCTTTGTCATATATTGGAATATACAAAGACAGTTTGAGGTAAAAGCAACATCAATTCTCCAAAGGTGTCCTTCGTAAGCATTTCCAAACCTACCCCAGCCAATGTGCCAAGGTCGTTACTGCCACAGTGCACAATCATGAGGACAGGGTGTTGGAGATGCAAACAAGTTTTAACCAAAGGCAGCAATTGGTGCCACTTCAATCCTCTCTCTGCAAACCATTTAATGTTCACATTTGGTAAACCTAGGTCTAAGTCAAAACATCTCTGTTCTGCATACCTCTTGCACCAGAAAACATAGCTATGTCCTACGATCCACACTAGCATTTTAAAGGTATGGCTGGAAGATATGGATAGATGTCTGTCGCTCATGCAGTCCGTTCGTAGAATAAGAGATATGTTTAAAGATGGGGAACTACTTTGTTTTAGCATTGAAAATGTCAACTGATTGGGAGATGAAAAGCATTGTTTCCTAAAAAGTAGGGTGCATATTATTTTTGAGGAAAAGCATGTGTGTCATTGGTTAACAAAAAGCAGTTTAAACGTGGAGTACATATTATAGGATAAAATGTGCTCAGCTCAACCACACCTGCTAATTGTATTTGAAAGGTGCAGTTCGAATTTGAAAGAATGGTGAACTTTTGATCTGCACGTGCCGTTAAATGTTGGAGAAAATGTTGCAAACAAAAAATCGCTATGTTTAAAAAAATTATGAACTTTTAACCGGCACGTGTCGTAGAATGTTCTTGAAAGTGTTGATACAATACGTTGAACTTTTCACCAGTATGTGTCCTCAAAAAAACTGTTTATATGGAAAGTTAAAAAATAACCAATAGAGAGAAGCTTTGCAATGTAAAAAAATCAAGGAACTATTCTGATTTGTTTTTTACATGTATTTATGTGTGGAGCAACAGCGAAATTGAGCCATTACTGGTTCCATTCTTGATGAAAGCGGTGCATTGCATGTACTGTGTGACAAAGAAAGAATTGCATGTGTTTGTGACAATTGAAATCTGCATACCAGCTACGAAGGTAAGTTAGAAATTAAGAAGGTGTGTTATGTGTTAACATAGTGTTATTAAAATCTGATGTTTTATTCATTCTAAAATATGCATAAAGTGTGACTAGTTGTTAAAAAAGTACTTTATATATGTTTAGGAGTTTTTCACAAAGAAAAGGTGTAAGTTGGCATCTGTAAAAGACTGTGTTTTTGAAAATACGATGTAGCATTAATTTGGATTTGTATATCTATTCCGGTGACATAAACTGAAAGTCGCATGTTTGCAAATTATGCTCAGTCTGGAAATAGTGGGGAAGGGGTGAGAGTAGGAAATTCATGTGTTATTTACTTAACAGAGATGGAACAAAAAGCAGAAATGTTATGTGCACAGTTTGTGATCTAATTTTTTACACTGAGAGGTAGCTTTCAATATCAGTCAAGGCTGGTGTGGTACTGCGAGGCTTTGGATTTGGGTGCTCTTAGGAAATCTAAGTTGTTGGGGAGAGTTTCTTCAGAAGACATTTTCTTAAAATATGTGAGAGATAAAAAATAAATGAAAATGTTCTTTGTATATTTTCTGTGCGATTTTGTTCACGGTGCTAAAGTAAATGTGATTATTAGTGATAGTAATTGTCAGTGTCTTCCTCTGCTGAATATACGCAGGCCTTTAAGTGGCATTGTTCAACACTCCGTCCATAATTTCCTTTGGTTTTTGCTTTGTTCGCCATAAGTTGGCAGGGTATGCTAAGACGTGAGTCCCTTGCTCACTTTGCCACTGGATTCAAGCAAGCCTGGCTGAAGACGCCCTTCATGCTCCCTCTTCCCACATCACTGTCCTACAGCTATCCCTTTGCAAGCCGACGGCCCACACCTTTCTGTATACCAGTCAGCCCGCAGCTGCTCCTCTGCGAGCTGGCCCACAGCTCTCCCTCTGCAAGCCGACGGACCGCACCTCTCCCTCTACGAGCCAGCCAGTCGGCTCGCAGCTCTTCCGCTATGAGCCAGCCTGCCAGCTCACAAGTCTCTGTCTGCGAACCACGGGTCGGATCGCAGGTCTTTGTCTGCGAGCCATCCGGCCCGCAGTTGTACGTCTGCAAACCAATACTGGAAATATACTGCAGCTTTCCCTCTGCCAGATACTCCCTTCACCCTACCTCGCTGCACATCAACGGTCATACATATCCTTTTGCAAGCCGATGGCCCGCAGCTCTCCCTATGCGAGTCGGCCCGTAGCTGTCCCTTTAATTACAAGCCGGACCTCAGCTCTACCTCTGCGAGCTGGCATACAGCTCTTCCTCTGCGAGCCAACGGGCCGCAGCTCTTTCTCTATGAGCCAGCCAGTTGACTCGCAGGTCTTCCTCTATGAGCCAGCCCGCCGGCTCGCAACTCTCCCTCTGCAAACCACCGGTCGGCTCTACATCTGCGAGTCCTCAGGACCGCAGTTGTACCTCTGTAAGTCAACACTGGAAATATATTGCAGCTCTCTCTCTGCGAGATACCCCCTTCACGTTCCCTCTCCCCACTTCACCATCCCGCAGCTATCCCTTTGCAACTGGACGGCTCACACTTTTCCCTATACCAGTCGGCCCGCAGCTGTTCCTCTGCGAGCCGGCCTGCAGCTTTCCCTCTGCGAGTCAACGGGCCTCAGCTCTCTCTCTATGAGCCAATTAGTCGGATCGAAGCTCTTCCTCTACGCGTCGGGCCCGCAGTTGTACCTCTGCAAACCAATACTGGAAATATACTGCAGCTTTCCCTCTGCCAGATACTCCCTTCACCCTCTCTGGCTGCACATTGGCAGTCGTACGTATCCTTTTGCAAGCCGACGGCCTGCAGCTCTCCCTATGCGAGTCGGCCCGTAGCTTTCCCTGTACAAGCCGGACCTCAGCTCTCCCTCTACGAGCCGGCACGCACCTGTCCCTCTACGAGCCAACGGCCCGCAGCTCTCCCTGTACAAGCCAGGTCCGTGGGGAGGACGGTTCACTCCCACTGTGTGCTATTTTTACTAAATAAAGCTCTGTTTGTTTAGTTTTTATAAACAGTACTCTCAGGGGCACAAAGTGTTGGTTGCAGTATTAAAGGACATGTATATGTAAATTAACGTAATTACAAGGTTTCCGCTGGTGTTAAAGCTCCGTACATGACTGGGCTCACACATTACCAAAACGGGAATGACACCTCCCCCCTCTACATCCCCATGTTGGTCGTTTTTGTTGTTCTCTAACAGTTGAGCTGTTTTTGGTTATGTACATCCAGAATTAAATGTAAGCCTGTACTATATCTTTGTTAATATGCTGCAGTGTTATGCTTGCTAAGTTGCCAATAGAAGTGTTAAGGTAATAATGGTAACGTTTACATGTGCCATTTAGTTGAGAATATCAGTCTAAATATAGAGATAACAATTTTTCAAAATAGTGTCTATAAAGTTATCTGTACTGGGTTGCAGATTAAGTGCTCTTGGACGGTGGGGTGCGTGGGACGGTTGGTTGGGGCGGGGGGAGGGGAAAAGTAGGAGTTAATAGATTCACATATAAAATGGGAAGTTGAATCTAAATAATTAAATAAATATGTGCTGTTTGACCGGCGGTGACACTACCTGCCACATTACTGTTTACTTATTCTGCTCCACTGCCATACAGCATTCTCTCTGCAAGCCGCCAGTGGAAGTTATCTAATTGTATGTGATTATTTAACATATTGAACAGATATAACAAAGAATTTAAACTTTTTTCTTTTTCAGAAAATTATTTTGTTTGGATTCAAAATTGAAAATGCCTAGAAGAACTGAAAAAAAGGAAAGACAAAAAGGCCATCTATTTAAAGAAAAGTCAAAAATCTGGATATAAGTAAATGAGAGTACTACAAAAAGACTTTCTTCTGGTAAAAGCACTAGACAATTAAAAAAAAAAAGTATTACGAACATGTAATGAAAATAACATCACACAAAGGAAAAAGAAGAATTTTTCAAGTAAGGAGAAGCAGACTTCGACTTCAAAATGCAAGAAAAAAAATCATGATAAGGAAAGAGTATTTGTTACCCGTAGACAAAAACAATTTCAAGAAATTCGTCAAAGACTTTTTCAAAATAGCGTAATTCAGAATTTAATAAAAGGATGCCGGAAATATAAAAATAAAGTGTTGCAATTAAAACAAAAACAGCATACTGAAAGCATAGTGGATACTGCTTTTAAATTAAAACAAAAAATATTCATTTTTATTTTGAAGAGGATGAAACTGTTGGATAAAACAATGAAGATTCTGAAAGACAAAAGTAAAAAAAAAGACTTGTGAACAGAAGAATGGAAACATACATCTGATAGTGAACCTTTTTTTAATGAAGAGAGTTACTTCCAAGCAAATAGTTTACCATTTGCAGTTGATACTAGAGGTCGTTGCTACGAAGTTCAGAATGGTTGTCCTGTTCCAAAAGAGGAAATGGTTCATACTAGTGCAGAACAGTTAATAGCTGAAGAAGTGCAAGGGAAACGCACACAAGCTCCTGTGTGTAAGTGGGGTTGTAGCAGTATTTTTAGTATTCAACATGAATCTATTAATAAAATGCAAAATTTGTTAAAAGAATATACAGTGAAAAGTGTTAAACAGAAGATTAGATTGTTGCAAGGACTAGATCCTTGTAATGTGAGAAAATATACTGAGAAACATGTTCATTCTCTGGCTTGTCTTTGACTAAAAGTGTTTAAAAGTGTTTTGCATCACTTGAGGATGTTAGCAGTACACCATTCAGAAATGCAGAAGTTTTTAAGGAAACTGTACTATGTAAAAAGTCCTGCATTATGTTTAAATGAACTGAATACAGCTCTTATACAAGGTTCTTTATCAGATGTACAAAAAAAGTATGATGACATTGAGTTCCGATATTTTGGTTCAGAAGAGCAGTGCATAGAAATTGAGAGTTTGACAATTACAATTGACAATTACAGATGTTCAAGAAGATGGCAAAGTGATTAGAATTGATCAGTTTGAAGAAGAAATTCCGATATTTTGGTTCAGAAGAGCAGTGCATAGAAATTGAGAGTTTGACAATTACAATTGACAATTACAGATGTTCAAGAAGATGGCAAAGTGATTAGAATTGATCAGTTTGAAGAAGAAATTGGAAAGTTTAACATAGTGTGCTCTGAAATTCCAAACTATGTTTATGTTTGTTGTCGAAGTACTAATTATATGAAATTCAAATTAGAAATGTTGATTTGTATTTGAAATCTGAAAAGAAGAAATATGATAAACGGAAGGAATTTGCAATGTAATTGTTATTGGAAGGTCAATTTGAGTTAGGCAGTGATCAATGTATTTGCAAATATTGTTATAACAAATGAGAAGAGAACAAAATGCCCGCTGGAGCAGTACATAATAAGTTAGAATTATTACCTTTTCCGGAGGAACTGGCAGATTTGTACTTACCTTTGTATTTTAAAAAAAATATTGAAATTGTTGGTGGAGACAAAGAAGAAAATTAAGCAGTAGTCATTCTAGTAAATGGAGTACCAACAAATAGTCTGGAAATATGGCAAGAATTTGTGGATGTTAATAATCTTCAAAAAGCTAAGTTATATCTTGTGGAGAACAATATGTATTTTAAAAGTGTACATATGGAAGAACAGGTAATAAGTTTGATGAAAATGAATCTGAAATTTCAAGTGGTCAAATAGAGAAAGTGGACAAGTCAAGGAGTGAAGAGATTTTTGAACATTACACAATATGTCCCCTATATTCAAAAGAAGTAATAGGAAACAGCATTGAGTTATTTCAAATGAAAAAAGCAAAGTGAACTCCAATGAGTGTATGGGAGAAAAGGTTGGAAGCTTGTTGCTTTCCACAGCTGTTTCCTACTGGAGAAGGTGGGCGATATGATGACCGACCTGTACAGATTCCAGCTTCTGAATATCGCTCAACAAGATTATACTCTGAAGATCCTAGATTTCAATAGTGTATTCCATATATATTTCACCTTTTGTTTGAAAGTGATCTGTCTTCTCTATCCTATGCAGTGAACCACATACTTAAAACTGGAGTTCATCAATCACTTCTTTCAGCAAAAGAATTTGTGGAGAAAGTTCAACAAACAGATGAAAATTTAGAAGCACAGTTAATTAATTTGATGGCATGTCAACGAGGAACAAATGAGTATTGGTATCGTCGTCATGGAGAACTGAAGTGTATGTTACGGGACTTAGGTACACCAACATGGTTTGTGACACTTAGCTGTGCAGAGTATGCATGGAAAGATTTGCTAGTATTTCTACGAGATGCAAATTCCAATATGAAGAATGTTGAAATAAAGACACCTGGAGAACTGTAATCTTTGGATCCTGTAAATGTGTGCAGATATTTTAATCATAGGTTTCGAGCTATGATGTCTTTCATCTGCAATAAAAAGAATCCACCTTTTGGAGAAGTTACTGATTTCTTTTGAAGAAAGGAGTACCAAGCGAGAGGTGCTCCTCATATACATATGCTATTGTGGATCAAGGATGCACCTACATTTGGAACTTATTCAGATGAAATAGTATTGTCTTTCATTGAACAGTATGTGAAATGTGAGATTCCAAGAGAAGGAGGAGATAGAAGCTTGAGACAGCAAGTTTTACGTTTCCAAAGTCACCGTTGTGGAAAGTACTGCCAACAAAAATACAAGTCTAAAGGAAAATTATATACCAAGTCTCGGTTTGGATTTCCGCGTCCAGTAATTTCTAAAGGAAGAATATCTTTTTTTTTTAACTTGCAAATCTCCAAAGAATACCTACAACTTGAAAAGAACAGAACTGTCAAAGTATATTAATGACTACAATCCAGTTATTTTAAAAATGTGGAATGCAAACATGGACATCCAGTATGTTGCAGACAACTCAATTGATGTTACACGCTATGTAACAGCATATATAACAAAATCAGAAAAAAACGAGATGAAACAATTGTGGGAAGAAATTGCACAATTTGTACAGCTTTACTTTGAAAATGCTTTCCCACGTAGAAATTGGATCCTATGAATGTTCAGACCGCTTGTCCTCTTCAAGTTTATATTTAAAATCACGAGGGATCATTTGGGTAAGTTTAGGTCTTGCCTGCTCACGAAATAGAGTGTTGAAATCATTGGATGAGATTGAATACTTAGCAGCAAATCAACCAGACAGTACAGAAATTCTTAAAACTAATATGTTGGATACATACTATCCGAAAAGGAGTCGACATCTGGAACAGCTATATCTGTATGAAGTACTTCAACATTACAGCTTCAAAAGAAATGTTAAACAGAATTTAAAAGAAGGAACATATGCAGTAGTTGGATGTCATGGATGTTTAGTAAAGCACACAAAAGGTAACCTTATCAACCGCAAGAAACTCAGTTGTGAAACTGCGGATAAGCGAGAATTTGACTATTTAGCACTTCTCCAACTGTTCAAACCATGGCGTAGCGAAAGTGATTTACTTGGAGATTTTGACTGCTACAAAGATTCTTTTAATGCATGTAAAGATAGCATTGCATGTTCAATTTTCCCTACATATTTAAAAATGTTGGATGATGAAGTTGAACAGGAAAAGACTATTACAGCTGAAGTTGCTAATGAAAGTTCCAAAGTTCTGGTCCATCCACTTGGACAACCAATAGTGGAAAATGAAGCAGCGATTGCTATGCATGAAATTGAAATTGCATGCAACAAGTACAAGAGGAGAATATTACATTGGAAAAGTTAGAAGAACAAGTAAATATTGAACTGAATGAAATATATGTGCAAGTGAGGGAACAGATAGAACATGGTTTCTTACATGAAAAGAAAGAATGTATATGTTCATCATTTAAACCTATTCTGATGTACATCAGTGGTCAAGCTGGAATGGGTAAAAGTTTTTAAATTAAAGTTTTGACAAGTTACCATAAAAAAACTACTGGTTCACATTTATCTTGTGTGGTAACAGCTCCAACTGGATTAGCTGCACACAATGTTAAAGGAATTACTTTGCATAGATTACTGATGTTACCAGTTGAGCATGATAATAAAATAGAATATCAGAAGTTATCTGGAGAAGCTTCTTATGAAGTGTCAAGAGTGCTGAAGAAGATGAAACTTTTAATTATTGATGAGGTGAGCATGGTCTCAAACTTAATGCTTGCTTTCGTGCATTTAAGAATGCAACAGGTATTAAAAACAGAATACTACGTTCTCTTTGGAGGAAAATATTTAATTGTATATGTAGATCTGCTACAGCTAACTCCTGTAAATGGAGAACCAGTCTTTAAAACTCTTGTATATGAAGACACTAAATCTTTAGGAAGTATTGGAAATGTGAATCTCTGGTTATATTTTGAATATAAAGAACTGACTCAGAATATGTGACAAGCAAGTGATAAAGATTATGGAAATACTCTGAAAGATGTAAGAATTGATGTTCTAAGCAAACGTGGTAAACAAGCTTTACAAAGCTGCCTACTAAAGAACTTGGGGGCATATTATCAAGAAACGGCGTTAAAATTATCGCTGCTTTAGCGGCAGAAAACTGCTGCTAAAGCGGCAATAATGGGCTTGATAATATGCCCTTGAGAATTCCCATAGAAGCCCATGGTCTGGTGTCAACATGGGCTTCTATTGGAATTCTCTGCGGCATATTATCAAGGCCATTGTCGCCGCTTTAGTGGCAGTTTTCTACCGCTAAAGGGGCGATAATTTTAACACCGTGCTTTATAATGTGCCCCTTGTTTACATCTGAAAACACACCAGCAGCAGTACTCTACAAGAATATTGCAGACATTTTTTTATAGTTTGCTTAATGCCTACAGTGGAAGAGTGTTATACATTTAATCAATAGCTTCTGAAATTGGAAAATCACAAAATAGTTCACAATGAAGCTATTGATAAAATCTAGCATCAAGGAATAACAATTCTTCTTTCAAATAACCTACAGATTAAATTGGATTCTTTGGTAAAGTCTATATCAAAAAATGCTGGCTTGGAATTGTTTTTAGATGTGTGTATAAACTGTCAGGTAATTGTGAGGCGTAATTTGAATTTAGAAGAAGGTTTAGTGAATGGAGCAATGGGGAAAGTTGTTGAATTTGTAAAATATCAAAACAGAAATGCAATTGAATTCTTGAAAATTAAATTTGATCAGATTACAGAGGTAAAACAGATTGGGCGTTGTGCTGTACATATTTTGCTGATAAAAGATTTGTATGTTCATAGAAAACAGTTTCCTTTCTGTTTAGTATATGCAATAACTAAGATTTAAGTGTAGATAACGCTTTAGTAAATGTTGGGAGAACTGTGTTTAAAGAGGGAATGGCATATGTTGCATTATCTTGAGTTAGAACATTGTCTGGTTTGTATTTAATTGATTTCGATGAAAACAAGGTTAGTGCTGATGTATATTGTGTAAGAGAATATAATCGTTTAAGAAGACTTTGTGCACCAACTTTAAGGTGAATATCTTATTTATGAGAAAACGTGTTGTGTGTTCAAAACGGACACGTTGATGAACCAAGTGTGGTTGAAAAGCAGAAAACAATTCAAGAGAAAAGAAAAGATGCAAAGAAACAGAAATTACAAACAAGTCATGATGTTGTGGGATACCAATTAGAAAATGCTTCTGGTGTCAACTGCTATGGTAATGTTATTCTAAACGTTATATTTTATCTAGAAGATCTTTATGGTGAAATTATGGAAAGTCAGGAAAAAAGATTATGTTCTGCACTTTATACTTTATTTGAACAATTGAGAACTGACAGAAGTAAGATCCATACTGCTTCTGGTATTCGCCAACTCTTGGATATTTGGACTCAGTTACAAATGGGATCACAAATGTGAACAGTGTTCATTAACTTCAAGTACTATAATTGACATAGAGCGATTTGTATATTTAACAATACCTGACAGCAGATCTGTACCTTTACCGAAATTAGTAAAAGAAGCAAATCATGATATGAAATGTTCTCGTTGTCAATCAGAAATGTTATCTATATTATGCCTTGAAAGATATAGAAAATATCTAATTTTAATGCTACAACGCTGTAGACCAAATGGAAGAAAAGTGGAAACGAAAATTAAATATGTTGTTGCTACTCAAGTATCTATTTCTGGAAGAACTTTTGCAACACTGGCTATTGTTTTCCATGCTGGAGCTTCTACCACATGTGGACATTATACTTTATATTTAAAATGCAATAATGGTTGGAGTCACTGCAACGATACACATTTGGAAATAAAATCGAGATTGCCTTATGAATTATCCAACTCATACTTGTTTTTTCTTCAACAAAAATTTTATATACATTATTTGGCATTATTTTCTCCCTTATTATTATATTTTTTTAGTTTCACTTTTGGACTTAATATTCGGGATTATATGTTTTCACTTCATGAATTTCGAATGCATAGATTTGTTTCCTGTTCATAATACGTGACTTTCTATAATTTACTGTTTGTTTTGGTTCTGGGCTATTCGTTCTGTTCTTGTGTAATATTTTATGTTTCTTCCAAATTTATATGTATGTATGAACATTTATTTTTTCTAATGTGTTGTATTGTGGATTGGTCATTTGTATTGTATCTTTTAATGTATATATATATGTATATCTATGTGTAAAAAATGTCTTTGTGATTGTTACAGCCCTGATAAAGTTCCTGTGGCACTAGGGGACGAAACGCGTTGGCTGTGTGCCGTTTCTAGTAAAACAACTACAAATAAAAGAAGAATCATTTTGGACTTCCAGTGTATTTCCTATTCTTGACTTCCATTTTAGTGCACCTTCCATTTCTGTTTTGGACTGTTCCATTATTTGGCCTAGAGGGAAAATGGGAAGATGCTTTAAAGAATTCATACTGGATGATTGAGAAAAACAAATTCCACACATTATTTGGCCTTGAGGAAAAATGTGAACAGAAACTACAGAGTAAAGGTAAGATTTAAAAATTGGAAATAGTATTGAATGTTTTATTTGTGTTGATTTCATATTGTGGTTGCAAGAATTAGCCATTTGTTTTTGTTTTTTAACAATCTAGTTGATTGTTTTTCCCCCCGGCTGTTTATGATGATACTACACTGACATCACTGTGAATAGTGAAGTTAAGTAGAATCTGAAAACAGCAGAAAAAGGGAGAAAAATATGTTTTCAAAATGTTAAATTATGTTGTATTATTTGATAAGTAACTCTGTAATTTCTGAAATATATTACATTACACAACAGTTTTACAGTTTATTTTCTTTTCTGTAGTGGAAAAGTTAGAAAAAACAGTACTAATGACAAAAAGCAGAATAGAAGTTTAATATTAACAAAACCTTTGAAATTCGCTTGAAAAAACCATAGGTTTTACAGACGTTATAGTTAGAAATTAGCATTTAAAAAACCTTTGAAATTCACTGAAAAAAACATAGGTTTCAGGGACGTTATAGTTAGTTGGACATTTCACTCATACAAAAACAGAGAAATTTCACTGTTTTAATTAGTTGAGCTAACTATAACTTGCGCCCCCGCAATGAACTGCTGATGATGTCACACATTACATCACTGATGACATCCCTGATGACATCTCAAATGAAATCACTGATGACATCACTGATGACTTCATCCACGTCAAAATCTGATGCACCTCCTCACATCTGAATATAACCTTTGATACACCCACTCTAAAATACAGACTACCATTTTCGAAAAAATAGACACATCAATACCCGATACTAAATACGCACTGACTGTTTTGTAGGTCTACACATACATCCACTCATTCACCCATACAGTCACTCATACACACAGTCACTCATCAATACAACACTATCATATGTACTCATACACCTATACAGACACTCACATACTGTCACATATCCTGAGTTACTCACACAGCTAGTCAGTCATGCAAAGAATCAATCATACTTCCATTTACTCACCTATATAGTTATACAGACAGCAGCTCACTTATTCATACAGATACTAACACGTAATTACTCTGTTATAGAATCACTGATACAAATACACACTCATACATGCAGCCACTCTCACAATTACTGACTCTCACATATAGTTATTTATATACACCATCACTCACATATACAGTCTTTTACATATGTAGTTACTTTCACATGTACAACTAAACATCCATTCAC
This sequence comes from Triturus cristatus, assembly GCF_964204655.1. Lineage (NCBI taxonomy): Eukaryota > Metazoa > Chordata > Amphibia > Caudata > Salamandridae > Triturus > Triturus cristatus. Next base: position 893,498,633 of record NC_140586.1, read on the forward strand.
TCATCAACACACCCATGCACACACTCACCCACCATACAGCTGTTTCCACAAGCACTCTTGAATCCACACACCCATTGAATCAAACACTCACACATCTATGCACAGAGTCATACACCTCCCACCCACACACACACACACTCAGGCAACCATACAAATACTCAGGCAAGCAATCATAACTCATGTAGACACTCATGCAACTACTCACCAACCCATGCAGCAACTTACACAACAACAGACAGACTGATACAGACTTTCACACAGTTTAGTCACTAACCCATGCATTCAGTAAGACACGATTAATCATCAGAAGTGCATTGCGGGGGCGAGAGTTATAGTTAGCTGAACTATATATATATTACCTACTGGCGGTCGCCAGTAAGTAGATAGTTAGAGTTAGGACCAAGTTTCCATAGGAAGAGCATTTTTTGTTTTGCTCATGACGTCATTTGATGAATGTTCATGACATTTTCCAAACTAATTCTTTATTCATATCAGCTCCTATGTTGAAAGTTTGGGAGTGATTCATCAAATGAGGGGGGGGGGGGCGAGAAAAAAGGGGGGTCCCAAAATGTGTTTTCTCCATGCAAATTCCATAGGAAACTTTAGACAAGGCTACAGGTCGAACGGGTGAACGGAATTACCCCAAGTTTGGCAGGGAGAAGGGTCTTGGTCTAGAAAGCACACTTTTGTTTATTTGGTGTAAATCCGTTCAGTAGTGTTGGAGAAATATCGAAATTTACAGATATCGATATTTGGGAATTCTGCCATCTGATTGGCTGAGGCGTTACGAGCATGAGCTTGCTGCTTATTGGATTCGAGCTGTTGCAACTAGGAAGTGTGGGGCAGCCATTTTGTGATTCCGTTGAAACGAGTATGGGGAAAAAAGGGCGAAAAGAGTAGGAATCAGGAGGATAGGAGCACTGTAACCTCTATGGGGGAGTGCGAAGCAAAGTACTCACTCCTACTGACCGGTCTGAAAGTGCGGTGTTGCTCAGAGTGACATGGTGCTGAGATGAGATGCTGCTACACTCGGGTATGAAACAGAGAGCCTAAACCGTGAGCTCATTGCTGGAAAGTGTTGTGCTCTGGTCTTTGTAGCATACCTGCGCAAGTAGTGTTAGTAGGAGTTTATACCATACAGAGAGTGGGAAGCGAACTACTGACCCCTACTGTGCGTTTATACTATGCCGGAAGTGGGAAGCGAATACTCACGCCTACCGGTGTGAAGACTCGGGGATCAAACCGAGCTGATTGCTGTAAAATGATGGGCTCTGGGCACTGTAGCATAATGGCCGCTGTAGTATAACTGTGTAAGTAGTGTTAGTATGCATTTATACTATACAGGGAGTGGGAAGCGAACTACTCACCCCTACTGGTCTGAAGTCTTGGGGATTAAACCGTCAACCTAATCCATGAGCTCATTGCTGTAAAGTGATGTGCTCTGGGCGCTGTAGCATACCTGTGGAAGTAGTGTTAGTTTGTGTTTATACAATAGAGAGAGTGGGAAGCGAACTACTCACCCCAACCGGTCTCAAGACTCGTGGATGAAACCATGAGCTCATTGCTGTAAAGTCATGTGATCTGTGTAGTATTCTAATGTAAATCATAGTAGAATGTTAGTATGTAATGCTACTAGAATGTAAGTATGTAATCTTAGAATGTAGGGCTGTCATGTAGGGAATCTTGGGGAGTTTGTACACGGTGCTGGAGAAGACGGTTGCCTTACTGTCTGCTCCTGTTGGTGGCTGTTTAAGCTGTCTTCTTTTCCTGCAATAAATCTACTTATCAGATCCACTGCTGTCTGCCTCTTCACTATATAAATTTGGCGACGAGCGGGAGAAGGTAAAAAGAAGGCAGCACTCACCATCATTTCGAGTTTCCTTGTGTTCTGCTGAAGACCCGTTTTCTTCGTGAAGCTGTATACCAGGGTCGTCGGCTCATCGAACGATGTCATCCGACCTCTGGTAGGATTTATATTTTTTGATTTTGGGCTTCCTCTGCCTCTTCACTAGCCTCTGGTCGCTGTACTACACGTGTGCAAGTAGTGTTAGTATGCGTTTATACTAATTCTGTAGTTATGCAGTAACCAATGCATCATGGCCCTATGGAGCGCCACCTCCCAGGCGCAGCTCATACAATGTCCCGGGGTGTGTATCCGCAGGACATTTATGTTTGCTATTACAGGCAGGGCAGGAGCATGGCTTCCACCCTGTGATAGCAAATCATTGTTTGCCTCGTTGAAGCGAGAGGAGGAAAACCTCGTATCGTTTCAATAAAGCGGATCAGGATGGTAAAAATGGAGAAAAAAAATGAAGCGGGGTCTCACCCATTCATTTAAATGAGCCCCCTGGTGGGTAATGTTCCGGGGACAATCCTATTATTATATTGCGGGGTCTCTGCTGCACTGGGGACCCTAATCTCACATGTAAATTAGGCGCGGGAGGGCACAGACACGTTTCGTAGCCTAGGGGATCGTCACCTCCCCGGGTATTGTTTATTAATTGTTCGGGGGGCTTCGAGGCCACCTCAAGTCCGGGGATCGCCACCCTCCGGGGCTTTACTTAAATATGCAGGGTGGGTTCTGTAATCACACGGGCAGTACTCATGGTGTTATAAAGTGATACACTCATAGAACCCTTGCAGTTGTAGAATTACCCAGGCTTCATTTCTGTAATAGTCTGTTTGTTTATATTTGGTAGGTGCACCGCAAAATTACAAATGTTTTCCCTCATATCCTCCTATCAACCGCCGATTTTCACAATAAACTACAGACAACTGTTGTCAGAAAAAGAAGAACCATACACTCACTTATTTATTGGTAAAAAAAAATATCCTTTATTAAAACAACACAAATAAATGGAAACGCAACTTTATTAGAAGAAACAACAGTATAACATGAAATAAGTTGGTGGGACTCCTCCGGAAGCAGTGTTCAAAACCTGCAAGACAAAAAAGAAACATAAGTATGTGTGCCATGTCCCAGAGAAAAAGAAAGGTAGTCAGAATGAAAGGAAGAAAGTGAGAATGGGACAGAAAGCGAGTGGGTGGAAGAGAGAAGGGGAGGGAGAGTCAAACGAAACAGAGGGAGGAGGAGACAGAGCGTCAGCCTACTGCACCCAGCCCTGACTGTTCTCCTCCCGTCACCCGTGTGTGTGGGACGTGGGGTCCGCGATAAAGAGTGCGGTCCAGCAAGTCCTTAAAATGAAACAGAGATACGAATGAGGCCAGAGATTACATTATTATCTACGGCAACATCGCTTGCCTGCACCTGTGCACCCAGGCTTCTGCACCCAGCCCCTTCCCCCGCACTGTGCTCACCTGCCACCACCGGTGTGTCCAACGACGTGCCGGTGTGAGCTCCAACTTCGGGGTGCCTCTCTCAGGGTGGCACAGCAGGTCTCCGGTCGGGGACGGTGTCTTGATACCACGATGGAAGGCGTCAGAATGCCTAGGGCATCATCACGGGCTGATTACCTGCTCAGCCGATTTTGGTGCAACTAACTCAGTGTCTGAACAGGGAGAAATAATATAATGTTGGAAACGTCTTGAGGTAAATGAAGGTTTATTTCAAACTTAGTAGAGAACACCAGTTGAGTGCATCCTTCCATCTTGAAGTACGATCTACCAACTGTTAGTGGTAATCGTTGTTCAAAGAGGAGTTGGAGTGTACGAGAATACACAAGGTTAAATAATGTTATGCCAACGTTCACAGAACGCATGCTAGAAGCATAATGTGCACGTGTAATGCAGTGGCGCAAGCCTGTGTGCATGTACACTTAGTAATCAGCTCACTACAGTGCCCCAAAAGGCCAACGCCACGTGTCTGTAGGGCAGCGCTGCCTGCTGGCTCAGGTCTACAGTACAGGCCAGCAGGTCCTTAAAATGAGACAGAGATGTGGCTGAATGAGGTCAGAGATCACATCATTACGCACAGCAACATCGTTTGTTCGCATCCAGGCTGATGCACCCCACCCCTCCCGCAGCACCACGCTCAATTTCAGCCCCTGTGCACCCATGCCCCACTGCTCACCTGCTGTCATTGTTGTGTGTCAAAACACGATGGCCAGCAGGGTTGACAATTCAAATAGAGTTTTGATTGCGAGGATGGTGTACACCTCATGGATCCCTTGTTTTTATTGTGTATTGTGATATGCGACGTGGATGTGGCCAAATCACCTGAGGCAGTGTGGAAGAACTGGGACATGTGGCGTCATCGTTATCCTATTTATACGTACGCAAAGTGGGCTGGGCTTGCGTACACCAGGCCAGAGTAGGGGTGTGAATAATTATTCCGGGGACCTGGGCGTTGTTCAGTTCCTGCCTGGCCAGGAAGTGTACTTATGTGTGTGTCCCTGTTGCAGTTTTGACGTCACACAATCCGCAATTTACATTAATGTAGCATGTACCGGGAGGGCGGCAACTATCGCTAATGAGATGCAGTCCGAAAACATTGAATGGACAATATCACATGTCGTTGTCAAGCTTGTGGATATGCGCAGACACGCATGTCAATTGTGTGCGGTATTATTGAAAGTGTTGCTATCGTGAAGCGCACACGTGTGAATGTGCTCGGATGGAGGGAGGATCAGCAGTTAGGCTACGTCACAGTGATAACGCTCATTACAGTCAAGCAATGCATGTCAAACGTGAATCTGAAAGTCTCACATATGACACACTACTATACTGGTAAAGCCTGACAACAGAGCATACTGCAACATCAATCTACACATTACTCTTTACTGTTTGTCACATGTGATCTAGGATGTGCACTCTGCCCGTGGCTGATGATACCCCTTCAAGCCACCAATACCCAGGCCGAAAGGCAGCACAGTAATGCGCACACACACACCAGGGGCATCGTGTAACACACATTTGTTTTTTGATGTAACGTTTCAGATGCATGGCCATGCATGGCCATCACACGTGGAAGGCTACTGTACAGACCATGAATATTGATCAAGATGATCGTTGCACGTTGTGTGTAGTATAAGATATGTGAACACAGCAAAAAACTTTTCAAAAAAGGTCTCTAAGCAGAAGAGGTGTCTCTCATCAAACGCTGTAGAGCGCGCAAGGAGGCTGCACCCGACGCGATTTTGAGAAAATATATTTACCATAATATTTAGTTTATTACAGTTACAAAATATACAAATGTTTAAAATATTTTAGATTACCGCTTGCTCTCATATACACTTTTAACTTATTTAGATATATTTTTGAAACATAAAAAAAATGAGGGAATGTCATACCCGGCGCGACACCATACGTCTATGACGTAACACATGGCCTGGCAGCCTGCACTCATCGCATACGCAAAGCGCAGCTGGCACGACCCCATACGTACATGACATAAAGTGCGACTTGGTACTCCATACCCATAGCGTACCAAAGTAGCAGCTGGCGCGACCTCATACGTATATGATGTTACGCGGGACGCGGTGCCACTAACCTGTCAGATACGAAATCCGCATCATTTACGAGTTTAGCAATATGGCGGATAGGATTCGCGTGCTGATGGAGCTTGGTACACTTGCGGTACAGGATACCAGTTTTCTAAAAAAAAAAATTGAAAAAATATACGTTTTATAAATATTAAAATATGAAATTAACATTTAAAAAACCTTCCAAATTCACTGAAAAAAACCATAGGTTTTACAGACGTTATAGTTAGGAATTAGCATTTAAAAATCCTTTGAAATTCACAAAAAATCATAGGTTTCAGGGACGTTATAGTTAGTTGGACATTTGATTCATATAAAACCATAGAAATTCCCCCGTTATAGTTAGTTGAGCTAACTATAACTCTTGCGCCCGCAATGCACTGCTGATGACGTCACATATTACATCACTCATGACATGGTCAGTGACATCACTGATGACAATCGTGAACTTTTTACCTGCTTGTGCCGTTAAATGTTCGAGAAAATGTTGCAGAAAAATATTATTAAGTTTAAAAAAAATTGATGAACTTTTAACCTGCACCTGTTGTAGAATGTTCTAGAAAACGTGTTGATAGAATATGTTGCACTTCTGACTTCTATGTCTTGTTGAATATTAAAAAACTGTTTATATGGAAAATTAAAAAGAAATCAATGGAGAGAAGTTTTGAAACCTAAAAGAATCAAGGAACTATTCTAATTTGTTCTTTACATGTATTTATGTGTGGAGCAACAACATTATAGACACAACAGCACAAGGAAGAGGAAGAAGCAGTGTGTGGGAGATGGGCAGAATGGCACACATGCACAATTAAGTACAGCACAAGTATAGACAAACAATGGCCAAAATGAAACACACCAACAAGGAGCACAAGTCACACAACCCGCCAACATCACACCACTGAACGAGCATAGAAGTGAAAACCACGCTGCATTCATACAGGATGTGTACAAAGGCCGGTCGTGGGTGTTGTGGGGTGTCTGCGACTGTGGTCATCATGGATGAGATGCCCCGCACGTGGCACATGGGTGCGTTCACTGTGTGTTACGTTGCCAAACAGCTGCTCCTCCCTCCCACAAGCCCCCACATTTTTGTACGGTGCGCTGTTGTATCTCGTGCACTCGTATGGCACACCATTGTAATGCCTATTCGCGCATGTCCTGCTGCATTCCAACTACACCATCACAGTGCCGTTTGGAGGTGGTGCATGCCACTTTACAACATCGACTGCTGCGGCCCTTGTCGCAGGCCACACCAGAACACAGAGACACACTTACCACACTTCCTGTACACGGACTTGTCCGAGACACCCCGTTCCCCTTGCCGGACAGGGGATGTATGACGTTACAACGCACACTTTTACAACGCATGCACTTACAACGCATTTTTTACAACGCATAATCCATTACAACGCATGACATTACAACGCATGACACTACAAAGCATTTTTAAAAAATACCTTTACAACGCATTTCCATTACAACGCATACTACCTTTACAACGCATACCATTACAACGCATAATATTAAATTACATTTAAGGTAAGTATTAGATAGTATAGGGGTAAAAGTTACTTTTCTAACTCCAGGGGGTGCAACAGTAGGGTAAGTGTTGGATAGTATAGGGGTAAAAATTACTATTCTAACTCCAGGGGGTGCAACAGTGGGGTAAGTGTTGGATAGTATAGGGGTAAAAATTACTATTCTAACTCCAGGGGGTGCAACAGTAGGGTAAGTGTTGGATAGTATAGGGGTAAAAATTACTATTCTAACTCCAGGGGGTGCAACAGTAGGGTAAGTGTTGGATAGTATAGGGGTAAAAATTACTATTCTAACTCCAGGGGGTGCAACAGTAGGGTAAGTGTTGGATAGTATAGGGGTAAAAATTACTATTCTAACTCCAGGGGGTGCAACAGTAGGGTAAGTGTTGGATAGAATAGGGGTAACAATTACTATTCTAACTCCAGGGGGTGCAACAGTAGGGTAAGTGTTGGATAGTATAGGGGTAAAAATTACTATTCTAACTCCAGGGGGTGCAACAGTAGGGTAAGTGTTGGATAGTATAGGGGTAAAAATTACTATTCTAACTCCAGGGGGTGCAACAGTAGGGTAAGTGTTGGATAGTATAGGGGTAAAAATTACTATTCTAACTCCAGGGGGTGCAACAGTAGGGTAAGTGTTGGATAGTATAGGGGTAAAAATTACTATTCTAACTCCAGGGGGTGCAACAGTAGGATAAGTGTTGGATAGTATAGGGGTAAAAATTACTATTCTAACTCCAGGGGGTGCATCAGTAGGGTAAGTGTTGGATAGTGTAGTGTAATATTATGCGTTGTAATGGTATGCGTTGTAATGGTAGTATGCGTTGTAATGGAATGCGTTGTAAAGGTAGTTTTTAAAAATGCGTTGTAGTGTCATGCGTTGTAATGTCATGCGTTGTAATGGATTATGTGTTGTAAAAAATGCGTTGTAAAGGTAGTGCGTTGTAAAAGTTGCGTTGTAAAGGTTGTTCCCCCCGGACAGGTACACCCCTGCGCTGACCTGTGTATGCATGACCAGCACACGCCAGTTGTGCATGCAGGAGTATGCGTGCATAGCTACATGTCCAGGCTCATTGCCAACGCTGAGGTGACAGCACACTGTGATGTTTCAGGGCCCGTGCCTATCATGCTAACACAATGACCACAGGGACACACTTGCTCAGATGCGGGTTAGGAGGCATTGGCGGTCCTGGAGTTGTTGCGATGAGTCTTGTGGCCCTCATGGGTATCCCTGTATCATGCTCATTGACTTCATGGCATCTGTGGGTGTTCTGGTGTGGCTCTTGGTTGTGTTCCCTTTCATGATGCAGGTACTCGTCCTGCTTAACACCAGCAGAAAGCAGGTGTAAAATCCCTGGTGCTAACGTGGCTTATCGTCGGAATTTGTTTCGCATTGCAGTTGGTGTGAAAGTTCTGATGTGATTTTTATCGTGTGCAGAACAATATACGAACTAGACAGTGTATCCCGTCAAGAGCCAGCACCTGACGCACTATTCCCAATCAATATAAATACAATGAGATTTCTCAATTGATTGTGTGTACACTGTAAGTGCAGCCACTACCTCAGTGCAATTCAATACAGATTTTAGCATTTAGAATAAATCGCAAAGGTGCACCTCGTGTCTTTTTGCACGGGAACGGCTAGTCTGCATTTCATTATCAGCACTTTAATGGAAGTAAAGTTGAGATAAATCTAAAACACTAGTCAGAAGTTGGTGCAAACTGCACACATCACCAGTATTCCCGCGAAAGTGCCCCAAAATTTAACACCATGGTGGACACTATCAAATAACAGTAATAAGAACAAGAAAGTCACACAGCAGTTAAGAAAACAACCATAAATGTTATGAATTGTTTTTTTTCAAACTTTTTTTTTTATAAACATATATATGCAAATGATAAACTATTATTTTCAAACTTTATTTTTTTATCAACATATATATATGAACGATAAACTAGTGAACAAAATTTTACAAAACTAATACAAAACAACAAGGCGGAACACTCCCGTGGGGACCATGGATGTTGATGACAGAGCCTGGAAAATAAAGCACAAAATAAGGGCATGTGTAATGTGCATATCAAAGGAGAGAGACACAGAGAAACAGAGATGGAAAAAATACAGAGGGAAAAAGAAAGGGAAGTAAAGAAAGGGAGTGAGGAAGGGAGAAGGAAGAGAGAGAGTTAGAGAGATAGAAGGAAAAGAAGGAAGAGAGAGTGAAGAGAGGGAAGTGAGAGAGAGAGAGAGAGAGAGAGAGAGAGAGAGAGAGAGACTGACACTGTCGCCCCTGCGCATCCATGAGCAAATAATTACCTGGTGCCACTGGAGTGTGCAGCAGTGGGCACTCCACGTGCCCGTCAAAACTCTGCGCATCCCAGATATGTCGCTGAGTCCTGGGTCATGAATGGGCGGAGATCACATCAGCTTCTCCACAGATCTCACAGATGTCCCTGAGTCATGAATGGCGGAGACGACATCATCTTCTCCATGGTCCGGCAGATCTCACACATGTCACTGAGTCCTGAGTCATCAATGGCGGAGACCACATTAGCTTCTCCACGGCCCGGCAGATCTCACACATGTCGCTGAGTCCTGAGTCATCAATGGCGGAGACCACATCAGCTTTTGGTGCCGCTAAGCCTGTGGAACTTAAGTCCATGCCACGTGGTGGTAGGCCCCTGATGGCCATATGAGCTTCGGGTGGCACGAACCCTGTGCATCTGAAGTCCGCGCCAAGGGATGATAGGCCCCTGACGGCTATACAGATCAGGGTGCGACTAACTTTCTGCGCAACTTTTCAAAGACTCTTTATCGTTGAGACATGTGAAGCATCCGCCATCCAGTCAGCACCGGCAATAAAGGATGTGACGTTGTTGATCTATTATATTTGCGTGGTCACATGGCCTGTGACGCATGTGCCGGATGGGTGTGGTGTGTGTGCAAACCTGCACTCAGGGAGTGGCTGTGAGATGTTGAGAACTTGACCACTGACCTGCACACCAACAGCGAGTACGCCTGCGACAGGTGCCTATGTGGGGCCAACGTCAGAAAGTAATCGGAGTGGCGTGGCGTGGCATACGACGGAACAGGGTAGGGCTAGCTACAATGACATGGACGGCTCGTAGTACTGGGTCTGTGAGTTGAGCGAACGGGCCGCAGCTGTCCCTCTGCTAGCCTGGGTGCGAACTGTTTATAACTCACACTACATAAGTATTGAAAAATCATTTTGGGATTCAGTCCATCAGCTGGCATCTGTCCGAGGCATTTGTGAAAACTTATCGGAGTTCTTTCTGTGATGCTGCCTCTCCCCTCATCATCAGGTAACGCACCCTCTTCCCACATTACCACCATACCCCCAACAACCTTCTTGGGCCCGGAAGTGTCCCTGTGCGGTTGGACAAAGAAAAATCTTAGTCATGTATAGATTTACATATAAAAAAATGTATTTAAAGAAAAGAACAACAAATAAGACTGAAGGGAGTCTGGTGCTGTGGTCGCTGCCACGAAGTTGAGGTGCCATTCAGGACTCAGGACACAGTTACACATGTGGGATCGGCTTGTGTTAAAGAGGGTTAGTGGGACTACGTGTCGCCGGCCTTGCATATCGAAATATGCCTCACTGATCAAAGGGAGTCTGGTGCTGTGTTTGTCTCACGGAGTTGGAGTCACTGCCTTCCAGGACTCAGGACACAGTTACACATGTGGGATCGTCTTGTGTTAATGAGGGTTAGTGGCACCAGAAGCATTGAGACTTTGTGATCCTGTGATGATGCTTGGTGTGGACCGGCCGCACTGGTAGCAATGTGTCTTGGCTACTGGACTGCGTCATGTGGAATCAGGACATTATCTGAATTGTTAGGCATGCTGACCGTAGTGTAGGCCAGAGGTAGCGATGAGCAAGGGCACACAGCCATGTGCATACGTTGGTGGCCCCATCGGCCTGCGTAGTGCAGGTTCAGTGGCACCCCGTGTCGCCGGCCTTCCATATGCAAATACCCCTCACTAATCGAAGGGAGTGTGGTGCTGTGGTCGCTGTCATGAAGTTCGGGTCACTGAAGTTAAGGACTCAGGACACAGTTACACATGTGGTATCGGCTTGTATTAAAGAGGATTAGTGGCACTACGTATCACCGGCCTTGCATATCAAAATATGCCTCACTGATCAAAGGGAGTGTGGTGCTGTGGTCAGTGCCACGGACTTGGGGTCACTGCCATTCAGGACTCAGGACACAGTTACACATGTGGGATCGGCTTGTGTTAAAGAGAGTTAGTGGGACTATGTGTCACCGGCCTTGCATATCGAAATATGCCTCACTGTTCAGAGGGAGTCTGGTGCTGTAGTCGCTGCCACGGACTTGGTGTCACTGCCATTCAGGACTCAGGACACAGTTACACATGTGGGATCGGCTTGTGTTAAAGAGGGTTAGTGGGACTATGTGTCGCCGGCCTTGCATATCGAAATATCCCTCACTGATCGAAGGGAGTCTGGTGCTGTGGTCGCTGCCATGGACTTGGGGTCACTGCCATTCAGGACTCAGGACACAGTTACACATGTGTGATCGGCTTGTGTTGGACAGTGTTAGTTGGCACCACATGTCCAAAAGTCAAATTGCGAGGTCTGTTGCCCGCAGTGTAGACTGCTAATGAGTGTTTGTTTGTACTTGAAAATGAATTTGGTGATTGTACTAAAGGTATAACTGATATATAAAATGTTCAAGAAGAAAGCATACTAAAAAGTTATTATGTAGATTTTAGGCCTGTAATAGTTACTTGCCTAGTGGACCCCGTAGTTAATGAATGAAGAAATAATTTTCATTGTGAACCCTACTGAGTGCAATGTAGGCGTATGATGAAAAGATGAAATAAGTATAGAATACACTGACGAAGTGTTGTATTTTCCGAGTACAATCTTGTTGTTAGAAATTAGCATTTAAAATTGGAATTGCGAGCTGTACTGCATGCAGTATAGACTGCTATTCCATGTTAGTTTGCATTTGAAGATTAATTTGGTCATTGTAGTAAATGTATAAATGATATTTTAAAAAGTTCTTGAAGCGAGGATACTAAAAGGATAATATGTAGGGTGTAGGACTGTGATATTTACTTGCCTACTGGAGTCTGTAGTTGCATATGGAAATACCCCTCACTGATCGAAGGGAGTGTGGTGTTGTGGTCGGTGCCACAGACTTGGGTTGACTGCTATTCAGGACTCAGGACACAGTTACACAAGTGGGATCGGCTTGTGTTAAAGAGGGTTAGTGGGACTACATGTTGTCGGCCTTGCATATCGAAATATACCTCTTCGATCGAAGGGAGTGTGGTGCTGTGGTCGCTGCCACGGACTTGGGGTGAATGCCATTCAGGACTCAGGACACAGTTACACATGTGGGATCGGCTTGTGTTGAACAGAGTTAGTGGCACCACGTGTCGCGCCATTGCATATGGAAATATGCCTCACTGATCGAAGGGAGTCTGGTACTGTGGTCGCTGCCATTCAGAACTCAGGACACAGTTACACATGTGGGATCGGCTTGTGTTGAACAGGTTAGTTGGCACTACGTGTCGCCGGTCTTCCACAGTGTAGGCCGGAGGTAGCAGTCAGCAAAGGTGACGTTGACTTGAGCTGCACAGATTGGGAGCATATGGTCTTCTTAAACCATTATAGTCTCTTACACAATTTGCGTCACTACTAATCTTGAATTGTGAACCGTGTCCGCAGTGTAGATCGAAGGCAGTAGTCGGTACAGACATAAGTCTGTGGTGCTGTGCCGCTGGGTTCGCAGGGGGCCTGTGTCGAGGAGACCCGCAGTCATGGCAGCAGCCACATGCCAGGGTGAGAGCTGCCGCTCTGACAGACTCGTTGGTCTTCCCACAAGTGAACCACGCCTAGGGCCTGGCCTATTAATTCATACTCCTACGCTGGAGTGGCATACGTTGGAGCAGCCCACTCCGCTTCCGCTTCCAGGGGGGGACAACACAGCTACATGACCGAGATCTTCCCCACTGCCTGAGGTAACATGGTTGTGTCCACTGTGCACTACACTACAAGTATCACTAATATAACTCCACATGGAGAAGTTTGTGCTTTGCATAGTGAGGTCTGTGCAGCACATCAGCGTTACACTTGGCATTGTGTGCTTTATTATTGATGGGTGACTTGCCTCCTTCATATATAGTTGGTTGCCACATCTCCCAACATTTAGCTATTGTGTGGCTGAGGGGCATGGTGTTTTGGGGAGGTCCTTTGTCCTGTTTTGCGCTGCCTCAGTGGTAGTAGGGGGGGTGGTCCGGGGGGAGGTTCTGGTGGTAGTGCCGCTGAGTGTTGTGGCCTTGTTGGGTGTCAGAGCTGCATGATCAGGAGCTCTATCACGTGTTAGTCTTTAGATGTGGCTGTGAGTTGGGTTCAATTCACGGGGTAGATAGTAGACCTCTTTACACCAGTTAAAGGTTGATGTTAATTTGTTACTGCTAACTCGGCTTATCGCCTGCTTTTTGGATCGCATTGCAGATTTGGCTGGTCATTGAAAATATTGGGAAGTGGTGTTTTCATGGTTTTCTTTGCATTTCATTAGCGTTAGTTGTGGCTCTCATTTGTGGCGATTTTGTCATAAGGTATCGATGGAAGAGTGGTGAGATTTGCAGTTTTCACCAAGTTGAGAATGGAATGATAATTAAAAAACACAGAAAAAAGATAGGTTTAATGAACATTATAATTAGAAATTAGCATTTAAAAAACCTTAGAAATTCAATGAAAAAAACCATGGGTTTCAGGCACATTATAGTTAGAAATTAGCATTTAAAAAACCTTTGAAATTCACTGAAGAAACCATAGGTTTAGGATGTTGTAGTTAGTTGGACATTTCACTCATAGAAAACCATAGAAATTCCCCTGTTATAGTTAGTTGAGCTAACTATAACTCGCGCCCCTGCAATGCACTGCTGATGGCGTCACATATCACATCATTCATAACATGGTCAGTTACATCACTGATGACATCACTGATGACATCTCAAATGACATCACTGATGACATCATTGATGACATCATCCATGTCAAAATCTGATGCACCTCATCAGACCCTAATATAACACTTTATACACCCACTCTAAAATACAGACTATAATGTTTGAAACCATGAACACACCAGTTAGTACATATCCACTCACTAATTCCTAGGTCTACACACACATCCATTCATTCCCCCATACAGTCACTCATACACAGAGTCAGCCATCAATACAGCATTATCATATCCAGTCACATATATATACAGACCCTCACAAACCGCCTCTCATTCAGACACCTAGTCAGTAATGGAAATAATCAATCATAATTTCATTTACTCACCTGTACAGTTATACACATACCACTTCACTTATTTAAACCTATACTAAGACATACTTACACTCTAACACAATAACTAATACAAGCACACTCTGATCCATACAGGCACTCTCACAATCACTCACACTCACATATAGCCATTTATACAGTCCAACACTCATATATACTGCCTTTCACATATGGAGTTACTCACACTTGTCCCACTGAGGCATCCATTCACTCACCAAGACACTCATACACACACTCACCCAGCCATACAGCCCTTCACAGATACAGACTTGAACACATATACCCAGTGAATTATCCCCTCACACATCTATGCACAGAGTCACACCCCCCACCCACCCACACAGACACTCAGGCACCCATACAGGTACTCAGACAAGCAATCAATAGCTCATATAGATCCTCATTTAGTTGCTAACCAAACCATGGAACTGCTTACACATCAACTGACAACCTAAACTGTGTGAATGTCTGTATCAGTCGCTAACACATGCATTAAGCAAGACACAATTAATCACTCACTTATACAGTCAGTCACACACCTACTTAATCATCCATCCTGACTCTTATACACCCATTCATTCTTCAATACACCTTGGCATATCTATATAAAACAATAAAACATATTTACATTTTATAGAAACTCACATTCACTGGATGATGTCATCAGTGATGTCATCTGTGATGTCATTTGAGATGTCATCAGTGATGTCACTGATCATGTCATGAATGATGTAATATGTGACGTCATCAGCAGAGCATTTGCAGGGGCGCAAGTTATAGTTAGCTGAACTAACTATAACAGGGGAATTTCTAGGGTTTTGTATGAGGGAAATGTCCAGCTAACTATAACGCCCTTGAAACCTATGGTTTTTTTCAGTGAATTTCTAAGGTTTTTTAAATGCCAATTCCTAACTATAACGCCCCTGAAACCTTTGTTTTTTTCAGTGAATTTCAAAGGTTTTTTAAATGCCAATTCCTAACTATAACGTGCATGAAACCTATGGTTTTTTCAGTGAATTTCAAAGGTTTTTTAAATGCTAATTCCTATCTATAACTTATCTCTAAAGATATCATGTTTAATGATTTTGATTGGATTTCTATATTTTTCAAATTCAGTGTGTCAATTTTATTAACTATGGGTTTTTTTAAATACTTTTTTATCACCATTTTTTAAACTTATTTTTTCAATTAATTCTTTTAAAAATTAAAAAATATTATTTGAATTTAATGGGTTTTTCAAACATATTTTTTTATATTTTTCAAAATATTTTTTTAACTATATGTTCAAAACTTTATATTATATATTTGTTTCCATGTTTTTGAATCCGCGCACCCTATGCGCACCGTTCTCGATCCCTACGTGATAGCATCCGCGCATGGTATGCGTTGAGTACGTGTTTTGTGCGCGATCGCAATGCGACCGGTACGCGACTCCCAGTTTATACGCGACACGTTCAATGTACATAACGCAACGTTTACGCGCTTCCGTGATGCGTCATCTGCATCTATGACGCGGTAGGTGCGCGGATCCCGCAAAATATTTAACATTTAAAAAAACATATATATGTATTTCATGTGAATATTAATTGAAGACAAACTCTGCACTAGTCTTAAAAGTAATATATTTGTACATCTAATCCTATATTTTTTGTTAATTCAATTTCGTGGATGCGTGCTGGGTGCGTGCTGCGTATGCGCAGGGTGCGCGGATCCCATGTGACCTGCAAAAAAAGAGATTTGATTGGTTCATTACACTTCCTCTTCTAACTATTGAAAGACCCCACCCAATTCAATCATTCTTCTTTGACCTTCTTTGGAGGAGCATCACTTTGCAGAGAAGAAGATTTTTTTAGACTAAGTTTACACTTAGCTCTAACTTTTTTCTACCAAAAAGGGCTTCAGGGCAGCAGGCATCCCCTGCATCTCCTCATACATCTGAGGATGAATTTTTGGAGGCGACACCACGCACACCACGTTTTTCTTCAGTGGTGTGGAAATGTTTTACTTTTCCCGAGGGGCAAACAAAGACCAATGCCACCTTGGTCACGTGCAAGATTTGCAAAAGAGTGCTGTCGCGAGGGGATCCTAACAAGAAATACTCGTGCGGCACAGCGAGTATGATGAAGCACCTAAGGACCCTTCATCCGAACAATCTTGCACGAGAAGAGTGCAAACGGATGAGAAACACTCCTGCTCCTGCGCCTTCCACCTCATCGCAGCCGAGCACTTCAAGAGTGCATCCATCAGCCAAAAACTTGGACATCCATCCTCGATTTCAATATTTAAAATTGCTCTGCACTAAGTGCAATGTGACTTTATGTTACGGTGAGCAGTCGATCGATCTGATCTGCCGCCGGCAAGAAAGTCACATTTGCTAGTTTTTTTTTGTTTTTTTTTATTGTTCCCTAAAGTTCATTGTTTGGTTCCTCCTGTTTTATTTTTGTTTTTGTTTTTTGCAGAAAGACCCCAAAAATTTAAAAATTGTTCAGAAACCCCCCCCAAAAAAATATAAAAGAAGACAGAAGAAAAAAAAAGTTCTTGTAAGAACTAACTTTCCTGGTTTAAAAAAAGAGCTACATTTCTTTGTTAGTGTGTGAAAGTTTCGATGAATGTATGTGTAGTACGTAATTGAGTGAATGAATGCATTAGTAGCGTATGGTGAATGTATAAGTGCAGAACTATGAAGAAGTGCTGCAGCATCACACAGTAACCTCTTTAACTACAGTGTGCTACAGTACTTCCGAAGCACAGGGATGCAACATATGTACATAAATATGTTGCAAATCTATGCTTCTCTCTGCACGACTACTTAAACTGCAGCCATGTGGTGACACAGGCACCCTTGCGCCATAGTGCAAGGATATTTGTGTAATGAGCTGTTTGTTTTTGTGCAGGAAGACACACCTTCCTGCACAAAAACAATCAGTAAAGGCATTTTTCTCCTTCAATGTATGCTGAGCATTGTTGCATGCATTGAAGATATAAAAATGTGGAGAAATGAAAACAATTCTCCTTGTTGTGCTTTCCTACACCAATTTTAGAATGGCGCAGCATTCACACACAAATCGAGATTTATGATTTATGACAAATCTAGACATGTGTCTTGTTCTATGAGTATTCAGTGCAATCATGCACAACAACACTTATAGAACACCCTTTCAACGCAAACTGGTATGCATAATGAGGTTGTATTTACATGGAGTATAAAAAGTGCACAGTGCCTTTTCCTTTCTTTGTAAATATGAAAGAGTGTCTTGCGCAATAACTATGTTACAAAAAGTGACATATTTCCAGTTTAAAAATTCCTTGCGAATGATAGAAGGTAAGCACAGAGTTTTGTCTGCAAAGATGTTCAAAGAAGAATGATTGAAATAATTGCGGTCCTTCAATAGCTACAATGGGAAATATTATGAACCCCTCAAATCTCTTTTTTTGCAGGTCACATGATATCTGATTATGGTCAGATTTCAAAACTACATAGGTATAAACAGAGTGTTTTTAGAAACGTGTTTCAACTTTGTAGCTTCTTGCAGACCTCCTCATTCTGCATATTGAGACTTAGTTAAACTTACCTTCACAGTAATAGCAATAAAAAATGGTATACATTTTTTTCAGATTTTCATTGCAATCTAAATTCATAAAAATTGCTTATTTTTAAATTTGGATCTGTGAAAGAAAAGGAAAAAAAAATTATAACATATAATAATACATTTTTTACAACACAGCATAATTTCCACAAAGTAATTTGTTTGCCTTTTTTGCTGTTCTCAGAATATATTAAATTTCACTAAAAATAGTGATTTCAATCGTACTCATCATTTAACAGCGGGCAAAAAACGAACAATCAAAAAGATTTTTTAAAAAAAAACAACATGCTATTCTCAACAAAATACCACAAGATACAAATCACAGATATATAAAATGCTTAATGCTAACAAAATTTTATAAGTTTAACTTACAAAAACTGTAAATCTTGTCGCTTTAAAATATTTACCGAATCTAAGGATGAATTTTTGGAGGACGCACCACGCCCACAACGTTTTCCCTCAGTGGTGTGGAAATTATTTACTTTTCCCGAGGGGCAAACAAAGATCAATGCCACCTCGGTCACGTGCAAGAATTGCAAAAGAGTTCTGTTGCAAGGGGATCCTAACAAGAAATACTGGTACGGCAAGTATGATGAAACACCAAAGGACCCTTCATTCAAACAATCTTGCAAACGGATGAGAAACACTCCTGTTCTGTATCTGTAAAAAAGAATCACAAATAAATGTATATTAATAACTTTCAAATGTATACTATTCCATTACTGTACAAACACATTTTATATAAAAACTGACTAAGAAACTATTGCCCTGAACCACAAGTGTGATGATGGTTAAAACACTAGATGCATAGTGCATACTACTTTGAAGCAGTTCATGCCCTAAAGCCTACCTCATTAAAAGACTACATGCTAACTGACTGAATGATTACAGTACTATAAGGAGACACACTGGGTGAGTGACAGGGTGTTTGCTAGAAGTGTACGAATACTGACTGGGGAATTGAAGGTGTGAAAGACAACTGTGTAGGTGGTTAGAGGCCTGCATGCATAGTGAATAGGCATTTGAAGCAGTTTATGTGCTAAGGCCTGGCTCACTGCATGAGTACTTGGGAACTGACAGAATGATTAGAGTACAGCAAAGAGAGTGCCTGGGTGAATTTATAAGTGGTTGGCTTTTGACACAGTGAATGGATTAGTACTTGGTACTGAATGGGTCACAAGAGAAGTGCAAAGGGAGTGACAGGATGTTTGCTGGACTGTATGGATACTGACTAGGGAAATGAAGATGTGAAAGACAAGTGTATATAATGTTAGAAGGCTGCATGCATACTGCATAGACATTTGAAGCAGTCTATGTGGTAACGTATGGTTCACAACATGAGTACTTGGAAACTGACTAAATCATCAGACTACTGCTACGACAGTGCCTGGGTAAAACTTTAAAATTTTCAGTTCTGGCACAGTGAAGAGAATAGTACATGGTACTGAACTTTAGTGTCAAACCCTGACTCATTTTATCAATGTATAAGCAAAGAATAGCTTCTAAAGCTACTAAAACTTGACAGCATGACCAATTTTCAAACAGTTATCTGTCAGCAAATACACCATGTTACCAAATGCTTCTATCACAATCCTTACCCAAATGTACACAGACTCACAGTGTGATTTTAGACAAGCAACACTATCCCTAGCAGTTTACCAAAACTCATTCACTAGTCTAGAAGAGGTAAGGGTACTGCACACAATCTACATAGTTAAGTACAGCACATTAGTGTCAAAGCATGACTCATTTAATCAACGCATAAGCAAAGACTGGCTTCTAATGCTACTAAAACTTGACAACATGACAGGTTTTAAAACAATTATCTGTCAGCAAATACACGATGTTACCAAATGCTTCTCTCACAGTGGTTCCCAAATGCACACTAACTCACAGTGTGATTCTAGACAAGCACCGCTATCCCTAGGAGTTTACCAAAACTCATTCACTACAGTGGAAGTGGTAAGGGAACTGCACGCAATCTACATATTTCAGGACTGCACTTTTGTGTCAAAGCCTGACTCATTTAATCAAAGCATAAGCAAAAACTGCCTTTGCTACTAAAACTTGACAACAAGACAGGTTTTAAAACAGTTATCTGTCAGCAAATACACGATGTTACCACATACTTCTCTCACAGTGGTTCCCAAATGCACACAGACTCACAGTGTGATTCTACACAAGCAACACTATCCCTAGCAGCTTACCAAAACTCATTCACTACTGTGCAAGGGGTAAGGAGATTACACACAATCTACATATTAAAGTACAGCACATTAGTGTCAAATTATGAATCATTTAATCAATGCATAAGTAAAGACTGGCTTCTAATGCTACTAAAACTTGACAACATGACAGGTTTTAAAACAGTTATCTGTCAGCAAATACACAATGTTACCAAATGCTTCTCTCACAGTGGTTCCCAAATGCACACATACTCACTGTCTGATTCTAGACAAACAACACTATCCCTTGCACTATACCAAAACACATTTCTTCATCTAGAAGGACTACTATATTTTAATATAGAAACATAACTCATGTCACAAATTCATAAACAATGACTGGTTTCTAATTCTACCAAAATATAAAAACAGCACAGTTATCTGTCTGCAAACACATGAAAAACACAAATGCTTATCACAGAATGGTTTCTACATGTACACACACTGGCAATAAGATTGTAGAGAAAGAAAGTACTCCCTACACTTTAGCAGGAGAAATACATTAGTCTGATTAAAATCAAAATAGTCTACATACATCCCCTCACAATTAAATAACTCACCTTTCAAGTTGTTTTGTAGATTAAGAAGTATATTAGTCACACACCAGCTTTTCTTTTACAGAATCTCTTCACTGTGCACCTCTCAGCAAAAACAAAGAATGGAAAAGTTTCCCTTTCATTTTCCACACATATACATGTAAACATCAAATCACAATCCTTCACACATAAATTCAAAAGCAAACACACATTTGTATTGGTTAAACATTTCAACCCTTTCCAAATGAAATACATTTCAACCCTTCCTCCAATCTGCCATCTGCCTGTTACCATAGAAACAGGTAATGGAAAACTGCACTGAGCACACAGGTCACAAGTTCAGCACACAATGTTGCTAAACAAGACAGCAAGTGTGCTTGACTTTTCAACATATCAGCTTTTCATATATAATGTTCCTTACAATCAGTTTTTGTTAACCAATAAGAATCATGCCTTTAAAAACAGAAATATACAGCCTACCTTTCAGTGTAGAAAGTTGTCATACAACCCAATGATTTCTAGTCTTTTTCAATTTTTTTTTCCTTGGATCAGCACACCCAACGCGAGAGGATCCATGCACCAAACGCGATAGGATGCGCGCACCGTGCACGCATTTCACCGTTTAAAAAAAATAAAAAAGGAGGCACCAGGGGGTCCTTCAGGGACCCCATAAGCACCTCACAGGGTCAGAGTATTTCCACTCTGCCCCCTTTATATGTTTTACACACTTATTCCCCTTGCTTCTTCAGCCTCACTTCTACCGAAGCAGAAAATGGCCGCCAACAGTTCCTGGTTTCGAATGTAGACAGACACTCGACAGCCAATTAGCATTCAGTGCGCGATCGGGAGGGTGTGTGCTCGGTTCGGGGAGGGTGCGCTTACGGTGCGGGTAGGGTCTGCGGATCCTCCCCGGCCATAGATATATATGTACTTTTAACTCTAATTTTCTCAGGAACTACTGAACGGATTCACACCATTTATGCAAAAGGCACGAGTCTGAACTGAGGACTACCTCTTTGCCAAATTTGGTGTAATCCCGTTCAGCGGTTCAGGCTGTAGCTGCGACAACAGATCCTATGGAAAATTGCATGGGGAAAACACGTTTTGGGACCCCCCTTTTTTCTCGGTCCCCGCTTGACGAATCACCACGAAACGTTCAGGGTAGGAGTGGAGCGGAGCTGGCCAAAAGTTTGGAAAATTTCGCGAAGATTCATCAACCGGAGCCAGACTTATTGGGAATAGGGAATGTTGCAGATTTCCTATGGAAAATAGGTCCTAACTATAACTATCTACTGGCGACCGCCAGTAGATAATATATATACATATATATATATATTGCTGCTACATTCCTCCTTATGTCTCCTCTCACCCTCGGCAATGGATCGCTGTGGCCGGCGGAGCGGGCCGGGCATTTTACTACATGAAAAAGTTAAAAAATAAAGTGATCACTCAGAGTTGTATTTCCTCATTAGCAGATGGTTTAATCAGTTACACGTTTCGCTTGCAAGGCAAGCTTGTTCACACACTGTATTCTGTGTATTGGCTGTCATACAAATAGAGTGAAAACATAAACATAGGACTGTGATGGATGAGTCCTTCCACACATTACTATGGCAGCCATTTTGGTGTCGTCAAAAATGCCTAGTGCTTTACCAAAATGTTATTGTTCCACTCTTTCAATTTAAATTAAACTGCTGTCATTGCGGTATCTTTACAGTAAACTACAAAGTATTGAGTTGTTATTCGCACACCCTAAATTAAACATATAAATAATATGAGACTGAACCTAGTCAGGTCATCACTCTCGATTTTCGACAATTCATGATTGTGCAGGTACAACATACACCCTTGTACATCCCTGAAGACCCAGGCCTACCCCCCACATATGAGCACATTCTTGTGGAGAGATCTCCAACCATGCCCTGGTTGCTGTTCTAAGAGATTGAATAAGCACAAGCCAAAGAATGGGATAACGTGACATAGACATGCGCAAGCTGATTGTTATATTTAAACCCACAGGAGGAAGGAAAAGATTTTACGAGCGAGTAGCGGGAAATTGAATCACCATTCATTTGAGGAGTCATGGGGGTTACGACATATCAATCCCTAAAGCAGTGTAATACACCGGGTTGTTTAAACAAAGCACCGTAGACAACCGTTCTGAATAAGTAAGAGGAAGGCTGTTGATGTGATTTGTGCTTTTCCCACAATTCAGAGTGTGACAACAGGGGAATGCTCCTGCTTTCACCCCAGTTTGAGTGACTCTACCGATGAAACTTGGTAAGGGACATCTTGATTATACATGTTATTCTCTTTGGTAAGAATTACCAGTGATGTCTCAGTGATGACGCGCGCTGTGACAGAATTCTTATATAGCATCACTCACGGTATCTTCCTCTGTGAATTTCTCATGTGTTGCTCTTTTTAAACAATCGCCGAACTATTTTTAAAAAACTGTCAAAAATCTAATTTGCCAAAACCTTTGAATCACCCACCCGCACTCCTGCACCCTTGGACACCCGCATTCTCCCCGGTCCACCACGGGAATTCATCCCGATTGATGTGGAGGGAGGCGCGGTCATAGCAACAACTTCCGGGCTAGAGGGGAGGAGGGCGCAACGTCATACCCTGCACTCTGATCTTCAATTGCATAAAAGCTGTATGCCATATGCCACACGCAGCGGACGCGCGCTGTGACAGAATTCTTATATAGCATCACTCACGGTACCTTCCTCTGTGTATTTCTCATGTGGTGCTCTTTTTAAACAATCGCCAAACTATTTAAAAAAAACTGTCAAAAATCTAATTTGCCAAAGCCTTTGAATCACTCACCCACACTCCTGCACTCTTGGACACCCGCATTCTCCCCGGTCCACCACGGGAATTCATCCCGATTGATGTGGAGGGAGGCGCGGTCATAGCAACAACTTCCGGGCTAGAGGGGAGGAGGGCGCAACGTCATATCCTGCACTCTGATCTTCAATTGCATAAAAGCTGTATGCCATACGCCACGCGCAGCGGACGCGTGCTGTGACAGAATTCTTATATAGCATCACTCACGGTACCTTCCTCTGTGTATTTCTCATGTGTTGCTCTTTTTAAACAATCGCCAAACTATTTTTAAAAAACTGTCAAAAATCTAATTTGCCAAAACCTTTGAATCACTCACCCGCACTCCTGCACCCTTGGACACCCGACACCCGCATTCTCCCTGGTCCACCACGGGAATTCATCCCGATTGATGTGGAGGGAGGCACGGTCATAGCAACAACTTCCGGGCTAGAGGGGAGGAGGGCGCAACGTTATATCCTGCACTCTGATCTTCAATTGCATAAAAGCTGTATGCCATACGCCACGCGCAGCGGACGCACACTGTGACAGAATTCTTATATAGCATCACTCACGGTACCTTCCTCTGTGTATTTCTCATGTGTTGCTCTTTTTAAACAATCACCGAACTATTTTTAAAAAACTGTCAAAAATCTAATTTGCCAAAACCTTTGAATCACTCACCAGCACTCCTGCACCCTTGGACACCCGACACCCGCATTCTTCCCGGTCCACCACAGGAATTCATCCCGATTGATGTGGAGGGAGGCGCGGTCATAGCAACAACTTCCGGGCTAGAGGGGAGGAGGGCGCAACGTCATATCCTGCACTCTGATCTTCAATTGCATAAAAGCTGTATGCCATACGCCACATGCAGCGGACGTGCCAACGGCGCGCCAAAGGCAAGCCCGTCCGCACCCGTCTGCGCCCGTCCGCGCCCGTCCGGGGCCTGGGGCCATGACCCCTGCCCAGGTATTCACCCATACCAGAAGCTACAGCCCCAACTCCTTACTGAAACTAAGAGCTAAGGCAACTACTCCTTGCCTCTCTACCTGGAACCCGGCATGCGAATACACAGTCTGCCCACACTGGGGATTTCTGCCTCTCCCTGATCCCCCAATCAAAACCTCACAGCGGAATATGTTCCTCCTTAACTGCAGGTCGCTCCCCAAGCACACTACAGAGATATCCATGCTTCTAGAAGAACTGAAACCAGATATCTTATTTTTAACCGAGACCTGGCTTCACTCCGATTCAGAACCTGACCTTATTCAGGCTCTACCCCAAGGATTTCAAATCTTACGTGAAGACCGCATAACGGGAAGAGGTGGTGGCCTAGCAGTCATCTATAAAGACTCCTTTGGGTGCCGCAGCTATACTAACCTTATACCTGACTGTGAAAGCCTCTCCTTTTCCATAGAATTTTCACCCACAAGCACGTTCTCGGGGATACTTATATACCGCCCCCTGGGTCCTTGGGTCAATTCCTCCACTCCCTGCCCTACACCTTAGCCAATCTAGCCTGTAACACATCCAACTTTACTCTCCTTGGAGATCTGAACATCCATCTTGATGATGCCACGGACCACACCGCCCTAGAACTGTCTATCAGTCTCTCGGCACTTCAGCTTAAACAGCTAGTGCAAAAACCCACCCATGCCAAAGGGCACCTCCTTGATCCCATCTTCAGTAACTGCACAGAGCTCTCAGTAGGAACCCCTCTTCCTCTGCCCTGGACAGATCATTTCCTCATTCCCTTCTCCTGGCTAAATCCACTCTCCCACTCTCCCATCACTACAGTCATCCACACGAAACGCAACTGGCCAAAACTTTCCCAGTCTGATTGGGTAACGAGTCTCGAGACCTCCACACCACCCAACACCTCTAATCCCACTCTAGCTAATGAAAATTATAATAAATGGATCTCGAATTCACTTGACTCTGTGCTTCCCTTAAAATGCACGGAGTCCAAACGCAGTACTCGAACCGCCCCCATGTACTCCCCTGGCTTACGGGAAAAGAAACGCCTCTGTAAAAAACTTGAAAGGAAAAGGCGAATGGATTACTCTCTCTCCGTGAAAATAGCTTACAGAGCCGCAATAAGAACTTACAAAAATGAAATTCCCACCGTGCAGGCAACCTTTTTCGAAAATAAAATCAATACAGCTGCCTCTAAACCAAAGGAAATATATCAAATCGTGAAAACCCTCCTTAAGCTGCCAGACAAACCCCTTAACCCCCTTAATGTACAAACCCGCTGTAATAACCTGTCCGAGTTCTTTTTCCAAAAGATACAAACCATCTACACCTCCTTTCCCCACATCCAACCCCCCATCCCACCCACCAAGCTGCGTGAGCTGGAACTTTGTACCCCAGTAACACTCAGGAACCTTCCACATCTTGATTCCACCTCGCTAGAAATCATCATGCGTCAGGTGAAATCCGGCTCTCCCAACGACCCAGCACCTCCATGCAATTTGCTGACAGTAACCAACCACATCCTACCTACCATCCTCAACCTGCTTAATGCCTCGTTGTCCACCGGGACTGTCCCACCCCCCTGGAAGCAGGCCATGGTGAAAGGACTCCTTAAAAAATCCAACCTGGACCCAGACAACCCAGTGAACTAGCGGCCAATCCCCTTATTACCATAGCTAAGCAAGATCCTTGATAAACACGTTAACAACGTTCTGGTTGAATTCGTAGAAAACAATCATCTACTCGACCCCTCCCAGACGGGATTCCGTCCCATGCATGGGACCGAGACCGCCCTCATTGCAGTTACAGAAGAGGCAAGGAAGATCATGGATCAAGGAGGATCTGCCGTCATCATCCTCCTTGACCTAAGTGCTGCCTTTGACACGGTAAACCATATCATTTTACTGCAAAGACTCGCAAGCCTAGGAATCTCCAAGAACGCTTTGGCCTGGCTCAAGACTTTCCTGTCAGATCGTTCATTTAGGGTCTTCGAGGGCGAAACCATCTCCCCTAGTAAGCCTCTCGGGTGCGGAGTGCCGCAGGGCTCTTCCTTGAGGCCTACGCTCTTTTACATATATATAAGCCCCCTAGCTGAGATTGTCCATCCTTTTGGAATAAAAATAATCACCTATGCAGACGACACTCAGCTAGTGGTGGCCCTTAACCAACTACACACCGCACCCAACCATCTGAGGGACTGTATGGAAGCAGTACACTCATGGATGACATCGTATTGTCTCAAACTGAATGGAGACAAGACCGAGCTGATGCTCCTAGGTAACCCCCCCAATCCTACCATCGATCATCTATGGCCCACCTGCCTCGGATCCGCCCCCACAACCAAGGATTCCATCAAGAGCTTAGGCATCTGGCTGGACAAATCTCTTAATTTTAATTGCCAAGCAGCCAAACTTTCAGCAACGTGTTTTGGTTTGCTCAGGCTCATTCGGAAAATCCTCCCTCTCTTACCCTTCCAGGTAAGACAAACCATGATCCAAGGTCTCATTTTGTTGCGCCTCGACTTTGGGAATGCCCTTTACTTGGGGGCCCCTCAGGCCACCTTACATAAGCTCCAGGTCATCCAAAATTGTGCAGCCCGAACTCTCCTCCAGATCCCTCGTCGACTCTCCACCAAATCCGGACTGAAGAATCTTCATTGGCTACCAGTAAGGCAAAGAATTGAATTTAAGAGCCTATGCATCATCCACCGAGCCTTTTGGAAAACCGGCGCTCTCATTAACCAATCACTGGCTATCCCCTACATACCAAACAGACATCTCAGATCAATCTCCTCTTTCCTCATCACTATCCCCAGGATCAAAAGAGTCAGATGTGGGGGCCACTCGTTCTCGTACAACTCGGCCAAACTTTGGAACGCCCTCCCCCTTCATCTCCGATCAGAGCCCAATCTGCTCTCCTTCCGTAAACAGCTAAAAACCCTGCTTTTTAACAAATCTGATTAAGTGTCTCAATTCTCACCCACACGCCCGTCCGTTAGCGCTGGGACGCCTCAGGGTAGTTATCACGCTCAATAAATCCTCTTTTCATTTCATTTCATTTCATTTCACATTCATTTTATACTGGTTTTAATTACACCCTATAGTGGGTTGGCAGTGCGAATGGGTTACAGCATGCTCTGTAGATGATGGCCATGGATCATCCATGATACAGCTCACATGAGATTATGATTAATGATAACTGAGGGATATTTTGCTTCTGAATCAATCTACATATACATGGTGATGTGTACAGCTCCGGGGGAGCAAGATATATATATGAGTGTATTGGGAAACATTTGATATTGTATTTATGCTCAATGTTTGTCTTTTCAGAAATACCCAAAAGTGTCAGAAAAATAAGAATAAGTTCCAAGAGCACTCCCACTCGACCTGTATCTCTTCAAACAATGGTGAAACGCGCTCACTGGGCTGGCCTTTGCTATAACAATACATTCAATACAACAATGTTTAATTCATGTACATACTTTTTAAAAATTATTTAATTCTTTTTTTCAAAAGATAAAAATATTTTTTTAGATACACAAACATTTCTTTTTGTCTTTTATATAGAGTTCAACATTTCATAGTGCTGTATATTTTAAACATTATTAGTACAGAAACCCCATACTGTGAACATCCTCCCACCGCAACTAGCTCACCTTCCATCACCACCTAACATGCCACACTCCCTCATTCATGCCTCACACACATACTGCACCCAGCTATAAAGGCATGCACTGATCGACTCATGGAGAAAGCATTTAATTTGGTATCCATGGTTATGCTACAACATTTATTGGGAAAACCTTCTGTCCCTAGCCACTGGCACTGCTTTCTTTTTTCTGAATTGCATTTGCAAAAAATTATTCATCTCGAGTTCCTCTTAACCAGTTTACTAAACGTTCTTTTATTCTTTAATTACTCCATGTATTCTCTTTGGGATAATTTAAATCTTCATGCAAGAAGAGGCAATTTTTCCATATTTCTAATGCTCTTGCCGGGCCATCCGAACCTCATTTCAAGAACACGACCAAAGGCAAATTCTTCCGTCGCAGTTTATTAAAATCCAATGCATTTCGGGCCTCAAAGGGCCCTTCGTCAGGGACAACTGAAAATAACATTTACACACATTACTATGCCATCACGAAATGTTAAATACAACAATAACATCTCTTGCTTGGAGTTGCGCTCTTTGCTTTATCTAAATAATTAATTTAACGAAAATGCATGCTTTTCTTTATTATAACCCCCTCTTTAATGGTCACATAAGTGACTACCTATTTTTCAATAGCAGATTGTCTTGCCAATTACCCCAACTTCTTGTGCTCCCCGTCTACTCCTTCACTTGCTATCCTCTCTTTTAATCATCCACGTCCTCAATCTCACTAACTCCTTCCCTCATTAGTGCTTCCCCTAGCATCCCGCTTTTATTGAAAACATCCTTTCCTTTTCAAGGACGAACAGTTCTTAGTTTTCAACAGCCTAACTGCTCTAATCATACCTGCTAGGGAGCAAACGTCCTCCTCACTCCATCTCGGGTAAAGTTTCACATTTCCCTTCCACCCTTGGATCTTTAAACCAACTCTGACCCCTCCTCTCGAGAAGCCCTCCCCTTCACTTTCAAATAATTAACACCTGTGTCACTAAGAAACTCCCGGTGTTCTTGATGGGTGCTAACTTGAAAAGGGCATTTCATGTAGAATCGAGTTAGCACCCATCAAGAACAACATAACAAAAGGAAGAATCTGAACGAAGCTTTAATTTTTTTCATGCAAGACGGAACATCGGAATTCACGTAGCAAGTTCATTTTTTGGAGTCAGCAGAACCTGAACATTACAGCAACTATCTCATTGGTCAAAGCATACTTTTTAGAGATTGCCAGAGACTTATAGCTTGAAGTCAAATGAAATACGCTTAACCACAGTAATTTTTATGTGTAAATGCACCATGGGAAATGTAGTGTTTACAGAATAACCCGGGAGTTTCTTAGTGACACAGGTGTTAATTATTTGAAAGTGAAGGGGAGGGCTTCTCGAGAGGAGGGGTCAGAGTTGGTTTAAAGATCCAAGGGTGGAAGGGAAATGTGAAACTTTACCCGAGATGGAGTGAGGAGGACGTTTGCTCCCTAGCAGGTATGATTAGAGCAGTTAGGCTGTTGAAAACTAAGAACTGTTCGTCATTGAAAAGGAAAGGATGTTTTCAATAAAAGCGGGATGCTATGGGAAGCACTAATGAGGGAAGGAGTTAGTGAGATTGAGGACGTGGATGATTAAAAGAGAGGATAGCAAGTGAAGGAGTAGACGGGGAGCACAAGAAGTTGGGGTAATTAGCAAGACAATCTGCTATTGAAAAATAGGTAGTCACTTATGTTACCATTAAAGAGGGGGGTTATAATAAAGAAAAGCATGCATTTTCATTAAATTAATTATTTAGATAAAGCAAAGAGCGCAACTCCAAGCAAGAGATATTATTGTTGTATTTAACATTTCGTGATGGCATAGTAATGTGTGTAAATGTTATTTTCAGTTGTCCCTGACGAAGGGCCCTTTGAGGCCCGAAATGCATTGGATTTTAATAAACTGCGACGGAAGAATTTGCCTTTGGTCGTGTTCTTGAAACGAGGTTCGGATGGCCCGGCAAGAGCATTAGAAATATGGAAAAATGGCCTCTTCTTGCATGAAGATTTAAATTATCCCAAAGAGAATACATGGAGTATTTAAAGAATAAAAGAACGTTTAGTAAACTGGTTAAGAGGAACTCGAGATGAATAATTTTTTGCAAATGCAATTCAGAAAAAAGAAAGCAGTGCCAGCGGCTAGAGACAGAAGGTTGTCCCAATAAATGTTGTAGTTTGGTTTCATACGTGCTGTTTGGGTTGGGCGCGACGCCGCTGATAAAGCACGCAATGGTTAAAAGTAAAAGTTTAAAACTTGGAGAAATTGGTTGAAAACAAGGTGTGCAACTCGTCCACAAATGATGATCCATGGTTATGCTGCCAGCTGGGGGTTCAATACGTCGGGTCGACGTACGTTTCGGTGGGTAACAATTATTTACATCCACCTTCTTCAGGACCTCACATTAAGAATAAAATGTAAACCGGAGGATAATAGGGGAATCCAAAAGCAAAGGGGATCATTTTAAGAGAAAGCCCATAATATACTTTGAAAACCGTTTTTAGGTGGTTATAGCTACTACTCCTATTAGAGGGAAAAAAATGAGAAAACCCACAGTGCAGTCCTTCACCATAATGCCCGGTGAAATAGAAAAAGAATTTTAATAAGAAAAAGGCGTTGTTTTATGAGAAATGTTTGATAAGAAAAATTTAAAAGCAACTCCACTTTTAATTTCAGGATTTGAATCTAAATATCTTTGGTGTACAAAACATGCTTGGGAGGTGATGGGTGAAATTTACACCTTTGGGGGCATATTATCAAGCCCATTATCACCGTTTTAGCGGCCCTTTTCGGACGAAAAGCGGCGATAATGGCATTGCACTATTAGCAAGGACACGCTAGCGCGTGTTTCCTTGTCTCCGCACCTGTTTTCCTTACGCCTTGCATCGCATCTCTAATGAGATGCAAAATGGGCATTCCCAAGAAAAACAACATTACAAATATCGCTATCTGTCCTTCGCAGTATTTACAAGCCCACCCAGGACACCCATAGCGATTTTAAAAGCCGCGCTAACCGCGGTTATCGCCGGTATTTTACGTCTGATAAATTCCTGACTTTACTATCATTTACATGGGAGGTGGATTGTACAGCTAAATCCACATTTCCCTGTTACTAAGGGTTCCCCTATCGCTGCAGGTTTATTGCTGGCTTCACAGCGATAAACCTGCATTTTGCCGCTATTGCCGGATTTTTCATTGCCGTGGAGATAAGCGTTGTAAATAAGGCAATATCTTGGCGATAGCCGGCGTTAATCAAAATCGCGCTAAGCGAGCTCAGTGATATTTATCGCTGCTCGTTGATGATATGCCCCTTGGTGCCTTATCTCCCTGATACAACATTGGAAACGCATGCTATCTGGTATAGTTCCTATGCATCACTGACCCTAGGCAGTAAAGCCGCTTTTGCGATCATTGATATGATCTTGTGAATTGTTTTCATGGAGCCCTTTCCACCCAGTGTGGGCCTTTATCGTCTTGTCATTGGTCGTCTGGTTGTCTACCACAGATACTGTAAAAAAGTCCTAACATATAGGTACATGTGCTACTCTGTCCCTTCTCCATTTTCCTCATTATGAGCTGCTAATTACCAGTAAGTAGAGTGCTCTCATTACCTTTACTTTAATTTATTTTAATGATGAGTACTGTCTGATGTCATAAGTGGGTTGGCAGATTCCAGGGAAATGGTTTCATTTCCTTTTTTCACCCAGGACTATAGCATTGTCATATGACATTTTGCAATGTCTGCTGATCAGTATTATTCAGAATCAGTATCTTTTTAAAAAAGGAAGAAAGATTATCAGGATGTTTTATGCATAGTAGAGGATTGCTTTGCATAGAATATATTTTACTTTAATTAACTCCCATGCTATAGAGTTTCGTCTAATTATTGAGTTTATTCATGTCAATAGTAGTGCCTCTATTTGGCCACAAAATGATCGCATTGGGTGTCCGTATGCCGGCAGGACAGCCTGAGTTGGAGAGGCGGTTACGGCGCTCGACCGCGGACCTGGGGAACTGGGTTCGAGTCTCGGTAACGACGCTAAACCTCCAGTGATTCTGGGCAAATAACTTAATCTCCCCGTGCCTAACAAAAACATGAATGTGTGTCCTCATGTAACGTAACTGGTGCTATGTAAAGCGCTCTGATACCTGATTGGATTTGGGTCAAGTTCGCGCTATATATATTAAAAAATAAATTAAAAAAAATGGATATGGTGAAGATGCGTCATAAAATTGGCAACCTCACATCCCTCATCCTGCAAAGAAAATGGGAATCAAGTTTCAAAAAAACTTGGTCATTAAGTTAGTATGAGCCTAAGTTGATCGCATTTATATTCAAATTTGGTGCCTGTGTGGTTCAAAAACATCAGTATCGTCATCTCAAAAACTTTGAACAGGTCTCAGTGGCCTAAAATGTTTATGACCCCCAGTGTGACTTTTTCGACATCTATACTTATGTCATAGCAGAGTAGACTAATTGGCATAAATATAACTCACTAACTAGGCAGACCATCAGAGTGCCTTTGCCTCCCTCTAAGATAGTTTCCTCGTCACTTCACAGCACACTTACCTTGGTGCAGATACTCGCTTTACACCGGCATTTCCATTAGTTCCTGTACCGTCAGAGGTCGACAGACGCCAAGACGCAGAAACGAGGACCGTTAAAAAACATGCTGGGCTTGCACGTGATCTGAGTAAGATCACTGCGTTTGTTTCACGCCCTAATGGTACCGCCATCTTTGAATGGCTTCTTGCCATATTATTTAGGAGTTATCTTTTAATATTGTTACTTTTGGGGCAATATATTTTTCATTTTTATATTAGTCCCCTTGTCAATCAATCAATCAATCAAAGCCATTTATAAAGCGCACTACTCACCCGGAGGGTCTCAAGGCGCTAGGGGGGGGGGGGGCGCTACTGCTCGAACAGCCAGGTCTTGAGCTTCTTCCTGAAGGAGAGGTGGTCTTGGGTCAGGCGCAGGTCGGGAGGGAGGGAGTTCCAGGACTTGGCGGCCAGGTAGGAGAAGGACCTTCCTCCTGTTGTCGCTCTTCGGATGCGGGGGACGGCGGCGAGGGCGTGGCTGGTTGATCGGAGATGGCGTTTGGGAGCGTAGAAGTTGAGGCGGTTGTTGAGGTAGCTCGGGCCTTGGTCGTGTAGGGCTTTGTGTGCGTGGGTGAGGAGACGGAAGGTGATTCTCTTGTTGACGGGGAGCCAGTGCAGGTCTCTCAGATGTCCAGAGATGTGGCTGCTTCGGGGGATGTCGAGGATGAGTCTGGCTGAGGCGTTCTGTATCCGCTGGAGTCTCTTCTGGAGCTTGGCGGTGGTTCCGGCGTAGAGGGCGTTGCCGTAGTCCAGTCGGCTGGTGACAAGGGCCTGGGTGACCGTCTTCCTGGTCTCGGTGGGGATCCACCGGAAGATCTTCCGTAGCATGCACAGGATGTTGAAACAGGACGAGGAGACGGTGTTGACTTGTCTGGTCATGGAGAGGGAGGAGTCCAGGATGAAGCCCAGGTTTCGTGCGTGGTCTGTCGGTTTGGGTGCGGTGCCCAGGGCGGGGGGCCACCAGGAGTCGTCCCAGGCGGAGGGCGAGGAGCCCAGGATGGGGACTTCCGTCTTGTCTGAGTTCAGTTTCAGGCGGCTGGTCATCATCCACTCGGCTACGTCTTTCATCCCTTCGTGGAGGTTGGCTCTGGCGGCGGCGGGGTCGTTGGTCAGGGAGAGGATCAGCTGGGTGTCGTCGGCGTAGGAGATGATGTTGAGGTTGTGTTGGCGTGCGATGGCCGCAAGGGGGCTCATGTAGACGTTGAAGAGGGTGGGGCTGAGTGAGGATCCTTGGGGGACGCCGCAGATGACTTTGGTGGCCTCTGACTTGTACGGTGGTAGGCGGACTCTCTGTGTCCTTCCGTCGAGGAAGGAGATGATCCATTCCAGTGCCTTCTCCTGGATTCCGACGTTGCTGAGGCGCTGCACTAGGGTGCGGTGGCAGACAGTGTCGAATGCCGCGGAGAGGTCTAGGAGGATGAGGGCCGCTGTTTCTCCGTTGTCCAGCAGGGCTCGGATGTCATCGGTGGCAGCGATGAGGGCGGTCTCGGTGCTGTGGTTGGCTCGGAAGCCAGACTGTGAGGGGTCGAGGGATCCATTCGTCTCGAGGAAGGCGGCCAGCTGCTTGTTGACGGTCTTCTCGATGACTTTGGCTGGAAACGGGAGGAGCGAGATGGGGCGGTAATTCTTGAGTTCGGTGGGGTCCGCTGTTGGTTTCTTTAGTAGAGCGCTGAGTTCGGCGTGCTTCCAGCTCTCAGGGAAGGTGGCGGTGTCGAAGGAGGTGTTGATGATGTCTCGCAGGTGGGGTGCAATGACAGCGTCGGCCTTGTTGAATACGTGGTGAGGGCAGGGGTCGGTCGGAGATCCGGAGTGGATAGAGTTCATCGTGCGGATGGTGTCTTCTGTGTTGATCGGGGTCCAGGCGCTGAGGGTGGTGGTGGGGGGCGTTGGTGCGGTCGTGGGGGGCGTTGTTTGTGGGATGAAGCTGTTGTGTATGTCAGCGATCTTGTTGTGGAAGTAGGAGGCGAGGGAGTTGCAGAGGTCTTGCGATGGGGTGATGTCGTTGTTTCCGGCGTTGGGGTTGGAGAGCTCTTTCACGATGTTGAAGAGTTCCTTGCAGTTGTGTGCGTTGTTGTCCAGCCGGTCCTTGAATGCAGTTTTCTTGGTGGCGTGGATTAGTTGATGGTGCTTCCGGGTGGCGAGCTTGAGGGTGGTCATGTTGTCCGGTGTTGGCTCCCTTCTCCAGGCTTTCTCGAGGGCTCGGCAGTTCTTCTTGGAGCTCTTGAGTTCCTCGGTGAACCATGGGGCCTTCTTGCTGCCGGGTCTGCTGGGCGGGGTCCTCAGTGGGGCGAGTTCGTCCGCGCAGGTGCTGATCCACTTCGTGAGGTTGACGGCGGCCTGGCTAGGGTTCGCTGAGCTGGCTCAGGGAAGCGGCGAGCTGGTCGGCTGTGATCTTGTTCCAGCTTCTTTGAGCATCCTGTTGCTGGTGGTGGTGGATCGTGGTTCTTCTGAAGGTGAAGTGGACGCAGCTGTGGTCCGTCCAGTGGAGTCCAGTGGCGTGGCTGAAGGCGATGTCTTTGCTGGATGAGAAGACGGCGTCAAGTGTGTGTCCGGCGAGGTGGGTGGGGGTGGACACCAGCTGCTTGAGTCCGAGGTTGGCGAGGTTGTCAAGCAGGGTGGTGGTGTTGCGGTCGTTGTTGTTCTCCAGGTGGAAGTTGATGTCCCCCAGGAGGATGTAGTCAGCGGAGGGGAGGGCGTGCGGGCTGATGAAGTCGGCGATGTCTTCGCTGAATGGTGTGCGTGGTCCCGGGGGTCGGTAGATCAGGGTGCCTCTGAGGGTGGTCTTAGGGTCGGTGTGGATCTGGAAGTGTAGGTGTTCGGCGGTAGTCAGGGTGTCGTCGGTGTTGGTCGTGATGCGGATGGTGTTCTTGTGGACGATGGCGATGCCTCCTCCAGTCTGGTTGTCGCGGTCTCTCCGGGTGATCTTGTATCCCTCTGGGATGGCGATGGCGATGTCGGGCGCTGAGAAGTCGTTCATCCAGGTTTCCGTGAGGAAGGCAACGTCTGGAGATGTGGTGTTGAGGAGGTTCCAGAGTTCGATGGCGTGTCTGTGGACGGAGCGGGTGTTGAGCAGGATGCACTTGAGGTGGTTGCTGCTAATGTTTGGCTTGGCGGGTGCTGGTGCGGGGCAGGTCCGGATGCAGGTGAACTTGCAGGCGAGGCAGCTGAAGGGTCCGTGGGTGCGTCTCGGGGTGGCTTGGTGGCATCCCGGGGTTCGGCCGGTGTTGAGTGCGTTGAGGGTGGCGGCGTCGTACGTCTGGCGGGTGGGCTGGGGTCCACGGGGGCCAGGGGTTCGGGCGCTGGGCGCGGGCCAGGCACGGACGGGCGCAGACGGGCTTACCTTTGGCGCACCTTCAGCGCACAATACGCGCGCCCGCTGCGCGTGCACGCTGCACGTTGGCCACTCTGCCATATGAGGAGAGTGGGGGGCGGAGCGAGGGAGGGGCAGCTGGTAGGGGGAGCGGGGTGGCGAATGGGGAGGGCGAGCGAGGGAAGGGGGCGGGGCCGCAGGGGGGCAGCGGCGGGGAGGTGGCGGGAAGCACGGCCGGGTCTGGGCGAGGGGGGGGAGCACAGGGGGCTGGGCAAAACGGCGGGAAAGCGAACGGCGGCGAAGCAAGCTGGTGGCAGGGGGCACAGGAGATCCGCAGACCAAGCGGATCCGGCGGTCGGGGCACAACAGAGGGCGCAGGGCCCAGCTCAGGGCAGAGGTGGCACCAGGGGACGGGCTCACTCATGGGGAGTGTGCTCGGGGGGTGACCTGTCCGGGGACAGAGGTCACTGCACCTAGCTGGCAGCAACGGGCTTTAAGTAGTCTCGTGGGAGGGAGGGGCAGCTGGTAGGGGGAGCGGGGTGGCGAATGGGGAGGGCGAGCGAGGGAAGGGGGCGGGGCCGCAGGGGGGCAGCGGCGGGGAGGTGGCGGGAAGCGCGGCCGGGGCTGGGCGAGGGGGGGGAGCACAGGGGGCTGGGCAAAACAGCGGGAAAGCGAACGGCGGCGAAGCAAGCTGGTGGCAGGGGGCACAGGAGATCCGCAGACCAAGCGGATCCGGCGGTTGGGGCACAACAGAGGGCGCAGGGCCCAGCTCAGGGCAGAGGTGGCACCAGGGGACGGGCTCACTCACGGGGAGTGTGCTCGGGGGGTGACCTGTCCGGGGACAGAGGTCACATGTCAACATGTCATAGCCAATAGGTCTCGCTTATGGGACCTAGCAAGTATTTAGTTATGCAGCATAACATCAACTGTTGCATGGCTAAACACTTATAAGGTCCCAAAGGCGAGACCTATTGGCTATGCCAATGCTTGTGTCCGAGTTCCAGCTGTGGGCTGCTTTTTGGAGCAGCCTGAGGGCGGATTTGGGCGGTGTCTGTGTTGTTCGGATGCACTAGCGGCCCAGTGGGTGCCTGAGTGGCCTTTCTGGAGGCAGATGGGCGTCCATTACCTC
Organism: Triturus cristatus; assembly: GCF_964204655.1. NCBI lineage: Eukaryota > Metazoa > Chordata > Amphibia > Caudata > Salamandridae > Triturus > Triturus cristatus. Next base: position 893,535,837 of record NC_140586.1, read on the forward strand.
TCTTTTATCAACGGGCAGAGGTGTTACTCCCTTTCTCTGGCTAGGCCTGCCCATTAAAGTATGTGTATTGAGCGGGGGCAGGAGGCCTGAGCAAAAGTCTCCTCACTTGTTTTCAGGTGTTTTTCCCCCGTGTGAACTAATCGGTGCATTTAATTTTTTATCTAAGTAAAGTTAAGAAAATATGCCTCTGTCAGAGACCACCCCCCCTTTTCTTTTTACAAAAGTTCACCGAAGCAGTGTTTTGCGGAAAGGCAATATGCAAATGTGGGCCACTTTCTTTTAGTGTGCCCGGGCTGATTTTTTTTTTTTTTTTTTTTTTTTTTTGAAACCGTTTATTACAATCTCAAATAGTTACAAGTATGGGCCTACAACCGTCTGGCCGGCCGCTAGAGTGGCAGTAGCATATGACATACATACAGAAAAATCTCTTGGCGGTGCAAAAAGGGTAAATCAGGAGATATCAGTAGTGCAGGCCACATAACTCCAAACCAACAATACGGTTTCCTTTTGTCAAAACACAACAACACAAAAACAACCACACCCGCAAGGCAACCCGCAATCCCAAGTGACAGCACGCGCTCCTTAAGTGGGGGACCCCAACCAATCGCCAAACTCTGAAGAGGGGAATGAGAACAGATCAGGGACTGGGGAACCACGTGCCCATGGCTGGGGGAGGGGGTCGGCTAGGGGGACGGAGCTGGTGAAGCAGCCGGCAGCAGCGGCGGCTCGCAAATACCCCCGCGATAGGCGTTCCAGGGGCCCCAGATTTTCACCCACGCCCCAGGCTTACCCCTCGCAACATACACCACCTTTTCACGAAACATACACCAATCCATGTGTTCTTTCCAGGCCGACACCGCCGGAGGCCTCTGGGATCCCCACAATTGAGCAATGTCACGCTTAGCGATCATGTATCCCAGAGTCACCCACCGCGTCTGCGGAACCGAGTAGTCAGTTGGCTCCCACACATTCAGCAAGCATCTCCTCGCTTCAGGCAACAGCACGACATGCGTAACCACTCGCAGGACCTCATGCACACCACGCCAGAATCGCTCCACCTTTGGGCATTCCCACAGAATATGCAAGAAAGTTGCCAAGGCACCACAGCCACGCTTACACAGTCCATCATCAGCTAAGCCCATACGTAGAAGCCTTGGCCCCGTCACGTAAACCCGGTGGAGGATCTTAAGCTGGACGAAGCGAAGGCGAGCCGGGATGGCCACCTCCTTCGGAGAGGCCACCGCGGACATCCAGTCCTCGTCGTCCAACTCCAGCCCATCGGCAACCCAGGCCTCGCGGAGGCCAGTCAGCAGGCCCGATCGGTCGTTAATCAGTTTTTTATATATAAGGGAGATCGTGCTGTCTGGGACATGGCCATCCAGCACTCTGTCCTCCAGGGGGGAAGACTCCGGAATGGACGCGACATCCGGGAAGACGGAGCCCAGCGCGTGGCGGACTTGTAAGTACCGGAAGTACTCACTGCCTTGCAACTGAAACTCCGTCTGCAGCATCTCGAAAGTTTTGAATCCCCCCCTCGTCCAGAGATCTCCCACTGTGCTGATGCCGATCGTGTCCCATTTCTCGAAGCCCTTCGAGGTCCACAAGGAGCCCAACCTCGCCGATGCATATAGCGGTGACGCCCGGGTCAAACGGTCCTTCCACCCCATAGCTGCGTTAGCCGCGTGCCATACACGCACCATGACACGCGTCGGTCCCGTCAGGCGAGGGTCCGGCGCGCCAGAGTAGAGCGCCCGATTGTAGTCGCCACCGGGCAGGAGCATCTTGTCCATTTCAAATGCCGGGTTCAGGGCGGGCCCGTAAAGGCCATGATTAATCGCAGCTAGCTGGGAGGCCCAGTAATACCGTTTAATATCCGGGAGGGCAACCCCCCCATCGTACCACGGGAGCGTCAATTTAGCCAAGGCAATACGTGGCCTCCCGTCCCAGAACAGGCGACGCTGCAAACTCTCCACCTCTCGGAAGTAGCGCGCCGGAACCAAATCCATAGTGTTCTGGAGAGCGTACAGAAAGCGCGGCAACGACATCATTTTAAACAAGGCCGCTCGGCCAAGCGGCGAAAGCGGCAGACGCCGCCAACGCACCACGTCCTCCCTCAAGCGCTGGAGGGGGGGCAGCAAATTCCGCTCGTAGCGGGCCTCCGGGTCCAGAGTAATATATATACCCAGGTACCGAAACCCCTGGGAGGCGATCTGGATCGGACAGTCCCGTGGTAGGACCGGAGCCTCCCCGGCAAGCACATATACACAGGATTTCGCCCAGTTGATGATGAGGCCTGAGTTGCGACCGAATGAGCGCAAAACATCAACTAGGACGATCAATGATTTACGCGGGGAGGCGAGATATAGAAGGATATCATCAGCATAGAGGGACACACGGTCCTCATGCTCGGGGGTCCAACGGAGACCACGGATGGAAGGGTGCCACCGCAGCCACTCCGCCAGGGGCTCCAGGGCCAGTGCAAACAGGAGAGGCGACAGGGGGCAGCCCTGTCGCGTACCCCGTCCCAGTGCGAATGGGGCCGAAACTCGTCCATTCACCACCACCTGCGCCAATGGGCCGGAATACAACAACTTGACCCAGCTGATGAAGCCCGGTCCGAAGCCAAACTTCGCCAGCATCGCCCAAATGTATGGCCACTCAAGCGTATCAAACGCCATGGTGGCGTCCAAGGACGCCAAGATGGCCGGTTCCCGCACGAACGGGACACGCGCGAGCACCCCGTGCAAGCGTCGCAGATTAAGGGCCGTGTTACGATGGGGTATGAAGCCGGACTGGTCTTGGTGGACCAAGTCGCCCACCACGCCGACCAGCCGGTTGGCCAGCACCTTGGCGAGGATTTTGGGCTCCGCATTCAAGAGCGAGATAGGCCTATAGGATGTGACCCGCTCACGGGGTCTCCCCTCCTTGTGGATCACCACGATCGTGGCCAGACGCTGGTCCGGCGGAAGGGAACCCCGCGAGCAGGCCGCCAGGAACATCGCGCGCAGGTGGGGCGCCAGCACATCCGGTCGCAGCTTGTACAGCTCGATAGGAATGCCGTTGGGGCCCATGGCCTTGCCAGATGCGACCGAGCGGATAGCAAGGGCAATTTCGTCCGAGGTGGGAGGAGCGTCCAGCGAATCCCTGTCCTCCACCGAAAGGGAGGGCAGCGCGATGTCCCGAAGCAGGGCATGGAAATCCTCCTCCGAGCAGGGAGAAACCGGGGAATATACCTCGCGGAAATAATCCGCGAAGCAGGAGACAATGGCGTCCGGCTCGGTGACACATACACCATCCATCCTCTCGATCAACGGAACCACACGACTCGCTCTCTCCTTTTTATCCAACCACGCTATCAATTTACCAGCCTTATCACCCACATCATACAGTCGCCCCTGTTGCTCTCTACTGAGGCCCCTGGCCGCCTCCGTGACGAGGGCCCTATAGGCCGCCTGCTTGAGGTGTAGAACATGCAATGTGGCATCCGTCACCCCGCTCCCCAGGTCACCCTCTAGTTCAGTAATTTCGGCCTCCACCCGGGTTACCTCCTCCCGCTCGCGCCTCCGGGCATGGGAGATAAAGGAGAGGGCCTCCCCCCTAAGAACTACCTTAAAAGCCTCCCAAAGGGAGATGGCAGAAGGGACAGACCCCACATTCTCCTCAAAGTACCGCTGCAAGGATTTGATCAATTCGGCTCGAATAGTGGGGTCGCGCAGGTACCAGGCATTGATTGGGGCTACCCTGCCCTCCCCCCTCGGGAAGACACCAAGATGCAGCAGTAGTGGGGAGTGATCTGAAATACCCCGCGCCAAATGGCGCACCTCTCCCACCCTCCCAGCATAGGCCGCAGGAACAAGGATATAATCAAGCCGCGAGAGGCTACCATGGGCACCCGAGTGGAAGGTGTATTGCAGCTGCGCGGGATGCTTTAGTCGCCAGCAATCCACCAATCCTAGTGTATCTAAGAGGCCGGACAGCCACGCCTGTGCCCGGGGGAGGTCCCTGGGAGGATGACGATCCATAGACCCTGAAGCCACCGCATTGAAGTCCCCCCCAACTACCAGAAGCCCATCCGGGAGGTCAAGGAGGAGGCGCCCCAGGTCCGCAAACGTGGTAGATTGCAACCCCGGCGGAACGTACACTGATACAAAAACGACCACTCTGCCCTCCATTCTACCCACCAAGACAGTGTAACGTCCCCTCTCATCATGGCGCACCTCATCAATCTCCAATGGGAGCGAGTTCTTAATCATGATGCCCACCCCCCGCGAGCCCGAGGTGAAGCCCGAATGGGCCACCAAGCGATAGCCTCTCCGATTCATGGCATGAAAGGAATTACCTATAAGGTGTGTCTCCTGCAGGAAGATCACATCTGGTGAAATTCGTTTCAGATACTGCAGGACCACACCACGCTTAATCCTATCCCCCAGTCCGTTAACGTTCCATGATAACACAGTCAGGTCCCTACCCCCCATCATACATGGAAGCCATCAATCGTCCCCCAAAGAGCATCTCAAAAACAACAATACAGTAAAGGGTTCGCCTTGCGGTGCAAACAAACAACACTCCACCCCCACCCACCCATCCCAACAGAACTCCCCCCTCCCTGCACCCCTGCATGAGCCCAGACAGCCCCCCCAAAGTGCAGTGTGCCTGTCGCCCCATAGATGAAAAACTAACTAGTCCCCCAGAGGAGGAGGGAAAGCCCCCAACGGACCCCGTACGACCTCCATAGGAGGGGAACATACACGATCAGTGAATGGTAACCAAAATGTTGTCCAGAGCAAGGCCTACTATTCACCCCTCAGTTCTGATCCGGCGCGCCCTCCCCGCCAACCGCACCCCCCCCACCCCCCCGGCCCCGATCCCCAGGCAGAGTATCCAACCAGTCCCCAGCCGCCTCGGGACGGTCAAAAAAGTGCGTGCGACCATCCACCTCCACCCTCAGCTTAGCTGGAAAAAGCATTGAGTACTTAAGGTTCATGTCCCGTAGGCGACGTTTAACTCCGAGAAAACTCAGTCTCTGCTTTTGGACCGTCGGAGTAAAGTCAGGGTAGAAATTCACGTCCATATTATCAAGCTTGACCGGTCCCTGTAGCCTGGAAGTCTGCAAGATAGCGTCTCTGTCCCGAAAGTTAAAAATCCGGGCAATGAGAGGCCGCGGCGGAGCTCCGACCTTAGGTCTTCCTCCGGGGACCCTGTGAGCACGTTCCACCGCAAAAAGTTTACTCAGCCCCCGGGGCTGGAGATGGGTGAGGATCAGGTCTTCCACAAACAAATCTACCGCCTCCTCCTCCCGTCCCTCCGGCACCCCGACAATACGAACGTTGTTCCTCCGGGCCCGACCCTCGGCGTCCTCCAATCGACGGTCCATCATGGCGCTCGCCTGGCCAAGCCGGTGCACCTCCTTTTGAAGGGCCGCCACGTCTGTGGTGAGACTTGAGGTGGTGTGGGCCAGGGAATCGACCCGGTCATTTGTTTTAGACAAGTCGGCTCTCACCAGGCCCACCTCCACCAGGGCCGAGTCTATCTTCTGCGCCAGAGTATCAAAGCGCTGGTCCACCGAGGCCTTCATCTCGGCAATGGCGCCCATGACGTCCCGGAGGGTCAGATCCGCGGGTTGAGCAGACGCCTCAGCCGGGCCCGCGGGGGATGTACACTGTGCCTCTGGGGATCCCTTCTGGAGGGTGTAGCGGTCCATACTGTTTGACTGATGTGCCGGGCCGCGGCGGGTCGGTTTCACCTTGGCCCGGTCGCCATCTTGCTTTGTTGACATGTCGCACTCCCAAAGTCGTGCCAATCTCCTCGAAAGGGCCGATAAACCAGTTCACGGGTTCCGGGGGGGGTGACCACTGGACCGCAGGACAGCTCACAGCCGGCGGGTCAGCCGGGCACAGGGGCAAGGCCACACCACCGCACCCCGCTCCGCAACCCTACCTCGCTTGAGGACAAGGAGGGCGCAAAAGCGAAAGTGAAAGCGCGGGGTACGCGAGTCGCCCAGCCCTGCCCGCCGCTGTTGTTCGCTTTGTCCCCGGATCGCCCCACAACTCCAATCCGGGGGGCCGGCGCGGAGAAGGCCGCAATCTTCGATCGGTGCTCCCACCAGTGTCCGGGGTCCAATTCGAAAACGGAAAACGGGTGCCGCCTCAGCTCGGGTACACAGACACAGTCCCCTCGTCAAAGACAGGATATAATCAGGATTAATTCAGGAGGTCGCGGAGGTCCTCGGGAGCTTCGCACCTATGCGGCCATCTTGGTTGCGCGCTAGGCTCCTCCCCCCAGGGCTGATTTTTAATCCCAATCCAACCCTGTTCTGCTCATATAGTTTGTTAACTCCTGGGAAGCCTTCCCTTAGATTGTGGAGTTCATGTATTTTGCTCAGTTGCCTTACATGGCCCAACTTTTTATTTCGCTTTGTACTTTTGTACTTTTTTTAGACTAATTCATATCAACTTTTGTTTTCTGGAAAGACTTCTTATGAAGTTAAATTTCAATTTATGATTTGATAACTGTATTTTGGGAGTCAGCTTTATTGAACATAGTATACACATTTAGCTTATAAAAGATAATGTCATAGAACACATTGTCCTTTGGTGTTCAAAGAAGAGATAAGGAGCTATTTATTCATTTGCTCGCGTTCTGTGCGTGACTAGGAATCCTGTTCTCAATTCCCCCATGTGAACAAATTGTGTGATCTTAGGGAATTCACGTTACTTTGCTGTGCTTCTTTTTCCGTGACTGTCAACTAGAGAGCACTTTAATGTTACTCAGTTTGGTATACAGGAACCTCACAAATATGTTCTGTGATATCATGTGGCGGCTGCATGTGATTAAAATGTTGTCACACCTACAGTGCACGAGAACTGCTGAGAGGCACAAAGGAAGGAAACCAAATAAAACTCAGAGGCACCGAGACACAAAAATCAGACAGACAAAACAACCCCCTCCCGCACTCCCCCCTCAGATTTTATGGACTTGATGGAAATGGAGCAGAGAAATGGATCCTGATCCGAGGAGTCTCCCTGGGTGACAAGGATGTATCATGAACGATAGGTGTTTGAAACTCTCGATATCATAGCCTCTGCAACTTAGTGACCTCAAAGACAGGAAGACAAAAGAGAGAGTACATTGACCTACATCACATGAGGAGAATGAGCGTATCACTCGGACCCGAGTTAATCCAGGCAGTGCCTTATGGAACTTGCAACAATGTATCGTCCTCTCAGAAAATGCGAGATGTTACTCATTCAACACTATCTTGAATTCATGGGCACTCTAACATATTAAACATGATAGGGGTGGCGGAGGTGGGAGCTGCAACGCCAACTATCCTGCGGGAGTCTCTGAAGAGCTGCATTCAGTAAGTGAGAAGGATCTCCTGAGTTGAATGCAGCAGTAGCAAGTGCCCCGCGCCGCCCATAGGGCCCTCTCCAGGCTGCTAACAATGTCACTTTGTCCGTGCGCTCCATAGAAGGGTGTGTGCGAGGACAGCCAAGCCTCAGGGTCAAGGCAGGAATTTGACAAGGATAGGCCGCACACCATGGCAACAACTTGGATTCTGAATGCGCACTGTTCGTTCTGGTCCACACAAAAAGAGACAGCTCCATTAGGGCTACCCATATCTGGATTTTGGGATATCCCATTTGGACAACCAAATGCAACCCCTTTGGGGCATGACTCAGGTGCATATTGCCATACATAAGGTAGCGTAAACTATTCCCGCGGTATTTGCAGTATGGCAAAAACGATAGGTACAAGGGTGAAGGTTGGAACAGAGCCAACACTTTCACATGCACACTCTAGGTTCCCACTGCGAAAATACGTTTTAAAGGCGATAGAACAGCGTTTCCTACCGCAAAGAGTAAATGCGTGCTGAATTTAGTCGGTCAGAGAGTGTGTCCCAAGATGTGTGAGCCCGCCCAGCACCGCCCTGGCTCTGCAGGCATCCAAGGTAATGCTCTGGTGACCCGGAGTGAGGGCCCTGCTCTTTTATGCCTGGTAGTCGAAGTCATGCCACGCAAGGCCCCGGTTCCTGTTTTAGAGCGTGCTGTGAATGATCGCGGGACTAGGACAGGAAAATACCCAAGGGCTTCTGCGACCTGCTTCACAAATATGGCACTCACTTACTGTGACCGCAATCAACTAATTTTAGTGAACCCTCGAGGCACTACCTCGCGCCTGACTCACTGGCGATGGCACCCAACCCAACTGCGCTAAAAGGTGAAGAGGTACTATCCGCAGAGCTACAGGACCTGCTCAACTCTTACCCTACTTGGTCCAACCCTAACAGGAGCCCGCCGAGACAAATACAGCCCATCCTTTCTAACCCAAATAGAGGACCGTCTATCAATAACAGAATCAGCAATAAGATCAACCTCACTCACGTGAACATCACCCAGACTCCTCCCTCCTCAAAGACACTACGAATTAAATGTGTACTGCTAAATTGCAGATCAGCCAGTAAACACGCCACTGATATCTTCGATCTCATACAACACTTGGACTTAGACATTATCATCCTCACTGAAACGTGGTTAAATCCCGCTTCCACTCCGATACTCGACATCCTAGTACCTCCCTCTCATGATATTATTAGGTTAGACAGACCTGGGAAACTTGGTGGGGGCTTAGCCTGTATTCATAGAAACACACTCTCGATCTCTCCCGTTGAGACCTCTGCGCCCTCCTCCTGTGAATATCTCTGTCTCAACATCTCAAGTACGAACCTACCGGTCTGTAAACTTCACACTTTCTACCACCCCCCAGGAGACAATCTCCCCTTTATTGAGGAATTATTTGAAATCATTTCTAGTAATAGTGACTCAGCCGTGTCCCAAATCTTCCTTGGTGACTTTAATCTGCACTGGGCTAACTCTATAGATCCGGCAGTTTCTAGCCTCAAAACCTTTCTAAGTGATCAGGATCTGACCCAGCATTGCGACCAACCAATCCATAATAAAGGAAAAATTCTTGACCTCATTATTTCGAACGGGCAGACCGTCGCCTTGGAGTCTATTACCCTGTATGACTGGTCTGATCACCACTGCATCCTTTTTTTTATCAACAAGGAGGTACAGCGGTGGAAGGCCCAACCAACGAAATCAAAGATTTGGAAAAGGGACCTTAGATTAGTAAACCCTGTTGAGCTAGCCGCCCACTGTACATCTGCCCTCTCCTCTCAAGCGGACCTGACGGAGGTGCAATTACTCACTGTCTCCTACAATGAGACAATCTCCAACATCATGAATGACATTGCTCCACTCAAACATAAAAATGCTTCAACTAAAATTTCCAAACCATGGTATAATGAAAACCTAAACACGGAACGTCGCAACCTTAGGGCAATTGAACCCTCCTGGAGAACGAATCCCTCTTCGCACCAACTTAAACTCCTAAGAGATGCTAGGAGCATGTACTACAAACAAATCAGGAACGCCAAGTCTAACTATTTCAGACACCAATTAGATCAAGCGGCAAACCGCCCCAAGAAACTTTTTGAATTGGTCAAACAGCAATCAACTGTAGGTCCAAACCTATCGGAACCTGGAAGCAGTCCACCCTCATGTGAAGATCTTGCTTCCTTCTTCATTGAGAAATCTAAACTCATATCATCTGACCTCGCTGCTAAGAACGCTGAACTCTTCTCCTCGAGAGCCGCATCTCCACCTGTCCCCTCTGAAAAGTTCAACTCCACCCCCCTGACCCTTAAGAACAACGCGGCCTGGGACACCTTTACCCCGCTCAGTGAACAAGACATCAAAAAGATTCTCCGGAATATCAACCCGTCCAACCACTTCAGTGACCCGCTACCCCCCTCCATTTTCAAGGAAATCAAGAATACACTCATCCCTACCTGGACAAGGATTGTAAATGCGTCTCTTTCACAAGGTACAATCCCTGTTTGCTTAAAAGCAGCTCAAGTATCCCCTATACTAAAAAAACCTTATGCTGATAGGAAAGACCTCAATAATTTCCGACCTATCTCCAACATACCCACCCTTGCGAAACTCCTTGAAAAATGCGTTCAGGCCCAACTCTGTGCCCACATAGAAAACTACCAGCTCTTGGACCAACATCAATCCGGCTTTCGGACGGGGCACAGCACTGAATCGGCCCTCACTCATGTAATGGATGACATTTTAAAGATTCTCGATCAAAATGAATCCTGCCTCCTAATCCTCCTTGACCTTTCCTCTGCCTTTGATACGGTCAATCATGACATTCTCTTATCCATTCTGCAAAACAGGATGAGTTTTGGTGATCAGGTGCTACAGTGGTTCTCGTCCTTCCTCCATCACAGATCGCAAAGAGTCAAGGCAAATCACTCTCTCTCCAAGCCTTCGCCCGTTCTCATGGGAGTCCCCCAAGGATCTGCTTTATCTCCTATCCTCTTCAACCTCTGTTTGGAACCTTTAGCTAACGCTCTTACCTCCATGGATATTCATTTCCACACGTATGCCGATGACACGCAACTCTACTTGAAAATCTCATCTCCGGAAAACATCATATCACTCAACACCATCTTAACTTATACTCAAAACTGGTTAACTGAGAACCATCTCCTGCTCAACACCTCAAAAACAGAATTCTTGCTTGTCTCCCCTCAGAAGTACACCCCCAATCTTGACCTCTGGATGAGCCACCTCACTGCTTTCAACCGTACTCCGCTCATCGTAAACTCAGCCAAATCTCTAGGAGTCACCATGGATAATAACCTGAATATGAAAAATCATATCAGCACTACATGTAAAGGAGCAAACCACTTGATTAGGACACTCAGAAACACCAAACCTTTCCTTCCACTGAAGGATTTCAAGCAGGTGGTTCAAGCGCTTGTCCTACCGAGGATTGATTACAGCAGTGCTACCCTCTGTGGCCTGCCCAAATACACCCTGGCTCCGCTAAGGGCTTCACTGAATGCTGCTGCGAGATTGGTTACAGGCGCCAAACGCAATGAGCGCATATCGCCAGTCCTAAAAACGCTAAATTGGCTCCCCTTTGAAGCACGAATCCAGCTAAAAATTGCCACGATGACCCACAAAGCAATCCACCTCAAGACGCCCAGGTATCTGGCGCAAAAACTTGAGCTATCTGGTGGTGCAAGAGTCTCTAGAAGCGCTACTACCTTACTTTTGAAACCACCTATCTTTAACAAAAAGAGAACCTCTCACAGAGCCTTTTCGGGTGCGGCTCCAAGGATATGGAACTCTCTTCCTCCAGAATTACGCAGAATCACCAGTACAACGGTATTCAAACTGGAAGTCAAAAGATTCCTGATGAACAAACTCCTTCAGTAATTGGGCTACCCACCTTGGCCCATTGACATTGTTCCTTCCCCCATTGTGTCAACATCTACTACACTTTTTTTTTTTCTTTGACTCTTTGTTCTGCTGTCCTTACACTGTACTTTGTTTAACTTAACTTCAATGCGAACTTTCGTGCACTTTATGGTTAATTTGTGGGTTTTTTTTTTTTGTTTTTTTTTTTTTTTCCTGTGGTTGTTTCCTGTTCTAGTTTGAATGTAAAGCACTCTGATATCCCCTGGGATCTTGTTCGCGCTATATAAAACTTTATAAATAAATAAATAAATTGCAAGAAAACACAATAGTTGAACCTGCAAATGCAATGTGAAAACCTCTATAGCCCAACTTTAAAACTCGAGTACACGGTTGGCCCATGAACAAACAGGCCCGCGAGTGGTGCACGTGCGTGCGCTTGCAAGGAATTTAAGATATGCAGCTGGCACACTGCTCACCGCTTCTAGCTCCCAAGACCGAAAGGCCATGCGAGAGAACGTTTAGAGGAAAGGCGGGACATGCACCTGTCTTTGGCCATTTGCGTGCTTTCATTATTGAAAGCCACACGCAAAGGTCAATGGAATGTGTGGGAGGGGCGCATCCCACATGGAGAAGTCTCTGGGAAGTCTGGAGTGATTCCAAGAGGCCCTCTACTAGGGCAGCGCATGCGCGCTGTGCTAGGTTCGACCTAATTATGCTGGGCGTGCACGTGATCTGAGTCAGATCACTGCGTTTGTTTCATGCCCTAGCGGTAGCGCCATCTTTGAATGGCTACTCACCATTTTATTTAGGATTTATCTGTTAATGTTGTTTTTTTGGGGGCAATATATTTATCATTTTTATATTAGTCCCCTTGTCAACATGTCCGATCAGATCCATTGACCAATTTAATGTAATTTCAATAAAATAGTATCAGGGCTGTGACTGTGATATGCAAAGATAGGTATGGGGCAAACTCCACGATATACTTTTCCAAAAGTAACAAAGGGGTCACGTTAATGATCTAAGAATTTGGGGAATTAACTTAAATTAGTTGTAAATTGAAAAGCTGATACTAATGTAAAAAGAAGCATGTCCCAAAGATGTCATGCATAGCGTGCGCCATGTTGGAATGGGTCCCTGTGCCTATTTATGCTTATAGGTTTTGATGTGCTTACATTGCCTATAGGGGTAACTGTGCCATAATGCACTGTATCTCTGGTGTCCGTGAGTTGGAGTTCAGTCTAAAAACGATTTTACATTTTAAAATTTTGAACATCTCTGGATATATCTTGCCCTCCAATGATCATATGGGGTCTGAAACTCTCCACAGGAATCATTGTACATAACTGATAGTACAGTCTAATGTAGAGAGCAGTGCGGATGCCATGCTTTATAATTACCAGTATACAGTGTCCCCTCACGTGATCTTCCAGATTATTTCCACATTAAGACCCTCCTAAACAGTATTGAGGGTAAAAATTCAATATGTTTCTATGCCTTTTCGTGTGTCTTTCTCATTATACCCTAGTTTGATATTAACCTTTTCCAGAATCAGCCAGCGCAGATCTTTTTCTTTATGTGCAAATTCCTGGCAGTGCTGCACCATGGGAGATGGGAGTTTTTTTGTTTTTCATAGCAGATTTATGTTCAGAATAATGTACCCTGAACTCTCTACCTGTTTCTCCAACATACCCTTGCTTGCAGGGACAGATAAGATAAATTATGTTTTTACTCCTGCAATTTTTCATCTCACGTAGCTTACCATACCGACCTTGATATTCCCACACGTGCCACGTCTGTGGTTGCCTTTGATAGCGGGCAGTCCTGTGACTGTTCTGCCTCCAAGAGTCTTAAGTGGGTAGTCCCTAGTCTGGATTAACTTGTCTTTCAGATTGGCATTTCTACGATACGCTAGTGTGGGTTTCTCCAAGGTGTCATCATTCTCAGTGGCATTGAGAATATTCCAGTCTTTTCTCCAATATCTTTTTAACTTTAAAGTTAAATGAAAAATGATTTATTACACATACTAGTTTGTCTGTTTTTTGGCACTTTTGACCTGATAGCAGAGCGTCTTGATTGTAGAATCTTGCTCTCTTGTAGGCTGTCCTTACTAGCTGTCCTTACTAGCCTTTTGGGATACCCTCTGTCTATCAGTCTTTGTTTCAAATGCCCTCCATGAGTATCAAATTCTGAGATATTTGAACAGTTTCGTCTGACTCTCAGAACCTCTCCAAAGGGGATGGAGTCCTTTTGGCTGTTGGGATGGAAGCTATCGTGCTTCAGAATTTTGTTCTTGGCTGTCGGCTTCCTATAGAAGCTGACTTCTAGACAGCCATTGCTACCTGCGATGACTATGCCCAAAAATTCCACATGCTGATTACTGTAGTTTGCTGTAAATTTGTGGTTTGCTTCACTCAAGTTCAGCCAGGATATAAAAATCCTGGAGAGTCTGTTCTTCCCCCACCCATACTAAAATGATGTCATCTATAAATCTGTGCCAGACTTTTACATTTTCAAAAAATGGGTCTACTTCATTGAAAAGGTTTTTTTGCTCAAACTCCCCCGTAAAAATGTTTGCAATACTGGGAGAGCATGAAGCTCCCATGCTGATCCCCTCTATTTATTGGTACAGGTCATTATTGAACTCAAAATAGTTATTGCATAGAACTAGTTCCAGGCACTCTAAAATAAAACGTTCCGGTTTTTCCATACATAATAAAACATAATGTATCTTATCTTATGTCCCTGCAAGCAAGGGTATTGTAGTGTTGGGGCCTAGGGCCTAGAAATCATTAGCCACGACACACGTGTACTGGACTAGTGGCTAAAACACTGCTTGCCACCCCCAGCACTCCGGGCTTTTTATTTGCTAACACCACGTGCCTCCGGTGTGGACGTCAGGCACGTCCACAGCAGGCACGTTCAAAGGGGGAACATTACTTTCACTTCTGCCAGGGACCCCCACGACAGTGGTAGGGTCCACCTGGCAACACTACATTCCTCCTTTACCCACAAATGCAAAAAACCAAAACCAACATTAGGCATAGCGACCACCGTCATACATTTCTTTTAAAGTCTCTAGCTCAGTCTCTGCAGATTTTCTGAACAAGCATAAACAAAGAACAGTCTTACTTGGTCTTGGCGCAGCTCACTTCCGCTTCGGGAGTTGACAGCGGGCCACAAAGTCTCGGTACCTCTGGGATGGCTGCGGGCATGGGTGTAGGTGGTACCTACTCTGGCTGCACCCTTCGGGAGGAGTTAGAAACATGTCCTCCGAACAGTCTGTACTCGCCCCGTGGGGGCGGCTCTGTGCCTCTTGCGACTCCCGACCTCCTTGGGCTGGTGCAGTCGGGGCGCTCTCCGCTTCTTCGACACTGCGTGGAGTTTCTCCTGCTGCCGCTGTCTCTCGTTCTGTGGCCCTTCTGGGGCTCGGGTGTGCCACTGGCCAGTAGTCTTCTTGCTCGGGAAACTCTTCCTCCTCATCGTCCTGGACTTTCTTGAAGAATGACACGTTTCTTGTGACTTCTTCTCCATTCCTGACCGCCGTGATCAATGCTCCGCTGATCCTCGTGACCGTCCAGGGGTCAAGCTCGAAGGGCAGACGGAATTTTCCCCCGGGGTGGCGATCTTTTACCAGCACCCGGTCACCCACTTGGATGGGGCTGTCGGCAGCTCTCCTTTTCCGTGATGCTTCGCGGTTAGTTTTTGTCCTTTGTTCCATGGACCGGTTAGGCGGGGTCGGTGCTGACGCCCACCTGGGATGGTGTGGAATAGTGTCGGTGACCGTTCTGCCGAAACAGAGGCGGCTTGGAGAAACCCCCGTGGTGCAGTGGGGCGTCACCCTGTACTCCCGTAGAAATTGATAGAGGGCTAGCTCTATGCCCTGGCCGTCCGCCAGTGCGATCTGAATTGTCTTGTTTAAAGTTCTCATTAGTCTCTCGACTTCCCCATTAGCTTGCGGCCACTTTGGGGTTATGCGTCGGTGCTTAATGCTGTGTGACTGCAGATACTCTGCCAGCTCGGCGTCATTGAATGGGGGACCATTGTCCGTGCGCAGCTCCCCAATGAGGCCGTGTGTGGCGAGTATCTTTTCCAACTTGGGAACTACCTCCGCAGCGGCTGTCGAGGATAGGAGCTCTACTTCGGGGTATCGCGAGAAATCGTCCACCACCACCAGCATGTACTTCCCTCTGGGGAGGCTGCCGAAGTCTGTGCTGGCTCGCACCCATGGAGCCGTTGGTCCTTCCTCGGTGATTATTGGCGCTGGGGGGTTGGGTAGGCTGGTCGCTAGACACACAGGACATCGCTGGACGATTGTCTCCACCATCCTGTCGAGGCCGGGGAACCAGAGCTTGCTCCGAAGGTGGTTCTTTGACTTCACGATGCCTTGGTGCGCGCCGTGCGCCAGGAGGGCTGCCTGTTGGGTTAGGCAGTTAGGTAGCACCAGACGGGCCCTCTCAGGAGGCATCCTTCCGGAGATACGGACAGTTCATTCCGGACTTGATGGAGGGCCTTAAGGGTCGCTTGGGCCTCCGGTGTGCGGAACGACGATGGGCTTTGGAGTGGTTTCCTGTTGCCTGACGTGATGGCTTGGATGGCGATCTGTAGGCAGTCATCATCTTTGGTGGCTCGCGCCACTTCCTCCAAAGAGATCGGTAGCGGCTGTGACCTTTCCACGATCATCCTGACATATTCTTCCGTGGCCGCGGCTTCTGCAGCCTCCGAGTCCGTGGCAGGACGTGCGTGCCTCGACAGAAAGTCATTGTCAAAAAAGGAGGGGTTTAGCCCAAAGGATTAGAGGGTAGGTAGGGCTAGTTATACTATAAGAAAAAAATTTACCTATGCCTCTGGTGACTTCAACACTTATTCGTATGAAGTAAGATAAACGAAAATTAATACGTTTATCCAAGCAATGATTTATGCCTTTTATTTATTTTATTTTTTAAATTAATATCTTTGATCACAAAAAGAACACATCATAAACTACACGAAACACCACATTGATATTTACACAATGAAAGTGAACAACGTGAAAAATGTGTTTTGACATACAATTATAAATAAACTCATAATAGTCAAACATTGAAACCATCAAATGCAATGTCACAAAAAACAATCATTATATAAACAATACGAAATGCAAAGTTGTCAAACAAATTGATAGATTGGACAACTAACACCCTTATATTTGTAATCAATCAAATCCCCTACATATCCGGGACACAAGGGAGTATATTTGTGATATTTAACCAAGACGTTAGATTCCTTTGTCTGCCTTGTAATATTTAACCAAGGAGTTGAATTCCTTTATCTGCCGACGCGTTTCGAGTGCCGGTTAAATCAATTGCCGCACTCTCATCAGGGCTGGATTAATCTTTCTCACGAACAGACTGCATTATGCCGGTTGCATGTAACCATCAGCAATGTATAACACACAGTGGTTGCCAAACTGATTTTCAATATTGCGGGGCCAAGACGATTTTTAAACCGCAGATCTTTAATTTCAAGAAGAGGGGCCAAAAACGTGGTCCCACAGAGGAAGTGTTGTAACAAATAATGATCCTTCACTCGCTTTAAATGTAGTTCGTGGCTAAAGAAGCTTCAAGCTCAAGATTTCAGGCTCAAGGTTTCAAATGGGATCTGTCTCCATTAATGCTAGCCAAAGAAAGTCAGCAGGGTTCCGGGTACCCGGCCGATACTCCACCGTGAGTTGGAATTCCTGGAGCTGGAGCACCCATTTTTCGATGCGAGGAGGGGGGCGAGTGGAGGAACCTTGGAACAGCGGGACTAGAGGTTTGTGGTCTGTGATGACCACAAAGGGGTGCCCATACATGTAAATGTGGAAATGCCGGCACCCCCACAGGATGGCGATGGCCTCTCGTTCGATTTGCGAGTACCGCTGCTCCGTCGGTGTGAGGGTCCTGCTCGCATATGCAATGGGGGCCCATTCTCCGCATGCTTGTTGTTGGGTTAACACGGCCCCCAGGCCTGTCGGGCTGGCGTCCACCACAAGTTGCGACTCGTTGCGGGGATCCAAATAGGCCAGGGTGGTGTCGGCCGATAGTGCCGCTTTGGTCCTCTGGAATGCCTCTTGCTGTGCCGGGCCCTACTCCCAGGTGGCAGCCGCCTTTGTGAGGTCCCGAAGGAGGCCGGTGAGGTCAGATAGGTCCTTGATGAACCTCCCACAGTAGGTGATCATCCCAAGGAAGCTGCGGACTGCGGTCACCGACGTGGGGGCTGGAGCCGCGTGGATATCCTTGACCTTTTCTGGGTCCGGCCCAATTCCTTGGTCTGAGAACCGGTAGCCGAAGAAACTGATGTCCTTGCGTAGGAAGTCGCATTTTTCTCGGTGGAGGGTCAGTCCCTGCTCTTAAAGCCGGGTGAATACTGCCTGGAGGCGTTGGATGTGCTCGTCCAAAGTCGGTGCGTGGACCAAAATGTCATCACTGACATTCAGAACTCCTTCGAGCCCTTGTAGTACGTTCTGGATGATGTTTTGAAACACCTCCGCTGCACTCGATATTCCAAAATTGAGCTGGGTGTAGCGCCAGAGGCCCGCGTGTGTGGAGAAGGTGGTAATCGGGCGCGAATCAGGGTGCAGGGGAATCTGGAGGTATCCAGACCTCAAGTCCATCTTGGAGAACCACTTTGAGCCAGACAGCTCTCCGACTACTTCGTCTACGGTTGGCGTCAGGTGGCGTTCGGTCTTGATAGCGAGGTTGGGAATGCGCATGTCCATGCAGATTCGCACTGCGTCCGGCTGTTTCGGCTTCTTGGCCACCACGATGGGTGACACCCACGGGGTGGGCCCGCTTACCCTCTCAATGATTCCAGCTCGCTCGAGTACTCTCAGCTCTGCTTCAACCTTGGGTCGTAGGTGGAACGCAATGCGTCGGTGACGGAGGGCTACCGGCGCGACCGACTTGTCTATGTGGAGGTGGATGGCGGGTCCCTTCAGGCAGCCTATCCCTTCGAATAGAGATGTGTGGTTTTGAACCAGATGGTCGAGGCTGCGGGCTTGGACTGTGAACGCGAAATGGATCAGCCCGAGGTCTTGGGCTGTTCGGCAACCAAGCAGGAATCCTGATCCCTCTTGCGACACATAGATCTTGGTTTGTAAACGAGTGGTGTCGTGGGACAGGTCCGTCCGGAACATCCCGCACAGGCGGAGTGGGCGACTGGTGCCGTAGGCGTATACTTGTACACTCGTGGGATGGAGTGCCGGGGCATTTTCTAGCGTCCGGTATACGCTGGCAGCCATCAGGTTGATTGATGCGCCTGTGTCGATCAGGGCCGCCACTGCTTGGTCCTGTACGTTAACCGTGCACATGGGTTCTGCGGATGGAGTAGCCGCCATTGTGTGGAGAACTCTCACGACATGGACGGAGGCCATGTCCTCTTCATCGTCATCCATGTCGCTGCTGGTGGATGTGCTAGGTAGCGGCTCTACCTGTCTTACCCTCCTGGGTGGGCCACTCTGTTTCTTCCTGGGTGCCGACAGACATACGCTCGCGAAATGGTTGGCCTTTCCACACGCGCTGCATACTTTGCCTTGTGCCGGGCACGCTCCTCTGTGGGGTGTCGCGCCTCCACACCATGCGCAGGCGCGGCCGGGGGGCTTGCGCCGGTCTTGGGTTTCTCCGCCGAGGCTGTTTCGTGTTGTTCTCACCGGCGTCGGTCTTGAGGGCGCACACTGGCTCTGTCTTGCTTGCGACCATCGGCTTTGGCTCCATGTGTGCGGCACGTGCTTTAGACAACTCCTTTGACCGCCCGAGCACGAGGATGTCCCACATGGGCATGTTGTCTGCTTCTAACACCCTCTCGCGCAACTTCGATGACGCACAGCCTTGGATGAATTGGGCGCGGATCTCGTCGTCCACGTCGGGGAGGGTGCATGTGCTGGCTAGCTTCTTTAGTCTTGCGTAAAAGACGTCGACTGACTCCTCTGGGAGTTGGCGGGCTTGGCGCAGTAAGAATCGCTCATAGTCGGCACTCGCAAATGGTTCAAAGTACTCAGTGATAGCGTCGCGCAGCGTGGCATATGTCCTGGGCGGGCCAGCGTCCGTCACGTCCTTCGATATGTCATGGATTGCTTCTCCTCCTAAGTGTAGCAGCATGGCGCGCCGCCGCTCTGCCGCGATTTCCGCCGCCACAAAGTAGGTCTCGAGCCGTTCCACCCACTTCTTCCACCGTGCCGCCTGCGACGGGGGTGTGCCGGTGACCGCAAATGGCTCCAAAGGGGATACGTTGGCCATGGTCGTCGGGGGTGGGCGCAGCAGCGGGGGTAGGCTCACCTTCACCCTTTCGGGGCCGGCTCCCTAGTCCTACGGGCGTCATGCACTAGTCCTTAGGGGCCTTCTTGGTGTCCAGGGGCGTCCAGGGAAGCAGGAGGGGCGACTCCGGGCCTCAGAATGGCCAAACTCGCATCTCACGCGAGATACGTGTGAAACGGCAAGGCTGGATCGCTCGTTACACGCGAGATGCGTGAGAAACGGCAGGCGGGTCCGTTGTTCCGCGGGTGCAGGCTCCGCAGGCTCAGAAGCTTCCCGGGCAGCCGGGAGACGGTCGCTGGAGGCCGAGGAGGGAGCGGAGGGCCCGGCCAGACGGGGGATGGGCGCAGCACGGCTGGGCACCAGGTAGTCGGCCTGGAGGCGGCTGGGGGCCACGCTGGGCAGTGCAAATCCTCACGAGGTGGGGAAAACAAACCGCTCCTTGGGCAAGAGCGAGATGCGGCACTGCACGCGATGGGGTTGCGATACCACCTCGTCGCCAGTGTAGTGTTGGGGCCTAGGGCCTAGAAATCATTAGCCACGACACACGTGTACTGGACTAGTGGCTAGAACACTGCTTGCCACGCCCAGCACTCCGGGCTTTTTATTTGCTAACACCACGTGCCTCCGGTGTGGACGTCAGGCACGTCCACAGCAGGCACGTTCAAAGGGGGAACATTACTTTCACTTCTGCCAGGGACCCCCACGACAGTGGTAGGGTCCACCTGGCAACACTACAGGTATGTTGGAGAAACAGGTAGAGAGTTCAGGGTACGTTATTCTGAACATAAATCTGCTATTAAACACAAAAAACTCACATCTCCCATGGTGCAGCACTGCCAGGAATTTGCACATAAAGAAAAAGATCTGCGCTGGCTGATTCTGGGAAAGGTTAATATCAAGCCAGGGTATAATGAGAAAGACACACGAAAAGGCAGAGAAACATATTGGATTTTTACCATCAATACTGTTAAGGAGGGTCCTAATGAGGAAATAATCTGGAAGATCACGTGAGGGGACACTGTATACTGGTAATTATAAAGCATGGCATCCGCACTGCTCTCTACATTAGACTGTACTATCAGTTATGTACAATGATTCCTGTGGAGATTTTCAGACCCCATATGATCATTGGAGGGCAAGATATATCCAGAGATGTTCAAAATTTTAAAATGTAAAATCGTTTTTAGACTGAACGCCAACTCACGGACAACAGAGATACAGTGCATTATGGCACAGTTATCCATATAGGCAATGTAAGCACATCAAAACCTACAAGCATAAATAGGCACAGGGACCCATTCCAACATGGAGCACGCTATGCATTACATCTTTTTGGCTGTCCTGGACAGCATAGAGACACCCAATGGGATCATTTTGTGGCCAAATAGAGGCACTACTATATACATGAATAAACTCAATAAGTAAACGAAACTCGATAGCATTAAAGTAAAATATATTCAATGCAAAGCAATCCTCTACTATGCATAAAACATCCTGATAATATCTCTTCCTTTTTAAAAAAGATACTGATTCTGAATAATACTGATCAGCAGACATTGCAAAACGTCATATGACAATGCTATAGTCCTGGGTGAAAAAAGGCAATTAAACCATTTCCCTATAATCTGCCGACCCACTTATGACGTCAGACAGTACTCATCATTAAAATAAATTAAAGTAAAGGTAATGAGAGCACTCTACTTACTTGTAATTAGCAGCTTCAGTCATAATAAGGAATATGGAGAAGGGACAGAATAGCACATGTAACTATATGTTATGACTTTTTTACAGTATCAGTGGTAGACAACTAGGCGACCACTGACAAAATGATAAAGGCCCACACTGGGTGGAAAGGGCGCCACGAAAACAACATACGAGATCATATCTATGATCGCAAAAGCGGCTTTACTTCTTAGGGTCAGTGATGCATAGGAACTGTACCAGATAGCATGCATTTCCCACATTGTATCATTGTATCAGGGAGATAAGGGACTAACGGGGTAAATTTCACCCATCACCTTCAATGCATGTTTTGTGCACCAAAGATATTTTGATTCAAACCCCAAAATTAAAAGTGGAGGTGCTTTTAGTTTTTCTTTAAAAAACGTTCTCATAAAACAACGCTTTTTTCCTTTAAAATTCTTTTTCTATTGCACCGGGCGTAATGGTGAAGGACTGCACTGTGGGTTTTCTCATTTTTCCCCTATAATTGGAGTAGTAGCTATACCCACCTAAAAACGTTTTCCAAAGTATATTATGGGCGTTTTCTTAAAATTATCCTCTTTGCTTTCAGTTTCCCCTACTATCCTCCGGTTTACATTTTATTCTTAATGTGAGGTCCTGAAGAAGGTGGATGCAAATAATTTTTACCCACCGAAACGTTCGTCGACCTGTCCTATTGGACCCCCAGCTGGCAGCATAACCATGGATACCAAATTAAATGCTTTCTCCATGAGTCTATCGGTGCATGCCTTTATAGCTGGGTGCAGTATGTGTGTGAGGCATGAATGAGCAAGTGTGGCAATGTTAGGTGGCGATGGAAGGTGAGCTAGTTGCAGTGTGAGGATGTTCACAGTATGGGGACTCTGTACAAATAATGTTTAAAATATACAGCACTATGAAATGTTGAACTATACATAAAAGACAAAAGAAATGTTTGTGTATCTAAAAAAATGTTTTTATTTTTTGAAAAAATGAATTAAATAATTTAAAAAAAGTATGTACATGAATTAAACATTTCTGTATTGAATGCATTGGTATAGCAAAGGCCAGCCCAGTGAGCGCGTTTAACCATTGTTTGAAGAGATACAGGTTGAGTGGGAGTGCTGTTGGAGCCTAATCTTATTTTTCAATTTGTCCCCCCTCCTCCCAAACCTATAATGTATTTTTAAGGAGGTACCTTTTGGACACTGTATACCCAAAAGTGACTACATAGAAAGTGACAAGCAAGGTCATTATACGTAAATAAGTCCTTTTAATACATACATCCCTTTGAATTCCAGGTTATTCACCTGAAAAGGGATGAGAGAAAATAAACGGGATCGTTGGTCCTGAGGAAGGCCAGACTACTCCTAGAGGGCAACAAAAGTGCCGAAAAATGTCGACATGGAATGCAGTAAGGAGAGAAAGGGGGGTCCTAATTATCCCCTAGACCATCTCCATTTTCATAGATATTTTAATCTTATCCAAGGAATCAAAGTCTAAAAAATGTTTATGGTATCTTTGAGGTAGTTTTCAACTAACATTTTCCATCTATATGTAGTTTATTGCGCGGATCCCAACACATATAAGTTTGTATTGTCTTCCCCCTCACTTTGCTCCCTCCCAGGCATTCATCTGTGCAGGGATGCTGTAGAAGAGCAGCCCTATGATAAAGCATGCCCCTATCTAGTGGGTGAGGGCAGTTTTAAAGTGCTTTTCGTCTTTCCAGAGAGGGCTGTGTCTCCATTTACACTTACCTCTTCCTCCTTTTCCTGTTTTTGTGGATATTGAAGCTTATATTAGGGAGGATGGAAAAGGAGAAGCGCCTCTCTCCCCTTCTTTTTTGTTTTATAATAATAGGACCAGTTTTAAACAGCTGAAGCACCCATGTTTTAAGCTTCTTGCGGAAGGTTGTTTCTTGAAGGCTCTAATGTGAGATGAAGGGGCAAGGTGTTTCACAATTTTGAGGCTTGAAAGCCAAAAGAACAGCCACCCATCCGGGTTCTTTTCATACAAAGGACCACAGCAAGCACAGCACAAGTCAACCTGAGACTTTGACTGGGCTGGTAAGGTTTCACCAGGGAAGACAGATACCGAGGGCCATTGCCATAAAAGATTTTGTGACGTAAGCACATGGCTTTTAAAGAAATTCGTATTGCTCAGAGGTAGCCAGTGCAAATTTGGCAAGGTCCGGGCCAGGAGAAGAACATCTAGGAAGATTTAGCAATAAACGAGCTGCTGCATTTTGCACTCTCTGCAGCTTTCGCAATCTACCCAATGAGGCACCAATATAGAGTACATTACAAGAGTCCAGTTGAGACATCACAAGTGGCTGGACTATAATTTTCCTGGCTGCTTTGGGGAGAAGATTCATGATTTTAGCCAAAGTTTTGAGCGTACTAAAACATTTCCCTGCCACGCAGGCTGTCTGGCTGTCAAACGGTAAATTAGAGTCAAACTAGATCCCTAAATTCTTCACTTTTGGCCTAGAAGCTGGAACGGGACCTAATGCGTCCGGCCACCAGGTGAAGGAACACACAGAGGGGACTTTACCAACAATACGATTCTCTGTTTTATTAGCATTAAACTTGAGGCAACTCCTATTTATCCAATCCGCAAGCTCAAGGCACATAAGACTTGTACTAATAGGTCCAGTTTCTCTTGACAAAAAGAGTTGCAAAACTCATACTGTAAAGCCTTCAATACTGTAAAGCCTTTAATCAGGACACTCTCACAAGGTAACACCTCTGCCCCATATATTCATGCACTACACCCCTCCATTCATCATAGTAGCAACAACTTAATTAGTCCTTCCCACCCTTGCTAACACTCAACTGCGGTATCTACTGTACCAATAAAACCAACCCTCCATATGTTTCAGGTGTCCGAAGCACTCTGAAATACTTGCAAACCTAAAACAGGAAGTGACATTGAACGAACACAGGAAATGACCTAAGGACCCACATAAGCAGGTAAAAAAAGCCCAGTATCTACTAACTTGTTAATGGGAAGTAAAAGAATATGCCCCCTTTTGCTTTGCTTTGACGTCCGACAGAGAGGACCATAAACTGTCGTTACGGGAGTATAAATCGAGAGTTATTAAAGAGAAGCAAGAGTATTTCTCTAGTTTGACGACCTCTCTTTCTCCATCTAATGAGCTTTTTAATATCGTGGACTCTCTATGCTCTCTTCAGATACCCGACCCAGTCGTGGCTTCTCAGGAGCTTTGCACTAACATCTCCGATTTCTTCTATAAGAAGATTTCGGATATTCATCTGGCTTTAGAAAACCAGAGGAAGCTGTTGGATGAGCCCTCGCTTCTTAATATCAAGGCCTCTGAATCCTGGAGGAGAAATCCTAATAATTCTTTCTCCCACTTCCCTTTGCTTACACTTGAGGGGCTGTATCTTTTGCTTGACAGGACTAAGTCCGCCTCTCCTTTAGATCCCTGTCCTTTGAAAGTCCTAAAGGAATGCAAGGATACTCTCTTACCTCCACTGTTGGAAATTATGAATGGGGCTTTGACCCAGGGTATTTTTCCCTCGGTCTGGAAAAAGGCCATAGTGAAGCCTCTTCTCAAAAAATCTTCCCTTGATCCCGGAGTGTTAAAGAATTTTAGACCCATCTCCTTGTTACCTGCTCCCGCAAAGATGCTGGAAGTCCATCTAAACCTGCATCTATCCACCTTTCTTGACTCCTCTGAGTTTTTGGACAGCTCTCAGCACGGATTCAGGAAATTTCATAGCACCGAATCCGCCCTGACTATGGTGGTTGACAACATTCGTCGTAAGGTTGACCTTGGTCAGACGACGATCTTAGTCCTGCTTGATCTGACAGCAGCGTTCGATACCCTGTCTCCCTCTACCTTAACTTCTCGGTTGAGGGAGGCAGGGGTGGCAGGACCGGCTATAAGTCTCCTTGACTCTTTTTTACATTCTAGAGAGCAACGAGTCATGCTTGGAGAGTTCCTGTCCCCTGCTAAATCTTTGCAGTGTGGGGTGCCCCAGGGATCGGCATTAAGTCCGACCCTATTTAATATCTATGTGGCCCCCCTTGCTAGATTAGTGAGATCTCAGGGGATGGAGGTAGTGTCCTATGCCGATGACACGCAAATTATGGTGTCTTTAGCCCATTCAATTAGGGAATCGGCGTCTGCCTTTAGGTCCTGTATGCAGATGGTAGCTGAGTGGATGATTCTAAATTCATTAAAACTCAATGCCGATAAAACAGAGGTCCTGGTCTTTGGCAAGGACCTGGACATTTGGTCTAGTGAGTGGTGGCCTTCCTCTTTAGGAACCTGCCCCACTCCCTCTCCGGCAGCTAGGAATCTTGGTGTAATTTTTGATTCCTCACTCTCCATGAAGCTTCAGGTTAATAGGACCGTGTCTACCTGTTGGGGAGTCATCAAGACCCTGAAAAGAATACTGCATTATTTGTCCCCACAGGCACGTAAACAGACAGTGATTGCCCTTGTAGGCTCTAGGTTAGATTACTGTAATGCATTATATGCAGAGTCTAACAAATATCTTATTCAGCGCCTCCAGCTGGTGCAAAATGCAGCTGCCAGATTTGTTTTGTCTCTTCCTAAGGACGCTTCTGCTACACTGGCTAGGAAGAACTTACACTGGCTTCCGATTACTTTTAGAATCTCTTTTAAACTTCTCTGCCTTACTTTCAGAGCCCTGCAGGCCGGCCCCACAGATGCTCTGGGATCCTTGCTGACCCGTTACATCCCCAGTAGGCATCTCCGGTCCTCAGATTCTAATCTGTTGGCAGTTCCTCGTGCTAAGAAGGTCAGATGGGGGAGTAGAGCCTTTTCCATTGCTGCACCTCTACTCTGGAATAATCTCCCTTTGGAGATTAAGTCGCAACCCTCTCTTGCCCTTTTCAGGAAGGCTCTTAAAACTTGGTATTTTATAAAGGCCTACCAGTAAGCTTTTTTTAGTTTTATTTTTAAGTCAGTTTTATCTGGTTAGGCGCCTTGACGCCCATTGGGCTAAGTTGCGCAATACAAAATCATTTTCATTCATTCATTCATGCTGTGATGGATTTGAACAATGCACCTCCTCTTACTGTGATGTCATTCATTCCTGTACAGAAGGTTGGCGTTAGTTTAAAAAATATACGTCCGCTTAAGAAACAACATCACCCACAAGAAGTTCCAAAATACAGAAAAATTACTCTCAGAACTGTAACTTGCAGAGGTTAAAAGTGCTTCTCGGATGCAAAATATTTTATCTTTGAAAAAAGTAAATGGTACCATATGTTAAATGAAGGCTATCTTCTACAAGAATAAAAAAAAATAAAGAAGGAAAACCGAACTACTTAATTAAATAGACCCAAACTCTTCAGAAAAGATTAGACACGACTATAGCTGATAAGAAAATTATACAACTTGAAACACTGATTTGTTAAGAACATAAAGTACAGCATGTCCAAAGAGCAGTAGGGGGGCTCAGGCTTATGCTGAGCCTGGGGTGCACCCCAGCTGTGCGTGTGAGGAACATAGCATCATTGTGCCTAATAAATGCTTCTTGAAGCAGGAGATGCTGGTCTTTCCATATTTCATCTAGCTTTTTATTAACAGGCCTAATTGGTTTCTTATAAAATGAAATTTGAATGGCGCTCTATATTGTTTGGCAAGAATGCCTGACGCTGAAGTCCTCCTAAAGGGGCTGGTGTTCACCTCCACCCCCTCTTCTCAGGCTGCAGCGCCTTATGTTATTGACCTACATAAGAAAAGCCAGACACTTGTTCCTGCAACACCTCTGCACTAATGGAAGGCTTTTTGTTGCGAACTCCCCACATAAAGGATCAAAAAAGATGCACATAAAGCCAATTATTGTTAATAGGCAGAGTAGTCTTAATTAAAATTAATTTGTTGCTGACATTTATGTTTTTCTCCCAGCTGCTGCTCACACATCATCGAATGAGGAGCTTTTGTTTTCTGCCCAGAAACTTGTTCTCAAGACAGTTGAAAAGTAGTAATACAAATGTAAACAGAACAGTAGCCCGGTGAATTGGTGCATTTCACAAGGCAGAGTACTAGCCACTATCCGATCACGGCCACAATCGTGCATTTCAGAGCACCTTACACAAAATATACCAGCTGAAAGACAATGGTCCAAAGGGTATAGACCCTCTTACTACTGAAATTACACCCGGATAGTTACTGCAAGTACTTTTAGGCTCATATGTTCCGCTTGTTTGTTGTTCGCCACCACGGTGCAGATGTCCACCTCAAATGGAAGGGGATAGGCAAATACCATACACATTACCCAAATCATACTCACCTGCCCTCTTCCCCTTGGGCTATGTGGCACTACAGCAGTTAGAAATTGGGGTTCTGGTTGGCAGAGGTGTGTACACTGTCCTAGCAGGTACCACAATCCTAGTCAGGGTAAGTCACAAACACACCCTAAATTAGCCTGTGTTCCCCCCCTGGTAGTTGGCACAGAGCAGCCAGGCTTAACCTAAGAGGAAATGTGTAAAGTATTTGTGCAGCACTTCAAACAGTAAAAAAGTGAAAGCACCACACAAAAATACTCCACACTAGGTTAGAAAAACAGAGCTTATTTTTATAAATAAACAAAAATTCAATAAGTAGAACTTGAGATATGACTTTTAAAAGAATAAATGAAAAATTGCACTTAGGAGCAATAAACGCCTATTTGAGACATCTGGTTGCGTTGGACTGGGACAAAGTCAAAAGGTCAGGCCGACTGCGATGGAGCAATAGTCAGATACAGGGGCCAGGTTTGGCCTGCAGCAAAAGTACCTTGTTGCTTGGTCGATGACCACGAGTTGAGGAATACAGATGAAGCGATGTGTTGACGGTGTTCCACACAGCGACGGCATGCTGCAGCGGCAATGCATCGGTCCCAGGGGTGATGCGCTGGTTCCGAACGAGATGCACCAGATATGCTAGACACAACAGCAGAGCATGCATTAGTTCCAAAGAAGCAACCACATAAGGCCCACTTCCAATTGTCCAGGTGTAGAAGCAGGGTGGTTGGAAGTCTTTTATGTCCCTGAGACTTCAGACCTAGAGCCCAGCCAACTGGCCTTTGGAGTCACTCTAAGTTCTGGAGACGAGAGTGACAGGTCCAGTCCTTCTCACCCAGACAAAGAGGGCAGCATGCAGCAGGTCAGCACAGCAAGAAAGCAGTTCTCCCAGAGCAGCATGGCAGCAGAGTGGCAGCTCTTCAGCAGGACACATGAATCCTTTTTTTTGGCAGAGTATCCACAGATCCAGAAGTGTACTGAAGTAGTAGGGTTTGAGATCCAGTTCTTATAGCCAGCGGTGCTTTTGAAGTGGGGGAGACTTTAAAGAAGGATATTTGAAATGAACAGAGGTCCTCCCGTCCTGGCAGACTCACTACAGGGGGGTATGAAGCCCTTTGTGTGGGGACAGGACACATGCCTAGCTCCTCCCTCCCATCCTGCCAGGATGATCCATCAAGGCCAATCAAGTTCCACCTAAGCTCCCTTTGTGTGTGGCTGGTTAGGGTGCAGACACAAAGCTCAGCTGTCGTCCAAACCAGACATGCAATCAGAGGCAGGCTGCAGGCACACAGGGCTAAGAGCAACAAAATGCCAACTTTCTAAAAGTGGCAAAAGTTGAAATATTAAATCCAACTTTGTCATCAAAGAGGATTTATCATTGCAAGTCCAATGGTACCTAATATAACAGATCTAAAACTTCTCAATTAGGAATTTAAGCTTTAAAAATGAAATAATGAATCCCCAATATTATCCTATGAGAGAGGTAGGCGTCACAGTAGTAAAAAACAAATTTAGGCGTTTTTCACAAGTAGGGCATGCACACTTTAAAAGTAAATGTCTTACCTTATTTGTACACAGCACCTTTCCCTATGGGCTACCTAGGGCCTACCTTAGGGGTGACATATGCAATAAAAGGGGAGTTTAAGGCTTGACAAGGGGTGTAAAATGCCAAGTCGATATGGCAGTGTAAAATGCCAATTAGGTATATATCAATCAATCATTGTTTAAGGGAGTCCACACAAACACTTTAGCACTGGTTAGCAGTGGTAAAGTGCACAGAGTCCTTAGGCCAACAAAACAAATTGAGGAAAAAGACAGGCAGGTAGGAGGAAAGCAAAACGTTCTGGGTGACCCTGCAGAAAGGATAATTTTCAACATGTACCATTAGTACACAAACTGAGTAGCCTCCCAGAGGTTTTAAAATGATGTCCTGACTGGCGACAATCATCAACACATTGTCACATGGTCCATAGGGACATTGTAATTTTTCTCTAAATTAACATGAGCACGCTGCCACTTGCCTGCTGCTTTGCACACAACTTATTTTGTAATAACTTCTATCCCCTACGATGCTCATGACGAGCTGGCGTCATTTCAGTGAAACCGAAACTGAAATGAGCCAAGGGGCTCATTTCAGTTTCAGTTTCTATGTGCTGAGGGGGCTATCTCAGCCCCTTGAGCACGTAGAAACTCAGGAGAGGTATCATTGGAAAGGGGAGAATCTCCCCTTTCCCAGGAGGGCGATCCCCAAGCAGGGATCCACCCACTAGGCACCAGGGAGGGGGAGTGGCCCCTTGGGCAAGGGCCTTTGCTCCCCCCCATAAATATTTTTGGGCACCATTAGTCTTTCTGCCCCCCTGGGGGTAGATGGGGGCAGTAGCCCCCAATCTGCCCCCCCCCCCGGGTGGTAGAAAGCCCACTAGACACCAGGGATTTTATAATAATTTATTCATTAGGGGTGGGGGCTGCCCAAAACAGGCATGCTGATGCCTGCACCCCCGGCACAAAATTAGTCTTTCTGCCCCCCTAAGGGGCAGAAAGCCCACTAAAAGCCAGGGATTTTGTTTTTGCCCCATTTTTTGGGGTTGACGGGGGCTGCCTGAAACGGACATGCCAATGCCCCCACCCCCCACCACCATTACAGCCTTTCTGGCCCCCACTGGGGGGGCAGATGGGGGCAGTTGCCCCATTCTGCACCCCCGGGGGTGCAAAAAGCCAACTAGTTGCCAGGGATTTTTTGGGGGTAAATTTGAATTAGAGTGGGGCTGCCCAAAAGGCGCATGCCCATGCCCCCACCACCTAAACAACTAGCCACAGTGTTTCTGCCCCCCTTGGGGGCATATCAGGGCAACCCCACACCCGATATCACCCCCAGGGCGGCAGAAAGCAGACTAGGCACGGATTTGTTTTTAGCAATATGCCTACCTGTCGAGTTTGGGCCCTAGCGCAGCCGGCACATAGGGAAACCTATCAAACCTGTACATTTTTAACTAGACACCCAGGGGAATCCAGGATGGGATGACTTGACTGGCACTCACCAGGTTGTGTTTCCCAGAATCCCTTGCAAACCTAAATATTTATAAATAAAAACACATTTTCCTCACATTTCTGTCGTGGAAAGTTCTGGAATCTGCGTGGATCCAAACAATTCCAGCCACCCCACGTTTCCCAAAGCCTTCCGAAGCCTTGCGTGGATCCCCAACGTTTCCTTGCCCAGAATCCCCTGCAAACCTCAATTTTGGCTGAAAAAATCACTTTTTTCACACATTTTTGTGTGGGAAAGTTGTGGCATCACTGGGCTCACACAAATTTCCCACCACCCAGCGTTTCCCCAGGTCTCCCGGTAAAAATGGTGCCTCACTTGTGTGGGAGGCCCAAGTACCCGCGATAGGCAAGGGCCCAAAACATATTGAGGCAACATCAACATTGCCTATCAAAAAATGTTTTGGGCCCTTGCCTGTCGCGGGTACTTGGGCCTCCAACACAAGTGAGGCACCATTTTTCTCGTAAGACTTTGGGGAACACGTTGTGGGTGAAAAATTGTGGATCCACGCAGATTCCAGAACTTTCCACCACAGAAATATGGGGAAAATGTGGTTTTTTTGGACAATATTTAACAGAACCTCGAGGGAGGCAGTCAAGACACCCCATCCTAGATTCCCCTGGGAGTCTAGTTTAAAAAAATTTATAGGTTTGCTAGGTTTCCCTAGGTGCCGGCAGAGCTAGGGTTCACAACCTACAGCTAGGCACTTTGCCAAAAAAGGCTCATTTTTCACTGCGAAATTGAGGTGTGACCACGTTGCGTTTTGCGCCGTTTCCTGTCGCGGGCACTAGGCCAACCCACACAAGTGAGGTACCACTTTTTGCGTAAGACTTTGGGGAACGCGGGGTGGGTAGAAATTTGTAGATCCACGCAGATTCCAGAACTTTCTACCACAGAAATGTGGGGAAAATTTGTTTTTTGGGAAAAATTTTTAGATTTGCAAGGGATTCTGGGTAACAGAACCTGGTGGGAGGCAGCTAAGTCACCCCATCCTGGATTCCCCTGGGTGTCTATTTTTCGTAAATGTATAGGTTTGCTAGGTTTTCCTAGGTGCCGGCAGAGTTAGGGTTAAAAAACGACAGCTAGACACTTTGCCAAAAAAAGGGTCATTTTTCACTGAGAAATTGGGGTGTGACCACGTTGCGTTTTGCGTCGTTTCCTGTCGCGGGCACTAGGCCGACCCACACAAGCGAGGTACCATTTTTCTCGTAAGACTTTGGGGAACGCTGGGTGGATGGAAATTTGTGGATCCACGTAGATTCCAGAGCTTTCCACCACAGAAATGTGGGGAAAATGTGTTTTTTTCCTATTTATTAGGTTTGCAAGGGATTCTGGGTAACAGACCCTGGTGGGAGGAAGTCAAGTCACCCCATCCTGGATTCCCCTGGGTGTCTAGTTATCAAAAATATATAGGTTTGGTAGGTTTCCCTAGGTGCCGGCAGAGCTAGTGTTCAAAAACTACATCTAGACACTTCGCAAAAACATTTCATTGTGAAAATGTGGTGTGTTCACATTGGGTTTTGAGCCATTTCCTGTTGTGGGCTCTATGCATACCCACACAAGTGAGGTACCATTTTATAGGGTAATTCAGATTTGTAAAGCAACTGTTATTACCTATTGATTTTTTATGCATTTCTACCTTCCAAATGAAAGACATTGGTGCCGATCAGGATCCTGGAAAAACCGGGTACAAACTGTCGGTCGGAGCGTTTTCTCCGTCCGACTCGTACCCGGTCATAAAACTTCACAAACATGCAAGTACGATTCGCACGGAAACACCATTTCCGTACGAGTCGTACAAAACACCAACCGACGAAAATATACATACATATGTGATCCGGGAAAGCGCCGACGTGACGTCGGGACGCTTTCAGGCAGCGTTCCACGAACCAGGAAGTACGATTCGAACCGACAGCAGTCCGGACGGCAATATTTTTACGGCACCCAAAAAGTGCCAGAAAAGCGAAGTACGCCGCGATGCGAGTGGAATTGGGGGCCCGGTACGCGCCGAACCCCCCCAGCCCCCGTGAGTACGCGCCGAACCCCCCCCAGCCCCCGTATGTATGCGCCAAACCTCCCCAGCCCCCGTGAGTACGCGCCGAACCCAGCCCCCGTATGTACACGCCGAACACCCCCCCCAGCCCCCGTATGTACGTGCCGAACACCACCCCAGCCCCCATGAGTACGTGCCGAAACCCCCCCAGCCCCCGTATGTACGTGCCGAACACCCCCCCAGCCCCCGTGAGTACGCGCTGAACCCCCCGTGTATGTACACCCGTGTACGTACGAGTTGAACCCCCCGTGTATGTACACCCCCCGTGTACGTACGAGTCGAACCCCCGTGTATGCACACCCGTGTACGTACAAGTCGAACCCCCCCGTGTATGTACACCCATGTACGTACGAGTCGTACCCCCACCCGTGTATGTACGGTGCGTACCCCCAGCGCGACGCGTGTACATACACGGGGGGTTCGACTCGTACGTACACGGGTGTGCATACACGGGGGGTGTACATACACGGGGGGTTCGACTCGTACGTACACGGGGGGTTCGGCGTGTACATACGGGGGCTGGGGGGGTGTTCGGCGCGTATGCGGGCACATGTCTCCATGGTTGCTATGGGAGTTCGGTGCGGACGGTGTTTTTTCCATACGGTTGTAACATCGGACGCACGGGATGGATCGTACTTGCGCGGTCGGACTTCACTTTTCACATTTGTACGGTAAATCGTCCGGGGACGTGTCGGACACATTTTCCGATTCGAGGACATGTGGGGAATTATTCCCAATGCGATTCGTATGGACTTTTTCCCATGCGAATCGTACTTGGCAGTTTTTACGGCACTTGTACGATTCGTACGGTTAAAAGACCGGATACGAGTCGTACGGGGAAATTTTTTCCAGGATCCTGATCGGCACCATAGTGTACAAAAGAAAGAAGTCATTTTGAAAAATGACCGATAATTCTCATGCTAGTATGATGATTCCCAATTTCGAAAATGTGCAAATATGTACTGTTTCTAAACTCTATAATTTGTTCCCATTTCAGAAATACATAGTTGTCTTTCATACCGATTTTACCATGTATACATTTTCCCACAATATTTGATATATACCCGGAACATAATAAAAAACCATTGCAAATTGCTGCTCAGTTTTTTGACTCTGGGTTCGTCGGGTTCTTGTTGAACCTACAAGTCCTATATATCCCCACAACCAGGAAGGTCCAGCGGATGTAACGGTATATTGCTTTCAAAGAGCTGTCATAATTAGAAGAAGTTACAGTTGAAAACGTTGACACAAAAGGCTGTTTTTTTCAACTAATTTTCTATTTTTCCTATATTTAACTGTTAGTTTCTATAAAGAAACCTTGATGGATCTACACAAATGACCCCTTGCTGAATTCAGAATGTTATCTACTTTTCTAAAATGTATAGCTTTCCAGGATCTATTATTGCTTTCACACCCATTTCTACTATTAACTGGAAGGAGGTTGAAATCACAAAAAATAGCAAAAATAGGCTACGTCCCAGAAAAATGCCAAAACTGTGTAAAAAATTTTGATTTTCTGACAAAAGTCTGTCATTCCCTAAAAGCTGGGAAAGTGGTGATTTCAGCCCCACAAACCCTTTTTTGATACCATTTGCAGAGAAAAACCCAGACGCTTTCATTTGCAGCCCGTTTTTCCCATTTTTCCCCCAAAAAACAAAATGTTGCTGTATTTTGGCCTATTTCTGGGACCCCTCCGGGGAATCCACAAACCCTGGGTACCTTTACAATCCCCATGACGTTGGAAGAAAAGGACGCAAATTTGGCGTGGATACCTTATGTGGTCAAAAGGTTACAGGGGCCTAAGCGCGCACTACCCCAAATAGCCAAAAAAAGGCTTAGCACTGGGGTGGAAAAGGCCTAGCGGCGAAGGGGCTATGGCAGTTTTCACATGAGAACTCATCGCTGTGTTCACTCTGCAGGTTCCTGGGATTTTGACTGAACATTGTGAGCAATGTCGAACAACAATGCCCCTTGTTATTTTGTTCTGGCCAGGCCTTAGCCCCTAGACAAAGCATACTGATGCAACTGTTGTTTGGACAACATACTTTGGTTTTATTAGAATACATTAATGGGAAGCCAATACTTGGAGAGGAACCTTTCCAGGGAGAAGAGCAAGACAGCACCTATGATGGAGATCTACCATCTATAGGATAACGTATGGGGTCTGCTGACAAAGCCCAGAGATCTTCTAATATATAATAATACTGCTTCTTAGCAAGGAGAGGGAGTTAGACTCTATTGTCTTTCCATGATGACATCTCCCTTCATGATTTATGGACTAGCAGCTATGCTGACTGTATTTGTTCTTATGCATTTTGCTGCTTGTTGTGGCACGATTACTGCATGTGAGGGCACATTAGTTCAAATAAATATTTTAAACTATTTCGTGTCTCTGTCAGATCTTATTGCTGACAAGTACAAAAGTGCGAGCGATAGGGTGTGTCTTATTATCGCGATTCCTGAGGGATCTGGTAGTGTTGTGTTCTGGGGTGTCTAATCTTTTGTTTCTCTGTGAGTCAGTAGGAGAGCAAGTGAGACACTATAGCTAGTCGGTCCTGGGCTCATGGGTACAAAGGTGGTAGGATGACTCAGTCCCTATACACCATGGTCCTATAATCCTGTGCATAGTTCTATTTTTGGGCAGAATCCCTGCGACCAGGGCCGGCTTTAGGGTGGTGCGACCGTTGCCACCGCACCGGGTGCTGGCTTCCTGGGGGCGCCGTGTAGCACCTGCTGCAGCGTTTCTTTCCCCCGGCAATTACCAGGCCTCACATAAATGTCAAGATAACTCGTGTGATTAATTATCTTCCTGGAGAGAGATCAGCATTTTGTATATTTGAGGTTTTGTCTTTTAGGTGAAGTTAGTGCAGAGGGTTAATATGCCTGCTGTAAAGAATGTGTACCAAGTAGATTACAGAGTGCATATGATGTAAAATGATCAGCAGATTACTGCTTTAAAAAGAGGCATCCTTTTATTACTTGCAATTTATGACGTAAAGTCCTAATATAGAATAGTGAGCTAATAACTTTCATCCCAGAACTGCATACACACTGCAAAGCATACATTATTAGAACATTGATTAATGTTGCAAAAAGGGTTAATTTGGCTAGAAATCGATTCTTATTATTAAAGAAAGCTCCCAATTATGTGGTTTCCTTTTCGACTCTGAGTTTGTGCTTCTCCACACCAAGCACTCTTAAACTATACTGCCTACCAGTATGGATGACATGTGACTCCTACACTTTCAGTCCTTTGGCTTACGTAACATTTCCTATACACTGATTTACACACCTATGATTGATTGTCTCTGTGTAATGTGTGTGTGATGCAAAGTGCTCGGACACCCTACACTGGTATGAGTGGCGCTATATAACTAATTCAATGCATCTGAGAGAGTGTGGTTATGGTGACTTGGTCACTGTTAAAGAGTGCTAGTGAGAGAATCCGTGGTGGAGGTGGTCATTGGGGGGGCGCCAACAAACATTGTCGCACAGGGCGCCACCAGCACTAAAGCCGGCACTGCCTGCGACTACATATTATTCCACTGATGAAAGAGGTGGAAGGACACAGGCAAATGACTGGGGTTGGATTGCAACGGCCCTAAATAATCATCATCAACATTCTTTCCTGATATATATAGATTTTGAATTCATTTGATTTATTATTTTTTCAATAGACCTAGACTATGGGAGAATCTTCTATAAAAGGTGATACTTCTTTTTACATGAAAGCAGTAAAAAGGGAAGAAAACCCCTCGAACATCAACCAGTGATGTTTTCTCAAACAAAATGAACTGTGGACCCATGCAATTTAATTTATCTGATTTCAGTATTCAAATTGCTTTACTAAGAGGTTTACATATATAATGATATCTATAATTCAGAATGAAATTGTTATAAATATCTTCGTCCCTCAAATTAGCACGAAGCAAAACATTCTTCTGATTGTTATGAAAATATTAATATCCCTAGCATCCGTTTATGAATATTTTATACACACGGGTAATTTTAATTACATTTTGCCAATATGAACATCAGTCACAACAGAGGAAAAACGGGTAAATGAAGTTTTGGAGACCTCATATCATAAAGTACGGTTATTTGAGAGTAGGTCTCCTGGATTTATTAGCTGCTTTGCATTTGAGAGCCATGTCAGCATATTGCCCGTCATCCCAATTATTTCACATTGTCCGGAAGCTCTGTTGCTTTAGATGATAGTTTTGTAATATTTCATTGATTGACATCTGTGCTTGATTTGAAATAGGGGTGGGCGATAAACTCTGCTCCACCAGCAGAGTTAGCAGAGCGTTTTCCCCGCTCCACGCTACGCTTGTAACATCCAGTTCTGGCAAAACTCCACCGACCGCCGCGTGGCAGACATTTTTCTCGCGTGCAGCTTGCCAATGTTAGGTTGGTGAGCGTAAGTCAGAGTTTGCACCCCCGAGCACGATTATCAGGTGCTAGAACGAAACCTGGCACCATTGAATCAATGTGGTCGGTCGCTGCAAGTCGTGGTTAGCGTGAGAAAGCTGCTGCTCGAGTAGAAAATCTACTCGAATGGCAGAAAGAAGCAGCGCCCTCTGGTGCCCCTCGTGGTGCATTTTACAGCACGGAACAAGCCTCCGTCACCAAAAATCAGCAAGATCAGCTCAACCTGCGGAATCCCGCGCACCCGCGGACCTCCACTGAATCTCTAAGGGGCAGATTTATGTGGCACTTGCGCCACTTTTGCGCCGCTGTTGCGTCACTTTTGTGACGCAGCAGCGGCGCAAATCCTGCGCCATGGTGCGGGGTATTTACAACGTGACGCATCTGGGAGATGCGTCACGTTGTAAAGCCCTGCGCCACATGTAGGCGTTCCAGGGCAGGTGGGGGCGTTCCGGCGCAGGAACGCCTCCTAAAAGTGGCTGAGTGA
Organism: Triturus cristatus; assembly: GCF_964204655.1. Classification (NCBI taxonomy): domain Eukaryota; kingdom Metazoa; phylum Chordata; class Amphibia; order Caudata; family Salamandridae; genus Triturus; species Triturus cristatus. Next base: position 893,573,386 of record NC_140586.1, read on the forward strand.
AATCTACAAGATTTCACTCAGTCACTTTTAGGCCCATGCTGCGTCAAAACCCTGCGCCTGCTTGAAGCAGGCGTAAGGATTGACGCAGCATTGTACAGATAGGGCCCCCCAGAACATTGCTGGAGCTGCGTCGCGCTTGCGACGCAACTCCAGCAATGCGCCACTTTTACGGCACAGATGTGAAGGACTGGGTTATTCTTAAGACCCAGCGGTGCCAGGGAACAACACCTGAAACCTTCGTGGGTTACCTGTTCTGGCGTACCAAACACAGAGACACGGGACACTTCCAGCGACGTCAGAGATCAGCGTTTATTTACTGCAGGGATACAGAGGTCACAAGAAGTACACAACGTGTAGGTTCTCGGAGACTGCTTCAAATTCGTAGAAGTGGATCGCTCCTTTTATACAAGTTTTTGCCATAGCACAGTATGGCGAACAAAGGTTACAACTCAGTTCCCACAATAAACTTCAAAAGGGTCGTGTTCATGTTTCAGGAGGCCGGAACATAATTACAACAGTCTTGCCGGTTCTCAACTGTAAAAACATATTCCCTCCGCAATAAACACATTCCATCCTAACCATAAACACATTAAGAGGAAGGACGAAAAACAGATGCAAGGAAAGGACAAGAATACACAACAGGTTAGAAAAGAGTGTCAGGGGCAATAAAGGAAACTCGATAGAAGGGTCAAAGACCTCGTGTCTAATGTATGCGTGGCTGAAACAATAGACCGGAGCGGCAAGATGAGCCTTGAGCGGGGCCATCTGCCTTACTCGTGTCATTTCCCTCATCGTAAAAGTCACCTCAAAGAAACACGTGTCCTTCGTGCAAGCTTGAAAGTCCCAGGGTCACGAAGCGGACAAAAAGCCCGTTCGCTGGCTACCTGAGGGCAAGAAACAAAATGGATGCTGTATCTAAAATGGAACCCGAGGGTTCGGATGAACAAACCCAAAAATGAAACGAACCATACGTGGCTGCATAGCGAAACTGCGTACACCCACTATACTCGTCATTTGCGGTTCGGGGATACCAAACTCATCCATATTCGTCATCACTCAAAAAGTGCCGTCCCGTCTCATACGGAACCTCAGACGCTCCTTTTGCCCTCATGTAGGCAAGCACTAGTCAAGATCGGAATCTATATCAATATTCATCAGATCGTTCAGCTGCTGCTGGAACATCATCCTATTCATCAACGTCTCCTTGGTAACAGATGGCCGCCTTATACACGTCGCAGCACATAAGCCACATAAGGCAGGACCACACTGTACACAAAGACAACACGTGAACAGAAACGTTACAACAGCCCCTACGATCATTAGAATCTTCCAACCCCAGGTTGACATCAGGCCCCAAAACCATCCCAGGAGCGTCCAATTACCTTCGTCCACGTGTATGGACTCGGAAATCTTGTGCAACTTCGAGATGGCTTGGTAAACAGTTGGAGCATTGTCAGGAATAAAAATGCAACAACTCGAGTGGATAATTTTACACACACCCCCTCTATCTGCAAGAACAACGTCTAGAACCATACGGTTCTGCAACGTCATGAGTCTATCCGCCTGTAGTTCAGCTGTTAGATTACCAAGGGCATTTGCAGTAATATTAGCAGTCGACTCTACCACACGGGTCAACTGTCTTAGGTTCCTACTATTAACCATAGGTCCCCAAAACGGCAAGAAACCCTTAAAGAAGTCTCCTGCTTCTTGACCAGCAGTGTCCTCTTTGCTAATAACGCCTCTCACGACTCTAGTTTTGTGGTAGTCCGAAGCAACTGTGAAAGTCGGAGGTAAAAGATTCGCAATATAACAGGTACCCGAAAAGTCGCGGGGTGACCATGTATACGCGCGTTCATAACATACAAAATAGGTGCCCTTAGCAGTCAGAAAAACAGGGGAGGAGAGCATCGGTAGGACATACGTATCAGTGCAAGCACTGTTCCCAAGTTGTGCTCTTGGATTTCGACCCAAACCTTTCAAGCAGAAATTACCAAGGTGCGGTACAATCCATATTGGGGACGAGCTCTTAAGCTGTCTATCACCCACTGACGTACTATACTCAGTCTCACTCAGATCCTTATAGGCCTGCACTTCTTCATCTGGAATGAGTGATGTATCAAAAATATCTCTATCCAGATCTGCTATGGCTATCGCCAAAGGCTTGTGGTACGGCCCAGGACCAAAATTGACAGACCGTGGCTCTCGACTGGGGTAGGAATCTAGTGCACTACGGAACATAGTTTGGAATGCTCGAGCTGAACCCTGGGAGCTGTATGGAAGGACCAAATACGGAATACCCCTATCCATGGTGTGTGGCATTAACCCACATACCCAACAATTGGTAGTATTCACCACCAACTGATGCTGATGTAGAAGTTGAACAAAGGAATTCTTCATGAATTCCGCACGCCTAACCTGCTCATGTTGAGGCAAAGGATGAAAGGAATGTGGGGAGACAGTGGTGAGGGAACTTAGGTTAGGAGAAAAGGTAGGTGAAACAGAAGGCAAGAACAACGGCACTCCGAAATACACTCCACCCACCAATAACATAGACAAGGCCAGAAACAGTAGAAACACCTGAAACAAAAAACATTTTGTTCGTACAACCCTCCATAATTCTGATCTCTGTGCCAACACCCTTTCTTCTACCACCAGCTTAGAGAATGCCATCCTCTACAAACCGTCCGTGACGTACTTGACGCACTTCGTTCTGAGTAGCGATTATCAATCCCCAGGAGTTCCCAGAGATCGACAAAAGTAACCAACCTAGCGTCAGAAACCTGCTAAACAGAAAGGAGTACCCGCACGGCCCTACGGTGACCCGGATGGCGAGGTTTCCACGAAACGTTCAAATTTATTACAAGTCTCTTAGCAGTGGAAAAGCACAAACAACCCAAAAAGAAAGGATGTAATCGTTCATAATATTCGTAACGTCAAAAACCACTGTACTGTTACTTTTTATTAGTCCTTGAACGAAGAAAGTATCGACTTCTTCCAGGTCGAGTTTGCTCTACAAACAATTGTTCAGCTGACGCAACAGTGTTCGATGAAGTGGACAACGAGTCAGACCTTGGGTTCCCTACTACTGATGACTCCACATGTGGATCTGGCAGTGACGAATCCTCCTCCACAAGTTGAGCGTCACTAAATGGCACAAAGTGCAAAGGAGTCTCAGTTTCTGAGGCCGAAATCCCAGTCCTCACCCAACCGTCAGTTGGTAAGGGGATCGGTACCTTCTTTGTGTGGCTGGCGTGCACCCAGTTTTTCCGACCCTCCAGTCGAACCGCTGTCCTCGTCGTCAATAAGACTTGATAGGGTCCGACGAATCTTGGCTCCAAGTTACGCTTTCGACCAAAATTTCGGGTAACCACCCAGTCTCCTGGCCGGAGCTGGTGTCCAGGACCCTCTGTCTGCGCCGGTAGAGCTTCAAGGACCTGTTGATGGATTAACCGTAGTTTAGTGGTCAAATCATGCAAGTAATCAATTAACATTGGATACTCAAGACTATCAAAAGCCCTAGGCCTCGGGACTCCCCAAATATTCGCAGGGCGACCGAACACAATCTCATATGGGCTAAGCCCTACTCGAGAGTGTACGGTTGCTCTGGTCGATAGGAGAGCCAGAGGCAAGGCATCAGGCCATGACAGACCAGTCGTAGCTTGAACCTTAGCGAGTTTCAGCTTCAGGGTACCATTGTACCCTTCAACCAAACCCGCTGCCTGAGGATGATTAGCACTGTGGAATTTCTGTCGAATTCCCAGGCCCTTACACACACTCTGCATTACACTTCCCACAAACTCACTCCCATTATCCGACCATACAATCCGTGGCATTCCGTACCGAGGAAAGTATTCCTTCAGCAGGATTTTTGCTGTGGACAGGGCAGTGTTATCCTTAAGAGGATAGGCCTCAATCCATCTGGAGAACGCGCAAACCACAACCAAAACATACTTCAGGTTATTGCATCTCTCCATATGGATAAAGTCCAGCTGGATAACCTCAAAGGGACAAGCAGGAGGAGCAAAATGACCAGGAGGAGTGGGGGTGCCTTTTCCGGGATTATGCATCAAACACACCATACAATTCTTAACCACTCTTTCGGCACACTTAGCAATACCCTCATTCCTCCATACAGGGGACAAGAACTTACATATTCCTTTCGCACTAATATGTGACAACCCATGAGCCATCGTCACGACAGCTAATACGTACGCATCTGGTAACATCCACCTCTGACATTCCGTCAGGTCAACCCAACATCCATGCATATCCAATTTCCCTGTACTTTCTTTCCACTTGGTCTTTTCAGCTTCAGTAGCTTCGTTCTGAATTGCTTTCACACTCTCAACGGTATTTTCACACATACCAGTCTCCATCGGCCACCTTACTGAACTCGTAACATACATTCGAGTCGCAATATTCTTAGCCGTTTCCTTAGCGATTTCATCCGCAAATGCATAACCACGACCAACATCATCCGTCACTTTTCGATGTGCACTGCATTTAACAATCGCCACTTGTTTAGGCAACGTAAGTGCATCCAAAAGATCATTCACGAGATGCCCGTGTTGGATCTTCGTACCATGCGATGTCATAAATCCTCTTTCTCTCCACAATCTTCCAAAGTTATGCGCAACACCGAATGCATACTGACTGTCAGTAAACACATTCATTCGCTTTCCCTTCGACAGAACACACGCTCTTGTCAATGCAATTAACTCTGCCGCTTGCGCGGAATTCTGGTTCAATCTCGCAGTTTCCACAACCGTGCTCAACGTCACCACAGCATACGCAGTCGTCACATCGCCATTCGGCAATTTGAAGCAAGAACCATCCACATACAAAGTACCATCGGGATCTGCCAAGGGAGTGTTTTTCAGGTCCACACGACCTTTTGTTTCTTCCTCAGTCCGTAAATAACAATCATGTGGCAGCACATCATCTGATTCCATATTAATCGGCAACAATGTCGCCGGATTCAGTACATTACAAGGTTTGATCTGTATATGACTTGCCAAAAGGGTCAGCTCGTACCCAGACAACCTTGCACTCGTCAGATGTTGAGTCTTTGTCCGATTCAAGAGCGTATCAACTGCATGCGGAACCATTACTATGAGCATATTATCCATGACCAAACCTGCGGATTGTCGAATAGACGCCGCAGCTGCCGCTGTCGCCCTCAAGCAACTCGGCAACGCTCTAGCTACCGGGTCTAAGGTCGAGGAAAAATATGCACACGGACGCTGCTTATCACCAAATTGTTGCGTTAAAACACTCAACGCACAACCGTCCCTCTCATGGACGTATAATGTGAATGGCTTGCTGTAATCAGGAGTACCTAACACAGGAGCCGAACACAACGCATCACGTAGTTCAGAAAAACTTTTCTGACATTCCTCCGTCCAAGGCAAAGGAGTCGAAACGTCCTTGCACGTGAGAGCTACCAATGGCTTCGCTAACAGTGAAAAGTTCGGAATCCACTGTCTGCAGTATGACGTGATACCTAGAAAGGCACGCACATCTCTCTGAGTTGTTGGCACAGTCATTCGAGCAATTGCTGCAATTCGTTCAGGGGTCAACCTTCTTCCCACCTTTGACAATAAGTGACCGAGATAGGTAACTTCTTGACAACAATATTGCAGTTTGGAAGGTGACACTTTATGATGTAATGCACAGAGATGCTGTAACAGAGACACTGTAGCGGCTCTACAGAGCTGTTCAGTGTCAGCAGCGACCAATAGATCATCAACGTACTGAATCAAGGCTGCACCAGCCGGTAACACAAACGCATCAAGTTGACTCTTAAGAGCTTGGCTGTAAATTGATGGACTCTCACAGTAGCCCTGTGGTGCGCGCTTGAATCTGAAACTGCGACCACCTAATGAGAAACCGAACAAATCTCTGCTTTCCTCAGCAATCGGAATGCTAAAGAACGCATTCTTCAGATCGATCACCGAGAACCATGATGCAGTGGCTGGAATCAGAGTCAGTAAAGCTGTAATGTCTGGCACCACAGGAAACTGCGGAACAACGACTTTATTCACCTCCCGTAAGTCGATAACTAGACGGTACACAGGAGGTTTGGAGGGATCCGTTCGTTTCAGAATAGGCAACACGGGACTATTGCACACATTACCCCGTGTCTCCTCAATAACATCTTTACCGATCAGATCGTAAATGATCGCTAACAATGCCCTTTCACCATCAAGGGAAATACGATACTGAGGTATACGTGGCAAACGCGCACCAACTTTCAGTTGGACAACATAAGGTGGTATATCCAACAGGCCCACGTCATTGGGACCTGTCGCCCACAAGGAGTCCGGAAGAGATCTCAATGCCGCCGGGAGCTTGTCGATCGATAAATACATAGGGGAAATCACGCTTTTACCCAACGTAAGCTCCACACCCGTAGGAGAACAGTACAAAGTCGCATGTAACCTTTTCAACAAATCTAAGCCCGAAAGATTCTCACCACAACCAGTAGTCAAAATCAAAGGAGCTTCCAGCTCATGAGACCCAATTGTAAGGGGCAAAGGGCTAGAAACTGGATTGCTAACGGGGGCGCCAGAGAATCCAACGGAAACATTCGTTAAGCCAGACAAAGGCGCTCCAGGGAGTTTCGAATGCATGATGGAACTTTTTGCTGCACCAGTGTCCAACAGAAAAGGCTCAACGACGCCCAAAGTGGCTACTGCAACATAAGGCCCTCTCTGATCAACCGGAACTGATACTTCTCCCTTCCTTTGTCCATGGCTGTCCTAGTAGATACCATCCGCATCAACATCACACTCAACATAGCAATCATCCACATGATACTGTGCAGACCGACCGGACGATGGTTCGCGTCGATCGAAACAATTGTGCGAGTCCGAAGACGTGGCAAAGCGGTCGGCCTGATTCTGGGTAACTCCGCGACCTCTACCACGGGAAGCCTGTTGAGGACCACTACGTCCTCCTCGAGCCGACACACCATTGGTCCTATCACGGAGAACCGGACAATCGAACTTCAGATGGCCCTCCCCACGACAATATGCGCATTGATTATATCCCAGCACAAAGCGAGGTGCGGGCGAAACATTTCGCGTCTGCGATCTGGAGAACTGTGGTTGTGATCTGTTTAGCTGCTGTGTATCACTGAAATTCGAACGCGGAGGATAGGCTTGCTGCAATAAGACCTTAGTTTTAAGATCCTTCGTTTTCTTATCTGCGCGCTCACTTTCCTCCTTTTCTCTATTTTCGTAATATTGGGCCGTAGCCAATATTTGGGCAGTGGTAGAAACAGCCCACGAACTCTCAGAATTCTTCAACTTGTTGCTAAGGTCGGGCAACAAGTTCGATACAAACTTATCAACGAACAGCCGCTGACCACCCTCAGAACCCATGTCCTGACCGCTATGATCAACAAACGCTTCCTCAAATCTCGTAAAGAAATCAGAAACGCTTTCATCCCTCTTTTGTTTGCACGCTGATAATTTGTCCCAATTGACGCGCATCGCTGGCATAAGTGTTTTCATGAGGGTAATTATCCTCTGAGGCAAAGCCACAATAATCTGTTCAGGTTTAGCCCCACCGACCTGCCGGGCATCTGCCGCTGTAAGGGCAGCCCAGTCACCGCCTAGCTCGGCTACGTGATTCTCGTGACGAATTTTCGCCCAAATCGGCTGAGGCACCACATTGCCAAACAACATGTCAATATCGGCTAGGTTCATGACAGTAGCATCCACCAATTGGGACAGCTCCTTGTAATAACCCGCAGGATTCTTACGGGGATCAGGCAAGGATTGCTTCACTTGTAAAACTTCCGATCGTTTCCAAGGGAGGTGTATCCACACTCTCTGGAAATGGCCTGGGACAGGAGGGTTAGCAGCCGGATCACCTGGCATCCATACCGGGGGAACTTCCCGCATGGGATATTGACCAGGTTGTGCCATCCATTCCGCAGTCGCGTCCTTAAACAACGCACGAGGTTGCACCGTACATCGAAAGGATAACAAGCGTTCTAGGGCCTCTCGAACTTTGTCACCCACGATTACACCCGTGGCAAACCGAAGCTGTAGCTCGGAAACCTCAGGTGGCATATCATCAGCTATATCATCGTCCCACTCCTCTTTCAATGACTTACACAATTCTTCGAACACAAATCGTTGCGTGGGCACATTAAACTGAGAAAACGTTTCAAACACTACACGTGGGGTGTATTTAACAGGGTTACGAATCCATCTACGTGCCGTTTTCACCAACGATTCACGTTCTCTACCATCAGGAAGCTGACTGCGTCTTTGAGCGACATCTGAAAGAGTCGAGCCAAGTATCGGCCCAAAAAGCGGAGAATAAAGAGAAGCAACAGCAGTCATGAGACGACTACGAACAGAAGGAGAAGAGGAAGAAGATGCAGGCGTAGCAACAATAGGGGTGGAAACAGTAGAAGTAGACGCAGCAGCAGGAACAACGGGAATGACAGGCTGAGGAGGGACTTGGAAAGGTGCAGTAGGGAGAGAAACCGGAACAAGAGGATGTACGATCTGTGGCCCAAGGGGATTCGGAAGTACGGGAGGAACGGCGGGCTGACCAGCAGCCGCCAAAACAGCGGGTTGAGGAAGAGGTGGACGAACGGGACCCATAACATCGGGAGCATAGGGAGGTGGGGATTTCATCAGATAAGACAAGAGCGAATCCTCCACCGCTTCTTCACCTGTCTTGTCAATATTAGAAGGTAGCACCGGATAACATTTATCCACTGCCATATGGTGAAGCCGAGCACTAACTTCCTGCTCTTTCTCATCTTTGTCTAACTGATATTGTTCTGCATTGCGCATCACCGTGATAACACCTTCTCTTTTATTTTTCTTATTCTGTTTGATTTCTTTCTGCTTGGCCTCTTTCCGCCATAACCGGAAGGAATCAAACATGGCCGGCCTAGCTTTCTTCTTAAATAATTTGGCTTCCAAATTATCTAAAACGGTAGTCTCGAAACTACCATGAGATGGCCAACTAAGGACGCCAACAATTTTAGTGTAGCGGACCCAATATTCATTATATACGATAGGACCCACGCCATGACGACTATAGAGCTCGTAAATTGGAGTTCCAACCGGAGGTATCGGACATGAATCCTCCAGCCGGGAATCCATGCTGCAACATTTGAGAAACCCAAACAAAGTACTACGGCCAGGCATCGTGCACACTAACCGAGTATACAAACTTCAAGGGCTATCGAGTTACGATGTCCTCGCAAAAAAATTGCAAGACCCTCGGTTTTTGGCAATTGCAATCGTCAAATAAAACCCAACAACTAAGAACCACGAATGCTATGGAACCATGCAAACAACAAAGCAACACTGGGAGCGACCCACAAATACTTAACTGAGAGAACAATGGCGTCACCAGGAAGGCCCGTCTATCGTCTCGCCGTACAAAGGACTACGCCAGGCGCCAAAACAGGTCGACAGTCAGGGCATCGGTCCGTCGCAGCCGTCAGGAGGCGGGGATCTTCGCGGGAAGAGGCGTCGGGCCACTTATTTCGACAACTGGATCGATGAAGCGGGGTGCACCTTCCCTCGGCGATTTCACACGAAGTTCCTCACGATCGTCGGGCTTTGGACCGGTACCGTTGATGTCGCCCCACGTTGGGCGCCAACTGAAGGACTGGGTTATTCTTAAGACCCAGCGGTGCCAGGGAACAACACCTGAAACCTTCGTGGGTTACCTGTTCTGGCGTACCAAACACAGAGACACGGGACACTTCCAGCGACGTCAGAGATCAGCGTTTATTTACTGCAGGGATACAGAGGTCACAAGAAGTACACAACGTGTAGGTTCTCGGAGACTGCTTCAAATTCGTAGAAGTGGATCGCTCCTTTTATACAAGTTTTTGCCATAGCACAGTATGGCGAACAAAGGTTACAACTCAGTTCCCACAATAAACTTCAAAAGGGTCGTGTTCATGTTTCAGGAGGCCGGAACATAATTACAACAGTCTTGCCGGTTCTCAACTGTAAAAACATATTCCCTCCGCAATAAACACATTCCATCCTAACCATAAACACATTAAGAGGAAGGACGAAAAACAGATGCAAGGAAAGGACAAGAATACACAACAGGTTAGAAAAGAGTGTCAGGGGCAATAAAGGAAACTCGATAGAAGGGTCAAAGACCTCGTGTCTAATGTATGCGTGGCTGAAACAATAGACCGGAGCGGCAAGATGAGCCTTGAGCGGGGCCATCTGCCTTACTCGTGTCATTTCCCTCATCGTAAAAGTCACCTCAAAGAAACACGTGTCCTTCGTGCAAGCTTGAAAGTCCCAGGGTCACGAAGCGGACAAAAAGCCCGTTCGCTGGCTACCTGAGGGCAAGAAACAAAATGGATGCTGTATCTAAAATGGAACCCGAGGGTTCGGATGAACAAACCCAAAAATGAAACGAACCATACGTGGCTGCATAGCGAAACTGCGTACACCCACTATACTCGTCATTTGCGGTTCGGGGATACCAAACTCATCCATATTCGTCATCACTCAAAAAGTGCCGTCCCGTCTCATACGGAACCTCAGATGCGTCACGCATCTGTGCCGTTTTTGCCCCATGATGCGCCGCATTATAAATGCGGCGCATCCATGGTGGCGCAGCTGTGGCGCATAATAATTGGCGCATCCCTGCTGATATGCAGGGATGCGCCAGTTAACATAAATCTGCCCCTAAGATTTTTTATGTAACTCCATGGCATTCTGCAGAGTGAAACTCTGCGAGTTCTGCTCACCCCTAGTTTGAAGCAGTTCTGTGGACTGGAAAGTATCAATTTTGTACTGACTTCTAGTGTTCATGTTGTTTTTGCCTCCTGTACAGAGTCCAGACTTTTAAGGGTATTGGACAATCGTTACGGTTTGGAAATTGGCAGACACAATCTCATGTAATGGACATAGTGGCAACATTAACAACACAGGTGAGTTCATGCTGCTTGAATCAGAGATCAGCAATATTTTCGACCACGACTCTATAGAACAGACATTTCACACAGCAGCCCCTACCATCCTTCTGCTGTTTGTGACCAGTCACATTTTTCATGCAGAGCTAGGAGCAGAAGTAGAAATGGTGGCAGGTGGTGGATGGGACCTCAACATAGGTCCTTACAACTGGATTATTACAAGAAGTCAGTGCCTAATTTGTAAAATATTAAGTGCCAGGGCTCTGACCAGGAGGCCACTGCAGCTTGCACCACCCACCGCCCCTGTCATCGCTGCCAAAACCACTACTAACCTGTTCTCTTGCATGTAAATGCGACAGTAAAGATTATTCCAGGTCCCCAAAGCTACAGGAATGCCTGGGAAGGCAGGTATTAGTAATATTTATGTATATTGTTCCCCTAAACAGCTGTAATACTGCTCCTCTCTAAATTACATGAGCAGCGCCACCTTGTGGCAGACTGCCCTAAGTGTAGTGTTGACAATTAGGTGCCGGTGCCGAGCACCGGAAACCAATTAAGTGCCGGTGCTCAGCACCGGCTCAAATTAAGCACTGCAAGAAGTGGATGGGGTAAGTGTACAGAGGTTTCTTTAGGTGCCAAGACCATACCGACTAATTTGACCCTTTGGATTCCAGGGCATGGCCGTGAGAGATACACACACCCTAGCAGCTATAGGGATTCAAGAGCCTTGCATTGCCTCAACATAACTTCATGTTCATGGGTGTGCTGTCAAACATAAAGTGAGAAGTCCAGAGGTATTTACAAGTTTCACAAACAATGAAACAGACATCTTTGTTAATAATGTTATTTTCCCAGGACCAAACAATTTGATGAAACGAGGAAGCTGGAATTGACACCACAGTTTCCTGTTTTCAAACTCTTAAATGTTACTGCTATGACCTCCTGCAAAGCAGCCATCAGAAGGATTTGCTCATTTCAACTCACAGCTTTCAGCAGTCAATGCTGCAAAGGTTTTGCAGTGTTTCCTACATCACACCAATCAAGCCATCACTGGAGAAGAAGAGGTCTGCAGTGGTATTTTTTTAACTGACTGTGACTGAGAACTATAGTCTATATTCATACCAGTGTGGTAGTGCTTTGTCTCTCTTGTTTGTCTCTCTCTGTCCTTCTCTCTTTTTCCCTTATCTTTTTCTTTCTGTCCAGTCCACTAATTCTCTCCCTCCCTTTCTGTTACTTCTGCACCATCTCTCTCTCTTTTCCCCTTCCTAGCTCAGTCTCTCTTTCATTCACTAAACATTCATTGTGATCGTCTGGAGGACCTGACAATATCACAAGAATACCAGTTGACCTGAACTGCAAGCTCTTGTAAATCAAACTTATCACCTCAAAAGTATGGACTCCCTTCAAGGTTCCTCCTGCACCCCTGCAATGCCCCATTCCACTGGCCAGGAATCACTTTAGGGCCACTTCAGATGGCAGGTAGCTTGCGGCTGAGCCGCTTGCAATCAACCCTCTTTGTTCAGGTCTGATTGGCCTCTCCGCGGAGTCTGACCATTAGTGGACAGTCACCTGCAGACCAAGTAGGAGGTCAACTGGAGAGAAAACGCAACCCCCACCTTTTGCGCGCTGGGACGTCTTCACACAAGCTGAGACCTCTGCATTTCACAAACTACATTCCTCGCAAGGCAAGACCAGTCTTCAGGGCTGGGCAGGGCTTTGACTCCACCAAGATTTTCTCTGCTGGGCTGCAGCCCTTGGGGGGGGGGGGGCAGTTTGAGCAGCTCCTGGTGCCTCTGTCACTTTTCCCTGCTACTTGTAGCAGGCTCAGAGAGGCTTCAGAAGAGGAAATGACAGGGAGGGAGAGGGAAGGTAGGGAGAAGAGAGAGTGGAGAGAAGGAGACAGAATGGATGGATGAAAAGAGAGTGATAGCATGAGTACACATAGGGAGCAGGGGAGGTCTGTGCAGGCCTGTTTTCCCACTTCTGATTATGCCAGTGGGATTCTCTTTCTGGGTTCTATCCCGGAGTTGTTTGATGATAGAGTCATCTTTGAAATAGCCATGTTTTTAACTGTCTTCTTAAGTGTATATGCTCTTGAATGCTTTGAAGTTTGACTGGTATCGAAGAAGGAACTTGGCGGCTTCTACTGAGAAGACAGTGCCTCTTGTGGACTTCTTATGCACAGGCCATGTCATGACCTGTGACTCAAGCCTTGGAGAGCAGTGTCCTGTTCCGCTTGTATTGCTTGAATTTACCTTGTAGGTATAGCGATCCTTCTCCTTCTTCTAACTATAGGCAGCCAGTGGAGTGATTGCAGAACAGAGGTCATGCATTCTCTAGGGTGAAAATGAGAGAAAATTAAGAGAGAGACTTCCAGCAGCATTTAGGACTAGCTGTATTTTGTGAATGATAAATCTGTGTGTATAGGCTGATGGCACAGTCAAGCTTGGAGATTACGAGTGTGAGGATAGCTTGCAGTTTTTGTTGGTATCTAATGCATGTAGAAGGCATTCTTTATGACGTTGTTAACATGTGGGAGCAGGGATAGGTTGGAATCTACGGTTATGCCTAGGTTTCTGACTTGTCTTTATGTTGTTAAGGGATCTCAAGTTCCTCGGGCCATATGGCCGGAGACTGCTATTTTTACCATTGTCCCCAGGTTGTGATCAGTGTCTTTTGGAGTTGAGCTTTAGGTGGTTTCTCATCACCATATGTTAATGGGGAAACAGCAGTCATCAGGTTTTGAATTGTAGAGGTCTTTCAGGCCATCCTTTTTCAGAATGATTTGTGTGTCCTCTGCATAGTTGTAAAAGATGTGTTTGAATCAGTGCTTCAAGTCAAGTCAAGTAAAACTTTGTTTGGCCACATTTTGACCATAAAAGCACATTTACACAAAAAAAAACAAAAAAAAAAACTATGCAATACATAATAAAAAGGGCAGGTCCAATAATTAATATACAATTACCATGTGTAAATTTCTAAGCCCTTATGTATATTTGATTTGACAAGGCAGGGATGATGCACCGTCATACACCTAGATAAAATGTTTTTATACAGTAATAACACATAATTAAAAACAGTGCTCCCTAAAAAATTACAGTTCTAGTCCCAGTTCAGTGCATAATCGAACTTTTTCCTTTGTTGTAAGGCTCCTGCTAAAAAACTCGCAACCCCATAACATATCACATGTGAAGGCAGTGTTTGCAGATATATCAGAGCTGGTCTCACTTGTGCAAAATGGCAATGGTTTAAAAGTGGTAGGATATATTTTATATGCAGATCATTATAAAAACCACACAAAAACATAACATTTAATAGCTCTTGGTCTGAAAAGTAATCACAAGAACAGGGCTTTAGGGTCCCTGGCTTAGAAAAACCCTTGAGGACCGTAAGACACCAATGAATATAACTAAATCTGATTAAAGGAAAACGATGGTGTTAATTTTTAATAAAAGACCAAAAAGGGTGTTCTAAGGTCCCAGGACTTAATATTATATATTGTCCTATCGTGGGTTTATTAAGTTCGCTATTTTCCCTTTCCACCATCCTCTTAGTTAGAAATTGTCTTTTAATATATTTCAACTCACCAGGGTACATCTGTCTGGGATGTGTGGAAAGTTCAGGGCGCCCTATTTTTGCTAGCTGCTGAAAGATGTAACCTAACCAGGGAACATCTGCAGCCCTATCTAGCCTCATACAATCTTCTAGAATGAATTGGTTTAAAGAAGGAGTGGGGCTAGACCATATGTTTTGCCACCATGTTAAAGGGGCCACTGCTAAGCAATCAGAAATATATCCCTGGCCTCAGTGCTTAATTTATAAACAAATAAGTTCCTGGACCCTCATCGGGAGTCCACTGCAGCTTGCACCACCCATTACCCCTGTCAGCCCTGCCAATGACAGTACCAACCAAACTGCTAACCATCACACTCCTGCAAATGTGACAATTCAGACTATTCCAGGACACCCAACATTATAACATTAGTTAGGTGGCAGGTTTTATTAATTTGTAATGTCTATCCAGTTACTAAGCAAGTGTTGTGGTGTTCATCTCTAAATTTGGCAATCACCGCCACCATGTGGCAGACTGCCATAAGTGCCAGTGTTGAAATTAGGTGCCGGTGCTGAGCACCGGAAACCACTGGCTCAAAATAAGCACTGGTTCAAATAATTTAATCAGGTCTGGTAAGAGGGTTATGTAGATGTTGAATAAGAGAGGAGATATGAAGAACCAAGGTACAGCACACTGATGAGTGTGAGGACCTGATGTGAAAGGTGGTAGATAAACCCCCCCCGTTGTCTCTTATCATTTTCATGTATTTCGTGATGATGGATTCTTTGTAGCATCATGTGGTGGTGGACTCCATGAAACGCAGCTGACAAGTGCATAAGCAATACGGAAGCCACTCAGTTATTACCCACTGTGAGTTTTAAGTTTTCCTAAATGGACATGATGGTTGGCTCTGTGCCTCTGAAGCTGGACTGTTGATATGACATGAAGTCATTTTTTTCTGTACATTTAAAAAGTTGAGTAATCACTGGTCTTTGGAACATTTTTGCTAGGATTTGAGCTTTTGGTATAGCTCTGTGGTTTTCTGGGTCAGATAGGTGAAGGTTTGCTATTTGAGAAGTTGTGTAATGTAGGTGGTTTTCAGCACAGGTAGGAATTAAACTGGTTCCAGGACTTGATGAGTATGCCTCTAGCTATCTCTGCTGAACAGGTTGTGCAAAGGATAGCATTAAATGTTTTTAAAGCTCTGAAGGTGATCCTGATGGCCTGCATGTGAAGATAATGCCAAGGAATTATTTTGTCTGAGAGGGGATTAAAATAATTTAGTTTTGCAAAATTGCTATTGTCTCTTTATATAGGGGTTGGACCATTTATTGGGGTGGTGATGTGTGTGTTCTCCTTAAGGTAATTTCCTGTCTTTCTAAATTATTTAGATATATTTCATGGAGCTGTTGTCACAGAAGTCTTGCAGTTGTGTTTTTTCTGTGCTTTCACATTCAGAATTGTGGAACTCGGCTAGAATCTTATGGCGCTCCTTAGAAGCACAGTCAGCTTCAGTTATGTGTGTTAGAATAGTGTTGTCTTTTTGTGTTCCTGATGGTTCTTCTGTAGGCTCTGTTGTAGTGGCATACTGTGATTTTGTCTATTTCACCTCTTGACTTTATCCACTTGCGTTGTAGTATAGCGCTGGGCGAATTCCGCCGCGGTGCTGAAGGGTTCGTGCGCGGGCGGGCCCATGACGGAACGGTTCCGTCATGAGCACAGCTCAACCGTGGCTCATGACGGAACCGTTCCGTCATGAGCATGGAAGGGGTTAAGTTAATTTTTCTTTCTTTTAATGTCATTAATCAATACAATGTTCTTTTTGTGACTAACGCTAAATGTGGTCTTTATTGATATCCCTTCAATGCAGTGGAGATTCTGTTCTGGGAAATGTATATGTCTTGAGGTCATATATTTATCAGGGCCTTTCAAGATGGCAATTGAGTTCATGGAGGGCTATTTTTTTCATTGTCTGTATGAGTATTTGCTGTTTGTGGTTGTTGACGTCTTTGGAGTGTTGTTGATATGCGTGTTGATCCTGAAGGTGACATCAGCAAGGGTTTAGTCATCCATAGTGAAGTTTTTAACAAATGTTATTTTTTGTGATTTTTGTGTTAATGGATAACGGCCAGCCCTCTTACAATTTTGCAAAGATTTTTGTTGATGATGCAAAATTCAGGTCAGATGTCTTTGTGGCATGTGGGTGCAGATTCTTTGCTGAGCCGTGTTTCCGTAAAGAAGTCTGGTGTAGTTTCTATGACACATCCCTGTTCCTGATTCAATGGTGTTTCTCTCTATTATTGTGTTTGTCCCACCCAAGAGCATTTCAATCTCACGGTGCTCTGACTAGAATATGTATTCTTCTTCTGTTGATGTCAATCCTTTCTCTTCTGTGGTTGGGGAGGACTATTTTCTCTTCCTTCTCCCACATCTGTCTTTGTTTAACCTAAGCTCACCCTATCTAATGACCTCTTACACCTGCGCCCTCATTTTTCAAAAACTTTCATTCATTTTTTGGCACCCCTGTGGTATCAATGGGCGGCTACCTTAAAATGTTTTTTTATCATTACAAAGTGGCCCTCTCTGAGTGCATGTATGCATGCCTGCACGGCAGGCATCTAAGTATGGCAGACCTGCCAACATAAATGGTGCCACCATGTGGAATAGGATATCATTTTCCTTCAGAAGGTCACTGTAAAGAGGAGCTGGATCAAAAGGTTGGATGGAAACTCCTTCATCAAGAGGGTTTCCGGCTCATGTTTGTAGACTCTGCACAGCCGATGTCCATAATGCGGTGTGAAAACACCCCAGGATATCGGAGGCAGAAGGAGAACCTTTCATGTTTTATTGCCTTTTTTTTCCAGGGGAGGGAAAGAAGTGCCTCACAAGCAGTGTCACCACAAACTCTCACCCCTCCAAGGTCCCACCTCACCCCTCCTCTTGCATAGTGAATAATGTTTAGAAGTTGGCATATCTGGAATGAGGTTGTTATATTTTAACAAATCCCATCCTAAATTGGCAACCACCGATGTATGGCTCCATAGGGGCCATCCTTGAATTGGGTTTTTAATATAACCCAAAAATGAATTCAAAGCATTAGAAATGGATTAAACAATGGCTGCTATGGATGCATGTACACCTGGGGTGGCCATCTTTGAAAGGTCGTTGTTGAAACATCACAAATAAATTCATAGATGGTGCCAACGCATCCCATGCAGTCATCTTTTAATGTATCTGTAATATTTTAGAACTGGTTCCAAGATGGCTGCCATAGCAAAGCACACATATAAGCCACACAAAGCTTTAACAAATCAATAGATGTCACTGCTAAGACCTATTGGTTATGACAGTTTATTACATTAAGACCACCCTTCCTCACCATCACCTGGCCTCCATCTCTCACCTCTTTCAACTCAGTTCATCTATCTGCACGTTAGAGAAAGATTTTCTCTGACTACAAGTTTGGTTTTGCAAAACACAGTAGGGCCACAATTTTGTGGTGCCAATGATACCAAAGATGCCCTCAGCAGGAGGCGCTGTGGGCAAAACACTTTTGTGACCTCAGAAGAGCTAGGTAATGAATAATGGTATTAATGGGAACACCAGCGATCTGCATAAACAGAAATATCAATAGAAGGCTTATTGGCGAAAAGCAGGGCGAGCGACAGGTGCATCCCTGTGATCTTGTGATGAGATGGATCGAGGCTGGCCATATGCTTACACTTCAGCTGAAGTACCCATTTTTCCAGTGTTCTCTGAATCCCTCCCATTCTTCCAGCTTTGTGTTCCATGATACCATCTGATGTGCCAAGAGTGGGAGAGGCAGGAGCTTGCTACAGACTCCTTGCAACTCTTGACTGAAGACTGTAAATGTAGGAGAAAGCTTGTGTACCTATTCATTTTCATATATAGTGCTGCACAGTGCCTTAAACTGTTTCAGTATACAAAACAGTGATAGATGGAAGGCTTGAATTAATCTCAGCCACTGGTGATCACTCGGGCCACATCCCAATCCATTGTTATTTTGTACACAATGCCACCTCAGCAGCAGCCCGCAACTTCACACAGTGGCTGGCCGCCTGTGCCGACGACCTCGCCCCACTGAAGAACCCACTCACCAGGCCCAGAAGCAAGAAGGCCCCCTGGTTCACCGAGGAACTCAAGGACTCCAAGAAGGCCTGCCGCATCCTCGAGAAGGCCTGGCTCCTCGACAAAACCACCGACAACATGACCGCCCTCAAACACGCCACCCGCAGACATCACCAGCTAATCCGCACCACCAAGAAGAAATCTCTGAAGGAACGACTGGACAACAACGCCCATGACAGCAAGGAGCTCTTCAACATCGTCAAGGAGTTCTCCAACCCCAGCACCGGCAACAACGACATTACTCCTTCACATGACCTCTGCGACTCCCTCGCCTCGTACTTCCACCGCAAGATTGCCGACATCCACAACAGTTTTGGTGCTCCACCCCCGCACCCATCGGTCGAACCCACGCACCCCGCCGCCACCCTCCAGACATGGACCGAGGTGACCACCGAAGACACGGCCCGCATGATGAACACCATCCACTCCGGATCTCCGACCGACCCGTGTCCCCACCATATCTTCAACAAGGCAGACTCCACCATCGCACCCCACCTCCAAGACATCATCAACACCTCCTTCGACACAGCCACCTTCCCAGAGAGCTGGAAGCATGCCGAGCTCAGCGCCCTGCTGAAGAAACCAACAGCGGACCCGACCGACCTCAAGAATTTCCGCCCCATCTCGCTCCTTCCTTTCCCTGCCAAAGTCATCGAGAAGGTCGTCAACAAGCAACTGTCCGCCTTCCTCGAGACGAATGGATCCCTCGACCCATCGCAGTCCGGATTCAGAGCCAACCACAGCACCGAGACTGCCCTCATCGCAGCTACCGACGACATCCGAGCCCTGCTCGACAACAGGGAGACAGCGGCGCTCATCCTCCTGGACCTCTCCGCAGCATTTGACACTGTCTGCCACCGCACCCTAGTCCAACGCCTCAACGACACCGGCATCCAAGGGAAGGCTCTGGAATGGATCACCTCATACATCGCCGGCAGAACACAGAGAGTACGCCTCCCTCCGTTCTGCTCCGAGGCCACCGAAGTCATCTGCGGCGTCCCGCAAGGATCGTCGCTCAGCCCCACCCTCTTCAACGTCTACATGAAACCCCTCGCCGCCATCGCACGCCAACACAACCTCAACATCATCTCCTATGCCGACGACACCCAGCTCATCCTCTCCCTCACCAGAGACCCCGACACCGCCAAAGCCAGCCTACACGAAGGGATGAAAGACGTCACCGAATGGATGACCATCAGCCGCCTGAAACTGAACACAGACAAGACAGAAGTCCTCATCCTTGGACCATCACCCTCCGCATGTGACGACTCCTGGTGGCCCCCGGCCCTAGGCACCGCACCCAAGCCAACGGACCATGCACGCAACTTGGGCTTCATCCTGGACTCCTCCCTATTGATGACCAGACAAGTCAACGCCGCCTCCTCATCATGCTTCCACACCCTCCGCATGCTCCGCAAGATCTTCCGACGGATCACTTTAGGGCCACTTCAGATGGCAGGTAGCTTGCGGCTGAGCCGCTTGCAATCAACCCTCTTTGTTCAGGTCTGATTGGCCTCTCCGCGGAGTCTGACCATTAGTGGACAGTCACCTGCAGACCAAGTAGGAGGTCAACTGGAGAGAAAACGCAACCCCCACCTTTTGCGCGCTGGGACGTCTTCACACAAGCTGAGACCTCTGCATTTCACAAACTACATTCCTCGCAAGGCAAGACCAGTCTTCAGGGCTGGGCAGGGCTTTGACTCCACCAAGATTTTCTCTGCTGGGCTGCAGCCCTTGGGGGGGGGGCAGTTTGAGCAGCTCCTGGTGCCTCTGTCACTTTTCCCTGCTACTTGTAGCAGGCTCAGAGAGGCTTCAGAAGAGGAAATGACAGGGAGGGGGGGGGAGGTAGTGAGAATAGAGAGTGGAGAGAAGGAGACATAATGGATGGATGAGAAGAGAGTGATAGCATGAGTACACATAGGGCGCAGGGGAGGTCTGTGCATTTTTCCCACTTCGGATTATGCCAGTGGGATTCTCTTTCTGGGTTCTATCCCGGAGTTGTTTGATGATAGAGTCATCTTTGAAATAGCCATGTTTTTAACTGTCTTCTTAAGTGTATATGCTCTTGAATGCTTTGAAGTTTAACTGGTATCGAAGAAGGAACTTGGCGGCTTCTACTGAGAAGACAGTGCCTCTTGTGGACTTCTTATGCACAGGCCATGTCATGACCTGTGACTCAAGCCTTGGAGAGCAGTGTCCTGTTCCGCTTGTATTGCTTGAATTTACCTTGTAGGTATAGCGATCCTTCTCCTTCTTCTAACTATAGGCAGCCAGTGGAGTGATTGCAGAACAGAGGTCATGCATTCTCTAGGGTGAAAATGAGAGAAAATTAAGAGAGAGACTTCCAGCAGCATTTAGGACTAGCTGTATTTTGTGAATGATAAATCTGTGTGTATAGGCTGATGGCACAGTCAAGCTTGGAGATTACGAGTGTGAGGATAGCTTGCAGTTTTTGTTGGTATCTAATGCATGTAGAAGGCATTCTTTATGACGTTGTTAACATGTGGGAGCAGGGATAGGTTGGAATCTACGGTTATGCCTAGGTTTCTGACTTGTCTTTATGTTGTTAAGGGATCTCAAGTTCCTCGGGCCATATGGCCGGAGACTGCTATTTTTACCATTGTCCCCAGGTTGTGATCAGTGTCTTTTGGAGTTGAGCTTTAGGTGGTTTCTCATCACCATATGTTAATGGGGAAACAGCAGTCATCAGGTTTTGAATTGTAGAGGTCTTTCAGGCCATCCTTTTTCAGAATGATTTGTGTGTCCTCTGCATAGTTGTAAAAGATGTGTTTGAATCAGTGCTTCAAGTCAAGTCAAGTAAAACTTTGTTTGGCCACATTTTGACCATAAAAGCACATTTACACAAAAAAAAAACAAAAAAAAAACTATGCAATACATAATAAAAAGGGCAGGTCCAATAATTAATATACAATTACCATGTGTAAATTTCTAAGCCCTTATGTATATTTGATTTGACAAGGCAGGGATGATGCACCGTCATACACCTAGATAAAATGTTTTTATACAGTAATAACACATAATTAAAAACAGTGCTCCCTAAAAAATTACAGTTCTAGTCCCAGTTCAGTGCATAATCGAACTTTTTCCTTTGTTGTAAGGCTCCTGCTAAAAAACTCGCAACCCCATAACATATCACATGTGAAGGCAGTGTTTGCAGATATATCAGAGCTGGTCTCACTTGTGCAAAATGGCAATGGTTTAAAAGTGGTAGGATATATTTTATATGCAGATCATTATAAAAACCACACAAAAACATAACATTTAATAGCTCTTGGTCTGAAAAGTAATCACAAGAACAGGGCTTTAGGGTCCCTGGCTTAGAAAAACCCTTGAGGACCGTAAGACACCAATGAATATAACTAAATCTGATTAAAGGAAAACGATGGTGTTAATTTTTAATAAAAGACCAAAAAGGGTGTTCTAAGGTCCCAGGACTTAATATTATATATTGTCCTATCGTGGGTTTATTAAGTTCGCTATTTTCCCTTTCCACCATCCTCTTAGTTAGAAATTGTCTTTTAATATATTTCAACTCACCAGGGTACATCTGTCTGGGATGTGTGGAAAGTTCAGGGCGCCCTATTTTTGCTAGCTGCTGAAAGATGTAACCTAACCAGGGAACATCTGCAGCCCTATCTAGCCTCATACAATCGTCTAGAATGAATTGGTTTAAAGAAGGAGTGGGGCTAGACCATATGTTTTGCCACCATGTTAAAGGGGCCACTGCTAAGCAATCAGAAATATATCCCTGGCCTCAGTGCTTAATTTATAAACAAATAAGTTCCTGGACCCTCATCGGGAGTCCACTGCAGCTTGCACCACCCATTGCCCCTGTCAGCCCTGCCAATGACAGTACCAACCAAACTGCTAACCATCACACTCCTGCAAATGTGACAATTCAGACTATTCCAGGACACCCAACATTATAACATTAGTTAGGTGGCAGGTTTTATTAATTTGTAATGTCTATCCAGTTACTAAGCAAGTGTTGTGGTGTTCATCTCTAAATTTGGCAATCACCGCCACCATGTGGCAGACTGCCATAAGTGCCAGTGTTGAAATTAGGTGCCGGTGCTGAGCACCGGAAACCACTGGCTCAAAATAAGCACTGGTTCAAATAATTTAATCAGGTCTGGTAAGAGGGTTATGTAGATGTTGAATAAGAGAGGAGATATGAAGAACCAAGGTACAGCACACTGATGAGTGTGAGGACCTGATGTGAAAGGTGGTAGATAAACCCCCCCCGTTGTCTCTTATCATTTTCATGTATTTCGTGATGATGGATTCTTTGTAGCATCATGTGGTGGTGGACTCCATGAAACGCAGCTGACAAGTGCATAAGCAATACGGAAGCCACTCAGTTATTACCCACTGTGAGTTTTAAGTTTTCCTAAATGGACATGATGGTTGGCTCTGTGCCTCTGAAGCTGGACTGTTGATATGACATGAAGTCATTTTTTTCTGTACATTTAAAAAGTTGAGTAATCACTGGTCTTTGGAACATTTTTGCTAGGATTTGAGCTTTTGGTATAGCTCTGTGGTTTTCTGGGTCAGATAGGTGAAGGTTTGCTATTTGAGAAGTTGTGTAATGTAGGTGGTTTTCAGCACAGGTAGGAATTAAACTGGTTCCAGGACTTGATGAGTATGCCTCTAGCTATCTCTGCTGAACAGGTTGTGCAAAGGATAGCATTAAATGTTTTTAAAGCTCTGAAGGTGATCCTGATGGCCTGCATGTGAAGATAATGCCAAGGAATTATTTTGTCTGAGAGGGGATTAAAATAATTTAGTTTTGCAAAATTGCTATTGTCTCTTTATATAGGGGTTGGACCATTTATTGGGGTGGTGATGTGTGTGTTCTCCTTAAGGTAATTTCCTGTCTTTCTAAATTATTTAGATATATTTCATGGAGCTGTTGTCACAGAAGTCTTGCAGTTGTGTTTTTTCTGTGCTTTCACATTCAGAATTGTGGAACTCGGCTAGAATCTTATGGCGCTCCTTAGAAGCACAGTCAGCTTCAGTTATGTGTGTTAGAATAGTGTTGTCTTTTTGTGTTCCTGATGGTTCTTCTGTAGGCTCTGTTGTAGTGGCATACTGTGATTTTGTCTATTTCACCTCTTGACTTTATCCACTTGCGTTGTAGTATAGCGCTGGGCGAATTCCGCCGCGGTGCTGAAGGGTTCGTGCGCGGGCGGGCCCATGACGGAACGGTTCCGTCATGAGCACAGCTCAACCGTGGCTCATGACGGAACCGTTCCGTCATGAGCATGGAAGGGGTTAAGTTAATTTTTCTTTCTTTTAATGTCATTAATCAATACAATGTTCTTTTTGTGACTAACGCTAAATGTGGTCTTTATTGATATCCCTTCAATGCAGTGGAGATTCTGTTCTGGGAAATGTATATGTCTTGAGGTCATATATTTATCAGGGCCTTTCAAGATGGCAATTGAGTTCATGGAGGGCTATTTTTTTCATTGTCTGTATGAGTATTTGCTGTTTGTGGTTGTTGACGTCTTTGGAGTGTTGTTGATATGCGTGTTGATCCTGAAGGTGACATCAGCAAGGGTTTAGTCATCCATAGTGAAGTTTTTAACAAATGTTATTTTTTGTGATTTTTGTGTTAATGGATAACGGCCAGCCCTCTTACAATTTTGCAAAGATTTTTGTTGATGATGCAAAATTCAGGTCAGATGTCTTTGTGGCATGTGGGTGCAGATTCTTTGCTGAGCCGTGTTTCCGTAAAGAAGTCTGGTGTAGTTTCTATGACACATCCCTGTTCCTGATTCAATGGTGTTTCTCTCTATTATTGTGTTTGTCCCACCCAAGAGCATTTCAATCTCACGGTGCTCTGACTAGAATATGTATTCTTCTTCTGTTGATGTCAATCCTTTCTCTTCTGTGGTTGGGGAGGACTATTTTCTCTTCCTTCTCCCACATCTGTCTTTGTTTAACCTAAGCTCACCCTATCTAATGACCTCTTACACCTGCGCCCTCATTTTTCAAAAACTTTCATTCATTTTTTGGCACCCCTGTGGTATCAATGGGCGGCTACCTTAAAATGTTTTTTTATCATTACAAAATGGCCCTCTCTGAGTGCATGTATGCATGCCTGCACGGCAGGCATCTAAGTATGGCAGACCTGCCAACATAAATGGTGCCACCATGTGGAATAGGATATCATTTTCCTTCAGAAGGTCACTGTAAAGAGGAGCTGGATCAAAAGGTTGGATGGAAACTCCTTCATCAAGAGGGTTTCCGGCTCATGTTTGTAGACTCTGCACAGCCGATGTCCATAATGCGGTGTGAAAACACCCCAGGATATCGGAGGCAGAAGGAGAACCTTTCATGTTTTATTGCCTTTTTTTTCCAGGGGAGGGAAAGAAGTGCCTCACAAGCAGTGTCACCACAAACTCTCACCCCTCCAAGGTCCCACCTCACCCCTCCTCTTGCATAGTGAATAATGTTTAGAAGTTGGCATATCTGGAATGAGGTTGTTATATTTTAACAAATCCCATCCTAAATTGGCAACCACCGATGTATGGCTCCATAGGGGCCATCCTTGAATTGGGTTTTTAATATAACCCAAAAATGAATTCAAAGCATTAGAAATGGATTAAACAATGGCTGCTATGGATGCATGTACACCTGGGGTGGCCATCTTTGAAAGGTCGTTGTTGAAACATCACAAATAAATTCATAGATGGTGCCAACGCATCCCATGCAGTCATCTTTTAATGTATCTGTAATATTTTAGAACTGGTTCCAAGATGGCTGCCATAGCAAAGCACACATATAAGCCACACAAAGCTTTAACAAATCAATAGATGTCACTGCTAAGACCTATTGGTTATGACAGTTTATTACATTAAGACCACCCTTCCTCACCATCACCTGGCCTCCATCTCTCACCTCTTTCAACTCAGTTCATCTATCTGCACGTTAGAGAAAGATTTTCTCTGACTACAAGTTTGGTTTTGCAAAACACAGTAGGGCCACAATTTTGTGGTGCCAATGATACCAAAGATGCCCTCAGCAGGAGGCGCTGTGGGCAAAACACTTTTGTGACCTCAGAAGAGCTAGGTAATGAATAATGGTATTAATGGGAACACCAGCGATCTGCATAAACAGAAATATCAATAGAAGGCTTATTGGCGAAAAGCAGGGCGAGCGACAGGTGCATCCCTGTGATCTTGTGATGAGATGGATCGAGGCTGGCCATATGCTTACACTTCAGCTGAAGTACCCATTTTTCCAGTGTTCTCTGAATCCCTCCCATTCTTCCAGCTTTGTGTTCCATGATACCATCTGATGTGCCAAGAGTGGGAGAGGCAGGAGCTTGCTACAGACTCCTTGCAACTCTTGACTGAAGACTGTAAATGTAGGAGAAAGCTTGTGTACCTATTCATTTTCATATATAGTGCTGCACAGTGCCTTAAACTGTTTCAGTATACAAAACAGTGATAGATGGAAGGCTTGAATTAATCTCAGCCACTGGTGATCACTCGGGCCACATCCCAATCCATTGTTATTTTGTACACAATGCCACCTCAGCAGCAGCCCGCAACTTCACACAGTGGCTGGCCGCCTGTGCCGACGACCTCGCCCCACTGAAGAACCCACTCACCAGGCCCAGAAGCAAGAAGGCCCCCTGGTTCACCGAGGAACTCAAGGACTCCAAGAAGGCCTGCCGCATCCTCGAGAAGGCCTGGCTCCTCGACAAAACCACCGACAACATGACCGCCCTCAAACACGCCACCCGCAGACATCACCAGCTAATCCGCACCACCAAGAAGAAATCTCTGAAGGAACGACTGGACAACAACGCCCATGACAGCAAGGAGCTCTTCAACATCGTCAAGGAGTTCTCCAACCCCAGCACCGGCAACAACGACATTACTCCTTCACATGACCTCTGCGACTCCCTCGCCTCGTACTTCCACCGCAAGATTGCCGACATCCACAACAGTTTTGGTGCTCCACCCCCGCACCCATCGGTCGAACCCACGCACCCCGCCGCCACCCTCCAGACATGGACCGAGGTGACCACCGAAGACACGGCCCGCATGATGAACACCATCCACTCCGGATCTCCGACCGACCCGTGTCCCCACCATATCTTCAACAAGGCAGACTCCACCATCGCACCCCACCTCCAAGACATCATCAACACCTCCTTCGACACAGCCACCTTCCCAGAGAGCTGGAAGCATGCCGAGCTCAGCGCCCTGCTGAAGAAACCAACAGCGGACCCGACCGACCTCAAGAATTTCCGCCCCATCTCGCTCCTTCCTTTCCCTGCCAAAGTCATCGAGAAGGTCGTCAACAAGCAACTGTCCGCCTTCCTCGAGACGAATGGATCCCTCGACCCATCGCAGTCCGGATTCAGAGCCAACCACAGCACCGAGACTGCCCTCATCGCAGCTACCGACGACATCCGAGCCCTGCTCGACAACAGGGAGACAGCGGCGCTCATCCTCCTGGACCTCTCCGCAGCATTTGACACTGTCTGCCACCGCACCCTAGTCCAACGCCTCAACGACACCGGCATCCAAGGGAAGGCTCTGGAATGGATCACCTCATACATCGCCGGCAGAACACAGAGAGTACGCCTCCCTCCGTTCTGCTCCGAGGCCACCGAAGTCATCTGCGGCGTCCCGCAAGGATCGTCGCTCAGCCCCACCCTCTTCAACGTCTACATGAAACCCCTCGCCGCCATCGCACGCCAACACAACCTCAACATCATCTCCTATGCCGACGACACCCAGCTCATCCTCTCCCTCACCAGAGACCCCGACACCGCCAAAGCCAGCCTACACGAAGGGATGAAAGACGTCACCGAATGGATGACCATCAGCCGCCTGAAACTGAACACAGACAAGACAGAAGTCCTCATCCTTGGACCATCACCCTCCGCATGTGACGACTCCTGGTGGCCCCCGGCCCTAGGCACCGCACCCAAGCCAACGGACCATGCACGCAACTTGGGCTTCATCCTGGACTCCTCCCTATTGATGACCAGACAAGTCAACGCCGCCTCCTCATCATGCTTCCACACCCTCCGCATGCTCCGCAAGATCTTCCGACGGATCACTTTAGGGCCACTTCAGATGGCAGGTAGCTTGCGGCTGAGCCGCTTGCAATCAACCCTCTTTGTTCAGGTCTGATTGGCCTCTCCGCGGAGTCTGACCATTAGTGGACAGTCACCTGCAGACCAAGTAGGAGGTCAACTGGAGAGAAAACGCAACCCCCACCTTTTGCGCGCTGGGACGTCTTCACACAAGCTGAGACCTCTGCATTTCACAAACTACATTCCTCGCAAGGCAAGACCAGTCTTCAGGGCTGGGCAGGGCTTTGACTCCACCAAGATTTTCTCTGCTGGGCTGCAGCCCTTGGGGGGGGGGCAGTTTGAGCAGCTCCTGGTGCCTCTGTCACTTTTCCCTGCTACTTGTAGCAGGCTCAGAGAGGCTTCAGAAGAGGAAATGACAGGGAGGGGGGGGGAGGTAGTGAGAATAGAGAGTGGAGAGAAGGAGACATAATGGATGGATGAGAAGAGAGTGATAGCATGAGTACACATAGGGCGCAGGGGAGGTCTGTGCATTTTTCCCACTTCGGATTATGCCAGTGGGATTCTCTTTCTGGGTTCTATCCCGGAGTTGTTTGATGATAGAGTCATCTTTGAAATAGCCATGTTTTTAACTGTCTTCTTAAGTGTATATGCTCTTGAATGCTTTGAAGTTTAACTGGTATCGAAGAAGGAACTTGGCGGCTTCTACTGAGAAGACAGTGCCTCTTGTGGACTTCTTATGCACAGGCCATGTCATGACCTGTGACTCAAGCCTTGGAGAGCAGTGTCCTGTTCCGCTTGTATTGCTTGAATTTACCTTGTAGGTATAGCGATCCTTCTCCTTCTTCTAACTATAGGCAGCCAGTGGAGTGATTGCAGAACAGAGGTCATGCATTCTCTAGGGTGAAAATGAGAGAAAATTAAGAGAGAGACTTCCAGCAGCATTTAGGACTAGCTGTATTTTGTGAATGATAAATCTGTGTGTATAGGCTGATGGCACAGTCAAGCTTGGAGATTACGAGTGTGAGGATAGCTTGCAGTTTTTGTTGGTATCTAATGCATGTAGAAGGCATTCTTTATGACGTTGTTAACATGTGGGAGCAGGGATAGGTTGGAATCTACGGTTATGCCTAGGTTTCTGACTTGTCTTTATGTTGTTAAGGGATCTCAAGTTCCTCGGGCCATATGGCCGGAGACTGCTATTTTTACCATTGTCCCCAGGTTGTGATCAGTGTCTTTTGGAGTTGAGCTTTAGGTGGTTTCTCATCACCATATGTTAATGGGGAAACAGCAGTCATCAGGTTTTGAATTGTAGAGGTCTTTCAGGCCATCCTTTTTCAGAATGATTTGTGTGTCCTCTGCATAGTTGTAAAAGATGTGTTTGAATCAGTGCTTCAAGTCAAGTCAAGTAAAACTTTGTTTGGCCACATTTTGACCATAAAAGCACATTTACACAAAAAAAAAACAAAAAAAAAACTATGCAATACATAATAAAAAGGGCAGGTCCAATAATTAATATACAATTACCATGTGTAAATTTCTAAGCCCTTATGTATATTTGATTTGACAAGGCAGGGATGATGCACCGTCATACACCTAGATAAAATGTTTTTATACAGTAATAACACATAATTAAAAACAGTGCTCCCTAAAAAATTACAGTTCTAGTCCCAGTTCAGTGCATAATCGAACTTTTTCCTTTGTTGTAAGGCTCCTGCTAAAAAACTCGCAACCCCATAACATATCACATGTGAAGGCAGTGTTTGCAGATATATCAGAGCTGGTCTCACTTGTGCAAAATGGCAATGGTTTAAAAGTGGTAGGATATATTTTATATGCAGATCATTATAAAAACCACACAAAAACATAACATTTAATAGCTCTTGGTCTGAAAAGTAATCACAAGAACAGGGCTTTAGGGTCCCTGGCTTAGAAAAACCCTTGAGGACCGTAAGACACCAATGAATATAACTAAATCTGATTAAAGGAAAACGATGGTGTTAATTTTTAATAAAAGACCAAAAAGGGTGTTCTAAGGTCCCAGGACTTAATATTATATATTGTCCTATCGTGGGTTTATTAAGTTCGCTATTTTCCCTTTCCACCATCCTCTTAGTTAGAAATTGTCTTTTAATATATTTCAACTCACCAGGGTACATCTGTCTGGGATGTGTGGAAAGTTCAGGGCGCCCTATTTTTGCTAGCTGCTGAAAGATGTAACCTAACCAGGGAACATCTGCAGCCCTATCTAGCCTCATACAATCGTCTAGAATGAATTGGTTTAAAGAAGGAGTGGGGCTAGACCATATGTTTTGCCACCATGTTAAAGGGGCCACTGCTAAGCAATCAGAAATATATCCCTGGCCTCAGTGCTTAATTTATAAACAAATAAGTTCCTGGACCCTCATCGGGAGTCCACTGCAGCTTGCACCACCCATTGCCCCTGTCAGCCCTGCCAATGACAGTACCAACCAAACTGCTAACCATCACACTCCTGCAAATGTGACAATTCAGACTATTCCAGGACACCCAACATTATAACATTAGTTAGGTGGCAGGTTTTATTAATTTGTAATGTCTATCCAGTTACTAAGCAAGTGTTGTGGTGTTCATCTCTAAATTTGGCAATCACCGCCACCATGTGGCAGACTGCCATAAGTGCCAGTGTTGAAATTAGGTGCCGGTGCTGAGCACCGGAAACCACTGGCTCAAAATAAGCACTGGTTCAAATAATTTAATCAGGTCTGGTAAGAGGGTTATGTAGATGTTGAATAAGAGAGGAGATATGAAGAACCAAGGTACAGCACACTGATGAGTGTGAGGACCTGATGTGAAAGGTGGTAGATAAACCCCCCCCGTTGTCTCTTATCATTTTCATGTATTTCGTGATGATGGATTCTTTGTAGCATCATGTGGTGGTGGACTCCATGAAACGCAGCTGACAAGTGCATAAGCAATACGGAAGCCACTCAGTTATTACCCACTGTGAGTTTTAAGTTTTCCTAAATGGACATGATGGTTGGCTCTGTGCCTCTGAAGCTGGACTGTTGATATGACATGAAGTCATTTTTTTCTGTACATTTAAAAAGTTGAGTAATCACTGGTCTTTGGAACATTTTTGCTAGGATTTGAGCTTTTGGTATAGCTCTGTGGTTTTCTGGGTCAGATAGGTGAAGGTTTGCTATTTGAGAAGTTGTGTAATGTAGGTGGTTTTCAGCACAGGTAGGAATTAAACTGGTTCCAGGACTTGATGAGTATGCCTCTAGCTATCTCTGCTGAACAGGTTGTGCAAAGGATAGCATTAAATGTTTTTAAAGCTCTGAAGGTGATCCTGATGGCCTGCATGTGAAGATAATGCCAAGGAATTATTTTGTCTGAGAGGGGATTAAAATAATTTAGTTTTGCAAAATTGCTATTGTCTCTTTATATAGGGGTTGGACCATTTATTGGGGTGGTGATGTGTGTGTTCTCCTTAAGGTAATTTCCTGTCTTTCTAAATTATTTAGATATATTTCATGGAGCTGTTGTCACAGAAGTCTTGCAGTTGTGTTTTTTCTGTGCTTTCACATTCAGAATTGTGGAACTCGGCTAGAATCTTATGGCGCTCCTTAGAAGCACAGTCAGCTTCAGTTATGTGTGTTAGAATAGTGTTGTCTTTTTGTGTTCCTGATGGTTCTTCTGTAGGCTCTGTTGTAGTGGCATACTGTGATTTTGTCTATTTCACCTCTTGACTTTATCCACTTGCGTTGTAGTATATTAAGTTAATTTTTCTTTCTTTTAATGTCATTAATCAATACAATGTTCTTTTTGTGACTAACGCTAAATGTGGTCTTTATTGATATCCCTTCAATGCAGTGGAGATTCTGTTCTGGGAAATGTATATGTCTTGAGGTCATATATTTATCAGGGCCTTTCAAGATGGCAATTGAGTTCATGGAGGGCTATTTTTTTCATTGTCTGTATGAGTATTTGCTGTTTGTGGTTGTTGACGTCTTTGGAGTGTTGTTGATATGCGTGTTGATCCTGAAGGTGACATCAGCAAGGGTTTAGTCATCCATAGTGAAGTTTTTAACAAATGTTATTTTTTGTGATTTTTGTGTTAATGGATAACGGCCAGCCCTCTTACAATTTTGCAAAGATTTTTGTTGATGATGCAAAATTCAGGTCAGATGTCTTTGTGGCATGTGGGTGCAGATTCTTTGCTGAGCCGTGTTTCCGTAAAGAAGTCTGGTGTAGTTTCTATGACACATCCCTGTTCCTGATTCAATGGTGTTTCTCTCTATTATTGTGTTTGTCCCACCCAAGAGCATTTCAATCTCACGGTGCTCTGACTAGAATATGTATTCTTCTTCTGTTGATGTCAATCCTTTCTCTTCTGTGGTTGGGGAGGACTATTTTCTCTTCCTTCTCCCACATCTGTCTTTGTTTGCCCTAAGCTCACCCTATCTAATGACCTCTTACACCTGCGCCCTCATTTTTCAAAAACTTTCATTCATTTTTTGGCACCCCTGTGGTATCAATGGGCGGCTACCTTAAAATGTTTTTTTATCATTACAAAATGGCCCTCTCTGAGTGCATGTATGCATGCCTGCACGGCAGGCATCTAAGTATGGCAGACCTGCCAACATAAATGGTGCCACCATGTGGAATAGGATATCATTTTCCTTCAGAAGGTCACTGTAAAGAGGAGCTGGATCAAAAGGTTGGATGGAAACTCCTTCATCAAGAGGGTTTCCGGCTCATGTTTGTAGACTCTGCACAGCCGATGTCCATAATGCGGTGTGAAAACACCCCAGGATATCGGAGGCAGAAGGAGAACCTTTCATGTTTTATTGCCTTTTTTTTCCAGGGGAGGGAAAGAAGTGCCTCACAAGCAGTGTCACCACAAACTCTCACCCCTCCAAGGTCCCACCTCACCCCTCCTCTTGCATAGTGAATAATGTTTAGAAGTTGGCATATCTGGAATGAGGTTGTTATATTTTAACAAATCCCATCCTAAATTGGCAACCACCGATGTATGGCTCCATAGGGGCCATCCTTGAATTGGGTTTTTAATATAACCCAAAAATGAATTCAAAGCATTAGAAATGGATTAAACAATGGCTGCTATGGATGCATGTACACCTGGGGTGGCCATCTTTGAAAGGTCGTTGTTGAAACATCACAAATAAATTCATAGATGGTGCCAACGCATCCCATGCAGTCATCTTTTAATGTATCTGTAATATTTTAGAACTGGTTCCAAGATGGCTGCCATAGCAAAGCACACATATAAGCCACACAAAGCTTTAACAAATCAATAGATGTCACTGCTAAGACCTATTGGTTATGACAGTTTATTACATTAAGACCACCCTTCCTCACCATCACCTGGCCTCCATCTCTCACCTCTTTCAACTCAGTTCATCTATCTGCACGTTAGAGAAAGATTTTCTCTGACTACAAGTTTGGTTTTGCAAAACACAGTAGGGACACAATTTTGTGGTGCCAATGATACCAAAGATGCCCTCAGCAGGAGGCGCTGTGGGCAAAACACTTTTGTGACCTCAGAAGAGCTAGGTAATGAATAATGGTATTAATGGGAACACCAGCGATCTGCATAAACAGAAATATCAATAGAAGGCTTATTGGCGAAAAGCAGGGCGAGCGACAGGTGCATCCCTGTGATCTTGTGATGAGATGGATCGAGGCTGGCCATATGCTTACACTTCAGCTGAAGTACCCATTTTTCCAGTGTTCTCTGAATCCCTCCCATTCTTCCAGCTTTGTGTTCCATGATACCATCTGATGTGCCAAGAGTGGGAGAGGCAGGAGCTTGCTACAGACTCCTTGCAACTCTTGACTGAAGACTGTAAATGTAGGAGAAAGCTTGTGTACCTATTCATTTTCATATATAGTGCTGCACAGTGCCTTAAACTGTTTCAGTATACAAAACAGTGATAGATGGAAGGCTTGAATTAATCTCAGCCACTGGTAATCACTCGGGCCACATCCCAATCCATTGTTATTTTGTACACAATGCCACCTCAGCAGCAGCCCGCAACTTCACACAGTGGCTGGCCGCCTGTGCCGACGACCTCGCCCCACTGAAGAACCCACTCACCAGGCCCAGAAGCAAGAAGGCCCCCTGGTTCACCGAGGAACTCAAGGACTCCAAGAAGGCCTGCCGCATCCTCGAGAAGGCCTGGCTCCTCGACAAAACCACCGACAACATGACCGCCCTCAAACACGCCACCCGCAGACATCACCAGCTAATCCGCACCACCAAGAAGAAATCTCTGAAGGAACGACTGGACAACAACGCCCATGACAGCAAGGAGCTCTTCAACATCGTCAAGGAGTTCTCCAACCCCAGCACCGGCAACAACGACATTACTCCTTCACATGACCTCTGCGACTCCCTCGCCTCGTACTTCCACCGCAAGATTGCCGACATCCACAACAGTTTTGGTGCTCCACCCCCGCACCCATCGGTCGAACCCACGCACCCCGCCGCCACCCTCCAGACATGGACCGAGGTGACCACCGAAGACACGGCCCGCATGATGAACACCATCCACTCCGGATCTCCGACCGACCCGTGTCCCCACCATATCTTCAACAAGGCAGACTCCACCATCGCACCCCACCTCCAAGACATCATCAACACCTCCTTCGACACAGCCTCCTTCCCAGAGAGCTGGAAGCATGCCGAGCTCAGCGCCCTGCTGAAGAAACCAACAGCGGACCCGACCGACCTCAAGAATTTCCGCCCCATCTCGCTCCTTCCTTTCCCTGCCAAAGTCATCGAGAAGGTCGTCAACAAGCAACTGTCCGCCTTCCTCGAGACGAATGGATCCCTCGACCCATCGCAGTCCGGATTCAGAGCCAACCACAGCACCGAGACTGCCCTCATCGCAGCTACCGATGACATCCGAGCCCTGCTCGACAACAGGGAAACAGCGGCGCTCATCCTCCTGGACCTCTGCGCAGCATTTGACACTGTCTGCCACCGCACCCTAGTCCAACGCCTCAACGACACCGGCATCCAAGGGAAGGCTCTGGAATGGATCACCTCATACATCGCCGGCAGAACACAGAGAGTACGCCTCCCTCCGTTCTGCTCCGAGGCCACCGAAGTCATCTGCGGCGTCCCGCAAGGATCGTCGCTCAGCCCCACCCTCTTCAACGTCTACATGAAACCCCTCGCCGCCATCGCACGCCAACACAACCTCAACATCATCTCCTATGCCGACGACACCCAGCTCATCCTCTCCCTCACCAGAGACCCCGACACCGCCAAAGCCAGCCTACACGAAGGGATGAAAGACGTCACCGAATGGATGACCATCAGCCGCCTGAAACTGAACACAGACAAGACAGAAGTCCTCATCCTTGGACCATCACCCTCCGCATGTGACGACTCCTGGTGGCCCCCGGCCCTAGGCACCGCACCCAAGCCAACGGACCATGCACGCAACTTGGGCTTCATCCTGGACTCCTCCCTATTGATGACCAGACAAGTCAACGCCGCCTCCTCATCATGCTTCCACACCCTCCGCATGCTCCGCAAGATCTTCCGACGGATCCCGACCGAAACCAGGAAGACGGTCACCCAGGCCCTCGTCACCAGCCGACTAGACTACGGAAACACCCTCTACGCCGGAACCACAGCCAAACTTCAGAAAAGACTCCAGCGTATCCAGAACGCCTCCGCCCGACTCATCCTGGATGTCCCCCGACGCAGCCACATCGCGAGCCACCTGAGAGACCTGCACTGGCTCCCTGTCAACAAGAGAATCACGTTCAGACTCCTCACCCACACAAATCCCTCCACGACCTGGGCCCAAGGTACCTCAACGACCGCCTGACCTTCTACACACCCACCCGCCAGCTACGATCTGCGCACCTCGCCCTCGCCGCCGTTCCCCGCATCCAGAGAGCCACCGCTGGAGGAAGATCCTTCTCCTACCTGGCGGCTTAGACATGGAACTCCCTGCCCATCCGCCTGCGGCTGACCCAGGACCACCTCGCCTTCAGGAAACAGCTCAAGACCTGGCTGTTCGAGCAGTAGCAGACCCCCTCCCCCAAGCGCCTTGAGACCCTTCCGGGTGAGTAGTGCGCGATACAAATTCCTTGATTGATTGATTGATTGACCTCAGTTTGGACCCAGCTATATACAATCAGTCCTGCCCGAACTGTCAAGCCAGGTCCTCATTGAACCAGAACACAAGCAACCCACGACCGGTTTCGCCCAAGTTAGGGGCTCATCAGCTGGGTACAGCCTGGTTCCAGTAACATGAGTGTACAAGGGACCCACGTCTGGGCCTACGGATCGGTATGCAACGTATCAACATGTTGCAACTGAAACCCAGTTGCAAACCATTGAAAAATTAGCAGCTCTTGAGTTGGGGTGATAATGTATTTGCAAAATTGCAAAAATTTCCCTTTCTAAATGGAAAAAAAAACACGTTTGTTGGGGAATAGGCAGTGATCCAGGGGACCACTTTTAACTCTCAAAACAAATTTTTCAAATAAACAAAACTTGTATTTTTAAACATTGCCCTGATTCCTTTAAGAAAAACAGGCTGCAAACTAAACCTAACAAGCATTTGCAATGCAATAGGTCTCGCATTTACGCGACTTTGAGCAATTGACATTGTAAATGACAATGCCTTTTATTTATGTTTTGGGTTTTAAAACATAAATAAAAGGCATTGTCATTTACAATACTAATAGCTTGAATTCTCGCAAATGCTAGACCTATTGCATTGCAATAAAGGGCCTTCTCGACTGCTTGTTAGATTGTAAATATCAGAGGAAGAGACCGGCGTGCGACGTCTTCAAAGTAGTGATGAATAGTTCAGTGAAGAAGATGTGTATGTGTTGTAAATTGCACAGACACAAAGTGTGAAGCTAGAGTAACATATGATCTGAGCTATAAACAATAACAAAGCGCTCCAACACCTTTCGCTCTGTGATCACACTGTCGCAGCTCAGGAGGAAGAGCGGGAGGTGGGCTATTTCCTGCTCTCTCTGTGATTTGGGTGTGCAGTGTGGCATTGTGTACTGTCCTTGCTCTCTTTGGCCTAATGAAAACACTCCAGCTGTAGTAGGGCCCTGGATTCACCTCTTGGTGCAGGGCGGGTTGTGCTTTATGGCAGGCATGGAGAGATGCAGGGATGGTCTTGGCCGTAGCTCCGGCCTCATACAGTGCCTCTGCTATTACTGGTGAGCGAGAGGTGCTGATGTGGTGGTATTGGTGGTGGTGGTGGTATTGGTGGTGGTATTGGTGGTGGTATTGGTGGCATTGGTATTGGTGGTATTGTTGGTGCTGGTATTGGTGGGGGTGGAATTGGTGGAATTGGTGGTGGTGGTTGCATTGGTGGTGGTAGTATTGATGGTAGTATTGGTGGTGGTGGTATTGGTGGTGCTATTGGTGGTAGTGGTGGTGGTGGTGGTACTGGTATTGTTGGTGCTATTGGTGGTGGTGGTATTGGTGGTATTGTTGGTATTGGAGGTATTGGTGGTGGTGGTGGTATTGGTGGTGGGGAATTGGTGGTGGTATTGGTGGTGGTGGTATTAGTGGTGGTGGTGGGATTGGTGTTGGTGGTATTGGTGGTGGTGGTATTGGTTGTGGTGGTGGTGGTATTGGTGTAATAGTGGTGGTGATAATGAAGTTATTGGTAGGCATCTCTGTGAAGTCCCTTTCCAGAAAGGGGCTTGGTATTGTGGTGGTATTGGTGGCAGTATAGGTATTGGTGGTGGTATTGGTATTGGCGGTGGTGGCAGTATTGGTGGTGGTATTAGTGGTGGTATTGGTGGTGATATTGGTGGTGGTGGTGGTATTGGTGGTGGTATTGGTGGTGGTATTGGTGGTGGTGGTGGTATTGGTGGTGGTAGTGATATTGGTGGTGGTGGTAGTGGCAGTATTGGTGGTGGTATTAGTGGTGGTATTGGTGGTGATATTGGTGGTGGTGGCTGTATTGGTCGTGGTATTGGTGGTGGTGGAATTGGTGGTGGTGGTATTGGTGTTGATGGTGGTGGTATTGGTGGTGGTGGTATTGGTGGTGGTATTGGCATTGGTGGTGGTATTGGTGGTGGTGGAATTGGTGGTGGTAGTATTGATGGTGGTGGTATCAGTGATGGTATTGGTGGTGGTAGTATTGGTGGTGGCGGTGGAATTGTGGTGGTGGTATTGGTGGTGGTATTGGTATTTGTGGTGGTGGTATTGGTGGTGGTGGTATTGATGGTGTTGGTGGTAATGGTGGTGGTGGTATTGGTGGTGGTGGTATTGGTGATGGTGGTATTGGTATTGGTGTGGTGGTATTGGTGTTGGTGTTGGTGGTACTGGTGGTGGTGGTATTTGTGGTGGTATTTGTGGCAGGATTGGTGGTGGTATTGGTGGTGGTATTGGTAGTGGTATTGGTGGCAGTGGTATTGGTATTGATGG
This sequence comes from Triturus cristatus, assembly GCF_964204655.1. NCBI lineage: Eukaryota > Metazoa > Chordata > Amphibia > Caudata > Salamandridae > Triturus > Triturus cristatus. The sequence goes on from NC_140586.1 coordinate 893,611,526, forward strand.
TGGTATTGGTGGTGCTGGTATTGGTGGTGGTGGTATCTGTGGTAATGGTGGTATTGGTGGTGGTATTGGTGGTGGTGGTATTGGTGGTGGTGGTAGTGATATTGGTGGTGGTGGTATTGGTGGTGTTGGTAGTGATATTGGTGGTGGTGTTTGGTGGTATTGGTGATGGTATTGATGGTGGTGGTATTGATGGTGGTGGTATTGGTGGTGGTGATATTGGTGGTATTGGTGGTGGTGGTATTGGTGGTGTATTGGTTTTGGTGACATTGGTTGTGGTATTGGTGGTTGTGGTATTGGTGGTGGTATTGGTGGTGGTGGTGGTATTGGTGGTGGTGATATTGGTGTTGGTGGTTTTGTTGGTATTGATGATGGTATTGGTTGTGGTGGAATTGGTGGTGGTATTGGTGGTAGTGATATTGGTGGTGGTGGTTGTCGCAGTATTGGTGGTGGTATTAGTGGTGGTATTGGTGGTGATATTGGTGGAGGTGGTGGTATTGGTGATGGTATTAGTGATGGTATTGGTGGTGATGGTTTTGGTGGTGGCAGTGGAATTGTGGTGGTGGTGTTGGTGGTGGTATTGGTATTGGTGGTGGTGGTATTGGTGGTCGTGGTATTGATGGTGTTGGTGGTATTGATGGTGGTGGTGGTGTTGGTGATGGTGGTATTGGTGTGGTGGTATTGGTGCTGGTGGTATTGGTGGTGGTGGTATTTGTGGTGGTATTGGTGGTGGTGGTGGTATTGGTGGTCGTATTGGTGGTGGTATTGGTATTGATGGTGGTATTGGTGGTGGTGGTATTTGTGGTGGTATTGGTGGTAGTGGTATCGGTGGTAATGGTGGTATTGGTGGTGGTGGTATTGGTGGTGGTGGTAGTGATATTGGTGGTGGTGTTTGGTGGTATTGGTGGTGTTGGTAGTGATATTGGTGGTGGTGTTTGGTGGTATTAGTGGTGGTATTGGTGGTGGTGGTATTGGTGGTGGTGATATTGGTGGTATTGGTGGTGGTGGTGGTGGTATTGTTGTTATTAGAGCAGGCTTTTGAAAAGAACCCATCAGGTGGCTTAGTGCAGATGACATGTAACACAGATGTGCTGTTATCAGCTTCAGCCCATTAGCACAGTATTATGTGCTACCTAGAATTCACATTACTTAATTTGCTAATCATTTCTAAATTAATTTTACTTTGGGGGGGTAGTGCCTACAGACTAAATAACAGGTCCAGTGTAACAATCGAAGTAAAGGGGCCAGTAGCCATGGGAGGTTACAAATTAAAACAAGGCCATACTAAGGCGGGACTAACAAGCCTATTAATGAATTCAAAGGTAGCATTTACAAAGGAAAAAAAGACACAAGTCAATGAAAAATATAGGCGGAGAATTAGAGCAGCTTCTCTCCCATACTCTGCTACAGCAGTCTCGCAGAGCGAGCAGCACATGCGCGCTGCCGCTAGGCTCAACCTAAAAAGTTTACTTTATTGAAAGGCACTCAAAGACATAGTGGTCTACTGTCCTTAGCAGGCCACCATTCCTGTGATGGCCACCATTTGGAGTGAGTAAAAACTTGCAACTTACCTCATTATTATTCTGTTAGTTCCATTCAATAATCTTTATTTGGTCATAACAATGACCATAAAACTAGGCCTGGGCGAAGCACTACGCTACGCTCGCGTAGTTTGCGAAGTTCGCGCTACTTCGCGCTACTTCGCGCTACGCGAACTGCACGTAGCACAGTGCGAACACGCGTAGCGTAGTGTTGCGTAGTGCTGCGGTCATTTTTTGCTTGCTCGCGGTCCTCAACGTCAAGTTGGCGACCGCGAGCAAGCAAAATGACATCCTGGCGAGACTTTTTCCTTGTTCGCGATCGCGAGCATGGAAAATAAACCTCCCGGCGAGATTCCCAACGCGAGAAGGTCAGGTTTCTCATTGCGAAGGGTCGCGTATGCTCACGACCGCTCGCGATGAGAAACTACCAGTTCGCGTTGAGAAAGCTGCAGCTCGAGTAAAAATCTACTCGAGCAGCAGAAAACTACAGCTCGCACTGTGCAAGATGCCATTTTCAATGATTGCACAGTGCCGGTTGCTTGTCCGCACTGTGCAATCATTGAAAACAACATCTTGCACAGTGCGAACATGTTACTTCGCAGTTCGCGAAGTGCTACGCGTAGCTCGCGTAGTGCGAACTTCACTTTGCGTAGCTTCGCGAAGTGCTACTTCGCGAACTACGCCCACCCTTACATAAAACACAAATCAAAAAATACATTTAATATCATACAGTTTTTCAGAGTTAGAGTTATAAGAGTAAATATAAAAAGACCATACATCAATTAACACATGGTTTAAAAATACAGTAAAAATATGGATTATAGCAGTAACAATTTTTAGCATAGCATAGAAAATATCCACACGCGGATAGCAGAAACTATAACAATATAATTTTAATTTTGAAAGTTAACATATAAGCACCAGGATAAAATTAATATTCAGATTAAAAAAGAAGATTAATCGACATAAGCTAGGTCAGATTGCTTCCTACTCAGAATCAGAATATAGCCAATCAATGTATTAGTATAAACCTCAGTTGTTTACAATCTTTACTGGTCATAAAAATACTGATCACAAATTGCAAACAGTCAATAGTGCATCAGTCCATAACCTTTCAGTGAGTGACCCCGTCTGAAGTAAACTGATTATTAGAGTCCTGAGGCTTCTGCAGAATGTACAGATGTCCAGGCAGCTTCTCACTCATTGTCTCAGTGTGCGTCATCTCAGCAAAGAGGCCAAAGGATGAAAGGGCTAAGGACTTGTAACCATGACTGGCATCTCATATTTAGGGGTCGGACAATACCTTGGCGTCTTCAGGCATAAGTGAGATCCCTCGGTATCATGAAAAGAGAATTATGTTTTAGGCACATAAATGCCTGTTCAAACACAGGCTATTCAATGAATAGTACCAAATCTGTTTTTAAAAAAATACCACATTATATTTCTAACCTCTCCACATTAATATCTGATACATACCTGCTTTTGGAAGGTATCCTGTTCCTCATGGCACCTTCAAACTCAGAAGCATCACTATTAAATTTTGAGCATGTCAAGAACACATGCCCCAACCTATCGGGTGCTTGCTGTTTCACTCCCAGTTTTCCTTACACTCAAGTGGTTTGCTCTTAATAAGACATAGGTGACGAGAGACAAGCCACAATCTAGTCATCCGCATTAAACTGCGGATACATTTTTGTATGTATTGATAAATTTCCACAGAACTCTATAAACACAGTTTATCACATCATGGATAAAAATAGCTTGAAAATATTTAAATCCTAAAACATATTTAATCTAACAAGGAAAACACAATAAAGGAACAGCATAACTTATAGTACAGCCATTTCTTCTAACACACATAGGGGCTGATTTATCAAAATGTCACCAACGCAGCCTGGCAAGACACCCTGCTGCGCTGAACTGCGTGAAAGAGAGAGGTCAGGAATCTGCCATATTTAACACTATATGCCCCGTTCCTGCCTTCTCCGTGCCTAGTGCCAATGCAGGCACCCTGGCACCACTGCTCCAGGGCGCCTGCGTTGGAGGCAGGAATATTTCTGTGCAAAAAGGCGCATCTTCCTGGCGCAAAAACAATCCTTTGAGGGGTTTTCCTCTTTCTACGTGTGCTCAAGAGTGCAGCACACGCAGAAAGAGGAAAAAACGAGGACACATAAAGAAAATTCTCCCTGTTGTACCTCACCTGGGTAGGCATAGCATTTTTATGCATTCTCAGGTCTACCACTCATGGTAAATCTGGAAATGCGCCAAAATCCATGGGTGGATGCATGAAAACACCCACGGTCCATCCATGGATGTGAGTGCAGCACACGCAGAAAGAGGAAAAAAACGAGGACATAATAAATATAGAGCTGGAGCGTAAATGTTAAATAATTGTTACCTCTATCAATTCTCACCGTTAAAAGAGATTTATTTTTGATGAAATCATGTAAAAGGAATAACACGAAAAACATAAGGTTCCTACTGCCTCAAAAAAGCATGCAGAAGTGTTTGGAACCTGGAAATGTGAAAACGTAAATGAAGAGAGAAACAATGATTATTTACGTATGCATGTAATTACGTGGTTAGAGAATCTAAACTTAATCAACATAGAAAATGTTGTGTCTGTATATTGAAACACCTGAAATGATGAAAGGGCTTAATTTAGAAATAATCGTTAGTATGAAAACTTGCAGCTTATTCTAATGTTGTGTGATAAAAACGCGTACTTCAGTGTGACAACTAAATAATTTTGTTTTGAAAATGATGAACACGCAAATGATTTTTTTAGTAGTGCCTCATATTGACATGAAACTTCAAAGAAGAATAATGATTGAACTAATTAATAAGATTGAAATGCTTATATTAATGTGTGTTTTATATTAATCATAACGTGGTAATGATTCAGCAAATTTTCAAGTAGGCCTCAGATGTGCTTTCTTTTCTTGATCGACAGACAGAATCTAGCTGAAGTAGTCACTTTAGATGCTGTGAGAACTTTTCATGAGGTTTCTTTCCTGTGCTCTTAGACAAAGGACTCTTTTTTGATTCAGCAACACTCTTGACTGAAAAGTGTTGATAAAATTACAAACCCAGAGAGAGCCTCTGGGTACAGGCAAGACAGTGAACAAAGTGAATTTTTCCTACTTCCGAGGAAAGGATGGAAATATAAAATAATTGAGTTTAATGATTTTGAAAAAAAGGATTACTTAATGCTTCTGGATATTTTAGTGAGGTATTTATCACACCATGAGCAGCCCACTGTGGACAACCAATGGAAATCATATAAGATGACAAAAAAGATACTTTGTGGGTGTAAACTGAAAACGTTATTGCCCCCTAGGAGGAGTCGGGCTGGCTGTCATTTTCTACTTCCTTGCCTGGCATGTTGTACGACTGAACTCTGATTTCCCTTTAATGCCAAACCATTGAACTGAACTTTCCTGAACTGACTCGAACCTGCACTTTGCCAGCTGGTAAAGTGTGCAGGAGATAACCTTTCGGCTGAAGGGTTTACTGACTCTTTTCTGTGGCACGCTGTGCTTCAACTCTGCATATTTGGTTTGAATGATCTAAACGCTGAAGCTTGATTTTCCCATTTTTCTCTCTCATTCTTTTCCTAGGTACCCAACAAATGTTTTCTTTACTTGAATCTGTATGACATTGTGTGGCTAATTTTACTAATTGAATGTTATTAAATGTAATTATGAAATGCAATTTCACTTTTCCTGACCATTCAAATTGAGGCTTTAAATAAATGACTTACATGAACAAACTTTATCGTATTTGAGTCATTCTTGAAGTGAACTTGTCCTCAGATTTATGGATGTTGGTGACAATTGTGAATTAGAGACAGAATCTAGCATATATCTGGCATTTCTTATTCCAGATCCTCATAAGGATTTGCCTCACGTTCTCAAAATATCCAAGTCCCTGTTAGCTCACATAAAAGATCCATTGAAGGACCAATGCTTGAAGAAAGTTATGTTATGGGCCCAGTAAGTGTAAATGATCTAATTGGAGAATTTGTAGTGAGATAAAATGTTGTCCAGTCTTGAGCTACATCAGCACCTTCATACTCAGACAGCATTTTTACATTTTGAGCATGTCAAGAACACATGCCCCAACCTATCGGGTGCTTGCTGTTTCACTTCCAGTTTTCCTTACACTCAAGTGGTTTGCTCTTAATAAGACATAGGTGATGAGAGACAAGCCACAATCTAGTCATTCGCATTAAACTGCGGATACATGTATTTATGTATTGTTAAATTTCCACAGAACTCTATAAACACAGTTTATCACATCATGGATAAAAATTGCTTGAAAATACTGAAATCCCCAAACATATTTAATCTAACAAGGAAAACATAATAAAGGAACAGAATAACTTATAGTACAGCTATTTCTCCTAACACACATAGAGGCTGATTTATCAAAATGTCACCAATGCGGCGTAGCAATGACACCCTGCTGCGCTGAACTGCGTGAAAGAGAGAGGTCAGGAATGTGCCAGATTTAACATTATATGCCCATTTCTGACTTCTCCGTGCTCTGGCGCACTATGTGCTTGCTGCCTAGCACCAACGCAGGCACCCTTGCACCACTTTGCAAGGATGCCTGCGTTGTAGGCAGATTATTTTTGTACAAGAAGGCGCACCGTCCTGCGCAAAAAAAATCCTTTGAGGAGTTTTCCTCTTTCTACGTGTGCTCAAGAGTGCAGCACACGCAGAAAGAGGAAAAAACGAGGACACAAAGAAAATTCTCCCTGTTGCACCTCACCTGCGTAGGCATAGCATTTTTATGCATTCCCAGGTCTACCACTCATGGTAAATCTGTAAATGCGCCAAAATCCATGGGTGGATGCATGAAAACACCCACGCCAATGCTTAGAGCCCTACAGCAGTTTCTTTGCAGCTTCATCCAGAGGGATGCTGAGACACTCCTGACAAAGCTTTTTGTCTAATCAGCCACACATGGCTAAGGAACAGCCACGCTGCATGCAAAGAGAGGTCTGGAGTCAGACTTGAGAATGCGCAGGGCAAATCGATGGTCCCGTGTGCCCAGCTGCCAGCAGATCGGTTTTAGCCACTTGGCCCTCGGGATGTTATATGCCGGGCAGGAAAACATAACATGGGCAACGCTTTAGAATGGTGCACGGCAACACTTGCTAGTGCAGGTTACTGTCTCTGTAGAACAACAGGGTGACATCCAACCACAGTCAGTCACCTGTAGGCTTTATTATAGGTATAGGACAACCACCAATCACTGGCAGAAGAGATCTAACCACACATAAACCTGCAGGAAGATCTGAGGAGTACAGCGAAACAGCAGGGGGCCGATGACAAACCTCTTCCTTAGATCTTTGCTCACCCTGGTCCTGTGAATTCATCTTGAGAGCTGTAGAACACCTTTAGTCAATCAACCAATTCCAAAACAATAAGCATGGTCAATTAGGGATGCCTCGAGAGCACACTTTGTTCAAAGTGTTGCCGGTCAGCAGTGTCAAAGGCACTGGAGAAGTCAATAAAAGTGGAATGACTTTAATTCTGTAATTCACTCAGAATGAGCATTTCACCTAAAACACACATTTCACCATCATATTATACACCTGATTTTGTTTTGGGATCTTAACCTCTCAGGACCCAAACTACCAGGGCTCTGTTGCTACTCCCTGTGCCTTCACACAAGCTAGGACCTGTGAGCACTTCTCCGAATCGCGGGAGGAATTTCACTTGGGACGGACGTCTAACTGACCCCTAATGTTGATCCTTCTTGGATGTCTTTCTTTGAATAATTCATCGAACTGGTATCGTATTGCAACACTTGAGAAGCTCCTGGCAGTGCCTCACTCCTCTTGACTAGACCCTTGAGCCATCGTTGAACCAGTTTTGAATTTTGATATTGTCTTTACACATCGTGTTTGCTGTTGTCCTGAACTATACAAAAAGAACCCCAGTGAATATCTGTAGCCTCCAAGACATCCTCGGTGTGTGTGTGTGTGTCCCACACAACCTATCTTTTCCTGCCCTGATGAAGGTGCCACCCCTGTAAGGGCGTTACACCGAAACGCGCGTTGGCATTCTTTTCTCCTCGTGTACTTTGATCCAGTTTCCTCTTATCATCTGGAGGATACACGAGAATGTTTCACTCTGTTACTTTGGATTGCTTTGTTATTCTGTATGAATGTGTAATTGTTGAGGAATGAATGTGCATATTATTTAGAGTGAATGCAAGTATGACTGATGTTCATGACTGTTTTTTGTGTGGGACAGATTTACCTACACACTCATTGAAATATAAAAACCTTGTTTGATATGATCAAAATTAAAGAAAAACATATTTTTTATAAATAAATGGCTTTTTGAAATTTTGAATATTTGTGTGGGTCAGCCCTCGATGTTGATATACTAGAACCCTTTTTCTTGGGCCTCTTATAATCCCTTTGGGCGGGTGACTGTTTCTATTAGTGGTGTTCTTGTGAGCACTTAAGACAGAGCCCACACTCCCCTGAGGTCACTAATTCTACCTACTTGGAAATTTAGGGTGACACTCTTTCGCTTGCATATGGGGCCATTGTGGGAGCTTGCCTGTACTCATTGCTTCCCCTCAGAACACCACAATACACCTTTATGGGACCACTGCCCTCCAATAACCCCTTGGTCAAAATATGTGCATTTTTCAAAAAATGCTTCGATGCCTCCTTTTGCCCGCGTCCATCTTCCTTGATACCCTCACAGGGAAAGCTTTTCTTTTAGCTCTTTTTATTTCTTTAGATAGCCTGCTGGTGTTATCGCTTTTCTGTTACAGCGAGTGCCACTGCCCCTTCCCTAGGGCACCTGCGCACTCTTTCTTGTTGCTCACAAGAGTCAGGGTAATTTGTTTGTTGTAGTTTTTGATAGCGCAAACACGACCCGAAGGTATCAGAGTGTTTTTCATGGGCACCAGTGCATTACAGATGGACACATTCATTCTTAGGGACAGGGAGAGAAAGTGATTTTCCCACAATCACAGGATGTTTGATTCTCCTGCCAGACTCGAAACACACCGCTAGACATGATTATACTCTTCTATATGTCATGGTGTCCTCAGCTCTCCAGGCACAGGTGGAGGACACACAACAAGCCCTTCAAGAGAGAGGTCTTTAATTGATGGTCTTTCTGGATAACCTCGCGGATGATTAGCAGCGCTTTATAAATACTGTTTGATTGATTGATTGGTCTACCCTAGTGCATGGATATGCATGGGGTTTGCAGCTTCTTGTCATGGTGTTGGACTACACCCAAGAGTACCACTCTCCAGAGGCCTACAGACTCTTAGTAATCAATCAATCAGTACATTTGTAGAACGCACAACTCACTCGTGAGGGTCTCAAGGCGTTGGGGGGGGCGGGGGTGCTGCTACTGCTCGAACAGCCAGGTTTTGAGGAATCTCCTGAAGGCCAGCAGGTCCTGGGTCTGTCGTAGTCGGATGGGGAAGGTGTTCCAGGTTTTTCCGGCGAGGTAAGAGAATGATCTGCCGCCGGCCGTCGCTCGACGGATGCAGGGGACGGTGGCGAGGGCGAGGTCAGCGGAGCGAAGCTGGCAGTTCGGGGTGTAGAAGGTGAGTCGTTTGTTGAGGTATGCTGGTTCGGTGTTGTGGAGAGCTTTGTGAGCGTGGGTGAGGAGCTTGAAGGTGATTCTCTTGTTGACGGGGAGCCAGTGTAGGTCTTTCAAGTGGGCTGTGATGTGGCTGTGGCGGGGGATGTCGAGGATGAGGCGTGCAGAGGCGTTCTGTATGCGTTGTAGTAGTTTCTGGAGTTTGGCTGATGTTGCTGCGTAGAGAGCGTTGCCGTACTCCAGTCTGCTGCTGACGAGGGTCTGGGTGACTGTCCTTCTGGTACTGGTGGGGATCCATCTGTAGATCTTGCGGGGCATGCAGAGGGTGTTGAAGCAGGAGGAGGAGACGGCGTTCACTTGCTGGGTCATTGACAATGCGGAGTCCAGGTTGCGTGCATGGTTAGTGGGCGTCGGTGCAGCTCCCAGTGCGGCCGGCCACCATGAGTCATCCCAGGTGGAGGGGATGGATCCGATGATGAGGACCTCCATCTTGTCCGGGTCCAGTTTCAGGTGGCTGATCGTCATACATTCAGCTATGGCCTTCATTCCTTCGTGGAGGTTGGATTTGGTGGTGGTGGGGGCCTTGGTGAGGGAGAGGATCAGCTAGGTGTCGTCGGCGTATGAGATGATGTTGAGGTCATGCGGTCTGGCGATGTTGGCGAGCGGTGCCATGTAGATGTTAAAGAGTGTTGGGCTGAGGGACGATCCTTGGGGAACACTGCAGATGATCTTGTTGTCTTTAGAGCGGAATGGGGGGAGGCGGACACTCTGGGTTCTGCCGGTGAGTGAGCAGGTGGTCCAGTCCAGTGCTTTGTCGTGTTAGCCTTTACATTATCTTCTTTCTTTGTTCTTTCTGCACACCCAGGCATTCTGGTGGTGCTCATTTTACACAGCAAGTTTAATCTCTTCTCTCAAGAAAAATTCACCTTTTCCTGCAGGATTAGACCAGAAGTCCATTAGATGGCTACTTGGTCACTGCACAGCTGTGATGATGTCTCCACTGAGATATCAAATCCATCACTCTCCTTTCTCTAGCAGGTAGACCCTCCTTTTCTCCAGGTGGTTTACAGCTTTTCTAGCACGGGTCTTGACCAGGTTGTACCACCTGCCAAGAAGTCAACAACGAGGGTTCCTAGCTCTGGTGCACGTCAGTTCCATACACTCTACTGGGTGGATCCTGTCTCTTGTCCTTGAAAACGCCGGTATCTGACCTGCTTTTCTACACCGTACTTATCTGAGTTTTGCCTACAACTATGTGTGTTTCACTGGTCCCCTTCTAATACCAGTTTCAGGCAGTTTCTGACATTCCATGTAGCCCTTTCAGACTAGTCAATCTACAATCCTTCTCCTCTGGTGTCTGCAGGAAGGAGGAGTGGGCCTGGGAATTCCCTGGAAGAGAAACCCAAAATAAAGGCACAGAAGAGGGACAGGGTTCCTCACTCTTTTACCTCTGTCTGTTGAGGTAACGCCCCTGGGGAAAGAATGAAGAGGACGGTCCCTACAACTCAAAGGGGCTTGTTCCTATAACCAAAATACTTTTCCGTCAGACTCTTTCCATCTTCAATCCTATAAACCAGACACAGTTTTTTTAATAATGTATGATAGTCATGAGTCAGTTAGGAAAGTTTGCCAGAAAAGGACCTGACTGTGGATCATGGGGGCGGCGAGAAGCAATAGACTGACACCACAAGGAGATTTCAGGAGGTCTGAGATGCCCATGGGACACCAATCTCTCAATTTCTTGGTACCTAGGACACGGTCCTTTGGTGTCACTTTCACATGTGACTGAACAGACGTTGAGGGAATGGTGGTACAACTTCGGTATCATCTTGCTCACAACACGACCTCTCACTTGCACATTTTGATCACTATCACACAACGGAGAACATTGAGACAGAACTCAGAAGATACTTCCACAAAGACCAAATATGCCATACATTGGCTATTACAGTGTTGAACTCTACTCACTAGCCCAAGTTACCCTACATGAATATACACTGCTTGCAATGGGCGCACTAACCGTTCTAGAAAATGCACAGGTGATTTGGTTCAGCAAACCTCAAACGGCAAGCATATTCATCCCTAATTAACTGAAGTTAAGACATTGACCCGACACATGAACCTTCCCGCCCACTCCACCAGCGGGACATCTCGAAGAGTCGAAAGGGACGCCCACCTGCGAAACCTCAGAATCGTAAGGAAGATGACTGGAGTTAAGACATTGACCCGACACATGAACCTACCCGCCCTCTCCACCAGCGGGACATCTCGAAGAGTCGAAAGGGACGCCCACCTGCGAAACCTCAGAATCGTAAGGAAGATGACTGGAGTTAAGACAATGACCCGACACATGAACCTACCCGCCCACTCCACCAGCGGGACATCTCGTAGAGTCGAATGTGACTCTCACCTGCGAAACCTCGGAATCATAAGAAAGTTGCCCCCAGGCTACTCAATACACCTCACTGCTGCACCCATAGCAGACTGGGTTCTATACAATTTCAAAGAGCGTCGTTATTGGACTGCAGTGTGTCAGGGATTGAGATGATGCAGGATCTTCTGGTACTTCAGAGGACCATTCCTCATTTATTGATTGACGTCACAGAAGAAGAGACTTGATAGCCCAAAGAAGCCTTGCAACCTCTCATGTGTGTACATGTACCCATTTTAGGAACTCACCATAGTTACCCAGGTTACGCCTAGAAGCCCACGACATTCGTACTTCTGGAAAAGCTTTTGTGAATCTGCAATTGTCAAGCGCACTATGTCAAACAGTATCCCTCTAGACCTAAATTGCTTTACTTAGTGTGGGTGTACATGGAGATAAATATCACAACTATAAATGCATTTTTTTATCTTTTTTATTCATATTGTAATCATTTTATAATTAATTTTTAGTTATTTTTTGCTTAATTTTTTTTTTTTTTTTTTTTTTTTAAACCGTTTATTGCATTTTGAAAAAGTTACAGGTATGGGCCTACAACCACCCGGCCGGCCGCTAGAGTGACAAAAGCATATGACATACATACAGTAAGAGTCTCTTGGCGGCGCAGATTGGTAAAGCAGGAGACATCAATAGCGCAGGCCGCATAACTCCAAGCCCACAATACGGTTTCCTTTTATCAAAACAGAACAACACAAAAAACCACACCCGCAAGGCAACCCGCAATCCAAAGTGACGGCACGTGCTCCGTAAGTGGGGGATCCCAACCAGCAGCAAAACTCTGAAGAGGGGAATGGGAGTAAATCAGGGACTGGGGAACCACGTGCCCACGGCTAAGGGGGGGGGGTCGGCTAGGGGGACGGAGCTGGCGAGGCAGCCGGTAGCAGTGGCGGCTCACAAATACCCCCGCGGTAGGCGTTCCAGGGGCCCCAGATTTTCACCCACGCCCCAGGCTTACCCCTCGCCACATACACCACCTTTTCACGAAACATACACCAATCCATATGTTCTTTCCAGGCCAACACCGCCGGGGGCCTCTGGGATCCCCACAATTGAGCAATGTCACGCTTAGCTATCATGTATCCCAGAGTCACCCACCGCGTCTGCGGGACCGAATAGTCATTTGGTTCCCACACATTCAGCAAGCATCTCCTCGCTTCAGGCAACAGCGCGACACGCGTAACCACACGCAGAACCTCATGCACACCACGCCAGAATCGCTCCACCTTTGGGCACTCCCACAGTATATGCATGAAAGTTGCCAAGGCACCACAGCCACGCTTACACAATCCGTCACCAGCAAAGCCCATACGTAGAAGCCTTGGCCCCGTCACGTAAACCCGGTGTAGGATCTTAAGCTGGACGAAGCGAAGGCGAGCCGGGATGGCCACCTCCTTCGGAGAGGCCACCGCGGAAATCCAATCCTCGTCGTCCAGTTCCAGCCCGTCGGCAACCCAGGCCTCGCGGAGACTAATCAGCAGGCACGATCTGTCGTTGATCAGTTTTTTATATATAAGGGAGATTGTGCTGTCTGGAACATGGCCATCCAGCACTCTGTCCTCCAGGGGGGAAGACTCCGGGATGGACGCGACATCCGGAAAGACGGAGCCCAGCGCGTGGCGGACTTGTAGGTACCGAAAGTACTCACTGCCTTGCAGCTGAAACTCCGTCTGCAGCGTCTCAAAAGTTTTGAATCCCCCCCTCGTCCAGAGATCTCCCACCGTGCTGATTCCGATCGTGTCCCACTTCTCGAAGCCCTTCGATGTCCACAGGGAGCCCAACCTCTCAGACGCATATAGCGGTGACGCCCGGGTCAAACGGTCCTTCCACCCCATAGCTGCATTAGCCGCGTGCCAGACACGCACCATGACACGCGTCGGTCCCGTCAGACGGGAGTCGGGCGCGCCAGAGTAGAGCGCTCGATTGTAATCGCCACCGGGCAGGAGCATCTTGTCCATTTCAAATGCCGGGTTCAAGGCGGGCCCGTAAAGGCCATGATTAATTGCAGCTAGTTGGGAGGCCCAGTAATACCGTTTAATGTCCGGGAGGGCGACCCCCCCATCGTACCACGGGAGCATCAATTTAGCCAGAGCAATGCGCGGCCTCCCGTCCCAGAACAGGCGCCGCTGGAGGCTCTCCACCTCACGGAAGTAGCGCGCCGGAACCAAGTCCATAGTGTTCTGGAGGGCGTACAGAAAGCGCGGCAAGGACATCATCTTAAACAAGGCCGCTCGGCCAAGCGGCGAAAGCGGAAGACGCCGCCAACGCGCAACGTCCTCCTTCAAGCGCTGGAGGGGGGGTAGCAAGTTCCGCTCATAGCGGGCCTCCGGGTCTAGAGTAATATACATACCCAGGTACCGGAACCCCTGGGAGGCAATCTGGATCGGGCAGTCCCGTGGTAGGGCCGGAGCCTCCCCGGAAAGCACATATACGCAGGATTTCGCCCAGTTGATGACGAGGCCTGAGTTACGACCGAAGGAGCGCAAAACATCAACCAGGACAATCAGCGATTTACGCGGGGAGGCGAGATACAAAAGGATATCATCGGCGTAGAGGGACACGCGGTCCTCATGCTCGGGGGTCCAGCGGAGACCACGGATAGAAGGGTGCCACCGTAGCCACTCCGCCAAGGGCTCCAAGGCCAGTGCAAACAGGAGCGGCGACAAGGGGCAACCCTGACGCGTGCCCCGCCCCAGCGCGAATGGGGCCGAGACTCGCCCATTCACCACCACCTGCGCCAATGGGCCCGAATACAACAATTTGACCCAGCTAATGAATCCCGGTCCAAATCCAAATTTCGCCAGCATCGCCCAGATGTATGGCCATTCAAGCGTGTCAAACGCCATGGTGGCGTCTAAGGACGCCAAGATGGCCGGCTCCCGCACAAACGGGACACGCGCGAGCACCCCGTGCAAGCGTCGCAGATTAAGAGCCGTGTTGCGGTGGGGTATAAAGCCAGATTGGTCTTGGTGGACCAAATCGCCCACCACGCCGACCAACCGGTTGGCCAACACCTTGGCGAGGATTTTGGGCTCCGCGTTCAAGAGCGAGATCGGCCTATAGGATGTGACCCGCTCACGGGGTCTCCCCTCCTTGTGGATCACCACGATTGTGGCCAGACGCTGGTCCGGCGGGAGGGAACCCTGCGAGTGGGCCGCCAGGAACATCGCGCGCAGGTGGGGCGCTAGTACATCCGGGCGTAGCTTGTAAAGCTCGATGGGGATACCATTGGGGCCCATGGCCTTGCCGGATGCAACCGAGCGAATAGCCAGGGCAATTTCGTCCGAGGTGGGAGGAGCGTCCAGCAAATCCCTGTCCTCCACCGTAAGGGAGGGCAGCGCGATGTCCCGAAGCAGGGCATGGGAATCTTCCTCCGAGCAGGGGGAAACCGGGGAGTACACCTCGCGGAAGTAATCCGCGAAGCAGGAGACAATGGCTTCCGGCTCGGTGTCACACGCACCATCCATCCTCTCAATCAAAGGAACCACACGACTCGCTCTCTCCCTCTTATCCAACCACGCAATCAATTTGCCAGCCTTATCACCCACATCATACAATCGCCCCTGCTGCTCTCTACTGAGGCCCCTGGCCGCCTCCGTGACGAGGGCCCTATAGGCCGCCTGCTTGAGGTGTAGAACATGCAGCTTGGCATCCGTTACCCCGCTCCCCAGGTCACCCTCCAGTTCCGCAATCTCGGCCTCCACCCGGGTCACTTCCTCCCGCTCGCGCCTCCGGGCATGGGAGATAAAGGAGAGAGCCTCCCCTCTGAGAACTACCTTAAAAGCCTCCCACAGGGAGATGGCCGAAGGGACAGACCCCACATTCTCGTCAAAATATCGCTGTAAGGATTTGATCAAGTCGGCACGAATGGTGGGGTCGCGCAAATACCATGCATTGATTGGAGCCACCCTGCCCTCCCCCCTCGGGAAGACATCGAAATGTAACAGCAATGGGGAGTGATCTGAAATACCCCACGCCAGATGGCACACCTCCCCCACCCTCCCAGCATAGGCCGCCGGGACAAGGATGTAATCAAGCCGCGAGAGGCTACCATGGGCACCCGAGTGGAAGGTGTATTGCAGCTGTGCGGGATGCTTTAGTCGCCAGCAATCCACCAGGCCCAGTGTGTCTAAAAGGCCGGACAGCCACGCCTGTGCCCGGGGGAGGTCCCTAGGGGGATGACGATCCATAGACCCAGAAGCTACCGCATTAAAGTCCCCCCCAACCACTAGCAGGCCACCCGGAAGGTCCAGGAGGAGGCGCCCCAGGTCCGCAAATGTAGTAGCTTGTAACCCAGGCGGGACGTACACTGATATAAAAATAAACACTCTACCCTCCATTCTACCCACCAGGACAGTGCAGCGTCCCCTCTCATCATGGCGCACCTCATCAATCTCCAACGGGAGCGAGTTCTTGATCATGATACCCACCCCCCGCGAGCCCGAAGTGAAGCCCGAATGGGCCACCAAACGATAGCCCCGCCGATTCATAGCATGAAAGGAGTTACCTATAAGGTGTGTCTCCTGCAGGAAGACAACATCTGGTGAAATACGTTTCAAGTACTGCAGGACCACACCACGCTTAATCCTATCCCCCAGGCCGTTAACATTCCATGACAACACAGTCAAATCCCTACCCCCCATCGTACGTAGAAGCAATCAGTCGTCCCCCACAGAGCATCTTGAGAGCAACAATACAGTAGCGGGTTTGCCTTGCGGTGCAAACAAACAACACACCCCCCCCACCCCCCCATCCCAACAGAACTCCCCCCTCCCTGCACCCCTGCATGAGCCCAGACAGCCCCCCCAAAGTGCAGTGTGCCTGTCGCCCCATAGATGAAAACTAACTAGTCCCCCAGAGGAGGAGGGAAGCCCCCAACAGACCCCGAACGACCTCCATAGGAGGGGAACATATACGATCAATAAATGGTAAAGGAATGTTGTCCAGAGCAAGGCCTATTATTCACCCCTCAATTCTGATCCGGCGGGCCCTCCCCGCTGACCGCACCCCCCCCACCCCCTCGGCCCCGATCTCCAGGCAGAGTGTCCAACCAGTCCCCAGCCGCCTCGGGCCGGTCAAAGAAGTGCGTGCGACCATCCACCTCCACCCTCAGCTTAGCTGGAAAAAGCATTGAGTACTTAAGGTTCAGGTCCCGTAAGCGACGTTTAACACCGAGAAAACTCAGTCTCTGCTTTTGGACCGCCGGAGTAAAGTCTGGGTAGAAATGCACGTCCATGTTATCAAGCTTGACCGGTCCCTGTTGCCTGGAGGTCTGCAGGATAGCGTCTCTGTCCCGAAAGTTAAAAATCCGGGCAATGAGAGGCCGTGGCGGGGCACCGGCCTTAGGTCTGCCCCCAGGGACCCGGTGAGCACGTTCCACCGCAAAAAGCTTACTCAGCCCCCGGGGCTGGAGATGGGTAAGGATCAATTCTTCCACAAAAAGATCTGCCGCCTCCGCCTCTCGTCCCTCCGGCACCCCCACAATACGAACATTATTCCTCCGGGCCCGACCCTCGGAATCCTCCAGTCGCCGGTCCATCAGGGCGCTCGCCTGGCCGAGCCGGCGCACCTCCTTCTGGAGGGCCACCACATCCGTCGTGAGGCTCGTTGTAGTGTGGGCCAGGGAATCGACCCGGTCGTTCGTTTTGGACAAGTCAGCCCTCACGAGGCTCACATCCACAAGGACCGAGTCTATTTTTTGCGCTAGGGTGTCGAAGCGCTGGTCCACCGAGGCCTTCATCTCTGCGATGGCGCCCATGACGTCCCGGAGGGTCAGATCCACCGGCTGAGCAGATGCCTCCGTCGGGCCCGCCGGGGACGTGCGCGATGTCTCCGGAGATCCCTTCTGGAGAGTGTAGCGGTCCATACTGTTGGATTGGTGCGCCGGGCCACGGCGGGTCGTCTTCACCTTCGCCCGGTCGCCATCTTGTTTGGTGGACATGCTTGCTCTCCCACCGTCGTGCCAATCTCCTCGAACGGGCCGATAAACCAGTTCACGGGTTCCGGGGGGGGGGAGGGCGACCACTGGACCGCAGGACGACCCACAGCCGGCGGGCCAGCCGGGCACCTGGACAAGGCCACACCACCGCACCCCGCTCCGCAGCCCTGCCTCGCTTGAGGGCAAGGAGGGCGCAAAAGCGAAAGTGAAAGCGCGGGGTACGCGAGTCGCCCAGCCTTGCCCGCCGCTGTTGTTCACTTTGTCCCCGGATCGCCCCACTACTCCAATCCGGGGGGCCGGCGCGGAGAAGGCCGCAACCTTCGATCGGTGCTCCCACCGGTGTCCGGGGTCCGATTCGAACCCGAAAAACGGGTGGCGCCTCAGCTCGGGTTCACCGACACAGTCCCCTCAACAAGGACAGGATATCGCCAGGATTAATTCAGGAGGTCGCGGAGGTCCTCGGGAGCCTCGCACCTACGCGGCCATCTTGGTTGCGCGCTAGGCTCCTCCATTTTTTGCTTAATTGATTACTTCTTTACATAGTTCTCTCATACAATAAAATTCATTTCTTATTAGTGAATGAACAGACTATACACAAATGGTTTTGTCTTATTTGTAAAATGCTAAATCAGAAAAAGAAAATGTTGATTGTTGTCAAAGCGTATAGATTTCGACAATAGTTCAAGAGATAACCCCACACCAATCACACCTCTAAAATTACTCCATGCATATCACTTTCATACAACACCTTTCATACTACACCCCAAAGATAAGGAACAGCGAGTGCAATGCTCGTCCGAACAAAGGCGAGCCGCTAGGTCCTCTGATGATATGTTAGACGTTGGGGTGTTTCATACAAGTTGGTCGACGCACGTTTCGGTGGCCTAATTTTCTTCAGATGCCACCTCCCTCAGTACCTATTGCTACGTGTATAAATCACGGGCAAAGGTGGGGGCCTGAATTTCTCGTATATATCTGAGTCACGCTGTATCTGTGGAGTAGAGCCGTAAGTTCACCACGTAATCAGTTTTCGGGGTCTTTTTGTTGGGAGAGACTGGTTACATTCGAAGTACATATGGTCCGTTGTTTGCCTGTATTTAGTAATGGGGATTGCTTAAAACATGTCCCTGTCTTGTCTTTGCAGTTTGTTCTTAGTCCTTTTTCATTAAGGTCATGACTGCTGTGGGTGACTGCATCGAAGTCTGAGGTCTGTCTCTTCACACCCTGTCGGTTCGTGACGCGTTTTGCCCTGCGAAAGTTCTTGGCGTGGTCCGGCTCCGGGCTGGGGGTCCGCACCGTACATACACGGGTGGGGGTACGTCTCGTACATACACGGGTGTACATACACGGGTGCACATACACGGGTGTACATTCACGGGTGGGGGTACGTCTCGTACATACACAGGTGTACATACATGGGTGTACATACACGGGTGTACATTCACGGGTGGGGGTACGTCTCGTACATACACGGGTGTACATACACGGGTGTACATACACGGGTGAGGGTACGTCTCGTACATACACGGGGGCTGGGGGGGACGGCGCGTACATACGGGGGCTAGGGGGGGCGGTGTGTACCGGGCCCCCTATACCGCTCGCATCGCGGCGTACTTACCTTTTCCGACACTTTTTGGGTGCCGTAAAAATATTGCCGTCCGGACTCCTGTCGGTACGAATCGTACTTGCTGGTACGTAAAAACATGCCTAACTCCGTCCGGACGTCACGTCCGCGGTGTCCCGGATCACATTCGTATGTATTTTACTGTCGGTCGGTGTTTTGTCCGACTCGTACGGAAATGGTGTTTCCGTACGAATCGTACTTGCAAGTTTGTAGGGTTTTTTTCCCGGGTACGAGTCGGACGGAGAAAACGCTCCGACCGACGGTTCGTACCCGGTTTTTCCAGGATCGGAATCGGCACCTATATAGTGGTTAATAATATCGAAATGCAGGTAAGTAACATCGACTATCAAAATATCGAAGTACATAATATAGGCATTAAAATATATCGAATTTTTAATATTATCGAATTTTTGTTTGTTAGTATATGTGTTAAAAGTGTATATTAGTTTTTGTAATGTATGTTTAATTTTTTTAAATTAAGGATTTTTATGTTATTTAATTTTTGCGCAATTTAATTCCATAGCGGGTTGTGGGTTTATAGGGGAATAGGGTGGGAAGTAATTTAATTATAGTAAATTAAATAGTAATTTTTAGGAATTATTAAATATTTTTAATTTAATTTTGTGTTTCAGTTCTGTAGCGGGTTGTGGGTTTATAGGGGAATATTGTGGGAAGTAATTTAATTGTGATTAAGTAAATATTTATTTTTATTTATTTGTATTGATAATTAATTTGTTGTTAATTAATTATTAATTGGTAATTAATGTTTATTAATTATTATTTATTAATTACTTAAAATATGTTTGTGTATTGATAATAAATATATGTTTTATTATGTATTAATTTTTGGCATTGAAAATTAATTGTTTGTTAATTAATTATTAATAGGTAATTAATTTTTAATGAATCATATTTATTGATATTTATAATTAATTATAAATATTTTGTGATTGGTACTTAATTCAAATTAAATTTTTAGTGGTATTGATAATTAATTAATTTTTATTAAAATATTAATTCATTACTTTCCCTACTGTTGCAGTCTCTGGAGTGGGAATAGTAATTTTTACCCTCCCGCTATCCAACGCTTTCCCTACTGTTGCAGTCTCTGGAGTGGGAATAGTAATTTTTACCCTACGCTATCCAACGCTTTCCCTACTGTTGCACTCACTGGAGTGTGAATAGTAATTTTTACCCTCCCGCTATCCAAGGCTTTCCCTACTGTTGCAGTCTCTGGAGTGGGAATAGTAATTTTTACCCTCCCGCTATCCAACGTTTTCCCTACTGTTGCACTCACTGGAGTGGTAATAGTAATTTTACCTTCCCGCTATCCAACGCTTTCCCTACTGTTGCACTCTCTGGAGTGGGAATAGTAATTTTTACCCCTACGCTATCCAACGCTTTCCCTACTGTTGCACTCTCTGGAGTGGGAATAGTAATGTTTACCCCTACACTATCCAATGCTTTCCCTACTGTTGTACTCACTGGAGTGGGAATACTAATTTTTACCCCTGGGCTATCCAACGCTTTCCCTACTGTTGCACTCTCTGGAGTGGGAATAGCAATTTATACCCCTACGCTATTCAAAGCTTTCCCTACTGTTGCACTCTCTCGAGTGGGAATAGTAATTTTTACCCCTACGCTATCCAACGCTTTCCCTACTGTTGTACTCTCTGGAGTGGGAATAGTAATTTTTACCCCTACGCTATCCAACGCTTTCCCTACTGTTGCACTCTCTGGAGTGTGAATAGTAATTTTTACCCCAACGCTATCCAATGCTTTCCCTACTGTTGCACTCTCTGGAGTGGGAATAGTAATTTTCACCCTCCCGCTATCCAACGCTTTCCCTACTGTTGCACTCTGTGGGGTGGGAATAGTAATTTTTACCCCTACGCTATCCAACGCTTTCCCTACTGTTGCACTCTATGGAGTGGGAATAGCAATTTTTACCTTCCCGCTATCCAACGCTTTCCCTACTGTTGAACTCACTGGAGTGTTAATAGTACATTTTTCCCTGCTGCTATCCTACGCTAAAAATATTGAATATGTTTTATTAATATTACGTTAATATATATGTATTAAAAAATTTAAATGTATGTTTATTTTTTTACTTACATTAATTATTTATTAATTTTAAAGTTATTTAAGTATTTTTAAGTATGTTTTATTTAATTATTATTTCATTAATTTTACATTACTTTTAAGACATTTAAAAAAATATATATTTTGACTAACTATATTTTTTACAACGATATTTTGGATTCGATATTTTTGTACTTACGTGTTTGTAGATAGGGATTCGATATGTTGGCATTCTATATTTTGTCCTCGATATTTTGTCAGGTCGATATTTTCCTTCTCGATATTCTGTCAGTGATCCGTCCTACACTCATCCCTGTCACAACCTCCTCACTACACTGAGAGCCTGAAAATAAACTAACACCTCCTCCCGGGGAAGTGTTACAATGGTTGCTGTGCATGCCTGCCCCATAGAGGGCCTTTTACTAGGTCCAGGAAAGTCATCAGCCGGTGATTTGGAATCAGACTTCTCTCTGGAAAGCTTGGGGACAAAGACCTCTCTAACCTGAATGGTCAAACCTCATTGTCTATATGGCTGGCCACAAGGCTGGACTGGCCGTAGCGGGCACCGGGAATCCCCCGGTGCGCCGCACGGGTGAGGGACGGTTTTGGGCCCCTCGGGGCCGTTTTTGTTACAGGGCCGTTTTTGCAGCATAGCATAACAAAATCGGCCGAAAATCGGCCCTGACAAAGAGCTCGGCGGCACCCCCAACCCCCGTGGGGCCGGCCGAGCACTTTGCCAGGGCTGGTTTTGGTTCCCAGTCTGGCCCTGGCTGGCCACTCGGTAATCTAACTGATTGTGAATGACAATAAGGGCAGAAACACGGTGGAAAAATCCAGCCAGATCCAATATTCTATAAATGCATCACCTCTGTGCACATATCGCTGTTATATGTCATATATGCAGCAGACGACCCTGAGACATAGATATTGAAGGGCATATTGGCCAGACTCACATCTTGTATACTGCTGAGAAACTAACTAGAAAACGTTGTTGTTCAGGCTGCATGTGCCCTCTTGTCATGAAAAGGTGTAAAATGACTCAGTTAAAACTGAAAAAGGGTAATAACCGAAATAAGGCCAATACCAAGTACATATAAAACTGGAGTCTGATGCAGGAATGTGCATCAGATTTCTGATGATTGCTGTATTTTACCACCCAAAAGCAGTCAAAAGGGGCCACTACCCTTGTGTGCACCAGGGCCCATGGCATCCCCGCCACGCTGCTGGTGTAGTCTGCTCTATCCCGCTCTCCCATTATTGCTGCTTTCAGGAAAAGTTCTACCTGGCGCCCCAGTATCCATGCTAGGGGGGAGTGCACCGTTTGACAAGAACTGGTGATTTGAGAACATGACCAAACTAGACCAAAGAAATCACAGTTGTCTTCTTTAAACCTGGGGAGGGTGCCCTCTGGATTCTCCCATCTTCACTAAGCATGTTAGGCATACAAGTAGCTACACAGTGCTTTTATACTTGTAGAAAAGGTGCTTTCTCAGTGAGCCAAACCTACAAATACAAAAACGTTTTCAAATCGGGCCACAGAGAGGAAGAAAGGGAGGTGAAGGTTTGTAGAAATTTTTTAAGCAAGTACAAAAACCCATCAGTAGCATGAAAGGAACTAGAAGGTTGGAAAGAATTGTGATTTCAATCACCCATTGTTATTTGTGAATAAAAACACAAATCCCTCTTCATGGGGGCTTTGAGAACCTCTGGCATGGCGGAGCCGGGGCTCAAGTTCTATGTGTAGCGAATCATGGACCTGGAGTGGGGCTCTCCTCCAGTGGGCTCTTCTCCTCCACTGCACCCATCCATTTATCCATTATTCAGGGACTCTCAGCCCAGGCATAGTCTGCAGCCATTGGGTTGTGCTACTCCTGTGAGCCGTAGAATGTTTGCAAGCACTGCTGTATGATGCATTGAATGCCGTCCATCTGCAGTGGCAGCTGGTGACATTTCAAAGTGGTGTGGCTTAAAATGATTTCCATACTGCACCATAGCGAGCGAGTGTAGGGAGCGAGCCCAACAACCTAAGAGTTTTTAAAAAAAAAAAGAGTGGACAAATGGTGCATTTTCAAGCAAATTTGAGAAAGAAGGAAGGTTAATCCATACCGAGCACATCTTGCCACCTAGTAGCTGCTAATTGTGCTTCGCCTTCAACCATTACACGGCACATTCATTGGTCTTAGCCTCATCCATCTTGCTGTAATGGTAACGGAGTAAAATGGTTGGTGCCCATGTGTCAAGTTGTGCATTTACAAAAGTGAGGCCTACATTTTAAAAATAATAACAAAAATGTACTTAAGATTGGTGACAATTTATGTTAACTGCAAGCCAGCCGGTCTCGCAAGAAATCTAATGATCAGATAAATGTAATGGGTTGAAAATAATTATATCCATGTTAATCCCACGCAGAGGTATTTATTTGAAAATGCAACTTTTGTGTTTGATGGTGAAATATCTATTCTCAGAAACTGGCAAGCCCGAGTTTCAGACAAAGTGCCCGAGTTTCAAAACTATATTTCAGAATTCTGTTAAGAGCGGATATTTAAGGAATGTGGTCTGCAAAGTTCAGAAGGGTCATTACTGGGGGCGTGGCTTGGATGCCAAGACAAGATGGCGGTCGCGTTCTAGCTCCGTTCGGTCGCGGAGCGTTTATTTATCAATGCCCCTCTCTTCTTCAATAAATCTGCATTTAGCCTGCGGTCCCGCCGAGATGAAGTGGCGGTGAGTGTTTTCTGCTGGATTCCTGTGCTTCATCGTGTCCATTGAGCCCAGGAGCTGCTGTGGTCTGCATCGCCTCAGGAAAACACAGGTGGCCGCCATTTTGAGTCGCGACGTTCGCGCTGTGTTTTTTTCTCTCGGCAGCTAGGCTCCAATGGTACTTATAATTTACCTCATATTATGTCATGCTGCCAGCTCATATTCTTCTATCCCTTGCTGTACAGACATTATCCTTTTGAGTAATGGGAGTCTAAGGACAAGCTGGAGGATAAGAAAAAATAATTCCAAATTAAAATGGTTTCAGGCTTATCAAATGATCAGACTACAGCAGTGTACAGTGTCATGCAAATGGAAAATACAAAAGCTTTACACTAAAGGACACTACCAATTCTCTTCTTGAATGAAGTCTGCGATCCCGATGGGATAAAGTGGCGGTGAGTGTTTTCTGCTAAGTTCCAACACTTCACCGTGTCCTTTGAACCCAGGAACCGCTGCGGTCTGCATCACCTCAAGAAATCACGAGCGTCTGACATTTTGAATCGCGGCGTTCATGCTATGTTTCTTCACATCAGCTAAGCCCCGATGGTACTTACAATATGTCTCTTAATATATCCATGCTGCCAGCTTCATTGTTTTTTCAATAACCTGCTGCCTTGGATCCTACAACTCAGCTTCATGTGGTATGGTCTTTGAGCTTATTTTTCTCTTTAAATGCTACACGTCACTAGCATTACCTTAAGGGATACTACCAATGCATCATGTTTTGTTTCAGAATTTCAGCCTTATATAACATTTTGTAGCAGGTCAGTGAATTTTCCTTAATGTACTTTGGCTGATTCTGTCTATTCTTTGAGGTGTCGTTTTGCTCTTCAGTGGGGTAAATAACCACATGCCGCTTTCCAGTGGGTTATTCATTTCCTCACTGTGGTAAGCTTGTCAGTGATTATTTATTACCCCTGTTGTCCTTCTCATTAGTTTATGGGCCAAATCCGCCCTATACTATTCACTACTCATCGACTTATCCAGCAACC
The DNA here is from genome assembly GCF_964204655.1 of Triturus cristatus. NCBI lineage: Eukaryota > Metazoa > Chordata > Amphibia > Caudata > Salamandridae > Triturus > Triturus cristatus. Next base: position 893,636,492 of record NC_140586.1, read on the forward strand.
TAAGATGGCCAGTGATCACCCTAAACCAACCTCAACAGGTGCAAAACCCAAAATCCTCACAAAATCCAGTTCTTGACTCTATTTTAGATGAGGTACGTGGTCTTCAACCTTTTATGTCCACTACCAATGAAAAGCTAAAACAAATAGAGGACCGATGGATTATTATGGAGGGAAAGGTATTGGAACTTGAGCAATGTGTGAGGGACCTTCATGATATCTCTGTTAAAATATCTTTATTAGAGCAAGAGATCCACAAATTGAAACTACACACAGAAGACCTTGAAAATCATAATCGAAGGAATAACCTACACCTTTATGGACTTCCGGAAAATATTGAGGGGCAAGACATGGTATCTTTTCATCAGAAGTTCCTTCCAGAACTTTTAGGTCTTCAATCCTCTTCACCTCTCAATATACAGCGTGCACATCGTCTGGGTCACATCCATCCTACTTCAAACAAGTCCTGTGGTATTATAATGCTCTTCCTGAAATTTTACTGAACTTATGCATCTTCTGAAGGCTGTAAAAATCAAATGTCGTCTTACTTGGTCGGGACACAATATCTTTATCTTCCAAGACGTATCCAACGCAACAAACGCTAGTTGTAAAGAATTTCTGGCTCTACGCCCTCAGATGAGACATCTGAATATCCAATATGGTATTCTTCACCCTTGCTTGTGCAAAATTACCCCTGAAGGAAGCTCACGTTCATTCGATGATCCTGAGAAACTCAAACTCTTTCTAAACAACACATCCTCCCGTAACATGAATACTAACGTTTAATGTTCTCGTATGTAACAAATTGATATATATCGTTATAAAAGTTTATCAATTTTGTTATTTTATTATTCTGTTTACCTCATTCACATTTCTAATACTTGTTCACCCTCTACTCTCTTTGTGACTCTAATTTCTCTCATGACTTTTCTCATTTTACTATTTTGCCTCATTTTCTATTCTCCATTCTTTGTTATTTCTCTTTTCTTCACGAGGCCTCTTCTTACCTATTTTCTTTTCCCGCCATTTCTTGTCTTTTTGGTGTCACCATGCTCCTCTCATTTTGATAACTTTTTTCTTTTCAGATCTGGATTCTTCTCCTTGATCTGTTTCCTTATTCTGTCTCTTTTTCTCTTTGCTCTTCTTTCTTACTTTTTCTTTTTGTTCTTTGAATATTTCTTCCCACAATTTCTTATCACTACATCTTTCTTCTCATGCTGAGTATGTTATTGCTTTCATGTGGTAAATGTTGTTTCTTTTTCTTTTACATTGGTCTTGCAGCTTATTGTTCCCATTTCCTTATGTTCCTCCCCTCTCATCAACATGTTTAACGTTGTCTCGTGGAATGTGCGTGGTTTAGGTCATCCTGTCAAACGTCAAAAGGTATTGTCTCACCTATCCAAACTTAATTCCCATGTTGCCTTTTTACAGGAAACTCATTGTAATGATGCGGAATCACTTAAATTTAAACGTCAATGGGCTAATCAACTTGGGTTTCCCCCGGCTCTTGACCGTCATGGTGGTGTTGCTATTTTATTTCATAAATCGATTAATGCACAAATTGTATCAACAGAATGTGATACTAATGGACGATGGGTTATGGTTGATGCTATAATTAATAAAACGCAAATCACTTTTTAATATATTTATGGTCCCGTCAAACCCAATCCCCAGTTTTGGAACTGCATTAAATTGAAACTCTCTTCCATATCTAATCCCAATAAAATTGTTGGTGGCGATTTCAACAATTGGCTGGATCCCTTTTCGGATAGAAAATCTAACTATAAATTCAAGCATGGCAAAACCCATAAAGCATTTCAATCTGCCATCACCTCTCGTCCTTTTTATGATGTATGGAAAACATGTAATCCTGACATTTCTGAATTTACCTTCTTTTCTCCTGTACACCATACTATGTCCCATATTGATTATATTTTGGTATCTAAACCATTACTCCCTTGTCTCTATTCCTCAGAAATTGGTTCTATTTTTATCTCTGATCACACCCCAATCTCTGCCTCTATTGATCTATCACTTACCACTTGCAAACAGGGCCGTTGGCGTTTTAATAACCACCTACTTTCAGATCCAACCTTTATCTCAGAAGCAACCTCTTTTATTAATTAATTTTTTCAATTCAACAAACCTTCAGACACTTCAGTTCATAATAATTGGGATGCCTTTAAAGCCTCATTTAGAGCCTTTACCATTGCTTATTCTGCAAAGAAAAAAAAATCACTTAAAACTCAATATCAGGAAACTCTCCTAAAAATTAAAACCCTAGAATACAGTTACTACTCTTCTAAATCCTCCTCCGCTTTGCACGAAATAATTAAAGCTAAAACTATATTAAATATAATTGCCACTGTTTATGCTTGCAATATCCTTCTTAAGATTAAATCTAAATTTCATGGTGGCCAAAATAAAGCAGGGAAACTGTTAGCAAACTATTTAAAAATTAAATCAGAATGTAAAAATATTGGTCCAATTCATTCAGAAACAACCAACAAACTTCTTTCCTCCGACTCTGACATTATTGATACCTTCCAATCCTATTATCAACTTCTATATACAGAGGATACTCATCCTTCTGAAAAAGATCTTGAGGTTTTTTTTCAAGATATCCCCAAACCTCATTCCCCTTCTGACACATTTTCACCCCTTGAAAAGGATCTTTCCCTTCAAGATATAACCAATGCTCTTAAATCTTTAAAAAAGGCCAAAGCTCCGGGACCAGATGGTTTCTCAATTGAGCTATTCCTAGCTTTTTCCTCAATTTTGGCACCAATATTATTAAATCTTTTTAACTCACTCCTCTTAAATTCTAAAGCATGTGGCTCTTTTTTAGAAGCCCTTATTATTGTCATTCCCAAACCTGCCAAGGATTCTTCCTTCTGTAAAAATATTCGACCTATTTCCCTCATAATTTTTGCCTCACGTTTAAAAAACATTATACCACTTCTTATCAAACCAGATCAGTCTGGCTTTGTTAAAGGCCGACTTGCCTATGACAATGCCAGAATGTTCTCAAATGTTCTAGCCCTTGGAAAGAAGTACTCCTCTCCTTTAGCCGCCCTTTCACTTGATGCTGAGAAAGCTTTTGACCGAATAAATTGGCAATTTATGCTTTATACTCCTCAATGGTTTGGCTTTGGTCAAAAGTTTATTTCTTTTATAAAATTATTATATACTGCTTCTCGTGCCTGTGTTTTTGTCAATGTTCTCTTCTCCCCTTACTTCCATCTGCAACGAGGTACCCGTCAGGGTTGTCCACTATCTCCACTACTCATTTTCCTTTGTCTGGAACCCTTTCTTGAACGTATTAGAAATAACCCTAATATTACCGGTTTTAATCTTCATTCCCATCAAATTAAACTATCAGCGTATGCAGATGATATTCTTATTTATATGTCCAATCTCTGCAAATCTATTCCACCTTTCTTACAAGAGATTGCTTTGTTCTCCAATGTCTCTGGCTATAAACTTAATTTTTCTAATACTGAGATTTTACCTTTAAATTCACCATGTTATCAATACATGTTTGATACCACCAATTTTACTTGGTGTCCCCAAAAAATTAAATACTTAGGAACATGGTTTTCCTCTAATATTTTGGATACGTTATCTCATAATTTCTCTGCATTAAAACTCAAGATTGCTTATTTGCTTTCTTCCATTATTTTTATCTTGGTGGGGTAGACTAGATACAAATAAAATGATGATTGTTCCCCAAATACTTTTCATACTCTCAATGCTACCTTTTACAATTCCTAATTAATATTTCTCTCAGATCAATTCTATTTGCACTAAATTTGTATGGAACTATAAACGAGCCCGTATTGCTCTCTCTAAATTAATTCATCCCAAATCAGAGGGTGGTGTTAGATTTCCCGATTTTAAAATGTACCATAACGCTTTTTTAATCCATCAATTTTATGCCATGTCCAAAGATTATTTAGATCTACCTATACCAACTTGGGTTGCTGTTGAACGTTCCTTGTTACAGAACTTGACCTTTCAGGACATTATGTTTATGTCCAATTGTACATTCATTTCCAAGTATCCTATTTTAAAATACTCTCACCACCTTATACACACATTATCTTTTAAAGATTTTGACCTTTATCAATCCTTTCTTTCTTCCTTCATATGGTTTAATAAGCACATTACATTTCGTCACAATTCTTTTTACTACAAACATTGGAACGAAAAGGGCATTTTCTTTGTACATCAATTGTTACTTAATAACTTGATCATGCCTTTCCTTCAACTCCAAGAGAAATTCAGTCTCCCTGACTCTTGCATTCAACAACACAATACATTATTTCCTGTTATTCAATCCTGTTTACAAGGTTTTAACTCCGATCCTATCCCTACTTCGTTTACCACTTGTACACCATTATTTCATGTTCCTCGTGATCCAATTCCCAGTGCTTCCTTTATACACCAAACCCTATCCTCACACACTACCACCCGTAATAAATCCTCTATTGAATTATCTTGGGAACAAGACTTATCTCACTCGCTATCTATTCATCAATGGGATCGTTTATGGCAAAAGATTTTCAAAACCTCTAAAGCTGCTAACCTTACACAATCATTATATTTTATTTTTAATAGATTTGTAATTACTCCCCTCTTTCTTCATAAAATTGACTACTCTATTTCACAGGTATGTTGGTCTTGACTTTCCTCTGAAGGATCACTGATACACTTACTTTATTACTGCCCTAAGGTCCATTTTTGGTCTAAATGTCGATTGATTTTTTCCTGTGATGTTCCTTTTGATATTCATAATATCTTTTTAGGTACTATATCTCCTGATTTTGACCAAATCTCATCACAAACTAGTTTATTTGACCTCTTTATTGCTGTTGCACTTAAAGTTATATTAACATGTTGGAAAGACAATTTTAAATTATCTTTTATGCTTTGGTGGAATTTAATCTGTGATGAACATAGAATTGTATCTGTCTCCCATTGTTCTATTTATCAAAAGATTAAACTAGATTTATTATGGTTACCTTTTACAACATTCCTGCCCTCACACTCATCTATTTCATAATTTTTATCCTTCTTCTTTTTCATATTTCCTCCTTTTCTATCTCTCTCTTCTCCCTTCTATTCTTCCTCTTACTTCTCCTTTTCTTTTCTTTCTTTCCTTCTTTCACAAAAATATATAGATTCTAAAACTTCTTCTCTTATGGAACACACTTTTTCTTAAGATATTATGGTGCCGATTAGGATCCTGGAGAAACCGGGTACGAACCGTCGGCCGGAGCGTATTCTCCGTCCGACTCGTACCCGGTTGCAAAACTTTACAAACATGCAAGTACGATTCGCACAGAAACACTATTTCCGTACGAATCGTACAAAACACCAAACGAGGAAAATAAACAGACAAATGACAGCCGGAAAAGCGCCGACGTGACGTCGGGACGCATGCAGCCTGCGTTCCACGAACCAGGAAGTACGATTCGCACCGACGTCATCCCGCGCGGAGAATATTTTCCGGCAGCCAAAAACTGCCGGGCAATCAGGACGACGCGCACAAGGAGCACCTGTACGCGACGGACAGACATGGACCCGAACCTTCGTGTCATCCCGGCCCTCATAGCAGTCGACCTCCTCTACAGGTACCGACGCAGATGCCGCAGAAGGTCAGAACAATACCCAGGGGCAAAGGGGGGGGGCGGGGGCAGGACACAAAACCCCCACCCAAGTCACACAGCACACATGCCCTGGACATACCTGACCACCAGGCCCTGGTCACTTCGATGGAGTGGGGGTGTGTCCAGCAACGCCAGCGTCCGCCACAACGGAAGTGGGCGACGACGCAAACCGGCAACACAACAATACAGGTACATACCGTACCCACGCCTTAAGAGCGTGGGTACGAGTCGTACCATGCCCACACCCACATCACCCCAACAATGGCGGTACGGCCCGTACCCATGTGCCAAAGGCCTGGGTACGGGCCGCACAAGCATTCCACAGCGTGGGCACGGGTACGTACGGACCGTACCTTCACCCGCGTATGTATGGAGCGTACCCCCACCCCAACAGTGTATGTACGGACTGTACCCACACCTGCGTATGTATGGAGCATACCCCCACCCCAACAGTGTATGTATGGACCGTACCCCCACCTGTGTATGAATGGACCGTACCCACACCCGCGTATGTATGGAGCATACCCCCACCCCAACAGTGTATGTACGGACCGTACCCACACCCGCGTATGTATGGAGCGTACCCCCACCCCAACAGTGTATGTACGGACCGTACCCCCACCCGTGTATGAATGGACCGTACCCACACCCGCGTATGTATGGAGCGTACCCCCACCCCAACAGTGTATGTACGGACCGTACCCACACCCGTGTATGTATGGAGCGTACCCCCACCCCAACAGTGTATGTACGGACCGTACCCCCACCCGTGTATGAATGGACCGTACCCACACCCGCGTATGTATGGAACGTACCCCCACCCCAACAGTGTATGTACGGACCGTACCCACACCCACGTATGTATGGAGCGTACCCCCACCCCAACAGTGTATGTACGGACTGTACCCACACCCGTGTATGAATGGACCGTACCCACACCCGCGTATGTATGGAGCGTACCCCCACCCCAACAGTGTATGTACGGACCGTACCCCCACCCGTGTATGAATGGGCCGTACCCACACCCGCGTATGTATGGAACGTACCCCCACCCTAACAGTGTATGTATGGAGCGTACATGGCCAGACGCAGGAGGGGTGGGTCCAGAGTCCTCCCAGCAGTGCCCAGACACAGAAGGGGTGGGGGCCTATCACTCCCAGCAGTGCCCAGACGCAGGAGGGGTGGGTGCAGAGTCCTCCCAGCAGTGCCCAGACACAGGAGGGGTGGGTGTAGAGTCCTCCCAGCAGTGCCCAGACGCAGGAGGGGTGGGGGCCTATCACTCCCAGCAGTGCCCAGACGCAGGAGGGTGGGTGCAGAGACTTCCCAGCAGTGCCCAGACACAGGAGGGGTGGGGGCATATCACTCCCAGCAGTGCCCAGACGCAGGAGGGGTGGGTGCAGAGTCCTCCCAGCAGTGCCCAGACACAGGAGGGGTGGGGGCCTATCACTCCCAGCAGTGCCCAGATGCAGGAGGGGTGGGTGCAGAGTCCTTCCAGCAGTGCCCAGACACAGGAGGGGTGGGTGTAGAGTCCTCCCAGCAGTGCCCAGACGCAGGAGGGGTGGGGGCCTATCACTCCCAGCAGTGCCCAGACGCAGGAGGGGTGGGTGCAGAGTCCTCCCAGCAGTGCCCAGACACAGGAGGGGTGGGGGCCTCTCACTCCCAGCAGTGCCCAGACGCAGGAGGGGTGGGTGCAGAGTCCTCCCAGCAGTGCCCAGACACAGGAGGGGTGGGTGTAGAGTCCTCCCAGCAGTGCCCAGACGCAGGAGGGGTGGGGGCCTATCACTCCCAGCAGTGCCCAGACACAGGAGGGGTGGGTGCAGAGTCCTTCCAGCAGTGCCCATGGAACGCAAAGGGTGGGGTACCCACAGATACAATGCCCACAAATGTCAGTCAGGTGCACAAAGATCCTGCAGTACATGTACCACATGTGTGCGAGGCTGGGAGTACACACATGCATAGCGCCTAAAAGAGAACATGTCCACATGAAGTCTTGTCAACAGTCTACATACACAAGTACAGTGACCACCAAGGATGCCACGAATGATGCAGGTGGAGACATCGCTCAGCATGCATGTGCAAAGTTGAAGGAGTCCGTCACACCCCCAGCTGATGTAGACACAGCTCAGCACCACATAGTGGAAACACCCTGCAGGGAAGATGTCAGGTTACACAGAGGAAGGAACACACCTTGGGACGATGTCACCATGCAGTAAGTGCTTACATGAACAAAGTAATGTTGCCAACAGCTTGTGATGGCACACAGATACCAGGGTCCACCCTATGACCAGCACAAGACTACATTTCCCACACACCCAACACATTATCACCACCCAAAATCATGGAGCAGGTCCACCAACAGCAATACCAGATAAACAGTAGTGTTCAAAGGAAAAAACAAATTGCTTTATTCAGCAGGATGTAAGTAATAATCATCATAAATGTCAATATATACAAGGCCCATAGGGCAGTCCATGACTCCAATCCGGATGGGGGACACAGTGGTACGTGTGTCCCCTAGCTTGCCTGCACAGTCAGACTCCTTTGTCTTCCACGGGGGGGGGCATCATGTTGGGGGGAAGGACCAGGCACCGCAGGGACAGGAGGGGCAAGGGGAGGTGTTGTGGGTGCAGGGACGGACGATTCCAACACAGGGGGTGGGGCAGCGCCAAATGTGGATTCGAGCACGGCACTGCACACTACTGCCAGGTCGCTCAGCGTCTCACCTGCACCCGAAGGAACCACAGGCCCCAAGGAGGGGGGGGGTCACAGGGATGGGTCGCAGCGCTACTGGGGGGGGTGTGGACAGGGGGGGGGACTCAACTCCCCTGCCGGTGTCCTGCCTCCACCGCTTGTGGGGTGGTGCCACACTGGGGCTGATGGAAAGACTGGGCAGGACTGACCCTGTGTCCGACTCTTGGCCAGGAGAGCTGAGGGGAGTGGATTTGGAGGGTGGTGGTCGTGAGGAATGTGGACTCCCACTCTGGCTGTGTGTCTTCCGTTTCCCCCCCGACCCAGTGGGTGTGCCTACTTCACCCTGTGTGTGCGTGCCAGGATGTGTGCGCTTTGCCTTCCCTGCTGGTGTGGTGCCAGTGTCTAGTGGGGTGTGTGCATGCTGACGTCTGGGTGTACGTGGGACAGGCATGGGAGTGGGAAGTGTGGATGGGACATGGGTAGGGGGTGGGACGAAGTGCTGCAGGAGACCCACTGCTGCAGACAGTGTTGAGTCAATAGACCGCAGCAAGTTGCGTTGGTCAGCCTGCGATGCTGAAATGCCCTCCAAGTATGCCTCCATGTTGTTGAGCACTCGGCTGTGGCCATGGAGGACATTAACCATCGCAGCCTGACCAACCTGCAACTGCCGCAGGATGTCCACAGACTCGGCATTGGCGGCAGCAGTGGAGACAGGGGCAGGGGGTGCGGTGCCTGGCAGGAAGGAGACACGTGGTGACCTAGCACGCCAGGAAGGGACACGAGCAAATGGGGAGGCCGGTGATGGCAATGGAGGGGGCGGGGAGAGATGTTGTGCTGCTGTCAGCTGTTGGAGCAGCTTCCGCCCCCTCGGAGTGCTCAGCCTCGGACCCGTCAGCTTCATAATCTGTGGTGGCAGTGGACAGGTCCTCCGGCTCACTCCCCTCGGCCTCAGTTCCACTCGATGTGCCAGCTAAGGTGTCACTGCTGGCACTGGTGCCCGGTCCCTCCACACGGTCCGTGCCGGTGTCTCCATCCGTGTCCCCCGACGATGCTGTGGGCAAGGTGAATAAACAGAAATTAATCAGACACCTGTATACATATGTCACATGAGTCAAATCTACATAGGTTACAGTGCATAGCCTGAAATGAAAGATGAGTAACATCTACAATACAAGGTACATATATAGGCCCTGCAACACACAGTTGGTTCACCCACCATGCCACTGAGAAACTATGGAGAGCATGACACATTTGCAAATGACATGATATGGAATTGGACAGAGGAGCCAGGCTCTGGGGCCAATCCAGCACTGCATCTGCACCACACAGCGTTGCCGTAACTAGGGATGAGCAGGGACCATCTCCATGAACTTGAGGCACATGCTGCAAAGGTAATACTTAAAGACATGCCCAACATGAATGGGACACTGCACCTTGAGTGTATGTCCAGACAAACATCACACACTGGCCAGACCGAGCAATGAGATTTCAGGTGTCGACATGTAGGCCTTGCCCGCACCAACCACCCCCTACATATGAGAATTTGATGAGACACAGGAAGCACTTGCATCTCTTAGTCTGGGAGAAATACACATGGGCTGGCAGAAACCCATATTGGACCCAAAATACCCCATGTGCGCCTGTACAACGATCTCATTTACAAATGGCCATCATCAGTAATTGTAACAAGACACACAGGCACTGGCCACCGTGAGTATGAACGAGGAAAATTAGGTCAGGCTGTACAGTGGACACTTGTAGAACACGTTACGTAAATATACATGGTGCCAGGGGACAATGGCACAGAGCACATCCTAGGCTGTAGACACTGAGAGTGTCCACATATTGTGATGACACACATGATACCTAGCAAAATATGCCCCAGGGGACAGTAGTGGCAACAATATTCCATGGTCCTGAATGGTAATGACTGCAACACAGGCCACCATCCCTGCACTCTGCGTATCGCACACTCATGCACATCATGTCACAGGCCACAACATAGGACATGCTTGCTGTAAGGCATTACACTTCAGAGACATACTCCTATGTCTGGACTCAGCATCAGTGCCAATTGACATGGACCCCACAAGTACTGTACTGGACAGGGCACAGGCAAGGTCCCAAAACCTGTTACACACCACCCCCACACATGATGCTGCAAGCATTGGTCACGTGGATAAACTGCCAGCCCAGATGACCTTGTGAAAGAGTGACTACACACAGACCAGGGAACACATGGCAAGGAGGGGAAGGGAGGAAGGACAGCACCGCTATACTGTGGGTGACAGGACCTGCACCGCACATTTAAACACTGGCAGTGTATCCATGCAACTGCGCACTTGCAAATGCTGGTGACACACAACAAACACACATGTACCTACCCCCTTCCTGCTGCTGCTTCTCCCGTAAGCGCCTGTCCATGTCTGGAAAGACCACCGCCAGCACACGCTTGTGGATGTGGGTCAGACGGCGGCGCCCATGGTTCTTTTGGCTCACAGGTGAGTCCCCCAGCAGGACCCGTGCGATCCTCCGCGTCCAGCACCGGATATCCTGCCAGCGTTTTCTCACCTGGGCCAGGCGCCGCTTGCGCCCATCCGTCCTCATCACGGCACTGACGGCGTCCCTCCAGATCTGCTCCTTGGCAGCGGCGCCTACCTGTGGGGTTGAAAAAGTGAGACTACATCAATACACCTGCCACATGTCACAGAGACACACATTAGAACAATTTTGCTGGTTTCAACAAGGCATAGTATGCAGCCAAAGCATTGCACCTTTGTCATAGGGACATTTTTCTCTGTGTAATGGCAAATGCACCACGTGCCATTGAAAGTACACAGGTGGCATGAGGGGTACGACACAATAAATGATCCAGACTCACACTGTGCATCAGAAGGTACACCAGGATTATGTGCAGCACCTCAAAGCAGTCACATGCCACAGGCCACTGACGCTACCTCAGCAGAGTACACAGACACACACAGGCACAGGACATTCACCTGCCATTGCCAAATGCAGCTACAAACCTCACTCTGCACATGTGCCACTAGACTGGGGGGGCTCACAGGTGTGGGGCTGGCTCTGCACGTCAGACACACAGCATTGCTCCCTGCTCGCATCAGATGGGCAGGGTATATCCATCCCTCATGCAGCTTGGGTGCTACACTCCACATATGCACCCACCCACATGACAGGGGACTTACACACACACCGATGTCCAGGGTACGAACACATCATGTGGACACTCTCAGCACAGGTACACTGAACTAACACACATCTGTGGGTACAGTCACCTGTCACAATGGGCTGACCACATAATCACATGAGGACTGTAGAAGCAACATTCCCATGAGGATTAGACAGGCAGAATGTGGCATGCACCATGCAGTGATTGTCACAGTAAACACAATGCAAGTGAGGACGGCAGACATGCACCACAGCATGCTCTGGCTGGGAGACATCAGGCATTCCCCCCCCTGGGACCCACTCTACAGTACAATGCATGTGTGTCACACATGGACACAATGCCAGAAGTCCCAGTCACAAAAAAGGGACACAGTCTGTGCTAGTGGACTCTGCACTCACCTGAAACCCTGGTCGCCCATACAGCATGGGGTACTGTGGGAGGATCACATCCAGCAATGCCAGATTCTCCTCCAGCGTGAAAGGCTGGGCCCTCTCCACAGACCTTGACATGGTGCCAGGGAATCACGAGCAGCAGCAGTGTTGTAGAATCAAAAGATGTGCAGGCAAGTGCTCCCTCATGGGACCTGGCTGCCTTATATCTGCCTTGCTGGCCTGTTTCATGCACAGGAGTACAGAGTGATTGGTCACTCACATTTGCATCCTATGTTTCCTCCAATCCCTTTAAACCTAGCACAGTCAGTGGCTTTGCTCATTTTTTTTCTTGAGCATGATGTAAACTCCACAACCACTTTGCAACAAAGTAGATTCATTCAAACCGACTTTTGCTGTGCACCTGCTGAAAAAAAATCAAACTTTAAACTTGGTCTCCATGACAACCAGCATGCATGTAGGGCTTTATACTTGTCCCTCATGTGTCCCCTATGTAATTTGGAGATTCACACACAGGTACGGTGCGTTCCGGGGCCCTAGGGCACCCCAAATGCATAGCAACGGCCCGTACAGGCGTGTGTACGCTCCGTATCACTATGGGTACGCATACGCGAGCAAACCCATAGTGATACGGACCGTACACACGCGTGTACGCTCACTATCACTATGGGTGTGCTTGCGTATGTGTACCCATAGTGATACGGACCGTACACACACGTGTACGCTCACTATCACTATGGGAGTGCTCACGTATGCGTACCCATAGTGATACGGACCGTACACACGCGTGTAGGCTCACAATCACTATGAGAGTGCTCGCGTATGTGTACCCATAGTGATACGGACCGTACACACGCCTGTACGCTCACTATCACTATGGGTGTGCTCGCGTATGCGTACCCATAGTGATACGGACCGTACACACGCCTGTACGCTTACTATCACTATGGGAGGGCTCGCGTATGCGTACCCATAGTGATACGGACCGTACACACGCCTGTACGCTCACTATTACTATGGGAGTGCTCGCGTATGCGTACCCATAGTGATACGGACCGTACACACGCCTGTACGCTCACTATCACTATGGGAGTGCTCGCGTATGCGTACCCATAGTGATACGGACCGTACACACGCCTGTACGCTCACTATCACTATGGGTAGGCCTACGGCAGCACTCCCATAGAGATAGGGAACGTACACACGCCCTCAGAGCGAATGTACGGTGCCTTACACACATAACAGTGGTGACAGGCAGCACACAGACAGGAATAGAGCTGACATACTTGTCCATGGATGGACATCAAGGCATTGTCTGTGCAGTACTACATGTGTTGGGCACAGGTGTGAAAGGCTGTGATGTGGCACATTACTCCTGAGTTGTGAAGGCAATAGATGTATGATGAGATGTGTACAGATGTTATGTGTGACGGTGCACTATGTGCCAGACATGCCCTTCACTCCTTTGACATGTGTGCATGTCATACAGCACACTTGAGATGAGCGTCACTGGCATGGCACAGTCAACAACTCACGCAAGTGTCCCCTGATGCCCGCTACAGGGGTTACCACACCAGACATGTGACTACCCACGGTGCACGATGTGACTATGTCATGTATGTGTGGTGTGTTCACATTAGCTTGATGTTGGTGTTCCCTCAAAAGTATCTGCTGTTGCTGCAACCAACATGTGTCTGTGTGTAGATGGCCATGGCACACTGTTACGCACACCAGGCCACATGTGGTATCGGATGTAAGGTGTGTATGTATGCATGGGACACGGAGTAGCGTAACAAGGACCTGTCTGCATCCTCTCAATGTATGTGTGGTCAGTCATGACATGTACACCTTCATGGCAAGGTGTGTGGGCTGTCCTAGTGTAATGTCATGTGACCTGTGGCTCTAGTGTTCCGCTACCTGTCTCTGCAATCAACATCCTACTTCTGATGATATGTTGATGTATGTCACTCCTGTATTGCGTCTGGCTGTTCACTTACACTGGGACACAGCTAGTCACATGCCATGGGATGTGGAGGTTCACAATCTCCGTGTGTAGCTGGGTCTTGGTAGGTGTGTCACCTGGCAGCCATACGTGTCCAGGGCATGTAGCACATACCTGACTCCCTATGTAGCATATGTGTATTGACAGATTCACATGTGCTCAGTACATATAAATTGTTGTTGTAGTGCACTCACTCTTCCTTGTCACTTCCAAATTACTGCAGAGCGCCGCCTCTTCCCCGACCAATTCCGGACTTGGCTGACATGCGGGAGAATGACTGTAAACGCTGCTACCGCTTCCCCCAACCGTTGATTGAGGAGTTGACGGCAAGGCTGGCACCACACCTGCAACCGCTGCACAGGTATCCTACGGCACTGACACCCAAGCTGAAGGTAATGGCAGCCCTACATTTTCTTGCCACGGGTACCTTTCAATATACCATAGCTCATGTTGGTGGCATGTCCCAGAGCATGTTCAGCCGTGTGCTGCATAATTTTTTAGAGGCCATGTTGCTTCACCTGGATGAGTTCATCCATTTCCCAACTCCTGAACAGTTGACTGGTGTCAAGCGTGGATTCTATGCCCTGGGAGGGATGCCCCATGTCATTGGGTCCATAGATGGGACACATGTGGCTTTGGGACCACCACAGGCACAGGAGGTAGCGTACAGGAATCGCAAGCACTACCACTCCATCAATGCCCTTGTGGTGTGTCTGTCCAACATGGTGATTTCACATGTCTGTGCTCGTTTTCGAGGATCAGCACACGATGCCTACATCATGAGGCGTAGCAGGGTGCCTGAAATGATGAGGCAGCTGCGCAACGAACGAGCATGTGTTGTTGGTGGGTACACTCTGTCTGTCCTGTATTTTGCGTAGACTTCCAGCCATGTAGCTGGATACACCTGAATAGATGGTCAGACTTGTTGACAGTCATCTGTAATGGGATAGTGGATTGTGATGATGGCATCAATGTGTGTAACACTGCCCTCGGACACATACGGTTTGCATTGGCTTGACATGGTGTGGGACTTCCACATCAGAGGATCAATGGTGTATGGCAGCCTCTCCGTGAGCAGCAGGGGGTGTTTAGCTGTTACCCGACACTTGTGTGCCAGTTCCATGGCTATCAAGCATTTGCGGTGCAGAAGGGGGGTGCCAGTGTTGGACCCACATGTTACTCCACATGACCTGTGTATGTGTACTCCGAGTTGCCTCTGCATTCCGGAATACATGACTAATAAAGGTGTCCCTATGCCTCCAAGGTGCCTCTTCTCAGTCAATGCTGGTGTGTTGCCACGGTGCATACGGCATGTCTGGCATGGTTTTCAGTGATAGTGGCTATGTGTAGAGTAGCAAGATGCAAGCTGTTTGTCTGGGATTAGACTCTGTATTGTGCATGATGTCCATGACTGTGTGGGTATTGTGACATGTGCCATCCCCATGCATCCAATGTTGGCCAGGCCACCATTCTCTGCATCCACCTGACTCAAGCTTGCAGGACATGGTTCTGCCACCTGTCTACACATACCTGGGTGCCCCCCAGGACACTCCACATGATCCCTGACCTCGGCGCCTGACTGTTGCTGTACTCAATATGCCTGTCGGCATGGTTGTGCGGCCACCCCCTCAGCTGGTTGGGCCCATCACGGGTGTGTATGGTGCTCCATGTCTGTCTTGCCTAATACATTGTGACCCATGTGTGTCCTGTGCCAGACTCAGGCCCCAGGGTATGGATGGTTGAAGTCATATGAGAACTCAGGCATGGTTAGACTTTACAAGACACATGTAAGGTAATAATGCAAAATGTAGGCATCATCTCTTGATCGTGTAAGTTTTTATTTGTGTTGGGGTACGTGTTGGGGGGGGGTATGACAAGAGGGGCTTTCCGGGTGTGTGGAATCCAAAGTTCACTGGGGGAGTTGGTGTCCTTGCCATTTGAAATCCTCAGAGTCCACACCACAGTCTTTGTCAACATTGGTCAGACAGTGACCAGCAAGTCCATGTGGCAGAGAATGTCATTTGCTGATGTGCTGCTGTTGGTCCAGTGGGCCAGGTGCCAGGCCAGGTGTCCTGGGAGATGGTGCTGTTGCGCCGACCCTCACGGTCTTTTCCGTGGACGACCCGCCCTCCTGCGGGAACCCTCAGAAGCAGGCCGTGACGATGTTTGGGATGCTCCGTCGGATGTATCCTCCTCCTCCTGATCCCTCCCTGTGGGTGGTGATGTTCTTTGCCTGGTGGCACAGGGAGGGTTGCCCATGTTGTCGGCTATCCGACGGAGTGAACGGTTAATTCCCGTGAGCACCGTCACGAGCTCAGCCTGTCTGTCCTCCATCCGTCCTTGGTGTCGCAGTTGACAGGCATGTTGCTCCGCATGTTGCTGGGCCTGCTGGGTCTTGAGCTCCTCGAGGGTCCCCTTCATCTCGTTGAGGGTGGACACAACCTGGCTCATGCCCGTGGTGTCCTGCCGGTATGTGTCCAGGATGTTTCTTACATGGGAATATACCGTTTCCGCAACCAACTGGTCAGGCTCGCGCCTCCGCCGTCCTCCACTCCCACCACCTCTGCCCACTTGCACCTGACCTGCCCTTGTGGGCTCATCGGGTCTCCGGGACCCCTGAGGGGAGGCATTTGCATTGTCGCCTGCCTCCTCCTGGGTGCCCGGTACACCGTGTTCCTCCTGGTCAGCCTGGCTGCGTTGTGGTGGTGGGGCAGGGATCCTGGGTGTCTCCTGGGATGTGGCAGGAGTGGGGGTGGTGGTTGGCCCAGTTGTACCTGACGCAGGTGCTGCAGGTGGTTGGACACCAGAGGTGCCAGGTTGGTCGGGGTCGTCCATAGAGTGGTGTGAGTCGTCGCTGCCGGTGGGATCGTCATCCGGCAGAGCCGGGTCCTGTGAGTCTTCCCCCCCAGTGTTGGGAGGTGATCCACGACGTTGACCTGTGTGTGAGAGAGACAATGTTATTTTTGTTCCATGCAACATCCATGTTTCATTCGTTTCAAAGTTGGCACATTTCCTCTGGGTATTTGGATATGTCTTGCATTCCACTCACAGTGCACTTGTGCATGGGTATGTCCCTTGGCCACAGCTTTTGAGACTTTACCTATGTGTGACACAGTCTTACTTGCTGCATCAATTGTGACTGCAGTCAGCAGTGGAGTGAGCAGGTGTGGCGAGCCATGCATTGGCGCCTTCCGTGTTGCACTGTACGTGGGCACATGGAGTTGTTCCACACACTTATATAATGCAGGTAGCTGGCGTTGGGCTCGTGCACAGGTTGAGACATGGCCCAGTGTTTTGCCATGGAGAAGAGAGGGGGATTCAGGCACTGGCCACCCTTGTCTACATGCACGCAGTCCACCTGCTGACGAGCAGACATTCCCACACCACCCAAGGCTGAATTGGTCTCCCTGTGTATCCCTTTCTCACTCCCTCTCTGTCCCCCTCTCCCTCCCTCCCTGTGTCAGCCTCCTCCCTCTGTCCGTCTCCCTGTGTCTCCCTCCCTCTCTCTCCCCCTCTCCCTCCCTCTGTGTGTCACCCTCTGTCACCTCAGCCCAGCTTCCTAGGCACACACTTTTTGCAGATCTTTGAATGGCCCTTGGCTTGTTCATGTGAGTTTGTTTCTGATCTCCAGGCACCCATTGGGTGTAGTGTCTGTGTCTGCGCTGCTGCTGTGGTGGTGTGTGCTGCCACTCTTTCACAGTGTTGGCTGTTCATTGGCTGCTGTCATGTGCAAAAAGTGCCTTCACCCCCATGTCTTCATGCAAGGCGTCTGCCATTTGCAAGCAAGTCTGTCCTGTGTGGGGACACGCTGTTTGTCTGGCTGTGACCTAGGCCATATCGATAGAGGGCATTGTTGTCTGCTTCTGAGTTGCATTATGTGATTTTTGAGGCCCACACTCCCGCCATCCGGGTTACCGTGTCTTGTGTTGGTGTTTTCTGTGGTCTGTGACTTGGCATTGTCCAGCTGGGTGCATGGGGCATGGTGGTGCTAGTGGCATGTGCGTGTTTATGGAGTGTGGTTGAGTCATGCGATAGCTTTGGGGTGGTTGCGTGCATGATTGTGAGTTTGGTTGTGGATGACGTTCCCCCCATGTGAGGTGAGTTGTTTGTGTACTCACCAGGGTCTCGGAGTGCTTCTACTCCCTCCACTGCCACCACCGGCAGTATGGCCATCACCTTCTCCTCCCAGGGATGGTATTGTACGCGTCTGCGGGCCGGCCCTCCTCCAGTGATGTTGGCCTGGTTGTGGTCGTCGGTCATTTTGCGGCGGACCGTCCTCCGCAGATCGTACCACCTGGCTTGGCATTCATGCCTGGTCCTTCTGGTGGACGCAACAGCATTCACAGCATCGACAATCGTCTGCCACATGGCTGTTTTTTCGGAAATGCTGGTCTGTCTGACCAATGTTCCAAAGAGGTGTGGCTCGACTCTGAAGATTTCGTCGACAAGGACCTCCAACTCTTAGCTAGTGAACTTTGGATTCTTGTTAGTGGGCATGGTGAGGGGTGTGGGTGTGGATGATTGTGGGGGGTGTGGGTGTGGATGGTTGTGGGGGGTGTGGGTGTGGATGGTTGTGGGTGTGTGGGTGTGGTTGTGCAGGTGTGTGAATGTGATGAGGGGGTGTTTGTGAAGGTGGTTGTGTGAAGGTGTGCAGGTGTAAGGTGTAGTGGAGGTTGTAGTATGGTGCAGTTGTTTCTCTGTGTGGTCTGGCAGCAGTGGGTCTGTTGCAAAGGATCATGGTTTGTGTGTGTTGGGCCTTTTTATTGGTCCATTGGTGGGTGTGGCTGTGTTTGAACTTTGGGTGGGTGTGTTATAAGGAGTGGTTTTGGGCCTCTGTTTGGGAGTTTGGCAGTTGCAGGTCAGTGAATAGGTTGTATTTGTGCTTGTTGGACATGTTTTGTGGCTTTGTGCGATTCGAATGGAGTCTTCTTGTGTTGTTTTGCTTTGTCCTGGTTGTGTACGTGTGTTTTTAGCGTCTGTACGGTGCGTACATCGGCCATTTTGTTGTACAGTGCTGTCCTTGTCTATGGCTTGGTACGACTCGTACATGCGCGATGTTGGGTGAGGGTGCTGGTGTTGGGGCCTGGGGTGCGCGCCGTACTTAGACTGGTGGGGTGTGTGTTCGCTCCGTACATACACGGGTGGGGGTACGGTCGTACATACACGGTGGGGGTATGCTCCATACATACGCGGGTGAGGGTACGGGCCGTACATACACTGTTGGGGTGGGGGTACGATCCATACATACGCGGGTGAGGGTATGGGCCGTACATACACTGTTGGGGTGGGGGTACGCTCCATACATACGCGGGTGAGAGTACGGTCTGTACATACACGGTTGGGGTGGGGGTACGCTCCATACATACGCGGGTGGGGGTACGGTCCGTACATACACGGTTGGGGTGGGGGTACGCTCCATACATATTCGGGTGTGGGTACGGTCCATTCATACACAGGTGGGGGTACGGTCCGTACATACACTGTTGGGGTGGGGGTACGCTCCATACATACGCGGGTGTGGGTACGGTCCGTACATACACGGTTGGGGTGGGGGTACGCTCCATACATACGCGGGTGTGGGTACGGTCCGTACATACACGGTTGGGGTGGGGGTACGTTGGGGGTACGTTGTGGGTACGGTCCGTACATACACGGTTGGGGTGGGGGTACGCTCCATACATATGCAGGTGGGGGTACGGGCCATACATACGGGGGTGTACATACACGGGTGGGGGTTCGACTCGTACGTACACGAGTGTACATACACGGGTGGGGGTTTGACTCGTACGTACACGGGTGTACATACACGGGTGGGGGTTCGACTCGTACGTACACGGGTGTTCATACACAGGTGGGGGTTCGACTCGTACGTACACGGGTGTACATACACGGGTGGGGGTTCGACTCGTACGTACACGGGTGTTCATACACGAGTGGGGGCTCGACTCGTACGTACACGGGTGTACATACACGGGTGGGGGTTCGACTCGTACATACGAGGGCTGGGGGGTGGTTGGGCGCATACATACGGGGGCTGGGGGGGTGTTGGGCGCATATGCGGGCACATGTCTCCATGGTTGCTATAGGAGTTCGGTGCGGACGGTGTTTTTTCCATCCGGTTGTAACATCGGACGCACGGGATGGATCGTACTTGCGCGGTGGGACTTCACTTTTCACATTTGTACGGTAAATCGTCCGGGGACGTGTCGGACACATTTTCCGACCCGAGGACGTGTGGGGAATTATTCCCAATGCGATTCGTATGGACTTTTTCCCATGCGAATCGTAGTTGGCAGTTTGTACGGCACTTGTACGATTCGTACGGTAAAAAGACCGGATACGAGTCGTACGGGGAAACTTTTTCCAGGATCCTAATCGGCACCTATATTGTTATACCACTATTTCTCATCCTTTCATACAAATATTTTGTATTATAATAATTACAAATGTGTATATAAAACTTATTCTTCTTAAATGGACTTTTCACAATGTATGCTTATTCCTTTTTAACATCTTTTTTCCATTTATGTAATGTTCAACTGCTGTGTTCATTCTTTCAATAAAAATTATTTAATTAAAAAAAAAAGAAGGGTCATTACTGATGTGACGGGTTTCATGACTTGTGGGAAGGCGGTCATCGTCTACAATGGGAACACTTTCTCTGATAACTCCTCTGCTGGGTGTGACGTAAGCTGTATGAGTCGACGTGTATCCTCTCTCCTCTGTGAGGGGTCCCCCCCACCCCCAGTGTGTGTGTGTCACGCAAGGTGGCAGCAGTTGACCCACAGCAGGGCCCGTGAGACAGAACTGCTGTGCAATTACTGCAGCTAAATGAGTATGGGTAAAACACATTGATTAGCAGTATATGACAGCATTTATCTGGAAAATGAACTGGCAAATAGTACATATTACAGCCCAATATGGCTCACAGGGCGCGCTTAGATGCAATTTAAATAAAATTTATACACGGGTCGTGGGCTGTTTTCAAGGAAATATTTCAAAAATAGTGAAAAAAAGCATGTAAGACCACAAACATTGGAAAACCTCTTATTATTTAAACACCATTTTACAGGAGTCTGTCTGTGGGTTCTCCCGAACATGCTTAGTGACAACTGTCCGATTAAAAGCACATTAGCGAGCACAGAGCACCATTCTTAATCTCATGGGCATTCTGACTGTGTCTGCACTGTCGTGCGTGCTCCGTATGCCATGAAGGACATGGTGCATGGCCTTAAGCCAGGGGTCTTCAAACTGTGGGGCGCGACCCCCAGGGGGGCCGTGGAGTGATGCAAAGGGGGTCGCGCCTTCCCAGTCACACTTCTGCCCGGCCCAAGGGCTTCAGCCCCCCCCCCCACACTTCCCCCGTCCTGTGTCTCAGCGCCCGGGCTGCTGCAGTGAAACTTGAGCTGCTGGGGGCTCAGCTGGGCAGTGTCTGGAGTCTTATCTCCGGCACCCCCGTGTTTTTTCACAGGTCTTTAAAGACCATTTGCATTTTAACATGCCTTTGTAAACTGGTTACAGAGGCTTAGGTTTTTTGGCTGGTTCCAGTACCCCCTGGGTCCCCACTGTGCCTATTCCTTACATTTGGATTTTACATTCACTGCCATAGTGTGAAAATGCATTTCATGGAAAGGAATACAAAGTTGGCTTCCTGGGGGCGCCGTGAGTGAAAGTTTATTGTGCTTTTGAAGCACCTGCTGCAGCGTCGGCAATTGCCAGGCCTCACATAAATGTCAAGATAACTCGTGTGATTAATTATCTTCCTGGAGAGAGATCAGAATGTTGTATAGTTGAGGTTTTGACTTAGGTGATGTTAGTGCAGAGGGTTAATATGCCTGCTGCAAAGAACGTGTACCAAGTAGATTACAGAGTGCGTATGATGTGAAGAGATCAGCAGGTTACTGCTTTCAAAAGAGACATCCTTTTATTACTTGCAATTTATAACTTAAAGTCCTAATAGAGAATAGTGAGCTGAGGGGCACGGGAGGTGACAGGGCCAGAGAGGCCATGAGATACATGTGAGAGACTGTTAGAGATGAGGGCAGTGAAAGGACAGAATGGCAAGAGGTGATTAAAGGTGAAGTGAGAGGTTGAATGGGGAGAGTTCAGAAGTTGTAAAAAGGGGTGAAAGAAAATGACCTGCAAAGTGAGAGAGGGATCCAGGGTTAGGAGAGGAGAGAGGGATGGAAGGGAGGGGGTGAGAGGAAAGCTGCATGGTTAAAAGGCTTAACTCTACACAAAACCGCCAGGGTTTTAAGGGACCCCTGCTTCTTACGGTCAGGGCCAGGTGAGCTTCTAATGTGGCAGCACGTATTGCTGCAGAGTGGAAGGCCCTTCACAAAGGTTGACTTGAAATCTTTCTGATGATAATTGCTGTATTTTGGTTATAAATGGGTACTGATTGGGTGAAATCTTTCCTCAGCGTTACTGTGTGTAACAAATATCAAAATAATGAAGCAATGCTATCCCAAAATACGCGGCATCACATAACCTCATTTACATTTTCATCCCATGCAATTTAGTCAACAGGTTTAGACATTTTTGTCAAGAGGGGGTCCTTACGCCTCAAAATGTTGACAGGGGGGTCTCGGCATCCAAAAGTTTGAAGACCTCTGCCTTAAGCTAATCAGAGAGCTTAAAAAAAGCGTAGGCGACACTTGGGGATCTTAGCCTGCAAAGGGCACAGCAGAGCCTAAGCAGGAATGAGGGAAGCAAAAACAAGAAACTACTCAAACTGAGCCTCCATATTGGAGCCCATAAAAACGATGGATTTATCTCAGATCTGTGACTGGGGTGAATGTTTGACTAATTCTGCATTTCGTCCATAATCTGTTCATTTTGCAGTGGTCACTACTGAAAAGCCATCTCCCCCTAATCCCCCTATGCTCTCCTGTACACCAGAGCTCGATCCTAAACATTGCCCGTGGCTTCACGGAAGGGCTGGCTCATGTGGGCACCATTAGCGGGTTAAAGGATGAGCCGTTTTAGGGAACAGAAACCGCCCAGGGTCAAACAGAGCGCTCATCTACGCCGGGCTTGCCCGCCTAGCGTGTTCTTAAGCATTTACTGGACAAAACCGACACTGGCATGATTCACTCGGTCAGGCAAGGCGAAAGATATGAAAACAGTCCTAAACAACTGTCATATGCAGTGAAAAATCACTTTATTCAACTGACTCCTTCACACAAAGCAAGACAATTTATTCAATGGATGAAAGGGTTTACAGTGTTACTAATGCTATGGCTTCTCTCTGTTTTAAGGGTCAACACAAACGTCAGAACAATGCACACTAAATGCCGGCCTAATACAATATTAAATATGTATTTGGAACAGTCATTTCAGGACCTACTAAAGACACTGATGCAGACAGACCTAACGCGAAATAAGAAATGAACTTACGAGTCCTCAATTGGGGCGTGTGACCTGATGCATAGTTCAGTCGCGGCTCGCATTTCTCGGTGGGGGGAGGGGAGGGTTAACATAAAAAAACTTACCTGGTCCCGATCCCAGTCCCGCGCCGCCTCTGCGTCCAGTTCCTGGGCCGGTCCGGACTCTGGAGCAGGAACAGGTCTGGGCCAGTCCGGAGCAGGAACAACTTCAGACTGCGCGGCCAGTGTCTCACTCTCAGCCAATCCAGACGCTGCATTAGCAGCACCAGGATTGGCTAGGGCACAGATACGGCCCGGCCACTGGGAGACCGGGGGGGGGGGGGGGGGGGCTGCGATGGCCTCTCGGGTTGCCCCCTCCCTCGCTCTCCGAAGGTATAATAGTGGCTGACTGACAGTGCGGCAGTGGGCATTGACGGGCTGGTCATAAAAATGACCAGCCCAAACCTGAACATGTGCACTAAGCGCCGCTGTCAGTGGCAGTCTGACTGTCACTCAAACCGTGTTGAGTGCTGCCGCAGCCCTGCCCCCACCCCCTTCAGCGGCCGATTGCCGCGCGCGCGTGTCCCAGCAGCACGATTAGAGGACTTGAGAATTCCGAATTGCTTCATTTGCTTGCACGAATTTAGGGCGATGTGGCTAGTAGGGCAACGCCCCAGCGCCCCCAATGGACGCACCGCCACTGTCCATCTGTGAGCCTTGGGGGTAACTACGGACAGTCAGCCTCACACAGAAGCTATTTTGAGGTTGCGAACCCTGCAATTTACAAAATGGCAGAACTTGTGACTGCAGAATGACTTTTTGTTATGTACTGAACCCCTTTTTTATTTGGAAAAGCCTTACTGAATTGCAAAAATAAGGTTTTGCCCAGTGGCATAGCTAGGACTTATGCTGCCATAGTGGCCTCTAAGACTTCCGCCCGCGGCGGCCGCATGTAAGAGTGGGGGTGCTGACGATTCCTGCAGTCGCTGTCCCGCGACAGCCCCAGGTAAGAGCGGGGGGAGGGGGAAGCCACTGGTTTTGAAACTCATTATGAACCGCTGTTCGGATGCGAATGTAATTGCGAACGAGACTTTCTAATAGTTTGAGACTACAATTGTGCTTGCAAACCATTGAACGGTTACTGACCCTTCAAAGGAAGTTGTAACTTATTTGCAAAGGTAAATATGTCATTGCTGAACAGCTTCCCCTTTGGGAATTTGTGCAAGTGGCTTTGGCGGATGTGGTTAAAGTCAGCAGTGGTCCAGGTTATCCCTGCCTGCACTCCTTTAAAGACCAAGGGCTGCTTTAATAACAAAGGTTTCCTTTTGGAAACACAAACGCAGTGATGGTGGTCATCTGTTCCTTATAAGCTACCATACCTGCATTGATCGCTTATCTTAGGCAATAATCACAAGTAGTGACCCGCCTTGTTAATATTCATTAGGCAGGTTGTTCTGCGACTGATCTTTTTACGGTACAACCTATTAGCACAAAGAGCGCATCACAGAACAACAGGCAGGTTGCAAAAAGTCAATGCACAATTTGCGACCTGTCTGTTCGTTCATCAGGCCCAATGTTTCCTATTCCTGGGGAATACCACATCATGCACATCTTAGCACCTTGACGCCTTCGGGCATTTGTTGCCATTTGTAAACCCCCTCACATCAAATAACATAACATGTATTTGTAAAGCACACGTTCACCCTTGGGTATCTTGGCGCTGAATAACAGATGTTTATTGTTACCCAACTCAATGGTACTCATTTTATCGACCTCAGATGGATGAAAGGCTGAGTGGACCCATCAGGATTAGAACCTGTGACCAGGAGGTCAAACACAGGTCCCTGCAGTGGACGCATTAGTCCACTGAGCCACCAGACCCGGCTTTAACATACAAGTAGTAGCAGGAGTATATTGTATATCTGTTCCCTTATTCTTTTATTTCCGTCTACTAAGTAAAATTAGTTCAGAGGCCTAACGTTTACAATAGGAGTCGCCATCAGCCCTGCCGAATTTGAGGTCATCGAATACCAGGGGTGCCTAGTGTTGATTAGGGGTGTGGTCAATCACAGGGCTCTAAGTGATGCTAGTTCTATCAGCGACCCCTGCTCTGTGAGTTACCCCCGCTCTCTCAGTGCCTGTTCTTAGCCAGAAGTATACAGAAAAGTGAAGGATGAAATGCTTGAATTAATCTCAGCCACTGGTAATCACGTGGGGCCACTTCCCAGTCTATTGTTATTTTTCACACCACGCCACCTCAGTTTGGAGCCAGCCTCAACCCTACTCCAATCAGAACATTCCAACTCAAATTGCAAGCTCAAGTTCTCCCCGAAACAGAATGCAAGCAGCACAAGACTGGTTTGGCCCTTACTAGGACTCATCAATCTTGGTTCCATTGGTGCAGCAATGTCTTCAGACTAAAATAACTCTTCTCCAGATCATCATTAATCATGTATAGGTTTTGGTCACACTGTAAAATGTGGTGGGAATTTCTCATTTATTTCAGAACAGGAATTTTCTTTTCTGCAACAACACAGATTAGTTGCTGCAAGAGATACATTGTGTTATGCCTGGCTTGTCCAGTGGGTTTATCCCGAGGCTTTTTGCATTTTGGCCTCCTGTTTTGGACCCTGTTTTTGTTGGTTTCATGACTCTGAGCACTTTACCACTGCTGATCAGTGCTAAAGTGCAAATCCTCTCCCAGTAAAATGTGTTTATGGATTGGTAATTCCATAACTGGCATACTTGATTTACTGGTAAGCCCCTAGTACAGTGCACTGTGTGTGCCCAGGGCCTGCAAATCAAATGCTGCTAGTGGGCATGCAGCACTGATTGTGCCACCCACATGAGCAGCCTGTAAATGTAACTAAGACCTGCCACTGTAGTGTCTGTGATCAGTTTGGTACTGCCATGTCGACCTGGCAAGTGCACCCACTTACCAGGCCCTAACCTTCCCTTTCATTACATGTAAGACAACCCTAAGGTAGGCCCAATGGGTAGGATGCAGTGCATGTGAAAGGTCGGACATGTGCCGAGGTGTGTGACATGTCCTGATAGTGAAATACAGTGCATTTCATTTTTCACTATTGAAAGGCTATCTGTCCCATAGGACAGAATGGGAGTTTATTTACAGGGGCGGGTGGCACAGCTCGTGGGTGGGGGGGGAGGCACGTGAGCGGGGAGGGGCCTGACTGTGAGGCAAAGGGCTGCATAAAAAAAATATAAGAGTAAACAAACTTACCTTGCCGCCGCCACCAGGTCCCGAGTCTTCTTTCCTGCTCGCCTTCCTCGACCCCAGGTCAGAAGAGGAACCAGGCAGCCAGGCTCCCACCCCATAAGCCAATCACAACACTACAATGGAGCATTGTGATTGGTCTGAGCGTCGTGACACCGCGCTCAGCCATGGGCTATAGGGGTGCGCATGTTCTCCATGCAGGCTGCAGTGCAGCCTGCATCGACAACATGGGAGTGCACATGACTGGTTTGGGCGGCCCGAGAGGGCTGACCATACGGTTACTGTGCACTCAGGAGTGGGCAAACCACTCATCCCCTGCCCTGCTGCTTCGTAAGCAGAGCAGCCCTGCCCACCCGCCCGCAGGCAAAAACCACATAAAAGGGTAATAACAAAAAGGTATTACCATTTTATGTTTATGCTTCTCGCACTGCGAGAAAGCAGTGGGGCGACACTCCTCCGCCATAGCGGAGGAGCAGCCGCTGTTTATTTATAACGTCTTATAAATATAACTTCCCTATGGGACAAAAAAGAAAGATGGAGTTTAATATGCCTGGACTCAGAGTATAAAAATGCATCTTTTGGTAAAGATGGTATTTATATTGTGTGTTTGAAAATACCACTTTTAGAAAGTGGGTATTTTCTTGCTTAGCAATCCTGTGTGCCTCTGCTGGTTTGTGTATGGACTGCCTGGCTTTGGAGTGACAGGGGCTGGAGATGTGCATTTTCTCAGACGGGCACCGGGGGAGGTTGATGTGTGTCCTGCCTTTCCTGAAGGAGTCGGGCTGGGCTGAATAGACCTGGGCTGCATTCAGAGTAGGGGGAGGAGTTCTCATTAGCACCTGAATAGGCCCAGTCTGCATTTAGAGAAGGGGGAGGAGATTTCCCTTGCACCTGAATAGGCCCTGCTTGCCTTATACAATGCTGTCTCCAGCTCCTGCCAGGAAGCTGCACCAGAGAGGACAGAATTGGTTTTGGCTGGGCAAAGAGCTTCTCTGTCACTAGAGAATATTTGGTGCTATAAAGAGTGGGGCCCAGACCCCTGAACTTTAGATTACTTCTTAACTAAGGAACCTGCCAGGAAGAAGAACCGGGAAAGCTGGAGGAGGAGTACGGCCCCTGTACTGTGTGCTGGTGGGGTTGGCCGGCAGTGGTTGCTTCTGTCTTGGGTAGGGAAAGGACTGGACTGTACTTTCATCATCCTGCTGCTAGAGTTTTCTCCAAGGACTTGAAGTAAAGCTTGCCTCCTGTTAGACGTCTCAGGGATAGAAAAAACTTCATAGATCACTTCCGGGAATCAAGAGAAACCTTTGCCAAGGAGAAGAGCTGGAGAAACTGAGGAGGAGTTCTGCCCCTGTGCTGCTTGCTGTCTAGGGTTGGCCTGCAGTGGCTGTTTCTGCCAAGGAAAGGACAAAGACGTTGGTGTTTCCTGTGTCCCCTGCTTGAAGAAGATCTCCAAGGGCTTGAAATAGGGCTTGCCTCCTGTTCTGAAGTCTCATGGACACAAAGACTTCACCACCAGCTCGCCTGAACTTCCTTGCTGGGAGTTCTGACCTGCTAAGAGGTGTGTGCTGCTTTTTTGAACCTCTGGAGGCTGTTTTTCCACTGGGAGCTGGAAAAGTAGTGCAACTTCGAGAAGCGCGATGCATCTGCACTTGTTTCCGATGCATCGCCGAAGAAACCGACGTAGCGCCGGCCTGCGGCTTGAGAAATCGCCGTATGCCATACTGAGTGCACCGATCTATGAAGGCCGACATCACCATATTGGTTCTGACGAAGGCCCTGCTGTGCGGCTTCAAGAACCAATGCATCGTGGGACCATGGCAGTTGCCACTGCTGCATCGCAAACCGACACATCCCTGAATGTCACGCACCGCATCTGGGTGCCACGCCGGCAAGAACACCAGGGTCGCAGTAAGAAACTGACGCATCACCTTCCCACACAGTAAGAAACAGACACATCACCTCCCCTTCAGTAAGGAACCGATGCACCACCACCCCTGCATGGCAGTAAGGCACCGACGCATCACCTCCCCAGAAGTAAGGAACCGACGCATCACCTTCCCTGCGACAGTTTTTGTTAGTGGGCGAGACGAACACAAGCTACTTTGTATGAAAAGTGTTGCATCTGCAATTTGCTTTGAACAGAACTACTTTTACCTTTTAAAAGTCATATTTTGATTACTGTATTGTGGAATTTTTTTGTTTTGGTCTTGTTTGGTGTAGATAAAGATCTCCTATTTCTCTAAACAGGTGTGGTGTTCATCAATAAATCAATCAATCAGGGGATTATAAAGCACGCTACTCACCTGTAAGGGTCTCAAGGCGCTGGGGGGTGGGGGGCAGCTCCAGATCAGTCAAAGAGCCAGGTCTTGAGGACCTTCCTGAATGTGTGCAGGGTCAGGGAGCGTCGGATGTTCACTGGGAGCTCACTCCAGGTCTTGGCAGCAATGTAGGAGAAGGCTCTCCCACCTGTTCTGTTTTTGCAGGTGCGGGGACCTCTGCTGGGGCGAGGGCAGCAGAGCGGTGGTTCCTCCTGTGTACGTGGAAGGATACTCTTTCGTTGAGATATTTGGGTCCGATGTCGTTGAGGGATTTGTAGGCGTGGGTGAGGAGTTTGAAGGTGACCCTTTTCTCAACGGTGAGCCAGTGGAGATCTCATAGGTGTTGGGTCATATGTTCGTGACGCGGTGTCCCGAGGACGAGTCTGACAGCGGCGTTCTGGATGGTTTGCAGTTTGTGAAGTAGAGCTCTGTTGATTACGGCATAGAGGGCATTTCCGTAGTCCAGTCTGCTGGTTATGGGAGCGTGGGTGATGGTCTTTCTGCAGTCAGGGGGGGATCCATTTGAAGGTCTTGCGGAGGATGCGCAGGCAGTTGAAGCTGGTGGAAGTGACGGCGTTAATCTGGCAGATCATAGAGAGGGAGGAGTCGAGGATGATGCTGAGGTTTCGTGCGTGGTTTGTAGGAGTGGGTGGATTTACGAGGATGGAGGGCCACCATGTGCCGTCCCAGGCAGAGCTGTGGGGTCCGAGGATGAGGACCTCGGTCTTCTCTGAGTTGAGCTTTTTATTAGCAGCTGCTTACTGTGTTTCAGTCTTTTTCAAGAATACATTTTATACATTTGATAAAGTGCAAAAGATTTCAGCCTTCATACACACACAGTGCTGTGCGAGGACAGACACAGCAGCGCTATCCCTCAAAATACACACACAATGATGTGTGAGAACAGAGCCAGCAGTGCTATCCCTCAAGATACACACAGAGTGATATGCGAGGACAGAAACAGCAGCGCTATCCCTCAAGATACCACATACACATGCAGTGCTCAGCGAGGAAGGAAAGAGCAGTGATATCCGTCAAGGAAGAAGACAGCAGCGCTATCCCTCAACATACACACGCAGTGCTCAACGAGAAAGGAAACTGCAGAGCTATGCCTTGAGATACCACATACACATGTAATGCTCCAGCGGCAGGAGACAGCAGCGCTATCCCTTAAGATACCACATGCAAACGCGGTGCTCTGCAAGGAATAAGACGGCAGTGCCATCACTCGAAATACACACACAGTCCTCTCCGAGGACGAAAACAGCAGCGCTATCCCTTGATAACCGTCTTCCTTCCAGGCACAAACACAGTTGTTTTTTCAGCTGGCGTGATGTTTATAAAGTGCAAAAGGTTACAGCCCGTGCTAATTGTATGCCTTTCAGACAGAAACACACGGGGGCATATTATCAAAGAATAGCGATAAACATTGTTAAGCGCACTTAGCGCGTTTCTGTTTATCGCTGTCTATCGCCAGATTACATCGCCGTGTTAGCGGCGTATTATCAACGCTTTTCTAACAGGCGATGTAATTCCAGCGATAGAGGACGAAAATGAGAAATAGCGTATGAAATCCAGCGAAGATTTCACAGCGCTATGGGCCTGCTTGCTGATAGGGGAGTGTGGACCTAAACATACAATCCACCTCCCATTATTTGTATAGCTAAGTCAAATAAAAAGCAGACGTTAAATTCCAGTGATAAACGCGGTTAGCTCGTGTTTTTTTGTATCGCTTCGGGGGGCTGCTGCAGGGTTGTAAATAGTGCAAAGCCGTGTCAGCCTGAATTGACATGGAGTTATGGACGGGAATGTCTACTTTGCATGTCATTAGCGATATTGACCGCTGACATGCAAAGCAGCATTGAAACACGCGATAACGCTTGTTAGCGTGTCCTTGTTGATTGAGTGATAAAAAAATTGCCGCTTTTTCGGTGCTATGTGCTGAAAAAGCGGCAATTACACCCTTGATAATATGCCCCACAGTTTTCTTTTTAGAAGCAGCTGCTTACTATGTTTCTGTCTTTTTCGAGATTACATTTTATCGTACTGTGTTGTTTTTTAGCCAAGCGCGTCATGTTCATAAAGTGCAAAAGGTTTTAGCCTTTTATAATCATATGCCTCCCAGGTACACATATACATAGTTTTAATCAACATTACAATTTATTTTTCTGCTGTGTTGTTTTTGAGCCAAGCGTGTAATGTTAATAAAGTGCAAAAGCTTGCAGCTCCTGCCCACAGTGTGCTTCCTAGGCACACAGAAACACATTTTATGTTTGTTTTGTGCTAATTTGGTGCCTGCTTTAAAGTCCATTTTGCTGGAGCCACAGCCACGGAGTTCACAGGTCTTCTTCTAATTATATGCTTCTGGAGTACAAACAAACACATAATTGCAAACTCGTTGCTTGGATTGGGGTTAAAGCCGCACCCAAGTGCTTCACAGGTCTTCTTCAGATCATGTGCTTTACAAGCAGAAACAAACAAATAACTTCAAAGTAGCTGCGTAGCCCTGTCCGTCTTCTTCGAGCCGCAGTTAAGTACTTCACACGTT
Source organism: Triturus cristatus (assembly GCF_964204655.1). NCBI lineage: Eukaryota > Metazoa > Chordata > Amphibia > Caudata > Salamandridae > Triturus > Triturus cristatus. Next base: position 893,667,902 of record NC_140586.1, read on the forward strand.
TTTAAAATAGCATGCATGTGTTCCAAAGGCTGTATTGTTGCTGTTGGTTACAGGGCTTGCATTTCCACTCTCTTACATCATAAAACTCTCTAGAACCAATAGCAGTTCAAAAGTTAAAGATTAGTTAAAATAGAGCCAATAAAAACGTTATCTTAACCAAGAACTTATTTAACATTGGTTGGCTACTCTTTAACATTGGTAAATTTGATTACTTTGTGTGTTATTTAAACTGAAAAAAAAGCTATAACAGAATGACTAATAAAAAAAACGTAAAAATATGGCGAGACCGATTACCATTGCCAATGCTTGTTAATACTTATAAGTAACGCTGATGTAGGCCCTAAAGTCTCATAGGGCGGGGTGCTTTGTATTTAAAAATTGGACATGTGTGCTTAAGTCTTACATGTCCTGGCAGTGAAAAAATCCTAAAGTTGTTTTTTCACTGTTGTTAGGCTTACCTCTCTCAATGATTAACACTGAGTTACCTTATTACATTTAAAAACTGCTAGCTTTAGATTGGGAGTAGGTAGAGATATGTTGTTTACACTCAAATTAATTGTAATTTCCAATCATCTTTAATAATAAAGTCAGATGCTAAGTCCCAATTCTGATAATGCCACTTTTAGAAAGTTGTCATTTTCTATTCCCAACCAACTGTGCGTTTCTGCCAGTGTCCTGGTTCACATGGCTGTCAATGGCTCTGCGGTTGGGGTTTGTATGTTGCTTCCAGACATTGATATAAAGGGGACTTAGGTGTGGACAGGACTGACCATCCTGGCAGGATGATTGGGAGGGGTTGTACCCAGCCTCACGTAGACTTCAAAGTGCTTTGCCTCCTGCACACACAAACGAACCTGACACCACACCTGCCCTGCCTTTGGTCAACCCCTTTTGTCATCGCTAGACACTTTGGAGCCTTGACATGAGAAGGGGAAACATTTCCCAGAACCAGATGTGGGGGTAGGAGAGCGAGTCCCCCACAAAAAGGCTGGCACAGGTATAAATATTGCACCTCCAGAGCCACTCAGCAGAGCGCTCCTGCACCTGTGGAATATTCAGAAGGTCTGCCCTGCTGCTTGAAGGACTGCCTTGCTGTCTGAGAAGAAAGATTAGACCTCCTTGTCTTCATACCAGGCTACATAAAATGACTCCAAGTGTCAGTTGGCTGAACTCCTCCTACAGGGACACAATAAGTTCCAGAGGCCTCCCTGCAACTGCCTAGCTGACCTTCTGCAATTGGACCTACCTGGATCTGCAACTGGTCCTGCCTGAGCCCTGCTGCTGTCCTCTGCTGGAGTGAGTCCTGATCCCCAAGAGGTCCCACCCTTATCCTGGACCCTTGGCTGGTAACAGAGTGTACTCCTCCTGACGAAAAGGTGCAAATCCTGACCTTTTGGACTCCTAGCAACTGTGAATAGGACCATTCAAACCAAAACTCTCCCACCCCGATGACCGCCAATTAAAGTTCAAGTGAGCTCTGCTCTTTGTGCCAACAGCGTCCACCAGCGACGACTGGCAATGCAAGATCTGCACTTCGCACTACAGGAACGACATCCTGAGATGAACGCCTATGCAAAGCTACAGCAACAACTGTCCGCGATGCCCGATGGGATCTTTACGCTACAGAAACGACTGTCCACGACACTCAGCCACCTCCTCGCAACAACTACCAGCGGGAACGTAACTCGCATCGGACTTAAGAAGGTAACTATTCAGCTGGACTACTATGCTGTATTTGACCCACGCTCCATTGCACTTGGACTGATTTTCCCCCAGTCTAGCACAACCAGATGGCCACGAGAGGCGCTTTGTGCTTTTATTCACCATTTTTACTAAGAACTTTAAAACGGAGTATCTCCAGTTCTACTGATTTAATTTTTGTCATTCTGGTATCATTGTATTTGTTAAAATGTATTCTATTTTCCTAAATTGAATTACCTCTAAGTTAAGCCCGATTTATTTTGTTTTAAGGTGCCAGAGTCCTAACGCAGGTAATTTAAGGACTTTTTGTGGTTCTCCCTGACAAGTATAGTTTAATGCGAAATCAGCTGTCCGACTTTGGGTTTTCCTCCTTCCAAGGAATATTTGGAGATTCAATTTGTTTGAAATGATGTTTCTGGTTGTCTGAGGTATGCACTCTGTCCAAGACGGGACCAAAATCCTAGTCAGGGTATGTCAGATACACACCCTAAATGAACCTGTACTCAACCTCTGGTATCCTAGCACAGAACAGTCAGGCTTAACTTAAGAGATAATGTGTAAAGTAATTGTGCTACACTTCAAAGAGAACACAGTGAAAACACCACCAAAATATTTAGAAAAATAGATAATGATTCTATAATTAAAAATAGACAGAAGCACCACAAATTCAATAAGTAGAAATTGAGATATGATCATTTAAAGATTAAAATTGAAAAATAGCGTTACGATGCAGTAAGCGCCTATGGGGTTATCTGGCAAGATCAGGCAAAAGTCAAGACTTCAGGCCATACCCAAAACCAGCATGGGCCAGATACAGGAGACACGCACGGTCCACTGAACAAAAGTACTTTCATTGTGGTCGCAACAGCGAAGTGCAGGGTACAGCCGAGCGTGTGTCTGTGTCTATCTCGCAGTTGGGCTGACATGTCGATTTTCACCACGCAATGATGGCAATGGTTCTAAAGACGAAGTGCTAGGTCTGAGATGCACTGGTTCCAAAGCCGATGATCCTGGATTCTCCGTGCAGTTGAGTGGACCGCAGAAAATCATTTCTTCCATCGCAGCAGAGCGGCAGTCCTTGTAGCAGCATGGCAGTCCTTGAGGCTGTTCCTCCTGGGCAGTTCTTCACAAGTCCAGTAGTGTCTGATTTGGTTGGGCCAGAGACCCAGTACTTATACCCAGTCATGCCTTTGAAGTGGAGGTGTCTTCAAAAAGGGGCTTTGAAGTGCACAGAGTTCCTCCGTCCGAGTCCTGGCTCCACACTCACTACGGGGGGGGGGGTATGCAGAGATGCCAGACAGATGATCAGCTTCAGCCTCCTTGTAGGAGGAAGAAATACCTGGCCCAAGTCTGTCTAGAATCCTGTTGTAATGAACTGCAGATGTTGGGAGCGAGTGAGATGAGATTTTTTCCAACTGATCAGAAGCCAGTTGCACTGGATCAACTTACACACCTTCTGAACATGGCTGTAGCCCTTGGCATAAATTAGCCAGTCATATAAACAAGGGAATATGTTGATAACTATAGAATGAAGTACACCCACCAAAGGAGCTATGACCTTTGTAAAATCTCTTGATGTGGAAGCTAACCCAAATGGAAATACTCAGAACAGGTAATGTTGCCCCAGCAGGCAAAACCTCAGGAACATGTTGGAATCTGGGTGGATTGCACATGAAGGTAACAAACAGTCTATAAGATCTTAGCATGCTAGAAAAAACCTGGGAGCAAAGAATGGTAGAATGGACTGTAGAGTTAGCATTTTGAAGGAAATATGCATCAATAACTGATCCTTTTAAAGTCCAGAATGAGCCAAATTCCCTGATGTTTTTCACTAAAAACAAAATGAAGCAGCAGCTTTGTTTCTCCTCCGACTCTGGAAATAACTAAAGTCTTGGCCAACAGATTCTGTATCCCTCTTAGAAGAGTCTAGCGATGGTACAGACAGTGAGGCACTGGAAGAGAGTGTAAGACACTCAGAAGAGTTTCCTGGAACTGAACGTAGTATGCTGTCTCTATGGGTTTTTGTAAACAAATTTTATTTGTCAAATACACATGTCGCGAAGCTCTGTAGCCCAGAGACTTCCATCGTATCAAGAAACAACATATCAGCTCTGACAAGTTTCTCATAAAGTACCTAATAACAATTACAGAAGAGACGTGCAAAACAAGAACTCTATGGGTTTTTGAACTCAGATATCCGAGACGAGGTAATGCCAGGCACTGGCAAAGTTTTGGAGTTGACCCCGAAAAGTTTCTGGACTTTTTGGAAGAGTGGACGAATAGCCATGCCTTGGGAGGATCAGGTTTGTAATGGAGGAATGAGACAGGGACTTGTCTGAGAATGGTGCCTGCATAACAAGACCCCTACTCTGAAAGGGCTGGCTAGAACCCACTGAAGAAAGAGGAGGAAAAAGGAATCTTTTATATCCAAAATCACAACCCTTCCCTAGTGGCCACATAAAAGTCATTAGCTTGCGGTCTACCCCTCAGACATCTTAATTAATTCCTCTACCTAGGTGCCAAATAATCTAGACCAGGTAAATGCGAGATGAATCAACAAAGATTTCCAAGAGTTGCCATTCCTCCAAGGACACATCCAGATATGACAGCGAGCCTCCACGGAGAAGCCAGAAGTGGCAACCGCTGTTCGGGGACAATCAAAAGACATATCTGATATGAATCTGACCTCTTGTTCCATCACAGACAGGAAAGTGGTGGAGTCATTCCAGTGGTGCATCTCTTCAGCCAAAGATTGGAAGTTTCTGAGAAGGCACTGTTTGGTGCATGCGGTATAAGCATTGGCACGTACAGCAAAATTGGAGGCCTAATAAGCCAGCTTAATATCTCTAGCTGAAACTTTTTATCAATTAGCTCCATAGCAGATATATCTTCCGATGTAATGGATCCCGGTGAAGATAGTCCAGCTACCCAGGAATCCACCTCTTGAAATTATAGAAATTCCTCACAAAATGTATGCAGAGAGGAGGGATGTATGATGTTACAACGCATGCTTTTACAACGCATGCTGTTACAACGAATTTTTTACAACGCAAATGCTGTGACAACGCAAGTCTTTACAACGCAAGTCTTTACATCGACTTGCAGTAGATGGCGTGCTAACATTAAAAAAGGGTAATTTACTATTCTAACTCCAGTCCACGTTGCAGTAGGGAAGGTGTTTGGATAGTAAACTACACTATTTTTAATGTTAGCACGCCATCTAGTGCAAGTCGATGTAAAGACTTGCGTTGTAATGGCATGCGTTGTCACAGCATTTGCGTTGTACCAGTTTCGTTGTAATGGCAGTGCGTTGTAAAAGTTGCGTTGGTTGTTCACCAGAGAGGAGCATTGTAATAAACAAATCTGGGAAACACAAGGCAATTCTCCCTTACCCATCACACTGTGTAAGAGAATACACTTAAGCTCTGTTCTTTGATAAGGTTCTTCCTCTTCTTCTGCAGTATCCCCAAAAGCTAAATTACTCCTGATGTGTTGCAGGACTTTACTTAAGTCAGAATCTTGAATATAGCAACCTCTTCTGTCTTGTTTTTAACTTGGATACTGCAGGATCTAGCTGTAGTTGATTATCCAATGTGGGTTGTTTTGGTACTTGATGTCCCTATCTGACCTGCAAAGCAATTTCCACAGCTTGTTCAATAAGATGCTAAACTAGGGCCACTGAGGTCAGGAGGAGAACTCACTTCCTCCCATAGCTCTTAAGAGGGAGAATCTGAGGAGCCAGGCAACTACAGTCTGTGCTTCCCTGGGGACGTGCAATAGTCAGGGGTGAGGGCGGGGAGTACCAAAAACAAGCTGCCTTGTAAACTCGCCTATAAAGAACCCATCCAACACTTCCTGCATTGGCCGTTTCATGTTGAGAAGACATAAAGCGGACCTCCCAAGATCTTGCAGGACCTCCGCCATATTAGAATCAGACTGAGGCAGCATCCATGATAGATAACGGCATGGTGATTCATTTTTAACATCCTCATACAGGCCAATATTTCTATCCTGAAAAGTGAGAGATTTTGAAAACAAAAATCAGGGGAATTTATTTCCCTCATTGACTTTAGGCCTGGGATAAAATTCAGTTCCGCTCGCGGAAATTGTGATAATTTGACATTTTCGCGTTCCGCGGAGAAGGCGAATATGTCAAAATTTCCGCAATCCGCATCTTACCGGAAATTATTTTCTTGCTCGCGCTGTAAAAAAAAACATGATCGCGTGCGCGCGATCGCCTTACCTGAATCTCCGTGTTCGCCGACAAGTTTTCCCGATCCGGTTGCGTTCTCCACGAGATGTTGGATTGTTGGTAGCTATTTGCGCTGTGTCGCGACAGTTCGCACCCGCATTAACGTCATTTGTCACGCGATCACGTCATTCGTCGCGCGATCACGTCTTTCTTCTCGCGATCATGCACCGCAAGAGTATGAGATGATTGAGATTTCGCGCCCGTGAGCAACCGCATGGGTAAGTTGGCGAGCCGCGATCACGCAGAAAATACCGCGAACGGGCGGGAAAAAAACTTTTGCGTCTTCGCGATATTTCCGCGTGTTTACAGAGATTTTTAACATTTTCGCGATAGTTTGCGAAAGTGAATTTCACAAATTCCGCCCACCCCTAATTGACTTACAGTGAAGAGGATAAGCTTTTGCGGAGATACCTAAATGTAACCATTTTGGGCTTAAAAAATCAGGAGTCTCCTCCCTGAATCAGCCTGCTGATGTGTATGCATCATCAACCTGCATGTGATGATGGAGAGCAATGGACTGGTCAATTGCCGCGCCACAATAACAGAAAATAAATGGAGGGCAGGAGGGAGAGAACAAAGAGCGAAGACAGGGAGAGCTCTGGCAGGACCCAGATGCCACACTGTTTATTTCAAGAGTTAGTTCCCCCTGCCCCTCCAGGCCCCCTCCCCCCCCACACACACACACTTTCAAGAGCACAGCCATGGGGTCAATCTTAAAACAGAGGAGGATTTAGATAAAACAAATTGTGTCACTCTTGCTGCATCGTGCATGGCAGGTATTATCTATCCCAAAGAACCACAAAACAATGCAAAGTAGGCCCATTGGGTTCTGCTTTACAGACACCTGGAAAGATATGAACCGGTGTAAGGTGACAATGTTTGATCTGATTCTATGCTAGGGTAGGCAAAACCTGTCTGCTGATCAAGGCAAACCTAATATTGTGAGGACTGAGACTCAGAAAGGAGGAGGCAACTAAAGAACATCGTTGTGTCATGTCAGGTCTGTAAAGTTTCAGACCCTGTCAGACCCTGTTCAGGCCATGAGGGAGATAGGGGCTATTGGCCCTCAGCCGCGGGGGTCATTTGCCTCTACTGTCCTGGGGTACATCCTACTGTGGCTCTGTAAACTGGGCCAAGTACAAGTCCTTCAGCCCTAGACTCTGACTAGAAGCGATAGCCTTTCTTGAAGGTTTGTGCGGGGGACTCCAATTTGGTCAGAACTCAGCAGTTATGCAGCTGTGTAGTAATGTGATTATCTTGGATAGTGCGTCTCTTAGCAAAAATGAAAGTACTCTATTAAACATTCAGACTAAATAGTAAATATTTACACAAAAAGGTATCAAATACTCAATATATGGCACAGGGCTAATATATCTAGAAAGCCCCCCCACCCCTTACCCCGCTGTACCCAGTGGCGTACCGAAAATTGAGGGGTCCCCCTGCAAGGTATGTGGAGGGGCCCCCCCTCTGGACTATATCAAGAGCTCTCCGGTCTGAAGGGCTGTGCTGAGGGGGCCCCCTGGAGCTTGGCTCCCCTCACTCTGGGGCTGCGTGGGCCTGTGTTACGCCCCTGGCTCTACCCATCTCCTGCCCCTTTTCCATAGTAGGATCTCTCAAGTGTAAAAAGCAGTGAAGGTGCAAAAGTTTCCATCCTTTGATTTTAGTCTTTTGTGGCTATGTTAGTATTCAGTTTCTCGCCTGCTCTCTGGGCCGTGTTAGACCACCTACCATCCTCCCCACTCTCCGCCTGTGTTCATTGGAGGCTTGCCAGCTGTGGTCAATCAACACAGTTGCCCCCCTCGGGCTGTGCAGAATCAAGCCACACAGCAGAATATGCTAGGGCGAAATCGGTCTTGGATTGCTTGTCTTCTGGTTCCGGGAGGACCTGACTTGGCAGTTCGAACTGGACTTTTCTTATTGGAGCAGATTCAAGACTGATTTACATATAGCCAGTTCCAAACTGAGGTGGTATGGTGTGCAAAATAACAATGGAGTGGGATGCAGCCGAGTGATTACCAGTGGCTGAGATTACTTCAAGCATTCCTTCCATCACTGTTCAGTAGACTTAGTAGAGTACAGCAGGTGGGGGACCCTCTTCTGGGCTTGACAGAGATGGCAGCAGGTGGGTCCTGCCGTTGCAGCAGACCTACTTCCTCCATGCTGGTGAGCCTTGGTGATAATCGCTGGACTTCCCTGGGGTGAAGTGGTAATGAAGCCCTCCTTCCAAGCACACATGTCAGTGGCAACTTGCCAGCTTAAGGGAACTTTCAGTAACAACGGCTGATTCCAATAGGGTGCGCTGAGAGTTAGCTCCATGGGCAGGCAATTAGTGCTTTGACATACCAGACAGAGTGCCTTGAAGCAGCAGCTTCTTCTTCTGGGCAGCGTAGTCCATGCGTCACACGATTGGCAAGTGCCAGGGATAGCCATGCATTTCATTGCTAATACGGATTCCACAGGTTCGCAGTGGTCTTCGTTGGAGTGGACTGCTCGGGCACAAATTGACAAGTGCAGTGGTCATGCTGACAACAGTCACTTTGGGCATATGAACCAGTGCCACAGATCAGCGCCGCTCCCTTCTTGAGTGATGCAGGCCAGTCGGAACTTTGGGAAGTGCTACACCTACGACAGTAGAGATGACAACAGAGTTCACACTTTAGCAGTGCCGGAGATCTTCTGATCGATTTCTTTGACTGGCTCCAAGTCTGGAAAATGCCAGTCACGCTCTTCTTGAGTCTACAATTGACCACATGATCAGTCAACTGCACCTGCAGGCTCAGCTCACTCTTCATTCAGGGAGGACTCACCAGGCCTTTCAGCCAAAGCAGCTCTTCCTCCAGGTCAGACTCCAGGTGACGTCCCCTCACCATTGGGAGGCTGGCAAACCCCATCTCTGGTTGTACAGTACTCCTCTGAGTACTCAGTGTGGCACCCTCTCCTTCAAGAGAACTTGGGAAAGGAAGAAAATGTGGGTCAGAAGCTCCCACTCTTAGGACAGTGGAGAGGGGATGTGTATTCTCAGTCTGCAATTTCAGAACCAATATGGCCAGTCCTCTATTCATGCATCATTCTCAGCCTGAGTGATGATCTTCACAACAGCGTTGTCTCCTGGTCGAAGGACCCACAAGAGAGGCGCAAAGAGTTGTGAGCAGTCTTCACCTGACTATCATATCTACACCTGATCAGGAGGGGGCACAAAAGGCTGGCCCTTTTCAAAAGACACTTCCCACCCTGACTGCAGAAACTGCAGTGCCAGCCTTAACTCCTACCATCCACCAATTGGCAGTGCCAGGAAGACGAATCTGCAGCCCTTTGCAACAGAAAGGACCTCGTCGGGTTTCTAAAGGGGAGCCCGTCTCCTCTTTCCCCACTTCAGTGTCTACGTTCTCTCCCTCCAGTCTGTAGAGTTTCAAAAGATGCTCCCACTGTCCAGGAAAGCAACTTCACCTTCATCTGTTCACAGGAAAGGACCAGGGGACCCAAAATGGAACCCTTAGCTCTTTGCTATTGTGGGTCACTTATACCATCATACAGTATGTAACTAGCGCATGCTTCCATGCACTCTGGATCTTAGCACTAGAAGCCGGGTCCATCACTGGCAGCGGACAGTTACAAGAGTGAGCGAGTAGGATCCCACGCTTGTGACTCAGGTGAAAAAGGTCTGGTCATGATATGATCACTATATAAAGGGTATGCCGCCACCAGCACGCTACACGTATGAACCTGTGACAGGGACAGTAGTTCTCTTCTTGTTATGCAGGACAAGCCCAAGGTCAAAGGCAGTCCTAGGACTTTGCACACCTGGTAGGCTAGCATTTGGCGTGGGCCAAAGTTCAAAACCTGGACACCACATAGTCGCATCGGTGTGCGCAGGGAAGGGGACACGTGGGGACACCAGCCAGGGGACCCCCCCCTTAAAGGCAATCACTTCAGAGTGTACCAGAGTATATCATCTCAGGGACAAGCACTTGCCACCAGCCATTTTCTAAGCAATGTCATGATCTGAAGTAGAGGAGAGAATGGAGAGTATGAAAATAATAGATGTCAATTTTTGTAATTTCTTCAAAATTGTCCCCTGTGTGGTTTTCTGCCAGGGCTTCGGTTTCCATGGTAATAAGTCATAGTGAGTGCAGCGGGTTTCTGCACAAGGGTTTACAGAGGCATGTTGTGTGGGACCTGCTGCTGCTGGGACCTTGATTGGGCGAGGTAGGAGTGGGGTGTGATAGAAGGAAGGGGTGAGGGAGAAGGCGGAGAGTTAATGAAGAGAGCGAGGAGATATATTATTAGACGCAAGTACAGGAGATGAGGTGCACAAGGATGCACAGGAATATGACGTAGAGTGGCCGAAAAAAGAGACAATGTAGATGAGAAGATAATCGCAAGAAAGATATTTAGAGGGAAAGAAAGAGAAAGACAAGTAAAAATAAATGCAGGAGGCAAATAAACAAGGATGAAGAGAAGCTCAAATATAGTCAGGTAGAAGGAAAGGCACCGGGAACTGAAAGTTTGAAAGAAAGGAGAGGCTTTAAAAAACAAAAGCAAAGCAAAGCTAAAGCAAGAGAGAGGCCTGGACAGTTTGTGTGATGCCACTGCCCAGAAGGGGCTCAGCAGGATCGATGGCTGCCTTCTGGGCTCATCGAATGGCTTTCAAAGGCGGTGCGCCATCCACCAGTGGCACCCTCTCTCTGCCACCAGCACCTTTTCTTCAGCCTCTCATGTCGGCTGCTATGTTGTCCAGAGTTCCGCAGTGTTCGTCTTGTGACGTGCCAGCTTGGCAGCATGGCAGCTCAGTTACCGATTAGAAGGCCAGCCTCCCTTCACCAAGCACTTTGCATTAGCGAAGATCCTTGAAAATAGATCAGGATTAACTGTTTAAATGAAAGGAGACCAACCTCATACATTGGAAATTGATCAATATTTTACTGCTTTAATTCAGATGTAAACAAAAAATGCAAGGACTACCCTTTCAAAAAAGCTATCCTGTATGGCTGACGTCACAAACCAGTGCTATGTGTCAATAATGCTTGGACTGAGGGCTGTCACAATCTGTGCGGAAGTCTTTGAGGCTGGGGGCTTCCAGATCCGGGGGTCTGCACACTCCAGGGGTGTTCACTCACTAGAACAAGAGGTTGAGTGCATCCGATTGGCTCAAAGCCAGCCCCACTGATCGTGCTGCGCTCCTCTGTTGTGATGAGAGTGAAACATTGTGAGTCCAGAGATCACAGCAGTGAACACGGAACTCTATCAAGTGTTTAAATGAAAGGAGATCTGTACCAAGAATGGCGAGAGTGGGAAGACCTTTCCGGAAGCTGCAAGCCGCCTGCAGGTGGCGCACTCCTCGCGCGGCCGCCTGACGTCATTGCACGCTGTGTGCGGAGGATACGTGGATGCTCCCACTGCACAGCATTTGTGCTTCTGGGGTCACCGGCACTGAGAGGGGTGTTCTGCAAGTTGTTTGGAAGGGATGACAACAGATGTCATACGGGGCTTCCTCTTCCTCTTCCTAAACAATGCATGAGTTTCAGGAAGGAGGAGCCAAGATGGAAGAAGGCTTTTTCCTGTGATGTCACTTCCTGTTTAAATCCTAAGTAAGAGGTATCTACATGCAGGGCACAAGTCCTAAAAAAAGAAGTGGGGGGACGCTGTCACCGGAAGTGACGTCACAACAGGAATCTCATGAAAAGAAGTGGGGGGACTCTGTCACCGGAAGTGACGTCACAACAGGAATCTCATGAGTATTCATATGCCTTTAGATGACGGGGCATTTCACAGCACTGCTACCTCTATTCTGTTCCTCGATGTCCTTTGCAATCCCCCCTCCCCCCCACTCCCCCGAGGGGGTGCCCCAGTTGCACAACGAAGTGCTCAAAAGTGCACAAGATACAGAAGGACACACATTCCAAGCGTTAACCGCCAACGCCTGCTCGCTCCGCCTCCCAATCACTCCAGCCTGCACACACCACCGGTGCCTCTTAAAGTCTCCAATTACAAATATTAGCATATCTTTGGTAATTTACGGGAAACTTCCCTCCCACCCGGGCTCTCTGCTCACACAATGCTGTCCAGCTTTTGGGCAGGGGGGACGGCGTCCACCCGGAAAAACCTGGTAAAATAAGTGGGGGGACGCCGTCCACCCGCGTGGTACCCCGACTCGAGCCCTGTCTACATGTGTTGGATGCTGGTCCCTCATTTTTCATTGTGTCCAGGACCAAGTTTCTACTATATTTCTCCTTGATTTGTGATCCTTTGTGGCTGGACTTTCTGATGGATTCTTCTTGTTTGGCTCCGCCTCCTTGATGACGTCAGGGGGAGCTTGGTGCCTTGCTATTCATTTCAATGCCAGTACTGCACTTCAATTCAATAGTTTCTGCTAATTGAGTAACAATCCTCAATTCGGAAAGACCAATCTTTTAGTCTGGTTTCTTATGAACATTTGACAAACGCGCCTCAGTGATGGACGTAGACGCGTATGGAGGAGACTTGAGAAACTAATACCGAATTGTTTGAAGAAACTGACAATAAGTAACTGACCACGCGGTCATACCGCATCTCTATCTACACGATTAGACACTTTGTTGGGAGACCGACCACTGAATCATAAATACAGATTGAATCTTCACGGTCCTGATGAGAATCCCTGCTACATAAGGGATTCGAAACGCGTCGACCCCTGTTCTCTTTACCTCCGTTCTCTCAAATAGACCAATCTCCCCAGGATTACAACTTAAAAATTGAATTATCTGATGGTCTATTATATGAAAATATGAACAAACAAATTTTGTACTAATCACTAGTATCCGCACCTGTTCTCAAAAAACTTTATTTAACACAGGGCGTTTACACTTGTTTCTGAACAGGCTGTATTTGTTAATGTGTCGTCAATTTGTTTAGTTTTGTATGTTCATGTCTCTAAGTGCACTTAATGTTGTCCTTTGAATGTTTAATGTGTCCACTAAATATTTTGTAAAGTGATATACATTATATGTGAGTTGTGACATTTTTTGATGTCTTTGTATATATTGGATGTTTTTTGTATATACCTTTCAAGTCTCTATTTGTTGTGAAATAATTTTTGTTTAAAAAAAGGTCCAACAAAAAATAGAAAAAAAACTTTAGGAATAAAATCCAAAATAAAAAGAAATGTTCATAAGAAACCAGACTAAAAGATTGGTCTTTCCGAATTGAGGATTGTTACTCAATTAGCAGAAACTATTGAATTGAAGTGCAGTACTGGCATTTTTTTGTTGACTCTTGTATTGGCGCAGCCTTACTGCGTTGGAGCCAGAACCCCTATTGTTGCCACTTGCTATTCATTTCTGCATTAATCTTCAGCTACAATCAGGGGCTACAAGATCTCCCAGGAGTTTTCTGTTTTGTGGATTTGTACTCATATTCAGGGCCCTCTTAAGGAGGCCCTTGACACCTTTCACATATACCATTGAGTGCAGGGTGGCGCCCTGGCACCTGGGATGAGTCATCCCTGCACTGGGCAATAACGAACGCAATTCAACACACCTTTGTTGTGTTCAGCCCGAGACAACTGAAAATTGACAATTCATAAGTCTTGTACTTCCTATTTGAAGATTGAAAAAGAAACAAAAATACAAGAACTTGCTTGTCGCATTATGATGGGCTTTGAATGACGGCATACCCTAGTCCAGGGCAAAATTTAAATTCCACCAGCACATTGACATTTTTTGAGAATTTCACATTACATTTTTGTACAAAATTCCCGAAATTACGCGATTATGGTTAATTTTTCACAGTCTGCAATACAAATTTACTGCAAATGCCACAATTTGCTATAACTTACTGTGCATGCACAGGAATAACCGCTATTGTTAGCAGTGGACTTGTTTAAATGCATCCTTGCTCTCTAAATTGACACAAGGATGTATTTTTGTGCTAAAATGCAGCGTGAAGTGATTGGTTTGCATTTCGTGTACTTGCGTCTGATTTAGTGTAATTTTGCCTTAATTTTGCATATTTACATGAAAGAAAACTACATGAATTTTGCACACCTCTATCACTCACCTGTGATAAGTCAAAGGTCGCAGGTGCAATGTTTGAAAGTTCCAGTGAGTAATTCAGCCTAGATCCGGTTCCCAGCAGGTTCTATTACAAAGCTTAGGTGGCAGTTTTGATGGGAGCAAGGACTCGTAGAAATGAGACTTGCTCGGAAGCAATTCACTCCTTTAACTCACTAACAAGTTATTAAAGATGTTTTGTGTAAAACTAATGCGCACCACATGAACACGTGGGTTAGTGAAGCTTGCTTATGTGTTTACTAACATGGATAACATGAAGGAAGGACTAAAACCGCTTTAAACAGGAAATCTTTATTGCGCATGCGTCAACTGCATCTACGTAGTATGACGATTTAATGCTTGGAGGGAAATTCTTGCGCGTGAGCAGAAGGCACTAAAATGGAGTCTTGAAGACTCGCGTGCATGGCATCTGCTTAGCTGAAACGAAAACAAGCTATTCTAATAACGCTAATGCGGGTAAGTACTAATAAGTAAAGGGGAATAGAGTAGAGGTGGGTGGTATGTAGTGCGACCACTTTATTTGTGAAATTAATATTTGTCTTTCTGACTTTATCACTAGTGCGCATTTGGGCCTCTCTCGTATAACTGAAGTAAGCTGAGTAAGGGAAAGACTGCGCATGTCCACTGAAAGGGATCCTGGGACGATGACTGAAACTTTGAATGCGAGTCAGAAATAAAAGTGTTACTCCTTGAGAACGGACGGTGAAGACTTACATTCATATGTTAATAAATTGTTGCAAAAGAAACATGAATGCGTATGAGAACTAAAAATTATGAATAAAATTTAAGGGGATGGGTTTGCGAACAATAGTTGAATAGATTTTAAAATCATATAAGCATGGTGTGATGGAGCTCCCCCCTGGCCTGACCAAATATATTTCGTATTTTTACAATATTGAAACTTTAGTGGGTGGAACATGGAAAACGAAAGGTATAATTAAAATAGCCTTAGTTAGAGCGATGAGAGAGCAGTGCTGAGAACCAGATGCTGAAAGCCGTGCTGGGGAGATGCTGATGCTGGGAGAGAATGCTGTGAGATGCCGATGAAGAGCCGAATCCAGATCATGATGCAGAATTTTCTATCCTAATTTAATTGGGTTAGATCAGAAGATCGCGGAGGAAGAGAGTGTCAGAGAGGGGTGCGGCGCAATCGTCGGTATTCTAGAGAGGTCAACTATCCTGTCCTGAAGTCTTTGTCGCCTGACCTATCCCGTGGGACCCTTACCAGCCCTTTGGCCAGGGGGTTGGTCTTCACACCATTCTTGGTAATTATAATTTCTCGTTATTTGCAGATGTTCTTTTCTCTCTGTCCTCTCCATTTCTGAGCATTGATCATTGTATGAGTCCGAAGTATGTGCTTGATGTTTTAATCAATTGAATTTTGTCTCCGAAGAATGATGGTGACTGCACTGTATTTTACTGTATTTTGAAGTGGTTCACATGCATTTAATTTAGATAAAGATTTAAAAACTTCTCTGAGTCTATGGTTATTTACTCCAAAGTGTAGATAAGTTAGTATTATGTTAATTATTGCCATCAACTAGTTCAACTAATGGTCCATCGACCAGAGGAAAGAACCTTTTTGATCTGTGAAAGGGTTAGTCAGAGGTGAGCATAAGTATTAAATGAACAAATCCTGATCATTGTGAAAATATAAAACTTTGACAAAATCCAGCGGTTTACTCAATTGTGTGTTTATGGGCCCAGGTGAGTGTATGGTAGTAGAGTATCTGTTGTTGGTACGCCGCTGGATCAGTTTGACTTGCCGAAAAAGCTGCAAAAGTGTTCTGGTCAGTTTCTACAGACATCAACTACCGCATTGATGATAGACTCTTGGGGCCATAATACGCACAGGGTCGCATCTTCCCTGTTCGCACAAGGTGTACCAGGAGCACACAGGTAAAGTGCGCCCTACGAAGCTGAATGCGCTGCTCTCTGGGCAGCCGTGCAATCGCGACTGCCCTGGTGACAGCACATTAAATGAAATACAGAGCAGCTGTTTAGAAGCGGGTCCATGTTTCACAGTGCTGGTGGCAACCAGCCTGCACTTTTAAAAGGGGAGAGCGATCTCCTTGCAGGCGGGTGCAGTAAATGACTGCAAGAAGATGTCTGGGGGGGGTTTATAGGACCCACTTTCCCTCCTTCCGAGGGCCACCATCAGGGGTCTCACTGACAGTGCGCCTGACAGCTATTGTTCTCCTTGCGCCCATGTCCATATTATGGAGTGGGCACAGAGGCAAAGAGACACCCTCATTTGCATTGGCAAATGGGGGAATGTCCTCTCAAGATAGCGCTGGTGCCACATGTGCACCAGCGCTATTAGTATTACAGAAGGAACCCCTTTTGTAATACCAAAGTGCCCTGGGGCACACAAAGCAGGCGCACATGCCTGTTGCACTCCCAGGGCAGTAAGTGTACTACTGCCCCAGGTGATTTGACATAAGAATCAGCTCCTGTCCTACACACTTCAGTTAGAAGCAGCCCCACAGGGCAGGAATGAACGTAGCGTCAATCTAGTCCAAACGTCCAAGAGTAACGGTTCTTAACTCTGAGTCCTCAACGCCTTCTCAAGAGGTCTGCAACTGTTTGAAAATTAGCAAATTAATAGAGTATATACACATAAAAAAGTTACAAATTGAATATTTTTAAATACTCTGTCAATATGAAGGAATTGGAAATTGGAGCTTATAAATTAAGCTGGCCGTTACGATATCTGTAGCCATCCCCACCCTATCTTTCATGCCTCCCTGGCTCCAGTGCTAAGAGACCCCTTACCCCAGAAATTCAACTGCAGTCAGTATTGCCAGATGAAAGTGCTAACCACACCTGGACAAAACAGTAATTATGCTGGTGTATTTGGTTTATTTTTGATAATTTAACATAACAATATTCACGCAACATTACTATATTATTCAATCATGCCAAATCGCGTAATTGTGGGGAGAAATGTTAGCACAAGTTGTGAGGTTCAGGAATTTTTTCATGCAAACAGCATTTCAGGTTGATTTTTACCCAAGCGGACCATTTGGGTAATTTTGGCATAAAAAACTACAAATCTAAATGTGACCGGCAGTGCTGTGAATGCGAGAGGCATTTCATTTAATGTGGGCAGTCAACAAACATTTCAGGTAGATGTATTTGCCAGAATGGCCCTTTCGGGTAACTTTTAAGCACAAAACGACAAATCTGAATGCAAGCAGCATTGTTTTGAAGACAAATAGCTGGAACTCAACTTGAAATTAATTTGTCAGGGTGAACTTTTACCCGAGTGTGGAATGCATTCTGTATAATTACACATAATTTAGGGCCATATCAGCAACGGCCAGCGATAATTATCGCTGGCCGTGCTTAGCGATAATTTTCTTATCGCTGGCTATCTCTGCTTTTTATCGCCCTGGTAGCGCGTTATCATCAACGCGCTGCTCCAGGGTGATAAAAATTCCAGAGATAGCGATGTTATCGCTGTTTTGCAGGGAACATCGCTGGTTTTCCAGCGAAGTTCCCTGCAAAAGGGCGATAACCTTGCTGATACGACCCTGTGGTCGTATCAGCATAATCCACCCCCAATATTAGGGGTGGCTTAGTCAGAATTTTAGCAGATGTTAGTTTTTGGAGAAAACAGCAGTTTTCTCCAAAAACTAACGTCTGCTAAAATGCAAGGGCATCCTTGCTGATAGCGCAAAGATGCGTTATTGCTATCCTGACATGTAGTGTATGTCAGGAACGCCCACTTTGCATCTCATTAGAGATACAAAGGTAGGCGTAGTGTAAAAGGGTGCTAACCTGCGAATACGCATGTTAGCACCCTCTTGCTGATAGGGCGTTGGTTTTATCTCCGCTTTTCTGGCTTTTAAAGCCAGAAAAGCGGAAATAAAACCCTTGATGATATGCCCCTTGGTGCATTATGCATTCATTTCTCAATTTTGCTACAGAAAATTACGTGAGTTTGACAGATCTCTAGCGCTCACGAGCTCCACGTGGCCACCTTGAGCCCTACTTGTGGACAAAAGAAGCCAAAAGGGCTGTCACCTTGAGTGAAGGAGAGACACTGTGCAATCAGCTGGTTGTGATCAGAGACCTGCTGGTCTGCTTTACCCCAAGCACCTGCTATCCTGCACGAGCAATGCAATGTAGGCAAAGTGGAGCTTTTTTTTGGCTAAGGATGGCCGCTGGGCCACTCTAGTATGGGTTTCCCTGCATGTGCTCGCCGACAAGTTTTCCCGATCCGGTCGTGCTCTCCATGAGATGTTGGATTGTTGGTAGCCATATGCGCTGTCTCGCGACAGTTCGCGCCCGCAGTGACGTCATTCGTCACGCGATCACGTCTTTCTTCTCGCGATCATGCACCGCGAGACAAGTGAAAACAAGATGGCCGCGCCCGCGAGCAACCACATGGGGAAGATGGCGAGCCGCGACCATGCAGAAAATACCGCGAACGGGCGGGAAAAAAACTTCCGCATCTTCGCGATATTTCCGCAGGTTTGCGGAGATTTTTAACATTTTTGCGATAATTTGCCAAAGTCAATTTTGTAAATTCCGCCCACCCCTAGTTAAAACTTCATTAGCTTACTGAAAAATATAATCATTACATTAAAGAATGTAGAAATTAATAAGTGAATTTGGGGATCAGCATATCAAAATAACCAAACTATAATTTTGCAAGAGGATTAACCTAAGGTCTAACAATAAACTAACAGAGGCGGACGGTATGAAGAAAACCTAAGGAAAGTGTAAGCACAATTGGTAAACAGACTGCCATAGAGTCTGCTCTCAAGAAATCCCAGACAGAGCAAAGTACAAATGAGATAGACAGACTAGCGCAGAGTCTGCATCCCAAAAAAGCCATTAAGGTCTGACTCTTCTCCAAATTAGAACAGCTTTTGTAATGTTTCAGGGAACAGAAGCCACACACATTATGGCATGACACAACAGGGTTTGACTAGAGATGTTACAACCACATTAATCATTAAAGTTCTGTCTAACAAGATACTTCTAGAGACACCTATTCCCTAATTCATTTAATTGGTGGGGCTTTATATACCAAATAAAGGAAACAAATTGACATTTTATGTGACACAGGGATGCAATGGGTTGTTCAGCTAATGAATGAGATGCACAGGAGGAAACCTCGGAAAGTTACAAAAAAACATCATCCTGAGCTTTGCTTCCTCGAGAGGACACAAATGGTACAGGATATATTTGTTCTGACACCACAGCTGCGGCTTCATTTCCAAGGATTTTCCTGGAATGAAAAAATCACACAAGCACAGAGAAAGAAAGGCTGGCTGGCATAGAACAAATATGCACTATTATTCTGTAAATATGAATAGGGTCACTGAAAACTGACTGCGGCTGAGTCATGCTAACTACAACATATTTAAATTAGGCATTATTATTTTGTAACATGTAAAAAGTCGCTTTGACTTCTCAGTGCCGCTCCCCCCACGATTAGAGGCCCCTTTGAAGGTTTGTCACTATAGAATTCATAAACAATAAAAATAATGTTCCTTTAAGACTGGAGGTTCATCAGATGAGTGTCCTCTGTAGGAGCCCCAAGTTGGAAAAGTTGGTCTCATCAACTCGAACATACACTCACAGATTCGTTCACCCTTTACCCATCCACAAAACCAACCACACATCCGCCCACTGACCCAGACACTCAGACAGCCACTTATTTATTCATCCATGCATCCTCTTACTCTCCTAGTCTCTTACTCCAGCATCCAGTTACTCCATCTTCATTCATACAATAACTAATTGATTAGAGTCCAAACTAATGACCCTTAATCCTCACAGAACATATAGAGGAAATGTGTTTATAAAGGGGGTCCCCCTTCAGAAAGTCTCGTATTTTGACTACTTGGGAGTCAGATTAAGTGATAGCCAGACACGGGGTCCTCAACTAGAGAAAAGTAAAGCCATCCTCCAAATGCAAACCTCAGCCATAGGGAGATAGAACAGGCTTGCTTCAGGAGGTGGTCTGTCTCCGGTTATCACCGTTTACAGAGCATCAGCTGTAGCATCAGCGATTTATGGATATATGGGTTATGCACCAGCACAGGTGTTAACAATGATAGAAAACTAGTTTATAAGGGGCCTTTTTAAACTCCCCTCAAGTTTCCCTATCACTCCATTGAGATTTGACTTAGCCCTTAACCCAATACACCAAATGGTTTTACTTAAATCTTTTTTATAGTGGATTAGACTTTGCTCAACCAAGGAAACAGCAACCTATAGGGACTGTGTGAAAGAGCTAGTGTCTCTCGATAGAGACCAAAGCACACCCTGGCTGAAGGTGGTAAAAGATATGTCATCACACAAAGAGAATTGGGGACCGAGAGCTATTTGGAAAAGAAGAAGGTCCAGTACCCGTGCTCCCAAAGAACAATGGGGCATATTATCAAGCACAACGTTAACATTATCGCCGCTTTAGTGCCAGGAAACTGCCACTAAAGTGGCGATAATGGGCTTGATAATATGCCGCAGAGAATTCCAATAGAAGCCCATGTTGACACCAGAACATGGGCTTCTATGGGAATTCTCAAGGGCATATTATCAAGCCCTTTATCGCCACTTTAGCGGCAGTTTTCTGCCGCTAAAGCGGCGATAATGTTAACGCTGTTTCTTGATAATATGCCCCAATGTGGTATACACTGGGGAGTAGCTGTTCCTAAGGTCTCAGGAAAGTAGCAACCAAACTTTTGTTGGCAGAGAGGAATGGTAACAAGTGGTCAGTCTCAAAGAGGGTTGGGTTATAAATAGTGATGAGGGAATCCCTTTTTTTGGATATAGTGCCCTCAAACACCCTTGCGAGTGTCATGCTTCATCATCGGGAATTGCTCTTCGCGGGGGTAAACCTTAAATACCTCGATTCCGGCACACTGCTACGGAGGGGTAGGTCGTTTACCTAGGAGAGGCAAGCTAATAAACTCAGCCACTCACCAAGAGCGCACCGACGAAGCCCGATTTCCTTAATGAGGGGTTGGGGGTAGGAACCCACATTGAGAGTCCCTATCTGCGCAAGGAGCAAGGCCCGATGATGAAGCATGACACTCGCAAGGGTGTGTGAGGGCACTATATCCAAAAGGAGGGATTCCCCCATCACTGTTTATAATTATAACCCAACCCTCTTTGAGACTGACCACTTGTTACCATTCCTCTCTGCCAACCAAAGTTTGGTTGCTACTTTACTGAGACCTTAGGAACAGCTAACCCCCAGTGTATACCAAGGTAAAAGATATATTACAGAGAATAGGCATGGTTAAATTATGGAACTCCCCGGAGCTGATTACCAAAGGTGATACCCATGAAGCAAAAAAAACGGTTCTGGGAGAAAATTCTACTGCAAACTTGGAAAGTTTACCAGGAAAACAGTATAAATGGCCAGTTCCATAACCACAAATGTACATCTAGCCTAGAGCCTTTCATGGATCGAATGTACCCATGCCATTCCAAATGTTTATATGTCCAATTCAGGCGCGACATACTGCCCCTGAGATACCACACTATGAAATGGGACAAGACACCCTCAAATTCCAAGTTTTGCCCACACTGCCTCAACATTGCAGAATTTAATTGAACATTTATGTTCTTCTGCCCCCAGTATAGACACACGCGCAAGGAATGGCTAATAGCGGCTCTAAAATCCCTGGGAGTGAGGCACTATAGGGAAGCAGTAAGGCTCCTTAACAGCGACACCAGGGAACTACTAGCCTTGGCAGTTTTGCGATATTTGCTCTGTGCATGGAATTGGAGGAAGAAGGCCATAGATAATTCGCCTCTTATGATAGTCAGTCCATAGTGAAAGGCCTAGAAGGTTTATTCAGCGTCTTACCCTCTTCCATGTCCAATACTCCTAATATCGACATTGCGGATCATGTCATCTTTATGGCTTGTTGATTAAATTGTTTTATCTGTACATCCCAATGACGAACACTTGTTCAATAAGTTAATCCAGTTGGTATTTAGAATAGTATAGAACTGTTTTTATTTAATAATGATTAATTTTGACCATTGCTGATTTTATCTTAATGTAAAAAGGACGTATGTATGTTGTTTCTATTGAAAATAAATTTTATGTTTTTGGTTGTAACTTTTTATGGTTTTTAGGCAAAATAAAAGGTATGATGATGATGATTAACTAATTGACTCACTCAGCCACCCACCCACCCACCCACTCACCCTTCCATCTTATCTAACCCACATCTATTCACTGATTTACCCTCTCAATCGCCCTATTATGCCTCCATACCATCACATACACAGTCGCTTATAAATAAACAGCTTCACACATCAGCCACACACCAATGTATCCATTTACCCACTCACCTAACCAGCAGCTCACCAGTTCATTACCTCATGTATTCACTCTTTCACTCAACCTCTCACTCAGTGACCCACCCATCCACTCACCCACCTAAAAACAAAGTAACTCACTTATTAATCCAGTCACACTGAACCCATTTGTCCATCCACCCACCAGCTTGCCCATTCCCACAACCACACACAGAAAATCACCTCATCGCATCAATAACTTTCCCAAAATTCTTCAGAGATGGCCTTGGGAGCTGGACAAAATATGCTAGAATTGGCACCAAGTTCTAGAGACAGTAGTGAATCTATGAGCCATTGAAGTTAACAGAAAACCATGGATGTAGCCTCCAGAACTAAATACAGTATGTCAGGGATGCTTCCAGGACTGTACATAACACTCTAAATTAGATGTGGAGAACTAGATGCAATACAGTAGAGCTGGACTTCAGACGCAGACACAGCATCTCAAGGGATGTGTCATCTGGCATCATATGACAAGAGGTTAGCCTTGGGACTGGATGCACTATGCCAGAGTTGGCTTGTCGAAGTATACAAAAGACCCCATAACTGGGCATAACAAGAAAACACAACACTCCAGTTGTGCCCTAAATTAATGGACACAATATACCAGAAGTGTACTCCAGATTGTGTCAAAATATTCCACAGCTGCAGATTTCAAAGCTGGACAGGAAATGCCAACTGAAGCCTTAAAAGTAGTAGCAATAATCCAGATGAGGTGCTGAGAGTTGGTCACAATATGCCATATGGCGCACCTGGACCTTGGCAAAACATTGCAAATATGCAACACCTGAAGACTGGATATACCGCGCTATATATGGTACCTAAAATAGCAGCAATATTCCATGCACCCAGAACTTGAGAAGGTGCTTCAAAGTAATGCTTCAGTACTGCTGATGAAGCGTTACCAGTGCTGTGTTCACCGCACAATGGCATGGGTGAACCAATCAACGGGGCAGCCGGTAGAGTGGCACTGGGGCCCAAGGGCTTTATGGTCCATTCTACCCATATTGTGGCTTTAGCTTCCCACCAGGGTGAAGAGGAGCACATTTTCCTTGATTGCATTCAAGCCAATGGCACACTACCTACAGCTAGGTGGGCAGTGACAAGAAACCTTGCTGTTTTCTCCTGAATAAATATCTCACTCTGCATACTAGCATCCCTTCTGCTTTCCATGCATACTTGTTCTATTCCTTCCTCCCCTTGAGGGTCCTCCCAGCTAACTGAGCATAGCTGCCACGTTTTCACATTGCTTATGTGTGATATTTACATGTCTCCAGTTACTGACAAGTGATATTCTACTTCCAAATGTTTGACACTTTGAGTGACATTTATCTTCTACTGTGAGTAATACAGTTTTAAAATAACGATTTGCATATTTGCATTGCTTTCTCTCATAGGTTGGGACATCATAGCACTATATATACACAGGTTGCTATTCCCCACTGTGCAAACAGAATTTATTTCTGATTGCTCTGGTTACACACAAACAAACTTCAGCTGTGATTGCATTAACCAATGGACTTTTCATAACATAAACCAGTGACGGGATGATGGGAGGAGGGGTTCACGACACACTTCATGCCTGAGAGCCGTCAAGATGGCGTGGCGTTTGGGCTACTCATCATGCTACGGGTCGGCTCCAAGCTGTCTCGATGGAGGAGCCAGAGAGGTGTCGGGCATCCAAGGAGCTTCACGACCAACCTGAGATTACGACGGAGAGGCCACAGCGAGAACCCCGTGAGAACATGGCATGGAGCGGGATGCGACCGTTCATCTCAAAGAGCTCCGATGGTCAGCTCAAGGTGAAAAGGCCGAGTTAGAGGGCAGCTGAACAGGGGCCAGACTATAACCCCAGGGATGGCTTTAGCGCTTGTGGTGCCTGGTGCGACAAAAAATGTTTGGGCCACACCATTACCTCCCTTTCCACTAATTCCCTCACTACCACTGTCCAACAGTGCCCCTTACCTCTCTATTGTACCTCTCTGACATACAGTTCATTTTTTTAAAGCGCTACTCATAGTTCACTGACACTGAGTTCTGTGATCTGCATGGTACACGTTCTTTGCAGCAGGCATGTTAACCCTCTGTGCTACTTTATGATAATTAAAAACTGCCACTAGCCAGACCTCTTACCAGCAGTAACATGAATCACCAGAGTTATCTTGACATTTATATAGTTGCCTGAAAATTGCTGAATGCACAAGAAGTTTTACTTGCTTATAAACCCACAAGTTATTTTGAAAGACATTGCCCCCCACCAAAGTCAGTGCCAGGTGCGGCTGCACCAGTCGCACCGCCCTGAAGCTGGCTCTGTATTACCCTGCTGCTAGCGGCAGGAGTAGAAAGGATGCCGGGGTTTGAGCATACTGCCAGGACTACATGCCTCTTCCCGGTGTTGCATCAGATAGGAGATCAAACATTGGTGAAACTATTGTTTAGACACTTTTTTGTGATCTACTAAATCTTTCGGCCTCCATGTCCGCTTTAAATTTTTTAGATTCTTCAATCAATCAATCAGGGGTTTGTAAATAGCGACTACTCACCCGCTCACCCATGAGGGTCTCAAGGTGCTGGGGGAGGAGGGGCTGCTGGTCCTTCTGGGTGTGGAGGATCATTCGAAGAGCCAGATTCTTTATTCCACCTGGCCTCCTGACCCCTCGGGCTTTCATTGTCACTTCTGCGGATTCGCTGTGTAGGAAGGGATCCCTTCCTGCACAAAACAATCCTGCCTGTAATGCAGACAGCCTTGTACCATGGTGCAAGGGTGCCTGCGTTGGTACTAGGCAGCACACAGTGCACCAGCGCTAGGAGACAGCATAAATGCGGCATATCTTAATAGACATGGCACATTTCTGTTGTCTCACTTTAGCGCAACACAGCGCCACAACTTTGCTTGCTGCCTTGCATTGTGTAAAATGTAAGCAAATATGCCCCTAAATCTCTTTGCACATTTTACAGCAGCCTGTCTTATACTGTGTAATACAATCTTGCAATAATTACTGATATGTTCACAGTATCATCTCAGTTGCAGTCTGAGTCCTTTTAGCACTATAAATAGAAAAGTGAATATTCCCTACTGCGCCAACTAGGATTCAATTCTGTTTTTTACTAGTTACACACACATACACACATCTGCGGTGTTAGACCTGGCATCCTTTCCGTGGTTTTCCCCTTAACTCTTTGACTTCAGACCTCCTGTTTCTCTGACTTTGTTTTTACTGGTTTTAGGAATCTGTGCACTTTACCTCTGCTAACCAGTGCTAAAGTGCTTGTGCTCTCTCCTTAAAACATGCTAGAAATGGCCTATACCCAATTGGCATATTTAATTTACTTGTAAGTCCCTAGTAAAGAGGCACTGTATATTGTTTGCTATCTTAATGGGGTCTGCAGCACTGATTGTGCCATCCATGTACGTTGCACTTTAAACATGTCTCAGGCCTGAAGTTGCCTTTGCAGGCTGTGTTTGCAGTTTTAAACTGCCAGTCAGATGTGGCAAAGTAAACCTTTTGCAAGGCCAAAACATTCCTTTTTAATACATATAGGTCGACCCTAGAGTCGGCCCTCGACAATCCTAGAGGACAGGGTGCAATGTACTTAAAAAGTAGGACATGTGCTTTTAAGTTTTACATATCTTGGTAAAGAAAAACTCCTAAATTCATTATTTCACTACAGGATAACACTGGAGTTACCCTATTACATTTAATAAGCTGTGATATACAAATGGGAGCAGATACCCAGTTCATGTTTGGTGTTTTTGGAATTGTAATGAAAAATCCTAACTTATAGTGAAGACAGATTTTAAATTACAATTTTGAAAATGCCACTTTTAGAAAGCTGGCATTTTCCTGCCTTAGCCATTTGGTGTCTGCAGCCTGTTTCTGGGTCACATGACTGTGTGTAGTTGACAGTTGGGCTTTGTGTAATCCTCCTAGTCAGTCACACACAATAGGGAGCTTAGGTGATGGGCCATCACTGGCAGGATGTGGGAGGGAGGCTTGAGAAGGCTGTGTCCTACCTCCACACAATGGGCTGCATACCCCCTGTAGATAGTCTGAAGGCATGGCCAGGAAAGCAGCGCACCTGTGCACTTCAAAGGCATGCCTCTAGAAGCTTCCCCCACTTCAATGGCTTGACTGGGTATAAAATAAATACTGGACCTCAGGATCAATCTCATCAGTACACTTATGGACCCGTGGATACTCTACCAGTAAGGACTACTGTGCTGCTGAAAGGACTGTCATTCTGCCGGACTGCAGCTCTGAAGGACTGCTGCCCTGCTGTGCTGACCTGCTGACCACTTGCCTGGGTGAGAAGAACTGGATCTGTATCTGTTGAACCCAGGAACACCCTAGTGACCCAAAAGGCTAGTTGGCTGACCTCCTGACTTGAGCCTCAGGGACAGAAGGCTCCAGCGACCCCGACCGCAGCACCTGGTCCCTTCCATCTGTGATTTTACCTTGCCAAGTGGTGCCACCCCAGTCCTGGACCCTTGGAAGTGGACCTACGGTGCTCTGCCAGCTTCTGTAGATCCAGCAGAACTGACACATCTCCGCTGCTGCGTAGATTGGACATGTCTCAAAGATTCACATCACCTCTGCATCCGCTTTGGAACCGTAGCTGCGTGACACATCCAGAGCGCAGGACCTCGCATCCCACTTCAACGGCAGCCTTGACGATGGCGATGGACTCCGCATTGCAGCCTCACAGCTCATCAGAACTGACGCATCTCCATGGCTGCGCGACACATCCTCAACACAGAACTTTGGATTGCCAGTCCTTGTCAAGGGGATCCTCAATGATGATGCAGGACCTCGCATCACAGCCTCGGTGCACCTAGGACCCAACTTATTGCTTTGGCTGTGTGACAGATCTTTGACTCGGATCCTCACAACGTGCCACAAACCCGGATTTAGGGTGCTTTGATCAGCAGGCCTATCTGGGTCTCCGCAGCCAGCCCATGCTCTATGGTGGTCGGTTGAACTTGTGACTTTGTACTGGTCTGGTGTGACCCGATATCAACTTTGTGCATTTTTGACACTGTTTTCACTGAAATATGTTTTTGAATCTACTGACTTGATTTTTGTGATTTTGGTCTTGTTTTATTTATTGACAAAATGCCTGTTTTTCTAATTTGTTATGGAATCCTTTTTGTGTGTTTTTTTTTCACTTTATTACTGTTTGAAGTGTTGAAGTGTTGAACAAATACTTTACACATTGCCTCTAAGTTAAGCCTGACTGATCTGTGCCAAGCTACCAGTAGGTTGAGCACAGATGAATTTAGGGTTGGCTTGTGCCTTACTTTTGCAAGGGTTGCGGTTGATGCTTGACCAAGGCTCACACCCCAGTCAACCAACAACCCAATTTCTTACATGCAGTGATTGCACTACCCAATTTAGATGGCATGATGTAAAAGAAGTTACCTTGCATTTAACTTTCATTTAAGGTGTGTACATTGTTAGATACGTAATAACCTAAAGATGAAAGACCAATAAAATAGTTATTGAATATTTTGTTCTGTTTTGCCACGTCTTTGACCCCGACCAACCACTGCGATACCAACCCCATTGCACTCAGTATGAATTCAGTGCACTGTTGTGTCCACCTGAGCCAACCATAAGTACCTCTCAAGTGCCTGGTAGGCTGAGCCGGTGGGTATCTCCGGGCCAGGCTAGAGGCCACCAGCCTGCAGACGTTGCTGACTGAGGCGCTTGGGCGGGCCTGATGGTGATTGCCAGGTGATTGGGTGGAGCAGCAGCACAGTGCAAGCCGAGCAGCTCTGGTTGCTTTTGTTTAATTATATGCTGAAGCACCTCATGCGGGGACAAAAATTCTACCATTGCAGAAGAGCAATTTCAACTATGCCTCATAAAAGTCATCCGCTGGCTGCAACTTAATCACCTCAAATGTAACACTGATAAAACTGAGATCATGCTGTTAGGCAAGGACAACCAATTTAGGAGTAAAATTTGATACCCTACTTTCTTTTCATCCACAAGTACTAGCAGTGGCTGGAAGTGTTACCAGATGCTAAAAAACCCTAACAAAAAATGTCAACTTACTTTCTCTGATGGCGAGAAAATCGGTAGCCATTGCCCTTATCACCTCGCGATGTGACTACTGCAAAAGCTTGTTTGCAGGGATCAATAGGACAACTCTGAAAAAATTACAGACGGTACAAGATGCTGCCGCTCGCTTGGTGTTGAATTTACCTCGCCGACCTTCTGCAACGGCATCCCTCAAATCACTACACTTTGTACCTATTCATGAAAGAGTGTTATTTAAAATCTTGCTTATTACCGTTAGAGCGAAAATGGCATCAGGTCCTAAATATCTAGTGGCCAGATTTACTTCATATGTCACATCTCGACTGCTTAGATCTTCTGCAAATCTTCTCATTCCACCCCTTTTCAGATGCAGAACCAAGGGTGGCAAATCGGTTGCGGTCCTTGGACCTAAAGCCTTGAAGCTGCTCCCAGACCACCTTGGACACTCGTACTCAGAGCCCACCTTTAGGAAACTTCTGATACCTGGGTCTTTGCAGCCCCGGTCTCCCTGTGCTTCTCTCTAATCTGATCCTTGCATAGGTGCATAGTGGCCTGGAGTCTCCAGTGTTCTTTTTGTATTGCACCAAGATGCTGCCTGGAGCGATAGTGCGCTTTATAAATTTCATTTAACATAGCAGAACATAGAAGTCAGAGGAGGTGTAATATGCATTACTGATACATTTTAGTGCAGGTATGCAGACACCAGCACCAAAAATGGGTACGTTTACCCCTGATGCGTGGTACTTTTCAGGACTGACTGAGTCTGCAGTAGGGTCCACAATACAGGAACACTACAGCTCTCCGCGGGAACAGGCAATCATTCGGAATTCTGCTAAAGCCTGCCTGTGTCCTTCCTCATTCCTTCCATGCAGAGATGCATTGTTCCAGTTCCCTCCTGGGCTCACTGACAGGAGGTGTCCAGAGCACCTGATGGTAATCGCCAGGCATACCACTCTCCACCTTGGGCAAGACAGCCCTGTGCATGCAAAGCACTGATGACTGACAAGCAAGGAATGTGAAATGTATACCATTAGGCCAATCAACGGCTATAACATAGTCAGGTGCGGAAGCGATTCTATGTCAGGACTGGAGGCGAGGATTCCTTCAACGTGAAGTAATTAAAGCACAATCCTGGCCCCTGTGTCCTTAACAGAACTGAAACTTTCCTTCTCGTTATCAAGGAATCATCGATTCTGCACCAGGTATTGTATTGTATTGTATAAAATATTTGTATAGCGCAGCTATCACCCCACGGGTATCCTGGCGCTTGATAGGTCAGAGTGGCGTGCAGGGCAGCGCTGCTAGCGCCCCAAAGCACAACCACTATTAGTGCCAGCTGTACCAGCCAACAAACACAAGAGCTTTCAAGATGCAGCTGGCAGCACTCCAGGGGTTAACACGTCTACATTTTCAATTTTTCAATTTCCTTCTGTTTTCCATTGATTAGTTCAATTTCAGAGCAATTAAGTCTGAAGTGCCACTATCTTCAGTGAGAATGCCTTCCCTTCTGGTAATTACAGCCGATTATGAGGCTTCAAAAACAGACAAAGAATTTAAATTGATTACCTGAGTAAGCCACCTGCAGGGAGTCAATCACCGAGGCAATTATTAAATATACAGAGGATAATGATGTTAAAAAAAAATATGCGTGTGGGTGGCTGAGGCAGGTGAAATGGCACGCGCACTGGAAGTTCAGCACAAGGCCTTTAGGCCTCTAATTTTTACAGAATTAGAATAAGCAGGAAACTCATTAAACTGATAATAATATGCTCTTTATTCATTACTTCATTCAGCAGTTCATTTCTAAGCACTACGACAGCAGGGGCTGTATCACATACACTGCCCTGGGGGCGCTGCAGGCATTGGCACATTTTTCTGTGCCTCATATCATACATATGGTACTGGTGCACAAACAAATGCTGGCACTATCTTAAAGGGGTGTTCCCTTTTTAGCATGGGGTGTGGTCCCAGTCTAATGAGGGAAACACTTTGCCTCTGCTCTCTCGCCGAATTATAGTGTCAGGTGCAGAGGCAAAGAATCCACCAGGAGGCACACTGGGTGGCTCACAGTCAGTGCGCCCCCGGAGGGAGACACTTGCAAAGGTGGACAGAAGGTCTGATGAATCAACCTCCCCCTCATATCCCCTTGCAGGCAGGTGCAGTCACTCACTGTTCCCCCTGCATTCCTGGTTCTGCCTGCACTGTGAAAGGCAGAACGGTTGCTTCAAACAGCTACTCTGCGTTTCACTGATGCTGTGCCCCCAGGACAGCTGTGGGTTTTCATGTTCTCTGGGGGCAGAGCAATATATGTCATAGGGGGCACTGTCCCTGTGGCACATGGCGCATCCTGTTAAGACATGGAGAACATTATGCAAACATCTAAGGGCCTTCCATTCTGCTTCCGAAACGGAGTTATCAATTTGCAGGTTGCTGCTGCTCGGCTAGCCATTGGGCCTAGGCTACGGGTCCAGGCAAGGTCCTCTTCAGATGGAAGGTGCTGACTGCCTCAGAGCTCTCCCTGTGGCTTCCTCTGGGTACTGCACAATGCACCCAACCCTCTGACTCACTTACCACATCTTCTGTTTCCACTTTACAGTTCACTGTGCAGTGCTTCTCTCTTGCAAGCACCGCCTCGCACCTGCATAGGACAGCGGGTTCTGTCTGCATAGTGCTCTCCCTCACTCGTGTCACAGACACTCTACGCAGGCAGTGCTTCACTCCCGCTCACTGGTTCCACAGTGCTCTCCCTCCCTCGTGTCACAGACACTCTATGCAGGCAGCGCTTCATTCCCGCTCACTGGTTCCACAGTGCTCTCCTTCACTCGTGTCACAGACACTCTACGCAGGCAGCGCTTCACTCCCGCTCACTGGTTCCACAGCGCTCTCCCTCACTCGTGTCACAGACACTCTACACAGGCAGCGCTTCACTCCAGCTCACTGGTTCCACAGTGCTCTCCCTCACTCGTGTCACAGACACTCTACGCAGGCAGCGCTTCACTCCCGCTCACTGGTTCCACAGTACTCTCCCTCACTCGTGTCACAGACACTCTACGCAGGCAGCGCTTCACTCCCACTCACTGGTCCCACAGTGCTCTCCCTCACTCATGTCACAGACACTCTACGCAGGCAGTGCTTCACTCCTGCTCACTGGTCCCACAGTGCTCTCCCTCACTCGTGTCACAGGCACTCTACGCAGGCAGCGCTTCACTCCGGCTCACTGGATCCACAGTGCTCTCCCTCACTCGTGTGACACTCTACACAGGCAGCGCTTCACTCCCGCTCACTGGTTTCACAGTGCTCTCTCTCACTTGTGTCACAGACACTCTACGCAGGCAGCGCTTCACTCCTGCTCACTGGTCCCACAGTGCTCTCCCTCACTCATGTCACAGGCACTCTACTCAGGCAGCGCTTCACTCCGGCTCACTGGTTCCACAGTGCTCTCCCTTACTCGTGTCACAGACACTCTACGCAGGCAGCGCTTCACTCCCGCTCACTGGTTCCACAGTGCTCTCTCTCACTCGTGTCACAGACACTACGCAGGCAGCGCTTCCCCCGCTCACTGGTTCCACAGTGCTCTCCCTCACTCGTGTCAACGACACTCTACACACGCAGCGCTTCACTCCCGCTCACTGGTTCCACAGTACTCTCCCTCACTCGTGTCACAGACACTCTACGCAGGCAGCGCTTCACTCCCACTCACTGGTCCCACAGTGCTCTCCCTCACTCATGTCACAGACACTCTACGCAGGCAGTGCTTCACTCCTGCTCACTGGTCCCACAGTGCTCTCCCTCACTCGTGTCACAGGCACTCTACGCAGGCAGCGCTTCACTCCGGCTCACTGGTTCCACAGTGCTCTCCCTCACTCGTGTCACAGACACTCTACACAGGCAGCGCTTCACTCCCGCTCACTGGTTCCACAGTGCTCTCTCTCACTCGTGTCACAGACACTCTACGCAGGCAGCGCTTCACTCCCACTCACTGGTTCCACAGTGCTCTCCTTCACTCGTGTCACAGACACTCTACGCAGGCAGCGCTTCACTCCCGCTCACTGGTTCCACAGTGCTCTCCCTCACTCGTGTCACAGACACTCTACGCAGGCAGCGCTTCACTCCTGCTCACTGGTTCCACAGTACTCTCCCTCACTCGTGTCACAGACACTCTACGCAGGCAGCGCTTCACTCCCACTCACTGGTCCCACAGTGCTCTCCCTCACTCATGTCACAGACACTCTACGCAGGCAGTGCTTCACTCCTGCTCACTGGTCCCACAGTGCTCTCCCTCACTCGTGTCACAGGCACTCTACGCAGGCAACGCTTCACTCCGGCTCACTGGTTCCACAGTGCTCTCCCTCACTCGTGTCACAGACACTCTACGCAGGCAGCGCTTCACTCCCGCTCACTGGTTTCACAGTGCTCTCTCTCACTCGTGTCACAGACACTCTATGCAGGCAGCGCTTCACTCCTGCTCACTGGTCCCACAGTGCTCTCCCTCACTCGTGTCACAGGCACTCTACGCAGGCAGCGCTTCACTCCGGCTCACTGGTTCCACAGTGCTCTCCCTCACTCGTGTCACAGACACTCTACGCAGGCAGCGCTTCACTCCCGCTCACTGGTTCCACAGTGCTCTCTCTCACTCGTGTCACAGACACTCTACGCAGGCAGCGCTTCACTCCCGCTCACTGGTTCCACAGTGCTCTCCTTCACTCGTGTCACAGACACTACGCAGGCAGCGCTTCCCCCGCTCACTGGTTCCACAGTGCTCTCCCTCACTCGTGTCACAGACACTCTACACAGGCAGCGCTTCACTCCCGCTCACTGGTTCCACAGTACTCTCCCTCACTCGTGTCACAGACACTCTACGCAGGCAGCGCTTCACTCCCACTCACTGGTCCCACAGTGCTCTCCCTCACTCATGTCACAGACACTCTACGCAGGCAGTGCTTCACTCCTGCTCACTGGTCCCACAGTGCTCTCCCTCACTCGTGTCACAGGCACTCTACGCAGGCAGCGCTTCACTCCGGCTCACTGGTTCCACAGTGCTCTCCCTTACTCGTGTCACAGACACTCTACGCAAGCAGCGCTTCACTCCCGCTCACTGGTTCCACAGTGCTCTCTCTCACTCGTGTCACAGACACTCTACGCAGGCAGCGCTTCACTCCCGCTCACTGGTTCCACAGTGCTCTCCTTCACTCGTGTCACAGACACTCTACGCAGGCAGCGCTTCCCCCGCTCACT
Organism: Triturus cristatus; assembly: GCF_964204655.1. NCBI lineage: Eukaryota > Metazoa > Chordata > Amphibia > Caudata > Salamandridae > Triturus > Triturus cristatus. The sequence continues at coordinate 893,701,516 of NC_140586.1, forward strand.
GGTCCCACAGTGCTCTCCCTCACTCGTGTCACAGACACTCTACGCATGCAGCGCTTCACTCCCGCTCACTGGTTCCACAGTGCTCTCCTTCACTCGTGTCACAGACACTCTACGCAGGCAGCGCTTCATTCCCGCTCAATGGTTCCACAGTGCTCTCCCTCACTCGTGTCACAGACACTCTACGCAGGCAGCGCTTCACTCCCGCTCACTGGTTCCACAGTGCTCTCTCTCACTCGTGTCACAGACACTCTACGCAGGCAGCGCTTCACTCCCGCTCACTGGTTCCACAGTGCTCTCTCTCACTCGTGTCACAGGCACTCTACGCATGCAGCGCTTCACTCCCGCTCACTGGTTCCACAGTGCTCTCCTTCACTCGTGTCACAGACACTCTACGCAGGCAGCGCTTCACTCCGGCTCACTGGTCCCACAGTGCTCTCCCTCACTCATGTCACAGACACTCTACGCAGGCAGGGCTTCACTCCCGCTCACTGGTTCCACAGTGCTCTCCTTCACTCGTGTCACAGACACTCTATGCAGGCAGCGCTTTCCCCGCTCACTGGTTCCACAGTGCTCTCCCTCACTCGTGTCACAGCCACTCTACGCAGGCAGCGCTTCACTCCCACTCACTGGTTCCACAGTGCTCTCCTTTACTCGTGTCACAGGCACTCTACGCAGGCAGCATTCACTCCCGCTCACTGGTTCCACACTTCTGTCCCTCAGTCCTGTCACCGACGGTCTACATGGACAACCCACTCACTGTCTGCATAGTACTGTTACTCATATCAATGACCATCCAAACAGGACAGCGCTTCTCTCTCACTCACCATCTCCATAGAGCAGTCTGTCACTCGTCTCTCACTCCCTGTCTGTGTAAGACCCTTGCTCTCTCTTGTCATTGACGGTGTACACTGGTCAGTGCCTCTCTCCAGCTTATTGTCTCCAACGGGCTCTCCTTAACAAGAGATTGATGGACTTCACAGGACAGAGCTTCTCTTCCCCTCACTGTCTACACAGTGATCTCCCTCCCTCGTGTCTCTGACATCTGCACATCATACCACTCACTGTTTGACTAGTGCTTCTCACACCTTTGTGTCACTCCCTCTCTGCACAAGACGGTGGATGTCTCACACTCAATGTTTATTGAGTGCTTTCACACACTTGTGTAGCTCACCATCTGCACAGAATGTGGATGTCTCCTGTTCACTGTTTATATATGACTTCTCATACACTTGTGTTGCTCACCAGTCAGTCAGCTAGAAATAAAAGTCACATCATAAAAAGGATTACACAATAATTAATACATAATTAAAAAGTCAAGAAAAAGGTGCTATTAAAATAGATTAAGAAGCCTTCCATAAAATCACAGACATCCATTAAATAGTATAGAAGTAGAAAAATACAATAAAAATGTCAATATTTAGATCATAATCTCAAAGAATTTAAGATGTAGTACAAGACAGCAATAATGACAGTTTAATTTCCCAGACACTGCAAATAAGAAAAAGCGGCTGTGCAGGATCTAGATTCCAGAGCACACAGTACAATACGCAAGAACTGCCTTCTTTGGTGAGAATAAAATGTACAAAATAGCGTGCTTTGTTCGGCTTGGACTTCACAACGATGGGGGAGGGAAGGGATGAAAACCAGGTGCCTTTGATGGGAAAGGCTACCAAGAAGTGTATAGTTTGCAGTTGGAACCTTGTCAGTTAAAATGTCTGTCTCTCATCTACAATAAACTGTAAGTAAAATGCTACACATGGTAGTAAAGCCATGGAATTGACTCACCTCTCTTCCCAGCTACTCCCTTGCTCGGCCCTTTGTGCGTGTTGATAAAAAATATATTTTATGTGAGCTGCGGGGATGCTGGCTAAGATAGCTGGATAAGATAGCTGGATCTTGATGAAATGCTGGAGTGCCCAAATCTTTCAAAGCTCTATTTGACAAATGTAACCCTTTCTATGAGACGGATGCGAGGGAGCTGTCCGACGCACATGAGCACTTATGCGTCGTGCGGCTACCGGGAGTCCGACGCCATGGCACTGGAAATCCCCCAACAGCCTTGGTAGCTGGGGAAGATCTTCCCCAGCTCCCAAGGCTGTTCCCCTGGTTTCCCTGAAAGGACGATCAGCCTGCAAGTGCGCTGATGGAATTTCAGTGAAACTGAAACTGAAATGAGCCAATAGGCTAATTTCAGTTTCACTCTCTATGTGCTCAGGGGTCTATCTCAGCCCGCTGAGCAGGTAGAAAGAGAGGAGAGGTATCATTGGAAAGGGGAGAATGCCCCCACCCCCTCCCAGGGCCAGTCGAGCAGCAATATGCCATGGCTGGTTGCTGTTCTCAGTCCGGCCCTGCTTGGCTGGTGGTGTGCGGAGATGGTGCTTGGCTGGCAGAGTGCGTGGATATTGCTTGGCTGGCGGTGTGCGTGGATATTGCTTGGCTGACTGTGTGCATTGATAGCATTTGACTGACGTGGATGGTGATTGGCTGGTGGTGTGAATGGATGGCGCTTGGCTGGCAGTGTATGTGGATGGTGCTTGGCTGGCGGTGTGCATGGATGGTGCTTGGCTGGTGGTGCTGATGGATGGTGGTGTGCGTGTGCTGACTCTTGGCTGGCGGTGTGGCTTCTGAAAACTAGACACCCAGGGGATTCCAGGAAGGAGTGGCTTGCATGGATTTCTCAACATTTTCCTACCCAGAATCCCCTGCAAACCTTAAATTTAGCTAAACGAAATCATTACATTTTCCTCACTTTTCTGTGTGGGAAAGTTGTGGGATCACTGAGCCGCCACAAAATTCCTACTACCCAGCATTCCCCCAGGTCTCCCGATAGAAATGGCACCTCATTTGTGTGGGTGGGTGAGTAGGCATAGTGGCCGCAATAGGAAATGGCCCAAATCGTACTGTGGAGACTTTAAAATTACGTATCATAAACTGACCTGGTAATGCAAGGGGGGGCCACCTGGGTATTTGGCCCCGGGCTCGGCAGCCAACTATGGAAACCTACCAAACTAACACATTTCTAAAAACTAGACACCCTAGAGAGTCCAGGGAGGTATGGGTTGCGTGGATCCCCCAAAGTTTTCCTACCCAGAATCCCCTCCAAACCTCTAATTTAGCAAAAAAAAATCAAATTTTTATCAAATTTCTTTATGGGAAAGTTGTGGGATCACCGGGCTGACACAAATTTCCTACAACCCAGTGTTCCCCCAGGTCTCCCAATAAAAATGGTACCTCACTCGTGTGGGTGGACCAAGTACCCGTCACAGGGAAGAGCCCAAAACATATTATGGAACCATTAAAATTACCTATCACGAAAAGACCTGATTTTGCAAGAGGGGTCCCCTGGGTATTTGGCCCCGGGCTCGGCGGCCATCTCGGTAAACCTACCAAATCCATACATGTCTGAAAACTAGACACTCTGGGAAATCCAGGGTGTATGGGTTGCATGGACCCCCCAACATTTTCCTACCCAGAATCCCCAGCAAACCTCAAATTTAGCTGAAAAATATATAATGTTTACCAAATTTCTGTGTGGGAAAGTTGTGGGATCACTGGGCTGACACAAATTTCCTACCACCCAGTGTTCCACCAGGTCTCCCCATAAAAATTGTACCTCACTCGTGTGGGTTGTCCAAGTACCCGCGACAGGCAAGGGTCCAAAACGTATTGTGGAGACATCAAAATTACCTATCACAAAACGACCTGGTTTTGCAAAGGGGGACAGCTGAGTTTTTGGCGTCGAGATCGGAGGCCATCTAGGGAAAGCTACCAAACCCACACATTTCTGAAAACTAGACACTTTGGGGAGTCCAGGGAGGTATGGCTTGCATGGCTTGCATGGACCTCCCAATGTTTTCCTAGCCAGAACCCCCTGCAAAACTCAAATGTAGCTGAAAACATCAGATTTTTATCAAATTTCTGTGTGGGAAAGTTGTGGTATCACCGGGCTTACACAAATTTCCTACCACCCAGCATTCCCCCAGGTCTCCCAATGGAAATGGTACCTCACTTGTGTGGGTAGGCACAGTGGTTGCAACAGGAAATGGCCCAAATCGTTCTGTGTAGACTTCAAAATTACCTATCATAAAATGACCTGGTTTTGCAAGAGGGAGCACCTGCGTATTTGGCCCCGGGTTCAACGGCCATCTAGGGAAACCTACCAAATCCACACAAGTCTGTAAACTAGACACCCTGGAGAGTCCAGGGAGGTATTGGTTGCGTGAACCCCCCAACAGTTTCCTACCCAGAATCTTCTGCACACCTCTAATTTAGCTGAAAAGAATCCCATTTTGATTACATTTCTGTGTGGGAAAGTTGTGGGATCACCAGGCTGACACAAATTTCCTACCACCCAGCATTCCCCCAGGTCTCCCGATAAAAATGGTACCTCACTCATGTGGGTGGACCAAGTACACGTCACAGGGAAGAGCCCAAAACCTATTATGGAACCATCAAAATTACCTATCACAAAAAGACCTGGTTTTGCAAGAGGGGTCACCTGGGTATTTGGCCCCGGGCTTGGCGGCCATCTCGGGAAACCTACCAAATCCATACATGTCTGAAAACTAGACACCCTGGGGAATCCAGGGTGTATGGGTTGCGTGGACCTCCCAATGTTTTCCTACCCAGAATCCCCTGCAAACCTTAAATTTAGCTGAAAATATCAAATTTTTATAAAATTTCTGTGTGGGAATGTTGTGGGATCACCAGGATTACACAAATTTCCTACCACCCAGCATTCCCCCAGGTCTCCCAATAGAAATGGTACCTCACTTGTGTGGGTAGGCATAGTGGTCGCAACAGGAAATGGCCCAAATCGTGCTGTGGGGACTTCAAAATTACCTATCATAAAACAACCTGGTTTTGCAAGAGGGGGCGCCTGGGTATTTGGCCCCGGGTTCGGCGGCCATCTAGAGACACCTACCAAATCCACACAAATCTGAAAACTAAACACCCTGGGAAGTCCAGAGAGGTATGGGTTGCAGGGACCCTCCAACGTTTTCCTACCCAGAATCCCCAGCAAACCTCAAATTTAGCTGAAACAAATCACATTTTTATCAAATTTCTGTGAGGGAAAGTTGTGGGATCACCGGGCTCACAAAAATTCCCTCCCACCCAGCGTTCCCCCAGGTCTTCCGATAAAAATGGTACCTTACTCATGTGGGTGGACCAAGTACCCCAGAAGATTATCGAGGCATCCCTCAACGTTCATCCCTCAGCCCTTCACTGTTCAACACCTATATAACCTCCCTGGCAAACATTGTCAGAGCCCATGGACTGAACATCATCTCCTAGGCAGACAACACCTAGCTCATCCCCTCTCTTTCAAAAGGCCCAGCCAGCATGAGGGCCAACTTCTACCTGTGCCTGACCAGCATTGCTGACCGGATGCATAACAACTGCCTCAAACTCAACACAGATAAGACAGAAGTTCTGATTTTCAGGAACAACACCTCCCCTTGGAGAGATTCCTAGTGGCCTGCCAAACTGGGACCATCACCGGCTCACAAAGAGAACACCTGGAACCTCAACATCATCCTTGACAGCAAACTCACTATGAAAAAACAGATCAACAAAGTCTTCCCTGACTGCTTCCTCACTATTCGCATGCTCTGAAAAGATCTTCAAATGGCTCCCAGTCTCCACCAGACGCAATGTCACTCAAGCCCTCGCCACTAGCTGCTTGGACTACGGCAACACGCTCTACGTCAGAATCACCTCACACCTCAAGAGATTGCAGACCATACAGAACTCAGCCATCAGACTCATCCTCTATATCCCCAAATGGACCCACATCCACCCTCACCTAAATAAACTCCACCAGCTCCCCATTTACAAGAGATGCCATTTCAAGATGTTGACCCACGCTTACAAAGCTGTACACAACCAAGGATCAGTATACATCAACCACCGCCTGAGCTTTTACCAATCCTCCAGACACTTGCGCTCCTCCTCCCTCTGCCTTGCTCAGATCCCCCGCAACTTCTTCTAGCTCACAGCAAAGTCCTGGAACAGCCTCCCCCTCAACCTCTGGACTGCCCACTCTCTTTAGGAATTCAGAAGGGGACCAAAACCTGGTTGTTCAACTGATTCCACATTAGCAGCTTGGCTCTCAGCACCTGAATCCTGGATACTAAACGTGGGCAATGAACTCCACTCTGTTGACAGAGATTTATTAATTACATTAAAAACACATAGTAGAGTTAGCTATTGCACCCACAACCCTTTGATAAAACAACCTAACCTTTACATGCTAAAAAAAAACATATAAACTACTCCCAAAAGATAACTTTGAAAATCATTAGGCAATGAAAGAGGTGATGATTTTGGGGTCACCCCTAACCTAGGGGGAGGACCAAGTAGATGCCTTGAACTCAAAAAGCATATCATGCTGAATGATTCGGTGGTGGTCCCACCCTCCTAGGATCACCCCAAGTTAAGTTATGGGCAAAAATACAATGCCAACAAAAGGCCCAGCAAAGTATTATGGGGCGAGATTCTAGAGTGCAGTGGATATTATAGTATTAGCTCTCAGCTGAGTGGGAGAGCCTGCCCTTTGAGGAATGTTTGATATTGCATACTATATTATTCACTGCACTCTAGAATCTTGTCCCATAATGCTTTGCAGGGCCTTTGGTTGGGATTGTATTTTTGCCCATAACTGTGCGTGTGGTGGTCCTAGGAGGATGGGACCACCACCGAATCGTTCAGCATGATGTGTTCTTTGTGTTCAAGGCATCTGCTTGGTTCTCTCCCTAGGTTAGGGAGGACCCCAAAATCATCACGTCTCTCACTGCATTTTCACTTCTGTGAGATGACCATATGCATTTTTGCATATAAAGATAGAGTTACTTGTTGTTTTATTAAAGGTATGTGAGGTTTCTGTTTTATTAATTGGAATGAGATAGAATGGAGCTGCGGAGAGGAGTTCACGGATTGTTTGTTTGACTGCAGAATTCTGTGTAGTGGTACTCTGCTAACTACGCCCACTCTTACTGGATACCCTTGCAGGTGAATAGCAGAGCTTTATGAATCCCGATTGATTGATTGACACATCCTCCAAGTTGCCACAGACCAATGAAATTGTAATGCCAGCCACTGTGATGTCTAGCGGCCACATAGTATTATCTTCGTAGAAATAACACTCCCAAATATCAATGGCCTTAACATGAGGGGAGATTTCTTACTGGTCTTAGAAACCATTGATGAGTTATCTGTCCGGTTCCTCCATCTTGGGATGGACAGCTATGCTGAGGAAGGCTCTCCTAAACCCACCCCAAAGGGTGAACTTTCTACCAGGCCTTCTAGCTGTACACACACTCCCTTCACTTTAAGCAAAGTAAGCCAGACTCCTTATGTGGTGTGTAAACACCAGCAGTTTATTGTAAAAACTTTTTGCTGGTTCAGAATTCTCATGAGGTGTTCGGTCATTTATATGCACCATGACATGCACAGAAAACTGTAACAACATAAGATGCACTTTGAAAATTGTTCTACATAGTCATAACTCAATACTTCTGTACTGATATCCGCAGTCCTAAATCAGTCCTTGGGGCATCATAAATACTTTAAGCTCACCTCGTCAATCATCTTGAGATAGCGATTATTATTGGGCCGTCTTTGTGTGGAGCGTTGCAGCCTCTAGGCTTCTCTTGCTACCGATGCTTAGCCTCCACGTCCCCCGGCTGGGTTCGGGCTGCAAGTGCCTTGTCCACCGTACACTGACCCCATCTTGGCTCTCTGTCTGCCCCTCAGCGCCCAACTTTAAGGCATCACAAGTGCCTTGTTCGGGCAGTTCTCTGTTGACCCCAAGGTTTTCTTATCTTCATTCTGTTGTTGCCGTTCCTGCCACGCTGTCTGTGGTTTCTTTACCGCCGTCAGCTCCTCCCGCGCAAACTGTTCCTAAAGAAAACCTAACATTTTGAGGACCCCTACGATGTTTAGGAGGAACATATCCATCCCATCCATTGACTAATGAACACCGTCAGCCGCATACTATCCCGGGAGCCTAAGGTTAATAAGGCAGTGCCTCATATAATCCTGAGCTATATTCTTGCAGAATTTAGAGAGACAGGTAAAAAAAATTCCTGGACCTTTCTACCGCATTCTGGTTTAAGGCTCCCCCTCCACTCGGGTCGCACAATTATCTTGGACCATGGGATCTCTGCTGGGCCGACCAGTCGAGCCAAAGTTGTCAGGTCTGTCTTCATCATGTCTAAGAGTTCCTGACGTCCGAGTTCTGTGAGGTTGTTGACTAAGTGCACCACTATCGCCTCAGGTTTTCAAAGAGCCCGCAGCGCTTTTTATACACAGCACATGAGTTGTGCCCACTTCATGCCCGGCCTGCCTATCCAAATCACAGTGGTGTTGCGCAACCAAATGCCCTCTTAGTGCCTCCGTGCATCCACCCAGTGCTGTGCTCTCACGATGTTGGAATGGCCCATCATCCTTGCCGTCCGCCTATCAGAGGTGGACCCTGCCACGCGAGAAAAAAAAGGTATTCTATTCTTACAGGCACGCCAGTCTAACATAAGATTTGAAGGCTTGCACTCTCCATCTCCCAAGTTGCCCAATCTTCTCTTTGCTCATGCCTTGCACCGTGGCGGTTGTCGCCACACCTATGTGGAAGGAGTGCAAGCCGAATCCCTTGGGGTCATCCTGGCATACTCCAAGGTTGGCCTCATAACTGCTATGAATTGGTACCTGCTTATGCAAGTTCCATCTTGATGAAGGAATATGGTAAGACCCTCTATTGGTCTGTAGCCCAGGTAGTCCTTGGCTAGACAACCTTAGCCTGAGAACCATGTACCCATCTTGTAGGGTTTTGTCACCCATCTGCAGGCATGCTGCTCCTCGGTTGCATTTGGAGGGAGCTACCAGTTCACAGGTCCGGTAGGCCCCAAAGAAAGCTGCGCAAATTCGGCCCTGAAGAGGGCTATCTCCGCCTTCGGAGTGCAGACCCCAGGGAGTGCCCGTAGTACCACCCCAGCCCTTCAAAGTCGATAAGCTGTCTCAAGTCCTTGCTTTCGCCTTGGATCTGACCCCACCCATGCATGGCAGCACAACAGTTATAGGAGGTGGTTGGGTCCTTTCCAGAGTGAAATTTTGAGAAGGACGTGACCATGCTTGGGTGGGTCAGTGCCTAAGACTTCGTTTTGATTTTTGGGGAGGCCCAGTGTATAATTACTCAACTTGCTTGCTCGCATCCTTGCCTTCAGTTTCTGCACAGTACGTGACTGCCTGGAAGCGCACCCAGTACTTACCACACGTGGCTGCAGTCATTGGCGCAAGGGCCCTGTTGACCAGGAAAGTTAGGTCCACTCCACTGTGTCCCATAGCTTTGGGGAGAACAGTGTCATCTTCTTTTCCACTTGCAGTGCTAACTGCCGAAAGCTGGACCACTGAAAACGAGAGAGGGCATCAGCAACCAAGTTATCCCAATCCAACATGTGTCTTGCTCTCAATATGTTTATGCTCAATTCGCAGCCTACTAGGTGCCGTAGGAGGTCCAAAACCTTCAGGTACTTAGCTGTGCCTAGGGTTATCAGTTGAACCACATCGTGAATGTCAGACCAAAGTATTACTTGCTTGTTCGCCAATTTCTCCTTCAAAATAGGAAATGCTACTTCAGCAGGAAAAGCTCCAGTAGTGTTATGTTTTTAGCGAGGCCATCCTCCTGCCACGAGGCCAGGCATCACGCAGCACACCAGGCTGAGCCTAGTATGGCTCCAAACCCTTCACTACATGCAGGATCGATGTGCAGCTCAAGCAGTTGTGGGTAATCCAGGGCTCACGCCACACTAGCATTCCATTACAGACACTGAGGAATGATAGCCATTGATGAGGATCCCGCTTTGCCCCGCTAGTGAGCCTAATCTTATGGTATTTCTTTATGAGGCCCTTAATCAGGCTTGCTAAGCGTTGTAAATGCTTGTCCTGCAGGGATCACCCTTTCTGCAAAGTTGAGTTGCCCAGTAGTTGCTGGCCATCCCTGAAGGTTGCCTTCTTTTTGCCTAGTGTCTCCGTGATCGCGTGCTTCAGAGCCCTGTACATCGAGTTAAGCTCTATGTCTAGGATGATCAAGCGGGTTGTTGGACCTTCAGTTTTGTCATGTGGCAAGGGCACCTACAGCTGCCTCGCCAAGTCGATAAACTGGTCCAAAAGTTTGTTGCATTGTGACGAGACCAGGTCCCCTATGAAGAGGAAGTCGTCGAGTGCATTCTCCCCCTATCCGGTCATATGTCTCCCAGACCCCACTCCAAGAAGGTACTGAAAGCTTCAAAATATGCGCAGGATAATGCACAGCCTCCATAGGCATGCTTTAGTGATAGTAAAGCCACCCATCTTTATTAGGTTATGTAACAACATTCACAATTGGATTGTGTTATGTACACCTGATGGAGTCTACCTCAATATACCCCAAAATAGGACGAATAAAGGACTCGCTTTACTCCGTGAAGCGAACTGTCAGCCTGTAACAGATAAAGCAAGAAATTTGCCAAAAACATAGCTGGTTTGCTTTCTGGGGTGTCCTCCACGTGATGGTCTACAGGGGCCATTGATGTGAGACATGACTCTAGACCCTATGGAAATAAAAATCAGCGCAAGAAAGCATCCTCAGTGAATCCCACAGTGTCTCCCATAACCCGAAGCGAAGGTAGTGTAACTTACGACCGCTCACCACTGACTTCATTAAACAGGGTTTCTGGTGCCAATTGTTGGCAGATGTAAATCCCCCCTTCTTCTTCACAGATTTGTACAGGATCTGTGAGAAGTTAAGTATGTAGTTATCTATAGTTATCCGTTCCCGACTCTGCCGCCATCCTTTCTTGCATCCACACAAGTGCCCAGTGGTTTAGACAGTTGCGGCCAGCATCACTCGTGGGTGGGGGGAGGGGGCGGTGGTTGCACGGGGATTGATGGGGGGAAGGTTAATTGAAGGAAGAAAAAAAACGTACCTTCCTGGGTCTTGCGCCGTCTCAGCTCCTGGCCGGGTCCCGAGGAACAGGAAGCAGGCAGCCTCCCTCCCCTCCACTAAGCCAATCACAATGCTGCACTGGCAGTGTTGTGATTGGCTGTGCCGCCGACCACACCGGCGTCTATGGGGAGGCCATTTTCTCCATGTAGGCTGCATGCAGCCTACATGGAGAAAAGGGATCGAGCGCATGACTGGTTTGGTCGGCCCCAGAGGGCTGACCAAACAGTCAGGGCCCACCACATTGGGCTAGCCACTCCTACCCTGCCCTTGAGCAGACCCCCAACCAAACCCTTCTGCTTTCTAGCAGTGCGAGAAGCAGAAACATAAAATGGTAATTATAATACCATTTTATGTTTCTGCTTCTCGCACTGCGAGAAAGCAGTGGGGCAACGCTCCTCTGCCCACATGGAGGAGCCACCCCTGGGTTTAGAGTGGTCGAGCCCGACACCGGCTTATTACTGCCCATCTGTAGATTTCACTTTATCACACATCACCTTCCATCCTTGAGCATTGAGAAAAAGTGCGTAAATGTAGCACCAAAATGTATGGATTCGTGCATCACATGTTCCAACTTACCAGGGGTCAAGATCTAGTCCAGTAATATGGTGAATTGTTGATTCTCGCTGCCTATTTTGCATTAAACATGTGTTAATCTATCCCAAGTGTCTGTTGTCTTTGACATATTTTAAACTTATATGAAGCAAGACCCAAATATTTGTGGTATATTAAAAAAGTAGCATTAGCACACATGAGCATGTTTTTATTAGGTCTCACCTAGCGACGCAGCGCATGCGCTGGTCGCGCCTTGGCGAGACCAATTGTTGATTTGTCAGTGGAAGGGGGACAGGACATGTGCACGCGCGCGTGCAGAGGACAGGAGTTCTGCACGTGTATGCACATCTCCTGTCTGCGCTCGCGGCAGGGATACAGGAGATGTGCATGCGCCCGGACAGGCGATGTGCACGTGTACAGCTGGTGCGTTCAGCACAACGCGCGCATGGCGCGCTTGCGCTTTCAGTTTCCCTCCCCCCCAGTCGGCTCCAGATTCAGAGGGCTCTCACATCCTGTAGCTGGTATTTCTGCCGGGGTGTGGGTACATTATTTGAATTCGCATTAGTGTGCTCTGAAAACCGATTTTGCTGTTGATAAATACATAAACACCTGAATTGTTATTTTAACATAATGCCCAAGTTAACATTGTTTTCTTAGCAAGGGGTAACAAATTGTAGTGGCATCTCAAGCTGGAACTGGTAATGTCTCAAAAGCTGTTCAATCAGAATACTAATGCCTTTGGCATGTAAAGGCATGAATGTTTACGTTAAAATAATGATGTAAAAAAAGAAGGGCTGGTGATTGGAAAGAGAGGAAGCGATCCAGTGTAGTCGGTAATTAACTGTATGTGCACATTAATAGAAAGTAAAAAGAGTGGATAAAAGGCAGAGGGGTGTTTCCAAACGATGGTAGTATTAGGATTTTGCACAATTCTTGGTAACTGCAAACTGGAGAGACCGAGCTGACCACACATAGTGCAGTGGCTGGATTAGTCCACACAGTGAATGATGGTAGAAGTGAGTTCATGTGAATGAATGCAGTGAACGGGGTCAGATGTCGCTAAATACAGGAGGGTTAAACTGGATCTGGGCAGTCCGAGAAGGGAGCGGCCAGATGAATGGAAGTACTAGGTGGAATTAATCCGACTCTGCTCAATAGACCTCTGTGTTGGTTCAGCATCCTGTGATTCTGAACAAATCACTTAGGGCCATATGTAGGTGGGCTTGCATTTACCACTTCATAAATACCGAATTTTACCGATTCGTTATTTATGAAGTGGTAAATGTTATGTAGGTAATGAGTCGGTAATAATTACCGATTCGTTAAAATTCGGTAATTACCGAATCGGTATTTACCGATTCGGTAATGAGGCATACCTTCCCATTGATGGAAAGGTATGCCTCATTACCGAATCGGTAAATACCGATTCGGTAATGGGGGGAACACATGCAAGGGTGGCAGGGTGTCACATTGACACCCTGTTGCACCCCTGAATCGGCCATGTGTGCACATGTGGCACACATACATGCCCTAAGGGCATGTATGTCTGCCACATTGCACACTTGTAGGCGCTATGAAATGCATTTCCACATCCATTCATTATTTACCACCAACTATTAGTTGGTGGTAAATACCGACTCATAACAACACCCACACACTCCCCCTACATCTCATTTCTGTATTCGGAATTTACCGAATCGGTAAAATTACCGATTCGGTAAATTCCGAATACAGAAATTGTCCCCCTACATACCAAAAGCCTAAATACCGGTCGGTAACGGTATAATTACCGAAAATCGGCCGTTACCGACCGGTATTTGGCTACCTACATGAGGCCCTTAATCTCTCAGTGCTTAAAAGAAAAATCTGTCTGTAGCCGATGCTCGTTTAAAGCACTCCAATACCTTCGGGTCGAGATCACACTATATACATCTACAAAAAAATAGATGAGAACAGAAAATGAATGCGGATCGGGTTGGGGAAAGATATCTATAATTCATCTTTTGATGATCAAAGAAGTCCTACAATGAGTACTTGTCTTTTCCCCATCTGGGGCTCGGTGAGTATTTACTTAGATTAACAGCTTGTCTGAGTAGGTCTTAGTCTGCTTCTAACTATGGAAGCTCACACTGCAAGTGTTGCAGCCCTGTCAAGTATCACGCATCAGGTGTTAGACTAACGCATTTTGGTGTAGTGGCCCGCATCACCGCACCAAAATACGAAGTCACGCATTCATAGCGCCTCCTGAAGTTGCTGGTACACTGAGTCGGGAGCGCCGCTATTAGAGCTCATTTACATTAAGTAAAGCACAGGCCGCGCGGCTCTGGCAGCCGCACATAGTGTATGACAGGCTGCACTCACTGTTCAGTGCAACTGCACTGTCATCTGCTCGGGTTTTGAAATATTCTTTGTGTACAACATATAATCTCATCTACCCGGAGGTGGTTCCGGTCGCACCGGCCAGGCTGGGCTCAACTGTGCTCTCACTGGCTCCTGCACCGTGGCGGCATTCGCCACATTGTGTATCTGCCGCCTGAGACGAAATTGATGTCAATAAGTGGGCAGCGAGAGCGGGCAGAAGTTATGTTTATAAGTTTAGTTTTGCAGTCTGCCGCCGGTCGCACAGCCGCCTTTGCCTCTCATCATGATGCCAATGCGACTGGACTAGGCCATTGAAGTCTCCCATCGCAGCCGTGGGTCTCAGTCACTCTCGGCCTTAGGTCGTACGGGCCACTGTCTGAGGTTAGTTTGTGTATAAATAAAGAGTGATGTGATTAACATTAGTAATTTATTTTTCCATCCCGCGACTAAACAGTGCTCGTGCTCGGCCCCCGCGGTCTAGTTTAGGTAGCTTCGGGCATTATTCTGAATGCTTCGGAGTTGGAGAATCAGAAGTTGCTCATACATGCCGAACCTATAAATTTTGTTTTTGACACTCCACTGTGTGTGTGTCAATGTGAGCTACTTTCAATGTAGCTGATCTGGGGATGTGACCTGTGGCTTGCTGCAATTCAAATGTAGTTTTTTAAATCCATACTCGTGTTTATAATCAGCAGATGCCCGCTCAGTGAGGGATTCTGCTGTTTTTGGCTTCCTGTTCCACTGGTGGAAGTGACTGGTATCAGCAGCACTAGCAGATACGAACGAAAAGAGACTTGCCTAGGGCAGCGGCAGCATGTGTATTACAGGCTGTATTTGAGTGCCTTTTTAACTTTGGAAGGAGTGAGAATGTTACAGGGTGGGCCCTCAGCTTCCCAAAAACATTGTAGTCATACACTGGAAAGGGGTAACCCTAAATAAAGCGGGTATCTTTTTAAGCTATTTATTAATCATATTGTTTTTATTGTGTACTTTTATGGTTTTATTTCTATAAACCGAATAAAGATTTTGATTGATTGATTGATTGATGCATGAATGTTGTTTGTTTCCCAAGCATGTGGGCGGTACATGAGTGCAACAGCAGGATAGAAAGCTTGTAGAGAGAGGGACTGCTTTAGAGAGCTTTTTAGAACAAGCATTTGCAATGCAATAGGTCTCGCATTTTAAGCTATTGGCATTGCAAATGACAATGCCTTTTATTTATCTGTTTTCAAAACCAACACATAGATAAAAGGTTTGTCATTTTACAATGCCAGTAGCTCAAATACTCGCAATTGCAAGACCTATTGCATTGCAAATGCTTGTTGAGTGTGTTAATCGGTACTCTTTGTTAGCCCCCTGTGCAGAGAAAAATTCATCTCTGTTAATGTACTGAAGCGCCTTCCCAGCTGCATGACTCCTAAACCAAACAAATAAAGCAACTATAATCCTTCATTTATTTTTATTTGCTTAACCTATTTGTTTATTCTTTCATGCTATGTATCTGATGGCATCTTAATATATCAAGGAGTACACACACCACTAGTTTTCCATCACCATTAATTGGCTATGTGCTTTTGGAAGACACGCTGCATACAAACCTCATTGCATGGATGTAGATTAATTCATTTCTTAAAACATTCATAAATAAGTGCACCGGAAAGTTAATTTTAGATTTATGTGTTCCTAAAATTTCTGAACCATGTGTATATGTATTATAATTAATACATCAAAGTTTGTTATTCGGCTTTGACTGTACAGCAAACCCATATCAGTACTGAGTATGACAGCCTGGGACTGCCAGTCTGATTTTAGCAGCTGCAAACAGCCCGAATCGCAGAATCGGCCCATTTGCGACCGGTAATAAACATAAATTAAGGATTATATTCACTTTATTTGTTTTGTGTAGAAGTCATGCAGCTGAGAAGGTGCTTCCGTACACTAACAGAGATGGATTTTCTCTGTACAGCGTGCTAAACAAGTGTCTCTATTGGGCCAGATCTATCATGCATTTTACCGGTCAAAAACGGCCATATTCGAATTACCAAAACGCATTTTGGTATGTATGAATTCCAATTAGTGATTTGGTAATATGTTAAGGAAGGGGCGTGTTTAGGGCGTCCCTTCCTAATACTGAATTGCAGAGGTATGTAAGAATGTTTTGTGATCAAAATGCAGTTGCAAATAATTCGCATTCTACCACCTAGGTGATAACTCATTCTGAAATTGGAAGGGGTCCCCAAGGCACCCCTTCACCTTTGGGAATGGTAGCGCAAACATTTTTTCAGAGCAGGCAGTGGATCCACAGACCACTGCCTGCTCTTAAAAATGAAAAGAATACTTTTCATTTGTCTTTTCTTAAATGCAACCCATTTTCCTTTAAATAAAACGGGCAGCATTAAAAAAAAAATGTCTTTATTTAAAAGCAACTACGGACATGATGGTCTGCTGACCTCAGCAGGCCACCATCTCCGTGATTTTTGCAATTCCTAATTGGTCTCAAATTGCAACCTACCTCATTAATATTCATGAGGTAGGTCGATTTGCAAACCACTAGGAATTGCTAAGTGAAACTCATGGAGTTTCATACATTAGGAATCGTTATAACCTAATTATGAATCGCAGAGAATCGCAATTAGGAAATCGCAATTTCCAATAATGATACATATGGTCCTTTACGCTATGTAAGTACAAAATAACACCACTGCTTTCTGTGACATCACTTCCTCTGGCATTTGTTTATGTGATGTTACTGTGCCTTTCATGTGCTCTGGACACAGCTCCAGTCCTGGAATGCGCCCTATGGCCATCACTCCTGTGCTTCGCCCTCAGGTGCACATCTTGAGATGACTGAAGACTGCAGGTGACGCCACCCTTCCCTCTTCAATGTGGGGTGTTCCTGGGGTTCACACTGGAGACCAGAGTTGCCCACCAGTGCAGGTTAAACTGGCAATGTGAGCGGGAAGGTTCAGGTCACGGGCGGTCAGGCTGCTGCTCAGACTCTAAGTGAGGGCTAAATGTTGTGTCCTATGGGAAGTGAATGATTACAACAATTTCTTTCAGGTGTCTTCTCGTCTCTTCTTTCAGAAGCTCTACTTTTCTATGAATGCAGTTTACGTTGATTATCACGAAAACCCTTGCTGAGGCCATTTGTTTGACAGAATTTGAATATTAGAAGAGAGTGTTTACAAATGATGCATTAACTGTTTAACCAAGAACAATAATGGGTATGGCTCTAATCAGTAAAATTGATTATCTGTATTGGCATTAACTGTTTAAGGCATTGAGTTGGGAGTATTGATTGTTTGTGAGGTTGCCTTGCACTTACTTCACAGAAGAGGTAGTTGAGCAGCATAAGTAGAGCTCAATTTAGACTCTGGCAGACAGGGTACGCCATTGTAAACATGGCAGAATTCCATGTCTGCCAAACCCTCTGTCTGCCCACCTCATCTACAAATGGGCTGATATATTTGCTGGAGTTCTCTCCAGACGATGACCCAGGAATGAGTTTTCTAGACCCTCTCGCACTAAAGACTTACTCAGTGTACCAACATGCGACAGAGAACCAAGCGGACAGCAACCCACTGAGAATTACTTGAGTGAGGTGTGCATAAGTCCTCTAAGGCTTCACATGAATAGTTAGGGGAATCTAGGACACTAGGAATCTATTTCCAAGATTTATCAAAATTAAAATCCTATCCGGGTGCACAGGATTTAAATAGTAACTGTTATGAAAATAAACAAGAACGTGGCAATAATATTTGTCACAAGACAGAACAGAAAATATTGTAATATTATGGCAGCATTTTGAAGGTTTCTCTACATTGATGACCTCAACCCCTGCCTTAGCTAACTAAGCTGATATCAGCACCAAAATATGCCTATTTGAGTTTCATTGATGGTCAGCACCCACATACCTCTCTGAACAATAGAAGCAATGTTTGACAAAGAGACAGGAGCTGCTGTTCTTGCCTCAGAGTTTCAGTGGTTGTTTTCTCCTCAAACAGACAGATAAACTGATTGGAGAACTCAATGTGCCTTTCCTGGAGCCTTCAAAAAGGCCCCTCAATCTGAAATCCAAGGTTTGAAGTTCTTCTTAATCTAATAATGCTTTGTTCAAGTTTATGTACTTCCTCTATAGATTAATGAAAATGTTCAAAATAAACAATCAATAACAAAGCCCTTTTAACCTTTCACTTACCTATATACTGTGGAACACTGGCTACTGTCCAAAAACAATAAATAAGAAACCAATTAAATAATTTCTATGAAATCCTGTTTATAATTTAAAAACAATAACTAGAAAAGCAATTCAAACTAGGCGAAAGTAAACATAAATACATTAAACAAGATGAACGATAAGTGTACGATCAGATACTTTCATTACATTAATAATTGTGCATTTCTATTTGAAGCAAACACATAAATAAATGATCATGTATAATCCAGGAGGGAGAAGCCTAACATTGAAAATATAAAAGCCTATAAAAGGGTAGGCCATATGTTTTCTGTCGACGGAGCCCCAATTGGTGTCATGGGTGGAAAGGGTCCTGTGACAGCCCCACCGACAGCAGGACTGTCCCAAAAGTAAACAAATGCCCTGTTTTTTTATTTTTTATTAATGAGTAATGGTATAGTAAAGGTGTCTGAAATTCGAGAAATTTCCTTTTGTGTAATTACAAGAAGTTTCAGAATAGTTGCACGAAATTACGTAAAAGTATGCAAAGTGCAAATCTGGCACTTAGCACTATACTTTAGTGTGGAATGCATCCTTGCAATCATGTTAAACACAAGGACGTATTTAATGCACAAATTGCGTGCTAAAAAAGGGCAAAAAATGCAAGTTTTGTGGATAATACCTCATTGCTTTGTGTTCATTTGTGTTGTTCACATGCTCCCCCTGCAGGGTTTTTAGGTGAACAGAGTTGAAATTACACAGTGTGGTATAATGGCGTTAGCTGAATGATTTTGCACAACAAGTGTAATGTGAAATGCTAGAAATTACATGTGATTGTTCTGGCTTAGCAAATATTTCGCCAAGACTTCGGGGCAGATTTACAAGCTCCTTTTGCGCTGCCAGTACGTCACTTTTTGTGACGCACTGGCAGCGCATTTATCTGCTCCATATTTACAAGGACAGGAAAAGCCACCCTGGAGTAAATATGGCCTATTCACACGCAGCACTTTGCGTGATAGGGGCGTTCCATAGGTGTCCCTATGGGTGTTCCCACGCAACACCCATGGAACTAGACACATTTTCAGATTTACGAGGATTCGTAAACCTGGAAATGCGTCAGTATGCTACGCCACCCTAAGGGTGGCATAGCGAGGCACAACGAGGAGAAATGTTTTAATTTCTCCTCGTTTTTTTTCCTCTTTCAATGCTTGCTGCATTCTACAGCACTCATTGGAAGAGGAAAGTGCCTATAGTGATTGTTTTGGTGCAGGAAGGTGCTCCTTCCTGCTCAAAAAAACAATCTCCCCATGACGTAGGCATCCTTGCACAATGGTGCAAGGGTGCCTACACTGGCGCATGGCAGCTGTTTGTGCACCAGTACAGGGAAGAGCGCAGGAATCCTACATATCCTTATAAATATGTTGCAGTCCTGTGCTCTGAAAGAGCTGCAGCGTGGTGCATCCAAAGGGCTTGCAGTGCCACGCTGCGGCACTTTCTCGTAACTCTGCCCCCCAGTGTACAGTATTAACGTTATGAAAATGTAGTTGAACATAAAAGTTGAACAGATCAGTTTGTCTGCTTCAGTTGTCTAGTAACTTCCTGCTTCAGGCAATCATTTTGACTCCCAATGGGGAGCATGCATTCGGCTGGACCTTAGCATGCTGAATAAACGTAACCACATTGTAGAGTACCCTGACGCAGAACTGTGGGCCGGATTTAGATTTCGGCAGACAGTTTACTCTGTCAGAGTGGTGACGGCTAGCCTGTCTGCCGAAATCTAAATGCCATTGTTTCCTATGGGATTTAGCTATCGCCGAACGGGATATCCATCACCGTTGTGACAGAATAACCCATCCGCCGAAATCTGAATCCGGCTCTGTGTCTTTGAAGCTCCACCTATGTCAGTGACTTGCATGCTTCGAGGCTCCTCCTCTGTGTGTCTTCACGGGGCACATTTAGGCAGGACGAAAAAAACCTCCGCGAATAAAGAGTGAAGGGTTTGTGGCTCTAAAAATCAATCGCTGACTCACGTATTGCACTTTGGATCGACTTTAGAAGTTAAGCAAAATATATTTATTAAAACTGCTGCTAGGAACATTTGCCAGTCCACCATTTCATATTCCATGAGGGCTGTGAATGCACCATTGGTGACTAGATTTAGTAAGTATCTAGCTTTTGCAAATATTGTCAAAATATGTTTTTTTATCCTATTTCAGCTGTGACTAATTTGATTTAAGCATCTGTATAAGAAGGTGAAAAGTTAGACTGACAGATCAATTGGCTATGATCTCTGTGATAGATCTTTTAATCCGTGCATGAGTTTAATTACCGAATATATAAAGATTTGATGATTCTGCAGTGGGTAATTCTGAAACCCAGAAACCTAGTAATCAAAAATGTATCAGTCTGATTAAGGTAGTGCTCGTATAAGATCACATTTTCTTTTTTTCTGTTTGTGGTTCTTAAACAATCATTTTATATAACACATAACACTGGAATCAGCCTTTTACCAAGTGCGCTCATTTCTTCAGCTAACTGAACAGAGCTTCGAAGACACAAATTGATTTGCCCATGATGACATCATTTGATCAAATGGTAATTAGAACAACTCTGGGTTTTCACCTATCATGGCCAACAATTAAACTTATAGACTGCACCCAAGCAGAACACATAAGCAGCAGACCAAAGACAGCCGCCATCCTTGGAATGGATCTTGTGGTTGCTTGGTATCCTTCCAAACGGATTCAACTATGCTTGTGAGTTTGACGCGGGTCACCTAAAGTACATCGGGGCAGATTTACAAGCCCCTTGCGTGACTTTTGCGCTGCAGTTGCGTCACTTTTTTGACGCGACAGCGGCGCAAACAATGCTGCCTATTTACAACGTGATGCATCTAGGGAGATGCGTCACGTTGTAAAGCCCTGCGTCTCATTATACCTGCGTCAGGTATAATGTATGCAGGGTGGGCGTTCCCATGCAAGAAGGCCTCGTAAAAGTGACGCAGTTAAAATCTACAAGATTTCACTGCGCCACTTTTAGGACGCCACTGCGTCAAAATCTTACACCTGCTTCAAGCAGGCGTAAGTAGTGATGCAATGTAGTGGGAATAGGCCTCAACACGCATTGCTGGAGTTGCGTCTTGCTTGCGACACGACTCCAGCAATGCGTGACTTTTCCACCAGAATTTCTGACGCATCTGTCAATCCTTGCGCCTTAGTGCGCCGTATTGTAAATACGGCGCATCTATGGTGGCGCAAGGGTTTCTAAAGGTGGCGCAGTGAAAGTGACGCATCTGTACAGATGCGTCACTTTCTTGTAAATCTGCCCCATCGTACTTATGGTCTGACAAGCAGACGGCTTTGTTCAGTGGCACATTGCCAGTCAGCTCAAGATGCTGCCAAGAGTGTTGTCGCAATCTGGGGACATCGTGTCCTTCTGCCGTGAGATGAAACGTCCTTCAAGATCTGACAAGAAGAGAAAGATTGAGAGGCCATTTTGGGAACAGAGTGGTCTTAAAAAGTACTTTCTTCATCTTGCCTACCAAAATGGATCAGATTTAGATTCATTTCACTCTAACTTCACAAAAGACATTTCCTAACAGCAGGATTGATTCTGGAACCTGCTGGGGAGGGTCTAGTTTGTACAGAGGAGGCATGTGGCATTATACTGCAGGGTGTAAGGGAGCAGTTTTTGGCTCCTGTTCATTTTGCTGTGGTCATTGTGTTTGAGTGTTTGTTTCAGCAAACATCAATGTTTGATTTTGTCTACCTGGTAGAAACTAATGGTTTTATTTTGTCTGCTGATGGAAAACTGCTGGCTGCTCCAAAAGGAGAAAGTGAAAAAAGCACACTTTTACAGCAAAGTGGCTTCGTGAAGCTCCTGCTGTAGCAGCTAAAGTGGGGGATATAACTGGAAGCAATGACCGATAATCTGGCTCCAACTAAAATATTCATTTAACATTTATTTGTTTTATATGGGACTATTCTGTCTACAAATCTGTAAACAACAGCTCAAAAGACAATCTAAAGGAACTGTATTGCAGGACTGATGTGTAGAGATCAAGGTCTACTGAGTGAGCCAACTTCACTGAGGCAGACAGAAATGATGGAAAGAAGGAAAGAGTATCACAAGAGCAGCAAATACTGTGAGTGGGAGGGGTAAATGTAAGAAATAAATTAAGGCGTGAAAAGAAAGATAATAAATTGAAACTTGAAAAGTGGAAGGGGAGAAGGTAGAAAGAAAGCCTAAAAGGAAGGAAAGGTGAACGGGGTGTAGGAAACATGAGAAGAAGGAAAGGAAATGGAAAAGGAATGAAGGAAACATGAATGGAAGTAAGGAAACATGAATGGAAGTAAGGAAATGTGAAAGGAAGGAAGGAAATGTGGAAAGAAGATAACGTGAAATGAAGGAAGGAATTGTGACGGAAGGAAAGGAAACATGAAAGGAAGGAAGAAAATGCGAAAAGAAGAAAATGTTAACGGAAGAAAATATGAAAGGAAGGAAACATAAAAGAAAGGAAGGACATGTGAACATAAGGAAGGACACATGAAAGGGAGGACAGAAATGTGGGAGGAAGGAAATATGAAAGGAGGGAAGGAAAAGTGAAAGGAAGGAAAGAATCGTAGAAAGAAGAAGTGAAAGGAATGAAGGAAACCTGATGGGAAGGAAGGAAGGAAGAAAACATATGATGAGGATAGGAAACTTGAACGGAGGAAGGGGAGAAGGCCTGAAAGGAAGCAAAAGTGAAAGAGGTGGAGGAAAGAACTGTGAAAGGAAGGAAACCTGAAAGGAAACACAAAAAGAATGGAGGAAATGTGAAAAGAAGGAAGGAAATGTAGAAGGAAGAAAGCAGGAAATGAAGGAAAGAAATATGAAAGGAAGGAAGACATTATGAAAAGAAGGAAATGTGAAAGGAAGAAAAAAACATGAAAGAAAGGAAAGGAATGTGAAAGAAAGGTACTATGAAAAGAACAAAGGAAACACAAAAGGAGTTAAGGAAACATGAATGGAAGAAAGGAAATGGGAAAGGAAGAAAGGAAATGTGGAAGGAAGGAAACATGACATGAAGGAAGGAAATATGAAAAGAAGAAAGGCAATGTGAAAAGAAGAAATGTGGAAGGAAGAAAACATGAAAGAAAGGAAGAAAATTAAAAGAAGGAAGGTCACATGAAAGGAAGTAATAAAATGTGGTTGAAAGGAAACATGAAAGGAAGGAAGGAAACGTAAAAGGAAGGAAGGAGAAGTGAAATGAGTGAAGAAACTTATGATGAGGGTAGAAAACTTTAAAGGAGGAAGGAGAGAAGGGAGGAAGAAAGCCTGAAAGGCAAGAAATTTGAAAGGAGGAATGAACCATGAAAGGTAGGAAAGAAATTTGAAGCAATGGAAGGAAATATAAAAAGAAGGCAGAAAATGCGAAAGTAAGGAAAAGAAGTAAGGAAATGTGAAATGAAGGAAGGAAATGTGGACAGAAGGAATGACATTTGGATGAAAGGGAGGAAACTTAAAAGGAAGGAAGAAAACTTGAAAGAAATGGTAAATGGAAGGAAGGGTGAAAACAACAAGGGGGAAGGGTGCAATTATGGGTTGCCGAAAGGATGGATGAAATTATTTATGGATAGCTAGGTGAATAGATGGAAGGGTGGAAGGATGAGTGAACCGAATGGTCATTTGAAGAATGGAATAAGAATAGATAGAGGATGGAAGGATACAAAAGTGAATCGGTTGTTAAATGATGGCTGGATCAGTGAATGCTGAACAGGTGAATAGACTAAAGAAAGAAAGGGTGGGAAGATGAAAGATTGGATGGATGAAAGGACGAGAAAGGACAGCAAGGTGAAAGGGTGGGCGGATGAGTGGAAGGATGGATAGAAAGTTGGAAGGATGAATTGATAGATGGGTGAGTCAAGATGAAAGGAACTATTCAAGGAAGTGTTTGGCTTACTTGCTTTGTCCACTCGATGCCATTACAGGTTTGGCTGAAAGTGGGGTGTATTTTAGTTTTCTGGCTACCCCCTTGATGTAATACCGAATATGCTGCTACATTTCATCTCAAAGCTCATCAGCACCACTAGACCTCAACATTAATGAAAGACAAGAGTTCTCTGTGCTCCAACCTTCTGATGAGCTCAGCCACAAAAGTGAAAACATGTATCTGCTCTTTCTATCTTCCCTGATGATCTTCAGGATAATAAAAGAAGATTCGCTTCACTGTCCTTGGCAAACAGGAGGTTTGAATCTGTTGCTGTAGTCCGTTTCCCTGCTCCAAAAAAGGTTTAGGACCTTCTCTCTTCCGATGTACTCATACAGGGTTGTCCAGCATTGTTCTACAGAGGCGGGATCCATGTCAGATTCTCAGGAGGACCAGTAAACATGAAATGAATCTCCTTTAGATTTATTGTGTCCAGAAGAATTGCATGTGTATGTTATAGATGTAGCCCTCGTGGGCCTTTGTTGGACGCTCCTGGTCTAACCGCTTACAAATAAAGGGAGGATGGGGAAGTGTCAAAGGGTGACACTCGACAGGCATTAGAATTTTTACCCACATGCAAACTATCTTTTTAGAGCCAAAAACGATTATAATTATAACATGAATGAACATTTTCATTAAAAACAATGGCTAAAAATCAAGAGGAAATTCTACACAATTGTGGAGCCCATTACATCGATCTGCAGTAACCGTGTGCAATGAACTCACCGCTCCGCTAGCGGAGACTTGTTAACTACGCATTACATTGAAAACACAGAATTCATGCAATAATACCCACTCCGCCATGTAGCAGAGTTAGCTATTGCACCCACAACCCTTTAATAAGACAACTTAACCTTTACATGCTAAAAAGCATATAACCAATTCACAAAAGTGAACTCTGCAAAATACCAGGCAATGAGAGAGGTGATGATTTTGGAGTCACCCCTAACCTAGGGGGAGGGCAAGCAGATGCCTTGAACACAAAGAACATATCATGCTGGATGATTCAGTGGTGGGCCCATCCTCCTAGGACCACCCCAAGCAAAGTTATGGGGAAAAATACAATGCCAACGAAAGGCCCAGCAAAGCATTATGGGGCGAGATTCTAGAGTGCAGAGAATATTATATACTACACAAATGTGTGAAAAAAATAAAAATGAAGAATAGAGTCGGTGGAGGAGGGGATCTGGGCAACAGAGTTCAGTGGAGCAAGCAGCAATCAGCGGGAGGTGGACGGGCAACCAACAGTAAATGCAGGCAGCCATGGGGAGATTAAGTGATTTGCTTCTAATCACAAAATATGGAACTGAGGCCGGGGCAAAAGCATGGAAAAGCACTCACAAAAATAAGGGAGAGGAAGGAGACAGCAGTAAAAAAAAGAGGGAACAGGAAAGACAGAGCAGAAAAAATGAGGCAAAAGCAGAAGAAAACAGTGGGTTTATATTTTGTGCCGCCATGGGGGTTATGTGATTATCAGGTGTGGTGGGGTTATACCTGGTGATATGGAATTATATCTTGTGAATGATGTCAGTGCCAATGCCAAGGGGCAAGTGCTGTGGGTTGATAGCTGGTAGCGTGCAGTCTGGTGCTGTGACAAGTGAAATCTGGTGTAAGGCCACTGTTTGGCCGAAACGCGTCATGGGCAGCACGAGCACAGAATAAACTTCTAAAATTTTGCACAGCTTAACTCTGAAGTCCGTTGAATCTGTGGGCGCTCTGATCGGTGTTGGATGCGTGTTTGTTGATATATATATATATATGTATATATATATATATATATATTCACTGAAAAAACCATAGGTTTCAGACATGTTATAGTTAGCGGAAATTTTACTGATAAAAAACCAATGAAATTCCCCCGTTATAGTTAGTGCAGGCAACTATAACTCACGCGACCGCAATCCTCTGCTGATGCTAATACTGTATTTAGACACTTATTTGCCCATGTCTTCTTCCATAAATTTTTAGCTATACATATATTAGAAATATTTTTTTTTCATAAAGACACATATGTCATCAGCAGAAGATTGCGGTCGCGTGAGTTATAGTTGCCTGCACTAACTATAACGGGGGAATTTCATTGGTTTTTTATCAGTAAAATTTCCGCTAACTATAACATGTCTGAAACCTATGGTTTTTTCAGTGAATTTGCAAGGTTTTTTAAATGCTAATTCCTAACTATAACGTGTGTGAAACCTATGGTTTTTTCAGTGAATTTGTACGGTTTTTTAAATGCTAAGTTACTTTACGCCATTCGTGGCGTGCACGCCCACTTAACGCAGTTCGTTCCGTGCGCGCACGGTGCGCTTCGCGCACCGTGCGCGCACGGTGAGCACGCGGTGCGCTTCGCGCACCGCGCGCCCACTTTACGCAGTTAGTGCCGTACACGCAAGGTGGGCACGCAGTGCGCTACGCGCACCGCATGCCCACGTTACGCACCGTGCGCACATGGAGGACATATTATGCGCTTCCTTGTGATAGGTAATCTGTTAAATTTAATTTATAAGTGATGACAATAATATGCCATGCACAGAGAGTTTTTTTTTTATTTAAATTTTTAGCGTAAGCGCACCGTACGCGTACGGTAAGCGTAATCGGCGAAATTTTCAAAAAATAAAAATGTACCGTTTTTGGCCTTTGAGGACTCAACTAACATGGCTATGTGCATGGGCGCTGTCTAAACAGCCCCTTTATATGTTTTTTGCCTTTATTTACAGCCCCCCCCTCAGAGTGCGAGAGAGAAAATGGCGGCCGCCGCTTCCTGGTTTCGACCGATTCGAATGTTTACTTAGATGTAACAGCCAATCAGAATCGCGCTCGCGCACGCCACTGTACGCGTACGGTAAGCTTACGGTAAGCGTACCGTAAGCTGGCTCAGATATATATATTGATTTAAAGGCTATTTTCTCAGAATCTACTGAACAGGTTTACACCAAACCTACAAAAGGCACTTCCTTGACCTGAGGACTACCTCTCTGCCAAATTTCTAGTAATTCTGTTCAGCCGTTCGGGCTGTAGCCCTGTCTAAAGGTCCTATGGAAAAATGCATGGGCAAAACGCGTTTTGGGACCCCCCTTTTATCTCAGCCCCCGCTTGACGAATCCCCCCGAGACTTTCAGGGTAGGAGCGGAGCGTAGCGCCCCACCTATTTTGAGAAATTCGCGAGGATTCGTCGACCGGCGCCAAAGTTATTCAAAATAGAATGTTGCGGATTTCCTATGGAAAAGGGGTCCTAACTATAACTACCTACTGGCGACCGCCAGTAGGTAATATATATATATATAAAATCTTTATTTCGAAGTTCTTCATTTTATACACTTGATCAAATTTCTCCATCAAAGAACATGACATCTACATGTACAGAGTCTTGTGAATTTGTGCCTTCACCATGCAACACTTATACCCTTTCATATTACATCACTTATAGCATGTTAAATTAGAGCATTCATAACAACAAACATGACCTTTCAAGTTACATCATTTATGAGTTCACCGTCCATTGTAGAGTGCCGGGTTATAGTTAATTTAGTCAGGCTAGCAAGTTCACAAGACTCCTTAAGGAGGTGTGCGATATATATATATAAAATAAATCAAATACTAAATTATAAAATGCCGTTTTAGGTATTTACAAATTGTCAATGTAGTAAATGCATGATTAGAACTAATATAGTAAAAATGTAAGTCGCACTAAAATGTTAACATTTCAGTCCTTTCTTCCTCTGCATTAGACTCATAACACTATAAATCTACTAACACCAAACACTATTGGCTGTGTAGACGCTGTAAATTTCCTAGTCCCCAATCTTAAACGCAGTGGTTTGACCCATTTTCTTTTAGTGTTACAACAAACAAATGGTGGACGGAACGCCGACAATGCATACATTCTCCCCCAGTCAAGAGATCTGGGTTAAATCCATCGTTCTTTTGCCCACTACACCACCCCAGTTCAGACATGGCCATATGCAAATCAGTCTTGACCCTGTGCCTCATGGGAACAGTCCAGCCCGAACTGCCAAGCCATGTCTTCCCTGGACCGGAATCAAGCATCCTAGGACCGGTTTCTGGCTATCAGCCGTCATCAGCCAAGATAGCTTGACTCCAGTGGCGTAGTGAGCACGGGTCCCACGTCTGGGAATACCCATCCCACTTAGGGCGAAAAGCGTTACAACAAACAAATGATGGACGGAATGCTGACAATGCATACATTCTGGACTGTTCCCATGAGGCACAGGGTCAAGACTGATTTGCATATGGCCATGTCTAAACTGGGGTGGTGTAGTGGGCAAAAGAACGATGGATTTAACCCAGATCTCTTGACTGGGGGAGAATGTCTGCATTGTCAGCATTCCGTCCATCATTTGTTTGTTGTAACGCTTTTCGCCCTAAGTGGGATGGGTATTCCCAGACGTGGGACCCGTGCTCACTACGCCACTGGAGTCAAGCTATCCTGGCTGATGACGGCTGATAGCCAGAAACCGGTCCTAGGATGCTTGATTCCGGTCCAGGGAAGACATGGCTTGGCAGTTCGGGCTGGACTGTTCCCATGAGGCACAGGGTCAAGACTGATTTGCATATGGCCATGTCTAAACTGGGGTGGTGTAGTGGGCAAAAGAACGATGGATTTACCCCGGATCTCTTGACTGGGGGAGAATGTCTGCATTGTCAGCATTCCGTCCATCATTTGTTTGTTGTAACCATTTTCTTTTAGTAGCAGCATATGTCGGACAAAAAAATAAAACATGTGCAATATCTTCGGCAATTTGTTTCCCTCTCTGTTATTCGGCAATGAGACCAATTAGCTGCAATCAAATTGATCTACAAGGTCTCAAAATAAAATTTCATAAAAAGTATCTTTGCTAGCTGGGGTTGAAATTCATCAAGATAAAATTCCAAACTTGTCAGCGACATAAAACTTAAAAACAGTGAGGAGAGAATTTTTTTGTGTTGGCAATAACTTTGGCGCCGCTTGACAAATATTTCCGAAACTTTCAGAAAACGTCCCCTTTTTGGTTCAGCTGCTGTGTTGAAAGTTTCGAGGTTATCCGTCAAGTGGGGGTAAAAAAAAAGGGGGGGTCCCAAAACAAGTTTTCCCCATGTTATGTCTAAGGGAATTTTTCATTTTTTGAACACGGCTGCAGCCTGAACAGAATCACACCAAATTTGGCAGAAAGCTAGATGTTGGTCAAAAAAGCATGCTGTTTGTGATTTGTTGTAAATCCGTTCAGTAGTTTCAGAGTTATCTAAGTTAAAAAATATATTTCGATCTGAGATTGGCTGCCAACACTTCAACCAGGAAGTGTTGACAGCCATCTTAAGGCTTGGCTTGAAGCCAAGTCCCACAAAAAAAGCAAAAAATAAAGAAAAGGGTGCAGTGTAGGAATACCCCGACCACCCAGACATGGTGTGGGGCCCCCACAGATACCCCGTCATGCATTAAAAAGAGATTTTGTTTTCAATATTTTAGTAAATTCATGGTTTATCCACTGATTGAAGGCAAAATAGCGCGGGCTTCTGTGTTTCTTTTAAAGGATGCCTCCCCGGGTCTTCTTTAATTATTAAATGGGGGAGCCCTCTCAGAACGCCCAGCCCAGGGGACTGCTACCTCCCCTGCGCTTTACAAGTAAAAATGCCAGGGGCGCACAGACCTCCCCGCAGCCATTGGGGCCGCCACCTTCCTGGGGCTTTAACTTTTATTAATAGAGGGCCGCGCAGACCACCCCACCCGGCCATCTCCCCAGGGCTTTTTGTTTAAAGAATGGGGGGGCCGCGCAGCTCCCCCGCAGCCTCGGGGGCCACCACCTCCTTGTGACAAATTTACTGTGATGTAGTATGTGATGTCATAAGCAGTGCATTGCAGGGTCGCAAGTTATAGTTAGCTCAGGTAACTATAACTGCTAAATTTCACTTGTTTTTAATGAGGGAAATCTTAGCCTAACTATAACGTCCCTGTAACCTTTTTTATCCTGTGAAATATATATCCTCAACTTGCCTGCTGTCAAATGTAAAACAGGCTCCAGCACACTCAGGCTCACTCAAAATGACTTTATTGTGGCTACAGATACAGGTAACGCGTTTCAACCACTTCCGCGGTCTTTTTCAAACTAATTTGTGCTGCTATTTTTGTTTCCATTTATACTACCACACACGTTTCAAAACAATCAAAATTACAGTGCAATATTTTTTGTTAAAGTGTCACGAGCATTTTTTTATTTTTTCTCTTTTCTAAATTTTTTCAAAGGAATTGACTAGTGCAGTGTTATTGCCTATATTTTAGCAAACATAACAATGTAGCCCACAATGGTACAGAATTATAAAAACCAATTATTATGGACATACTCACAATTGGAGAAAGGAATCACGGTTCAATTCCAATCTAGTTGCTGCTATGTAGCACAAGTGTGCCACAGCATCAGCATTCCTTCCCATATATTCAGAACATCATACACGGCAAGTGCCCAGTGTGAATTACCTAATTCATACCAAGAACACATTTTAAACCGTCTTTGCTTAGAATATACCAAAAATCCTGTTGTTGTTTAACCAAACCAAATTGGTAATTTTCAAACTAAGTTAATTACACTTTAAAGTGCTGTGTATGTAATTAGTGTGAAAAGTTCTTGAAAAACATTAATAAAACTCTATAATATGGATTGGACTTAAAAAATGTCCTTGAAGTTAAAAACATGTTGTTTGACAAACTCCCATATATTCGTCATATTTATTGACTCATAAGTGGACATGAAGCTGTCTCAAATATTTGTCTCTATTTCCACCCCTTATTCTACTAGGCACCTGATCTAATTCAAAATACTCCAAATCATTTATGTTGCTTCGATGAACAATTTCAAAATGCCATGCTACTGGGTAGGTTTGATCTTTGTTTTTAATGGCTCTGATGTGTTGTAGGATGCGTTGATGCTCAAGTAGAATGGTGCTGCCAATATAAAGCTTCATACAACTGCATCTGAGAGCATAAACAGCAAAGTCACTTCTGCAATTCAAAGGTTTCATGATCCTCCACTTTCTTTCTGAAAAGGGTATAGGCACTGCTGTGATTATTACTCCATAATTGCAAGCTTTGCATTTATGGCATCGCCTAAACCCTTTACTTCCACTCAGCCCTGTTTCTTGTTGCTGAGTACCAGGACTGTTAATTACAAGATCTTGTCTCATCAATTTTGCTTTGTAGAGTGTTGTTAAATAGGATTATGATTATTTATAGCTTTAGGTGTGTATAATTGATATTAATTTTATGATTATAATAGCCCTGAAGAAGCACAGTGAAGCGCGAAACACGCGTTGGCTGCAACATATTTCTGTTCTCTTAGACTCACGATTAATAAAACAAAAACCTCAAATACTTTTGGTAAAATAACAAATATCTCAATCTACACATTTTTGTTTCAATGCATGTAGTCAATTCACAAACGTGAAATTTAAAATTTAGCAAGCAGTGAGAGAGGGGATGATTTTGGGATCCTCCCTAACCTAGAGGGAGAGCCAAGCAGATGCCTTGAAAACAAAGAGCACATGTTGCCGAATGATTCGGTGGTGGTCCCATCCTCTTAGGACCACCCAAACACAGTTATGGGCAAAAATACAATCCCAACCGAAAGCCCTGCAAAGCATTATGGGACGAGATTAGCAGTGGGCAGGGAATATTATAGTATCTAATATCAAAATAATTCTACAAAGAGCTGCAGTTCAACTAGTCGTTACTAGGTGTCCCTCACGAGTCAAATGCAAAAGCATTGAAATTATTACATCAAGCGGCAGTTCCACTAGTCGTTACTAGGTGTCCCTCACGAGTCAAATACAAAAGTATTGAAATCCTTTCATGAAGCTGCAGCTCCTCTAGTCGTTACTAGGTGTCCCTCAAGAGTCAAATGCAAAAGCGCATTTGACTTGAGGAACACTTAGCAACGACTAGTTGAACTGCAGCTTGATGTAATAATTTCATAGCTGTTGCATTTGACTCGTGAGGGACACCTAGTAACGACTAGCTGAACTGCAGCTCTTTCTAGAATTATTTTGATATTGGATACTATAATATTCACTGCCCACTGCTAATCTCGTCCCATAATGCTTTGCAAGGCCTTTGGTTGGGATTGTATTTTTGCCCATAAATGTGCTTGGGGTGGTCCTAAGAGGATGCGACCACCACTGAATTGTTCAACATGATATGCTCTTTGTGTTCAAGGCATCTGCTTGGTTCTTCCCCTAGGTTAGGGTGGACCCCAATTCCATCACATCCCTCATTGCCTAATATTTTTTAATTTGAAAGTTCACTTTTGTCAATTGGTTAAATGCTTTATAGCATATAAGGTTGCTTTATAAAAATATTTGTTGGTGCAGCTTACTAGCTGGCTACAGTTTTTGTCTGAATTTCTGGTATGCACAAAACTCAGCAAACTCCAGTTCATTACTAATAACTATACAAAGGTTAAAGCAACTTTGTAGTTAGCTAAATATATTAGTGACAACATTAACATTTTGAACTAAAATAAACACAGAACTTCACCAGTTATAATTAGCAAAGCTAACTATAACTTGTTAGCTATAACTTTGTACCAAACCCTCACAGTCACCAAACCTACATTAAGAAATGAAGCTGCTAGGAGTAGAAAAATGGATTCTGTAAACAGTGTTTACTCTATGGAGAGAGTTTACTCTCTACCACACTGTTTGCATGGAGTGAATCTCTCATGAAAAATACACCATTGACTATTAAAAAGTATCTACTAAGAACAGGGTACACCCTATGCAACACTTGCCAAAAAATACACTATTCACTTATAACCAAGGTCTGAAGAGGGTAAAGATTATACTATCTGCAGCCTTCATACTGCGGTGAAAATTTGATAGATAGCCAATCTTCCGAAGCAAAAGAAGCACATGTACATAGGTTAGTACTTGGTGCACACAGTCTTCCATGTTATGTAAATCTACTCACCTATGATGCATTAGGAGTACATGCATTTTGGAAACACACCCATTAGCTGGACAGAGACTGTACAAATTAGGTAGAAAACTAATATGGTATCTACCCGTCACTATGTAAACTATAAAATAAACTTACACTCTCACTGGATGATGTCATCAGTGATGCCATAAATTATGTCACAGAACCTATCATGAGCAATGTAATATGTGAGGTCATAAGCATTGCATGTTGGGGCACAGGTTATAGTTAGCTTTGCTGACTACAACAGGTACATTTTTGTGTGTTTTGAGTGAATTTCTAAGGGTTTTATTTAAAAAAAAAAAAATTCTCCCACCTAATGTTACTTTAATGATCTGGGTAGGGCCCAACATGTGCCCTGATGACCACGGTGTTGCCCTGTGTGTGCCGCAACTAGTTAGGCAAGGCCCAATGTGTGCCCTTGATGACCAGGGTGTAGACCTGTGTGCCACATTGAGCTGGGCAGCGCCCCACATGTACCCTAATGACCAGGGCGTAGCCCGGTGTATGCCACATTGAGCTGGGCAGCGCCCCACATGTACCCTGATGACTATGGCATAGCCCTGTGTATACCAAAAAGCTAGGCAGAGCCCCAGATGTGCCTTGATGAGCAGGACATATCCAATATGCCAGAATGAGCGGGGCACAGCCTCATGTGACCTGATGACCGAGGCATAGCCCTGTGTATGCCACAATGAGGTGGGCCCAGCCCTACATATGCCTTGATGACCAGGGCATAGCCCTGTGTATGCCACAGTGCACTGGGCATAGCCCCTTGTGTACCCTGATGACCGGGGCATAGTCTGTATGCCACAGTGATCTGGGCAGTGCCCAGTGGATGCCCCAGTGACCAAGGCATAGCCCTATGCATGCCATAAGGAGCTGGGCAGAGCCCTACATGTGCCCTGATAACCAGAGCATTGCCCTCTGTATGCCACAATGAGCTGGGCAGGGCACCACATGTGCCATGTTGACCAAGGCATAGCCCTGTGTATGCCACAATGAGCTGGGCAGAATCCCACATGTGCCCTGATGACCAGGGCGTAGCCCTGTACATGCTACAACGAGCTGGGCACGGCCCCATGTGTGACCTCTTCGACAGGGCGTAGCCCTGCATATGCCACAATGAGCTGGGCATGTCCGCAAGTGTGCCCTCACAGCCAGTGCATAACCTGTGTATGCCACAATGAGCTGGGCACTGCCCCACATGTGCCCTGTTGACCAGGACTTAGCCCTGTGTATGCCACAATGATCTGGGCATGGTCCCACGTGTGCCCTGAATGTGTCCATGTAAAGCACTCCAATATCATTGGGTAAAGTTTGCGCTACATAAAACTACAAAAAAAAGTGAATGACAAAGGAAATGATGGAGAGGTATGGCAGAAGAGGGTATCAAACATTTCCTAGAGTATGAGAAAAAAAGGAAGGATGGTTACTACCTCACATGCACCATCCTAATTCTGACCCTAAGTCTAGGGCTTAGTTTAGAGGAGGTAGTGCTAATTGTAAATTACAATCCATCAGCGGAATTTACTTCATCAAATGGATGGAATGGTAAAGGAAATTCCACCTGTGGATTCTCCTTTGGTTTAAACGCTGCATCCAGGCACAGGAGTACTTTCCGTTGCTGTCTGCAGCAAGGCAATAAAGGGACACATAAGAATACAACATTTGGTGTAGTACAAAGGAATTCAAGGGGTGAGGGACGTGAAACAGGCTGTCAGGAGAAATCAAGACAGGAGAAAAAGGGAAGGTTTGCAATACAGAGAAATGAAATAAACCTTCAAGGAGAGATACAAAATGACAGGCGAACAAGGGTATGAGAGATATACAAATAACTCAAGTAAGAGCCCACGGGGGAGATATGAGTGGAATAGAGGAGGGGTTTGTAGACAGAGACAAAGATAGGAAAAGAGAGATGGAAAATGTGAGAGACTGGGTGAAGGACATAGGTAGAATGACATATACTAAGGAGAGGAAAAGAAGCAGGGGGATATTCTCAAGAACGTGTGATAACCATCGCAAAAGTTACATAACGCAACCTACAACATCGCAGTCCATCTCGGGAAACTTACGCCGTGTTAACCAAGTATTCTCAACATAGCGGTACCATGCGATAGTCAGCAGACAACGCGGCAAATGGCCGCGATAAAATCAACGCCACGCCGCAAAAATGCAAAACACAATAAATCCTGCGATGAGGCCAATCGCGGTACAAAAAGCACCGAAAACCAGCGACCAGCCTGCAAATCCCACGCATCTGGTGGGAAAATGCAACAAAAAAGCAGAGTTAATAAACGGTAAGATGACAACCTGCAAGCACAACCCCACAGCTGTGAGGCAGAACAAATGACCATTGTCCAAATCAGATAGGCATTTCCCCACAAATAGCCACAATGCACATAGACATGCATTCAGTATGTAACCTGCGCCAATGCGGAAACAAACATGGTATACACTGTGAAACCGCATCTCCCCCTCACATTGCAGAGGGACAAATAACACCCCCTGCACACCGACGTGCAATGTCCATGACCAAACAAGAATGAAAGCATGGACTAATGTTGGAGCAGTGACTCCCCCTTACGCACATGTTGCCCATGTCGTAGGACTTGAGTCACAGGGTGCATCCCTGCATCATGGCGGCACTTATCAGAGCACAAAAGAATCCCTGTTGTCACCTGTAGCCCACAAATGACAGCCAAAATGGAATGATTTGGGACACATGTGATACGCCGAAGAGTGGGATACCGTAAGAACTGTGACACACAGAACTGGCAGTTAGAATACGTGACACCATAAACAGCCTCACTGAACAGAGGTGACACACCCACCATCCATCAACAAATCCCTCAATTGACAGCATTACATGTCGCACTCACACTTGACTGAGTGAAGTGCCTGTACAGATGAGTGACATGCAAGCAGGGAACGTGTATCGGAATGCTTTTATTAGCACATGCAGTGCCTGTGGCCGTCAACGTACTGTGCCATTACTGTGAAGCACCCACACAATGTGACCTCAACCAGAGAAGAAACTGTCAATGATGTAGTCCCTACGGGCTATTCCTGCTGCGGCTGCAGTGGGGTGTGGTCCACCTGTCTCATCTTCATCATCATTGTCCGGTGCATCTGGCACTCGTATCTATGGGGCTTTGCTGCGTACACGTATGTAGTGCAACACACAACATGCAATGATCATCTTGCACACGAGGTCTGGGCTCTACAGGAGCTTACCACCTGTGACCTCCAGGCACTTGAAACGTGACTTCAACACGCCAAATGTGCGTTCCATGATGCCCCTGGTGTGTTTGTGGGCCCAATTGTACTGCCTCTGGAGCTGTGTGTTCGGGGCTTGGAGGGGTGTCATCATCCAAGCGCAGAGTGCATATTCTTGGTCACCTGTGACAGTGCAGAGAGACATGAGTCACGACTACATCATGCATGATGTGTTGGCAGGCTCACTGGTTCATTGGTGTGTGATATGTGTGACTTAGTGATTCCTGTATGACGTACTGCGTGTTGCAAATGAGCTGCATTACTGTGTACTACGTAGCCTCACTGCTGCACCTCCTCCCGAAGCACATTCACTAGTGTGCACAGCACAATTACATTATATGCACCCCTTACGGCACATCAATGACATGCCTGTCTGCGCATGTCTACAAGCCAGAGTACGACACACTGATGATGCTGTGCAGAATGTGGCCGGCCACGTGTGTGTAGGCCCATTGCAAGGACAGTGCTGACCGAGATGTAGAGCACCTGCCTGGCTGAACTCGACATGCCTTTGAGGGTATATCTTTGGCTTATGCTGCGCTAATAGAGACAAACACAACAGTTGGCATGTGTGATCCCTGACCCAGAGCGGGCATGCCCTCCCCCATATACCCCTTTGGCCGACCACGCACACCGGGGACATGCCACATAGCAACATTGTCGATTGCGTGACAGGTGGGGCAGACACTACAACAGAGACACACGCATCAGCCACATCCTTGTCAAGGCCCACACTGAACCACACCCAGATCCACGTGTGGATGTGGAGGAGCCACACCCCTACACAGTACTGTCTTACGCCTGTCCAACCTGCTTACGCTCCCATTAACATACGACACGGTTACATGTCCCACGTCTACACCACTGCCTGCGGTGACATGGTTGTGCATGCTGTACACAGCACAATGTACTGTGGAATGGCCTCAGTCCCACATGCATATAATGACCACACAGAAACACTGAGTGAGTTTCTGGGACTGGCAACGGGCACATGCGCCCAGCCCCTTTTATTGCCAGGGTCACATCTTTAGTGACGCCTGTGCTGGGTGGGTGTTGGGTAGTGTAAGCCACCACTCAGTGGTTGGTTGGTGCTGGCAAAAAACACAAAACAGTGAGCAGACAATCAACAGTACAAGGTACGGACATCATGGGTCCCTGACTTGAGCAGCACAGAGTTTGTGGCCCGGACGCACAGCAGCCAGCACAGGCACACCGCCACGGGACGGTGACTTGTGGTGCACTGAGGTCGGGCCACGCGAGCTGAGCGTGTATTCGTTGAGGTCCAAGGGCAATGTCGCAGAGGGTTGCGGGGCCCAGACGCCACAGATGTACAGACAGATATCAACCGTGAAATTCAGGACACACACTCAGGGGCAACAGAGCTGGAAGGGGATGCAGTATGCGATGAGGCCTGTACAATGACATGGACTTTGACATGTAGAGGGTATGACTCAGTTCCACATGTGTGACCTACTAGTCTGCTGTGTATGCCGGTGGAGTATGTCAACGAGAAAGGAGTACCGCAGGCCTGTGTCACAGAGGCCGTGATGGTCTGAGGAGGCTGCCAAGGTCGCGGGCCTTGGGCTTGGAGCTTGCACCGGCACGTGGTGGGCCCTCTTCGACACACGACGGTGTCGGCAGCTCGGCATTGAGGGCTGAGTGCGCAGGGGCAGGCAAGACTGGTTCGGGAACCAGCTGCCTGGGTTGCATCAGGCCTACAGGATTGCAGGCAACACCGCTCATGGCGACGGCGTCGGCCTCGTGGCGGAGCGAGAGGCGCCACCCTGGCAGAGACGTTGGGCATTCTGGAAGAGGACCACGTCCAGGGCTATGTTCTTTTTATTCACACCCCTATGCTGGCCTGGCATATGCCGGGCCAGCCCACTCCTCTTACGCTTACAGGGGGGACGTAACAAGCTACATTTCCACAATCTTCCACACTGGCTGGGGTGACATGGTTGCGTCCACTATACACCATACACCAGCGGTGCGTGTCAACATGGATATGTGTGTGGTCTGCATACTGTAGTCTGGCCAGCACATCCATGCCACACTTGGCATTGTGTACATGCTTATTAATGGGTCACATGCCTGGTTCCCACCTCTCCCCACAATCTGATATTGTGTGAATGAGATGCCATGCCGTTGATGGCTTGTGTACATGGCTAGCCCAGGTTACCACAGTAAGTTGTGCTGTTGTGTCTGGTAGGTGGGCATTTTGTTTGGCATGTTGTATGTGAGTTTGTAACGTGTGCATTCCCAGAGTTGTGAGTTGCACGATTGTGGAGTTGAGGTGTGTGGTGTATTCATTTGGTACTTACCAATGAGCAGAGCATTTCCGCAGGTGCCATCCTGGAAGCGCCGGTTGATGATGGACTGTCGGAAGATGTATGAATCATGCACACTGCCTGGGTAGTTGGCGACGACATTGGTGAAGAGTCCCCGGTGGTCCACTATTGCCTGCACATTGATGGAATGCGTGTGCTTTCTGTTGCGGTAGTTTTGTGCAGTGTCGGCAGTGGGCACAAGTAGGACATGTGTGCAGTCAATTGCGACCAACACGTGCGGGAATGCAGCTATGGCGTAGAAGCCTTGCTTGGTCTCCAGCAGTTTCTGCACTGTGTGGGGGAAGTATAGGTACTGGGGTACCAAGCTGATGATGGCATCCAGGACAGATTTGAGGAACTTTGATAGGGATGGCTGTGAGACCTCTCTGACTATGACGGTTATTGATTGGAAGGTACCAGAGGCCAACAGGTGCAGCACAGCCAGCAGCTTTGTCTGAGGTGTGATGTTGGTTATCCGCTGTGTTGGTACCGTCAGCCTGTGGGCAATGATGTTCAGGATGCGGAGGATGGTTGTCCTTTTGAGCTTGTATTGGGCAATGACATACTCTGGTGTCATGTCTGTGAGGCTGGTGCGTTTTCTGAAGGTCTGTGGTCTGAGTCTGCGCTGCCTCTGTGGTGGTTCGGGGGGCTGGTGCGGGGGTGGTCCGGGGGTGGTGGCGGGCCTGAGGGTGGTGGCGGTGGCTGTTGTGGGCCTGTTGGGGCTCTGAGCTGCATGATGAGTAGCTCCATGGCATCTGTTGTTCTTCAGGTGTGGCTGTGGGCTGGGCTCTCTTTTCTGGTGCTGGCTGCAGTCGACTTTACACCAGGTCACAGCAGGTGTTAATTTCCTGCTGCTAACACGCCTTATCGCATGTTTTGTGGTTGTATCGCCGATGAGGCTGCTCGTTGAGAATGTTGCGAAGTGGTGTTGTCGCTGCTTTTTGCTCGGGAACGCCTTCTCTGCATCTCATTAGCGATAGTTGACGTGGTCATCTGCGGCGATGTTTTTCGCGGCTGCTATCGCAGGCAAACTGGTGCTATGGGCTGTTAGCACCAGCTTGTGAATGGGGTGATAGATTTATCGTGACTTTGGCTGCAATAAATTGCCGTTAACTCGGCGATAGCTCCTTGAGAATATGGCCCGTACAGTATTAGAGAAAAGGAAAGCCCTTGAGAGAGGGTCAAAATAGTGACAGCAGGAACGAGCGAGGTGTACACAGCAAGTAAGAAAGGGGTATAGAGACAGAGAGAAACAAAGGCATTTGGAGTGAATTCCTGCAGATTTTCCAGATTCAAATCAAGTCTCTAACCACAATACAAAAGGCATCAAGTACATAGTTGTATGCAATCCCCAAAGACATCGCTTGCAGAGAGGTTCCTGAGTGACGACCAAAAGAAAAAGACCCCTTGTTCCTTGAGAATGAACAGAAACCTCCATCACGAAGGATGCCATGGATCTCTGTCTCATGGCCTGATTTAATACAGGATATTCAGGGATCTTTTGGGTGGGGGCGAGTACAGACCAAGGGACCAATAGATGATGTACACATTCATGTACCCAAAGTAGAGAAATGTCTAGGTCTGAAGAATAGGTGAGGAGACCTGTGGGTGAGTTGCAGTGGGATAATGGTGTGTCTAGTGGTTTGTTTAGTATTGGTCAATGCTACTGACCCCATGATTGTAGAAAGCCTAATTTATCAGGGATTTCTCCCAAAATTACTCCCCATACTAACCAACATTTCATGAAAGGTTATTATCCACAAATTTAGGCCACTTTTTCTTTAGGTGTCTGGGCCTAATTTTGTTCCCAATCTGACCCTGGCATGGCCACACATGTGCCTAGATGACCAGGATGTAGCCCTTGTGTATGCCACAATGTGCGGGGCAGAGCTCCACATGTGCACTGATATGACACAATGCGCTGGCCACAGCCACTTGTGTGCCCTGATGACCCGGGCATAGTCCGATGTATGCCACAATGAGCTGGGCACAGCCACTTGTGTTCTCTGATGACCAGGGCATTGCACAACTTATGCCTCAATGAGCTGGACACAGCCCCACATGTGCCCTGATGACCTGGGCTTAGCCCGGTGCATGCCACAGTGAGCTGGACACAGCCCCACATGTGCCCTGACAACCAGGGCACAACCTGATGGATGCCACAATGAGCTGGGCACAGCCCCATGTGTGCCCTGATGACCAGGGCACAGGGGTGGATTATCCATGAGGGCTCTGGAGCTGCACCCCCCTGAAATTATTTTCTTCACAGTGCTGTATAAATATCAAACAGATCGATTTAGTTAGAGATACGATCGTATCTGTAAACAAACCAGTATATTTAAGTATGGGCTGTCTGTCCTAGGCTGCCTGCCCTGCCTCGCTCTGAAGCAGGAGACAGAAGCCAGGCAGTAAATCAACTTTCTGAACTGTAACGCACAACGCCGGGCTTACTGTTCTAAAGCCCTTCATAATGAATCAATGCCATTGTAGGCAATGCCAGTATCAACTATACGCCAGTGACGCTTTTAGAGTCAACGGTTTCCGGCGCTAGAGTCTCCATCCCTGTGTGAGAGCAGATATCGGTCATTCACAGGCATA
The DNA here is from genome assembly GCF_964204655.1 of Triturus cristatus. Lineage (NCBI taxonomy): Eukaryota > Metazoa > Chordata > Amphibia > Caudata > Salamandridae > Triturus > Triturus cristatus. The sequence goes on from NC_140586.1 coordinate 893,742,715, forward strand.
GATCCCATCCTTTCCCATTCATCACAGGTAGGAGTAGATGTAAGCATGTGTGTTTTGGTGCCTTGTTCTTGGTAATGGTAAGTGTTAGAATGCTAATCTTACATTATGTATATTATGCTGAGACATCTCGTCACCCCAGGTCCTAGCTGCACGTCGCTGGCTTCGTTAGAAGTGGAGCTGCTGCATTTGTTCCTCCATGAAATGTATCCAAAACACGGGCAGGCCAGGGTTCTTGTTCCTTTGAGAGGTTGATACAAATATCTGAGTCAAACACAAAGCAAGAAAAATGTGCTTACAGTAGACGGTTATCTGCTGTATGACATTAAAACTGGCCCTGAGCACCGAGTCCGTCAGAGAAGTACATGCTGCGCCTTAAAGTCTCTCCAGTCCAGCTGCGCTTTGTTGGCTCACTTGATATAAATGCATCGCAGTTCTAATGCGGTCTACGAGCAGTGTCTTTAAATCGGCTGCATGCCTCACTACACGTACTCCATCCCTGCAGGTGCATGGCCATGCAGTCTTCAGACCCAGAGCAGGCAATGCAGACTTTAACAATAACATGGTCTTAATGGCACAGTTTTATGTTCCGAAGGTTTAATGAAATAATACTCTGAAAAGAAAAGCATTGTGTGTAGTTTTTTAATTTGATTTACAAGCTAAAGGTGGACATTAGTAATCGTTGTAGTCCAAACCATGGCCCTCCAGCCTGCATTACTGCAGTTGTGCACCTCAGTAGCATGCCCTAACAACAATAATGCCAAAACCATGGATTGATTACGTATGAACGAGTGTCAAAAACGTTAAGGTAACGCATGTCAGCTATTTAGTTCCTCTCTTATTTCAAGTTTTACTTAATCTTGCCTTCCTCAGAGTTTGCTATTTAATCATGCACTGTTTCTTTCTGTATGTTTTGTGTCCATGCATACTGTCAGCTGTGCAGATGCTCATGAGGGGCTTTGATTTAGAGCTCTGATGCTGAAGCCAAAGCAAAGAGCCTGTCAATGGGTTCACCTCTATGCAGAGCAGACACAACAAAGGTCGTGTATTCCAATTGTAATTGCAATTTTATGAACATGTTTATGAAGGGGGTACACAGATGGTTAAATATTTAGGGCAAAAACAAATAAATTGCTTAAAACGTACAATCGGGCCTTCTCAGGGGCTGCTCCACGAATATGGAACTCTCTCCCACCCCACATCAGAAGAATCCCCTCACTGTCTCACTTCAAAAAGGATGCCAAAATCTTCCTTATGGGCAAATTTCTCGTCTAACACTACCTTAACTACTTCTTTGGCATAGCCTATGACGGCCCACTACCTCCCCCCTAACTACCGGGTCTCCCGAAACACCAGAATCTTGGGACCGGGTCAGAATTATTGAAAATGTACTCTGTAAATATGGTTTGTCGCTCTTTGTAATCAGTTATGTAAAATGTATATACATGCTTTGTGTATATATATTCCTGCACTATACTGCTACTTGAGCTGTAACTGGTCAACTCTAAATCTGTCTGTATATTGCTTTGCTCCCCTGTAAAGCGCTCTGATACCCTAACGGGTCAAGTTCACGCTCTATAAAACACATAAATAAATAAAATAAATCAATCAATAAATAAATGTGAGTGCAGTGGATGTTTGGAAGTGGTGAAGTGAGGGAGACGCAAGGAAGTGCATTCGGGGAAGAGTGAAAAGAGGGTGCTGAAGAAGAAAGAGAGGTGGTTGAAGATGTGCAGATGGACGAGATGTGCAGAGAAAAAGACTATATATATATATATTTGCACTATTGCAGTTTTGCACTATGAATGTACATTTTGCACATCAATGCTATTACAAACTGCACTGTAACTTGCGTATTTGCACAATTAGTATTTGCACTTTATAACAAGTTCGTTTATGTCATTTTGTACATCTTTATAAATTTAGGATGGCAAATGAAAGTTATAACTCACAGCCCATATCAAAGATTCTTGTTTCAAAATTTACGGCGTATAATTACAAGTATATTTGTATATTTTGTATAAATACTATTTACCATGTATTTTTTCTATGTCTTTTATCACAAGCATCACATGATTATAGAGTGCTAAGTATATAAGGGAAACAATAATGGCGGTTACCTTATGCGATCAAGGCCACCTTGTGGCCGAAACGCGTAATGGCGTGCTGTGTGGGTGCTGACGTCCATTAAAATCCTTTGAAGCACGATTTGGCGTCCGTGTGCTTTCTTCTTCGCCTGCCTGGAAGTGGGAGAGCACGTTTGGTGTTCATATATATATATTTATATATATATATATCTAACTAACATAAAGCATACATAGCTGAAAGCCAAAACTCCTTTCACAGGCCTCAATACTATTGAAATTTCAGAAGTGAAACATTTTGAAGGTTACCTACTTATAACAAATCCCTGTTGTTGCTCATTTATGTTAAACAACTAACAACCATTCACAAAGCCAATCGTGCTGGCAGGTTTTAGGTGTAGGCCGGTTGCTGTATTATATATCTGGATGCAATTACATCTCAGAGAGAAACCAAAATACCGGTTGGGTAGCACACTATGGGAATCACCGAAATGTTTTTTACGTGTTCCCTTTTAGAGAATCAACATATTTTCTTAACCCACTTTGAGATGTGTCTTCACATATTTCTATATGACTGATTGCAGCCAGCAGCTGTGGGTCCCTCCCGAAGCCTGGTTAGAGCCTTTCCTTACAAAGTTGATGCCAAATGCAGTGCAAGACCCTGGGCTAGCACACACTTAAAAAGGCTGAAGTTGTCGCGTAGTACAATTTGCACATTGCAGTAACTGTTGAACATATTAATGCAGTAAGATATAGGGCAGGTTTTTATGTGTTTAATATTCCAATACTATCTGTTCCCACTGCACTATAAGCCTTGCTTTATCACTAAATTAATTTGTTTTAAAATGCACAATTTTCCAATCTTTTTTTAAAACCTTTTCTCTGGAGGAGGATCCAGCCTGGACCCTACGTTTGTTCATTAAGCTTGCCCTCGTCACTCACTACTTAAAAGTCATACTAAACTTTTACGGCTTACCACTTTCAAATGTCGCCAGCCGCCACTGCCAGGGCGTAGCTACAGGGCACCGCCACACATGTGCCCTGATGGCCAGGGCGTAGCCCTGTGTATGCCACTATGAGCTGGGCAGGGTCCCACGTGTGCCCTAATGACCAGGGCGTAGCCCAGTGTATGCCACTATGAGCTGGGCAGGGTCCCACTTGTGTCCTAATGACCAGGGCGTAGCCCAGTGTATGTCACAATGACCAGTGCACAGCTCCATTGAAAAAGGTAGAGTAGATTGTGTGTGTGAGGAAGAAAGACAGAGTAGAGCCCTGTGCTCTGATGAACAAAGCAGACTAAATGTCTGTCACAACAACAACGCTTGTGCAAAATTATGAAATGTGGAAGTGCTGGTACGTGAAATTCCAGAATACTACAACTTTTGTGGCTGCCAAGTTTTGCCAACTTTTCTTCAGCTGGAGTTTGGACAGGAAACGCCTCAAAAGCGCAGAACATGTCTCGAGGGAGACATTTTGTTCCTCGCATTGGTCCTCATATTAATATCTTGCGTGATTTTTAGAATGCAAGGTTTACCCTTACATTCAATTTTTGGATGAAATATTTGATCTTTTTATTTCTCATAAAGTAACCTAATACAGAAGCAGCACAGTACCTGTAATGCAGACGCAGCACAGTACATGTAATACAGAGATGCTGGTGTAATATTGGACAGGTGCAGTCTCTGTAACCGAGCTCCAGGGTTGCAGGTATCTTGCCTTTGTAAATGGTCCTGTCAGCAGCACAGTACATGTAATACAGAAGCAGCACAGTACATGTAATACAAACAAATCCAGCATATGTAATACAGAAGCAGCACAGTACATGAAATACAGAGATGTTGGCGTAATATTGCAGAGTCGAAGTCCCTGTAATCGAGCTCCTGAGTTGCAGGTTTCTTGCTTTGTAAATGGTCCTGTTAGCAGCACAGTACATGTAATACATAAGCAGCACAGTACATGTAATATGGAGATGGTCTAATATTGCACAAGTGCAGTCTCTGTAATCGAGCTCCAGGTTTGCAGGTGTCTTGCCTTTGTAAATGGCCCTGTCTGCAGCACAGTACATGTAATGCAGACACAGCACAGTACAGGTAATACGGAAGCAGCACAGTACATGTAATACAGACATGTTGGTGTAATATTGCACAGGTACAGTTTGTAAACGAGCTCCAGGGTTGGAGATATCTTGCTTTTATAAATGGTCCTGTCAGCAGCACAGTATATGTAATACAGAGATGTTGGTGTAATATTGCACATGTGAAGTCGCTGTAATCAATCTGCCTTGCGGTGTTGCAGGTGTCTTGCCTTTGTAAAAGATCCTGTTAGCAGCATAGTGCATGTAATACAGAAGAAGCACAGTACATGTAATACAGAAGCAGCACAGTACGTGTAATACAGAAGCAGCACAGTACGTGTAATACAGAAGCAGCACAGTAAGTGTAATACAGAAGCAGCACAGTATGTGTAATACAGAAGCAGCACAGTACGTGTAATACAGAAGCAGCACAGTACATGTAAAACCGAAGCAGCACAGTACATGTAATACAGACATGTTTGTGTAATATTGCACAGGTACAGTTTGTAATCGAGCTCCAAGGGGGCAGGTATCTTGACTTTGTAGAAGTTCCGGTGAGCAGCACAGTACATGTAATACAGAAGCAGTACAGTACATGTAATACAGAAGCAGCAGAGTACGTAATACTGACATGTTGGTGTAATATTGCACAGGTGAAACCTCTGCAATCTAGCTAGCTCCAGGGGGGCAGGTATGTTGCCTTTGTAGAAGGTCCTGTCTGCTGCATCTCTTCTCTTCCCCAGGGAGGGAAGTCCTCACCGGCTCTGGAGTCCCCCTGCTCCTCTTTCAGAGGATGTGACTGGCCTCTCTTCTCGCCTCCAGTAGTGCCACGCCAGATGTGTGAGAAGTCACCCAGCCCTTTTCAGGTTGCATCTGGTAATTGGAAGTCATTATTTAGACTGGGAGCTGTAAAAACACCAGTGGCTTCTTGTAATGAAAAGCCAGGAGTGGGCGGGTTGCTCATCGCTGACACGGCAGCTTGAGGGCCGCTGCTCGTTCTGAGGCAGGTCGCCCTTCTCGTGCTTCAGTGAGTCGCCCTCGTGTCATCGTCCTGCCAGCGCTTTCAGAGGTATGGGAGGTGCAGGTCCTCAGGGTCTGGCTGGAGGGGGGGCAGGAGGGGAGGAGGTGTTTGTGAGCGAGGGGCACCGGCAGAGACGTTTTAATGCATGGGCAAAGTGGGCTCTGGCCCAGGGCCCCAGCCTTTCAGGGGCCCCCTGACAGTCAGCTCCATTCTCCAGAGTTTTGCCCTAATGACCTTGAATATTTCCTAAACAGTTTGTTTTAAATTCTGTTTGCCTTTCATTTATTTCTTATGTACCTGATGTGTGAGAGTCTAGTACAGCCATTTTGCAGAGAAATTTTGTGTTTATGTTTCATGCAATATACATAAAAAACGTTTAGTTTAGATCAAAACAAGGCCTAACATATAAGAAATGGGAGGGCGTCACAGAGATTATTTGCAGTAATATTGGAGATCTGCTGCTGTGTTACAATATTGAAAACACACATAACTATCTCTGAATATTAGATGTAAACACATTCAGGGCCTTATTTATGAGAAGTGATGCATCGCTGTGTGAAAACAGGGATGAGTCACTTCTTAGTGCGCCCTCGTTGCGACAAGATGGATGTTTCATATTTACTGTATGACGCCTCATGTCGCAAGGACTTACAGATATGTCAGTATTTCTGATGAATCTGTATGCGCAAAAGTGATGCATTGCTGGGGTGTGTCTGAAAATAGACGCAACTCCAGCAATGTGTCCTTTCACATGGGGCAAGCCCCATGTGAAAGGGCCTGCATCAGTCTTATGCCTGCTGTGTGGCAGGTGTAAGATATTGACGCAATGGCGTCCTAGAAGTGGCGAACTGAGTTCTCATAGATTTTAATGCACCACTTCTACGAGGCATTTAGCGGGGCAACACCCACCCTGCATACATTATGCCTGGCGCAGGTATAATGCGGTGCAGGGGTTTACAAAGTGAAGCATCTGCCTAGATGCGTCACTTTGTAAATAGGGCGTAACATTGCACATATTTTATGCTGCCGGTGCGTCACAAAAAGTGACGCACCAGCGGCATAAAAGTGAAGCAAAGCCTCATAAATAGCGCGCTTAGAATTTGGACGAGTGTTCCTTTGCACTGTCAGGGACCTAATGAAATGAAATTGTGTATTTAATAAAGCACGCAGCTACTCAGACTAGAGTGTCCTGGTGCATGACAGTGGGAGGAAAACATGCGTAAAAGACCCATCAGTTATCAAAAAGCCAGGTTTTTAAGTTCTTTCATGAAAGAGAGCAGGTCTGTGGTTAGTCTCAGAGACTCAGGGAGGCTATTCCACAATTTTGGGACTAGAAAGCTGTGGGATCTGCCTCCAATGCGGGCACTGCATATTTTAGGCATGATGGCCAGGTTGGCATTGGAAGAATTTAGGGGTCTAGCTGTTGTGTAGCGATTAACGCGCTTATTTATGTAGCAGGCTCCTAAGCCATGGAAAGCTTTAAAGAAGATGGTCATCGCTTTGAAGCCGATCCGTTCTTTTATGCGGAGAGACTTAAGAATAGGGGTCATACTAGATCTGGGTTTAGGTCTCAGGATGGCTCTGGCCGCCGCGTATTGTACCACTTGTAGGCGCTGGATAAGGGATTTGGGAAGACAGAGGTACAAGCTGTTGACATAGTCAAGCTTTGATGTCACCAGAGTCTGCACCACGATCTTTCTGCTCTCAAGCGGTAACAGTGGCAGGAGGTTTTTTTAGCATCCAGAGTATGCCAAAGCAAGTGCCATTTAGATTTTGAATTTGAAAGCACATGGAGAGTTTCTTGTCTATGACAATTTCTACGTTTTTGACTTTCTCCTTTTCAGCGGGTGGGGACGGCAAATCTTTTGGCCACCAAGTGCTCCAGTCAGGCGTTTATGGATTACCAAAGAAAACAACTTCGGTTTTGTCAGGATTGCACTTCAGCTGATTGATCTTAAGCCAGTTAAAAACCTTTGTGAGGCAAGACCTAATCATTGCCCCGTCAAAGTCGGTTCCTTTTTCACACGTAAAAATCAGCTGAGTGTCATCAGCATAGGAAACAATTTTGGCGCCCTCTTCCTCTACCAGAAATGCTAGGGGGATAGATATATATTAAAAAGGGTAGGACTGAGAATGGAGCCCTGAGGGACACCTACATTCATGGCCGGAACTGGTAATGAGAAAGGGGGGAGCCAGATGTCCTGAGATCTATTTGCCAAGAAGGATGACATCCATGTTAAGGCGGTCCCCCCCCAGACCGATGTTAGCAAGTCTCTCCAGGAGCCTCTCATGTGGGATTGCATCGAAGGCCGCCGACAGATCGAGCAGTATCAGAACAGCCTTGCCTCCCTGGTCCAGCTTACTCTTGAGAAATTCAGTCACTTCCAGCAGAGCGGACTCCATACTGTAGTTAGCCCTAAAACCGGATTGGGACTCATGAAGGAGCTTCCCATCTTCAATGTGTTTTTGGAGGGCCTTGTTTACATGCTTCTCTAGTGCTCTGGAGAGGGTCGGAAGAAGGGAGATTGGCCTGTAGTTGGCAGGGTCCGTCGGTTTGGCGTTAGCCTTTTTTATCAGTTGAAGAATCTTAGCATTCTTCCATCATTTCTACATGTTGCCTGAGGGGAGAGAAGCATTAAAGAGCTGGTTTACTGTGGGGTTTATGGTGGGAGCTAATAGGTTCAAGATATTCGCTGGACATGGGTCAGTAGGAGAGCCAGACTTAATGCTTTGGAGAGGGGTCAGTGACTCTTCAAGCAGAAACTCAGGGAAAGCTAGTAAAGATGGAGGATCCAAGAGGTGAAATTTGCTATTAGAACTAAGGTAGAAGGTCAGTTCTTCCTCTGAGATGTTAGTGAAGGCTTGTTGGATCATGGAGATCTTTTTGTGGAAGAATTCAACTATTTACTTAGACCATTCTTCAGTGCATGGCCCTTCCTTTGTGCCAGCTCTCAGGGCAGTAAAGGATTTAACTATGCTAAAGATTTCCTTACTCTTATTTTGGGCATTTTCTATCTTGGTTTGAAAGAGGTTTTTCTTGGCTGCCTTCACGAGAATGTAATGAGCTTTTAAGGTGTCTTTTTAAACCTTCCTGTCCTCAGGTAGATAGGATTTACGCCATTTCCGTTCAATTGTTCCACAATTTCTGTTGCGAGATCTAAGGGAATCGTTAAACCATGGAGCTGGTGGGGCTGACCTCTTTGAGGAGCAGCAAACAACCAGTACCACTGCATCAATGTTGGTTCGGAGCCATGAATCTATTGAGAGGGCGTCTGAGTCGGGGCAGCCAGACAGCTCTGGTGAGGAACGACCGAGGGCCTCTGCTAACATCGGGATGGATATTTTATGGAACGTCCTGTAATTAGAGACCCTCTGCCCTGTGTTAGCTCAAGGGGCTGTGGCAGAGTTGGGAATGACGAATTTTAATAGGAGGTGGTCAGACCAGGTAATGGGAAGAGGTAGGCTTACTGATATGTCAAAGTTGTGAACGATTTGGTCTAGGGTATGGCCCTTCTCATGGGTGGCCAAAGAAACAGATGGAAACATGTTGCAGGCCTGCAGTGCCTCCAACAAGGAAATTGTTTGAGGGTCTTTGCCATTGTCCATATGTATATTGAAATATCCCAGAATGAGGCAGTTGTTGTATTTTAAGGCCAGGGAGGTGGTGGCTGTATTAAGCATAGTAATAACATTTCCAATAGCACTGGGAGGTCTGTAAATCAGAAATCCAGCTATGCTATGATGGGGGGATAAGGTACAGCAGAAGCCTAAGCAGTCTAGTTTTTTATTGTGTAAATTATGGCAACACCTCCCTCCTTCCCATTCGATCAGTCCCTCCTAAGAATGTTATAACCCGTAGGGATGGCTGAGGTGATAGTAGGGTTGGAGGCTTCAGACAGCCAGGTCTCAGTGAGAAATAAAAGATCAGACTGTTAGTCTAAAAGTAGGCCATAAATGTATGGTTCATGCTTTTGTATAGAGCGACAATTTAAAAGGGTGGCCTTTAAGTCCTCTGTTTTCTTATTGTTTTTACACTTATTGTTGCGTGGGAGGATATTGGGTGCGAGTTTCCTGGGCTGGAGGAGAGTCCAGTTGCACTTATTGCATCGAAAGTCTACCTCCAACCTCGGATCAGTGGCTGTACAGTGACATAATGGTAGCCGCCTAAGGCTAAGCAGTTTTTCCCTATTGCAATATAGTGGAAGAAACTCACCGGAGGGGAACTGGGCAGCATGGCCGGCGCCCAACGCCTCCGGGCGCAGATAGGCTTACCTTCGGCGCCAGCGGCGCACCCGCTGTGCACGTCCACTTAGCGCGTCCGTTTGCATTGGGAATATATAGGCTAATGCCTATGATGCAAACTGGATCGCCAACGCAGCTGAGGAAGCGGAAACTGCATAGGCATAAGTGTGGAGGCCGATAGTAGCCCCAGCCCTCCGCACAATCGGCGTATCAGCTGCGGCGGACCAGGACTGGAGGAAAAGCGAAATGCGAATCGGAGCAGCTAAGGAGGTGTTGGCAAGCAGAATCAAGTAAAGTGCAAGGGCGCATAGGTAGGAGAAATTGTTAAAAAGCACAGAGTAATTCAGCCACACATATACAATTTAAAAAGTATTAAAAACGTAGTAGCAGTGCAGGGAACCCTGAATCCTACACCTGTAAGCTGCACATGTCCATTTACATCGGGAATATATAGGCTAATGCCTATGATGCAAACTGGATCGCTAGCGCAGCTGAGGAAGCGGAAACTGCGTGGGAAACAGGGGCTCAAATTAGATAATAAATTCAAAGGTGTCCTGAACAGGGGCCACCAAAATATGTTTGGCCCAGGGCCCCCCAAATCCTTAAGATGTCCCTGGGCACCGGGATCGTGACTCAGCTACTCACGAGGTGTTGGAGGGGACACGAGGCTGAGGGGCGGTGAGATATCTACCTGAGTGTCCCCATTAACAGGGAACTGGCATTTGATTTGAGCACACCTGGTTACGCAATGCCAGCCACTCCTGTCAAGTCATGACGTACGGAGTTTACACATAGCTTACACAGGTATGAATGGGTGAATAGGTGACGTCTGTCTCACGCTTTGTGCATCAGGGGTAAATTACACTAGTGATATCTACGACCTTTCCAGCTTAAGCCACGAATAAACCCGTGTGCGCGTGGCCCTGACTATTGTAGGGGCATAGTGCCAATATCGGCCACACTCACCAGCCCTCTTGCAGCAACATACAGGTAGAATAAATAAGCAGACAAGACAACTTTTGGTGGAGAAAATTGCTGCAGGTTTATTAGCATACTAAATATGCCAACATGGTGGGTTATCTTACAGGCGATCCAAAGGCAAGCTGCCCCTCGCGGCCTACCACCTGATGGGCCAACTTGCATCGTGGTCTTAGCCAATTGGTGCTTAGCGGTTGTGGTGAGGGGATAGCCCCTCCCCCTTCCGGTGAAATATTGGTCCACCATATAACTCACGCCCCCCGCTACGAGGGGCAGAGCGTTCAAGCGACCCCCGGTTGTACAGGTTTCCAACCGCCCGTAGGACAGATGGGGCGCCGTCGCACCCCAGGGTCCACCGCACAAACTTCCTGGGATACTGGGCCTCAGCACCCTTTGTGCTCCTGAAGAGGGTACCCCTGAGTACCTTTCCACCTCTGGATCGCCATGTAACTCCGCCACAGCCCTGGGTGTGGCGACCGTCGCAGCCAGGGCCCCCCACCAAGGCCGGCTCTCCTATTTGCATCCCGCTATTTCCAGGGCCCCGCCTAGGTCAAGGAGGAACAAGTCCATGCCTATTCTGGAGAGATGTTCCCCATCGTCCTCGAAACACCCTATGGATTTAGCATGAAGCAAACCATGCCTTATGAATTCGAACCCCATTTGTTCGGTGAATTTACGCATCGCGCAATTGACTCTACTGCGCGCAGCCTCCATTGCTTCCCCAGATCGTGCTCCCTGCCACAGGAGCCGTGGAGTGATCTCTGACCACCACAGTTCACAGGTCCCTAACTTATTGCTTAATTTGCAAAGAGTGGCTTTCATATCTTGAAGCAATGTCCTCTTGCCCAGTGCCATCAGGTCGTTGCCCCCCAGGTGTATAACCAGCATGTTTGGGGGACTCGTCACTCCCCCCAGTCTCTGCTGCAGTTTGTCCAACAACCCATTCCATCGCATGCCCTGGTACCCCAGCCAAGTTATCTCGGTGTTTGAAAAGCCATGCCTCCACTTCCTGCTCGCAGCCCACTGTGCCAATCTGCTGACGCCAGAATGGCCAATCACCCAGACCTTGGTTCCTGGTAAATAAAGAAATGTGATGTTTGCAAAACGTTTATTACCAACACAGCACGCCATAATGAAACATGTAAATTACACTAACACCACACTCCCGCCGGTACCCGGAAAACCGGTTCCTGCGGGCAAACCAAATAACGTGGCACATGGCCATACACGATTGTAAACAGTAACTTAAAAACACAATGACCCCATCACACGCCATGACCGGGCTGCAGAGAAGGTCCATAAAGTTCGTGGGCTCATGGACGTATGTATCTTTTGAAACAGTGGGATTGTCAGCGCCCCACTTGTTTGATAGCCTCTGCTGGCAAGCCTTCCTTAAATGCTGTAGATGCTGCCCCAATGCGGAAGGAGTGGCTGCAGAAACGTTTGCTAGGGTCCTTGTTACCAGATAGCGCCAGGCACGCATGCATGATGTGTTCCACTTGGTACTTAGTAAGGGGCGAGCTGTCTGCGTGTATGAAAAGATAAGCCCGCACCAACTCCCTCAAGAGGCACAGAACCAGGGGACAACTCGCTGACTGGGAATTGATGGCCTGCACTACCGCTAGATTGTCAGACCAGAAAAGGACCCTTTTGGCCGACAGTATTGTGGGCCATAAATGGAAAGCCACCACAATGGGGAATAACTCCAGCACTGTGATGTTGGTCGTGATCCTTTTCTTGTGCCAGGCACTAGGCCATTTCTCAGCACACCATTCCCTATCTAGAATGGCTCCGAATCCTTCCCTGCCTGATGCATCTGTATGTAGGGCTCGGTCCGGCCTGCCTGCCCAGGAAGCCCTCCAAATTACTGAAACGTTAAAGTTTGCCAAGAAATCCGCCCACATGGCCAGCTCCAGTCTCATGCCCTTGCTTAGCTTGACCATTTGGTGCTTTTTGAAGACCCTGGCGGTGGCCCTGGCCAACCTTCTGCCAAATACTCTTCCAGCTGGTATGACCCTTGCTGCAAAGTTCAGTTTCCCTAAGAGCCCTTGAATGCATTCTAGGGTGGCCTTGCCCTGCGCAACCACAGACTGGATGTGTTGTGCGAGGTTGCGTACCTTTTCAGTAGGTAATCTGGATTCCCCTGCGATGGTGTCTAGCTCTATCCCTAGAAAAGTTAAAACCTGAGCTGGACCCACCGTTTTACCTGGTGCAAGGGGGACCCCCAAGTGCCTGGCCAGCTGTTCAAAATCCTCAAGGGCTTGCTTACAGTCCTGCGTGTCCTCACTCCCAGTGAACAGGAAGTCATCTAGATAATGGGTCACCCCTGTAACCCCGTAGGTATCCTGGAGGGCCCATTGCAGGAAGCAACTGAATGCCTCAAAATAGGCACATGACACCGCACAGCCCATGGGCATGCATCTGTCAAAAAAGTACCTGCCCTCTAGCCTGAAACCCAGCAGGTGATGGCTGCTCGGGTGGACTGGTAGCAAGCGAAACGCCGATTCGATGTCCGCCTTTGCTAACCAGGCCCCTCTGCCTGCCCTCCTGACCAGGTCCGATGCTATGTCCAGAGAACAATACGACACAGAGAAGGTGCCCTCCTGTAGCCCATGGTTAACTGATGCCCCTTCTGGGTAAGAGAGGTGGTGAATCAGTCTAAAAGCCCCTGGGTCCTTCTTGGGCACCACCCCGAGGGGAGAGACTACGAAGTTGTCGAGCGGGGGTTGCAGAAATGGACCCGCCACCCTGCCCAAAACCCTCTCCTTCTCCACCTTTCCCCTCACTACCTCCGGATGCTCTCTCGCAGACCTGAGGTTGTTGGCCTCTCTCATGCCCAGGGGGCCCACGTAGGGGATCTTAAAGCCTTCATTGAACCCCAAAAGCAGTGTGCGGCTATCTGTTGCGTTGGGGTACCGTCTAAGAAGAGGCGTGATGTTAGCCAGGCTGACAGGTGAAGGGCCTTTTGAGAAGAGCCAGTGGGAAGGTGAACTGGCTGTGGGGAGAAGACAGGTGGGGAGGGGGGGGAGAGATATTGGTATCGGTAGTGTTCTTGCCTCAACTTTGTTGCCCGCCTTTGTCGGCTGGCTGCCTATCCCACTTGGTATGGCAGGAAACCGCTGTGTGGGACCCGCCACATGTCTTACACGCATGCAGGAACTTGCACGTCTTACCCCAGGACAAGATCCATTGTTAAAATGGCGGCATGTACCCGGGGGGGACCTCATGAAACCTCCCCTCTGTCCAGCTCCCCTACGTGGCCCGCGAAAGGACTGTTTCCCCCTTGCACTTGTTGGAAATGACCCCTTGGAAGACGAATGTCCCCCCTGTGTATTTCCCTGGGTGCCTACACTTTGCGGTGAACGGGAACCCATATGGTCCATCCAAAGCTGGACCTCTTTTTGGTCCCAACCCATCTCCGGGCACTGAGACATCTTCCTCCTGAACTCCCTGTCATAGTTCAACCAGCCATTTCCCCCCCACTTCATAGCCTCGTTATGAATGGTCCTGGAGTATTGCACCAACCCTGGTCCCTGTTCCGGAAATTTCTCCATAGTGACAGATGCTAGGATGGAGAAAGCCTCTAGCCAGTTAGCTATGTTCCTCTCCGGCCAAAGCTGATACTTTACTTTTTTATCATCCTCCTTCGCCCCCATTTTCCTGGCTCAAACCCCTCTTGTCCCAGCATCAGCAGGGTAAAAATGTCCACAAAATCACTCCTCTAAATTCCTTCTTTGGCTGCCTGAGGCACTTGCCAGGCTAGAGAACAACGCCCAGACAGCAGGGGTGCCGTCGTGACTTGCTGGACCAAGTTGGGCAAGGGAGCGGCTGTGAGATCAGCCGTAGGTTGTAGTACCAAGGTGGGCAAGGGAGCGGGCGTGATGGAAGACAAAACAGCTGTGGCCCCCGAACTTGTATTGACTGATATAGTACTCGGGCTGGCCGCTATGGGGGGGAGCGAGACGGGAGTTGGCGCTGTGGTTATCACCCCAGACGTAGGTGTAGGAGGAATGCCCACTGCTGGAGTAGGTCTAACCTGCCCCACTGGCTCCCCCACACCTCCTGCCCATACACTTGCTGCTGTTAATGTGGCTCCTTCCTTAGTGCCCCCACTGGGGCACAAAAGTGTTGGGCTGGTGGACACAGAACCTGCTTGAAGCTGAGACATGAAACTGTTCATAGTGTCCAAGAGTTTTGCAAGATCATCCCTAGTGGCGTAGTTACCTTGGGCCGTGGTATTGTCCAACGGGGTAAGTGGCCCCGGGGGCGTGGGCGCACCCAGCGCTGTAACGACCTCCTTGGGGGCCTGAACTGCTCTGCTCCTGGGTGGTGGCAGCGGATCTGCCGGGAAATCCCTGGACGTGGGTTTGCGGACCCGCTTGGGCCTAGATGGGCCTGCCTCTGCACCGGGCTGTTGTTCCATAGGAGGAGAATCGCCGACGATTCCAGAGTCCTCCTGATCGGGGGCGTTCAATATGCCATTGGCCCATGCCAGGCCTTTGCTCTTGGACATCTCAAAGAAGTTGGCCCACTGTGCATCCTGAGAAGTGCCCTGCATCGAGTCGTCCACCTGAGATCTCTCCGGAAAAAGGGGGGGTGAGCCCTGGCTATCCATGGCGACCTTCAACTCCACACGGGCGCCTGATCTGAGGAGATAAATTTATGGGATCGAAACATGATAATGCTTGGTTGTTTATTGCAGACACCTCAAGCCCCCTGCTTCCCCCCTGCTTCCCCAAACGCTCCTTGCCCCCTAAATCCTCTATACTTACGTATTGTGCGATAGCGGGAGTGGACCCGGGGCGTGACACGCCCGAAAGCTGCTCAAAGTATGCCCTGCGTGTGCTGATGAAGTAGGAGTGCTGGGGGGAGAAAAGGAAACGTTAGCAGGGACCCTGGTGCCCGAACGAGATCCTAAACGCCTGCCCCCATAGGTCCCGGTGGACCCCCGTGTGACCCGGAGCCGTCTCTCCTGTTTCCACCCGAAGGTGTGATCCCTGACCAATACCTGTTTCTCAAGCTGTCCAACCTTTTGCGTCTGACCGACGTCGCCTCCTTAATGACTGTCTGACCTGGAATAAAGAACAGAATCATTATTGCGCCCTGGACGAGGCCAGCGTCCATGACCCCTCACGCCCTGTCACATCTTCGCTGGAGGCCCCTGTGTCCCAGGACCCCGCTGCGGCCGTGGTCCCATCTTACCACCGTGCAGCTGTCCCCGAACGACTGACACAGCACCTGCAAAGGAGACACGTTAAACACGCCCATAAAATAGTACATATATGCTATTGCGTCCCACCACTATGTCCATGCTGTGGGGGGGGGGTGGAAGCCAGGCGAGCGTAAATAGCCCTGCCCACCGGCGTTAGCCCCCTTCCAAATTGGCCTTAACCATGCACATGAAATTGCATCCTTATAATACATACACAATATATGGGTTATCAGAATTCCATAAAATGCAAATATAGTGGCAACCACCCCGTACAACAGCGTAGCCTTGAGCTCCTATTTTGCCTGCAAAATTAGACCCTAACTCGTTGCAGAGGCTGCAGAATCCTGGTGTTCCCATTCAGGCCTCCCATCTAAGTACTAACCAGGCCCGACCCTGCTTAACTTCCAAGATGGGCCATGAACATTAAACCTAAGGTGCCGTCCGCGTGTGCGAGTCTGTCTCAAAAAGTATGGCGAGCCTCGCAGATTCCCCGAGCTGGAACGTAAAACCGTGCCACTCTGATAGATATATAATGAGCGGTGAATGGAATAACAGTCGTGCCCATAACAAAATTCGTACATTACTTCAACAGCAGCACGCACATCCACCGTTCAACATCATGCAAGATGAGCGTCGGTAATGCTGACATACAAACGCACGCACTCTTGCGGCAACCGGGCGCCGCTGAGTCAAAGGAGCAGACTTCCTACCGTACGACTAAAACACCACCCGATTAAACATGTCACAACCTTTGATCATTAATGACATATCAACTTAAAGACTGGGCTGCAGTTAGGGCCTAGTCCCGGGCTGCAACTCATTAACCTGGCCCCCCCAGTCCGTCGCCCACCCCATGGGGGCAGGGGCCTGCAGGAAGCCGAGTCCACCTCGTGGCGTGGTGGCGGGGAGGATGCCTCGCCCCCAAGGGTTTGCCGCAGTGCGGAGGCCGACCATAAACATTCTCGGCATGTGCTCCCTTATCGCTGTTGTAAATCGCTGCCCACAGGCCTAAAAACGCTATAACCCCCCAGAGAGGCCCGCATTTGTAGCCGCCAGCAAAGGCTAAATTAAAATCGTTACCTCAACTAAAAAGCTACCTTACGGGCCTCAAAACGCCGTGGCACTAGATCAAAACCCCAGCGCCGACCGCTACATAGCCTCCTGGGTAGCGAGACCGTAAGTAAGCATGTATACAAAGCGCCGCCCAAAGCGAAAGGAAAGCGCTTTGAAAAGGACTTCACAACGCTGTACAAACGGCCTAACCCCCCAGCGAGTACCCGGCGCGTTGGCGCATGCGGTGGTGGAGAGTCCGTAAAGTTGGCCTTGAAAAGTGCTACCCTTAGAAAATGGGCGCTACCCTAATTGTCCGAACACTCCTTAGAAGAGTATGGGACAGAGATAACAATTGCCAATCATGGACCGATATACTTTTGAATCCCGGGGCCTTCTATACACCTGTGGTCCTTTGAAAACGCGCCCTCCCCTGAAAGCGAGGCCACGAGCATTCACTAGACGAGAGGTAGCTGCTGCCTGCGAGACCACACCCTTCCAGCCCCGACCCCCGTCCCTGTCTCCTACCTCCGAAAATCCACGGCCAACCAAGCTACGTAAAGTTGCAGAGGTCGTGGCAGGAGCTGGGATGGTGCCCCCTCCACCCCACGGGCAATGCCCGCGTGAAGAGACCCCAAATTAGGTCAGGAGGAGGGGGGAATAAACGGGTCCTGCATTGACTAACCTCGTGGTCAAGCGACCTCGATGCAGCAGCAGCAGCAGTTGGCGTCAGGGCGAGGGAACAAAGAGGCCGCCAGGGGGGTGGGGGAGGACTATATACCTCTCCCTGACCCCCCACCGGCCAGAAATGACGCGCAGAGGACCCCATCCGGGGTCTATGGACAAACACTAAGCTGCCCAGTGTGCCATCTTGTGGCACTAAAGGGGCTGCCCTCTTATGAGGGTCCCCTGCGGGGACAGTCGGTCAGCCCGCATATCAGCAACAACCGGCGATAATTATCGCTAAGCGCACTTAGCGCTAGGATAATCATCGCCGGCTAGCATGGATTTTTATCGCTGAGATAGCGTGCTATTAGCAACGATCATCTCAAAAGCGATAAAAATCTTAGCGCTAACTGCCAAACGTGAGATTATCGCTGGAAACCCAGCGATAATCTCACAAAATGTGGCGTTAGCTTGTTGATAGGGCCCCACAAACAGCCATGATATCCACCTTCCATAGGATATCATGGCTAAGTCAGCCCTGAAGCAGGCGTAAGGAAAGTAGCGATAACAGGGGTTATCGCTACTTTTCCTGCCGCTATGCTTCATAGCGTGGGGCTTGATGATAAAATTTCTCCTGTCATGTCAGGTCAGGAACGCCCACTTTGCATCTCATTAGAGATGCAAAGCTGGGCGTTAAGAAGTCATGCGCAAATGCAAGGTTTCACGCGTTAGCGTGACCTTGCTAATTAGGTGATAAAATTATCGCCGCTTTTCGGCCGAAAACGGCCGCAAGAGCGGAGATAATTTTCTATCGCTGCCTTGTAAATATGCCCCCACGTTTTTAAAGGAACAAGGAACCCTGGAAGTCAAAGGGTCCTAGGGTGTACATATGTATAACAGGAACATCTCCAATTATTCAGTCAGACAATAATGCAAAACGAACATAGCTCTCAGGCATCAATCCTGTGTCCTGATAACGATCCCTCAACTCTAGTTGGGATCGAAACGTCGACCTCAGTGTCTTGACTTTGATTGTTATGTTTACACTGTCTAAAAAGCACAGATACTTCTATGTACTGTGACTTGAAGAATGTACACTTTAGTCACTTAACTGTGCAATGCCTGAGACCTGGGAATCTCCGGTTTTTCGCCCACTCAATATTTGCTCATTATTGTTGGTTTTGCATTTGTGTCTGACTGAATAAATAATTCTCTCCCATTGGAGATCATACACGTAGACTTCATTGTAATTCTATGGTTTATTAACTATTCAGTACTAGAAGGGACCATTGTAGTGACACGTGGTGCGGCTGTCACGGCCTCTTTATCTTGGTGCATGGAGAAGACAGGGGGTGAAATGGAGGGCTGTTACAGGCTGCATGGGATCCAGGCCACCCGTCACCTCCACCAGCCCCACAGGCTCTGTGCTGGCTCTTGGGTTCGTGCAGGAACGGTTCTAAGGCGGGTGCAGGACTCTCCTCACCTCCAGGCCACCCCTCACCTCAAAGACACCCCTCACCTCCAGGACACCCCTCACCTCCACCAGCCCCCCCCCCCCCCCCGGCTCTGCACTGGCTCTTGGGTTCGTGCAGGAGCGGTTCTAAGGCAGGTGCAGGACTCTCCTCACCTCCAGGCCACCCCACACCTCCACCAGCCCCCAAGCTCTACGCTGGCTCTTGGGTTCGTGCAGGAGCGGTTCTAAGGCAGGTGCAGGACTTTCTTCACCTCCATGCCACCCCTCACCTCCAGGACACCCCTCACCTCAAGGCCACCCCTCACCTCCATCAGCCACCTGGGCTCTGCACTGGCTCTTGGGTTTGAGCGCTTCTAAGGCAGGTGCAGGCCACAGTGACCACTCCAAGGAACCGCAGTGAGACTCCCCTCACAAATGTAAGGAACCTCACCAATCATCAACACAGACTTCAGAATGAAACTACAAGCTTCACCCAATCCAACCTGGAGGGCTTCTTTCTTGGTTTAAGTCAGACAACTGTGGAATCTCCGTCCCCCCCATTAGAGGCAATGAAAGAAGCCGCTTGTTTTCTGGAGGGCCTTTAAATATTTCTCTTTAGGCATCAAAGCCCCGTGTGATATCTCATGTGTCTATAGACATCAAAGCACCGAGGGATATCTCATGTATCTTTAGGCATCAAAGCCCTGAGTGACCTCTCATGTATCTATAGACATCAAAGTCCTGAGTGACATATCATGTGTCTATAGGCATCAAAGCCCTGAGTGACCTCTCATGTATCTTTAGGCATCAAAGCCCTGAGTGACCTCTCATGTATCTTTAGGCATCAGAGCTTTGTATCTTTAGGCATCAAAGCCCTGAGTGACCTCTCATGTATCTTTAGGCATCAAAGCCCCAAGTGACATCTCATGTATCTTTAGGCATCAAAGCCCCAAGTGACATCTCATGTATCTTTAGGCATCAAAGCCCTGAGTGACCTCTCATGCCTCTTTAGGCATCAAAGCCCTGAGTGACCTCTCATGTATCTTTAGGCATCAAAGCCCCGAGTGACCTCTCATGTATCTTTAGGCATCAAAGCCCCAAGTGACATCTCATGTATCTTTAGGCATCAAAGCCCTGAGTGACCTCTCATGTATCTTTAGGCATCAAAGCCCTGAGTGACATCTCATGTATCTTTAGGCATCAAAGCCCTGATTGACCTCTCATGTATTGTTAGGCATCATAGCCCCGAGTGACCTCTCATGTATCTTTAGGCATCAAGCCCTGAGTGACATCTCATGTATCTTTAGGCATCAAAGCCCTGAGTGACCTCTCATGTATCTTTAGGCATCAAAGTCCTGAGTGACATCTCATCTGTCTATAGGCATCAAAGCCCTGAGTGACCTCTCATGTATCTTTAGGCATCAAAGCCCCGAGTGACCTCTCATGTATCTTTAGGCATCAAAGCCCCAAGTGACATCTCATGTATCTTTAGGCATCAAAGCCCTGAGTGACCTCTCATGTATCTTTAGGCATCAAAGCCCTGAGTGACATCTCATGTATCTTTAGGCATCAAAGCCCTGATTGACCTCTCATGTATTTTTAGGCATCAGAGCCCCGAGTGACCTCTCATGTATCTTTAGGCATCAAGCCCTGAGTGACATCTCATGTATCTTTAGGCATCAAAGCCCTGAGTGACCTCTCATGTATCTTTAGGCATCAAAGCCCCGAGTGACCTCTCATGTTTCTTTAAGCATCAAAGCCCCGAGTGACATCTCATGTCACTTTAGGCATCATAGCCCCGAGTAAGCATCAAAGCCCCGAGTGACATCTCATGTCACTTTAGGCATCATAGCCCCGAGTAAGCATCAAAGCCCTGAGTGACTTCTCATGTATCTTTAGGCATCAAAGCCCTGAGTGACCTCTCATATATCTTTAGGCATCAAAGCCCCGAGTGACCTCTCATGTATCTTTAGGCATCAAAGCCCTGAGTGACCTCTCATATATCTTTAGGCATCAAAGCCCCGAGTGACCTCTCATGTATCTTTAGGCATCAAAGCCCTGAGTGACATCTCATGTATCTTTAGGCATCAAAGCCCTGAGTGACCTCTCATGTATCTTTAGGCATCAAAGTCCTGAGTGACATCTCATCTGTCTATAGGCATCAAAGCCCTGAGTGACCTCTCATGTATCTTTAGGCATCAAAGCCCCGAGTGACCTCTCATGTATCTTTAGGCATCAAAGCCCTGAGTGACCTCTCAACTATCTTTAGGCATCAAAGCCCCGAGTGACCTCTCATGTATCTTTAGGCATCAGAGCTTTGTATCTTTAGGCATCAAAGCCCTGAGTGACCTCTCATGTATCTTTAGGCATCAAAGCCCTGATTGACCTCTCATGTATTTTTAGGCATCATAGCCCCGAGTGACCTCTCATGTATCTTTAGGCATCAAGCCCTGAGTGACATCTCATGTATCTTTAGGCATCAAAGCCCTGAGTGACCTCTCATGTATCTTTAGGCATCAAAGCCCCGAGTGACCTCTCATGTTTCTTTAAGCATCAAAGCCCCGAGTGACATCTCATGTCACTTTAGGCATCATAGCCCCGAGTAAGCATCAAAGCCCCGAGTGACATCTCATGTCACTTTAGGCATCATAGCCCCGAGTAAGCATCAAAGCCCTGAGTGACATCTCGTGTATCTTTAGGCATCAAAGCCCTGAGTGACCTCTCATGTATCTTTAGGCATCAAAGTCCTGAGTGACATCTCATCTGTCTATAGGCATCAAAGCCCTGAGTGACCTCTCATGTATCTTTAGGCATCAAAGCCCCGAGTGACCTCTCATGTATCTTTAGGCATCAAAGCCCTGAGTGACCTCTCATATATCTTTAGGCATCAAAGCCCCGAGTGACCTCTCATGTATCTTTAGGCATCAAAGCCCTGAGTGACATCTCATGTATCTTTAGGCATCAAAGCCCTGAGTGACCTCTCATGTATCTTTAGGCATCAAAGTCCTGAGTGACATCTCATCTGTCTATAGGCATCAAAGCCCTGAGTGACCTCTCATGTATCTTTAGGCATCAAAGCCCTGAGTGACACCTCATGTCTCTTTAGGCATCATAGCCCCGAGTGACATCTCATGCCTCTTTAGGCATCAAAGCCCCGAGTGACGTTTCATGCCTCTTTGAGAGGACAGTGACGAACCTCAGACCCTCGGCAACATCTGCACAAGACGCCAGTCCAAGCAACCCTAGCCAGGCGCACACATCAGCTGCTGGACAACAGCTTGCATCTGACTCAGCTGACATGCTTCACACCAGGCCTCTGACCTACAACCATGGGGGGAACAACCACTATTCAATGATTCATCCATCATGTGCGCTGATACAATACTGGGTGAGTTACCAACCACAGGGGCAGCCCTAGACACCTGAACCAGGGGCAGACAATATATAATCCAAACAGTGGTTCAAGAAGTAATTTGTTTCATGTTGTTCCCTCTGTATGACGTACACTTTTTCGTTTGCCACGTCTGGTTTGTAATACACATTGTTTTTTTGTGCCAGCACATTGTATTTAACGCCAGTGCCTTAGCGGTTTTTAGCATGTATTAATTGTAATAAATTTGCATATATTTTTTGATAATTATTTTGTATATGGGTCCCCCTTGTTCTTTCCTTCTTTTTTTCTACTTTTTATTAATCACTATTTGGATGTTTGTTTGGAATCTTTATTTGTTCGTAAGTGTTGCACTTTTTTAGCAAATTACTTCTTGAACCACTGTTTGAATTATATACAATACTGGGTGAAGCACATTCTTTTAAACTTGTGCACACATACCACCTGGCATCAGGCGCATGTGATGTGGATAACCAGGCCATTTACATGTCAACTCTTCACACATCTCAGGCATAACTAGATCATGTGTAGGCTCTGGCTCCTCACACCACTAATACTTTTCAGACACTCTTTAGCATCACCCCAGTTCAGACCCAGCCCTATTCAAACCAGTCTTGACCCTGTGCCTCATGGGAACAGTCCAGCCCGAACTGCCAAGCCATGTCTTCCCTGGACCAAACACACCCTTTATCAGCCAGGCTAGCTTGAATCCCGTGACAGTGAACAAGGGAGCCATGTCTGGGCATACCCTGCCAACTTAGGGCGAACAAATCAAACACAAGAGGATGATGGACAGAGCGCTGAAACTTTTCAGACACTCGGGATGCTGGTTTCCAGTCCAGGGAAGACCTAGTTTGGCAGTTTGGGCTGGACTGTTCCCATGAGGCACTGGGTCAAGACTGATTTACATATGGCTGGGTGATGAACTTAGGTGGGGAAGTGAGCTAGTTTCAGTGCTCCGACCATCATCTCCTTGTGTTTGCTTTCCTCACATATCTCAGGCACAACCAGGCCATGTGTCACCTCCTCGCACATCTCAGGCATAGGTAAGACCAGGCCACATGTCACCCCGTCACACATCCACAGCACAGGCACGACCGAGCCCAGTTAGCTTCTCACATATATTAGGCACAGGCAGGACCAGATTAGGTGTGACTTCCTCAAAAGCCTCAAGCACAGGCCCGAAGAGACCACGTATCACCTCCTCAATCAATTCAGAGAGAGTCGCGAACAGATGACATGTCCCCTCAAACATCTCACGCACAGGCACGACCAGGCCACTGTCCACTCCTGACACATCTCAGGCGTGACTAGAGCGCGCCTGCGCCTCGCATCTCACGCACAGGCACGACCAAGCCACTGTCCGCTCCTGACACATCTCAGGCACAGGTGTGACTAGAGCACGCCTTCGCCTCGCATCTCACGCACAGGCACGACCAGGCCACTGTCTGCTCCTGACACATCTCAGGCACAGGTGTGACTAGAGCGCGCCTGCGCCTCGCATCTCACGCACAGGCACGGCCAGGCCACTGTCCGCTCCTGACACATCTCAGGCACAGGTGTGACTAGAGCACGCCTGCGCCTCGCATCTCACGCGCAGGCACGACCAGGCCACTGTCCGCTCCTGACACATCTCAGGCACAGGTGTGACTAGAGCGTGCCTGCGCCTCGCATCTCACGCACAGGCACGACCAGGCCTCTGTCCGCTCCTGACAAATCTCAGGCACAGGTGTGACTAGAGTGCGCCTGCGCCTCGCATCTCACGCACAGGCACGACCAGGCCTCTGTCCGCTCCTGACACATCTCAGGCACAGGTGTGACTAGAGCGTGCCTGCGCCTCGCATCTCACGCACAGGCACGACCAGGCCACTGTCCGCTCCTGACACATCTCAGGCACAGGTGTGACTAGAGCGCGCCTGCGCCTCGCATCTCACGCACAGGCACGACCAGGCCACTGTCCGCTCCTGACACATCTCAGGCACAGCTGTGACTAGAGCGCGCCTGCGCCTCGCATCTCACGCACAGGCACGACCAGGCCACTGTCCGCTCCGGACACATCTCAGGCACAGGTGTGACTAGAGCGCGCCTGCACCTCGCATCTCACGCACAGGCACGACCAGGCCACTGTCCTATAGCGCGCCTGCGCCTCGCATCTCACACACAGGCACGACCAGGCCACTGTCCGCTCCTGACACATCTCAGGCACAGGTGTGACAAGAGCGCGCCTGCGCCTCGCATCTCACGCACAGGCACGACCAGGCCACTGTCCGCTCCTGACACATCTCAGGCACAGGTGTGACTAGAGCGCGCCTGCGCCTCACATCTCACACACAGGCACGACCAGGCCACTGTCCGCTCCTGACACATCTCAGGCACAGGTGTGACTAGAGCGCGCTGACACATCTCAGGCACAGGTGTGACTAGAGCGCGCCTGCGCCTCGCATCTCACGCACAGGCACGACCAGGCCACTGTCGGCTCCTGACACATCTCAGGCACAGGTGTGACTAGAGCGCGCCTGCGCCTCGCATCTCACACACAGGCACGACCAGGCCACTGTCCGCTCCTGACACATCTCAGGCACAGGTGTGACTAGAGCGCGGATGCGCCTCGTATCTCACACACAGGCACGACCAGGCCACTGTCCGCTCCTGACACATCTCAGCACAGGTGTGACTAGAGCGCGCCTGCGCCTCGCATCTCACGCACAGGCACGACCAGGCCACAGTCCGCTCCTGACACATCTCAGGCACAGGTGTGACTAGAGCGCGCCTGTGCCTCGCATCTCACGAACAGGCACGACCAGGCCACTGTCCGCTCCTGACACATCTCAGGCACAGGTGTGACTAGAGCGCGCCTGCGCCTCGCATCTCATGCACAGGCACGACCAGGCCACTGTCCGCTCCTGACACATCTCAGGCACAGGTGTGACTAGAGGGCGCATGCGCCTCGCATCTCACGCACAGGCACGACCAGGCCACTGTCCGCTCCTGACACATCTCAGGCACAGGTGTGACTAGAGCGCACCTGCGCCTCGCATCTCACGCACAGGCACGACCAGGCCACTGTCCGCTCCTGACACATCTCAGGCACTGGTGTGACTAGAGCGCGCCTGCGCCTCGCATTTCACGCACAGGCACGACCAGGCCACTGTCCGCTCCTGACACATCTCAGGCACAGGTGTGACTAGAGCGCACCTGTGCCTCGCATCTCACGCACAGGCACGACCAGGCCACTGTCCGCTCCTGACACATCTCAGGCACTGGTGTGACTAGAGCGCGCCTGCGCCTCGCATTTCACGCACAGGCACGACCAGGCCACTGTCCGCTCCTGACACATCTCAGGCACAGGTGTGACTAGAGAGCGCCTGCGCCTCGCATCTCACGCACAGGCACGACCAGGCCACTGTCCGCTCCTGACACATCTCAGGCACAGGTGTGACTAGAGCGTGCCTGCGCCTCGCATCTCACGCACAGGCACGACCAGGCCAATGTCCGCTTCTGACACATCTCAGGCACAGGTACGACCAGGCCACTGTCCGCTCCTGACCCATCTCAGGCACAGGTGTGACTAGAGCGCGCCTGCGCCTCGCATCTCACGCACAGGCACGACCAGGCCACTGTCCGCTCCTGACACATCTCAGGCACAGGTGTGACTAGAGCGTGCCTGCGCCTCGCATCTCACGCACAGGCACGACCAGGCCACTGTCCTATAGCGCGCCTGTGCCTCGCATCTCACACACAGGCACGACCAGGCCACTGTCCGCTCCTGACACATCTCAGGCACAGGTGTGACTAGAGCGCGCCTGCGCCTCGCATCTCACGCACAGGCACGACTAGGCCACTGTCCTATAGCGCGCCTGTGCCTAGCATCTCACACACAGGCACGACCAGGCCACTGTCCGCTCCTGACACATCTCAGGCACAGGTGTGACTAGAGCGCGCATGCGCCTCGCATCTCACGCACAGGCACGACCAGGCCACTGTCCGCTCCTGACACATCTCAGGCACAGGTGTGACTAGAGCGCACCTGCGCCTCGCATCTCACGCACAGGCACGACCAGGCCACTGTCCGCTCCTGACACATCTCAGGCACAGGTGTGACTAGAGCGCGCCTGCGCCTCGCATTTTACGCACAGGCGCGACCAGGCCACTGTCCGCTCCTGACACATCTCAGGCACAGGTGTGACTAGAGAGCGCCTGCGCCTCGCATCTCACGCACAGGCACGACCAGGCCACTGTCCGCTCCTGACACATCTCAGGCACAGGTGTGACTAGAGTGCGCCTGTGCCTCACATCTCACGCACAGGCACGACCAGGCCACTGTCCGCTCCTGACACATCTCAGGCACAGGTGTGACTAGAGCGCGCCTGCGCCTCGCATCTCACGCACAGGCACGACCAGGCCACTGTCCGCTCCTGACACATCTCAGGCACAGGTGTGACTAGAGGGCGCCTGTGCCTCGCATCTCACGCACAGGCACGACCAGGCCACTGTCCGCTCCTGACACATCTCAGGCACAGGTGTGACTAGAGCGCGCCTGCGCCTCGCATCTCACGCACAGGCACGACCAGGCCACTGTCCTATAGCGCACCTGCGCCTCGCATCTCACACACAGGCACGACCAGGCCACTGTCCGCTCCTGACACATCTCAGGAACAGGTGTGACTAGAGCGCGCCTGTGCCTCGCATCTCACGCGCAGGCACGACCAGGCCACTGTCCGCTCCTGACACATCTTAGGCACAGGTGTGACTAGAGCGCGCCTGCGCCTCGCATCTCACGCACAGGCACGACCAGGCCACTGTCCTATAGCGCGCCTGCGCCTCGCATCTCACGCACAGGCACGACCAGGCCACTGTCCGCTCCTGACACATCTCAGGCACAGGTGTGACTAGAGCGCGTCTGCGCCTCGCATCTCACGCACAGGCACGACCAGGCCACTGTCCGCTCCTGACACATCTCAGGCACAGGTGTGACTAGAGCGCGCCTGCGCCTCGCATCTCACGCACAGGCACGACCAGGCCACTGTCCGCTCCTGACACATCTCAGGCACAGGTGTGACTAGAGCGCGCCTGAGCCTCGCATCTCACGCACAGACACGACCAGGCCACTGTCCGCTCCTGACACATCTCAGGCACAGGTGTGACTAGAGCGCGCCTGCGCCTCGCATCTCACGCACAGGCACGACCAGGCCACTGTCCGCTCCTGACACATCTCAGGCACAGGTGTGACTAGAGCGCGCCTGCGCCTCGCATCTCACGCACAGGCACGACCAGGCCACTGTCCGCTCCTGACACATCTCAGGCACAGGTGTGACTAGAGCGCGCCTGCGCCTCGCATCTCACGCACAGGCACGACCAGGCCTCTGTCCGCTCCTGACACATCTCAGGCACAGGTGTGACTAGAGCGCGCCTGCGCCTCGCATCTCACGCACAGGCACGACCAGGCCACTGTCCTATAGCGCGCCTGCGCCTCGCATCTCACACACTGGCACGACCAGGCCACTGTCCGCTCCTGACACATCTCAGGCACAGGTGTGACTAGAGTGCGTCTGCGCCTCGCATCTCACGCACAGGCACGACCAGGCCACTGTCCGCTCCTGACACATCTCAGGCACAGGTGTGACTAGAGCGCGCCTGCGCCTCGCATCTCACGCACAGGCACGACCAGGCCACTGTCCGCTCCTGACACATCTCAGACACAGGTGTGTCTAGAGCGCGCCTGCGCCTCAAAACTCCCTCACAGCCAAGCCACAGTTAGCTCCAAACACTTCTCAGGCGCAGGCACGACCAGGCCACGTGTGAGGTCCTCAGACATCTCAAGCACAGGCACGACCAGGCCACAGTTAGCTCCAAACACTTCTCAAGCGCAGGCAAGGCCAGGCATCTGTCCGCTCCTGACACATCTCAGACACTGGCACAACTAGGCCACCTGTCAGGTCCTCACGCACTTCACCAACTCTTCACACATGGAACAACCACACACACTGACATACCAACATACATTCAGGTCCGCCTGTAGCCGCCCTGGTCGGTTCTTGCGCTGCGCCTGCGAGGCAATACTGGGGGTATTGCTCACGTGGTGCACACTATACAAATGCTATAACATGACATAACGTTGTGCTCATAAGATGTATAGGCTTGAGTGACACAGGCGGTATATGCAGACAGATATAAAACAGTGTGCGCAGCACGCAGGACGCCTGATTTATTTTTTACGCGCAGATGCGGCACGCCGCCTCTCTCCGTTGTCTGTGATTGTTATTCAGCGTTGAGGCCGGTGTTCTGGGGGGGGGGGGGGGGGGCGGTAAGACAGCCCGAGGATCAAACCTCCGGGACCGGGGGGCCTCATTACACGGGTTCCTACAGAGAAAGGCACCGCCGGCCCTGCCTTCAGCAATCCATGGCCCTCTGAACCCGTCCACCCTCAGAGCCATGTAGAAAGGACGCGGCGATAACGAGGCCGGGCCCTGGACACGGAGAGGGACGAGGGAGGACTGCTTAGCAGGCACCGGGGTGCGGAGGGATTCCGGGGGCGCTGCCCTGGGCTTTAGAGCTACCGTCGCGTGATGTGCACTGAAAACCAAGGCTGTGGAGGCCAGAGGCGGAGCGGGCTACGGGGAAATCAGGGGGGTGCTTGACTGGCAGCAGCCTGAGGGGCTGGGACAGGGTCTGTCACATGTCAATTGGGTCTCCAGGGCTGCGACTAAGTCAGTCCAGTACAGGGAAAGACCGAAGGGTTGGGAAAGAGTCAGTCACGCGTAACATGAAGTATAGCGTGACCAACTGGCGTGGGTGCAAATTCAGGATGGTGAGTGCAAAAATTCATGACAAAGGGTCAAAATTCAGGACACAAATTCAGGAAAGGAGCTCAAAATTCAGGACAAAAGGTTCGTTTTACAGACACATCGAAGAGGTCGTGCAATAGTATATACGAAAATAGACAACCCCTTAGGTACAAGTGAAAAGAAGTTTATATTAGGTTGAATTCAATTGTGCACTTCATGAGCAAATGTGCAGGTCTTTTTGTGGTAACAAATCCCCCCCCCCACACTTTTCCAGCCTCCCAGGGAAACGCCCTATGCCTGGTCCGGCCAGTCTGGCCTGGCGCCCCTCCTCTTCACACAGACCCTCTCTCATGTGTATTTCATTTCTTTTATAGTGCTACTCATCCCAAGTATGTGGGGTAGGGTGTCGGGTGCGTTACATCACACACAATATTTAGAGACAATGACTCGTATAAATGTGAAAGTCACTCTATAGGAAATGTACTTAAGATAATGGGGGATACAAAGTGTAATCACTCTTTCATCCATCATTCAGTCTTTCACCATTCATTCTGTCCTTCCATCTGTGTGCCCATCCATATCAATATTCAATCATTTGCAAACCTATCCATCATCTATTCTTCCATCCATCCATCATTCCACTCATCCATCCCTCCATCCACCCTTTCACTCATCCATCCCTCCATTCATCCTTTTCCCTTATCCAGCCGTACACTCATCCATCCACTCTTCCACTCATCCATCCATTCACTCATCCATCCAGCCATCTACCCTTTCACCCATCGAGCAATCCTTTCACTTACTCATTCATCCACCCAGTCACTTATCCTACCACCCATTCAGCCTTTCAGTGATCCATCCATCCCCCCTTTCTCTCTCCATCCTGCTGTCATTTAGTGATTCATCCTTCCATCCACCCATCCATTTACTCATCCATTCACTCATTTATCCATTGACCCTATCACTCATCCATCCACTCTTTCTCTCATCCATCCACACTTTCACTCATTCACTCATTCATCCATCCTTTCTCTCATCCATCCAACTTTTCACTCCTTCACTCATCCATCCATCCATTCTCTCATCCATCCACCCTTTCACTCCTTCATTCATCCATCCATCCTTTCTCACCCAACCACCCTTTCACTCCATTATTCAGCCATCCTTTCTATCATTCATCCATCCTATCACTCCTTCATTCGTCCATCTACCCTTTCTCCCATCCATCCACCCTTTCACTCCTTCACTCATCTATCCACCCTTCTGTGCATCCACTCTCCCTTTCACTCACTCATCCAGACTTACATCCACCCTTTCACTCATCCATCTATCCATCCATTCACCCTTTCACTTATCAGTTAATCAATCCATCCATCAGTTCACTCATCCATCCACCTATTCAGTTGCCTGTCATCCACCCTTTCACTCATCCATCCATCCTTTTACCCGTCCCTCTACCCTTCCATCTACCCTTCCACACATACATCCATCTTTTTACCTTTTCTCTTATCCATCCTTCCACCCACTCATCCCTCCATCCTTTATCTCATTATCCATCCACTCATCAATTCATCCATTAATTCATTCATGCATTCATCTATCCATTCATTCATTCACCCATACATCCACACTTTTTATCATTCACCCTTCCACTAATCCATCCAGCCATCCCTTCACTTACACACCTTTTCACATTAATTATGAGATGAGCCTTTGTCTACTGAGTTGCAGACAGAAGAGACCCATCAAGGACTTCACCCCTGCTGTAGTTCCTAAAGCAAGAGGTGGGGCGGGGGAGGGTTCACTATGCCCCTGTACATAGGCCATCTGAAAAAGTGGAATTCATGAGTCATGCATGATGCACAGTGCCACTGTGACATGGTGTTGTTTCCGGGGCTTTAAGTAGGATGAAAAAACTGTGGGGTGGGGGTTGGGTCTCCAAAGGGGGTGTTCGATGTAATTGAGGGCATGGCTTAAAAACACCTAAGCTAAAAATCTGTGCTTAGCACAGTGTGCCACCCGACTGGTAATTTGCTGCTTTTGTCATTGCATCCAGATATATAACACAAGCAGTGTTACACCTACAGGCCAGAACGATTGACTTTATCAATGGTTGCATAAAATAAAAAAAGCAGCATCCATGGCTTTGTTGAATATAACATAGAAAATGTATCAATTTTAAAACGATGAGACAGTGAAAGACCCATAACCTTTTTTAGGTCTCGCGAGCCAAAGACTCGAAGAGACATTTTGTATGTGGGATTTTCAAAGTGCTACCCACAGTTTTGGCTGGCCTAAACCTTGAGTGCACGATCACATGCACGTGCACAGCTGCTCCCACTCCCCCCTCCCTTCTCTATAGCTTTCTTTCACTTTAGCCGCTTTGACCCTTACATTCCCCCCTCCCTTCTCACCCAGCCCTTTGATGCTCTGCTCGATTACTTTCACTTTCGCCGCTACAAACCCTTGCATTCCCCCTTCCCTTCTCACCCAGCCCTTTGATGCTCTGCTCGATTACTTTCACTTTCGCCGCTACAAAATTTTCAAGCCTTTTACCGCCTTTGATTTTCTTTTATTTTGCTGAGCCTTGATTCATACGCGCTTGTTCCGATTTCAAGGGAAGTCTTACCCATCTTCAACTAACAGCATGCAGCCAAGCGTGAAGGATTATCGCTTGTACTTTCATTTCATATCATCTACAGCGCGTGTCCTCTAACGCATGTAAATAAATGTAAAGGCACGATCAGACAAACGGTAAGGATAATCGCTTGTGCTTCCATTCAACTTTGTCTTCAGCACGTGTGTTTGTCAGTGCGCAGCAGATTTTCATGTATCCTCGCTCATGACTATACATCAACGCTTGCATCATGTTTCTCCATCTCTCCCTTCCTCCTATGTTGTCCTTAGTTAACTTTACATCACTCTCTGCTCCTTTGCCACACACTCATTTGTCCTCAGTGTATCGCCTTCATGCTTTGCTTCCACTGATAGCATAACATAACATAGTATAGCATAACAAAACAAAGCATAGCATCACAAAACATAGCATAGCATAACAAAACAAAGCCTAGCATAGCAAAACACAACAAAACATAGCATAGGATAACAAAAAATAGTATAGCATAAAAAACACAACAAAAAATAGCATAGCCTAACAAAAAATATCAAAACAAAACATAGCATAGCATAACAAAGCATAGCATAACAAAACAAAGCATAGCATAGCATAACAAAACATAGCATAGCATAAGAAAAAATAGCACAGCATTACAAAACTCAACAACACATAGCATAACAAAACATAGCAAAACAAAGCAAAGCATTGCATACCAAAACACAACAAAACGTAGCATAGCATAACAAAACATAGCATAGCATAACAAAACATAGCATAGCATAGCAAAACAAAACATAGCATAACAAAAAACAAAACATAGCATAGCATCACAAAACATAGCATAACAAAACATAGCATAACAAAACAAAGCATAGCATAACAAAACACAACAAAACAGCATAGCATAAAACATAGCATAGCATAACACAACATAGCATAGCATAACAAAATATAGCATAACAAAACATAGCATAACATAACAAAACACAACAAAACGTAGCATAACTAAACACAGACACAGGGCAAAATGCAAAGTACTGTGGTGGGGGAGGGAGGGGAGCGCGCACAAGCCCAAAGACGTGCAAGCCCGCTGCATTCATCAGCTTTTGGATGTTATAAAATCCACAGTAGTTTAATACACCATAACATAGCATAACATAACAAAACATAGCCTAGCCTAACATAAAATAACAGCATAACATAACAGAACATAGCCTAACATAACAAAACATACCATTACATAACATAATAAAACATATCCTAGCGTTGCATACCATTGCATAGCATACCATAACTTAACAAAACATAACATAACATAACAAAACATAGCCTCGCCTAACATAACATAACATAACAAATCATAACATAACATAACAAAACATAACATAGTATAGCATAACATAACATAGTATAGCATAACAAAACAAAGCATAGCATAACAAAACATAACAAAACATAGCATAGCATCACAAAACATAGCATAGCATAACAAAACAAAGCCTAGCATAGCAAAACACAACCATTGCATATCATACCATAACTTAACAAAACATAACATAACATAAAAAAACATAGCCTCGCCTAACATAACATAACATAACAAATCATAACATAGCATAACAAAACATAACATAGTATAGCATAACATAACATAGTATAGCATAACATAGTATAGCATAACAAAACATAACAAAACATAGCATAGCATCACAAAACATAGCATATCATAACAAAACAAAGCATAGCATAGCAAAACACAACCATTGCATAGCATACCATAACTTAACAAAACATAACATAACATAAAAACATAGCCTCGCCTAACATAACATAACATAACAAATCATAACATAGCATAACAAAACATAACATAGTATAGCATAACATAACATAGTATAGCATAACATAACATAGTATAGCATAACAAAACATAACAAAACATAGCATAGCATCACAAAACAGCATAGCATAACAAAACAGTATAGCATAAAAAACACAACAAAAAATAGCATAACATAACAAAAGTATCAAAACAAAACATAGCATAGCATAACAAAGCATAGCATAACAAAACAAAGCATAGCATAGCATAACAAAACATAACATAGCATAACAAAACATAGCATAGCTTAAGAAAAAATAGCATAGCATAACAAAACTCAACAACACATAGCATAACAAAACATAGCAAAACAAAGCAAAGCATTGCATAACAAAACACAACAAAACGTAGCATAACAAAACATAGCATAGCATAACAAAACATAGCATAGCATAGCAAAACAAAACTTAGCATAACAAAACACAACAAAACATAGCATAGCATCACAAAACATAGCATAACAAAACATAGCATAACAAAACAAAGCATAGCATAACAAAACACAACAAAACAGCATAGCATAAAACATAGCATAGCATAACAAAACACAACATAGCATAGCATAACAAAACATAGCATAAAAAAACATAGCATAACATAACAAAACACAACAAAACGTAGCATAACTAAACACAAAATAGCATAGCATAACAAAACAGAACAAAACAGCATTGCATAACAAAAAATGGCATAACAAAACAAAACATAGCATAGCATAACAAAGCATAGCATAGCATAACAAAACATAACATAGCATAACAAAACATAGCATAACAAAATACAACAAAACATTAGCATAGCATAACTAAACAAAACATAGCATAGCATAAAACATAGCATAACAAAACAAAACATAGCATAACAACGCATAGCATAACAAAACATAGCATAGCATAGCAAAACAAAACACAGCATAACAAAACACAACAAAACATAGCATAGCATCACAAAACATAGCATAGCATACCAAAAAATAGCATAACAAAGCATAGCATAACAAAACACAACAAAACAGCATAGCATAACAAAACACAACATAGCATAGCATAACAAAATATAGCATAACAAAACATAGCATAACATAACAAAACAAAACGTAGCATAACTAAACACAAAATAGCATAGCATAACAAAACACAACAAAACAGCATAGCATAACAAAAAATGGCATAACAAAACAATACATAGCATAACAAAGCATAGCATAACAAAACATAACATAGCATAACAAAACATAGCATAGCATAAAAAAACAACAAAACACAACAAAACATAGCATAACTAAACAAAACACAGCATAGCATAAAAAACATAGAATAGCATAGCATATCAAAACAAAACATAGCATAACAAAGCATAGCATAGCATAACAAAACATAGCATAACATAGCAAAACACAACAAAGCATAGCATAACACAACACAACAAATCACAGCATAGCATAACAAAACATAGCATAGCAAAACAAAACATAGCATAACAAAACAAAGCATAGTATAACAAAACACAACAAAACATAGCATAGCATCGCAAAACATAGCATAGCATAACAAAACAAAGCATAGCATAGCAAAACACAACAAAACATAGCATAGCATAACAAAACATAGCATAGCATAACAAAATATAGCATAGCAAAACATAGCATAGCATAACAAAACACAACAAAACATAGCATAGCATAACAAAACACAACATAACATAGCATAGCATAGCTAAACAAAACATAGCTTAGCCTGAAAAACATAGAATAGCATAGCATATCAAAACAAAACATGGCATAAAAAAGCATAGCATAGCATAGCATAACAAAACATAGCATAGCATAGCATAGCAAAACACAACAAAACATAGCATAGCAAAACAAAACATAGCATAACAAAACAAAGCATAGCATAACAAAAAACAACAAAACATAGCATAGCATCGCAAAACATAGCATAGCATAACAAAACATAGCATAGCATAGCAAAACATAGCATAGCATAACAAAACATAGCATAGCATAACAAAACACAACAAAACATAGCATAGCATAACTAAACAAAACATAGCATAGCATAAAAAACATGGTATAGCATAGCATATCAAAACAAAACATAGCATAAAAAAGCATAGCATAGCATAACAAAACATAGCATAGCATAACAAAACATAGCATAGCATAGCAAAACACAACACAACATAGCATAGCTTAACACAACACAACAAATCACAGCATAGCATAACAAAGCATAGCATAACAAAACACAACAAAACATAGCATAGCAAAACAAAACATAGTATAACAAAACAAAGCATAGCATAACAAAACACAACAAAACATAGCATAGCATCACAAAACATAGCATAGCATAACAAAACACAACATAGCATAGCATAACAAAAAATAACATAACTAAACAAAACATAGCATAGCATAACAAAACAAAACATAGCATAGCATAACAAAACATAGCATAACGACGCATAGCATAACAAAACATAGCATAACAAAACATAGCATAACAAAACACAACAAAACATAGCATAGCATAACAAAACATAGCATAGCATAACAAAGCATAGCTAAACAAAACATAGTATAACAAAACATAGCATAACAAAACACAACAAAACATAGCATAGCATAACAGAACATAACAAAACATAGCAAAGCATAGCATAGCAAAACAAAACATAGCATAACAAAGCATAGCATAACAAAACACAACAAAACATAGCATAGCATAACAGAACATAACATAACAAAACATAGCAAAGCATAGCATAGCAAAACAAAACATAGCATAACAAAGCATAGCATAACAAAACACAACAAAACATAGCATAGCATAACAAAACATAGCATAGCCTAACAAAACATAGCATAGCCTTGTGGAAATATGGATTTTTCTGGTCAGTTATGTCCCCTATCTTGGACCCCAACGGTTCTATGTACATGTCACAAGTACATGTATGTTCCCTCCAGTTCCAGTTATGAAGACGCAAATACATGTGCGTCCACCGTCAACATGTCCTCTGTCAGATCCGCCATGAATAGGCCGGATATTCCATTCCTAAATATGAAAGGCCACCGGCTTTATATGGTTCACTTATGCCATTTTACAGTCCAGGCAAGTAGGCCCTGATTCTGTCATCAAAACTCCTCTTGCCTTCTCCCTCTGAAAGCTCCAGTCTGAGCCTGCATCTGTGACCATGAACTTTGTCTCATTCTCTGCGCGGCTCACGAAGCCTGACATCAGCCTATTCTCTGCCAAGAACTGTATTTCACCTTCGAATTATCTGCTTCCCCCTCAGCCGATGCATTCCTGCCTAGTAGTTTAAGTAAACATTCTTCCAGTTACCAAGCAAAAGGCCCGGCTTCTCTGTCCTCATGCAAGTAATTCATAGCCCTGTTACCATGGAATAATTCCTACCCCCTCGCATTCAGTGTAGACACTTAGACGCTTGTACACGCACGCACAGTCAGTATAGAATAGATTCTGTCCGAGAGTCCTTCTTTT
Organism: Triturus cristatus; assembly: GCF_964204655.1. Classification (NCBI taxonomy): domain Eukaryota; kingdom Metazoa; phylum Chordata; class Amphibia; order Caudata; family Salamandridae; genus Triturus; species Triturus cristatus. The sequence continues at coordinate 893,779,673 of NC_140586.1, forward strand.
GTGGATAACATAGTTCTTTAAACATAGGATGTTAGATATGATTTGGGATTAGGTTGACTTGACCCCCCAGACTTTCCGTCTCCACATGTAGAGCTAATGTCAAGTCCCCTTCACCCCCTAGTTACACGTCAATTACACGTCATGCTGCTGCGCGCGCATCTATGCCAAATATTATCTTATAGATCCACCTATGTATGACATCATAACCAATTATGTTCCTTTTTACTCATTATTACACCCATTTTCGGTTACGCAGTTAAAACGTCAATTTCCTTATCAATTGTTACGCCTACTGTATTCGCTTCCTTGCAGGAGCACACAAACCATGTGCTTATTTTTCTAGTACATTAGATCCCGTAGCTCAGGCTTTGCCTGCGTGCCTGAAATCAGTAGCAGCGACAGCTTTAGCAATCAGACAAAGCGATGCCATAGTGTTAGGACATCCATTGACAGTTCAAGTACCACACGCAGTAGAGGTTCTTGTGAATAGAACGCAAACACAACACTTGACTATAGCGCGACTTACAGGGTACGAACTTACATTGTTTCAGCCACATATAGAAATCAGACGCTGTAACACATTGAATCCTGCCACACTTTTACCTGTAATCGGAACAGACCCACTAGCTCATGACTGTATTGAAGTTATTACAATAACGACAAAACCCAGACAAGACTTAACCGATGTCCCATTGTCAGATCCAGACCTGACATTGTATGTAGATGGTTCATGTATGAGAACAAGTACAGGAGAGTTAGTGGCTGCTTACGCAGTCACCACAGGTACTGAAGTCATTGAAACTAATCGTATAAATACTTTGTCAGCTCAAGCCGCAGAGCTTATCGCTCTGACACAAGCCTGTATTCAAGCCACGAATAAAAAAGTCAACATATACACTGACTCACGTTATGCATTCGGAGTTGTACATGACTTCGGCGTGCTGTGGCGAGAGAGAGGTTATTTAACTTCCCACGGTGCCCACATTCAGCACGGACCCCTCATTCATGCCTTATTAGATGCAATACATCTACCCACTGCAATATCAATTATGAAATGTAAGGCTCATACGAAGGTTACTGATATCATTTCCCAAGGCAATGATCTAGCCGACAGAACAGCTAAACAGACTGCTCAAACTCAAACCCCCGACATGACAAAGACAATAGTCCCGACACCGACACATTGTATGACAGTTAAAGATCCTACTCTTGACGTAATTGACATACAGACACATGCTACACCAGACGAAATAAAGAAATGGACTGAATTAGGAGGGATTCAAACGGACCAAGGATGGATGATGAAGGAAAAGTCTGTATGGTTCCTTCCTGATTCAATGGTCCAAGTTATAATTAACACTATACATAGTCCAGCACATCTAGGAGAAAAAGCTATGCTAGACAGCATTCAACACATTTGGTTCAATAAACATTTACGAGCAGCAGCCAAACAAAAGGTCCGTACCTGTATGATCTGTTGTCAGTTCAACCCAGGAAAAAGCGTTCCCGTAGAACAGGGTGGATTTCATACTCCTAATCATCCTTTTGAAGTACTCCAGATGGACTATATCCAGATGGAACGATGTCGAGGATTCAAATATGTTCTCGTAGTTGTTTGCGCTCTGTCCCGTTGGACGGAGGCATACCCGGTTTCAGATTACACTGCCCCGACTACTGCCAAACAGTTGGTTCGAGAATTCTTCCCACGATACGGTTTACCACGTGTTGTTCACTCAGATAACGGCCAGCCGTTCTCATCCGAATTAATGAAACACGTTTCACTTCTGTTAGGATATCAGTGGAAATTCCACTGTGTCCGATACCCCGAGGCAGCAGGTCTCGTAGAAAGACATAACCAGATACTGAAAATCAGAATGTCCAAAATATGTAGAGAGAAAGGTGTCGACTGGGTAGTAGCGTTACCAGTTGCACTCTTTTACATGAGAATGGTAGCACACTCTCGAACAGGGCTATCCCCGTATGAGGTGATCTTCGGCAGACCACCGAATATGTGGGGGACGCCTGTACCACGCAAAATAACTGATGTCGACTGTAATATGCTGACAGATTACTTGGCTTCCTTGATGTCTGCACTACAATCTTGTCGTTCACAGGTAGCTGCAGCCTTTCCCGACAACACTGAGGTGAAACCCCATGACGTTGTTCCGGGTGATCTTGTCTTTGTGAGGAATTTCGACCGAAAGACTCAGCTGGAGCCCAGGTGGAAATCACCCAAGTTGGTCCTGCTGACCACAAGAACAGCCGTGAAGATCGAGGGCCGCAAGGGCTGGATTCATTCAAGCCATATCAAGAAATTTCATGGACTATCCTCGGATATAGACATTGTGCCCTGCACTCCCTCACAGACTGATTCAAAACTTCCTTTGGTTGAAAAAACTGAAACCGAACTCTATAAAGTAAAATTGAGGCCTAGAACGTCAGACAATTTGATTGTTTAAGTCCTCTCCAAGGTGAAGCGGTTGAATTTGTCTCTGACATGTATCATCTAGACCTGAATCATGGACAGTCGCGGAAAATGTTGAAACGACAGGCGTATTGTAAATCACTGCGTAGCCACTGCATAGTGACATTATTAATTTTGTTTTTATTGAGTCTTTTAATAATTATTACTAGTATGTTGTTGCACATATATTACCCTATTTCTAGACATGTTTATAATGTTGCTGCTGAACATTCCTTTAGTGACTTACCTCCGCATGAATTGTCTTATAGACTTGCGCTGCGCAATAACACTTTCATTAGTATGTTACATCATTCCCATCAGACTAGTAATGCCACTAATTGTTGGGTGTGTGGCCGACTCCCTCCCTATCAGAATTATGAAGGAGTCCTGCCTTTCTTTCCACACCCATTTACACATAATGGCTCCTGTGGAGCATGGTTCAGTTTAATCAATTCCATGGACTCAGACACAGCAGTTTACCAAGATCATTGGGTATGGGGAAACCTGAACCTAGTTTTACTCAAGGTCTGCTACCCTGACAAGGAGGGTCGCCCCAAAAGAACAGGAACTGATCTAGAAAATGAAGTATATGGATTAGGTAATTTTACACCTAATCTCATGATTCTAAATGTCGTATCCGAAATTGAACTAGTCTTACCCACCATGTCAGTATTCCCAGCGAAGGGTGAATTGTGTGTAAGAAAGGTTGGTTCCATACATATGGGCCATAGTAAATGCACTACTATAGTAGAATTCAGTGATCAAGGCAAATCTTCATTTAGAGCTTCTCGCCACTCCTACTTTATATGTGGTCAGACTGCATATATGCGTTTACCTCTAGATTGGGATGGTACCTGCTACATTGCATTCCTTTTGCCACCTGTTTTCCTAGCTCCTCCTGATTATTACAGAAATATTCATTTAGTACACAACAGAGAGCGGAGAGATCTCCCCATTGTCGATTACACTGAGACGGCATGGGACAAGTATGTAGATTTTAATAAAGGTATCTTTCCCTATATAGGTACTGTTACTAATAGTAAGCTGATACGTAGATTAACTAGAACCCTTGAAGCAGTAGTGAACGAGACTATTTCCGCCTTAGGCAATTTAACGGAAGAGCAGTCTGCTATGCGGATTGTTGTGCTTCAAAATCGTCTTGTCCTTGACGTCATCCTGGCTAATAGGGGCGGAGCTTGTAGGGTCATCGGATCAAGCTGCTGCGTATTCATACCAGAAAATTCGCCATCTGTATATAAAGCCATCACTCGCCTTCATAAGATTGTAAACCAGATACACCAGAACCCAGGCACTTGGACTTGGTCCAGTTGGTTTTGGAATGTGGTATCAGCCTGGGGATGGAGAGTTTTATCCTTCCTAGGTATTGGCCTTCTCATACTATTCAGTTGCTGTCTATGTCTGCAATGTGGACCAGCGATTTGTGGTCTGTGTGCCACATCGTGCATTCCACATCAAGATTTTCATTCAAGATCCCGGAAGAAGAAAGAAGAACAAATGATGCTATATGAACAGATCAATGGATTAATGAAGATTGATATCTCTTGAAGGGCAAGTAGGGGACAAGGAGGGAATGTGTTACGCCTACTGTATTCGCTTCATTGTAATGTATGTACTATAAAAGTTACTTCTTGTCAATAAAGTATGTACTTCACTTCCTGAACCCCCGTGGTGATGGAACTTGGAGCATCCGATTATAATCGATCACTGGAATAAAGCCCATTCCGAACCTCTAATATCACGGATTCTGCCTCTCATTTTACTGAGCTATTTTATAATGTTTCCGTATCAAATTCAGTCCCGGTAAAGGAATTTTTATTTACCACATGATGGCGCCCGAATAGGGACACTTTCTCATCTCACGCGCCGGCGGTGAGTAGCAGGCCCGGTCTCCTGCCACAGCTGGACGGACAATAACGCGTACCAGCAGGATTTCCTGTATCTCCCTCCGGTCAAGCGGGGGCGACTGAGACTGCGATCAACACCCAGACGAGGCGGTGAGAAGTGCGAAGTATCCCGACCAGAGCCTAGCTGAGAGAGCAAGATCCGAGGTATACAGAGACCCACCAGTTCGAAGTCAAGCCCAGTTTCCGACGAGTCGAGTCGAGTCCAGTCCGGTTCAAGTTCAAGTTACCGAGGCCTTCTGTTTCCGAAGCTACCCGGTGAGTACCATTACTGGGGAGGCATTTCTGACGTGCACATAGGTTGTGCCGGTCAAGACGGGTTTGGGTACACAAATCCGGTCTGCACTGTTTTAGCAGTGTATCTGTACTGTTTAGCAGTATATCAAGTATTCCGAAGTATCTAGTTAGTGTCAAGAATTAAGCATGGTGATTAGTTATGCAGACGATCATCATTGTTGTTTCAGTTAAAGGTTTAATGTTTTAATGTTTAATGTGTTAAACGTCCTGCATATTGTGGTATGAATGATTGTTCATTATTGTGCTTTTGTATTAAGTGTGTTCAAGATTAAGTATCAGATCAGATTGTCAATATGCCGCTCTTTTCGAAATTAAGACAGATCACTACTAGAAAAGGGGTACTCGAAGAAGCCGTCCCTATTCCTCCTAGGGACACTCCAGGGCATTTCATGTATCACAAACATGGCTAAGACGCTATATTATTTCTTGATTTATGGGTAGACTACACCAAGGGATTACCAGAAAGTCAGAGATGGCCCGCAGCGGGGACCTGGGATGCAGAGTGCATCATGAAAGTCGAGGAAGAGTTATGGAAAAGGAAAGTCAGACAGTCACAGAAGGACGCCGTCGAGTTATGGCGTAAAGAATCTCATAGACGTACAGAAAAAGCACGTAGACAGGAAGAGAAGAGTAAAGAAAGTTCAAACAAAGATCGAGAAAATCTATTAATTGAGGAAGGTATCCGAGTGAAATCAGAACAAGTAGACAGACAAAGAAATGCCCTTATGAATGGTATGTATCCCCTTCTAGCCGAAGGATTACCTAAGGCTACTCCAGAGATACCGAAAGACTTGCCACCCCCATTATTCCCGATCAAGGTACATCCTAAGGGGCATCCTAGAACCGCAGAAGATGTTTTTCTTTCCTCATATTTAGATGACGCAGCTCCCGAGTATGCTAATTCCGCCCCACATAGACCGCATACCAGGGAGGTCCAACGCCAAGACCCTGCACCCGTATCCCTACAGCAACAAATCGAGTCACAAGTTCAGGCAAGCACATCTGTTTCTGCATCTGTTCCTACAGGTACTTCTATAGCTGTGTCCACACCTATAGTTGCTGTGTCACGTTCGACGAATCCTTTCACACCCGACGCCCCAGATGGGGCCACGGGAGGTGCTACCAATATTTTTTCTACGCCACCTAGAATAAATAAACTTACTTTTCAAGAGTCAGCGCATACACGTACACCCAAATTCGTAAGTGCCCGTGCGCTTAAAGAACTTCTTGTAGATTGTAGATATGACCCGGTGCCCGGTATAGAGGACGAAATGATCCTGGCATCATTGCGTATCAGACGAGCCGCAGTGTATTTAGCGAAGTTACCAGGAATGACTGCGCATCTAGATAATATATACCATTTTGTCCAAACAGGGCGAGATCCAGAATGTATTTACAGAGCTATGGAATACCAGAAAGTAGAGATACAGGGGGAACTGTTACGTTTCCTCATAAACTGTGTGATCAGAAATCAAGACCGACCGGGGGTAGATCCGGATGCAATGCAAATTCTTACAAGGTGGAGCCAGAATATATCAGAAGGGAGACACGATAAGCAAAATTGTATAATAGCCATGTGCCGAAAGATCCGTAAAGAAATAGAACGCCTACACGAAGAGAGATTAGAGGCAGACGAGTTCGAACAAAGCGAGGAAGAAGGGTCGGGACTGCCCGCAGGACAGTCGGACACCATAGCCTATGTAGGTAGAGGAAGATCTTGTAATAGGAATCAGACTAGATGTCATACTGACTCAATACGTCCGATATGTCCAGATAATGACAGGAATTTCCAAATACCTATAATTAATATAAGGTCTAACGAGCATTCGTTCCAAACCGCCGACAAACTACTCCGAGAACGAAGGGGTTATCATTTTCTCGATTCTATGGATGAACAAGATTTAGCAAGGGCAGCTGTCCATTGGGTGGACAGTCCTGGAAAATATAGTGATGATACAGTAGTACGCACATTTTTGAATCTCACCCCAGATGAACAGAGGTTAGCTGGGATTTATATGATTCAACAACTCATTATACTATATCGGAGTCAGCATTCGGACCCTGGTCCCTTACCTGACATATTGACTGAATTGCTTATGAATAAATGGAGAGGTCCAGGTACTAAATTAATTAAAGAAATTCTAGAATCAAGAAAGCAGTATATTCTTTTTGTATGCTCAGAGCATGTCTCATTGCCCGTCAAGGAAAGAACCACGTATCACATGGATAGACAGAATCCCTTACGAGAAGTGCACCCAATAAAAGGCGAGGACAACGAGTTTAGGCGCGTATTTGTATATACGCCCATATCAAAAATAGAATTGTTGCAAATGAAGAAAGTGGTACCCAGTCATGACAAAGATCCAGCGGGTTTTCACCGAGAGATTAAAGACATGTTACTCATGGGAGAGTATACCTATCCCGACATTATGACAATATTAAAGGTATTGATGCCTGCTGGCATTTATGAAAAACTCAAGGAAAAAGAGTGGGAGGTAGGAGACCAAAAGATAGAATGGTCAGCATTAGAAGCAGAAGAAAAGGCCCGAGGTCCAGGTTCGGGGCTTGGGGACAAAACTAAAGCACTACCAGGTCTACTAGTACAGGTACTGCCACGTTTATTAACTACGAAAAAGGAAGATTGGGGTACAATTTCAGCCTGTAAACAGAAGCAAGATGAAGACACTAGTGATTACTATGCCCGATTCGAGAAATGTTTTGGTATAAATAGTGGCATAAAAGCAAGTAGCGAATCATACCCGCATCTGTTTGTAACAAAATTAGTGGAAAATGCCCTACCCCCAGTAAAGAATAGAGTATTAAAATTCGAGAGTACCTGGCAAGGTAACACTCCATCACAAATGTTACAAATGTTACAGTACCATCACAATAGAATTAGAGAGGAACAAGAACATGAACACATGAGATTGCAGATCTCCCGAGGCTTCGCCGGGAGCAACGGTGTTTCTTTTACTTCCCTGACGTCTTGTTTTAATTGACTTGTGCCTACCTGCGCATTTCGCTCAGCGCTCAGGAACCAGCGCCTGCAACTTCCTGGCTGCCCCTTCGCCTGCTTTCACGACCCAGACAGCCAGACCGCCTCCGCTGATCGCCCCCTCCTTGCCTCGCGTGGGGAGTGGGACGGGCGGCCAGTACACCTTGGGCGGGTCTGGGCTGGGCGTGCACTACTCTGGCTCCTCCCCCCCTGGCTAACGGCTTAAAAGGCTGACAGTGGGCTACCTGCAGTGATTGCAGATCTCCCGAGGCTTCGCCGGGAGCAACGGTGTTTCTTTTACTTCCCTGACGTCTTGTTTTAATTGACTTGTGCCTACCTGCGCATTTCGCTCAGCGCTCAGGAACCAGCGCCTGCAACTTCCTGGCTGCCCCTTCGCCTGCTTTCCCGACCCAGACAGCCAGACCGCCTCCGCTGATCGCCCCCTCCTTGCCTCGCGTGGGGAGTGGGACGGGCGGCCAGTACACCTTGGGCGGGTCTGGGCTGGGCGTGCACTACTCTGGCTCCTCCACCCCCTGCCACGCCCCACTCAAGACTCCCCCCACATGTGTCCCTATATAATCACTTCCCCTCACCGACGGCGCAGCGGGCGGGCGCGACGAAGGCGCGCCGAAGTTGCGCCTAAGTTAAGCCCGTCTGCGCCCGTCCGCGGCCGACCGGGGCCAGGGGCACAATACCCTGCCCAAATCATTTCTTACACTCCTTCCCAGCTTCACAGGCTACAGGGTCCGTGGGTTCTATCTGCCTCCACACACTCACGGATATCCCAGCTAGATTTATCCCCTCCTTCTCACTGTTCCTGTTCATTCACTTTTCCTATCCCGGTCCCCCCTTCCACAGAAGCCGTCAATACTGCCCCAGTTAAGACCCTTAAGGCGTATTATCTGAATACCAGATCGGCGGTGGCTCATTCACATGAACTATCAGTGTTGTTAGATCATCATGCACCAGATCTTCTCCTTTTAACCGAGACATGGTTCTGTGATGACTCCCTACCCACCTTGCTAGCTACATTGCCCGCCCCCTACTATGCACTTCGGGCCGATCGTTCATCCGGCAGAACGGGGGGTGGCGTCGCGGTCATTGCCCGTTCTGATCTTCCATTTCAACTGCTCTCTTTCCCCGAGATTGCCACCACAGAGTATCTTGCTATTCGAACCACGTCCACATCCCCCCCTCTCACCTGTCTTCTCATTTATCGACCTCCCCAGTCGCCTCTACGATTTCTCCCTGATTTCCAGGAGGTGTTAGCCACCCTCTCTGTCAATAACTCTTCAGTGTTATTACTGGGTGATTTTAATTTCTGGCCCTCCGACCCAGCAGAGTGTTCATCTTCTAGAGAGTTTTCAGACACACTTTTATCTCTTAATTTTGTTTCTCACGTATCTTCCCCAACTCACGTCAAGGGGCATATCTTGGACCAGATTTGGTCCTTGAACTGCCCTGTCGACTCCCTTCTTATCTCTCCTTGCACTTGGTCTGATCATCACCTGATTTCTTTTGTTCTTCCTATCAGTTCTCCAGTTAGGGCTCCCCTTCCTAATAATGTCTGGGTCCGCTCGTGGAGTAGAGTTGACCCGGCGAACTTGTCAGCTCTTTTAAGTGCTTCCTATCCCGTCTTACACGGGCTTTCCACCTCGGCTCAGGTTAATAGCATTGAACAATGGCTCTCCTCAGCCAGTGAGTCCATTGCCCCCTTGAAACGTCTGACTTCCAAGCGAGAGAAAGATGCCAACCTGTGGTTTACCGATGACTTGAAAATCATCAAATTATCGGTACGCCGTGCTGAGAGGGCCTGGAGGAGAAACTATTGTCCCATCTTAAGAGCTGATTTTACCACCCTTTTAGCTCAATATAAGAATGCCATCTTGGCCGCTAAAACGGCCTATTTCTCCTCCAAGATCCTCACAGCCGAGAACCAATCTAGGGAAATTTTCTCGATTGTTCAGAACCTAGCCTTTTCAGATCGTACCTCTCTTAAGCCCTCTCCTTCCCTTGCCCTTTGTCACTCTCTGAACAGCTTTTTCATTGATAAAATTGCTGCCATTAAAGCTAATATCGCTGCACCTTCCCCGTCCTTTGTTGATCCTCAGTGCCCTCCTTCCCAAGGACAATTAAACTCTCTCCCTCTTCTGACCAAGGAATCCTTCACATCCTTAATCCCCCTTGTAAAATCTGGCTCTCCCCTTGACACCTGTCCCGCTCAAATACTTCGTCATATTTACATTTCTTGCCCTGATCCTCCCCTTCACTTACTAAACAGTTCACTCTCTCAGGGGGTTGTTCCCAACCCCTTGAAATCAGCTATCATTTTACCCATTTTAAAAAAACCTGGCGCAGACCCCTCGATCCCAGCCAACTTTCGCCCCATTTCTCTCCTACCATTTTTGGCTAAGGTGCTCGAGCGCCATGTCACCAGGTCTCTGAGCACCTTTGTGGAAGAAAATGGGGTATTGGCTTCTCGCCAGGCTGGTTTTCGCCCCGCACACTCTACGGAGTCCGTAGTTCTTTCGGTCCTTGACAACCTCAGGGAGGGGAGGGACACCAATCAATTCCAGGCACTGGTCCTCCTCGATCTCTCTGCCGCCTTCGACACGGTGGACCATACCATCTTACTTTCCCGTGTCGCGGCGGCGGGGATCGGGGGTACGGCCCTGGTTTGGTTGTCCTCCTTCCTGAGGGACCGCACCCAGGCAGTTCGCCTGGGTGACTTCACTGCGGACTTTCGGAAAGTTCTGGGCGGGGTCCCCCAAGGCTCCTCCCTTTCACCTCTTCTGTTTAATCTTTACATTTCTCCCCTCATTTTTTCTTTACAACAAATGGAGGTCTCCGTATACAACTATGCGGATGACCTCCAACTTGTCTTTAATCTGTCCTCTTCTTCTGCCTCTATCTCTAATTTCCAGTCCACTATGATTTTCATCAGGGACTGGATGGATTTCAACCACCTGAAACTCAACCCTGATAAGACCGAGTTGGTGTTGACGGGTGGTTGTTCCAGTCCCTGGTCTTCACTCTTTTGGCCCCCTTCCCTTGGTCCCTCTCCGGTTCCCTCTACTTCGGTCAAAACCCTTGGTATTAAACTCAACTCTCACCTTACCCTTCACTCCCAGGTTAGTTTTGTGGTTTCTTCCTCTTTTCTGTCTCTTCGCACCATCCGCAGGGTCTCTCGATTTTTCACCTTTGAGGCCTTGAAGTTGATCGTCCTTGCGATGGTCATCTCCCGCCTGGATTATGGCAACGCCCTATATGCAGGTATACCTGCATATAGTCTCAGGCGGTTGCAGATGATCCAAAACCAGGCGGCTCGGCTGGTCTTTAACCTTCCTAAACCCTCACATGTCACCCCCCTTCTGAAACTGTTACATTGGCTTCCGGTTCGGGAACGTATCCAATTCAAGCTTGCATCTATCACTTACCAGGCTCGATTGGGTACGGCCCCTGCATTCATTTTTTCAGAGATTATCCCCTACTCGCCAACTAGGGAGCTCCGATCTTCTTCCCAATCCCTCCTGATAGTTCCCCGGTTTCGCCGGAAAAAGTGGGGGGGCTCAAAATTTGCGACCCTTGCCCCAACCCTTTGGAACTCATTACCCCTTGATCTCAGATCCCTAACCCCATATTCCCAGTTTCGAAAGAAACTTAAAGCCTACTTCTTCAGCAAAATTTTCATTTAATCCTCTGTTACCCGACCTCCCTTCCTTGCCTATTGAGGAGATCTGCCAGTTACAGCGCCATGAAACCGCTGGTGTAAGAGCGCTATATAAGAATTTTCAAACTCAAACTCAAACTCAAACTCAGACGCATGAAAGACACAAAAATGAAAATGCTAGTTTCCCAGACAGTTCCAGCTGAAGGACATAAAAAGGGTATGACACATTCCGATTCAGCAGGACCTGTAAAAGGGACATGCAATTATTGTAAAAAGCCAGGTCATTACGTACACGATTGTCCAGTTTTAAAACATAATATCGCCATAGGTAAAACACAAGAAAGATCACGGCCACTAAGACAAGATCAGAATGAACAAGGAGCTATGCAGCATGCCCAGGCCATGCCAGCCGCACAACAGCCAATACAGTTTGTGCCAGCTGCACCACCGTTGCCTGTTGCTGCCACACAGACAACAACACGACAAATGTATCAGACTGCACAGTATGAATATCCTGAGTATCAGCGTTACGCATGAACTAGCCTAGAGAGGGAAGTTGACTTACCCCTTATCGAGATTCCTGTAGATCAAGAAGGACCTTATGTACATAGTGAATTATTAGGCCAAGATAGAAAATTTTTACTCGATACAGGGGCAAGTCAAACAACTATAAAACGTAGTGAAGTTCCAGGGGCACCCCTCTCAGGCTCTCAGAATATTTCCCTTGGTTTTTCAGGAAAACCTATTGTTAATGAAGTATCACAGCCTCTTCCACTTACGATAGGACCTCTGACCCGAACTACAGATTTATTGCTTACTAAATCATGTCCAGAAAACTTGTTAGGAATAAAAACGTTGAAAGCTCTAGGAGCCATAATATGTTGTTCTCCGGAAGGTGTAAGGTTGTTTTTACGTGATTTTAAAGGTCACTATGTGTCTAGAGACATGGATCCCCGACTGCAGACTTTACCTACACATCTATGGGCACAAGGCCCTACTGATGTTGGTTGCATGAATATTACACCATATCGAGTCACACTAAAGGCAGGAGTGGTGCTACCACGAATGCGACAATACAAGTTACCACCAGATGCTGTAGTGGCTTTACTACAAATCATTGACGAGCTAATTGCCCAAGGAGTAGTTGTAGAAACAGACTCCAATGTATGTAATTCACCGATAATTCCGGTTCTTAAACGAACAGATCCTACAGCCCCGCCAGTATATCGATTGGTTATTGATCTGCGCGAGTTAAACAAATGCATTGTGCCACAATTTCCTGTGGTCCCAGATATCTCGTCATTATTGACAGCTATTGATTCCGAAGCAACATTCTTTACTGTAATTGATCTCAAGAATGCCTTTTTCAGCGTCCCAATAGATCCGGAAAGCCAATATTTGTTCGGATTTAGTTTAAATGGGCGTAGCTTTAAATTCTCCCGCGCACCTCAAGGATTTACAGAAAGCCCCAGCATCTATAGCCAAGCACTGAAACGAGAACTTGACAGTATCCACATGCCAGTTAACACTGCTCTGCTTCAATACGTCGATGATCTGCTGATCACCGCGAGAAGCGAACCGGAATGTGAAACAGCATCACTAACAGTTTTACAATTTCTAGCCGAAAAGGGGCACAAGGTGTCCCCTTCTAAGCTGCAATTCTGTGTCCAGCGAGTTGTTTATCTTGGACACTCGCTGTCCAAGGAGGGAAGGCAGCTTACACCCGACCGCATTCAGTTAATAGCTAACATGTCAATACCCAAGACACAAAAGGAGGTACGAGCTTTCATAGGCCTCACTTCATATTGTAGGCAGTGGATCCCTCAGTACGCATTTCTAGCAAAACCACTCATTCAGTTAACCACACAGGAGGCAGCCACACCGACTGTTCTCCCTTGGACTCAGGAACACACACAAGCTTTTGAAAGCTTAAAGAAAGCTTTATGTCAAGCACCCGTTTTAGCAACGCCATGTTACAGAAAACAGTTTACACTCTTTGTTACAGAACGCGAAGGTACTGCCTTGTCAGTACTCACACAGGAACAAGCAGGAGCACACAAACCATGTGCTTATTTTTCTAGTACATTAGATCCCGTAGCTCAGGCTTTGCCTGCGTGCCTGAAATCAGTAGCAGCGACAGCTTTAGCAATCAGACAAAGCGATGCCATAGTGTTAGGACATCCATTGACAGTTCAAGTACCACACGCAGTAGAGGTTCTTGTGAATAGAACGCAAACACAACACTTGACTATAGCGCGACTTACAGGGTACGAACTTACATTGTTTCAGCCACATATAGAAATCAGACGCTGTAACACATTGAATCCTGCCACACTTTTACCTGTAATCGGAACAGACCCACTAGCTCATGACTGTATTGAAGTTATTACAATAACGACAAAACCCAGACAAGACTTAACCGATGTCCCATTGTCAGATCCAGACCTGACATTGTATGTAGATGGTTCATGTATGAGAACAAGTACAGGAGAGTTAGTGGCTGCTTACGCAGTCACCACAGGTACTGAAGTCATTGAAACTAATCGTATAAATACTTTGTCAGCTCAAGCCGCAGAGCTTATCGCTCTGACACAAGCCTGTATTCAAGCCACGAATAAAAAAGTCAACATATACACTGACTCACGTTATGCATTCGGAGTTGTACATGACTTCGGCGTGCTGTGGCGAGAGAGAGGTTATTTAACTTCCCACGGTGCCCACATTCAGCACGGACCCCTCATTCATGCCTTATTAGATGCAAAACATCTACCCACTGCAATATCAATTATGAAATGTAAGGCTCATACGAAGGTTACTGATATCATTTCCCAAGGCAATGATCTAGCCGACAGAACAGCTAAACAGACTGCTCAAACTCAAACCCCCGACATGACAAAGACAATAGTCCCGACACCGACACATTGTATGACAGTTAAAGATCCTACTCTTGACGTAATTGACATACAGACACATGCTACACCAGACGAAATAAAGAAATGGACTGAATTAGGAGGGATTCAAACGGACCAAGGATGGATGATGAAGGAAAAGTCTGTATGGTTCCTTCCTGATTCAATGGTCCAAGTTATAATTAACACTATACATAGTCCAGCACATCTAGGAGAAAAAGCTATGCTAGACAGCATTCAACACATTTGGTTCAATAAACATTTACGAGCAGCAGCCAAACAAAAGGTCCGTACCTGTATGATCTGTTGTCAGTTCAACCCAGGAAAAAGCGTTCCCGTAGAACAGGGTGGATTTCATACTCCTAATCATCCTTTTGAAGTACTCCAGATGGACTATATCCAGATGGAACGATGTCGAGGATTCAAATATGTTCTCGTAGTTGTTTGCGCTCTGTCCCGTTGGACGGAGGCATACCCGGTTTCAGATTACACTGCCCCGACTACTGCCAAACAGTTGGTTCGAGAATTCTTCCCACGATACGGTTTACCACGTGTTGTTCACTCAGATAACGGCCAGCCGTTCTCATCCGAATTAATGAAACACGTTTCACTTCTGTTAGGATATCAGTGGAAATTCCACTGTGTCCGACACCCCGAGGCAGCAGGTCTCGTAGAAAGACATAACCAGATACTGAAAATCAGAATGTCCAAAATATGTAGAGAGAAAGGTGTCGACTGGGTAGTAGCGTTACCAGTTGCACTCTTTTACATGAGAATGGTAGCACACTCTCGAACAGGGCTATCCCCGTATGAGGTGATCTTCGGCAGACCACCGAATATGTGGGGGACGCCTGTACCACGCAAAATAACTGATGTCGACTGTAATATGCTGACAGATTACTTGGCTTCCTTGATGTCTGCACTACAATCTTGTCGTTCACAGGTAGCTGCAGCCTTTCCCGACAACACTGAGGTGAAACCCCATGACGTTGTTCCGGGTGATCTTGTCTTTGTGAGGAATTTCGACCGAAAGACTCAGCTGGAGCCCAGGTGGAAATCACCCAAGTTGGTCCTGCTGACCACAAGAACAGCCGTGAAGATCGAGGGCCGCAAGGGCTGGATTCATTCAAGCCATATCAAGAAATTTCATGGACTATCCTCGGATATAGACATTGTGCCCTGCACTCCCTCACAGACTGATTCAAAACTTCCTTTGGTTGAAAAAACTGAAACCGAACTCTATAAAGTAAAATTGAGGCCTAGAACGTCAGACAATTTGATTGTTTAAGTCCTCTCCAAGGTGAAGCGGTTGAATTTGTCTCTGACATGTATCATCTAGACCTGAATCATGGACAGTCGCGGAAAATGTTGAAACGACAGGCGTATTGTAAATCACTGCGTAGCCACTGCATAGTGACATTATTAATTTTGTTTTTATTGAGTCTTTTAATAATTATTACTAGTATGTTGTTGCACATATATTACCCTATTTCTAGACATGTTTATAATGTTGCTGCTGAACATTCCTTTAGTGACTTACCTCCGCATGAATTGTCTTATAGACTTGCGCTGCGCAATAACACTTTCATTAGTATGTTACATCATTCCCATCAGACTAGTAATGCCACTAATTGTTGGGTGTGTGGCCGACTCCCTCCCTATCAGAATTATGAAGGAGTCCTGCCTTTCTTTCCACACCCATTTACACATAATGGCTCCTGTGGAGCATGGTTCAGTTTAATCAATTCCATGGACTCAGACACAGCAGTTTACCAAGATCATTGGGTATGGGGAAACCTGAACCTAGTTTTACTCAAGGTCTGCTACCCTGACAAGGAGGGTCGCCCCAAAAGAACAGGAACTGATCTAGAAAATGAAGTATATGGATTAGGTAATTTTACACCTAATCTCATGATTCTAAATGTCGTATCCGAAATTGAACTAGTCTTACCCACCATGTCAGTATTCCCAGCGAAGGGTGAATTGTGTGTAAGAAAGGTTGGTTCCATACATATGGGCCATAGTAAATGCACTACTATAGTAGAATTCAGTGATCAAGGCAAATCTTCATTTAGAGCTTCTCGCCACTCCTACTTTATATGTGGTCAGACTGCATATATGCGTTTACCTCTAGATTGGGATGGTACCTGCTACATTGCATTCCTTTTGCCACCTGTTTTCCTAGCTCCTCCTGATTATTACAGAAATATTCATTTAGTACACAACAGAGAGCGGAGAGATCTCCCCATTGTCGATTACACTGAGACGGCATGGGACAAGTATGTAGATTTTAATAAAGGTATCTTTCCCTATATAGGTACTGTTACTAATAGTAAGCTGATACGTAGATTAACTAGAACCCTTGAAGCAGTAGTGAACGAGACTATTTCCGCCTTAGGCAATTTAACGGAAGAGCAGTCTGCTATGCGGATTGTTGTGCTTCAAAATCGTCTTGTCCTTGACGTCATCCTGGCTGATAGGGGCGGAGCTTGTAGGGTCATCGGATCAAGCTGCTGCGTATTCATACCAGAAAATTCGCCATCTGTATATAAAGCCATCACTCGCCTTTATAAGATTGTAAACCAGATACACCAGAACCCAGGCACTTGGACTTGGTCCAGTTGGTTTTGGAATGTGGTATCAGCCTGGGGATGGAGAGTTTTATCCTTCCTAGGTATTGGCCTTCTCATACTATTCAGTTGCTGTCTATGTCTGCAATGTGGACCAGCGATTTGTGGTCTGTGTGCCACATCGTGCATTCCACATCAAGATTTTCATTCAAGATCCCGGAAGAAGAAAGAAGAACAAATGATGCTATATGAACAGATCAATGGATTAATGAAGATTGATATCTCTTGAAGGGCAAGTAGGGGACAAGGAGGGAATGTGGAAATATGGATTTTTCTGGTCAGTTATGTCCCCTATCTTGGACCCCAACGGTTTTATGTACATGTCACAAGTACATGTATGTTCCCTCCAGTTCCAGTTATGAAGACGCAAATACATGTGCGTCCACCGTCAACATGTCCTCTGTCAGATCCGCCATGAATAGGCCGGATATTCCATTCCTAAATATGAAAGGCCACCGGCTTTATATGGTTCACTTATGCCATTTTACAGTCCAGGCAAGTAGGCCCTGATTCTGTCATCAAAACTCCTCTTGCCTTCTCCCTCTGAAAGCTCCAGTCTGAGCCTGCATCTGTGACCATGAACTTTGTCTCATTCTCTGCGCGGCTCACGAAGCCTGACATCAGCCTATTCTCTGCCAAGAACTGTATTTCACCTTCGAATTATCTGCTTCCCCCTCAGCCGATGCATTCCTGCCTAGTAGTTTAAGTAAACATTCTTCCAGTTACCAAGCAAAAGGCCCGGCTTCTCTGTCCTCATGCAAGTAATTCATAGCCCTGTTACCATGGAATAATTCCTACCCCCTCGCATTCAGTGTAGACACTTAGACGCTTGTACACGCACGCACAGTCAGTATAGAATAGATTCTGTCCGAGAGTCCTTCTTTTGTGGATAACATAGTTCTTTAAACATAGGATGTTAGATATGATTTGGGATTAGGTTGACTTGACCCCCCAGACTTTCCGTCTCCACATGTAGAGCTAATGTCAAGTCCCCTTCACCCCCTAGTTACACGTCAATTACACGTCATGCTGCTGCGCGCGCATCTATGCCAAATATTATCTTATAGATCCACCTATGTATGACATCATAACCAATTATGTTCCTTTTTACTCATTATTACACCCATTTTCGGTTACGCAGTTAAAACGTCAATTTCCTTATCAATTGTTACGCCTACTGTATTCGCTTCATTGTAATGTATGTACTATAAAAGTTACTTCTTGTCAATAAAGTATGTACTTCACTTCCTGAACCCCCGTGGTGATGGAACTTGGAGCATCCGATTATAATCGATCACTGGAATAAAGCCCATTCCGAACCTCTAATATCACGGATTCTGCCTCTCATTTTACTGAGCTATTTTATAATGTTTCCGTATCAAATTCAGTCCCGGTAAAGGAATTTTTATTTACCACAGCCTAACAAAACAACACATAGCATAGCAAAACACAACAAAACATAGCATAACAAAACAAAACATAGCATAACAAAACATAGCATAGCATAACAAAACAAAGCATAGCATAACAAAACATAGCATAGCATACACAAAACATAGCATAGCATAACAAAACATAGCATAGCATAGCATAACATAACATAAGAAAACATAGCATTAAGTTTGATAAACTCATAGTAGCGAGCTAGCTAGCTTTAACGGGCAGTGAGTGTAAGCAACTCCGTAAACCCAGAAGCAGTCACTCGGTCACCTTTGCTCTTGTATTGCAGTGGCTTTGTTTATTAAACAGTGCCCATATTTATACTGTTAGCACTTTACTTGTGCAAATTTCAGGGCTCACAAAACTTTGATGAATCGAAATTCACAACAGAGGCTGTTAAGTTCGTGCTATATAGAACCCTAAGGATAAATAAAAAACATTGCCATTTACAATGTGAATAGCTCCAACAAACACAAGACCTTTTTCAAAGTACAAAACATTGCCATTTACAATACCAATAGCTCCAGCTCCAACAAATGCGAGACCTATTGCATTTCCACTGCTTGTTTAAAAACTTGTTTCACCGCCTTTTCATGAACTGGATTCTCACCTAGTAGCATGGGCGTCTTTGGTCATTTCTTCCACCTGACTGAATGTCCTGCCTTAGACCGGGGCAGGAGGAGGCCCACCACAGGCAGCAAGAGCACAGACTGGCCCATTGTCATTCTGTATGTGGCAATCAGCCGCAGACAGAATGACAATGGGTGGGTTGGGGCTGCTCTGGTTCTCAGAGGAGTAAGAGGTGGCCCCATGGGTGGGTTGGGGCTGCTCTGGTTCTCAGAGGAGTAAGTGGTGGCCCCATGGGCGGGTTGGCGCTGCTCTGGTTCTCAGAGGAGTAAGAGGTGGCCCCATGGGCGGGTTGGCGCTGCTCTGGTTCTCAGAGGAGTAAGCGGTGGCCCCATGTGCGGGTTGGGGCTGCTCTGGTTCTCAGAGGAGTAAGAGGTGGCCCCATGGGCGGGTTGGCGCTGCTCTGGTTCTCAGAGGAGTAAGAGGTGGCCCCATGGGCGGGTTGGCGCTGCTCTGGTTCTCAGAGGAGTAATAGGTGGCCCCATGGGCGGGTTGGCGCTGCTCTGGTTCTCAGAGGACTAAGAGGTGGCCCCATGGGCGGGTTGGCGCTGCTCTGGTTCTCAGAGGAGTTGTCAAGAATTCCTGTCATACGAGGGGAGGAAAACGGTAACCAGCGAAAACGGACTACATCTCCCAGGATGCTTAGCGGTTGAGAGGTTATGTAAACAGGAGAGCTGTTACATAACTCAAGGGAAACTCGCCCTTATGTAAACAGGAGAGCTGTTACATAACTCAAGGGAAACACGCCCTTATGTAAACAGGAGAGCTGTTACATAACTCAAGGGAAACACGCCCTTATGTAAACAGGAGAGCTGTTACATAACTCAAGGGAAACACGCCCTTATGTAAACAGGAGAGCTGTTACATAACTCAAGGAAAACATGCCCTATAAAGGGAGGAACCGGGAGGTACAAGGCTGTCGGATATTGTGTTTACACCGACGTACCTGCTTCGTGAAGAGCAGTGTTCCGGAGTGGTGCTCCAGTAAGGCAAGAACGGAGGTAGGTCGAGTCGTTACTCCCTGGGCCGTGTCTTGCCCCATCGTCACCTGTGAAGGACCCGGAAGCTCTACCGGTCAACCATTGAGCTTCGCTTTTTGACTCGGCTGAGTCCAAGCGCAGTGGCGCTTTTGCTGGTTGGAGTCGTAACTCCCAGCCCGACCAGAGACACAGGGACTGCCAGCTGTAACGCACACCAGGAGGTGTTTGCCGCGTTACAGACTCGGAAGTCCACAGGATCGATCGAGCGGCTGCTCTCGGTTCAGTCTTCTTGCTTGTGATTGGGGTATCGGTGACGCATCACCAGGAGGTGACTCCGCGTCCCGGTGCAGTCTGAGGAAGAGGTTGAGCGGCTGCTCCCTTCAGGTAGAGACCCCGGCTGGGTGTTTCCCTGACTCCTCGATTCTCCCCAACACTCTTCGTGCCCCTCACAGCCTACCGATTGGCATTGTCGGCCATTTCATTTCTGCCCTCTGTTGGCATACGCCGGGATCGGCGTATATGCAGAGGACGGTTAGGACCATCCGTGCTGTGGGCTGGTAACGTACTTAGCCTGGAGGATTCCAGTGACTATAACTTTTGTTTGTTCTTTGTATTTTATTTGCCTTCATTAAAAGAACTAACCCTTCACAAGTGGTTGCGTCCTCATTGTCGTGTCTGTTAAACGATCCTGAGACGTTCAGGGCGTTACAGGAGTAATAGGTGGCCCCATGGGCGGGTTGGGGCTGCTCTGGTTCTCAGAGGAGTAATAGGTGGCCCCATGGGTGGGTTGGCGCTGCTCTGGTTCTCAGAGGAGTAAGAGGTGGCACCATGGGCGGGTTGGGGCTGCTCTGGTTCTCAGAGGAGTAATAGGTGGCCCCATGGGTGGGTTGGCGCTGCTCTGGTTCTCAGAGGAGTAAGAGGTGGCCCCATGGGCGGGGTGGGGCTGCTCTGGTTCTCAGAGGAGTAAGAGGTTGCCCCATCAGGGAGCTGAGGCTTCTGGCAGGGGAACAGGGATGTTCTCCAATGCCCAAAATTACAGACAAAAGGCATCTATAAAAGGGATCGTCACGGACAACCGACGTGAGATCCAAATTACGGACAGTCTGTGAAATTTACGGATGGTTGGTCACCCTAATGAAGTAGGGTTATTCTGGGGCAGAGTCTGTCGCATCTCAACTGGGTCTTCGGGGCTGGGGCTAAGTTAGTCCAGTACAGGAAAAGTCAGAAGGGTTGGGACAGAGTCAGTCACATATAACATGACATAGAGTTACTCACATGCCCCCTGGGTCTAGAGTTACTCACATGCCAGGTGACTCTGCAGGACTAGGGATAATGCCGTCCAGTGCCATGTGAAGCAGCTGGGCTGGGAAACATGGAATACAGGTACCCTGGGGAGGAGTTGGCTGCTTGCCAGGTTAGTCTGTAGGAGCTAAGTTAGTCCATTGCAAGGAAAGGCAGAGGGGTTGGGAAAGAGTGAGTCACAGGTAACATGGAGCAGAGCTACTCTGGAGCAGAGTTTTACACATGCCAAGATTAGTCTGCAGGGCTGGGCCGAAGTCAGTCCTATGTGAAGTAAGGTAGAGGGGTTGGGACGAGTAAGTCATGTGTAACATGACACCTGGGTCTAGAGCAGGGGTCTCCAACATTTTCTGTAATAAGGGCTACTTATGTTCAATGAAAATCCTCCCGAGCTACTAAGATTATTAGAGCTTTAATACTGACAATATCAGACAAGATACCTTAGTGGCCACCCTCTGCAGGATTATCAGCAGTGTTCCCCTCAGTGCACCGGGCACGTCCTCAGCAGTAATGTAAACAATGATTTGTCAATGTGGAATGCCTCTACATGGGTAGTACATACAAGCTGTAGCTGTAGTGTCTCTGTCACCACGTTAATTTTAGTACTGAGTCTCCCCAAATGTCAGCTCATAACTTCTGAAAATATACACATACACACATTTATCCTGAATATACACTTATCAATACATGTATTCAACCAACCAAAAGCTTTACATTCAGTAGGCTGGGCTGCACACAGGAAAGCTACTCATGTGTAGCTGAAGAGTTACAAGTAGCTCACGAGCTACTCGTTGGAGACGCCTGGTCTAGTTACTTGTTTACCAGGTGAGTGAGAACCAGACATTATCATTTGCATGTCAGTTGACTCCAAGAACATGTATGACAGTCAGTCACATGTCACTGCACGTGGTAGGGCTGGGGCAGGGTCAAGTCAGCCGCTTGGCAGCCGAGTTAAGGAGTGTGGAATGTGTATGGGCTGCGATAAAACATGGAATGTGTCATGAAACATGGAATGGGGAATGTTTAAACGCTCCTTTTCAACGTGAAATATGTATAGGTGTCTATGGTCGCGGGATGTGAACAGCATGTTATAGGACGTGGCACATGAAGAATGAAGTGTATGAGGTGAAAAAGAATCGTAGCTCATGAGGGACAAACTGGAGCACATGGTAAGTGATGCTCTGGACGATGGAATGTATAAGCGACGTAGACGACCACTGAATGTGCGGGGGGGTGTAATGGCACGTGGCATGCACTAGAGTTAATATTGCATGTAATGGGATCTGTAAGGGATATAATGATACAGGGAGTATACAATTTCTAGGGCAGTGGTCTTCAAACTTTGTTAGTGCTGGGCCCCAGTGAGTAAACCAATGTGACTGTAGCCTCTTGTGAAATATCTGGCCAAAATGTTTATTGGTGATCATAAAGGGCCCCTGTATTGTGCTATAAATGAAAGGGTGTTTGTTGTGGCTGCAATTTAAAATATCACAACCAACTTGATAGTAAATGTCACAAAACCCTCCTGGAAACATTCAGTGTGGTATGTAAGTACACAGCATGATGGCCCAACCGCACCCTTGGTGTGCTGGTCATACTATCTAACTGGTGACTAGGGGACCAATGCAGTGCTTGTATCAGGGCCATGGAACCCTTTCTACGCCAATGAGTGTGATATTTCACAAAACCAGGACAGGTACAGGAGAGGTAACAGCAGTGCAAGCTTCCCTCACACATGGACTAGGTGCATTATCTTTAACTTGAGGGCAGAACAGGTATATCAAGGGCAGAAGAAACTCAAGTGTGAGAGGAGGGGCTTCCTCCGGGGGCCTCATAACTCCAACATTGTGTCTAGGCAGGCGTGAGAGGGGAGCGGGGGGGCACAGACTGATACTAGACTTTCTCTCATTGGCAATATGTCAGCAAGAGGGTGGGAGCAGAATCCTACTCTGGGGTCATCCTAACCCCAAAAGTATAACAAGTAGAGAGAATTGTGGTAGGTGACTGCTTGGAATGAGGTCTCTTTCATCGTCCCGAACTCCGTGTTCTTTCCCAGAGCATAAACGTACAGTCCCCTCACATATCCTCTGGCTTAGACTTCACAGAGATCTCAACCTGCTCTCTCTTACCATCAGGGTGCTGCTAACAGAGCCCTCAACTTGCCGTCTCATCTTCTTTCTCATTTTGTGGTCTCCTAGCAGTCCCAACATTACCCTCACCTGCCCACCCTTGTCAGCAGATGCACATCAAAGTACTGGGAAAGAAGGCTACCCCCCCCCCCCCCCCCCCAAACCGAGCTGAGGCATAGAGCACGGCAAAGAGAAGTTAAAAAATCAATGACCATTTACCATCTCCAGGAAAGGGCAAATCACATTAAAACTAGGCCTGACCAAAATTTCATTTATGCCAGAGAAATTGTAGTAATTTTGGTAATTTCGCATTACACTTCTGACACAAAAGTATTGAAAATTATGCAAACCATCGGCGTAATTATGAGTAATTTGGCACAAAAATCCTACAGCAGGAGTACAGGAACAACTAATGTAGAGAGCGCAAGCGGCTGCTGCAGTTAGAATAAAGTTGCGATTAGCACTACTTTCTTGGTGCAAAATGCATTCTGCGGTCCATTTTGGAAACAAGAGTGCATTTTGGGCTAAGAAAATAGCACTAAATGTGGGTATAGGCTCCTTGCATTACTCTGCATACACTCACCTAAACTTACCATCATTTTGCTTAATTGCGCTATATTGAGCCCACCTCTAATTAAAAAACTCTCTACAGACCAATGAAATTGAGAATGAGACAAACACAAACCGATCCCCCTCCTATGTGATGCTGATCCCATGAGACAATCCTACAATTTTTACCTATGAGGAACATGGACAGGATCGCCACTTAACATGACCCCACAACACTAGAGTCAACCTGGCAATGAGACCCGCAACAGCCTCTTACACAGATTCATGACCATAAAAACCACAGACGGAACAAGACAGAACATAAACGTCCTCTTGCTCTCTAAACAGAAGACAACACAACACCAGTGAACAAACATTAGCAAGAGAAAAACCCAAAGCCAAACAACAAGTTAACCAAAACCTGCAGAAACTCCTTTAAAATCTACTACCACCCATCCCTATCTCTGCCAAAACATAGTCAAAAGGTTTATGTATAGTTTACTTAAAGAATCTCCTGTAAATGCTCATCTCTGACCTTTTTCCTTCTGTACAAAAAATGGAGCCCTCAAATCTGACCTTATCTTCTTCACACACTGGTCCTCGTGCTGGAGAACTGCGCAACAGCACGTAGCAAAGTCGGCCAACATAACACATGTTCACAGACTATACATCAAACCCTCTCCTGCCTCTAGAGCTGAAGTGTCAATCCTCATCTAAAAGAACAAAAACATCTCATTCCAAGCCTCGGACACTAAACTGGAGACATTAAATAGATAATTTATTTAATTTTCCCTCGTCATCATCTGTTGAAATCTCCCCCCTGCCCCACCTGGCCCCACCGCCCCACTGCTCTTTCCTGCACGGGCTGCGGCTGCTAAAGAGCTCATGTGAGACAATGGGTTGCTGGTTGTAGGGGGGGATTTACGTATGGCAGGGTTTGGCGAGCAAACACAAATAGATTCAACCCAGATCTGTGACTTGGGTAAATATTGTATTTGCTCAGCATTCCATCCATCATCTGTTCTTTTTGCTTTTGTCGCCCTAAGTGGGAAGGGGATGCCCAGACGTGGGTCCCTTCCTCAGTGTGCCACTGAATTCAAGCTTTCCTGGTTGATGAGGGGTGTTACCACAAAACCGGTTCCAGGATGCTTGTTTCCGGTCCAGGAAGGATCTGGCCTGGCAGTTCAGGCTGGACTGTTCCCATGGGGAGCAGGGTCAAGACTGATTTGCATATGGCTGGTCCAAACTGGGGTGGAATAGTGAGCCAATAAAACTATGGATTGAACGCAGATCTGTGACTAGGGGTGAATTTTGATTTGTTGAGTATTCCCTCCATCATCATGTGACCAAAGCACAGGTCCCAAATGGTTTGGACAGAAAGTGGCAACTTCTTATAAGTGGTATTTTCAGAATTGTGATTTAAAATCCGACTTTACCGGTGTTAGAGGACTGGTTCAAGGTGTGGATGCCCCAGGACAAACGTTCCCCCTTTTTGGTTATCGAGAGGGGCGCACCGTTCTCTGGTTCCATTGCCTCTGCCGGGGGCTAGCCCACAGCCTGTGCTCCTTCGGCTGCTCAGCTTTAAAGACCGAGATACAATACTGCAGGAGGCCCGGGCTCACCCTGACCTATGGATTGATAACTCAAAGACAATTTGGTTTCCAGACTACACCAGAGCGGTGCAGCAGCAGAGGATCGGAAGGGCACAGCGTGCCCCTACTTTTAATTTTATGCAATCCGTTCCCCTACTTTTCCGTTTTTACAAATGTGCCCAAGGACGGCTAAAATAGCAAAAGCTTTCAGATAAGGTTCGCCCCTTCGGGGCCGTTCGAGAACGGGCGGGTGCGCAGAGAAGGAAACGGGCTCTGTGTCTCTTCCTTCTTGCCCAGGAAAGACAAGACAGTGTCGCTTCCGCTCTGCCGCTGGCAGCTGCCTCCATCTCTCTCTCCGAGAAAACCGTGACTTCAAAAAGGGTCTTACCCTCTCTTTCCTTTATTTGTTCCCTGGCCTGTGAATTGGATCCGAAAAAGAAAGCAGCCCTTTTGCAGCAAATGTCTGTAATGTATTGAGATGCTTCTCTTAAAGAATTTAGAAGTTCTTTATTTGTAGGCTGAAGATAAACTGCGGGCACCAAGGGCCCAGGAGCTGGAAGACCGATAGAGTTCAAACAGGCACAACAGAGTTCCGAACTAGAACATGAAGGGATCCAATAGCCTTACTAATACCAATTTACATCACAATAGACCTAACTGAGAAGAAATACTGACATAGCATGCCACAATATCTTTTTCTGACATTTTTCTATTCCAAAGGGCAGACTCAGGGCAAAGAGAAAAAAAAGGTTAAAAATACGAAAAATAACTAAATAAAGCAAGTCAGAGTGGTCGCAAAGTGGCCAGAATGGTTTTATTCACACCAAAACACATTAGGGCCCCTTTACAGAGTTTGCTAGTGAAGTGCACTTTTGTTTTGTCGTCTCGCTTTAAACAACTGGGCATATTTACAAAGAAGAGACAGAGCGCAGCGTTGGCCTCCTTGGCTTAATGCCGCGCTCTGCCACTTCTGAAATGCAGGACTGCACCAAATTTACAACAATATGGTGCAGCCCTGAGTTTCCCCCAGCGCTGGTGATAATTTCAGGTGCCTAGCGCCAATGCAGTTACTCTCGCACCATAGTGCAAGGGTCCCTGCATTGAGGGAATGATTGTTTATGTTCAGGAAGGCGTCTCTTCCTGAACATAAACAATCTTAAATGGCAATTTGTAACTTCTATGTGCGCTGCATTGTGCAGCACATATACAAGTTGCAACTCATCATTTTTTAAATGACTGTTTATGTGCAGGAAGGGACATCTTACTGTACATAAACAATAATGCATAGCGGTTTGCTGTTTCTATGTGTGCTGATCAATGTAGCACACATAAAAACAGCAAAAACAAGGAGAAATAAAGCATTTATCCTCATTGCGTCCCGTTAAGACCACGTTGTTCCTGCTTACATTTCACATGCTTTACATTATCTTGCATTACCTATGAGTAATTGCTTTTTGCAAGATGTTATTACTTTTTCTTCAGGCAGCATATTACTCGTCTAGTGCATAATTTGAATTGAGTTGCATCCAGGTGTTTACAGCACAGCACAATTGGGTTATAGCTGAAGGCAGTACTAGTTTCCCTCAGTGGGGCGGTTTGGTGTTTAGACGGGGAGAAGATGTGGCACTATGGCTAGAGCAGCCGAATTTGCAACTGGGGATCCAAGTTCAGCCTTCATGACCACTCCACCAAACCACTCTCCTGAGGGAGCACAATCCCATGCTTGACCTTCGAAGGCCCAGCTAGACTGTCAAAGCCATGCTGTCCTGGCACCAGCAGGTGGACCCTACCAGTGGCAAGTGTGGCAACTAATTTATTAGTTAGAATCATCAGATGATGTGTTATGTGGCAAATATGCCAGTCTTGCGGGCAGGCCTACAAAGCCACACACCCCAGAGTGACAGTGACTCTGTCACTGAGGTCACAGGGCCCTTTAGGTCAGTCCGCCTCACCCATTGGTACCTCCATTGGGCTTGTTTCAGCAGTACTAGTGCAACTCACCAGGGGTCGGCAATGCAGGATTTGCACGCACACCAAACTAAGTTTGCAAACTTCGTGGCCTCTCTGCTCCATGCACAAGCACTTTTAACATGTGCTGCCTGCTTTGGGGGCAGTAGAATTATGCAGCAAGAGAGAACAAAATTATGCCACAGTTTTGACTAAATTATGCAGCAAACAAAAAGGCTGCAACGTAATGCGGTATATTTTCTGATACTTTATTATTTTGACATTTTTATACATACTAAAAGTCTCTGCAAATGTTTTGCCTCATCAGTACCTGTGTAACAGTCAAATGCAGCAGTGAGAACGGTTACCAGTCAACCTTTGCAAAGGGCCCTCCACTTCGCACCAACACAAGTCACATTTGTTAGTAACTTTTGATCCATTTGAGCTACAAACAATTTATTAGTTAGAATCATCAGATGATGTGTTATGTGGCAAATATGGCAGAGTCATAATTAGGTGGAAAACATTTTCAAACTGGGATATTTTGTAATTCATGTTTGAACTGCTCTTGTGGGAAAAGGGAGGAGAAGTGCTGATGACAGAAACTGCACGGCTGAGAGACAAATGGCTTGTTCTGTGATTGGAAATGTATCCCACTTTGTGAATACATTTTAATGTGAATAACTCATATTCAACCTTTATTAAACATGTGTATCCATTGGTTGAATTAAATAATGTAATAAGTTGTAACTGGTCAGTGAAATACCAAGTAACTGGTCAGTGAAATACCAAACACATACTAAAAACTGGGATGTTTTGCTCTTTCTGGCCACACCTCTGGCTCCGCCCACTGACCCAATCCTTGGGTTATTCCTGCCCTCTGATTCTCCACCCACAGTTCCCCTACTTTTTTTTCCCCACTTCGACCACTGGTTGTAGGGCCTTGGTGTTGGACCATGCCACTAGCTCTTTGTTCAAGATTTTTGGGAAACATTTTGCCTCCACATCGAGGAGAGCGATGAGCCGGAAGTTGGCTGGGTTGTTACTTGTACTTGTTTTGTGTATTGGGGTGAGTGTGGCACCTCTCCAGCTGTCCGGCACTGCATTTCCCACATGCAGTTCTTGAAGAGCGGGCTAAGCAGGGCTGCCCAATCCGCTGGAGCAGATTTAAATATTCTCATGGGCATGTCATTTGGGCCTGGGCCCCTGCTGCTCGGAATGAGGCCAGCATACATATAATCGAGTCTTTCCATGGCAATGGTTCGCCCCATTGGAGCCGATTTTCATTGAGGTGATCAACTTCTTACTAAGGCAAGAAGTCCAGGCCACGCCCTTCTTCAGCAGTGCTGCACAGCTTGAAGATGTAGCCCATCCACTGAGCGGCAGAGAAAGAAGGCCGAACTTTCATATTGTTTTCGCTCAATCTGTTTTTGACATGGGTCCAAAATGATTTGCTGGAGCAGAGTTTTCTGTTGAAAAATTCATTGGGTTTTGAAGCTTCAGTTGTCTAAACGTGGTAAAAATAAAGTACTAATTTTAATTATTAATTATTTGTTTTGTGTAAATGTTTTTTTATTAATCAATACGTATGTATTAACAAGAGAAAAACCGACACGAGGGAAACGCTTATATGTTGTTATTGACAATGTGCATGTTTTATTAAATAAACGTTGCTGAGTGCTGTTTATTTTTAAGCACGAAACGCTTTTGAATTAATGCTTTTCTGTGTTGCTAAAGCTAGATAATTGCATACACATAAGGGTATTAGTGGGGTTAACACTGTTTAATCATTATGCTGTGGTAACGTTGTTTTGTCTCTTTAAATTAAGATGGTCTATTGTGGCCTATTGTGGCCTACTAAAAAGATGGCTGACTTTTGAAGCCTGGTTTCGAGTGAGAATTTGTGATGGAAAAGGCCTTGCTGAATATGGACGCGAGTCATCTGTCCACAGTCCTTGCCTGGTTAAAACTTTCCGTGAGGACAGCAGCAGATCTGGGCATGTTTCCAGATGCATTGGGACAGCAGCTTTGGCAGCCTTGGAAAACAAAGGAGCTTTAAAGAAAGACTCTAAGCTGTGAGCTCACCAGAGGAAATATGTGGAAGTTGAGAAGAAACATTTGTAGATTTAGTTCTTGTTCTGTCTTTTTATTTTTGTGACTTTTTCTGAGCGGAGATTTTTCAAAATGTAGCGATGCTACATCCTTTCCTTCTCGCTCTGCTCAGCGGTTCGGCGGATGAAGAGAAAATTAAATGTTTCTTTCCTTTGTTTGAATTATTATAAATATATTAGACCAGAGAGGGTTCCATTCCATTGCGGTTTTACTTTCTTCCCAAACCTGCGTTGGTGAGGATCGATGCTGTAAGGACGGTGACTTGGGAGATTTCTACCGAGAGACTTGTCCTGATGACCCATTCTGACATTTAGCTAGAATAGGTAATTATGAGAAAATGATTTATTCTGATTAATTTCTTTTGACTAACTTTAGATAAAGAATCATAACTTTAATACGGTGTTGGTGATTATTTCTTGTCAATTATTGAGTACTCTATTTGATTATTAATGTATAGATTGTTTAGATTATGACAATTGCAATAGCTAGGTCTTATCGACCTCGGTGTAGGTGTGGGGTTTAGGAGTTTTAGGAGGTTTTCTTTCCACAAGGTTCAATTCTGGTAGAGTATTTGAGTGTATGTTAGTGAAATGGGCCCTAGTGTATGGTGAGTGTATGTGCGTATAACTGTGAAATTACTCTATCCGTGGAAGTAGGGAGATTATATACACCCCAATCTGCATCAAGTTCCTGGTAGCAGAGTGATGATGGTTATTGATGATTGTCTTGATCTGATTAGATTGCTTGTACATTAGCTTATTGATTATTGATTATTGATTGATGTTGGTATATGTACTAATACTATATGTTGGAGTCGTAATGTTGAGTTATATGTAGTGCTTCTGGAACTTGGGAGCTAGTAGCAGTTCCGTAGTAGGGCAGAGGGTAGTATATGCTGCTCTCAGGAAAGACGGGATTGTTGGTCCTGTATGTATGCAGGAAAATTCACATTGTCTGGGTTCGGAATCAGTGACATTGTTATATGTTACTATTAGAGATATTTCTGGTATATGAGGAGTGCGTATGGTAGTGAAGGTTATCTATGAAACTCTGGTTTTAAGTCCCAGGGATCCGTAAGGTTCGCCGTTAAAGCTTATCGCGGGAGAAGTAATAGGTATTCTCTGAGCTTGTTTGAGAAACTTTAGTGTGTGTTATAATTCTGTAGTGGAGCAGATTGTTTGCTGTTCTCGGGAAAAGCAGGATTCTGTGTGTATGTACTATATTTTCTTGTATGAATGTGCGTGAATGTTTATACATTTAGTTGATTGTAAGACTCTTTGGACAAGTCCTAGAGGAAACAGTTAATGAATGTATGTTAGAAGGGCAGAGTAGAGGGATGTGCTACTGTGTCAACGAGAGGTTTCTTGTGAAATAGATTTCTTTATTATTCTTCGGTTAGCGAAGCAGACAATGGAGATGTTTATATGTTGTAACTAATAGATTTTGTAGAAATTTGACACGAAGTCTACTGAGAAATTTTGTAAAGGAGGGGTAGACGACTGACAGGAGACAGGAGCGAGAAACTGCAGCGACTGCTGACGTCAAACAGACCGCGCTCTCATTGGATATTAGATCAGAATAGTGCTCGCGCTGAGATTGGTGCGTTGGTGTGAGCCGCGCAAGGATTGGTGGAGCTATTTAGTGACGTAACGTTCCAGGATTGGTGCGTTAGTGTGAGTCGCGTTGTTATTGGTTGAAAAATTATATTGTGTAGTTGTATTACGGAAGGGATTAGAAAGTTTTGGTAAGTGTTAAAATGTATTACCAAGAGGAGAAAAAGAAAAAATCTTTGTTCAGAAAGATTAAAAATTGGTTCGACATGGATAAAGATGTTAAAACGAGAGAGCGTGAATTGTTACCTCCATCGAAAACGCCTGCATCCTTCATGGCTGCGAGATATGGGTATCATACCTGTATATGGTTGGAGAATTGGGTTAGGTATACCAAAGAAGATGGAGTTTTAGCATTTCCAGAACATGGTTCATTTAATCTGGCCGTGTTGAAAAATTTACGGGAAAAGATGTTATGTCTTGACCCAAGACCAAGGCCGACACAATTCGAGGCTTTAGTGGAATGGGAAGAGGAAGTACATGAGCGAGAGAAACAGAGGTCTGGAGGCAACTATAGGTATATGTTTGGGAGGAGACATGGTCGTGAAACTCATCATGATCGAATGACAAGATGGCGAGATGCTAGTATGTCAGAGGGATTATATCCTGTGAGAACAGTTGAAGAGGGAGCAGAAAGGGTTCCTGAGGCAGAAGTGAGAAGATATGGAGTTAATGAATATGAGGATGAGGTTTTAAATGACATGATTTACAAAAGACCACCTCCATATAGACCGGAACCAGAAGAGAGTACACCAATTGTTTCTCCGATAAGAGATACGCATCGTATCATTGAGACAGAAAATGTGACACCTGAGTTAAGAAGTGGTAATCCTTTCAGGGAGAGAGAAAATAGAAGCAGTGGCGAAAATACGAGAGAATTAGCCAGAACTACATCGGAGTTGACTGAAAAGATCAAGGAACTGACAAAAAATCTAGATGCTGTTACGGTACCAGTAACCATAGGTCCGGTTATGCCTGTTTTTGATAAGCAGAGGAAGGGTGAGAATGGTTTGGTTATTCCATATGTTGGGAATAGATTGACAAGTTTGGCTGGTCCTTCAGGAGATTCAGGAAAAA
This sequence comes from Triturus cristatus, assembly GCF_964204655.1. Classification (NCBI taxonomy): domain Eukaryota; kingdom Metazoa; phylum Chordata; class Amphibia; order Caudata; family Salamandridae; genus Triturus; species Triturus cristatus. Next base: position 893,811,922 of record NC_140586.1, read on the forward strand.
GGGCAGGAAAATTCAGACATAACACCTGTAATGAAGAATTAGAGGAGTCAAATTCAGGACTGGATGCTGGTGAAGCTAGTTGTTCAGGGATGCCAATTTTAGAACCGCAGAAGAAAGTGGTTCCAGTGAGAAAATCTACTGAAATAACAGCTGAGGATTTGAATGAATGGATGAAAGTTCTTCAAAAGAGGGATAAAGATTCACAAGCAATTGATGTTGCTAGATTACGTGTAGAATTAGAAGAGCTTGTTGCAGGGACAGTTCCAACAGAAATTCTAAAAAATCATCATGATGGTGAATTATTATTCATGTGTAAAAATATTACCTGGAGAGCGAGAAATACACATGACAGATTAAGAGCAGTAGCAAATGACTATGGAGTTGACATTGATAAAGTGAAAGTTTTGCAGAAGTCTTATAGGATGGATTTCACAGACAATGATATAGAAAATTTGAATGGCACTGGTAGAACAGGACAGATTAAAGAGATGATCGCTTTATTGCGAAAATGGGTGATGTTGAAAAGTGGAAGGATAGATGGTACAAAAAGAGAGAAGAATCAGGGGATAGGACTTATTCAGCATTTCCTGTGAGAGAAAAGGAAAAACCAGTGGATACTTATCCTATGAGAGAAATACCTGGAGGAGGATATGTACATGTTCCATGGACCAGACAGGATATTTTGTCATTTACGAATGATTTCCCTCGATTGAGAGAAAAGCCCGTCGAGTGGTACAAGCAGGTAGACAGGTTTGTGAAATTGTCTAAAGTGCTGTGGATTGACCTGAATAGTCTGTTTGATATAATTGTTCCAGCAGACTTGTGGGCTGAGTGTAAAATAGTTGTGAGTTGGCCTACTGAGGAATATCCAAGAGATTCAAGAACAGGAGCACCAGATCCAGAAGTAATGAGAAAGTATGAGCAGGTGATTGTATACCTGAAGAATAAAGTACCTCCAAAAGAAACAGACTGGGTTAAAATAGATCGAACACATCAGGAAGCAAAATAATCAGTTCATGCTTTTTACGAGAGGCTGATACTGGCATTTAAACAATTCAGTGGAGATGAACACCTGGGTGACAAGGATTTGAGTCATTTTGTATACAGATTTGTATATGGCCTGAGACCTGAGATTAGTGAAAGAATTCGTGAGCATACTGTGGATTGGCAGAGTAAGAAAATAGATGAGATTCTGAGACATGCAAAATACTTCAGTGATGAGATTGAAGCAAAACAAAGAAAGCTGAAAGAGAAAGCAATGTGGGCACAGGTGAAAGTTGCGGAAAGACAGGAAGCACAGTTGGTGGAACAGGCGAATAATCCAGGAAATAATGCAGGGAATAGACCTAGGTATGCAGGGAAAGGAAAGGGGAATCTTGAGGAAGCAAAAAAGAAGTTCCCATGTCACAACTGTGGCCAACTGGGACATTGGAGATCAGAATGTACTAATCCACCATTAGTGAATAATGAGGGAAACTCCTTGAATCAACAGGTGCAGAACGAGGGGAAAAATCAACAGCAGCAACAGCAGAAGTTGTGAGACAGCAGAGTCAAGAGCCAAAACCGCCCTTGCCGCAGAATAGAGGAGCACAAAAGTATAATCCGGATTCGGGATTCTACAATGATGAGCAGGTAAACAAACCAAGGCGTTCTAACCAGGTACAACAGTACTTGTTAAAGAATGAAGGGAGTGAGTCTGAGGGTGATTATTGACGGTGCCGAGGAGAGGAGGAAGAGTGCATACTTGGTGCAACTCTAGAAATAGACCAGACAGGACCATTTGTGGATGGGAAAATAAATGAAGAAGGTGTTACTTTTTTAGTAGACACAGGTGCGACAAGATCAACTGTCAGGTCAACAGATATTAGAAATCTTCCTCTCTCTGATGAAGCAATCCAAGTAGTTGGTGTAGCAAATACACAAATCAGAACACGTCTTACTGAACCAGTAAGAGTACAAATAGGGAAATTCTCAGATATGCACAGATTTATCGTCTGTGACACAAGTCCAGTGAACCTGTTAGGTAGGGATCTACTGTGTAAGATGAACTGTACAATTTTTTGTACGCCAGATGGAATAGCTTTTGAAACACCAGATGAGGATGTTTTGTACCGAGTGACTCTAGAAAATAGAGAAAGTGAGTTAATTGGTGCATATGCTGTGTTTGATCCAGAGGATTTGCCTCAAGAGCTGAGAGACACAGTGAAAAGGACAGTTTGGGATTTTACTGGAGAGGATGTGGGATTGATGAATAATGTAGATCCTGTGAAAATTTCAGTGAAAGAGGGAATTACTTATCCTAACATTCCTCAGTACAAAATGACACCAGAAATAATTGAGGGAATAACTCCTATAATTGAGAAAATGATTCAGCAGGGAGTTTTGAGAGAACTACTGAGTAGTCCGTGTAATTCACCGATAATGGGGCTAAAGAAGCCTAATGGGAAATTCAGGATCGTACAGGATTTGAGAAAAGTTAATCAAATTGTGGTGGCATGTTGTCCTATTGTGCCAAATCCATCAGTGATTTTGTATCAGATTCCACATGATGCTGAGTGGTATACAGTGATTGATTTGTGTCATGCTTTCTTTTCAATTCCATTGCATCATGACAGCCAGCCGATTTTTGCATTTAGATTTGGCCAGCGTATTTTAGCATGGTGTCGTATCCCACAGGGGTATACAGAGAGTCCTTCAATATTCAATCAGTTATTGAAAAAGTCATTGGAGAGTTTGATCATGCCTGAAAACTCAGTATTAGTGCAGTATATCGATGACCTACTTGTGGCATCAAAGACACGTGAAGCTTGTGAAGTAGATACTATAGCTTTACTGAATCATTTGGCAGATGGAGGGTTAAAAGTATCTCCAGCCAAATTGCAATTTTGCAAGAAAGAGGTGCATTATCTTGGACACAATATTGAGAAAGGTCTGAGAAAAGTGACTGATGACAGGATCAAAATTATCAGGGAAATGAAAGCCCCAAAGACCCAGAGGGAAGTGAGAATGTTCCTGGGAATGGTGGGTTATTGTCGTCAGTGGATAATTAATTTTTCGCTGATAGCAAAGCCACTGATTAAGCTGACTAAAAGTGAGATGACAGACCCATTGGAACTAGATGGAGAACAAAAGGCAGCATTCGAAGAGTTGAAAAGCAGAATGTGTGAAGCCCCTGCTTTGGGTATGCCTGATTATGAAAAGGAGTTTGAATTGTACTGCAGTGAGAGAAATGGATGTGCACTTTCAGTGTTAATTCAGAAACATGGATTACTGAGAAGGCCTATTGCGTACTTCTCATCGACACTTGACCCTGTAGCTGTGGGTTTACCAGGTTGTCTGAAATCTGTGGCTGCAACATGCAGAAGCCTAGAACAGAGTGAGGGAATCATAATGGGATATCCTGTAAGGGTATTCGTACCTCATAATGTGGCAATTCTTTTGACAAGAAGCAGAACTCAGTACATGTCACATAGTCGGTTGACTAAATATGAAAAAGTCATTCTGGGAGCATCAAATGTGACTCTTGAGAGATGTGTGAATGTGAATCCAGCGACATTGTTGCCGGATATTGAAAATGTGGGTGTGAAAACAGAAGATGATCACAATTGTTTGGATGTGCTTGATTACTGTACAAAACCGAGACCAGACATAAGGGATCTTCCCTTGCATGAGAGTGATCATGTGTTGTTTGTGGATGGATCATGCCTGAGGAATGATGAGGGTGTGCTGTGTGCAGCATATGCAGTGTGTAAGGTTTCAGAAGTAATGGAAGCATCATCATTGAAAGGAGTGAAATCTGCGCAAGTTGCTGAAATAATTGCATTGACAAAAGCTTGTGAAATTGGGAAAGATTTGAGAACGACTGTGATGATTGATAGTCAGTATGGATTTGGAGTTGTGCATGATTTTGGCCAACTTTGGCTACAAAGAGGTTTCTTGACGTCGAGTGGGACTCCAATAAAGAATGCTGAAGTGATTGGGAAATTGCTTGAGGCGATACAGCTGCCTAAAGAACTAGCAGTTGAGAAATGTGCTGCCCATGGAGTAGGAGACGATTTTGTGACAGTTGGAAACAGATACGCTAACGACATTGCACAATACTGTGCAAGAAATAATCAATCTATTAATCGGGAACGAGAGAGTGAAATGTCTTTTTGTTCTGTGATGTTTACTAATGTCTTAGAGACATGGGATGAAGTGAAACAGTTGCAAGATGAGGCAGAGGAAGAAGAAAAGAAAGATTGGATTAAGGCAGGTTGTGCCCCGAGAGAGAAAGACCATGTTTGGGTCTATAGAGATGGCAGACCAGTAATGCCGAACTCCATGCTGTCAGCAATGGCAAGGATGTATCATGGCCAGGGACATTTGGGAAGGGATGCGATGATCAGGTCTTTTAAACAGACTTGGTACAATGCAAAGTTCAGGACAATTGCAGAAAGTATCTGTCAAAGATGTTTGATTTGCCAGCAATTTAACACTGGGAAGAAGACAGTGGTGAGTCTGGGAACAATAGGCAGAGAAGGAGGTCCTTTTACAAGAATGCAGATTGATTTCATTGAAATGCCCCAAGTGAACAGACTGAGATATGTACTAGTGGTAGTCTGTTTGTTTTCAAGATGGGTTGAGGCCTATCCGACTAGGAGAAATGATGGAGTAACAGTGGCAAAGTTACTGTTAAGAGAGTTGATTCCTAGGTACGGATTTCCAGTAACGATTGAGTCTGATAGAGGTGGACACTTCTATAATGAACTCATGAGTTTGATTTGTGAAGCATTAAGCATACAGCAGAAGCTACATTGTGCATACAGACCAGAGGCTTCTGGTGTTGTTGAGCAGATAAACGGCACAATCAAGAACAGGATTGGTAAGATGTGCTTAGCCACTGGCATGAAATGGCCTGATGTTTTGCCTCTAGTGCTAATGACTATTAGATCTACTCCAGATAGAACGACTGGTTTAAGTCCGCACGAGATAATCATGGGACGTGCAATGCGACATGCATATGTACCTGTCAATAAGTTGATGACAATAACTGATGACATGATTTTGGATTACTGTAAAGGCCTGGCTGACGCAGTTCATTCTGTGTTTCACCAGATTGGAGAAGAAGCTACTACACTTGAGAAGAAGCAAGCTCATGATCTGAGTCCAGGGGACTGGGTGAGGATTAAGGTGCACAGAAGAAGAAATTGCTTGGTTCCAAGGTGGGGAAGACCAAGACAAGTCATTCTAACTACGACGACTGCAGTGAAGTGTGCTGGTGTGAAAAACTGGGTGCATGCGAGTCATACTCTGAGAGTTCCAAACCCAAAGGATGGGACTGGTAGAGAGTATTTTGAAGAGTCAGATTCCAGTGATGATGAAGACCCAGAACCAGTGAGAAAGGATCAAGGTTCAGGGAAAGAAGCAGAAAAGGCTTCAAGTTCAAGAGAACCATTGAGAATTTCAGAAGGGAGATCTGATTCTGAAAGAGAGCCTGAAGTTCCAAAAAGCAGTGGAGGGAAAAGAAAAGAAAAGAGCAGTTCTACAGAAATTACTCCTGAATCAGAAGAGGAGGAGATTGAAGAACCACTTGAGATTATTTCTGAAGAAGTAGGGTCAGAAGAAGATAGAGAGGGACAGATTGCGAAAGACCCCCGAGGAGGTGTAGGGAACACTTCTAATAAGTTAGGTGAAGGGACAAGTAGACAGCAAGAAGATTGCGTGTCGGAGACCCGAGGAGGGAAAGAAGTAGAAAAGTCTCAAAGAGTGGTGAAAAAGACTGTGGAGCGAAAGAAAACTGCTGAAGAACAAAAGCAAAAGAAAACTGCCGAAGAACAAGAGGCATTTGAAACAGAATCGGATGAAAGTGAAAGTGAAAAATCAAAGGGTTGAGTTCTGAGAAAGAGAACTTGGATTGGAGAAAGAAATAATACAGAAATAAGACCGAAAAAGGTTGTAAGAGGAGATTTTTGGCCTAACAACAGAGTAAAGAGGCTGAGATACAGACTGATAAGAGGAAATACATCGAAAGCTGAACAAGTGAATGAAGTATCGAGTCAAAACGAAGTAAAAAGGAAGGAACAAAAGGAGTCAAGAGAACCTGAGGAAATAAAGAGAATTAGAAGACCCAACCAAAAGTACAGATCACCGGAATGGTCTTATGTGGCACTGTCTGAAGAAAGAGAAGAAGAAACAGTGATTCGAGATAATCCGGAGGGGATCTTGAGAAAAGTGGTTGAGGAAAAGGAAGAATCTGTTGGAATTTTAAAAGTTATCCTGACTGACATTGGAGAAGAATCAGATGCACAGGATGTTGTTGATGATCTGATACAGTTTGATGTTGCTGAAGAAGAAGGAGTGAAAAGTGACGAATATCCAAATTGAGGGAACTGAAGAAATCACTTGGGAAAAGTGAAAAGGAGAAAGTCTGAAATTCAGCTGTCTGAAGTAATCCAAAGTTTGAAGAAATACAGTAGTGGAGTAGTAGAGGCTAAGTCAAAAGACAAGGTCAAAGTAGTAAAATGGCTAACATAGAGAATAACCAAAGTAGATGTGCCTTCTTAAGAAGATGGTGTAGAATGTGCTGCTGCTGTACTGGATTATTAATGCTACTATGGGGTGTTTTAGCTTTATTGGTTACATTTAGAGTTTCAATAGGTACATTTGGAATACATACTGAGAATGAGACAAATGTAGAAAAGAATTCGCAAAAAGTAGTACCAACTAGAATTAGTAATACTTACATGCATAAAGATAGGTCAATTAATGATTTTTCTAGTAATGTTTGTTCAAAATTGTTATACGAATATGTGAAAACAATGGAAGTAAGGGATTGCTACGTTTGTATGCAATTACCTGCATCTGTTTCAGAGGGTGTTACTTATCATCATTTACCAGCTATGTATGGAATTTCTTGTAGTGTATTAAGTATTAGGTCTCGCTGAGCCCCAGCGCTTGCGCTGGCTCGGAGAGACATTTTATAGTTGGGAATTTCAAAGTGCTGCCGTGGCCTAAAGCTTCAGTGCACGTGAACGTGCACGCGCGCAGCGCCATGTGTCTTTCCTCGGCAGCGCGATCACTTTCACTTTCGTGGCCGAGGAAAGTGGCGAAAGCTTGTTCTCTCTCTGCCCCCCTCGCATCCTGAAGCTCATGTCCTTCTTCGTTTTATTGCATTCACCCCTACTATTGGCGGCGATGCCTACATATGAAGGAAAAAAACAGCCCATGCTGTTGGGGCACGTGGTCTGATGCTTACGTTTTCGTAGTGTGAAAGTCAGACACCTTAGTTAAGAATCCATGCAGCTCCAATTGCAAAACTGTGTGGCCCTGGCAAAGTAGTAATAAATCACCCACCATCCTCCCCGCTGAAATTCGGAACACCTCAGAAATACACCGAAACTTTTTTACACGGAGAGTTACTTGATATAAAAAAAAAACCGGCATAGTTACACGAGCACCGCGCACTTTGTACACTCACAGCTACGGTATCTCATTGTACTGGTTCCGGGGCCAACTGAAATTCACGCGTTAAGATAAACGTGGCTATTGTGTAAAAGACCTCATCTCATCAAGCTGTTATATAATGGACGGGGGTTGGGGTGGCGTTACTGACATGGACTGACAGGAGACTGTTTGCAGCAGGCTGTTGGCCCTTTGGTGAGTAATGTGCATGCAGCTCCAATTGCACAAACTGTGTGGCCCTGGCAAAGTAGTAATAAATCACCCACCATCCTCCCCGCTGAAATTCGGAACACCTCAGAAATACACCGAAACTTTTTTACACGGAGAGTTACTTGATATAAAAAAAAACCGGCATAGTTACACGAGCACCGCGCACTTTGTACACTCACAGCTACGGTATCTCATTGTACTGGTTCCGGGGCCAACTGAAATTCACGCGTTAAGATAAACGTGGCTATTGTGTAAAAGACCTCATCTCATCAAGCTGTTATATAATGGACGGGGGTTGGGGTGGCGTTACTGACATGGACTGACAGGAGACTGTTTGCAGCAGGCTGTTGGCCCTTTGGTGAGTAATGTGCTAGGCTGGACCCCTGCCAGGATGCTAGACGCCACATATCTTTTAATGGACCACCTCACTCTCCATGGGACTACCTCAATTGCCCAACAAGGCAGGTGTCCCGTGGACCTGAATGGGCTACCTCACCCTCCTTGGAACCACGTACGTCACTGACCCACCGGTGTCCCGTGGACTTAAATTCTACTACCTCGCCCTCCTTCCATCACCTCATTGACCCGTCAAGTGAGGGGTCCCCAAATACCTCCACTGGTAGCACTTTGCCCACTGCGGTGCTACCTCACCTTCCCTGAATTTTCTCATCCTCCCAAGAAGCTGACTGGCCCATTAAAGTTCACTTAGCCATGATGGTGAAGTCACCTAAGGGGTTAAGTGGCATCCCTGCTCACACCATATATTGAGGGGGCGTGTATTATTAAGAAGCATCTTAAGGGAGAGTGTAAATTGTGTTGACCTTTAAAGGTGAGAGGTCGAGTCAGCCTGTTGAGATAAAAACTTGTGAGTTGTAGGTCACACACATACACAGACATTTGCAGCTAGTGCACAATCCTCTGAGCTAGAAATGTCAATAAAATGGTGGCGAAGTGAAAGTGCGGGTGTTCGCTCAGCTGCAATAGGATGAGATATGCCTTCTATATCCTGACCAAACTTCCCTAAAAAACACGGAGCGACAGTGCCTAGACAGTCCATTTTTAAGTGGCCACACACTGAATTTCGATGAACCTCTCGCACGCTGAATGAAACTCGACGGATGTTGCCAGAGGCCACCTTCATTGGACTATTCCTCACTCGAAGAAAAATTGTCAGAGCGGCACCCACTGCCTCAGTTTTTCCACTTATTAGGTCTCGCTGAGCCCCAGCGCTTGCGCTGGCTCGGAGAGACATTTTATAGTTGGGAATTTCAAAGTGCTGCCGTGGCCTAAAGCTTCAGTGCACGTGAACGTGCACGCGCGCAGCGCCATGTGTCTTTCCTCGGCAGCGCGATCACTTTCACTTTCGTGGCCGAGGAAAGTGGCGAAAGCTTGTTCTCTCTCTGCCCCCCTCGCATCCTGAAGCTCATGTCCTTCTTCGTTTTATTGCATTCACCCCTACTTCTTTCCTATCTCTGCTTACCTCTTAGGCACTACCTTTCCTTACCGCCCTTCCCCTGCTCTCACTCGCCTTCCCTTCCTTCTTCGTCTTCCTCCTCTTCTCTCTCTTGTTTTCTTGCACTTTCATTTCTTCCCCTCTCTTCCTCCCTTTCACGTCCCCCTTTCCCTGCCTGTGCGTACATTCACCTCTCCTTGCCCTGACTGCTCCCTCTCTCCACATCTGCCTCCTCCCCCACGCCCTCGCCTTACATCTCCCCTCCGTGTCTTCATACTCCCTCTCCCACGCCCTCCGCTTCTCCTGCCCCTGACCCGGGCTGCTCTCCTCCCGCCGACCACAGACAGGATCCTCGGCGCCGCTTCCCCCGGCCTTACCTGCGGGAGGGGGTCGGGACAGTCCGCCAGCCTCAAGCTATCCAGTGGTCCCGGGTGTTGTTCCTCATGTGGGACGGAGAGGGGGGTTCCCGGCCGCACAGCCTCCCCCTGTGTGGATGCAGCGATTGATCAGTCCCAGACACGAAAACGCGAATAAATGGCAGATTGCTGGGGGCATTTGGTGCAGATGCAGCCCTGAGTAGCCCCTGGCCAGTGCAGGCCCAGTTTTACTGCTGGCTGAATGCCACATCAACACCCAGCAGCACTCACGGACAGCGGAATGGCACATGCCATATCGCCCCCTTCTCTTACCAGCACTGCACAGCCCAGAGCAAGCAGGTAAGTGATGACGAGGGCACGGATGTGTCCATGGTGGCATGGCTGTCCCAGAGTTTCTTCATTTTCAGGCTCCTCAAGCCGAGGTCTCCACTCTGGGCCTCCTCCCAACCCAATTGCGCTACGCTTTATTAACAGTACTTTGGGCCACACCGGGGGTGTGCTACAGACTAACAGGCAGCGTGCTTTCTATCCACTTCCACTTACCACGCTGGTGTGCCCTTAGCCTGCTTCACTATCGGTGCCATCCTTTTACCTACCCACGTGGGCACTTCATGTACGGGGGAGGACTCTCGCCTCTTGCAGGAGGGTCAGCATAGGCTGCAGGGCCTTAACTTGCGGGCACCATCAGTCATGCTTCTCTCCCGCCGCATTCTCCTTTCTTTAACCTTCCTAGCCACAACGCATCGGCGCCCGGCCTTTGTGCGGGCTATCTTGCGATCCCTTCTTCCTGCTTGTAGGCGTCACCAGGGGGTGCGTGATTCCCTTTCGCCGAGCTTTCACTCCAGCAGTGCTTCCCCCACACTCAACCAGGCATTGTACTGTGTTTTTGTCTGTGTGGGCACTTTAGGTACATGTGTGTCACGCTTCATGCTGTGTGGGTTTCTTTTGTCTGCTGCTGCACTCCACCCCCTCACCCCTTTCAAATACCATCCCGGCTTCGCTCAGTTGGACCCATGGGCTCACCTTATGCCCTAGAATCTGCATGTTATGCCGCATTTTGCAGGGTTAAACTTGTAATAGGCAATAATTATTGCAGACCATATATTCTGATCTCTGGAGTATCGAATCTTATGTGCTGAGTTAATGTAAGTATCCAGTGATGTGAGAGGCCTGTTGTACCCCTGGTTTGTTGCTGGGTGCTGAGTGTGCATTGTGTCTTCATGTTTTTGAGGGGATTGTTAGTCATGAGTGGTGTTGATGTGCAAATGTTGTGCTTTAGTGTCTGGCATTGAGATGCATCACTTGTAATCCCCAAGGACTGTTCAAGAGATGCTCCTCCTTGCCCCCTGAATGGCTCAGTTGTAGGCGTCAAAAGTGCAGGAATGCTCTGTAAGCTTCTCCTTAGCACCTCCATACTATGTAGCACTGTGGTGCATTGGGTGATACCCTCATAGCTGCCAAGTTTCTCAGGTCCATGCGCGATGTGCTGCACCAGTCCATGTTTTCTGGCTTGGAATTCTGGGACTTGTAGTTCTGTTTTATAATGGAATAAACAATACTACAAGTCCCACAATTCAAAGCCAAAAGACATCACTCATGCATGGACCTGGGAGACTTGGCAAGGAATTTACCCTACAATATTGGATGGAATCATGACTTGTTGAGTGCCACCCCTTGCTCATTTAACAGGCCCTATGGGATCTTTGAGTGCCACCTTTTGCTCATTTAACAGGCCCTATGGGATCTTTGAGTGGCACCCCTGGCAAATTTTGCAGCACCTTAGTGCTAGTGTCACTGTGGTGATGAGCACAACCTTGGGGTATTTAGCCACACCCTGGCACAACGTGACAGCAATAGTTTTATTTTAGGTATTTGCGACAGATCAGACATTGCACCTAGAAGCAGCCAAGAACTTTAAAGCGTACATTTTTATTGCAGCAGGAACAGCATCTCAGACATGAGGTCTTGTACCAACAACAGTAGCACAATAGATTGTATAAACCAGGATGTAGTGTGAGGGACATTCGGAAGCAGTCAGTGCAGTGCGCTAACTAGTGCTGCGACAATTTCGTGTTATGTTAGTTTTTTACGAGGCATAGTTGTACAGTTTTCTTTATTTTGTTTTACTTTTTATGAAATTCCAGACATTAGTCCAACTTGAGGCACAGAAAGATACAGTGAGCTGCCCACAAATACATAGCTGTTGGTTCAGTGGAAGAAGGCAGGATTTGAACCCTCCAGTCAAGGTTCAAGTTAGGCCTGGGCGGAGTTTGCTGAATCGCACTATGCAGAGCTCTGCGAAGTGTCGAAAAACTCTGCCTCGCTACGCGGAGTTCTGCGAGCAGCGGAGTGTGCTACGTCGTGCTATTTGCGCTGATTTTTAGCACCAGGAGTTTCTCCTGCGTTGTAAAATAGCATGAACAGCATCATGCGTAGCATCAGAGGGTACTACTTCTATCTGAATCTTGAGTAGATTTTCTACACAAATTACAGCTTCCTCAACACGAGCGGCAGCTTTCTCCACGCGAGCGGTAGCAACCTGCCGCGACCGCCCGCGTTTAGAAATCTCTCCAGGAGGTGGTCTAGCATGCAATTTCTCTCTCTTTTGCGCGAGAAAAAAACGGCAAAACTCCGCTTGCGGAACATAATTGTTTGCCCACCCCTAGTTCAAGTGCAGAATGTTACGGAAATTTCTCCCAGTGGGTGTTCACTTGCTTTGTTTATTCACTACAATATAGCACAGCTCAGAGGCGTGTGGTTGAGATGCAGGGGCCAATTTGGTCTGAGGTTGCAACAGACTAAGATAAGAGCAAGAGAAAGAACAAGCATTGGCATAGCCAATAGGTCTCGCCTTTGAGACATTATAAGTGTTTAGCCATGCAACAGTTAATGTTGTTGCAGTAAGGATATTGTGCTGCATAACTAAATACTTATAAGGTGAAGAGCTCGGTTCAGTCACAAAGCTCTCTGCCTGCAGCTTCCAGACAGTCTGCTTGTTGCATCCACCCTGCCCGTCCTCCTCCCATTCCCTCTCCCAGCAGCTTGTTCTTTGATCTTCTGATAGCGCTCCTACTCTCCATGACCCCCATTGCTCTGGGTCTCTGACAGTCCGTAGTCCGCGAGTATGATCTGTGCCCCCAGCCCCCACAGGCACTACTGCAAACAGTTTTATAACAAACGAATTTCGGAGGAAAAAAAGTAAGATATTTAATTTACTGGATCGAGTTGGTTGTTGCATTTGGTGGATATTTTATTTGCACAGGATTTAAAGGCTAGAGCGTTTCTTCTGTCCATTCATTTACAGCGCTTCATGGCTGCCGCGGTGCTGTTAGACACTGGGAGCTGCAGCAGGGGCTGTGACGCCGTCAGACTTCAGATTTAAGATCAGGATGGGCCCCCCTCTGACACATGCGGTCGAGGGTTCCAGTATTGTCCTGCTATATCTTAATTGCATGATATAGCACTTAGTACCCCTGACGAGGATTCAGCTGTGTCCTCATTTTCCGGGCTCACAGAAGAGGTTTGTTGCCTGCATCTCGGATATCAGATATGCCCTTTTCAGGTGCTCGTCTTATCAAGCATTTGCAATGCAATAGGTCTCTCATTTACGCGAGTTTGAGCTATTAACAATGGAAATAACAATGCTTTTTATTTTTGTTTTTAAAACATAAATAAAAGGCGGAGTCATTTACAATGCCAATAGCTTAAACTTGCGTAATTGCGAGACCTATTGCATTGCAAATGCTTGTTTTATTTGTTAGGGAAAATAGATTATAAGATGTCTAACAAAGATAGTATTTTTGGGCACTTGCCAATGAACAAAGAGCTGAATCCAGCTAAAGAAGCTAACATTTTTGGTGAGATTTTTATTGAAAAAGAAGAATTAACATTAGATTACATTTTTAAGAATAATTTAACTTGTAGTTTGGAAGAAGAGGAGAAAGCTTTCCTGAACATGGTGGAGGAGAGGAGATTGAGCATGCATGAAAAGGCAGGGAAGCATAAAGTGAGTGAGACAATTTGGGACATTGAGATGGGAAAAGAATTGAGAAATGGAGCTAGTCCAACTTTAGCTTTAGATGCACCACAGAAGGGTAAGCTGTGCATTACAAGAGGGAAATCCCAATATGTTACATATTTTGTTGGGACTAGTGAATGTCATGATACATACTTCATTGCAACAGGATGGGGTTTCAGAGGTGGAGAAGATACAATTTTTCCAGGAGTGTATTATGTTTGTGGGAACAAGGCTTATTACAAGTTGCCTGACCATTGGTATGGCACGTGTTATGTGGGCCTGGTTTTTCCAAAGATTTTTCATATAGATAGAATAGAAGATGTAGAACATATTAATTTACTAATGCGCTTCAAGAGGGAAACTTGGTCTGAAATTGTGGGTGACATTTTTGGAGCTTTAATTCCAGCAGTGGGAATTTCTTTAAATGCTAATGGGATTCGGAAACTGTCAACAGTGGTGGATCGCTTATCGACAAATACCGCTGGAGGGTTTCTTTTGGTGAATACGGAATTAATTGCCGTACGTGCTATGTCTATGCAAAATAGACTTGCTCTTGATATATTATTGGCTAAGGAGGGTGGAGTTTGTGGAATGCTGAAAGTTCAACATTGTTGCACTTACATTCCAGATGAAAGTAAAGACCTGAAGGTCTATATCAAAAATATTACTGATTTGCATGAAGAATTAATACCACTTGAAGCTGAAAGTATCTGGACTAAAATAGCTAATAAGGTGATAGCTGTTAAGAGTTTTATTGCAAAAATAGGTAGTAATATTATAGGTAAGATATTGTTTCCTTTAACTTGTATAATTATTGCTTTATTGATATTGAGATTGGTGTGTGTGTGCTGTAAAAACAGGGGAGGGAGAAAGAAGTTAATTAAAAGAAACAATGAAAAGAGAAATAAAAAATTGAAAAGAGAACCACAAGAAATTGAATTAGAAGAATTAAGGGAGAGTGTCTACTTAGAAACAACGAGGGATGATGAAAGAGTGTCTGGTGTGTAGTGTTGTGGAGGAAAAAGACATTTCAAATTTCTCCTAAAATGGGACTAAATTTTCACTAAATTTTTTTTTTGTGTGGATTATTTGGTGATAAAAATCACCAAAGGGGGGATTGCTGGAGCAGAGTTTTCTGTTGAAAAATTCATTGGGTTTTGAAGCTTCAGTTGTCTAAACGTGGTAAAAATAAAAGTACTAATTTTAATTATTAATTATTTGTTTTGTGTAAATGTTTTTTTTATTAATCAATACGTATGTATTAACAAGAGAAAAACCAACATGAGGGAAACGCTTATATGTTGTTATTGACAATGTGCATGTTTTATTAAATAAACGTTGCTGAGTGCTGTTTATTTTTAAGCACGAAACGCTTTTGAATTAATGCTTTTCTGTGTTGCTAAAGCTAGATAATTGCATACACATAAGGGTATTAGTGGGGTTAACACTGTTTAATCATTATGCTGTGGTAACGTTGTTTTGTCTCTTTTAATTAAGATGGTCTATTGTGGCCTATTGTGGCCTACTAAAAAGATGGCTGACTTTTGAAGCCTGGTTTCGAGTGAGAATTTGTGATGGAAAAGGCCTTGCTGAATATGGACGCGAGTCATCTGTCCACAGTCCTTGCCTGGTTAAAACTTTCCGTGAGGACAGCAGCAGATCTGGGCATGTTTCCAGATGCATTGGGACAGCAGCTTTGGCAGCCTTGGAAAACAAAGGAGCTTTAAAGAAAGACTCTAAGCTGTGAGCTCACCAGAGGAAATATGTGGAAGTTGAGAAGAAACATTTGTAGATTTAATTCTTGTTCTGTCTTTTTATATTTGTGACTTTTTCTGAGCGGAGATTTTTCAAAATGTAGCGATGCTACATCCTTTCCTTCTCGCTCTGCTCAGCGGTTCGGCGGATGAAGAGAAAATTAAATGTTTCTTTCCTTTGTTTGAATTATTATAAATATATTAGACCAGAGAGGGTTCCATTCCATTGCGGTTTTACTTTCTTCCCAAACCTGCGTTGGTGAGGATCGATGCTGTAAGGACGGTGACTTGGTGACGGTGACTTGGGAGATTTCTACCGAGAGACTTGTCCTGATGACCCATTCTGACATTTAGCTAGAATAGGTAATTATGAGAAAATGATTTATTCTGATTAATTTCTTTTGACTAACTTTAGATAAAGAATCATAACTTTAATACGGTGTTGGTGATTATTTCTTGTCAATTATTGAGTACTCTATTTGATCATTAATGTATAGATTGTTTAGATTATGACAATTGCAATAGCTAGGTCTTATCGACCTCGGTGTAGGTGTGGGGTTTAGGAGTTTTAGGAGGTTTTCTTTCCACAAGGTTCAATTCTGGTAGAGTATTTGAGTGTATGTTAGTGAAATGGGCCCTAGTGTATGGTGAGTGTATGTGCGTATAACTGTGAAATTACTCTATCCGTGGAAGTAGGGAGATTATATACACCCCAATCTGCATCAGATTTGCTTCTTGTGCTGCTTGGGATGTATATAGATGTTCCAATAAGTGCCATAGCCTCTCGTCCACGCCCTGCGGTTGTCCCTGTTACTGTCACAAAACAAGCATTGGCATAGCCAATAGGTCTCGCCTTTGGGACCTTATAAGTATTTAGTTATGCAGTAAAATATCCTTTATGCAACAACATCAACTATTGCATGGCTAAACACTTATAAGGTCCCAAAGGCGAGACCTATTGGCTATGCCAATGCTTGTTTGAAGAGGTATCAATGTTTTGGTTAACGGCATCATTCAGGATATTGTCCTAGTAGATAGATGAATTGCTCACCAGACTTGCGCCCACCTAACAAACGTGAACAGAGTCAGTCATCAAGTCCTCCATCTTTTCCAGTGGGTAGAACTTGACCATAAAACGTGGAATACAAATTTTTTGGGATCTTTCCATTCATTCAGAATGACTTCCTGAACAAACTGATGAATAGGTAAAGAAGCACAAAAAGGCACCTAAACTGAGGCAAAAATGTGTCTTGGGAAGATGAAGGAACCTCCTACTGAGAGAACCACATATTCTCCCTAACATGGGATAAAAGTTAGGTTACACATTTTTAACAATATATTTTCCTTTGTGCTCCAGCACATCTTGTGCCAAAACTTCCGACTCATTCTAATCAGAAATATCGGCGTTTAGGCTTTCCTGGCAAGCAGCTGGTAGTGAGCTGGCTTCTTCTTTAAATAACTCAGACTTTCCAATCAATTGTGGTAACCTTGCCTCTTCACTCCCTGAGTGTGCCTTCTTAGGAAGGGGTAGGGAGACAAAAACCGGCTGGTAGAAGAACAATGGCTCTTATTAGTGGAATGTTTCCTCATTGTAATCACTACACCATACTCCACTCTATATATATAGAGTAAATGCAGCCAACCTCCGTAAAAAAACCCAGAAGGCAGTTATTCCTGAAGATACCCCATCAAACCTGTTTGCAGCTAATACCCCTGGTAGTTGTACCGGCAGACATTTCATGCACAGCTTAGAGACATCCTTAGAGTGCATGCTTGAGAAATGCCAAATGAAGAGGCCCAGCGTAAATACTCCGTAATGCTACTCTCGGCAACAACAAATGGAAGCTGAACCTGCAGCGCGGTCTCTCAGTGAGCTGGCCACCAGCTCAGTTAAAGCGTCATGCTGCACACATTACTGAAAGGCTGCAAAGCAGGATTCAAGCACATCAAAGGTAATAAAGAACCTGGTCAGTTGTAATGTCCCGATCCCTTGCCTGAAAACAGGGTTAACATGGAGGGCAGTCATGCATCCGTTACCTGGTAGCTCCTGCATCAGATGGGGAACTCGCCCGGAGCCCAGCAGGGGAAGAAATTTCTGCCACAAACAACAGTGGGAGCCAAAAGCCTGGCCGATGCCTCATGCCTCTCTCCTCATCCTTGATCCAATTGACAAGAAACAACAAGGAAGTTAACCGCGAAGTGATCGCGGGGGAAAAATGCTACCGCCGGCCACAGCTTGCACTGCATGTGCGCGAGTTGTGCGCGCAGCAGTAATCACGTCATATGGCGCCTCTGCTCAAGCGCACGCCTGCGCACATGCACTGCAAGCTGTGGCCGGCGGTAGCATTTTTTGAAGCCCTTACTTAAAGTCTTGCCAGACCAGCGCAAGCGCTGGGTCAGGCGAGACCTAAAAAAGGCCCCCATGCCACTTGCAGGGCCCGCTGGTTCAGGCTCCAATGCTTTGTGAATCAGTATGGAAACACCTCCCGATGGGTGACGGTTCGGCTGCAGAAGAGAATTCAGTGTGATCCTTCTAGGCCGTGGTGGAAAATGGCCAAGCTTCCTGTAGGCAAATGAAAGCCTTTTTGCCGATTTCTTCCATCGTGTCTGAGTCATTTTGGCAGGAATTCAAACTACGAATATTGAACGCGTCGAGCGCATTTGATCATCGCGCTTACATTTTTCTGCATTTCTGATATCAAGTTTAGTGTTCCTTTGCATCACCCTTTGATTGAATGGGGCTCAGCAGGAGCTCACGCCGCCAGCACACCCTTCTGTTGGCTGCTTGTTCTATTGAGATTCTGATCGGCTCTACTGAAGGTCGTGGATCTGCTCTCCTGCTGTCAATGTTCCGCTCTCTCCTGCTCTCACATCACCTGCTCTCTCCTGCTGTCCGTGTTCCTGCTCTCTCTGCTGCTCTCACATCCCCTGCTCTCTCATACTGTCAGCCTTCCTCTGCTCTCTCTGCTGCTCTCTCATACTGGCAGCCTTCCTCTGCTCTCTCTGCTGCTCTCACATCACCTGCTCTCTCATACTGTCAGTCTTCCTTTGCTCTCTCTGCTGCTTTCACATCACCTGCTCTCTCATACTGTCAGTCTTCCTTTGCTCTCTCTGCTGCTCTCAGATCTCCTGCTCTCTCCTGCTGTCAGTGCTTCTGCTCTCTGCTGCTCTCAGATCTCCTGCTCTCTCCTGCTGTCAGTGTTCCTGCTCTCTGCTGCTCTCACATCAGCTGCTCTCTCATATTGTCAGTCTTCCTCTGCTCTCTCTGCTGCTCTCTGATCTCCTGCTCTCTGCTGCTGTCAGTGTTTCTGCTCGCTGCTATGCTCAGATCTCCTTCTGTCTCTTGCTGTCAGTGTTCCTGCTCTCTGCTGCTCTCACATCAGCTGCACTCTCATACTGTCAGCCATCCTCTGCTCTCTCTGCTGCTCTCAGATCTCCTGCTCTCTCATTCTGTCAGTCTTCCTCTGCTCTCTCTGCTGCTCTCACATCGTCTGTTCTCTCCTGCTGTCAGTGTTCCTCTGCTCTCTCTGCTGCTCTCAGATCTCCTGCTCTCTCATTCTGTCAGTCTTCCTCTGCTCTCTCTGCTGCTCTCACATCGTCTGTTCTCTCCTGCTGTCAGTGTTCCTCTGCTCTCTCTGCTGCTCTCAGATCTCCTGCTCTTGAACTTGAAGGCACATCTGCAAGCGAGTCCGGAGAAGGAGGCCGCGAACTGGAGATCCCCCCTCAGGGAGGAGAGGGTTTGGATGACTTGCGCAGTTGCCCCTGCGGTGCGCTGGTCGTTCTGTGAGGCCGAACCATCCTGCTTGCTACCCACTGTGTCTCCTCAGATTATATGTGAGTAATCCGAGGTGTTATGCTGTAGTGCGGCCATGTTGCCCGGTCGGGAAGGGCGACGTGGGATCCCCTTATGAGGCGGCCATTTTAGATCTCTGGGGACAGTAAGTGATTGGTGCTCCTATTGGTTGCCCGTCTTCGGGCTGGATTTCAAATGGAGGCAGCGGGAGTGTCTGGAGGTGGACTATTAACACTGAGGCCTACTGATCAACAAGGCGCCAGGGCCTCCAGCTACTAAGTGACTGGGGGCAGCCAGGACTCTTGACGCTGTTGAGAGGTGCTGCCTAGTGGTCCATCAGCTCGGGGGTTTGGGTGCTCTCTGCCAAAACCGACAGGCCGGGTGGAGGACCCCACAGCAGGCGGCGGGGAGTAGCTGGCGCGTCCCGGCCCTCCATTGCACCCTCTCTGGCGGATGTAACATGGCGACGGTCCTCAGCGGGCAAAGTGCCACGCAGGTAAAGCTAGACAAGTATGCGTGGCAGAAGAACCAAGAGGAAGGCCATGGCACCGCCGCGACCCAAAGTGAGAGCCCAGAACCCACAAACAAAGACATTTTAGCTGCAATAACCACCGTACAGACCTCCCTCGAAACTCGGATCGATATGCGGAAAATGACGGATCGAGTTAGCTCTGTCGAAATCATCACAAAAGACTTGGTGAATGACAAGGTCCTCCTCAAGTCACAGGTGACAAACATTTAAAATTCCCATGAGGTGCTCGCCCTGCAGTTGGACGATTATGAAGGCCAAATGAGGCGCAACAATGTTCGGATTCTTGGTGTTCCGGAACGAGCGGAGGGGCAGGCCGCCGACCTGTTCGTTGAGGAGCTGATCCTACAACGGCTTCAACCACGAGGTCTATCCAAGTGTTTCTCCATTGAACAAGCTCACCGTGTGCCTGGGGGTAGGCCAAAGCCAGGACCTTCCCCCCGACCGCTTCTTGCCCGAGTGTTTAACTTTCGGGACCAAGATGTGATCCTCCAAACTGCCCGGGCGGCCCCCCCCTGCTAACAATCGACAACAGTAAAGTGCCCTTCTTTCCAAATTTCACCCTGAGAGAGTCCAAAAACAACGTCCTAGCTCTCAGAGACCAGGAGGTCAAATACGCCATGTTGTTCCCAGCAAAACTCTGGGTTGAATAGGATGGCAAGTTATGGTTCTTCATGAGACCCGAGGACGCCTGGGACTGGCTTGACGGCTGGCGTACAGTTGGATAGCGGTCACACAAATCTGCAATTGCGACCGGAGTGGCCAGTGACCGGCATCAGCAACGACGATCCCCTTCTCATTCTGATTCAGAAACCCAGAGCCTGACGGGGTGAATGCGAACATAGGACAAGTAAGAGAGACTGTCTGCTGAGTCTTAGACTGTCACACTCAGGTGGGCAGAAGGTGTTCTACTCAGGATGTAGTACTTCCCCACATTGACTGAAGGATTCTGACTCTTTCTGAATGATCCTTTGTTGACCTGGTATTTCTGATGCATATGCTATGTCTTACATTGTGTAACCCAACATTCGTTTAAGTATGTTCCGCCCTTGGGGCTTAATGGCCGGGGCTCGTCTTTAGGTGTGTAGATTGTTGCTCTAGGGAGTGGGGTTGTTCACGTACCCGAAGTTGATGAGGGAGGGCGACAGGCACTCTGCAAGTTGGGGGTGGTTCTAGGCCCGTTGTGCAGGGAGGCAGGGTGGGGGGTGGGGCCCACATTGGGTGGGGGGTTAGGGGTTTGTTGTTTGTGTTTCCTTTGTTTTTTGTATCGGCACATTGTCATGCTTGGTTCTCCTGCGAAGCAACTGGTCCCACTGTCCCTTGTGAATGCGAACTCCATTCGAGACGTTCTTGTCCACCGCCTAGCTTTGACTATGGGGTGGAGGGGTGCTCTGGAGGTCCATTTGCTGCTGGGTTCCTCAAGATGTTTTATTTTCCCAACAAAACAGTTAGATGGCATCTGAAGTAGCTCTCAACCTATTGACCTGGAATGTTAACGGCCTGGGGGACAAAATTAAGAGGAGTATTGTGTTGCAGTATATGAAACGGCATGATTTGGACATTGTGATGCTCCAGGAGACGCACTTGGTTGGGAACTCCTGTGGGACCCTGAATAGACGGGGGTACAGAATGATTGCTCACTCAGGATTTTCCTCAGGCTCGAGTGGGGTGGGGATCCGCCTCCGCAAAGGCTGCCCATATATGATACACAACCCTTGGACTGACGCGCAGGGTAGATACTCCACTGTCTCGGGCATCTGGGAGGGACAGGTCCTTAACTTAGTCTCCTTATATGCCCCCCTGGGTTACAGCGATTGACATTACGAGACGTAGGGACTTTACTATTGGAACTACCCTTAGGAGTACTGATACTGGGGGGCACTTTAATTTAACTATTGATGGCTCTAAGGACCGTCTCCCACCCCGCAATGAATCATCATGGGGCTCGCAGCTCAATGAGTTCGCCAATGCCCTCAGCGTCGTGGACGTCTGGAGATGGCTGAACCTGCTCCACACTCACTTCACGTTCCATTCTGGGGCTCACAATAGCCAGTCTCTAATCAACTAAATGTTTACACACGCACAAGACATTCATGCCTTCACTATGTCCAGATGTTTAGCATGCGGTATCTCTGATCACTCGCCCATTCTCATGACTTTCGGCCTGAAGCAGGCCAAGCGCCACGGTACCCTTACTGTACACCCATGGGTGCTAAAGATGCCACACATTAGGGAGGCGCTACTTAAAGATACTGACCACTACTTTGCGGAAAATGTGGGGTCCGTTGATTCTGCAGGGACTCTTTGGGGAGCGTTTGGCGCTGTTATCAAGGGCTGTGCACTGTCATTAATGGTGGGACATAGGACTGAGCGCTCCAGGAGGGTGGCAGAGATGGAAAGAGATTTTTTAACCAGGGAGGAGGCCATTGCACGTGCACCCGACCCTGAAGCACAACATATTTTAAACATGAGACGACAGGATTAATGGCAACTTCTCTTAGAAGATGCCACAGCGCTCTCCCTAGCTACCCGTCACAGAATCTATGAGCAAGGTGAACGCACAGGTAAACTCCTGCCGTGGGTGAAACGTAGGGAACAAGCCTCGAGATGGGTTCATGCGATATCTGGCCCCGACGGAACACTTCTCACTGGCCCCCAACAAATTGCCAACACCATTGCTGCCCATTTTGAAGCGGTCTATAATATATAAGGGACATCTCATGTCCCGTGATTGGCTGACCTCCTGGCTACTATAAATGTAGTGAGCCTCTCCCCACATGATAGAGACGCCCTGGAAGTGGACATCACCGAGACGGATATTCAGAAGGCCATACAGGATGTCCGCTCTGGTAAAGCGATGGGTCCCAACGGACTCCGTATCGAGCTTTTTAAACCCATGGCTTCTAAATTAGAACCTCACCTGTTGAACATGTATACGGAATGCTTTGAATCGGGACTTCTTCCGGCCGACATTGGACCGTCTCCATTGTGGTTGTGCACAAACCAAATAAACCAGTGGACGACGGTAAATCCTACCGGCCTATCTCCCTCCTCACCGTCGAGGCAAAGATCCTGGCCAAACTACTGGTGAATCGTCTCCTTCCTTATATTACTAGACTGATCCATACGGACCAGTCTGGATTTATGCCGGGGAGGAACACTGCCCGAAATCTGCGATGGGTGAACGGGGCCCTTGGTAGAATTGGAACTATCAGGGAAGAGGCGATCTTGCTGTCATTAGATGCCACCATGGCATTTGACACTATTGAATGGGATTTCCTCTTTGCTGTATTGGCTTGCATGGGTTTTGGACCTCGGGTAATAAAATGGATCAGGCTGCTATACACGCAACCTACCGCGCATGTCACTGTCAATAACCACCGCTCAGCTACCTTTTCCCTCCAGTGGGGCACGAGACAAGGTTGCCCGCTGTCTCCGCTGCTATTCGCCCTTGTATTGGAACCACTGGCCGTCTGGGTTAGGGGTGATCCAGAAATACGGGGACTAAAATGGACGGTAGACCATGAAGACCGCATCTCGCTGTACGTGGTTGACATTCTTCCCTATTTGGCCTCTCCTTCATGATCCCTGCTGCGAGTACTTCACATATTCCACATATTTGGTGCCCATTCCGGATACAAGATTAACTGGTCTAAATCCCAGATGTATGTGCTATGCGGCGACCCCCCCCCTCCAGTCCTCGGGGTTATACTATTCCGGTGGTGTTTTAGGGTTTGTCGGTACCTGGGTATCTTTGTGACCCCGGATACTAACCTGTTCTTTGAACATAACCTGCTGGGGCCCCTCCAACGTCTCAAATCGGATGCCCTACACTGACGATCTCTCCCTCTTACTTTCCTGGGGCGGGCATCACTTTTTAAGATGCTCGCGCTCCCGCGCTTCGTGTATGCGCTACAGAACACTCCCATTTCTATCCTATTTTTCCTAAATAGATAGCGTTGTGCAGAGACTACTGTGGGAGGACCGTCCACCACGTATAGCAATGAATAAACTCACCATAGGATGGTATGACGGTGGCATAGCGCTACCAGACATGTGACCTTATTATCAAGCTTCACAATTGACCGCAATAAATAGATGGGTGTTTGATCCACATGACAATCCAAATTTCCATAAAGATCACTGGCTCCTGGGGCAGGGCGGCTACAATGGGGCACTATACATTAATCCCCGTAAGCTTAACTTGACAGGCCCTACAGCCCGTACGGTGGAAGTCTGGCATGGAGTCACGAGGAAATTGGGTTGGCACAACCGCTTGACTAAAGCTATGCCACTCTGGGAACCCAAATTATTGGGACAGCTCAGTAAATGCCCTGGGTTTGATAAATGGGACACTATGGGGATATCCATAGTAGGGGACATGTGGGTGAAGGGGAACTCGCCACGTCTGTACCAATATCACTTTGTTGAAAATAAAAACGGTTTATTAAAAAAAAAGAACTATTAAACACGTTAATAATTATAAATATAATTATTTTAAATAACCAAAAACATAATAATATAAAATTAAATAATATAAAGTAAACTACAAAAAATGTAAATTAACACATATACTATTCCCACTACAATTTATACAAGAGTAGACAACGTCTCCTACTCAAGGAGGTGTAAATCTACGGATCCCACTACTCTCAATAAAACAAAAGAGAAAGTGTTGGATAGCGGAGAGGTCAAATTAACTATTCCCACTCCACTCAGTTCATCTGTAGGGAAAGTGATGGATTGAGGAGGGGTAAAATTTACTATTCACACTCCAGTCAGTTCAACAGTAGGGAAAGTGTTGGATAGCGGAGGGGTAACATTTACTATTCACACTCCAGTCAGTTCAACAGTAGGGAAAGTGTTGGATAGCGGAGGGGTAAGATTTACTATTCCCACTCCATTCAGTGCAAAAGTAGGTAAAGTGTTGGATTGTGGAGTGGTAAAATTTACTATTACCACTTAAGTCAAGGCAACATTCGAAGCAAACAAATTATCTTCAACACAATAAATAATCTCAAAAACATAGTAAACAAATAAAAAGATAAATATGTTAAACAAATACAAATATATTTTATATTAAAACTTATATCAAATAAAGACATATTAGAATTAGGGCTCCCGGTTTTATGGTATTTTTTTTTTCACATTTCCGTCTGTATTTATCCATATTTATCATTTTATCTGTATTTATCCGCATTTATTTTTGTGGCAAGCAAAAGAAGATGCTTTAGCTGGTATTTTTTCACATTTGTTTAAACAGACAATGCACACTTTTTGCCGTTTTTTTTATAGTGTGAGTTTGCCCCAAAGTTATTGAAGTGCTTTTCATGAGCAACAGTTTGATTTCACAAGGTCATTTTCATTTTTACAGACACCGGGAAATTAAGGGATTTGGCCAGAATCATGGGATGGTGACTCAAACCCAAGACTTGAGCCTATATGTTCACGTCCATGGATGTTAATTCACCCCAATGCTATGGGTAGTGGAAGTGACATCACAGTCCTTTTACCAGCACAGTGTGACACCCAATCTTAGCCCCACAGAAGTCACTTAATTCCTGCTGTGCGGCGGAGAAAATAAAGCTGAGCGAAAATCAAGGAACATAAACAGGGCTCTTAGATTCCCGATTCCCTCCTTTTTCTCCCACACCAATGATAAGTCAAGTCGGGTGCTTCACTATCTGTATTCCACGCTAAAGCTAATTCACCACAACGTTCAAGTCCCTCCAAATCAACCCCTCCCATTTCCTCCACCCACTACCTTTTTGGTTGATGTATACACCCATTGTCCTCTCATTAATAAAAGAAATGTAAAGACAGATCCCACTGGTTGACACTTTAGGCCACCAAGATTCATGCACTTGTAATGGGCTCCAGCTTTAACATTACAATTAAAGATCAGGCTACAGAAATGTGGAACACTAACGTTTAGACATCTATACAGCTTTTACATGCCGAGAGCTACTCCGCTGCCTCAAAAGCCAGCTGAGCTATCCCGCTGCTTGCCTATTTTTTTGCACTTTAAATTATGCCTCCGGACAGGCAGTTCCTACGAGCTGATGGTGAGACAACAGATGACGAGCATCATGTGTTAACTAGATGTCGGGGGGCAATAGCTGCCACATTAACCCTGTGGCATGGTCAATACGTATGTGATGTATTGATAAAGGCTGCTGTCTGGGAGGTAGAGGGGCTCGCTCATTGACTGATCAGTCTCACTTGGCAACCAAGTGCTGAGCCCAGACTGGGGAGGGCGGGTGATGTAGAGGGGAAAACAATCTGCAGGACATCGCAGTAGCAGTTTCAGACTTCTTTCCTTAGCCCCTGTGCGCCTCAGACTCTGATTTTCCAGAGGAGCACAGACACCATAAAGCCGGTTGGTAAATATATTTCCTTTTCTATTTATCAATACAGACAAAGTAATAAAAGTTTTCCGTCTGTATTTATATGTAAAATCCGTGTCAAAGGAAAACCAGGAGCCTTAATTATAATGTTAAATACATATCATAAATAACTACAAATATTTTTAATAACATAGGGCCTCATTATGATGGCGGTTTGACCACCATTCTGTTGGGAACGGGACAGCTCGACTAGCTGTCGGTGGTCCCGCCATTGGAATTAGGATGCGACTGCCTTTGAAGGCAATCGCAATGTGTATTCTTTGTATTGTGGCTGGTGCTGCGGGCTGCAGCACACGCCGCAATACAAAAAAAGCACATCTAACAAATTTCAGAGGTGACCTTCAGGGCCCATTTCGGAGGTCCAGGGGGGAAGGTTAACCCGGTATGGGCTGCCAAGTCACTTTCATCCTGCATTTTCATGGCATGTTAACCACCATGAAGCGGCCGGCAGAAACTGACATTGTAATCCCTCAGGCAATGCCTGAGCAGGGACTCCCACCATTGTAGGGATTACAGTCCATCCGACAGTCGGATCCGTGGCGGTCGGTCTCGCCGACCGCCCGCCACACTAATGCGTTGGGTGGACAAGTATGGTTGGCTGATGGCAGTGGGACCGCCACTGACAGTGGCGGTCCTACTACCATCGTAATGAGGCCCTAAAATGCACAGTTTTGTTTCCCTGTATACAAATATTTATTACAAATAATTTCAATTTAGTTACTTCCCACTATATACCCCTACAAAACGCACAACCCGCACCTAAAACTTATCTTTAAAAAGCAAATTATTTATACTATCAACATAAATATTGATCAACAAACTAATTATCATTATTAAAAAACGAATTATTAATTAAAGATAAATTATGTACTTCCCACAATATATCCCCACCAAACACACAACACACTCCTAAAAATTTACAAAAACATTATTACGCAATTAGGAAAATGAATTATCAATTTAATAATTATTATAAATTAAAAAAATACTTTTCTAAATTTTCCTCCCACCATATACCCTACAAAACCCACAATCCATAACTAAAATTTAAATAAAAAAATGTAACAAGTAACAAACTTTATCAATGAAATATTTATTATTAATTAGAAATATAAATATGAATTACTTAGAATTAATTTACTTCCCACCCTGTACCCCTATAAACCCCACAACCCACACCCTGAATAAAAAGCAAAGTAATTACATAATTAACAAAATGAATGATCAATTAAATAATTAATAATAATTAAAAGTTAATTACTCATTCAAATTAAGTTACTCCCCACCCTGTACCTCCCATAAACCCCACATTCCCCACCTAAAAAAAGAATTACGCAATTAACATAATTAATTCTCAATTAAACAATAATAATTAACAACAAATTATTAATTAATTAAAATTAAATTACTTTCCATCCTGTACCCCCATAAACCCCAAAGCCGGCACATACAAATTTAAAAACAAATTAATTAACATTCGGAGGGGAAAGCAAGCGATGCTGGCAATAAGAAAACTGCCTACAGGTTATATATCTCTGATAGCTCGTTCAGTCCATCCACTGCAGTGTTGAATTTAACAATTAGCATCGCCTCTCTTTGCAATCTCAGTCCACAGTGGACTGTGATATCAAAAGTCGAAAAAGATTCTAGAGGTGGCGACTTGGACAGAAAACGAATGCTAATTGTTAAATTCAACACCGCAGTGGATGGACGGAACGAGTTCTCAGAGATATACAACCTGTCGACAGTTGACCGGTTACTCACCGGTAATATTCATTACTCCGAGTCGTAGCCCTCCCCGTCCCAGTCCAGGTTCATGTAGTTAGGACTGGGACGGGGAGGGCTGACGAGGAGGTAATGACCGGTTACTCACCGGTAATATTCATTACTCTGAGTCGTAGCCCTCCCCGTCCCAGCCCGGGTTCCCATCCCTCCCTCCCTGTTCGGCTTCTTGTGCTTGGTGGTACAGGATGTGGATGGGCGGGTCACATGGTTATATGCCTTAGGGTGTGGGTGTGGCCTGGAGGGAAGGGATGGGTTTTTAGTTGCTTGGGAGTTTCTGGTGGGAGGAGCTATGCTCATGTAGTTAGGACTAGGACGGGGAGGGCTGACGAGGAGGTAATTTCTTATTGCCAGCATTACCTGCTTCCTCCGAATGTGCACAGGAGAAGCGTCATGCCGGTAGAGTTTTTGAAGAAGAGCAAAGCTTTTAACCCCACTTGGTTGCTATTACCACACAGTGGCGACTTGTCATTTTTTTCAATAAACTTTATCTAGACTTTAAATCCAAGTCTCCGTGCTCCTAAACTCACAATCATCCCTTTTCGATTTTAACAGGACAAGCTACTATCGAATCATGCTAGGGAGACATATATGTTGAATTGGATTATATCCGTTTCCCTATTTCTGAAAGTTTCGATCATTTTCATGCCCACTTAATCCAACTGGCTAGTACTCCAGCCCGGGGTTTTGTCTCCTTAATTAACATTTTTTTTTAAAGGTTGGCATAAAGAAACAGACTCAGATTAGTGACACGAGCTGATATCGAAACGATGCGCAGGTACGCGCATGACATACGAGGATGACAGCAGCCACCATATATTCTAACAACTACAAGTACCAGAAGCCTTCTGGAGACTGCCACATCCTTGACGTAATACGGCGTCTCATGGCAAGAAACAAAATGGTCCATGCAGCAGACTTGCTTACGGAAACAGACTAAATGGACATGGGGGACGGATTGAATGTGCCCGTGGCCCTCAGAGAAGCCGGAGTCTCAGGCGGCAGGGAGGGAGGGGGAGTGGGGCGTAGTGGGATCAGTCACTGCTGCCTCTGAGAGGAAGGCTTTGGGAGAAACAGAAAGGGGGGATATTTAGGAGCTTAGGATGAGAGGGGGTTGAGAGGGGGTTGGGAGGGGCTCTAGGGAAATACGTGGTCGTCGATTTTGGGGCTGAGCTGGACCCAAGTGCAGTATAGTCTGGCGAAGTCCCCAGGGGATGAGAGAGGGAGGAGTCGGGGCTTGGGGGTAGGGGCACAACCCTTGGGGATTCTGGGGGCAGGGAGGTGATGATTTCCCCGGGGAGTTGGAACCAGCAGGGCGAGCCATGCAGGGGAGGGCATGATTATTTCTCAATCATGGAACGAGGGGGTAAGGGGTTGAAGCAGGTGGATTAGCAGGGGGATGCATATAGGGCTTAAATGGCAGGGATGGGGCAAGGGGTTGCCGCGGGTAGGGGCAGAAAGAGGGACGGTGCAGGGCAGGATTGAGTGCCTCTGGGAGTGAGGCAGAGGAGGGGAGGTTTAGGGATCAGGAGGTGGATGTTTGGTTTAGAGGGAATGGGCAGAGAGCATATAGGGGTAGTAGGAAGAGAAGGGACGTGGGGGTAGGAGGGTTACACGGGCCCAGCACACCAGACCAGACATTTAGATTTCAGGTGGAGAGGCAGCGGTGTGGTGCGGACTTGGCAGAGCTCAGGGGTGCCGAGGAGAAGGGAGGGTGGAGCCTCGCACGGCACACCCGTTATCAGCGAGGTATCCCGCCGTGGCTGGCAGAAGTATGCCCCGAGCGGTCTCGCTGGCCCCAACACTTGACAGACCTTAGCGGTCAGCAGGGCAACAAGGTTGCAGGAATACGCAAACAAGGATAGAAGAGGATTTCTGGATGGGTGCAATCAGCACCGCCCGGGGCAAAAGAGTTGGGGGCCCGATAGGGGCCAGCAAGGAGATTATTGCGATGTGGCACGAGGAATTAGACTTTGAGCATTCAGAGAAGAAAGTGAAGGGGAAAGGGTTTGCCCACTAACATATTTCATAGTATATTGCAGGTTACAGGAATGGCGGCGGAGCATGCAAAACGGCAGTAAAATTGTCACGGGCCACTGGCGAGGTGGACTGCGGCGACACAGCACCCTCCCTGGAGCCAGGTAAGACACAAGAAAGGGGGTGGGCGAGCAGGGAGACAACTGACAGGGGAAAGGGGCGATATTGAGAAAACTGATAAAGGGGGAGAGTAAGGAGCTGAGGATTAAAAAGTTACCTTACATGGGGGTTACTAAGCCCCTAGGAGTGCATTTCATGCTGATAACTAAGTAGCGTATATGGAAGAGAGAATATGTTGAAATGGTCAAGTTACTGCATAAAGAAGTACGCGCAAAAGAGGGGTCTAAAGAAGAGGAGTGTGAGCTGGCCAAGAGGCCGAGGGTTCCATCCAACAGTGCAAATTGAACAGCTGCCTTTGGTAATGTGTGCAAGCATATACTGGGAGACATATCTGGATCGAGGCGTGACTCTATTTAAATACATGGACGTTATTAAGAAAGCGCAGGTTACCGGAGGAGGGTATGTGTGGGCACAGGACGATGAGGAATTTAGGGCTCGAAGGGCTTGCACAAGGGGCTTGGCCGAAGGGCTTATACACCGGTCACAATAGATAAATTGAAGCAGCCTTACAGGGTTCTGACAACCAGAAGGCTGCAGAGGGTTGACGGAAGGTTTCTGAGGGGGTTTTTCATATAGGGGAGGGGGTCCGCGGGTTGGAAGATGGGATGAATATTTGCAGCCAGCAAAGAACATACTCACATGGTACGGGGGAATTGGTTAAAGCAGGGAGGGAGGGTAGGATGGCGGACCCCTTAAACAACTGCCATATAGGGAATCTGATTTGCTTGTCATGACAGAAGAGAGCTCAGTGAAGGGTTTTTTAGTAAAGAGAAAGAGGCTGCGGTGGCATATTCCTCAGCTGACATGGCCATGTCACGGGTTGTGATGACGGGTGCAACAGCGGAAATGGTAAAATGTGTTTCACCCACTGGGGTGGTGCTAAAGAAGGTACAAGGGCAGTTCCGGCTTATTCGGCACATGTCATGGCTAGAAGGCAGCGCAGTGAATAATTTTGTTGTTAAAAAAGGGGCTACTGTGGCATATTCATCAGTTGACGTGGCCATGTCACTAGTGTGACGGCGGGCGCAACAGCAGAAATGGAAAAATGATTGTTTCACAAATTGGGATGGTGCCTAAGAAGGAACGCGGGCAGTTCCGGCTTATTCAGCATTTGTCACAGCTAGAAGGAAGCCTCAGTGCATGAGCTTATTGATGGAAAAGAGGCTATTGTGTCATATTCCTCAGTTGACGTGGTCATGTCACTGGTTGTGGCTGCAGGTGCAACAGCACAAATAGCAAAATGCAACATAAAGTTGGCTTTCCGTTATCTTTCAGTCCATCCAGATGATTGGGATCTTCTGGGCATCCATTTCAAGGGGAGATGGTACGTGGACAAAGCATTAACGATGGGCTGGTATATGTCCGGCGCATTATTGCAGTGTTTTTGGCACGTTTCTGCAGGGGATGTATTCAAAATGCACGGGGCACTAGTTGGTGATGCATGAATTGGATGATTTCGTATGCGTGGGCACGGAGTGCCAGGTGGCCCTGGAAAACTTCAAAGAGCTGATGAGAGATTTGGGAGTGCTTTTGGCCTCTGGGACGACAATGGGGCCCAGCATGGGTATGGAAATTGATTCCAGGATAAGGCAGGCACGCTTGCCAGAGAACATATATTTAAAAAAAAATATATATTTTGGTTTTGCACAAGGAAATGCTGGTTTGGGATAAAATCACATTCCAAGAGATTCAGGTGTTGTTGGGAATTGGGAAATCTCGAATTTGCATGTAGGGTAGGGAAAGTAGGGAAGACCATTCACGGGAGATTAGTCAGGGTTTTTGGTGTGCCGGAGGCCGCGCCACCACCATGTGCACTTGTAAGCAGGGGGGGAAGAGGACATGAGAATGGGGAGGGTCTTTTTGCAAGGTTTCAATGGATTTCCATTGGGGAGACGACAACCTGCTATGGGAGGTGCACATTTTTCTCTGACGCGGCAGGTAGAAAGGATTTGGCCTCTACGGACAAGACAGATGGTTTGATGAACAGTGGCCGGGGTAATGGGAGGGTGGGGGGGAGGAGTATCGCATTTCTGGAGATTTTTCCTCTGGTAGCGGCAGTTACATTGTGGGGAGTGATGCCCGCCTACAAGACAGTGACCTTCAGAGTGGAGAATATGACATTAGGGGAGATAGTGAAACGACAGTCAGCAAGGTTTGAACAGGTGTTGAGATTTTGGGGGGTGTTTGTGTTCAGCTGTGTGCGCCATGGTATAGTTTTCGAAGTTTTACATGTGCCAGGTTGACAATGAAGTAGCGGAGCTGGGTCTTGTTTCACAGTGAGGGAGATTCCGGGGGCTAGCCAAGGACGCCGTCGGTCCCTGACGCCCATGCCACAACAGTTGGGGTACGTACACAAGTGGCGGTTGGGTCCCTGGCTAGAACCACTAGGGTAGCGTATAACTTACCCTAGAAGGAGTTTTTGCTCTCAGGCGCCCAGCGGCGTGCCAAGACGGAGCATAGGAGAGAATATGTCGTTCAATTCATACTCGATATGATTGAAAGAGTTTTAGCGAGTTACAATTGCAGGGAAGCTTGCCGGAATCCTCTTTGTAGGAAAACTATTATGGGGCTATTCACCATCAATGAATGAAATGGGGACGCGAATGCCGCCACGGATAAGGTCAGTCGAGAGGGGCTAAGAAGCCTTCTTCTTGGCAAATTGCTCAGTGAAATAATCCATGCAGTGCCGTTTATTTGCTCGGACGGGTTCGAGACTGGCTTATTTTCCACATTGATGGTGGGGATGTTTTAGAGGCATTCTAAGTAGCTGAATTGTTGGGGGTGCACAGGGGGTGGGTGGATTCTGAAAAGGGGGTTGTGCATAAGGAAGGGGTTTCATATTGGGCTGGGCAGATGAAAAGCAGAGCAAAGGAGTGTGGGGAGATGGGTGTCACTGCAAACATCCTTACCTAAGAGAACTTGTCCTTGTAGAGGGAAGAAAAGTAGAGGACAATCTCCAGAGGGAGTGGGGGGGGGGGTTAGTTTTTGCGCATGCAAATGGAAGCAAGGTTATGGCCTTTCAGCTTTGGTCAGTTTTGGGAAAGGCGATAAAGAATATAGGAATCAATGGCAAGGACTTTGGGACAAGTTCTTTCAGAATTGGTGCAGCGGCTGCAGAGAATAACAGGGGATGGGGAGACATCATGCGGCTGGGTAGAGGGTCATCAGACTGTTGCAAGCGCTGCCGGAGGAACAATGTTGTTGGTATTGGCGGGGTTGGTAATAATGCTTAGGTTCACTCAATTTTTCTTGTTTCAGGTTCGGTGGCTGCACCCCCCCACTCTCCATGGAGATGGCAATTTGGGGTAATGGGCATTCCTTTGTGAAGTGGGCCCAGGTTCAGACATCTGGAGTTATTTTTGCAATTTAGGCTAATAAAAATCTGTTTACAAGATCATGGAAGGGGAAAGGGGGGATGTTCGGGGAAGAATTTATTTATTGCCTGACTGGAATACTGGTGGCACGCAGGTGCCCAGATATTTTTGTTATCCATTTAGGGGAAAATGACTTGGTTAAAGAGAAGGGCGTCGTTTGATGAGGAGCATTAAAAGGAATTTGTCACAGAGAAAAAGGAAGTGGTTGGGCTGCTTTGCCATGGGGACGGAATTGGTTTCCCGTAGAATTTGGCGTGGGGGTTGTTAAGCCAGGGGCAGTGGATAGAGCCAAGAGGATACTCAACACAGAGATGGTTCACCTTTGTAGGGAGCTAAATTTTGGTAGGATGGCATATACGGAAATGCGTTTTGACATGGCAGAGCTGCTTAAGGGTGATGGGGTTCACCTTTTGTGATGGGAATGGTCTTGTAGCTTGTGGAAATTAGTGAAGTTTTTGGCTAGGACTCCAAAACTTAGAAGCCACCAGGAAGTGAGACCTATGAGGCGGGGTGGCGGGGTTTTTAAAAGTTGGACAGGGTTGGCAGAAGTTTTTGGTCAAGTGTTGGAAGTTTGTGAGCAATGGCAGGGATAGGGTAGGCAGGTAGGCTAGGTTTCAGAGTAGACGTTTGTTAGTTACAGTTGCAGAAAGTCAGGTAGGATATTTGGGTTTTATTGGAGGGCAGGAATGTTAACTGCAATACTGTGTAATGTTGTTGTTATGTTAACGGCAGGGTGGAGTCACGTCTAAGGAGATCGTAGGGGCGGGGGAGGATTAGGGGTCAGCTTGTTTGATGTATAGTGAGGTGTTAGTTTTGGAAGGCAGTGGCCAGGTTTTTAAATGTGATATGCACCTGTTTCAATAAAGCAGTCATTTTCACACACAAATTGTTTTTGGTTTGGCTTACCCCCCTCCCTACCAAAGAGAGGTTTCCTGTAGTTTTTCATATACAGTGCAGCTGTAAGATCCTTGGTTAATTACATCAAAGCTGTTTGACTTCCCGTAAAACCTGAGGCCACCACCAATATTTGGGTTCATTGGTGTGCTGTGGAACCTTGCGGTTGTTGTTGTTGTTTTCTTATATGCAACGGAGATTTGCTTTGAGAAAGAATAGCTATTTTTAGCCCAGTCTCGTACGCATGTGTTTCCTTTAAAGAATTGGGGACCAGCAAATTTTTCCTGAACATAAGGATTTATACGACTTTCTGATATTTGTTTCTTTGGTTTACGTAGGAAAGATGTAGAAATTGAAAAAGTCGCGCCCTCCTGAACACATCCCAATTAAAAAAGGAATGCCACCAAGCGAGCTCTATTGTTTGTCAAAAACGGAACACTTTACCATGGAATAATAGCGTTCTCCATTCTTTTCCCCTTTTTTAGAGTTTATGCAAGAACCAAAACAAAACTCAAGAGGCATCACTCGCAGACAAAAACAGTATCTAGTAAATTCTGCCTCACCAAGTCTACTGAACAGTTACATTCAACAAATTAATTCTTAAATTAAAGCCCTGCTGTTTCCACCATTTGTTTAGACCCTCTTTAACACATGATTGTAGTCCACAGACAGATTGACACAATTTAACAAACTCAAGTAAGTGGTGCGTGATTGCGCAACTTGGTATTCCAGCCTGCCGAATTAAAACCATAACCTGGTTCATTACAGGCACCAGCATGGTGGGAC
Organism: Triturus cristatus; assembly: GCF_964204655.1. NCBI lineage: Eukaryota > Metazoa > Chordata > Amphibia > Caudata > Salamandridae > Triturus > Triturus cristatus. The sequence continues at coordinate 893,846,899 of NC_140586.1, forward strand.
TGATTTCTGCTTCTCCTCTCTTTTTTTGTCCCTCCTTAGTTGATTGTAGCATCTGGACTAGAATAATATAGTTGATTTATCATACCGGACGAGATTAATGTATCTCAGACAAGGTAATTTTGAAAACTTCAAACAATGTACGAAAGGTAAGAAAGGAACTTTATTTCTTCTCTTTTTTTTACAGCTTTGTTTGATGTTTTAGGTCCTGATGAGAACCCTTTTTAAAGTACACTTGGGTTCGAAACGTGTCGACCATCATGCAACCAAACAAGCGCGATAAAACAGGCTGACCCCCTTCTGCTTGAAATGGTGTAAAATATTGTTAATATGTTTTAAAATAGGTAGGGGGCCTGGAATAGCCCATTGTTTGGTCTCTGCCCAGGGTAAGGATGTGTAAGTCCTTGAGAAATTCCAACCTTTTAGGGCGTTGCTGCACTGTTCTGTTTCACTTATTATTTATTATCTTTTTTGTTATTGAATGTGTTCACTATTTGTATAGAAGTATTGAACTTCTAATTTATTTGCTTGTTTTGTCGCATTGTTTGTCCATGTCCAGGTCATGTTCAATGACACAACTTCAAAACTTTATGTGTATCATTGTGTTTTAGTTCAGTTTGTGGTCTGTCAACACATTTCTATACATGTTTTCCTTGTGAAAACCAATTGAATCAATTTATCATTGGTACTTTCAAAAAATGAATGTTTATAAATGAAAGAAAAGAAGCAATAAACAAATGTTTTCTTAAGTCACACTAAGTGTTATGTGTGCTCAAGGAAATATTAACCAAAGTAGCATCACTATTGGCATGTGTGTTGATGTGTGCTTGTATAAAGTGGCCTAGCCTTACTGACTAGGGCCAACACCCTCTTTAGTTGTACACATTCTTTAAGTGGCATTTCTAAGCGAGTTATGCCAAAGCTCCCTTTACCATTGGAAAAGGTTTGGCATGGGGAATCCATTGATAGGAAACATCATGAGGCTGATCCACAGCAATCCACCATTGAGCCCAAAATGATGTCAACCCTTTTACCATGTTAACCTATGGGTAGAGCAAGCCTCATAGGCAGTGAAAACACACGCAGCTATTTCTCACTACTTTGGCGTATGTGCACTAGTGCACACACAAACCAGCGATGGCAGGCTGTACACATAGTCCCCAGGACCAGGGGTGCAAATGCACCTGCCCTAGTCTGGAACAGCAGACTAAACCCGTATTTAACAAATACGTGCGTCAGTACTTACGCACGACCATGCGATGGCAGGCAGCTCACACAATCACAGGCACCATAGGTGTGGCAACTGGCTCATCAGCATAATAACAATAGCTGCTAATACACATACACTGGTGGGTGATGGCAGGCAGACCAGACCATGGGCTTACCCAGGCGCTAGCACCTTAGGACACAGGCCTGCCATGACATGCCTGACCCAGCTGTTAGGATACCAGGGGATGCAAGTATGCCATCACCGATCCGCGATGGCAGACCAGGCACCTAGCCACAATGCCAAACCGTTGACAAACCGTCCTATGTTTCTGAACATTGTCTCAGCGCCTCTTCCTAGCCTGTGCAGGATGGCGCACACACATCCCCAATGCATTGACAGTGAGGATCTGCTCAAAACCCTAATGTCACACAAGAGAATCGGCAACACCCCAGGAGTAACCCACGGTAAGAACCAAAATCAAAGTCAGGGGAAGCACCCACATGGAGGGTTCCTCCGTACCAGGGTAAGGAACATCCACATGTACCCACCCGGCCTTCCGCCTGCCACACCCACGGCACCCTTTAGGGCTTCTCTGGGTGCGGGGTGCCCTCATAGAATGGGACGACCCACTCAGGGTTGGCTGAAGCGTTAAGTGATGCCAACCTAGGCAGGAGCACAATGACACCCCGCAGGCCCACTATGGCAAGCCCAATACAAGGTTGACAGGCTATTCTCTGGGTGGCACATGCGGTGCAATGGCCTATTACTAGCCAGTGCCATACCTGCCTCGGGCATGTGGTGTACCTGTTTACAGGGCGCACAGAGGTATGGCACCTAAACCCATCATGTGCTCACCCTCTACCCAATGCGGGCGGGCACACCTTCCCTCTGCAGTACAGTGGGAATGTGCCCAGATTCCAATGGTCATGCCTAGGGAGTGGGCAAAGACTAGGAGGAATAAGTGAAAGGTTTTGGGGTAAATTCCCCTAAGAAGGGCCATGTCAAGCACTGCTCTCTCATGCTGTCAATGAGAGGTGTGGCTCACTAGGTAGAGGCGGCAGACCCGTAAGCAGAGAATCGGCCATGGACCAGGGTTCAATTCCCGACGCGGCAGGGTCGTGGACCAGGGTCAAAATGGACTTGATAATTCTCGCCTCGGTACCTACTCTAACCAGGAACACACTCGGCAACTCTGGGCATTAAGCTTGCCTCATCTCTACAACGGCCCCCCACAGACGCCGGGGATGCCTGGTTTCACCTTGGAGATACCCAGAAAGGGACCATCTCACAGGGATAGCCAGGACGGGTTCCCCAGCGGTCCACAGCGCCGGGACGCCCCCGTTGGTGGGCAGCTGTGCGCTTTACAAGCTTACAACATTTACATTTATGCTCTCCCCTGCTGTTAATTTTCATGCTGTCAGTACTTCCACTCTCCCCTGCTGTCAATGTTCATCATGCTCTCCCCTTCTATTGCTCTTCATGCCATGTGTTTCTGCTCTCCCCTGCTGTCGATGTTTCTGCTCTCCCCTGCTGTCGATGTTCTTGCTCTCCCCTGCAGGAAGTATTTCCACCCTTTTCTTCTGTCAATGTTCATGCTCTACCCATTGCTGTCAGTGTTGTTGATGTACTCTGCTCAGTCTTCATGCTCAGCCCAGCTGTATGTGTCTCTGCTCTTTCTTGCTGTCAGTGTTCATGCTTTTTACAGCTGTCAGTGTTTCTGCTCTCTCCTGTCAGTTTTTCTGCTCTCCCCTCTGTCAAGGTTCATGCTCTCCTTTGCTGTTGGTGTTTCTATCCTCCTTTGGTAGTGGTCCTATGTTGTCCGTGCCCCTGCTCTCTTCTGCTGCTGCTCTCAGTTGCTCCTATATTCTGCTGCTGTTCCTGCTCTTCCTAGTATAGTTACTGTTCAAGCTCTCCCTTTATGCTGCTAGTTCACCTACTCTGTACTGCGCACAGTTCACCTACTCTCAATACTCATGTTCTCTGCTGCTTACAGTGTCCCTGCTCTCTGCTGCTGTCAGGGCTCCTGGTCTTTGCCTTTGCCATTGCTCCTGCTCTCACTCTTACTTTGTTAGTCCACACCGTGTTCTGTTGTCAGTGCCCCAGCTTCTCTGCTGCTGTCAGTGCCCTCGCTCTCTGCTGCTCTCACTGCCTCCACTCTCTGCTGCTCTCAGTGCCCCTGCTCTCTGCTGCTGTCAGTGCCTCTGCTCTCTGCTGCTGTCAGTGCCTCTGCTCTCTGATACTGTCAGTGCCCCTGCTCTCTTCTGCGGTCAGTGCCTCCGCTCTCTGCTGCTCTCACTGCCTCCACTCTCTGCTGCTCTCAGTGCCCCTGCTCTCTGCTGCTGTCAGTGCCTCTGCTCTCTGCTGCTGTCAGTGCCTCTGCTCTCTGATACTGTCAGTGCCCCTGCTCTCTTCTGCGGTCAGTGCCTCCGCTCTCTGCTGCTCTCAGTGCCTCCACTCTCTGCTGCTCTCAGTACCTCCACTCTCTGCTGATCTCAGAGCCCCTGCTCTCTGCTGCTGTCAGTGCCCTTGCTCTCTGCTGCTCTCACTGCCTCCACTCTCTGCTGCTCTCAGTGCCCCTGCTCTCTTCGGCTGTCAGTGCCTCCGCTCTCTGCTGCTCTCAGTGCCTCCACTCTCTGCTGCTCTCAGTAACTCCACTCTCTGCTGATCTCAGAGCCCCTGCTCTCTGCTGCTGTCAGTGCCCTTGCTCTCTGCTGCTCTCAGTAACTCCACTCTCTGCTGATCTCAGAGCCCCTGCTCTCTGCTGCTGTCAGTGCCCTTGCTCTCTGCTGCTCTCACTGCCTCCACTCTCTGCTGCTCTCAGTGCCCCTGCTCTCTTCTGCGGTCAGTGCCTCCGCTCTCTGCTGCTCTCAGTGCCTCCACTCTCTGCTGCTCTCAGTACCTCCACTCTCTGCTGATCTCAGAGCCCCTGCTCTCTGCTGCTGTCAGTGCCCTTGCTCTCTGCTGCTCTCAGTAACTCCACTCTCTGCTGATCTCAGAGCCCCTGCTCTCTGCTGCTGTCAGTGCCCTTGCTCTCTGCTGCTCTCACTGCCTCCACTCTCTGCTGCTCTCAGTGCCCCTGCTCTCTTCTGCGGTCAGTGCCTCCGCTCTCTGCTGCTCTCAGTGCCTCCACTCTCTGCTGCTCTCAGTACCTCCACTCTCTGCTGATCTCAGAGCCCCTGCTCTCTGCTGCTGTCAGTGCCCTTGCTCTCTGCTGCTCTCACTGCCTCCACTCTCTGCTGCTCTCAGTGCCCCTGCTCTCTTCTGCTGTCAGTGCCTCCGCTCTCTGCTGCTGTCAGTGCCTCCACTCTCTACTGCTCTCAGAACCTCCACTCTCTGCTGATCTCAGAGCCCCTGCTCTCTGCTGCTGTCAGTGCCCTTGCTCTCTGCTGCTCTCACTGCCTCCACTTTCTGCTGCTGTCAGTGCCCTTGCTCTCTTCTGCTGTCAGTACCTCCACTCTCTGCTGCTGTCAGTGCCCCTGCTCTCCCACTTATGTTGTCCGTCCACACATCGTATCCTGCTCACTGCCCTGCTCCCCTTCTCCTGTTGTCACTGCCATTGCTCTCTTTCTCCTGCTGTCTTTGGACAGGCTCTCTTTGCAGCAGTCATCGTTGTCCCTGCCCTTTCGTCTGAATAAAGAACCTACACTGCACACTCCAGCTGTCAGATCTTCCCTGATGCCAGCATCCATGTTCCCTTTCCTCATGTCTCTTTGGCCCTCTTCTCTCCCACCTGTTGTCGGTGACCTGCTTTCACTGTGGTTGCTGACAGTGCTCCTGTTCTTCCTACAGCTTCTGCCAGTTCTCCCCTCGCCCTATAACTACTGATTGTCCTGCATCTTCTGGCACTGTGTCACCTCTTACCAGAGATGCTGTCTATGGGGCTGGTGGAGAACCAACAACTCTGTTCCATCTCATCCCCATTAATAAAACAGAAACCTCACATACCTTTGATAAAACAACAAATAACTCTATTATTACATGCAAAAATGCATATAATCAACTCACAAAAGTGAAAATGGAAATACAGCAGGCAGTGAGAGAGGTGATGATTTTGGGGTCCCCCCCTAACCTAGGGAGAGAACCAAGCAGATGCCTTGAACACAAAGAGCACATCATGCTGAACGATTCGGTGGTGGTCCCATCCTCCTAGGACCACCCCTAGCACAGTTATGGGAAAAAATACAATCCCAACCAAAGGCCCTGCAAAGCATTATGGGATGGGATTCTAGAGTGCAGTGAACATTATAGTATCCAATATCAAAACATTCCTCAAGGGGAGGCTCTCAGGCTCAGCTGAGAGCTAATACTATAATATTCACTGCACTCTAGAATCTCGCCCCATAATGCTTTGCAGGGCCTTTGGTTGACATTGTATTTTTGCCCATAACTGTGCTTGGGGTGGTCCTGGGAGGATGGGACTGCCACTGAATCATCTAGCATGATAAAATCATCACCTCTCTCATTGCCTGATATTTTTCAAAGCTCACTTTTGTGAATTGGTTATACGCTTTTTAGCATGTAAAGATAACCTTTTTTATCAAAAGGTTGTGGGTGCAATAGCTTACTCCAGAGATTATACATGAATTCCGTGTTATGCATATTAATAAAACAGAAGTCTGGTGTTTTCAATGTAATGCAGATTAATAAAACCGAAATCTCACATACCTTAAGTAGAACTTCAAATAACTATCTTTACCTGCTAAAATACATATAGTCATCTCACAAAAGTGAAAATGATAATATAGCACGCAGTGAGAGGCGTGATGATTTTGGGGTCCCCCTAGGGAGAGAACCAAGCAGATGCCTTGAACATAAAGAGCATATCACGCTCAACGATTCGGTGATGGTCCAATCCTCGGTGGTGAATATTATAGTATCCAATATCAAAACATTCCTCAAGGGGAGGCTCTCGGGCTCAGCTGAGAGCTAATACTATAATATTCACTGCAATCTAGAATCTCGCCCCATAATGCTTTGCTGGGCCTTTCGTTGGCATTGTACTTTTGCCCATAACATTGCTTGGGGTGGTGCTAGGAGTTTGGGACCACCACCGAATCGTTCAACATGATATGCTATTTGTGTTCAAGGCATCTGCCGACCCTCCAAAATACAGGGAGAAACAACCCATGTGACAAAATAACCTCTTAAAGAACCACAGAAAATGAACAATGAATGATTCTCTGTTTTTGTTTTATTTATAAAAATATATATATTATTGCTAATCAAGTTCTTTTTTTTGAATAAATCTTTTCATTTTTTTTTTAAAATTCATACATCACTAGCTATAATTCAAACTAAAGTGAACGAAGCAATACAATCAACGAAGAACATATATAAAAAATGACAAAATTACAAATTACAACAGAATCATAAGCAATTATGAACAATACAATACAAAAACCATATGAACATACATTTGTGCCAATAGATACACAATTACGCCGATGCGCGTTTCGGAATCTTCCTTCTTCAGGGCGGTATAAGTGTAAAAAGGCGGAAAGATGAGAAATAATATACTACACTAAATCAACACTAATAAAGAAATAACAAACATGGATTGACTTTAAGCCTCGTCACAAAAAAATGTTTTTCTGTGGGAAAAAGGATAACGAGGTTATCAATTGTCATATATGCGAAAAATATACATTTATCGAGCACAAAATGCTTCAACATTGCTAGAATATGTGGAGAGGTGAAAAATAAAAGTACATAAAGGACAAATATACATAGGTAAAAAAAGGGCAAGAAATGACGATATACGTCCCTAGGTGAAGAAGTAATTTAGAACCCATTGTGAATAAGAAGGAAAGGGAAGATTTGGAAAAAGAATATTAAAAACAGTTAGAGAAATACTAATTCAAAAAAGAGAGAATAATAATGACAGATCACCGAAAAGTGCAAACCCTGAAATAACACAAATAAGAAAAACATACTACACACTTGTTATCTTGATAATGTAGCTCACAATCCAATGAAGCCAGGGGAAGATAAAATTTAGGGACCTTCCCAAAACTGGAGACGCAGTCAGGTGTCAGGTGTAGGAATACCAGATATAATTCACAGTACGATAATGAGTCTAGTAAGAAAAATATATATAGAGCAGATGAATGTAAAAAGGTTCAGAGTTAGGACACACAGGTCTCTTAATGCTAGAGTAAGTACTAATGTAAAGATAATTACACCACACTTACAAGATGATCAGGAGTAGTCTGGATAGGGATATGGACATGGACTCACAAAGTCAGAATTCATGCAGGAAATGCCAAATCGCTTATCCTGTCGTCTTATGTCAACAAGTAATAATATTCTGAAAAAAGACAAGAATTCTTAGTATCTAGGTGGCTCCTAAGAGTTGTAATCAATAGATATAGGAGACCAACTGCTTCAAACTTACAGGATATAAGTTGATATCCTTCAGATGGCGCTATCGAGAATAGGTTGTGAGCATACAAATTTATATGTCCAAAGCTCCGACAACCTCGTTGTGATTCAGACCACCAGTCGGTCTAGATTCAATCTAGTCTAATAAAAAGACAAGGAAGCGAGATTTAAAGAAATGGGGACCCAAAAGTGTCCGGTTTACATAACAAGCACAAGCTAAAATTAACCATCCTGGTGCGGCAATAGCCCCAACAGTCAAGCTGTAATTAAGACCAGAAACTTGTCTATGTTCAATATAGTCTGTCCAAGAGGGCGGAACCATGATATTTAAAGATACATGGACCATTGATGTCTGACATTAATAAAACGGAGCACAAGCTAACATTCGGATTAGAATTAAGCTTAACTAAACAACCACTGCAGGAAAGAGTCACAGCAACAAGTACTTACTTAGCTCGGAACAGAATTAGAACGCCAGTAATGGGACGCCAAATAAAGAATTCCTCTTTTACCCCACCGCCACGTAGATGGATCACAGATAGAATCAAGGTTTAAATAGTACAGGTCACACCTGAAGACGATTAAGTGACTCGGGGAGTCTAGAATTCAAACGTACATGTAGCGTGTAATAACGGCCGCCATCTTTGAAGAGGGGCATAAATGAAGGAAAAAGAACGAGGTAGTAAGTCTAAGACCACAAAAAGAGGTCAGTGTCCAGATTGACCACAAGAATATATATTTATCAAAGAATTTATAAAGAATAGATACGAAAAATAAAAATAAAAAAGCGTCGTAAAATAAATAATAAAACGAATAAGGGTATTCAGCCTATTACAACCTGAGATAACGGGCGCCATCTTTGAAAGGGAGCAATTGGAGGAAGGGGAGTCACTCCAACTTGTGGTCTGTGCTCAAACAAAAATATATATACGCCATCTTAGAAGAGGAGAAATCGATAAGATTTAAAGCTGCCAGAACAAATCTGTATCATAGTTATCAACAAACAAATCCATTTATATGAGATTATTTGAAATGGATAATAAAGATGAGAGAGTATCAATAAAAGAGAGATAGAACTAATCCAAATGTGGAGCCTACCACTGTTACAGCCTGTGATAACGGGCGCCATCTTGGAAAAGGATGAAGAAAGAGAAACAACCAAAAAATCAAAAAAATCAAAAAATTTCAAAAAAAATTTTTCATGCTCAAACAAACAATAAATAATAAATAACCTTTGATTCAGGCCATTCAAAGAAGACCCGCAATTGTTACGGTTTAGTCGGAGAATATTAGGACTAGTAGGGGAGGTTCAAGAAACGTGGCTCCTACAATATATATCATCTGTCGCCCTCTTAAAACGGAGTAACCAGAATAAAAAGGGGATTACTGAGGAGCCCCCAAAGCGCTACCAAGGCATCAGAGTTCAGGGTTTACAGGACAAATATCAATATTGCAGGGATATATTAGAAATGAGTACTAGGGATCTGGTGGCCTGCTAATGAGCGATATTGGTGATGAGAGAGTAGTCAAGATGACAAATGACTACATTGTCAAAGGGAGCTAGTGCTTAGGATATATATAGTACATCAAAGGATGGCATTTTCCCAGGGGAGGGATTCATTAAGTCCATTATCAAAAGTCTGAAGAGTAAAAATCCAAAAGACTTCTCTCTTCTTCCTAAGTGCTTCAGTATTACGATCTTTCGGTGTCTTTATACATTCCAGAATAAGCCATTTAAGGTCTTTTGTCAAATGCTGTTTTTCAGTCCAGTGTTTGACTAAGGGGGCTCCTGGACGTTTGTTGTTAATGGATGATTTGTGTTTGCGAACACGCATGTCTCTGCTCGTCTCACCCACGTAGCCTTTGCCACAAGGGCACAAGATTAGATAGATCACATTCTTAGTCCTGCAATTCAACATTTCTGTGAAAGAGAAAGTCTTTTTGCCCCATTCAAGGATCGGAGTAGTTTTAACAAAAGCACAAGCTTGGCATCCGCCACACTTATGCGAACCGAAAATAAGTGAAGCACCTGTAATAGAGCGTTGGATCAAAGGTTTTTTAATGGGCAAAATAGATTTCACTAATACATTTTGCAAGTTCCTATTCCTGCGAAATGCAAAAATAGGCTTGGGTAGATCTTCCTGTTGGTTGCCAGAATTTAAGATATGCCATGAAGAGTTGATCACCTGGCGAAGTTTATTGTTAAAGTTGGAATGCTTAGTAACAACCACAAGTTTTTCCTGGTTGTTTCTACTTTTCGGAATCAACAAGGTGTCTCTATTGTAGTATTTGGCCCTTTTGTATGCATCCCTAAGAATTCTATTAGGATATCCCCTATTCCTTAGCTTATTTTTAAGGGTCTCTGCATGTTCTTCAAAGGATTGAATACAGATGCAGTTCCTGCGGAGACGCAGGAACTGACTGAAGGGGATACTGTCCTTCTGGCTATGGGGGTGGAAGCTGTGGTATTGGAGGAGGGTGTTACGGGCCGTAGGTTTAGTATATAAAGATACCTGAATCTTATCTTCAATGACCTTTATCCAGATGTCCAGGAATTCAATTTTATCTTTGCTAGTTTTAGAAATAAATTTCAAATGAGGATCACAAAGATTTATCCAAAGGATAAATTCGGAGGGTTGTTCCTCCGGTCCCCTCCAAATGAAAAATATATCGTCAATAAACCTATGGTAGTAGGTAATATTCTCAGAAAAAGGTGCTACCTCATTGTATATAAACCTCTCCTCAAAAACCCCCATGTACAGGTTAGCCACATTAGGGTCACAAGCGGCTCCCATACTAATGCCTAGTGTCTGTTTGTATATAACCTGATCGAATTCAAAGTAGTTCTCATTTAGAACAATAGCCAGACACTCAAGGATGAAAAGGTTATCTGCATTGTTAGTACAGCCATTAAGAACACTTCTCACGGCCTCCAAAGCTCCTGTAAGGGGTATATTAGAATATAAAGCCTCTATGTCCATAGAGACCAGAATGTCTGTGGCCGGACTAAACTCAATGCCCTCTATCTTAGTGATGAGGTCTCCTGTATCCCTAATAAATGCGGGTAAATTGCTGACTAATGGGGCCAGGAACACATCCACAAATTTAGAGAGTGGTTCCGTAAGTGAACCAATCGTGGAGACTATAGGTCTGAACGGAGGTCTTTCCAAGCTTTTGTGTATTTTAGGGAGGCCATAGAGAATCGGGATCTGATAATGTTCTCTATTAAGATATTCAAATTCTTGTGTACAGATACTTCCGGTGTCTAACGCTCTTCTCGTAATGTCAAGGATATTATTCTTAATTCTTTGATCAGGATAATTCATCATCTTCGTGTAGTTCTCAGGGACACTGAGCATTTTGTTGATTTCAGCTTTATATTGGTCATAATCCATAATGACGATACCACCGCCTTGTCACTGGGTTTAATCGTGATTTCCTGATTATTAGCAAGAGTTTTCATGGCTTGGTATTCGTCATATGTCAAGTTGTAAGGTGGTTTAGGCACAAAGCGCATCATCTGTTTGATTTTCTTGTTGACAACCTTTTCGAAAATCCCTACCTCAGGGCCAACCTCATCCAGACTGGGAGTAAAAATGGACTTAGGTTTCAGTCCCGATTTATTCTCAATTTCCTGGGTGTCGCGGTTAGCAAAAAATCTATTGAGGCGGACCTTTCGGAAAAAAGACTGTAAATCTTGATTTAGCTCAAACTGGTTAAGACCAGTGCTGGGTGCAAATGAAAGGCCTCTTGCCAGGAGATCCTCAACATGGTTATCAATTTTGGTCATAGAAAGGTTAAAGATAGGGATGGGTTCAGCTTGAGAAGGGGAATCTATTCTCTCCAATATTGATTGCGTCTGGTTTGGAGGAATTGCGGGGGGTTGTTTTCTGTTTGTTGGTATCGACCCCTCTCCTGTGTTCTGTATCTCCCTCTCATAATCCCGCGTCGGTTGCCTAAAAAACGCGTGTTTCTTCTCTGGCCCTCAAAGGCACCTCTTCTATTGCCATAGTTGTCAAACGACCCATGGCCATCCTCCCCTTCAGATCCTGATGTATCTGAGAATGTTAAAATTCTCTTGCTGGACCAATATTGGTGATCAGGCTGGTTGGTGTAATCCCTAGAGGCATTATAATAATGAGCTCCTAAATATGGATAAACTCTCTCCTCGGAAAAGAACCTTATATCTTTGCATAATTTATCAGTCTTTTTCTTAATCAGGTAATCACTGAAAGAACTCAACTCGGTATTAATATCGTCAAGTTTCCTTTTAGCCTCTTCCACTGGATTGTTCTTCTTCATAGTTTCTTCTAGCTCAGCGATTTCCTTCATCAGTGTCTCAACTACTTCCCTGGCTGTCTCGATAATGAGAATCATCGGATGTATGACGTTACAACGCATGCTATTACAACGCATACCATTACAACGCATTTTTTACAACGCAAATACTACTACAACGCATTACTTTACAACGAACACTTTTACAACGCAAAACCTATTAAAATACTGAAAAGTGCTGTTACAACGAAAACAATTACAACGCATACCATTACAACGCGAATTTTTTTTTTTTATTTAAAAGTACAATAAAATCTGGCACGGGATGCAGGGAAATTAGGGGTTTTAGGGTGGGGAAGTGTATTAAAATGTGGAGAAAAACTGTACGTAAATCTACTGAAATGCATTACCAAATTAATACTCGAGTATTAAAATTAATACTCGAGTATTAAAATTAATACTCAAAATCCCCCCTAAAATTCCGTTTTCACACATTTCAAAGTTTTACACAAAGAACGAAAGATTTAACAACAGTACATACACATTTTTATCATGATTACATCGGAAAGTAAGTAAACAGAGTAAAACAGAAGACACATACACATAGGCGCCATTTTATCCATCTCACTTGTAAAACTTGTCCTACAACACTTTCTATGAAAACAATACCAAAAGACATGTTCCAAAATGGATGCCAAAACGGAGCAAATGAATGAAAACAATACATTTTTAAATGCTTTTTTAAATTATCATTTTCCACAGTAAAATAAAGTATAAAAAAAAACACAACGAACGCAGTTTTAAAAAAAATTAATAGTGACACAGAGTAAAACTTATAAATACCAGGAAGACACCATTTTGCAATCAGTTGATTATCAACTACCAGAGAGACCAGACGTCAAAACCTGACCCTCTGTCACCTCCACTGCGACCTCCTCAGAGAGAGCACTTAATTCGTTCGGAAAAGCATTATTAGTTTGCAACTACTAGTAAGTCAGTAAAATATTTTTACACCTTGCTTTAGCGTAAAATATGTTTGCTTTCCATACAAAATATGTTTTTAAATTTTTTATATTAACTTTTAAAATGTACTGTTTCTAATTTGTTATCACTAAAAATATATACCAACTTAAAACAACTACTTTCTTTTCCAAAAACAGAAACTTGCTATATTTTGAAAATCAAGAATTGGTGTACCTAATTTTGCATCACCTCCACGTAATCGACTCACCTTTACTATTGTGAAGGTAAATGTTATTTAATTGTAATTATTTTACTTTAAAAATATATTTTTAGCATTAGCTAAAGTGTTGTATGGCAAAGGTGATTTTTTTATTTTTTTACTCATTCACACTACATCATAAACGAAATTATACCATGGTGCAGGGGTAACAATTACTAATATGACTTCAGTTAGGTACTACATTTGAAAAAGCGTTTCATGTTACTGGGGTAACTATTAGTATTCTAAGTCCCAGAATGTTCAGCAGTAGAGTAATTGAGTGATAGTGTAGGTGTATCCATTATTACTCTTATTTTAAAATGCATTCAATGTGTATTATGTTTTGCTTTACCAATTGTTACTCATACTCATTTGTCAAATATCATATTTTCCAAAAATTGGTTATTTTGTTTTAACCAACGTTGGCTAAGTAACGTTAATTTATAAAACTTTTTTTTATTTCCAGAGTAAATCGGTTACAAGTTTCAGGATTAATTAAATTTAAAAAATAACTTTATCCTGTAGCCAGCATTACCAAAAAGGCACGAGAACAAACAACAACTGAAAAAGGTATTTTAAATTTTCAGTGTTATAATTTCCACAATTTAATAGTCATTCCTTTTGCTATTGTTACTCCAGTAAAGTGCAGAAATAGGATAACTGATGGATAGTGTAGGGGTACAATTAACTATTCTAACTCCAGGAAGGTGCAGCAGTAGGGAAAGTGTTGGATGGTGTAGGGGTACATTTCTCTATTCTAACTCCAGGAAGGTGCAGTAGTTAGGAAAGTGTTATGTAGTATTAGTTATATTCTATGTCATAATTTAAAAAAGTTAATCAGAATTTGCATTTTTCAACAACGTTAAGTTATTTTATTTTCTCTTTTTTTTCCAAAGACAATTGTTTGTTTCGTTGCTGAAAGATTCAGTCCATCACATACGTGACAACTCCAGCCAACAGGCCAATTCCACTTAAGAAGCCTCACCAAGAAAAGCAATTTCAAAAAAACAAGGTATTGTTATACAGCATTGTTTTTAAACCTTCAATATGTTAGACTAACCATTTAATTTTTAATGTAAATATAATCCCAAAATAATTAAAAAAAGAGTTGCAGTTTGAAGAATTTTTTTTCATAACTCCAGGTTGGTGCAGCGGTAGGGAAAGTGTTGGATGGTGTAGGGGTGCAATTTACTATTCTAACTCCAGGAAGGTGCAGCAGTAGGGAAAGTGTTGGATGGTGTAGGGGTGCAATTTACTATTCCAACTCCAGGAAGGTGCAGCAGTAAGGAAAGTGTTGGATGGTGTAGGGGTGCAATTTTCTATTCCAACTCCAGGAAGGTGCAACAGTAGGGAAAGTGTTGGATGGTGTAGGGGTGCAATTTTCTATTCCAACTCCAGGAAGGTGCAACAGTAGGGAAAGTGTTATGTACTATAAGTTAAATTGAATATCATTTTTGCAAAAAGTTATTGTAAATTCGCATTTCTCTACAACGTTCAGTTTTCTCATTTTATCCTTTTAACACTTTTGCAGACAATTGTTTTTGTTTTACGATTCCAACCAACACATAAGTGTCTACTCCAGCCTGCAGGCCATTCCCACTTCAGAAGCCTCACCAAGGAAACCAATTCCAAAAAAACAAGGTATTTTTATACAACATTATATTTAAACCATCAATTAGTTTAACAAACTATTTTTTTTTTTTTTATAATATTCCCAAAATGTATAACATAAAGTTTTCTGAATGAAGATTTTTTTTTTTTAATCCTGGAAGGTGCAGCAGTAGGGAAAGTGTTGGATGTTGTTGGGGTGCAATTTACTATTCCTACTCCAGGAAGGTGAAGCAGTAGGGAAAGTGTTGGATGGTGTAGGGGTGCAATTTACTATTCCAACTCCAGGAAGGTGCAGCAGTAGGGAAAGTGTTGGATGGTGTTGGGGTGCAATTTACTATTCCTACTCCAGGAAGGTGCAGCAGTAGGGAAAGTGTTGGATGGTGTAGGGGTGCAATTTACTATTCCAACTCCAGGAAGGTGCAGCAGTTGGGAAAGTGTTGGATGGTGTAGGGCTAATAATTACTATTCCAACTCCAGGAAGGTGCAGCAGTAGGGAAAGTGTTGGATGGTGTAGGGGTAATAATTACTATTCCAACTCCAGGAAGGTGCAGCAGTAGGGAAAGTGTTGGATGGTGTAGGGGTGCAATTTACTATTCCAACTCCAGGAAGGTGCAGCACTAGGGAAAGTTTTGGATGGTGCAAGGGTGCAATTTACTATTCCTACTCCAGGAAGGTGCAGCAGTAGGGAAAGTGTTGGATGGTGTAGGGGTGCAATTTACTATTCCAACTCCAGGAAGGTGCAGCAATAGGGAAAGTGTTGGATGGTGTAGGGGTGCAATTTACTATTCCAACTCCAGGAAGGTGCAACAGTAGGGAAAGTGTGGGAAGGTGTAACTGTTACATTTTAGGTATTTCATTTACTTTTTCAGGCTAATTTGTTTTTCTTCTCTTCTCTTTTCAGATAATGTCTAGTCTGGAAGCTGCGAAGTACATTAAATCCAGGAAGGGAAAAAATTTATTAAACCATGGAGGATACATATATAGTAAGGAAAGAATAAGTTTAACTAGAAATCATTGGAGGTGTGTGCAATACTACACTACCCATTGCAGTGGCAGAGCGGTTACTGTTGATAATTTAGTTGTGAAAACCACAGAACATAACCACTCTGCCTCTGCAATGGAGGTAGAAATTAGAGAAACAGTGAACGAAATGAAAGCTATTGCAAGCACCTCCAATGATTCTACAGGATCAATTTTAAGAGAGGTTGCACAGCATGTCCCCAGTCATGTTGCTAGTAACATGCCTATAATTCCTAATTTGAGAAGAATTATTCAAAGACAAAAGCAGGCAAGTAACATTCAATTATCTACACCACATTCTTTCTCTGACATTAGAATTCCACATGATCTTTCTATTTCTTTTTCTGATGAACCTTTCCTTCTGCATGACAACGAAAACCCTCAGAAACGAATTCTCATTTTTAGTACCCCACGTAACCTTGCTAAGTTAGAAAGTACTGAAATTTGGATGATGGATGGGACGTTTAAAAGTACACCCCATCCTTTCACTCAAATTTACACTATACATGCCAAAATTAACAATAGTGTAATTCCATTAGTATATAGTTTGCTACCTGATAAGACTTCTGCAACATACACTGAACTTTTATCAGTGATTAAAAGTAAAACATCTCAAAGTCCTAGGAAAATAATTATTGATTTTGAATTGAGCATGATCAATGTGATCACTAAAACGTACACGGATACCCAAATTCAGGGATGTTTTTTTCATTTTTCCCAGGCATTTTGGCGTAAATTACAAAAAACATCCCTAGTTGCAGAATAGTCTCGTGATAGCAAACTACAATTTGAACTAAAAAAATTAACAGCACTTTGTTTTGTTGCTCCCGATAGTGTGGACGAGTACTACACTGCAATTATAGAATCTGTTTATTATACGAGTAACGAAGAAAAATTGGCACCCATTCTAAATTATTTCGAGGACACATGGATTGGACACCTAAGCAGATCCATGTGGAGTGGTGGAACTGCTACACGAGTTGTTTAGAGGGAGAAGCAAAAACAAACAATGCCATTGAGGGATGGCATAACTCCTTCAACCACACAATTGGCAAACCTCATCCAAACTTCTACTCTTTTTTGGAAACTTTGAAGAAGGAGCAAAGTTTTCAAGAAATGAGAATAGCCCAAACACTTGCAGGTAGTCTAAACCCACGAGTAACTGTCAAAACAAGGGAAATGTCTGAGAGACTATTGGCTATTGTACAACAATTTTCGTTGTGTGTGGCTATAGACTACCTGGAAAATCTTTCTAACATTCTTTCTTTCTAAAATTAGTTTTTTACTTACTTTCTTGCTTTGCTTCAAATTTAAATATTTTTCAAATTACAATTGGCATACAATGTTTTTTCTAAAAAAGTTTTCAAACAAACAAGTCGGGTCCTTTTTTTTTTGTTTCAAATCTTCATTTCTAGCAAAACTACCAATGTCATCAAATGTACTGTTCCATAGTATTGGACCAATTTTTCAACAACCGAACGCCATTAGTTTAATTACAGAAAACTTCGTTTTTTATTTCCGACCTAAAAAATCACCAAAACTCAAACCAATCTAAATTGTACATGTCAAGCCATAATCCAAAATGCACATTGCTGCATAAACACCAATTTGTATTCAATCATTAATTCCCAAAATTTACAAGTACGCTATTTTTTTTCTCTTAGAAATGAAGAACAAAATCACTTTATTTAGTTCCGAAGTTAAGAAATAAACTTTGTGAACAGTAACTTTAAATTTTTTAACAGTTACATACATTTTTTAAATAAACCAATAACTTTTCGCGAGCCGACATAGGCATACATTAATGACATTATTGTGGACATGTTTAAAAACATTTAAAACATCAATTAGTTTTCCCGCAACCTCTCCTTATTCTTTCCTTACTATATATGTATCACTATTAAAGGTTTAATCTATAATTTAAAGTGAAAATATTTCCTACCTGGACGCAGATCAGCTTCCTGCTGCTTCCTCCTCCGATGCTCTTCAAAATGGCGCATTACGTCGACGCTCACGTCATTACGTCATCGCGTGCTTCAATATTTATAACGGACTACTTTATTTAACTAATCTGTAAATAAATGTTTAAAAATGTAATTAAAATATTTATATTTTTTCTAAAAAATGTTCCTTGCTTTGCAAAAATAAATAAAAATATGGTTTATTTTTAAAGTTTTTTTCAATAAATAAATATTTTGAAAACATTATTTGTTTACTGTTATTATTTTATAAATTGTAATTTATTCTTTTAAAATGTAACTTTTTTAATGTAAATTTACTAAATGTGTTCCTTACCTCGACTCTATTTTCTTTTTCCTTCAAAACTTGCTCTTTCTTCTCTTTCTGATCCTTCTTTTCTTGTTCCGCGGGTTGTATATTCTGAAGCTGCCAAAATAAATGAAGGACAAATAAGCTCATAGACTTCAATGCAAAAGCGTGGGAATTTTTTTTTAAAGTAAGTTCTTTTTTTCCTGCTCTATTTTCTTTAGGTATTATTATTTCTGAAATGCATTTCTTATTACTCTTTTAATATTAAAATATTTTTACTTTTTTATCTTTTTTTTTAACATTTCTCTAATTTCTTATTATAATACTCCAAAAGTACTCTTCCTTTTTTTTTTTTACAAACATTAAACTTTATATAAGAAACTTAAAAATACTCTAGTATTAATCTTTCTTAATACTAATTTTTATTTTTTAATTTATTGTTATTAATTTTAAATAATTGGTCTAGTATTAATATTTAATAATAATCCTTATTTATCTTTTAATTACATATTTTATTTAAATTAAAATTACTCAATTATTAATTTCTCATAATACAATTCTTTTATTTTTAATATTATTTTTTTTTAAATTTACTTAAAAAATACTCTATAATTTTTTAAAAATACTCAAGTATAATTCTTTCATAAGACTAATTTTTAAATAAATTTTTAAATATATTTTTTAAGAAAGCTCTAGTAAAAAAAATTATTAATAAATCTTTTTTTTCATTATTAACATATTATAATTAAAATAAAAATACTCAATTATTTATTTGTCATAAGCCAAATCATTTTATTTTTTAAACTATATTTATTTAATTAAACTTTAATAATACTCTTCATATTACAAAAATACTCATTTTTAAATCTTATATTTTTAAATTTAAATTAAAATATACTCTTTGTATTTTGAAAAATACTCAAGTATTAATTTAACTTAAGAAATACTCTTTTATATTAGAAAAATACTCAAGTATTAATATTTTGTTAAACTACTCACATTTTTAAAAAAATTTTTTTTTTAAAAACATTAAATTATACGATATATATTTATTTAAGTTAAAATCCCCAAATTAAAAAATGCGTTGTAATAGTATATGCGTTGTAAAAGTACTTACCATATAACATCATGCGTTGTAAATGCATGCGTTGTAAAGGCTTTTTCAAAGAATGCGTTGTAATGGTATATGCATGTAAAAGTACTTACCATATAATAGCATGCGTTGTAAATGCATGCGTTGTAAAAGCTTTTGCGTTGTAAAAAATGCGTTGTAATAGCATAGCGTTGTAAAAGTTGCGTTGTAAAGGTAGTTCCCCGAATCATCAGGTCTCTTGAGCATTTATTTGCTATAAGGGACCAGCGCTCAAGGAACTTCCTTATTTCAATAAAAAGGCCTGGAATGTTTCTAATCCTAAGCCCATTGGGTATCAACCCTGCTTTTAAATATTCAATCATAAATTCCGCATGAGACTCAGTGCGTCTTGCTTTCTTTTTAAGGTTGAGTAGTCTAAACCATTCTTCATTTTCACCTTTATTAGGAGGGGCCATGCCACCTGTTAAAGAATTACCACCTATTAATCTGGCAAAATCCTCGTCGGAGAAACCAAAAGTTTTAATCTTATCTATATTAACAGACCGTTATTATAGAAAAGTGAGTAGATGTAACTCATACAATTCAGGATAGTAGTGATAGAATGGGACAAATAAAGTGGACAGAATTGATACAAAAAAACAAATGAGGAACCGAAAATAATAAAGAAAAGAATATTGTATAAAAAATAGAAAAATAGAAAATAGAAAATAGAACCTCTGCCTAAATCAATCTAGCATTCAGAATCTTGAACATATAAACCCTCACAGCAACGTGCCGGGAACTAAACAATAAGAGGGTTCCTGAACTAATAAATACAATAGCAGGGAATAAACAATTCAAAATACAGGGAGAAACAACCCATGTGACAAGATAACCTCTTAAAGAACCACAGAAAATGAACAATGAATGATTCTCTGTTTTTGTTTTATTTATAAAAATATATATATATTATTGCTAATCAAGTTCTTTTTTTTGAATAAATCTTTTCATTTTTGTAAAAAATTCATACATCACTAGCTATAATTCAAACTAAAGTGAACGAAGCAATACAATCAACGAAGAACATATATAAAAAATGACAAAATTACAAATTACAACATAATCATAAACAATTATGAACAATACAATACAAAAACCATATGAACATACATTTGTGCCAATAGATACACAATTACGCCGACGCGCGTTTCGGAATCTTCCTTCTTCAGGGCGGTATAAGTGTAAAAAGGCGGAAAGATGAGAAATAATATACTACACTAAATCAACACTAATAAAGAAATAACAAACATGGATTGACTTTAAGCCTCGTCACAAAAAAATGTTTTTCTGTGGGAAAAAGGATAACGAGGTTATCAATTGTCATATATGCGAAAAATATACATTTATCGAGCACAAAATGCTTCAACATTGCTAGAATATGTGGAGAGGTGAAAAATAAAAGTACAAAAAGGACAAATATACATAGGTAAAAAAAGGGCAAGAAATGACGATATACGTCCCTAGGTGAAGAAGTAATTTAGAACCCATTGTGAATAAGAAGGAAAGGGAAGATTTGGAAAAAGAATATTAAAAACAGTTAGAGAAATACTAATTCAAAAAAGAGAGAATAATAATGACAGATCACCGAAAAGTGCAAACCCTGAAATAACACAAATAAGAAAAACATACTACACACTTGTTATCTTGATAATGTAGCTCACAATCCAATGAAGCCAGGGGAAGATAAAATGTAGGGACCTTCCCAAAACTGGAGACGCAGTCAGGTGTCAGGTGTAGGAATACCAGATATAATTCACAGTACGATAATGAGTCTAGTAAGAAAAATATATATAGAGCAGATGAATGTAAAAAGGTTCAGAGTTAGGACACACAGGTCTCTTAATGCTAGAGTAAGTACTAATGTAAAGATAATTACACCACACTTACAAGATGATCAGAAGTAGTCTGGATAGGGATATGGACATGGACTCACAAAGTCAGAATTCATGCAGGAAATGCCAAATCACTTATCCTGTCGTCTTATGACAACAAGTAATAATATTCTGAAAAAAGACAAGAATTCTTAGTATCTAGGTGGCTCCTAAGAGTTGTAATCAATAGATATAGGAGACCAATTGCTTCAAACTTACAGGATATAAGTTGATATCCTTCAGATGGCGCTATCGAGAATAGGTTGTGAGCATACAAATTTATATGTCCAAAGCTCCGACAACCTCGTTGTGATTCAGACCAACAGTCGGTCTAGATTCAATCTAGTCTAATAAAAAGACAAGGAAACGAGATTTAAAGAAATGGGGACCCAAAAGTGTCCGGTTTACAGCACAAGCTAAAATTAACCATCCTGGTGCGGCAATAGCCCCAACAGTCAAGCTGTAATTAAGACCAGAAACTTGTCTATGTTCAATATAGTCTGTCCAAGAGGGCGGAACCATGATATTTAAAGATACATGGACCATTGATGTCTGGCATTAATAAAACGGAGCACAAGCTAACATTCGGATTAGAATTAAGCTTAACTAAACAACCACTGCAGGAAAGAGTCACAGCAACAAGTACTTACTTAGCTCGGAACAGAATTAGAACGCCAGTAATGGGACGCCAAATAAAGAATTCCTCGTTTACCCCACCGCCACGTAGATGGATCACAGATAGAATCAAGGTTTAAATAGTACAGGTCACACCTGAAGACGATTAAGTGACTCGGGGAGTCTAGAATTCAAACGTACATGTAGCGTGTAATAACGGCCGCCATCTTTGAAGAGGGGCATAAATAAAGGAAAAAGAACGAGGTAGTAAGTCTAAGACCACAAAAAGAGGTCAGTGTCCAGATTGACCACAAGAATATATATTTATCAAAGAATTTTTAAAGAATAGATACGAAAAATAAAAATAAAAAAGCGTCGTAAAATAAATAATAAAACGAATAAGGGTATTCAGCCTATTACAACCTGAGATAACGGGCGCCATCTTTGAAAGGGAGCAATTGGAGGAAGGGGAGTCACTCCAACTTGTGGTCTGTGCTCAAACAAAAATATATATACGCCATCTTAGAAGAGGAGAAATCGATAAGATTTAAAGCTGCCAGAACAAATCTGTATCATAGTTATCAACAAACAAATCCATTTATATGAGATTATTTGAAATGGATAATAAAGATGAGAGAGTATCAATAAAAGAGAGATAGAACTAATCCAAATGTGGAGCCTACCACTGTTACAGCCTGTGATAACGGGCGCCATCTTGGAAAAGGATGAAGAAAGAGAAACAACCAAAAAATCAAAAAATTTCAAAAAAAAAATTTCATGCTCAAACAAACAATAAATAATAAATAACCTTTGATTCAGGCCATTCAAAGAAGACCCGCAATTGTTACGGTTTAGTCGGAGAATATTAGGACTAGTAGGGGAGGTTCAAGAAACGTGGCCCCTACAATATATATCATCTGTCGCCCTCTTAAAACGGAGTAACCAGAATAAAAAGGGGATTACTGAGGAGCCCCCAAAGCGCTACCAAGGCATCAGAGTTCAGGGTTTACAGGACAAATATCAATATTGCAGGGATATATTAGAAATGAGTACTAGGGATCTGGTGGCCTGCTAATGAGCGATAATGGTGATGAGAGAGTAGTCAAGATGACAAATGACTACATTGTCAAAGGGAGCTAGTGCTTAGGAAATATATAGTACATCAAAGGATGGCATTTTCCCAGGGGAGGGATTCATTAAGTCCATTATCAAAAGTCTGAAGAGTAAAAATCCAAAAGACTTCTCTGTTCTTCCTAAGTGCTTCAGTATTACGATCTTTCGGTGTCTTTATACATTCCAGAATAAGCCATTTAAGGTCTTTTGTCAAATGCTGTTTTTCAGTCCAGTGTTTGACTAAGGGGGCTCCTGGACGTTTGTTGTTAATGGATGATTTGTGTTTGCAAACGCGAACACGCATCTCTCTGCTCGTCTCACCCACGTAGCCTTTGCCACAAGGGCACAAGATTAGATAGATCACATTCTTAGTCCTGCAATTCGACATTTCTGTAAAAGAGAAAGTCTTTTTGCCCCATTCAAGGATCGGAGTAGTTTTAACAAAAGCACAAGCTTGGCATCCGCCACACTTATGCGAACCGAAAATAGGTGAAGCACCTGTAATAGAGCGTTGGATCAAAGGTTTTTTAATGGGCAAAATAGATTTCACTAATACATTTTGCAAGTTCCTATTCCTGCGAAATGCAAAAATAGGCTTGGGTAGATCTTCCTGTTGGTTGCCAGAATTTAAGAAATGCCATGAAGAGTTGATCACCTGGCGAAGTTTATTGTTAAAGTTGGAATGCTTAGTAACAACCACAAGTTTTTCCTGGTTGTTTCTACTTTTCGGAATCAACAAGGTGTCTCTATTGTAGTATTTGGCCCTTTTGTATGCATCCCTAAGAATTCTATCAGGATATCCCCTATTCCTTAGCTTATTTTTAAGGGTCTCTGCATGTTCTTCAAAGGATTGAATACAGGTGCAGTTCCTGCGGAGACGCAGGAACTGACTGAAGGGGATACTGTCCTTCTGGCTACGGGGGTGGAAGCTGTGGTATTGGAGGAGGGTGTTACGGGCCGTAGGTTTAGTATATAAAGATACCTGAATCTTATCTTCAATGACCTTTATCCAGATGTCCAGGTATTCAATTTTATCTTTGCTAGTTTTAGAAATAAATTTCAAATGAGGATCACAAAGATTTATCCAAAGGATAAATTCGGAGAGTTTTTCCTCCGGTCCCCTCCAAATGAAAAATATATCGTCAATAAACCTATGGTAGTAGTCAGTCAGTCAAGAATACTTTATTTGACAACTTAATGCCATAAAAGTGATCATATCATACAACAACAATACATTTCATTAACGCCATAATCTTTAAACACATGTAAAATCTCATAAGCAATAAAACCATACAATAAAAGGATCACATAAACAAATAAAACCACCTGATTCCTTAGAACTAATTTAGCTTAATGCTTTGTTAAGAAGGTGCCGGAGACTACCTTCTTTCCTGGTAGCATCCATATTTTCATTATTAAATACACAGTTAAATAATCAAAATAACCTTAAAAGTTGTTAGTCGGCGGTATCATTGATACTCTCATTTAGGGGGATTCATTTCCACATCCTTTCTCTTTAGCAGCAGTTGATTAAAACCAATGAATCTATAACTAGTATTTAATCTTTATTGTTTATATACTTGGGGTAAGGGTTTTTGAACATAGATGAAATTTTTACCCTTGCTTAAGTTTATCCCATACAACGCGCTGTATGCCTTTTATGTAGTTTCCTAGTGCTATAGCAATGTCAAGACTTATCATTTCTGTCAGTAACACAATGGCTTGGGCTCGTGACCTTATACCATATTTTAAAAATACTGGGCGTAAAAACAATTTTCGCAGTTCTAAAACTCTAAGGCAATCCAGCAGTATATGCTGGATTCCAGATTTGGTCCCAAGACCGCATTTGCATGTTCCATCTGAGTGTAACTTCTCAGACTTTATTCTTCCCTCCATTAACCATGGGTTAATGCCAATTCTTATCCTCAGGATTTCACACCTAAGCCCATGGTTTGGCAGAGTTTCAAGGTATGGATACCATGCAGCATTTACCCAGGAGTTTATTATATATTGGACCGATTTTTTCTTCCTCAGGTACTCTAAATCATTATTCCTTGACTGCTCCATGCCTTGGTACTTGAGATACGTCTTTGTGAATTCTACGTCCAGGGAATGCTGTATAGTACTCACATTTAAACTCCTTATTATTACCTGGATTTTCCTTCTAGCTTCTTTTGCCCAATTTTAAGTTATTATGCTGGATCTCCTCGCTACACCAGTGTGAGATTTTCTGCACTTCCCCTGGTTTCTGGCGTTTCCAGAATCTTATCAAGGACATTTGAACCTGGCTATTCCATGCTATTGTTCCTAACTCCATCCTAATTGCCTGGACCATTGCAGAACTTGGTAGGGACAACAGCATTTTTAGGACCTTACCCTCCTCCCGATCCCTCTCTCCTTTAGCACTTAGAAGGAGGACTTCTGCCCCATACAGTACTTGGGGTGGGATGATGGCTTCATAAGCTTTTAACATAGGTTTGTGCGACATATCCCCATAATCCTTGTTAAATTTTTTCAGCCCACAGATGGATGAAAAAGCTGTTGTTTTTTGGTCTTCTAGGTGAGTACACCATTTTAGGGAGCTGTCGAACCAAAGGCCCAAATATATATATGGTAATAGGTAATATTCTCAGAAAAAGGTGCTACCTCATTGTATATAAACCTCTCCTCAAAAACCCCCATGTACAGGTTAGCCACATTAGGGGCACAAGCGGCTCCCATACTAATGCCTAGTGTCTGTTTGTATATAACCTGATCGAATTCAAAGTAGTTCTCATTTAGAACAATAGCCAGACACTCAAGGATAAAAAGGTTATCTGCATTGTTAGTACAGCCATTAAGAACACTTCTCACGGCCTCCAAAGCTCCTGTGAGGGGTATATTAGAATATAAAGCCTCTATGTCCATAGAGACCAGAATGTCTGTGGCCGGACTAAACTCAATGCCCTCTATCTTAGTGATGAGGTCTCCGGTATCCCTAATAAATGCGGGTAAATTGCTGACTAATGGGGCCAGGAACACATCCACAAATTTAGAGAGTGGTTCCGTAAGTGAACCAATCGTGGAGACTATAGGTCTGAACGGAGGTCTTTCCAAGCTTTTGTGTATTTTAGGGAGGCCATAGAGAATCGGGATCTGATAATGTTCTCTATTAAGATATTCAAATTCTTGTGTACAGATACTTCCGGTGTCTAACGCTCTTCTCGTAATGTCAAGGATATTATTCTTAATTCTTTGATCAGGATAATTCATCATCTTCGTGCCGCCCCTCCTCCTGGGTTAGGAGGGACCCCAAAATCATCACTTTTCTCATTGCCTGGTATTTTTCAGTTAACTTTTGTGAATTGGTTATATGCTTTTTAGCATGTAAAGGTAAAGTTGTTTTTCTCAGAGTTAACAAATCTCCACAGCCTCCGCTGATAATGTTGTCACTGTATCATCTGTCCCTGCAGCTACTGTCAGTATTTTTGTTGTTTCTGCCTTTGCTGTCAGTGTTCCTGTCCACTCTCTCTTGCTCTGGCTTTGTTTGGAACTCAGTTTGCCTTTGATTTTTCTCTTATGCTATCAGTGGCTGTGCACTCTCTGCTGTCAGTGGCCGGGCACTCTCACTGTCTGCTGTCAGTGGTTGGGCACTCTCTGCTGTCAGTGGCCAGGCACTCTCTGCTGTTTTTTTCATTGACCTCAGTCTCTTTCCTCTTGCGTTTGCTTCTGTCCTATCACCTGCTGTCAGTAGTGGGCACTCTCTGCTGTCAATGGGCGGGCATCCCTGCTGGCAATGGCCTAGCACTCTCTGTTGTTACACTCAGTGACGTCTGTCTCTTTAATGTTGTGTTTGCTTCTGCTGTCTCCACTGCTGTCAGTGGCCGGGAACTCTCTGCTGTTAGTGGCTGGCCACTCTCAGCTGTCAGTAGCTGGGCACTCTCACTCTCTGCAGTCAGTGGCCAGGCACTCTCTACTGTCAGTGGCCGGGCACTGCTGTCAGTGCCCGGGCACTCTCACTCTCTGCTGTCAGTGGTTGGGCACTCTCTGCTGTCAGTGGCCAGGCACTCTCTTCTGTTTCTTTCAGTGACCTCTGTCTCTTTCCTCTTGCGTTTGCTTCTGTCCTATCTCCTGCTGTCAGTAGCGGGCACTTTCTGCTGTCAATGGGCGGGCATCCCTGCTGGCAATGGCCAGGCACTCTCTGCTGTTACCCTCAGTGACGTCCGTCTCTTTCCTGTTGTGTTTGCTTCTGCTGTCTCCACTGCTGTCAGTGGCCGGGAACTCTCTGCTGTTAGTGGCTGGCCACTCTCTGCTGTCAGTAGCTGGGCACTCTCACTCTCTGCAGTCAGTGGCCAGGCACTCTCTGCTGTCAGTGGCCGGGCGCTGCTGTCAATGGCCGGGCACTCTCTGCTGTTTCTCCCAGTGACCTCTGTCTCTTTCCTGTTATGTTTGCTTCTACTCTCTTGCCTGCTGTCAGTGGCTGGGCCCTCTATGCTGTCAGTGGTCGGGTACTCTCGCTGTCAGGGACTGGGCACTTTCTGCTGTTTCTTTCAGTGACCTCCGTCTCTTTCCTGTTGTGTTTCCTTCTGCTGTCTCGCCTTCTGTCAGTGGCTGTGTAGTCTCTGCTGTCAGTGGCTGGGCATTCTCTGCTGTCAGTGGTTGGGCACTCTCTGCTGTCAGTGGCCAGGCACTCTCTGCTGTTTCTTTCAGTGACCTCTGTCTCTTTCCTCTTGCGTTTGCTTCTGTCCTATCTCCTGCTGTCAGTAGCGGGCACTCTCTGCTGTCAATGGGCGGGCATCCCTGCTGGCAATGGCCAGGCACTCTCTGCTGTTACCCTCAGTGACGTCCGTCTCTTTCCTGTTGTGTTTGCTTCTGCTGTCTCCACTGCTGTCAGTGGCCGGGAACTCTCTGCTGTTAGTGGCTGGCCACTCTCTGCTGTCAGTAGCTGGGCACTCTAACTCTCTGCAGTCAGTGGCCAGGCACTCTCTGCTGTCAGTGGCCGGGCGCTGCTGTCAATGGCCGGGCACTCTCTGCTGTTTCTCCCAGTGACCTCTGTCTCTTTCCTGTTATGTTTGCTTCTACTCTCTTGCCTGCTGTCAGTGGCTGGGCCCTCTATGCTGTCAATGGTCGGGTACTCTCGCTGTCAGTGACCGGGCACTCTCTGCTGTTTCTTTCAGTGACCTCCGTCTCTTTCCTGTTGTGTTTCCTTCTGCTGTCTCGCCTGCTTTTAGTGGCTGTGTAGTCTCTGCTGTCAGTGGCTGGGCATTGTCTGCTGTCCGGGGTCAGGCGCTCTCTGCTGTCAGTGGCGGGGCAATCTCTGAGTGTTTCTTTCAGTGACCTCTGTCTCTTTCTTGTTGTGTTTCCTTCTGCTGTCGCTCCTGCTGTCAGTGCTGTCCGGATGTATTTGTTTACTTCCAGAAGTCGCAAGGATACCTGGCATGACACATCCATGCATTAAGGATCAGATGTAGAAAAATCCTACCTGCAAAAAAGTGGTTGCAAAATGTGCACCAAATTTTTGACAAATGAATAGCATTTTGCAAACCAACCTTTGTACTAAAAGGTCAGTTTGCAAAATTTCCCTTCCAACTAGGTCACAATCTGACCTACCTCATTACTATTTATGATGTAGGTCGCAAATTGTGACTCCCTCAGATTGGTGGCAATCACAGGGATGTTGGCCTTCAGGGGTCAGTGACCAATAGAGGTTGGGGAAATTTGCATAAGTACTTGACAAAATTACATGAAATGATGTGAAATGTTAATCTGCCATGTTGTGCTATATTTTAGTGCTAAATGCGTCCTAGCATCAGCTTTTTTTTGTTATGTAAAGTTCTCGAATTTCGTAATTCACAAAGTGTCATTGTTTTTGCTGGTTTAGGTCCGACTTTATGTCCATTGTGATACTTCTGCACATTAACAGACAATTTTCAAAGCCTTGCTTCATAACTTTGACTCAAATCAACTCCAGACAAGATCGAAAATGTAAACAGGTTTTCGATCTGTAAGTTTTCCTTTTGCAGAGTTTTCCTGTTCATTATATCAAATAGGTGTCATTACTTTCCCAACAGTTTTCTTTTGTGACATAAATTGTGACAAAAGTCCTGATTTCCCGCAAAATATGTGAAAGGAGAGATGCAACGCACTAACAGACTCCAAATTTGTAAATAAATGTGGGAGTAAATGTGAAGTTGCAAATTTTTCTATACAATTAGGGGGAAACGCAAGAAACACTTTGCACACCCATAGTAATGTGGCTCACAGTGCTTTCCAATGGCGCTCACAGTCGTTAGGAGTGACACATGCATTGCGTTCCTGCGTATGGTTTAGAGTTTTGCATGAGTAAACACTTAGAAAGATTGACTTTGCACTTGTTAACTTTTTTGCATTTTGTCTGTGTTATGTTCTGTTTATTTTGTAAAGCGCACTATCTCCCGCAAGGGTATCCTGTGGAGAATCCCCGTCCTCAACGCCCCCATCAAAGTATAGAGTGTTGCTTGTCCACGCATCTCCTAGGAAATGAATTACCACCCCGCTGCCACAACGCCAAACCCGTGTAAAGAACGTGCACCTTATTATGACTTTTTAAGTCATTGGCGGGCGATCAGTTGGCGTTCCCACAACCGTGCCTATGAAATAGGCACCGCAATGGGAACGTCAAAGAAAGTTCCAGCATTGCATGGACTGAAAGGTCCATGCTGTGCTGGAACTGGGGGTGGTGGCACACAAGGGGGTACATGTTGTGTCCCCCCGTGTGCATCCGCAAGGCATGAGGCACAAGGGTGCCTTGCAGGGCCCCCTTTCTTTCCTCACTGCCACTGTTTTCATGGCGGAAAGACCTCCATAAAAACAGTGGTGTTGATGAATGTCGTAATATGCTTGGCGGGACCGCTGCAGTCATATCGGTGCCCCTCTACTGCCGCACCACTGCCAGGGAACGTCGGTTCCCTGGAGGAGTCGGCGGTCTCAGGGCAGCACGAGCACTAGGGTTGCAATGGGGCAATCGCAAGACCTTCAACGCTGTGCCGACACGAGTCTGGCGCTCCTCAGACCGCCAGACTCGTAATAGGCCCCTGGGTGTTGTGACAGAACAGTCTGCTCTTGAAGGCTTTGAGGGGTCTGGACATCCGGGGCAGTGACACCAGCTCACATGTGAATTAGCTTCAAATGCTCGCGCCAGGATAATGAGCAATGCCCCTATTTAAACAGGGTGCAAACCACTAACAAAGACTTTGGAAAGAGCTGGGTGCAGCACTCACTCCAGTCACAGCCCAATAAATAACACCTCAAGTCCCAGGTGAACTGCAAAGCACACAGTGGAGAATAGTAGGTAAAACTCATTCAAAATCCACAAAGGCATGTTTTATTGGAACAATTGTTTCCAATATGTAAATACTTGATTCCCACCAAAAGCATTGTCAAAACCAAGAATGCAACATGAAGCTCCCCTCTGCTACTATTACAATGTTTAACTATAAAGTGGGAAAGAAAAACACCTTGGATTGTGCAATGATTGTTATTTCCTTCAACTGCTGGGAAAGTCTGTATGAGGTCACTTGACTTTCTCCATTCGTGAGGCCGAATCCAAAGTAACTTGGCCAATGGTTTACCACTGGCGCTCAAGAGGACATTGAATGAAATGACTGAGGGGGTGTCATAAATCCCCCTTTCTTTTTATTCAGAGGTTAATTTCTAGTTGCCAACATGGAATGTAGAGAACGGTCTTCCCACAAGCAGATATTGAAAGCGCTGAAAAGAAAACATGCCCACTGCAATTTAAAAAAGGCACAAATAATGCTGTAATGCACTGGAAGTCAGGTTTCACTATTGCAGACCCGCTGAAAGCCCCAGCTGTCAATCAATCAATCAGACATTTGTAGAGTGCGGCAAATCAGCCGTGAGGGTCTTGAGGAGCGGAAGATAATGGTTGCTGCGCGGGGGTTTGATTATTAGAACATCCAGGTCTTTAGCTCTCTTCTGAATTGATGGAGCTCAGGAGAAGTCCTGAGCGGAGGTTGTTCCAGGGCTTGGTCGCCAAGTGTGAGAAGGACTGTCCTCTGCTGTTGGCTCAGCGAATGCATGGGGTGTCTACGTGGGAGAGGGATGCTGATTGGAGGTGTCGAGTCGGTTTGTGGAAGGTTAGGCGTTTGTTGATGTATGCTGTTCCTTTGTTATGCAGGGTCTTGTAGGCGCAAGTCAGTATCTTGAAATGGCATCTCTTCAGAATCGGAAGTCAACGTAGGTTCTGAAGATGGGGGGTCCCTTTGGGGAGGTCCGGTATGAGTCATGACACTACGTTCTGTATCATCTGGAGTCTTTATAGGAGGCGAGCCATGATTCCTACGGAGAGTGTGTTTCTGTAGTCCAGTCTGCGCATGATAAGGGCCTGAATGACGGTCCTTCTGGTCCTTGCGGAGCATGTGAAGGATAAAGAAGCAGGCGGATGATACTGCGTTGACTAGTTTCATCATTGATAGCTTGCTATCCAGGATGATGCTGAGGTTGCGGGTGTGGTCCGCTGGCCACCATGTGTCGTTCCTTGTCCCTTGATATTGTCGCTGGTGAAAAAAATGGAGCGTATTACCAGGCACAAAAATCGTGGAACAACGGATCGGGAAACAGAATATCTGGACTGGAGCCCACTCTCTTTCCCGATTCGTTCATGCGCTCTTGTGCCCACCAGCAGGAGGTCTTCCTGTGGAAGTTTCCAGAGTTCAAAGAAGCTTTCAGACCTTCAGCTATCTCGATATATACTGGCTTTCAGCCTCTTGGGCACTATGCTGAAATTCCAATTCATTCTATATCAATGCAGGGTTTTGTGAATGCCGACCTGCTTTTGTGCAAAAAACACCAATACCTAGAATTCCCTGGACACTATTTTGTCCCCACCCGAGAGGCCAAAGATGGATGGGGGAATTCTTGTGTGAGTGAGGCTGGCTCACTTCTGAGGCATGTGATCATAGTGAGGTCTTTTGACCTCAGTTTCTTTCACTCCAGCATTGGTCATTATGGCAGTGTTCCTGTTAGACTGACCCTAGTTTCCACAGCTCCATTGCTACACCTTCCTTCTAGAAGATTCCTGAGCAGTAGCTAAATCCTTGTCCCTTGAACTAGGACTGTCTGCAGTGCTTCTTTGAATCCCGATTCCCAAGCCAGCTCTATGTTAGTGCTTCCTTGAACAATCTCTCTTGAGTTGCCTTTTTCCTTGTTCCTGCCTTTCTTTCCATTCACCTTGGTTCCAGTTTCTAGTTTGCTACCTTCCTGATCCTACTTCCTTAGCTTCCAGTTTCCTTGTGTGGTCTGTTACTTGCTTTATGCCAAGTGTGCATTGTTAGACTTGGGGGTCTCTGGTTGGCGCAAGGATGCCCTTGTGTCAAGCAGGGACCCTCTCCTCTACATCAGGGCTCAGGATAACCCCTTTGGAATGACCCTTGCTCACCCTCTAGGTGCGTGGCGTGAGCAGCCAAGGCTATCCTCCAGGCGTTAGTCAGTTAAGCAGTTGTAATCATACACACAGTAAATACATCAATCCCCCCCAGAAATGGACACCAGGCTTGGATATGGAAAAATACGCTCTTTATGTAAAAATAGGGATATATATCTGCTGACTTATCACAAGACCAATAACGTTTTCTCTATGCCACCAGATTGTAAAGCAGGCAAATGTTCTTTGTTTGCAGTTTCAAATGGATACTTTGTAGTCTCTTGGAAATGTTACTTGTGGTTCCAGTACTTACAGATGATTTAGGCCAATCGTAGCCCTTCGGTGCGCTTCGTCGCGCTTCCCTCTCTCTCCTGTCGGAAATCGGCCCGGACCCTACCACGCGTCACGCATCGGGCGTGAGCACACCTGCGCTGCGTACGGCTCTTCCCAGCGGCTCGGAGGCAGAACGGGAGGCGAGACGGGCTTGCGGTGCGGTGGGGGCTACGGGGAGCAGGGCGCCTGTCAGAGGGTTTGAGGTCCCAAGGGTGAAGACGGAGGTATGCACTCGCTCTCACTCACCCGGGAGGACTCTGGAGAAAGCACAGCCCTCTGGCACGATCGGCTCCTGATGACGGGGAAATAAGGCGTTGCGGGCCCCGAGCCCGATGCTGGAACCTTGAGGAACTTGGCAAGTTCTTGGGGGAGTCGGCAAGGGTCAGTGCGACTCGGATGCTTAGGGGGAGCACCTTTGGATCCTATGTCAGCGGGTGCATGCACTCAGGCAGGTGCGGCCCACGACCCTCAGCACGGCGGTGCGGGGGTCTCCACAACGGGGGCGGCGCAGCCTGATACTAGTCCGGGATAGCGAAGGTCCGTGCAGCTGTTGACCCGGCAGGGATCACGATTGTCGGAGAGGAATTCCGGCGGGAGGGGCGATAGCGCTTCAACGCGCTCCAGTAGCAGACGGTGGCAGAGGAGCAGGTAGCCTAGCCCGGGGGCAGAGAGCGACTCCGGTCGGAGCGAGGCTCTCACGGGAACAAAGGCAGGCAAGCTCCCGAGTGTCACGGCCCTAGGAGGGGGCGAGGAGGGGCGCAGTCTTTCTCCGGCTCGAGTTTCAGGATGAGCAAAGGCACAAAGAACCCACTGGTCCTGGGGTTCAGTTCAGGGGGCAAGCTCAGATCAAGCCCTTGGAGAATGTTTAAAGCACAAAGCAGCAAAGTCTTCTCAGCAAGTCTCTTCCTCTCCTTTCTCAGCAAGACAAGCAGCAGGCCAGTCCTTCCAGCGTCTTCTTCTCTTTCTAGTCGGGCAGAGGTTCTTTGTGGTAAAACAGGATTCTGATTTCTTAGGAGCCAGGCTCCTACTTTTATCCAGTGATTCTTTTGTTCTTTAGCGTCAGGGGGCCTGGGCCTGGCTCAGTCCAGTTCCGGAGCCCTCTGCTAGGGTGACTCTGCTCTTTCCTTTCAGCAGCAGGGCAGAGACATCAGCCGCTCCACAGGGGGCGGAGCCGGCTGTGTGGTGGCAGAGCCCAGGTCTATTCAAGAGTCAAGGTGTACTCCTCCCACCCATCCTGGGGTAATCTCTCTACCCACCACCTGGCAGCCAGCCTGTCTCTGGGGATTCCCCAACCCTGCTCCTTACTGTTGCTAGGCAGAACACACACACACAGCAGAGGCGGACTGAAATGGCCAGGTCAGTAAATACTAACTTTCTAAAAGTAGTATTTACAAACGCAGGATATTAAAATAAACTTTACTAAAAGAAGTATTTTATTATTCTGAGTTCAGGCATACTAAACTTGACATTCTACCATGCTCTATGAGTCCACTGGGGTCACAGCGTGTAGTGACTCCAGCAGCCCATTCTGGACTATGGAGAGCAGGTAGCCTTCAATAGTGAAAAACGAAAATGGCTGTAATTCACTATTAGGACATGCCACACACTCAGGGCTTGTCCTACCTTACACCTACAATGCACCCTGCCCGTGGGCCTACCATAGGGGTGACTAACATGAGGCAAAGGGAAGGTTTGGAGGCTGGCAAGTGTGTGCACTTGCCCAGCCAGCATGACAGTACCAGACTGCACGCAGGTTCTGCAGTGGCAGACCCTAGACACATTTTACTAGGCCGCTTCTGTGGGTGGCACAACCAGTGCTGCAAGCCCACTAGCAGCATTGGCATTTACAAGCCCTGGCACTCCTGGTGCACTTTACTAGGGGCTGATAGTAAACCGAATAAGCCAAACATGGACACCAATCCATGTATACATTTTACCATAGGGAGAGCATATGCACCTTAGCACTGGTCAGCAGTAAGGTGCCCAGAGTCATAAAACAGCCAACAACAGGTCAGAAAAAATACAGGAGGAAGGCAAAAGGTTTAGGGATGACCCTTCAAAAAGGGCCAAGTCCAACATGCATTGTTTTGCTTTCTTTCTTGCTAAGCACTCCTCCTTGCTAGCTCCTTGTCTATCATGGCATGTATTTTACTTCTCCACCCTTGCTGTTACTGCCGTGTGTGTTACTGTTTGATTGCCAAGATTTGTGGGCACACCTGACAATCTAGATGGTGTTTCTCTTCCACAGACCGTGCCTTTGCCAGTGTATCCTCTATATGTTCAGTCAGTATCTGTACACACCAATTTTGGGCGAGAATCTTACCGAGCTTCAATATTACTGTGTGCAACTAGTCAGTGCTTTACCCCACAGTCCCTCTAGTGTCACTGTTGTTATATGCATGTCTTGCACATTTTGGGTCTTTGTTATTCTGAATGCTGAATAGCCACTTAAATACCATGGGGCAGATTTATGAGGGACTTGCGCCCCTTTTAGGCCGCCGTTGCGTCACTTTTGTGACGCAGCGGTGGCGTAAACCCTGCGCCACGTTGCGCCCCATTTACATCGTGACGCATCTATGGAGATGCGTCATGCTGTAAAGCCCTGCGCCACGTGAAACCTGCGTCAGGTTTCACGTGGGCGTTTCGACACAGGGGGGGGGGCGTTCCGTTGCAGGAACACCCCTGAAAAGTGACTCAGTGAAATCTATAAGATTTCACTGAGTCACTTTCCCAACGCTGATGCGTCAAAACCCTGCTCCTGCTTGAAGCAGGCATAAGGCTTGACGCACCATGTTAGGGATAGGGTAGGTTGGAACAGTGCTGGAGTTGCGTCGCGCTTGCGACGCAACTTCAGCACTGCGCCAACCTTACACCGGCAGATGCGTCACGTATCTGCTTGTCCTTGCGCCACGATGCACCGCATTGTAAATGCGGCGCATCTGAGGTGGCGCAAGGGCAAACTTGCGTGACGCATCTTCCCTGGCGCATCCATGCTGATTTGCAGGGATGCGCCAGGGAACATAAATCTGCCCCCTATTCTTTCTAAGCTTTGGCTTTTTTTACATTATGCAGACCTGTCCCACTGGATCATTTTTCTCTGCTGACTCTCTGTGTGAACTTGGGCAAATCTGTACCTAATATTTTGTTTACTTTGTCTACTCTGCTACAAGTCCTTGACACAGTCCCTAACACTCACCAAGGTTTTATCTATTTCTAGGGATGGCACAACTCTGTCTGAAGGTTATGAAAAGAATTAGATCTTAGGCCTCATGCACTTGCTGGGCGATTTTGGGGCCATCTCAGGGCTCCGCATGAACTGGCCTAAGTCATGCTCGTTCCCTCTGGCACCACGCCATGCTCTGCTTCATTCCAACCCTTTGAGGGACTGGCTCCAATGGTGTTGCAACACTTTTTTTTTTTTTTTTTCCAATCTTTATTTCGGCAATATTTCAGCCATAAAAGAGTACATAAAGTATTATACACATTAAAATTACAATATTAAAACAGCATCTAAGATAACTTCGGCAAATACAGATCAGGAATTGAAGTCAATGATTGAATACACCATTATAACAGTAGCTGGAATTACACAAGCAAAATATAAGCCCGGCTGCTAGGCAGTATTTGATAGTATAAAACTCCTTTTAATCCAGAAGGCATGCAGATACTTAGCTAGAGCAAATACAATGTGTCCTGCAGTTTCAGTCTTAAGGACCCTTAGTGCGTCTGAGCACTTCCTAAATCCAAGGTTCCTACAGATAGGTACGATCCAGTTCCGCCTTGCTCTACTGTAGAGAGGACAGAAAAAAAGAATATGACTTTCGTCCTCTTTGATC
This sequence comes from Triturus cristatus, assembly GCF_964204655.1. Lineage (NCBI taxonomy): Eukaryota > Metazoa > Chordata > Amphibia > Caudata > Salamandridae > Triturus > Triturus cristatus. The sequence goes on from NC_140586.1 coordinate 893,883,189, forward strand.
GTGCCACAGCCAGGACAATGTGGGGACCTAGTCGGGGTCCATTTACTTATTAGACACGCTAGGGGGAGTGCCCCAAACCTCCATTGTATGTATAGCTTCCTAGCCAAAACAGGGAAAATTACATCCAGAAAAGCTTCGAATGAGTAGACAGATTTGATCTCTATAAATGCTTTTACCATGGTACCATTTTTTGAGTCATGGAGCCATGCGTTGGAGCATCGAGATCTGTATAACTCAGTGAATGTGTTCCCTGAGATCTCCCTACAAGCTACTGCTGGATTGGCCCACATATCTGCAAAACCCAAATCCGTAAATTCGGCTTTGATGTAGGAAAGCCAAGGGATATGTGCTGCCCTGCCTAATCTCAATATTTCTTGGAGCTCGATTTTATACTGCTCTAGCTCGGGGGTCAGCCAGATCCTCCTCCAGAACCTGAGGGGTTTAATGGCTAATTCCTCCTGGATGGGGAGTAAACCCAAGTCGAGCCTCAGCGGTAATAAAGGTGTGCTTTGGGGGAGCGAGAGCAGCTGTCTCAGGAAATTGTTCTCAGCTTTAATCAATCCTGGTCTATTGACGTGCCCCCAGAGTTCCCCTCCGTATAATGCAGCCGCTCTAGCCCTCATTTTGTAGATCTCAAGGCTAGGGCTAATGGGTTTATAAGTGGAGGCGTTTGTCATTTTTAAAATTCCCCCAGCTATTTGAGTCAGTTTAAGTTGAGATTTAGCAAGGTGTGGGCCCCAGGAGAGTTTTTCGCTTAGTGTGACACCAAGGTATTGAAAGGTGTGAACTCTCTCAAGTGCGATCGAATCAAGGGTAGGTGGTGGCCTAGTGTATAACGGGGGATTAAAAATCATGTATTTGGTCTTATCTACATTAATCTGTAGTCCATGCTCTCTACAGAAGTTGTTAAATCCCTCCAATGTACGTTGAATACCCATTGATGTCTTGGAAAGGAGCAAGGTGTCATCAGCAAACATTATAGCTGCTACTTTCCTGCCTGCCAACCTGGGTGCATCATTGTTAGGGACTGCATCCAGACTGGCTATCAGTCCATTCACATATATACAAAACAGAGTAGGGGCCTAGACACACCCTTGCCTAACTCCCTTATTGACAGCGAACCTAGCGGACAATACACCTCCTCTTGCACACCTGACCTGGGCAAAATTCTCGGTATGCAGCCTCACCAATATACCTAATAAGGAATTGGGTACGCCCAGATCACGCAAAACAGCCCAAAGTTTGCCCCTAGGAACTGTATCAAACGCAGAGCGTAAGTCAACAAATACCATGTGCAGGCTGCCACCCTCCAATACCACAGTCTTCCAGTACAGCATTACTAAACGGAAGATCTGGTCCATGGTAGATGTTTTACTTCTAAAACCAGCCTGATAGGGAGAGAGGATTTCATTCTCATTGATCCAGTCCAGCAAGCGATCTAAAATAAGTCTTGCCATTATTTTTTGTGGGACGTCAATGAGACTAATGGGCCTATAATTAACGGGGAGCAGAGGAGAACCCTTTTTATATATAGGTATAATTTCCGCTCCCAACCAAGAGCCCGGAACCTCTATGCCGTGCAAGATTGAGTTAAAGAGTGCGCATAGATACGGTGCCCATATCTTGGGCTGATCTTTAAACATATCCCCGGGTATCTTGTCTATACCAGGTGCTTTTCCCGTTGCCAGTTTTCCTATGGCACTCCTAACATCATCTACGGAGAATTCCAAAACTTCGGCGTCCCCCGCAGAGGATGGCTGAAAGGGCAAAAGATCTAAATCAGAGGTGGCGGCGTAAAGGTTTTTGAAGTGGGATTCCCACACCCCCGGATCAAGATTAACTTCGATTGCATTGCGGGGTTCCGCACACCCTGAATTCACAATGGCCCAAAATCTACTCGATTCCTTGTTAGCAAGAGCAGATGATAAATTTTCCCATCTGTCCCAATCCCAATCTATCTTTGCCTGTTTTAAAACTTGTTTATGGGCAGTCCTGAGTGAACAGATTGTTAGCCTGTCACTACCGGTTTTGATGGCATTAATCAAAGCAGATTTGGCACTCCTACATGTGGCATTGTACCAGGATGAGGTGACGGTCCTGGGTTGCCTGGTGGGGGCGATAGGGTTTAAAAAGTCTGCAAGGGTATCAATTAGATCCCGATGGACATTGAGAAGACGTGCAGAGTTATCCTTAGACCGCTCTTGGGCCCAGATATCACTTGCCATTTTAAGCAGGGGAAGAATGGAAGAGTATAAGTTTGGCAGTGCATCCCGCCTTTCGCACAGGGTTTCCCACTTAATCCTCCTCCTGTTGTTAGTGAGAACCAATCCTAGGTCGACGGTTGGTTCCGTGTGGGTGTTAGCAGATTTTGGCAATTCCATTTTCAACAGCAGGGCGTTATGATCGCTGTCCGATCTGTTCACAACCTCCAAATCCACAATTTTGGACCACATCCTGGTCTGAACCATGAAGTAGTCCAAGTGGGATTCTTGATCTTTTTTGTTGTAGGTACATTTGGAGGGAATGTCCGAGGGCATTCGACCATTGACCGCCCTAACTGAGAATTGCAGGGTTAAAGTCATAATCTGCATAGCCAATGGGGTCCATGCCTTTGCATAGGTGGTCCTACACTGCGGGATGCCCCAAAACTCATCTTCATCCTGCAGTGCCCCCTCACCCAGCCCTTGGAGGGGCTCGAAGTGGCAATTTAGGTCTCCTGCAATTACACAGTGAATATCATGGTCCAAGGATTCAAGAAGGGCTGATAATTCCCCTACGGTGTTAGATTCCTTAGCCATAGCAGTGGGACGTGAATAAACATTCACAACTGCCAGTTTGTATAAGTTAGGCCAGGACAGTTGAACACATAGGATATCATCCGAATTAGTCTGAATCAAATCCACCCTGCAGCCCAGATGTACGCCTATCCATGTTATCAGACCGCCAGAAGGGCGGCCCTTGCCTCCCCACCGTGCTGCGATGTTAAAGGACGCAAACCCGGCTCTATGAACCTCCTCCCTAGCCCAGGTCTCCTGCAATAAAATCACATCAGCAGTGTCCACAAAGGAGCCCCATGCAGGACATGCTAGCTTATTCTTTAGGCCTGCCACATTCCATGATAGAAGGTTCATGCATTGGGGACGAAGCGTACAATGAGATGAGGGATCTGGTATAGAAGGAGTACTACTCTGCTGAAGGGGATCAATTTCCCCAGTAGGGGTGGGACTAGCACTCTGGAAAGTGGCTGGCAATGGGAGGGTAGCAGAAGGCTGCATAAAATGCACTTGGGTATTACCAATAATATTGCTATTACTAGTCCCCACTGTACTAGAGGTGTACCCCTTGGTAACAGGAGTCAAATTCCCTTCCTTAAGCAACTCAATGGGCTCTAAACCTAGAGTACTGCCCCCCCTAGAACCCTGAGCAACATATTTGGACTTAGCCAGTCAATCAACCTGGTCGAGACAGCTGAATCTGTTTGAACAGACAGGATAGGCCCAATCTGCACCAGAAGGGACATGTCTTGCTTTCCCACCACCTCTCCTTAGCAAATGCGGGATAAGGGTCCAGCCGCTTTCATCTATCTTCAGGTGATCATTTGGGTAAAAGTAGGAAAGGGAACGCACCCCGATTTTGGTGTCTAGACGGGGTTTTACCCAATTGCAGATATAATCTGCTGTCCTGGCGTCCCGAAAGTTAACTATGACACAATCGCCGGCTAAATTTTTAGGGGTGTGCCCTACCCACCCCACCCTTCTGACCATAATGATCTCACAACTAACCTGCGGTGGCAAGGGCCTGAAATTAGAAAGCCAATGGATTGCCTTGTTTTTCAGGTTGGAAAACTCCTCAATGCTGTGATCATTGATTACGGGGACCCCTGTAAGGACAACCAAGTAAGGACTAGCTTCCGGAGGCAAGTCTATTCTAGAAATAGGCCTGGAGGCCTCATCCTGGATTCGCCTTCTCGCTGTCCTCACGTTGTCACTATTGTTAACCAGGGGGGCCTCTCCCGAGATGTTGCTATCTATGTTATGGTCAGTGGGGGACCTAACTTCATGTTGTACTAGTGAGGCAGTGTTAAGAGTGGCTGGAGGTGCCAATGATGTGGCTGTTGGGACGGATAGTGACCGTGAGGCTATACTTTGGGCCATAGGGACTGGTAAGACCCCAGCTATGGTGGTACCATGGCAATTACAGGAGCATGTGGGGAGTACTTTACTATTGATAGCACCCTCAGTTAGACCCTTAATTTGGTGTTCTAGCTTAGTAAGAAGGGTCACTATTCCCTCTAACCTGGATTCCAGGGGTACCAATAACGTACGCAGCAGAAGATCTAATTTCTGCGGAGCCAATGGGTCCCCGGATGACTGCGGCATAAATGTGGGAGAGACTGGTACCTGAGCAGGGTGCTCCCCAGGGGAGTTGGAAAAAGTCGAAGCTGGGGGAAGGGTGCGGCTGCCCTGTCCCTCTCTGGCCACCGAGTCGGTAACCAAGGCTGCGCCTTGTTGTGCGGATTTAGCTCCCCCTGATTTGGAGTTAACTTGCCATATTACTTTTGGCTTGATTTTTGAAATCAGCCCTTCCTTGGTAACCCTTTTTTTCCGCAGAATCGGTCCCAACCTAGTCACTGGGGGGGGTGTAATTTTTAAGTTGATCGTAGGATCATTATCACTCGAAAGTTCACTAATCGAGGTGTCATCAACAAATTGGGTCAGAGGGAGGACATTACTGCTCGCACCAGTGCCATTAGGGGTGCGTGCAGATGCAAGGAGGCCCAAAGAAGACCTTCTTGCTTGGGCCAAATCCTGCGACACTCTGCGCTCCATGAGGACAATACCCTGATCAATCACCGAATTAGCTCTTACTATAAATTGATCTAGTGTACCGGTGAGATTGCCTTTATTCGCATGGTTTCTACCCTCTTTAGCTGCCATGCTCGATTAAAATGTAACACAATAGGCAGATAAAATTATATAGCAACAATGTACCCTCCACAGGTCAGTATAAAAATAGTTATAACCAAGTGCTATAAGAGTACCGTAAAATGAGCACGTACGGAATGGTCCGTGGGTGAAAGAGAGGTGGCCCGGTCCCTCTCGGTCTCAAACGGGCTACAACGGGCCCGCCCTTGGCCCGGGCTTCGCCCGCGCTGCGATCCGCGCTGCGGATTCACGTGGACGGAACTAAGTAATGAAGGAGGCGGGGCTTCAGCAAGGGGAGCAGGTGAGCCAGATTAACGGAGCGCAATGCTCCCCGGTCCTCGCAGTCCCGTAGTTTCAGGCGATTCAAGGGCCCCACAAGCAGCGTAGCATCCTGGGCACAGGCAGCAAGAGGGAAACCCAACCTTCGATGCACCAGCCGAGTTCTTAAGTGATGGTGGTGGAGCCTGCGAGCGGCTCCCGCGCAGCGGGGGCCGCGAGGCGTGGCGTCGGTGAAATGACCAGCGGGAAGAGGAGCAGGTGAGCCAGATTAACGGAGCGCAATGCTCCCCGGTCCTCGCAGTCCCGTAGTTTCAGGCGATTCAAGGGCCCCACAAGCAGCGTAGCGTCCTGCAAGAGAAGCGGGATGCTCCGGTTACTTCTGTAACCCAATGTCACCGGCCAACAACACTTTTGAGTACCTGGGAGCTCAGATCTACCACTCTGAGTAAGACATGAAGGGGAGCAACCTAGACAAGGTGGTTGGCTCTGTCCACCGGTCCTTGCCTTTCCGGTGATTGCTGTCCCTGTCCCCGTTAGGCCACGTGGCGATATCCAACAAGCTGGTGCTCAACAAACGACTTAGTTTCTTTGTTGCACTCCCAATTTTGCTTCACAGGAGCTTATTCAGCGAGCTGCACGGTTTATTGCTCGAACTGAAATGGAGCGATGGGTGTTGACGAGTTGTGCTTGCCACCCTACAGCTCCCATTGACTGAAGGCAGTCTTGGCGTGCCCAACATTAATCTACACTATGCGGTGGTGCAACTACAATCTCCTGGTTACGCACACCCACATGTCCTGAATTGGTGTCCATCTGTGCGATCCCAGGCAGCCAGAGTGTTTACACGTGTCTGCCTGACCCAAAGATCCACACCCATCGGGAGACGTGCCAGATGACTGTGGCCCACACCTGCTGGTGCAGATTTATGCATGCCAAGGGACCTCATCTTCCATACTCACTGTCCAATGTGATCTGGGACCTACCTGACTTTGTGACACAACGCAACGGTATGCTGCAACTCCCTAGACAGAAGCAGGGGTTGATCAACTGTGGGAACTCTACAACGAGGGCTCCATCATGTCCTTTCAGGACTTCATGGACACTTACGGAATAGGGTATGGCCAGTTCTTAACATTTCATACAATACAACTTGTTCTACGCACCACATGGGATATCAGCGAAGGAGAACCTCCCACATCTGCCACGCTGCATATGCTCCTGACCTCGGATGGCACGTACCATGTGATCACCTCATTCTACACGCCCCTCACTCCACACCGCTGGAGTATGGCACATGGGCTTGCACCAGGTGGGACCGCATGTTACCACTCCCCCTGTCAGATAAGTCTTGGTCCCAAGCACTACAATTGCTGAAGTATGTATGCCGTAACAGCAGATTTCTCTTCACTCAATTCAATTATGTGCATCATGGCTTCCTCTCCCTTGAGCACACCAAGTGCATATACCTGGCCCTGTCCTCTGAATGTCCCGAATGTAAACTACTGGACACTGGATTCTACAACATGGTGTGGAATTGCCCGATACTACAACCAGTATGGCAAGTGGTCATTGTAACGGCGACTGAACTAGCAGAACATATTCTCGAGCACACACCCGAATCCTGCTTACTGGGCCTATGAACCTGTGTGGAAGGCAATAGACATCTTCACAAGTTCATTGATTTCGCCTTTGTTCTATTTAAATGACACATAGCGATGGCATGGAAGGCACTCGTCCCTTCCAATCTTCAGTGCTGGTTGACCACCCTACTAACATGGATGCAAGCAGAGACCAAGACTCTAAGGCTCCTCCACATACTAGGGGGACACACGAACCGGGGGAGAATGCTGTTAAACCTTTTTACTTCGCGTTGAAACTTAAAATGATGCGTGTCCACCATGAGACATGCCACCACGCAAAACAATTGGACTGTTATCCATGCAACCACGCCCCGTGAAGTGCTGTCGCACTGCGTCAGCTGCATGTGACATAACAACCACCACACACACTATAATAGGACTCCCACAGGACATAAGACCCACTGCCCTGAGCACACACCACCATTATCAACATAGGTGTACCTTACCCTGGTGCTGATTGTTACACACCCTGTCCTTACGCTATCCTTGCCGCTCTATCCACACTGGCAGCAGACCCTCCCATCCAGCTCACGCTGCACACTCTAACACACTCCCACCCTCAGTAGACTCCACGGCTTCAATAACTTCAAATAATTGTTTGTGTTTTTCACGCTGATTCATAGCACTGTTGAGTGACATCGGCTGTAATGTCAAATTAAGCTGCTATTCTGACCACGACTTGCTATTATGCGTATAATTATATGTGTTGCTGATCATGACTACAAAATTCAATAAAACACATTTTAAAAACATGAAAAGGGGTGTGACCAAAATGGCGGATGGGTGAGACGCGTTTTTGCCTCTCTCCGCCCCCCGCCACAGGCCCTGCCGGCAAACTGCATCTTAAGGTGATTTTGAGCACGTCCGCAAGCGTGTATACCTGCTGCTCTTGATTGACTTGCCCTAGGGGCCGCTCTGCTCTCCTGGGACTACCGGGGAAACTCTCGGTTGAGCGAGGCCTAGCATTCGGAGGCCGTGGCGCAGATTGTTCGCAGGGTCGAGATAGATCCGGCTGACTGAGACCTTCCGGGGGTGTTGCGGCCATCCCTTACGGCCCTGTTAGTTCCAGCGAGGCCGCAGCACATCGTAAGCGCCTGCAGAGGAGATGTGGAGACGAGGAGTGCTGGGCTAGTGACGGACTCGGTCCCAGGTTTTGGAGTCGGCGAGCCCTTGCCCTGAGACCCAGGACGGAGCAACTTCTGGACCCCGGAGACGGAGGGGGACTGGCTGACCCACCCGGCAGAACACCGTGGGGAGCCCTGCCCATGGGGAAGCCTGCAAGATCCCCGAGATCGGCTCATCAACGGGGGCTGGGCCGGCCTACTAGAAGTGAACTGTTTGAGCCGCCAAGCCTTCGCCTAGACGGTTGTTCTGGGACCACTGGCAGGACGCGACCGTTGAGGCACTCGGAGATGGAGGGCTGAAATCGGCGGGTTTGAGCAGCTTTTTGGAGCCCTGCCGAGCGCCTTGCTGGTGTGGCCCCCCAGAGAGATCGCTGGAGTGGGACTTCTTCTTTGAGACCCCCACGGAGAGTGCTTTCATGTAGGGGTGGCCGGAGGCCCCCACAAGACTGGTTATGTTATGTTACCAGGGTATTTGTAGAGCGCACAGCTACCCAGCTGTGTGTCCCGGCACTAGGTGAGTGTGACATCTGAGAACTCCCCTGCAAGAGCTGCTGTGGCCTGCAAGAGCTGCTGTGGACACAGCGGTCCTGGCTGCGGGTCCCCTGTGAACCTGGGACTGCATTTGGAGGCTTGGGGCCTGACGTGGTGCTGCACCCTGTGGCGGAGGCCTAATAGATTTATTACCTCGACAAAAGGTGAGAAGACCTGGAGGTGATCACAACAACATCCGGGCGCCCCCCTCATTTGGGATTATTGCATTTGACACTGTTGCATTTGGGGGGGACCGGTGGAGGCTCCCCCAATTAACTCTGCTAGCTGCCTGGGGAGATGGGCATTCAGCCTGATCCGCAACATGGCCTTGGGACTCCACTACACCTACTAGAGTCTGCCCTGGTCTTGGACCCGCGCTGGTGGGCAGCACGTCCCGAATGGAGGCTTGTTTTCCAGATTACCCCGTGGTGTGAGGGGAAGTCCTACTCACTGCAACATCGTCTGTGACCTCTTTGCAGATCCCTCCTCGTGCAGCAAGGGAGAGGGAGACTGATGCCTGGCTAGTGTCTCTTGCCTCTCCCGAGCCCCGGAGTCCGGTCATAGCTGCACCGCCGCCCACCTTTGCCGCTGGATCAGTATTGTTCACGCTCCTCTTCCATGGTAGGGCCGTCCAATCTTGCAAAATGGCTTCGGGCAAGACCAAGAGGGACAGGACAGTAAAAGATATACTCCTCTGACCCTCGGGCTCTGCCACTAGAGATCCGAGCCCGCCTACAAACCAGGAGGAAATGTCTGGCTCTGCTCAGGTAGAGGCACCAGTCACTCGTTCTTACTTAGAATCACTCTTGGCTTCCCTTAGGGATGATCACCAATCTTTAAAAAAAAAATGCGGGGGAGCTCCACAAAGATGTGGAAGATCTGGGCGACAGGGTTTCCAGTCTTGAAGATCATGAACAAGGCCGGGAAGAAGTTATTGAACAGATCTTGCGTCTTCGGGATCAACATTTGGACCTCCAAGAGCACTCTAAGGATCTTGAGAACAGGTCCTGATGTAACAACATTCGTATTGAAGAGTACAGGCCCCAGCTAGGCCCGCAGAATACAAGGGTTCGCTCTCCTGTAACGAAAACTAGAAGGAAGTTGGCACGGAAACTGCAAATACAAAGACAAAGTTTATTAACCCTTAAGGGTGGTCCTACAACCTATACAACACTCTTCAGTATTGCATAGAGTAGCACAAAGAACTTGCGTACACGGTCCCCTTTTATACACAACAGAGGGGCTCATAAGTGGGTGGATACAACATGAGGCAAAGTTCTTTACCTTTTATGGACATTTTCGATACAGAATCAATATGTGGGCGGAGGCAGCAATTTCCTGAGCCCGCGAAAACATGGTCAAGCAAGGACTAACTGATAACAGATGTGGTCAAGTCTGGGCATGCGCCAGACGGACAAAGGAGCTATTTATAGACTGTTACTAGGCAGATTACAAGAGCAACTAACAAAAAGATAGGACTCTTCTCGTGCAAAGCACGTGAAAACATGACAATACAAAATGGAGTCCAGACATTAGTCAACATAAGACGAGAAACATGTTCTAAGGAAGGAGAATTCATGTCTTTAGTGAATGCTTAATCATATCGCCGTTTTAGTTTTCAACAGACGACCCTTTCAGCATTTACTGAAGACATTCGACTTATTAGGATAATCATCATATATGTCAATTTTCATCATCTCTTCCACCTCTTTGTTCAAATTTTTCTGATAGGTGACATTGGCGATAGCTCTCTTATCAGGAATACAGAATGACACACATAGAGAACAGAGTAATGGCCCAGACTGGACACAGATGCAACAAGAAAACAGAACTGCTACAATAATGCAGAGACCAGTTAAAACCTTCCATCCCCATGTAGTGATCAATGCCCAAAACCATCCAGAAAAGGACCAAGTGCCATTTTCTGTATGAATCTCAGCTGCGATTTTATGCAATTTATTAATAGCGTTATAAACTGATGGCGTATGATCAGGAATGAACACACAGCAACTACTTCCGATAATTTTACATGCTCCACCTCTATCAGCTAACATAACATCTAATACCATACGATTCTGTAATGCAACAATTCTAGTAATTTGTAATTCTTCCGTAAGATTCCCAAGAGCAGCAGCGGTTTGATTCGTCACAGCCTCTACGACTCTTGTCAATCTTCGAACCTTCCTACTATTTAGGGCAGCTCCAACAAAGAAAAACAATCCTAAGTTAAAATCAATATACTGCTGTAAGCTAGTATCAGTTTGATCAACATCATCAATGGATAGAGTACGTTTATACCTATTTACAGTCACATTATTCAACAACTTCAAATCTTTATGATAAGATGTAGGTGCTAAGAATACAGGAGGTAATAAAAACGCTACATAACATACTCCGGACCAGCCGGCTGGTAAGCGATAATAGCCCTTATTCCCACATACGAAGTTTGTGTTATGGGAGGCTAAGAAAGTACTATTATTTAATCCATCGATGTTCAGTATAATAATGCAGTCACTAACACCAACTGGAATATAACCCACACTTTGGACACACAGGTCCGCTTGAGCTTGTGCCACTTGAATCACGAACCGTTCCTTCCCTACAGTGTCTCTGGTATTCGTGAAAATGTAGGGGATCGATTCATTGTCTGGTCGATATTCTTCCCATTCCCATATTGTCCCATTCGCTTGTGGGTAGCCATCTTTATCTTGATGACATTCCTTATTAAGTCTGAAAAGTAATCGTCCCACTGTGGGTTTCCGTGTGGCAAAAAGCAGAGTATACCATGCTCTACAAGAGCCATTATGAGAGAAAGGAAGCGGTATGAACGGTGTTCCTCCTTTCTTCTGATGAGCTGGCATCATACCACATATCCAACAGTTCGTAGCATTCGTGGCAACATGGGTATGATGCAACATCTGAATGAAAGTGTTATTCAAATAAGACTGACGATGCTTCAATTCTTGATACGGAAGGGTATAAAAGTAGTGCTCCTCAGGCACTGGAGTGGTCAAAACAAGCAACTCACGGGCAGGAGTCACATCCTCAACAAACCATGTGGTTATACCAACAATAGCTACAATGATAATAAAGCTTGTCGCGCAAAGAATCTTCTTCTTTTCCATCTTGTAGTAAAAAGTCAATATCTTCCTGAAACTAAAAGGTTGTCAGAACTCTTCCCCTTAGGCAGCCGTTGATTTCTTCACCAGCGGGCCAAGACGGGTGTCACTACACTAATGCAAGGCTGATCCCCCCCCCCTTGCCTTATTGGCTCTCCGTTTCACTAACCTAAGGGCCGTTCTGACAACGTATCTGGGTACAGGAAAAAAAATCACTTCCTCGGTCGAAGATGATATCTTCCTCCTCCAGAGATCGCTTGGTCCGGGAAGAGCTCCTTAGTGTTGTTCGGTTCCACAGCACGGCCTTTCTCCGCAGTCAGGATTTCTCGATGGTCGGTCAACACAGCAGGCTCCACCAATCCAGGCGGCACTTTGCGACAGTGCAAGGAGTGGATCCAGTTCTTCCGATTGGACACTCGCACGGCTGTCCTCGTTGCGAGCAAGACTTGTTCAGGACCAACCCATCTCGGCTCCAGACTGTTCGTCCTTTCGAATACCTTAATCATAACCTGATCGCCAGGTCGGAGGTTATGACCTTCACCTGTGGACCGATCAGGGAGCGCTTCTAGAACCTGTTGATAAATAGAAACCAAATTATCCGTTAACTGTGCCAGATAATCACTCATCATTACACAAGGTACATCATACACTAACTGCGGTTTTGGTGGACCCCAAATATTCATTGGGCGTCCGAACACAATCTCGTAAGGTGTGAGACCGGTCCGAGAATGCGGTATCGATCTAATTGACAATAATGCCAGCGGTAAAGCATCTGGCCAAGTCAAAGAAGTCGAAGCTTGGATCTTCGCGATCTTAAGCTTCTAAGTACCGTTATATTTCTCAACCAGTCCCGCAGACTGTGGGTGAAACACTGCATGGAACTTCTGAGTAATGCCTAGGCCTTTCAGGACATACTTGATAACGTCTGCTATAAAATGAGGTCCGTTATCACTCCACAACAATCTGCAAACACCATATCGAGGGAAAAACTCCTTCAACAGCATTTTGGCTGTAGTCATTGCAGTATTGTCTTTCGTAGGGTATGCCTCCACCCATTTACTGAAGGCACATACCACTACTAGAACATACTTCAGATTTTTACAGCGCTCAAGCTGAATGTAATCCATCTGCAAAACCTCAAAGGGTGCAGTAGGTGTTGCAAATCCTCCTGCTGGAGTTCGTGTACCCTTTCCTGGGTTGTACCTTAAGCAAATCATGCAGGTCTGCACTACCCTCTTCGCCGTACTAGCGATCTCCGGATGCTCCCAAACTCGTGTGAGTAATTTGACAATTGCGGAAGCTCCGACATGCGCTAGTCCATGTGCCATCTGAACCATAGGTTGTACGAAGGCTGTGGATAACTTCCATTTATCCATCTGCTTACTTCTCCAACACCCTTCATCATCTAATTCTCCATCGTTGGACCATTGCTCCCGCTCCTTATCGGAAGCGGTCCTCTGTATCTCCCAACACTTCTCTCCTGGCATCATGCCATCTTTCTGTCTGCGATTTCACAACATACATTGCAGTAGCACCAGGCTGCATCGCAGTCTCTCGCGCCACCCGGTCTGCTAAAGCATTCCCTTCTCCAACTTTATCAACCACCTTCTTATGGGCACTACATTTAACTATAGCAATCTTCTTTGGATATGTTAGTGCAGTCAAAAGGTTTTGAACTAACTCTCCATACATTATCTGTGCTCCATGTGACGTTAGAAACCCTCTCTCCTTCCAGAGTAGGCCGAAATTGTGCGCTACTCCGAAGGCATAGCGGCTATCTGTATAAACATTCACACACAATCCTGCACTGAGCTCACATGCTCGTGTTAATGCTATCAGTTCCGCTGCTTGAGCTGATTTCTGCAGTATGCGTGCTGTCTCCACTATTGTTTGTAATGTGGTAATTGCATACGCTGCTGAAGTCGTACCATCTGGTAGCTTCAGGCATGATCCGTCCACCCATAGTTCTCCATCTACATCTGTAAAGGGCGTATCCTGGAGATCAATACGACCCTTTGTCTGTTCCTCAGTCACAAGAATACAGTCATGTGTTTTCCGTGCTTCAGACTGAGTTTCCGGGAACGGCAACAATGTGGCTGGATTTAACGTTGCACACCTCTTTAACGTAATATGAGGAGCCAGAAGCGTCAACTCATATCCCGTTAAACGAGCACTGGTCAAATGCTGCGTCTTTGTCTGATTAAGCAGGGCATCCACAGCATGGGGAACTAATACCAACAGTTTGTGAGATAACACGATTCCCTCGCTTTGGCGTATTGACACAGCTGTTGCCGCAACCGAGCGAAAACACCCTGGTAATGCTCGGGCAACAGGATCAAGTACAGCCGAAAAATATGCACAAGGGCGCTGCTTGTCGTCGTGCATCTGCACTAAAACTGATAATGCACATCCATCTTTCTCATGCACATACAATGAAAAGGGCTTCGTATAATCAGGGGTACCTAACACTGGTGCTGAACAAAGGGCTTGCCATAACTGCTGGAAAGCAATTTCACACTCATTTGACCAGGGAAGCGGAATCGGAGTGTCTTTTGTCAAAAGTGCTAACAATGGCTTAGCTATGTGTGAGAACCCCAATATCCATTGCCTACAAAAAGAGGCAAGACCCAAGAATGCACGCACATCCTTCTGTGTGGAAGGTACTGGCGTGTCCAAAATTGCTTGAATACGATCTGGTGTGAGTGCACGCCCCTCCTTAGACAAAAGGTGACCCAAATAAGTCACCTTTGGTCTACAGAATTGCAATTTCTTCCTCGACACTTTGTGATTGTGAGATGCCAAAAAGGAAAGCAAAGATAACGTACTCTTCTCACACAGCTCAGGAGTGTCAGCCGCCAACAAGATGTCATCGACATATTGTATGAGGGCGACACCCTCAGGCAGAACAAAGGAATCCAATTGCCTTTTCAATGCTTGACTGTAAATACTAGGGCTCTCGGTATAACCCTGAGGGACTCTACAAAATCTATAAGACCTATTATTCAAAGTGAAGCCGAAAAGATATCGGCTATCAGGATGAATAGGAATCGAAAAGAAAGCATTTTTCAAATCAATAACTGAAAACGTGGTCGCCGTTGGCGGGACCAAAGTGAGTAACGTCGTGATATCAGAAACCACTGGATACTGAGGTATCACTATCTTATTCCCTTAAGTCAATGATAAAACGATAAACCCTGGTATCGGTATCTTTCTTTAAAATGGGCAAAATAGGACTGTTGCAAACATTATAGGGAACTTCCTCCACTACTCCCACCTTAATTAAATCCTGCACAATCTGTATGAGTGCCTCCTCCCCCTCCTGGGAAATACGATACTGAGGGAGGCGAGGTAACACCGCACCCTCCTGGACACTAATGTGGACAGGCGGAATCACCATCTGTCCCACATCAGTATCCAAAGTGGCCCACAAAGAACGAGGGAGGGAAGCTAATGCAGTATCCTACGCAACCACACACATCCGGTCTGTCAGGGGGTGATTATCGTTTAAGATCACACGTACTCCAGTAGGGGAGCAACGGATCGTAGCTCGGAAGTGCTTAAGCATATCAAGACCCATAATGTTGTCGGGCGTGTTCGGAGTGAGCAAAAACGGACAGGGTGCAGAAAAGTGGTCAACATGGAAGGCAAGGGGTCGGGAAAGAGGGCTGCGAGAGAGTGTACCATCAAACCCTACCGATGTAACCATTAAGCCAGATGGGGGAGCCCTCGGAACCAATTGTTTGGACAGTGCACTGCGAGTAGCTCCTGTATCAACTAGGAACCGATCAGTAGAACCCAAAACGCTTGCTGAAACATAAGGACCCTTCTGATCAACCGGTACTTCAACTGATTCCAACCCCCATCCAACGCAATCCTATGCATGCTGCGAATCATGATACCCAGGGCGGTCATTCCCAGACATTTGATACTGATTTTGCCGATCAAATACATTAGGTCTATCTCATTGCTGCGCGTTAGGCTCAAAGCGAGCACGATCATTGGAATTTCCTCTGAAATTCGAAAAGCCCCCTCTACCTCTCGGTGGTCCCTGACCACGTCCCTGACGAGATGCATATAGTACCGGACAATCTCTAGCCCAATGACCCGACTGTTTACAATACGCACATTGGTTTCTATTAACATCTGACCGACCGGAAGGGGGACCATAGAATCCTCCTCTACCTCTGTCGACACCCCGACGGGGCGGACCATACACTTGTGCTAACATCACCTTAGTTTTCAAATCTTTCGATTTCTTCTCCTCATGCCCCTTCGCTTCTTGTTCCTGACGCTCATAATACTGAGCCATAGTCAGGAGGGATGCTGGAGACGAGGTAGACCAAGAACTTTCACTCGCTTTTAAACGAGCTGCTATTCCCGGTAATAAATTCGCCACATATTTATCGACAAAGAGATGTTGACCCGTATCATCCGTAAGTGACTGACCACTGAAATCATGAAATGTCTCCTCAAAACGTGTAAAGAAGTCTGAAACTGATTCGTCAACCTTCTGTTTACACGAGGCTAACATATTCCAATCAATCTTTTTAGGGGGGATAATTGTTTTCAATTTAGTCAAAATAGCAGTGGGAAGATCTAAAATAAGCTGGGGTGGTTTTTGCGCGGGTTTTCTCTCCCTATCCACATCCTCAATCTCAGACCATTTGGCCTGAAAAGCGGTAGCATCATCCACCTTCCGCACAGATCTCCACATATCCGGTGGTAAAATAAGGCCAAAGAACAAATCTATATCTGCTAAAGTCATAGTACAAGAATTCAAAGCCCCTTCGACCTCTTCGTAAAAGGCCGCTGGATTCTTGCGGGGGTCAGGCAATGCATTCTTTAATGCCATAACATCAGCCCTATACCAGGGAGTATAAACCCAATTATACACAAAATATCCCCTAGCATCGGGGGAAGATATATCTGAACTATTTCCTGCTCCTTTAGGAGGGACATACAAAGGTGCCGCCTCTCGCATCGGTTTAGCATGCACTAGTTCACTCTTATCTGAATGGGAGGTAGATGATTGGTCGCCGCCGGTACGTGAATCCGATTGCTCCGTCTCCCCTGCCTTTAGATGCGCTTTCTCTTTAAGTTCAAACGCCGCGTCCCGCAATGCAAACAGCCGTCAGACCGCATCGGGTACCTTAGAGGGAGAAAAAACACCGTTACGTAATGCTTTAGCCTCTGAAACTACAGCATCAGGCTCGAAAACATCAGAATATTTCCGAAAGGCAGTAATCACTTCACCAGAAAAAACTGCCGCAAAATACAGCTTCTCTCTATCCTGCCAACTTCCCACAGATTCCAACAATTCAGCAAGGGGTAGCTTGCCTTTAAGCGCACGCAAAGAAATTTTCCGAAGCTCACCCATACGCTCAACTGATAACATGGACCGCGTGTCTACCTTATCCGATACCGATCCAGAATCCTGCGATCTCGGGGCGGACGCGCCCACATAAGGGGGCGGAGAGCGATCTAATAAATAAAAATCATCTTCAAGATTAGTAAGGACAGGGTAAAGTGGCTGGCGGACAGCATATTGACCCGAGACTTGCAACCTACGCTCTTTCTCCTGTCTCTCCGCCAGTTCTTTTTCTTCCCGACGCTTCGCTTCCTGCGCTCTCACATGATCATTTTTCCGTTGCTCTTTATCAAACAGCGCTTTCTCACGTTTCTCTCGTTCACGCACTTCCTTCACCCATAACCGTACACATTCAAACATGTCTTGCCGAGCACGCCGTTTACACATTGTTAGACCTGTCAGCCCTTTGGGTGGTCCCTCCTCACCATTATTTATTTTGTCCCACTTTTGCCTCAAACCCTGTTATAATTTTTCCTTTTTGGGAACCACCAGACTTTTTAGTGTTGATGCAGGGTCAGGGAGCCATTTTCCCTACCCCTGGAACTTCTGTCTGAGGGCCTGAGACACAAAATGGTGGCCACCTATTGTCACCTGTGACATCACCAGAACCTCCTGGAACATTCTAGAACCCTGTGACAGTGGGAGGCAGTTTAGAATGTTGGGAGGCCATCTCAGAGTGGCAGTTGGCATCTGACTAGAGAGGAGAGAGGACCAGTTTAGAAGGAGGTCGGAGTAAGGCAGCAGGGGTGGAAACCAGTGCTTGGAGTGGGGTCCAGAAACCCACCCTTGATGCTAGTCCCTACTGACCAAGCCCAGCCTAGAGCCCTGTGTGGGACCAAGACCAGAAAAACCATCTTAAGGACCTACATATTGTGAAGAGGCCTTAAAGAAGAAGACCAGCAAGCTCCTGACCTGTTTAGCGGTGTCCTCCTGGAGTCCTGACGTCGAGAAGCCTGGAGACCTGAGGCCTGAGGTGGAGAAGCGGCGCTGACAGAAAGCAGACGTCGTACCCGGAGCCGTCAGAGGTCGAGTGAGGGCGCCGACGGAGGTCGTGGAGAGGCACCGGAGGTCGAGAAAGGAGTCACCTGAGGTCGAGGTGAAGCGCGCCGGAGGTCGGGAGTGGATATCGCACTCCGGAGACGCCGGAATCTGAGGTGAAGCGCGCCGGAGGTCGGGAGTGGAGGTCGCACTCCGGAGACACCCGGAAGCGGGGAGGCCGTGACCTGCGACGCCGGAAGGCGACATCGAGCCGGAGCAGCCCAGCGACATCGAGCCGAGGCCGCCCTGCGACATCGAGCCGGAGCAGCCCAGCGACATCGAGCCGAGGCCGCCCAGCGACATCGATCCGGAACAGCCCAGCGACATCAATCCGAAGCCGCCCAGTGACACCGAACCGAGGCCGCCCAACGACATCGAACCGGAGCCGTCCAGCGACGTCGACCCGGCGCCGAGCGGAGCCGTTCATCGTGAAAAGGGCAGTAAGTGGTAGAGGGGGCGTCTGAGGCCCCGTGGAGCCCTAAAAGACCATTCTAGGGGCTAGAGGGGTGTTAGAACCAGCTTGGGAGTGCCAGGGGTGAACTGAGACTGGTGCAGTGACCTCTGTGAGGGGTTGTGTATTTTGGGAGAGCCAGATCCTTAGGTTACCCTTATTCTACCTCAGTTCAGGCCCAGCCTTGACCAATCTAGGTGGGACACCCCCCATGTCATCCAATTGACCACAAGCTGTACTTGGGCAAAGTGAAACCAAACTACCTCGTGAAAGGGTTGTGAACTGTAATTGCCATTGATTGTGTCATTTAAGTTATTGAGGGTGCTTTATTTATTGTCTTCCACTAATTTATTCCTGCACTGTATTTATTCCTGACTGTATTTATTTGACATCTGTATTTATTGCACCTATATTTATTCCGTGTTTATTTATGACCTGATCCTATTTATTGAAACCCCACTGTGGTATTATTTATTTGACCTGCTATTTTCAAGAAAAGTCTTATGGTATTGTATGTATGTTTTGAAACCTGCAACTAAGAGCAAATAAGATAAAGACAAAATACTTTCTTTCATAATTTTTACGGTGTAGTGTCGTTTTTGGAACGGATGAACGCATGGTTATTGTGAGGGTGTGACGTACGCTTAACACGGTGCCTGACCCCCGACCGCTCGAGCCAAGCTACCATTGTGCTGGGAACCTGGTGACTGCTAACCCGGTGGCCCGGTTTCCAACATAAAATTGGTGTTCAGCGGTGGGATAGAGCTGTGCTTGCGTCTACTCGACAATAACTTTGGGTAGTCCATAGGCCTACACCGGGAGTTTTCTCCAAGCGGACTTCCTAATTTCGAGGTTTTTTTTTTCCAAATTTACTTCTGGTGGTGGGAGGAGGTATTACAAAAGGTACCCCCCTGCATAGCTTCTGTAAGCAACTGTCTTCTACCCTGAGTGGGCAAAATGGAGTTTGTGTTGGAGGATGTGGAAACTTATACTGTGGCCCAACTCAGGGAGTTTTGTCAGCGAGAGGGGGTGTTTTGTCCCCAAGGTGCAAAGAAGGGTGAACTCCAGACCAGCTTGAGGGCTTGGGGGGAGGCACGGCGAGAAAGTAAGGTCGAGAAGGAGGACAGGGATGGAGAGCCTGACAGCGAGGGGGCTGGTTTGTACCAACCTGAGGTGGGGGACCTAGTAGCGGGGCCCAGAACACCTTCAAGGAAGGGCAGCAGTGTCAATACTCAATCTTACGCATATCAAACGATCCATACAAAGGCCATCGCAACTCAGGATCCTTTTTGGTGTATTTCCTCCACACTGTGCTGTACATTATAGAGGAAAGACCATGCTTCACATACATATCCCTATTAGGAGTCCCCTCTGGGGGGGCTGGAGCAGGTTCCTCGAGATTTAACCGGTTTCCAAAACAGCAGCACCACTTACGGAGTGCGCTAAAAGCAGGCATGCTCAAAAATAATGCAAAATATGCAGTATTATCAAAAATGGCACTTAAACTTTGCGCCGTTCAGATTTACGCAACTCCGGAGAAATGTCTCCACATTACCTGCCTATATGTGTTGCAACGCATATATTCTCACAGTAATCAATACAAAATATGACCGGTCATCACAAATCAAACTCAAATAGCCAACCCAGGCTTCAAAACTCGGAGCAAGTACCGTACAACGGTTCTTACCAATCAAGAGTGTCCAGATTCCAACTGCCAAGTTCCAAAATTCGCCCAAACGGCTGTCGCGGCAAACCGACAGAAGAGGTCTCAGTCGAGGACCGGCGCCACCCAGAAGGTCAATTCGGAAGGGAAGGAAGAAACCTCGGGATGCCAGGACTAAAAATGCCGCTGGCAGTGATCACATCCCCGGCGAAATTTCTCACCTTCGTCACGACCAGTCCTTCGAGCATCCGAGTCGCCGATGAGCCCCACGTGACGGGCGCCAATTGAAGAGTACAGGCCCCAGCTAGGCCCGCAGAATACAAGGGTTCGCTCTCCTGTAACGAAAACTAGAAGGAAGTTGGCACGGAAACTGCAAATACAAAGACAAAGTTTATTAACCCTTAAGGGTGGTCCTACAACCTATACAACACTCTTCAGTATTGCATAGAGTAGCACAAAGAACTTGCGTACACGGTCCCCTTTTATACACAACAGAGGGGCTCATAAGTGGGTGGATACAACATGAGGCAAAGTTCTTTACCTTTTATGGACATTTTCGATACAGAATCAATATGTGGGCGGAAGCAGCAATTTCCTGAGCCCGCGAAAACATGGTCAAGCAAGGACTAACTGATAACAGATGTGGTCAAGTCTGGGCATGCGCCAGACGGACAAAGGAGCTATTTATAGACTGTTACTAGGCAGATTACAAGAGCAACTAACAAAAAGATAGGACTCTTCTCGTGCAAAGCACGTGAAGACATGACAATACAAAATGGAGTCCAGACATTAGTCAACATAAGACGAGAAACGTGTTCTAAGGAAGGAGAATTCATGTCTTTAGTGAATGCTTAATCATATCGCCGTTTTAGTTTTCAACAGTATAAGAGGCATTGCTTCAGGGGCAGAGGGATCTGACATTGTGGCCTTCATGTTAGAACTGTTTCGGAGGATCCTGGAGGCGGGCCCCGAGGTGAACCTCAAGATAGACTGCACACACAGAGGGAGTCCTCGGAGAGCCGCGGCTGGTCCACCCCAGATATCCTCGCCTGGGTACATGACCTCACCGTCAAAGAGTAAGCTCTTAAGGTGGCGAGAGACAAACATCCCATATAGTTCGAGGGTCGCTCTTCTCTTCTTTATCAGGATTTGATGGCATCCACCCTGCAGATGGCATCCAACCTGTAACCGCCTACTTGCGTGAACTTGGGGTGTCCCACTCCTGGGACATCCCTTTAGACTTGTTTTTCTTCTAACTGGGAAGCTCCACCAGCGCCGCTCAGTGGAGGAGGCACACAAAGTGCTTGGCATTAGGGCCGCTTCAGAAACGCAAGGCTGCATCCTATTCACAATAATATGGTGCAGCCTTGCGTTTCCTCCTGCACTGGCGCTACACTTAGCAGTGTAGTGCCAATGCAGGTACCCTTCACCATGGTGCTAGGGTGTCTGCGTCCAGCGGAAAGATTGTGTACAGGAAGTGGGAACTTCCTTTACATGAACAATCTTTAAATGCCATTTTGTCACTTCTATGTGGGCTGCTTCATGCAGCACACACGGAAGTCACAAAATGGCATTTTTATAAAGATTGTTTATGTACAGGAAGGGGGACCTTCCTGTACATAAACGATCCAAGACATTTTGCTTTTTCCATGTGTGCTGCACAAGGCAGGACACATGGAAAAAGCAAAAGACGAGAAATAATGCATTTCTTCTTGTTTCGCCAACTGAAGACCAGGTTTTCCCTGGTCTTAATTTTGACCCTACCCCCCATTTACCCCCAGCCATTGCCTGGCTGATGAGGGTTATGAACCTGAAACCGGCCCCAGGATGCTTGTTTCTGATCCAGGGAAGGCATGGCTTGGCAGTTCGGGCTGGACTGTTCCCATGAGGCACAGGGTCAGACTGATTTGCATATGGCCATGTCTGAACTGGGGTGGTGGAGTGAGCTAAAGAATGATGATGGATTAAACCCAGATCAGTTGACTGGGGGTGAGTGTTTGATTTGCTCAAACGCTCCGTCCATCATCCCCTTTGGTATCGCCCCATTTACCAGGGCAGCTTAAATAAAAAAATAAAACATTTTGTGACTTTCATGTGTGCTGCATTAAGTAGCACACATAGAAGTGCCAAAATGGCATTTAGAGATTGTTTATGTCCAGAAAGGAGGACCTTCCTGTACATAAACAATCTTTCCCTTGCACGTAGACGCCCTTGCACTATGGTGTAATGGCGCCAGCGCAGGGGGAAACGCAAGGTTGCACCACATCGTTGTACATATGGTGCAGCCTTGCATTTCTGAAGTGGCGGAGTGAGGCTTTAAGCCATGACGGCTAACGCCTCACTCCGCCACTTCTTCGAACATATGCCCCAGAGTTGCTTCAATGACTAAATGGTGCTCTTTACACATTACCCAAACCCAGGAAGTTTGTGCATCACAGCCACTAAAAGTTACAGGTTTAGTGTTCCTTTCTCAGAGTTCATCAACCCATTCTCCAGCCCCTCCATGCCCTGTGTGTCTGTCATCTTCAGTCTTGCCAAGTACCACGGATCAGGCGTTAGACTAATGCATTTCAGTGCAGTGTTCCGCATCACCGCACTAAACTGTATTGTCACGCATTTGAATAGTATCTCAGCCTCACTGGCGCTGCCTAAACTATATCATGGAGTGACAGTGTGGCAGCTGGCAGCGTGCTGTCCCTGGCGTCAGAGCGCAGTTCCAGCTGCAGGCTTGGGTCTTGCAGCTGAGCTGAGGCTGCTCTTAGGCTCACTGCACAATGCACCAATGTTTCATTTTAATTTCCGCAGCGTGGCTCTCACACAGTCTGACATCACGGTAGTGCACAGTCTGATACATCCATAGTGCCAATATCGGCAACAGTTATCACAACATACATAAGTACATAAATAAAACACACGACACTGAATGTAAGTGGAGAAATATTGCTGCAGGTTTATTAGCATAAGCAATATGCAAACATGGTGGGTTATCTTACGGGCGATCCCAGGGCAGGCCAGCCCCTATGCCGCCTGCCCGTCTGATAAGCCTAGAGTCACCATGGCAACGCCAATTGGTGTATACCTAATGTTGGGAGGGTCCCCCCCTCCCACCTGTGGACCACCAGTCCACTTGCTACACACGCCCCCCCGTGATGGGTGGGCGGAGCATACATGGCAGCCCCCGGTTGCTCAGACCCACAACCGCCTGTCGGTTAGCGGGGCGCCGTCGGTCTTCCAGTGGACACGCTAAAGATCCCTGGGTATCCTGGCTTAGCACCACACGGTGCTGCTGCATGCTATACCCCTTGGTATGTGCAGACCCTGGATCGCCCTGTAACTCCTCCTGCAACACAAAGTGAGAATTGTTAGAAAACCTGGCCCCCCCATTGTCCCTCCGGACGCCGGGTAAGCGGATGGGCGGGCAAGGCGAACGAGCGGACAAGAGGGCGAGGAGGGGGCGGAGACAGAATATGTACCCCCCTGGCTCCTCCCCGCCGGAAGCAGCTATCTGCTGGGGTCTCCCTTGGTCCATCCCAGGGACACGACCTCCCACCCCTGTGCCTTCCTGTGGCACTAAGGCGGCCGCCCTCAAAGGGGCGGGCCGCTGCGCAACCCCCCCCCGGGCAGCCTTACATAGTGCCAATATCGGCAACAGTTATCACAACATACATAAGTACATAAATAAAACACACGACACTGAATGTAAGTGGAGAAATATTGCTGCAGGTTTATTAGCATAAGCAATATGCAAACATGGTGGGTTATCTTACGGGCGATCCCAGGGCAGGCCAGCCCCTATGCCGCCTGCCCGTCTGATAAGCCTAGAGTCACCATGGCAACGCCAATTGGTGTATACCTAATGTTGGGAGGGTCCCCCCCTCCTACCTGTGGACCACCAGTCCACTTGCTACACACGCCCCCCCGTGATGGGTGGGCGGAGCATACATGGCAGCCCCCGGTTGCTCAGACCCACAACCGCCTGTCGGTTAGCGGGGCGCCGTCGGTCTTCCAGTGGACACGCTAAAGATCCCTGGGTATCCTGGCTTAGCACCACACGGTGCTGCTGCATGCTATACCCCTTGGTATGTGCAGACCCTGGATCGCCCTGTAACTCCTCCACAGCCTTGGGAGTGGCCACCGTCACTACCAGGGCCCCCCACCAAGGTAGACCTATTTCCTTACAACCTGCTGCAGCCAAAGCTTCCCCTAGGTCCAGTAGGAAAAGAACCGTGCCTAAACTAGAGAGGTGCACCCCATCCCCTCCCGGCACCCTGTGGACTTGGCGTGTATAAGATCATGCCTGATGAAGCCCAAACCTCTTTGCTCTGCGCAACTGCGCATGGCTCCAGGTAGACCTTTTTACCTACAGCAACTGATACCGGGCTTCTCCCAGGTCCAGCCAAGACAATCTACGCCCAACCGAACCGGCGGGCGGCATGCCCCTCAGGACAGGTGCCCTCATCCTTTCTAACCCCCCCGTGGATTTTGACTGAAATGACCGTAAACCTAAAACTAGGCGTTGGTCCAATGAAGCCTTTGAATGGCTGAAGAACAATCCCCTTGACAAGACACTCCTGCCTGGCAGTGCCAATGCGGGAGGGGTAAGAGTTGACAAGCCCGCCTTACCTCCTCCTTCACTCAGTTGGAGTATGTCCATCGCATTCCATCAGTCACCACCAAATGAGAAGCCTTGCCCTCCCAAACTTTTGCTAGTATACCAGGGAGAGACAGGACTGAGTGACCACAGAGGAGGACCAACGTGTAAAATTCTTCACTATCTTGGATACTGGGTAAGCCAGTTGTTCTCCTGCTAATTGGTAGCCCAAAAGCATTACCCCGGGGTTTCCCTCATCATGTGGACCATATCGCCCCCGAGGAAGGCCACTTCCACAACCTGTATAGCTGCCAGCCAGTGCTGAAGGGCAGGATACGTTACCCGGTACCGATACTCGCATCCATGGTACCTGTTTCGTCGAACTCAAGGACGGGCTACTCAGTGAGCAACCAGGCTCCGCCCACTCATGCCTGGCCGTGCCCATGCGGGAGGAGGTGAGGGTTGACCAGCCTGCCTTCCCTCCTCTTTCACTCCGTTGGAGTACGCCTATCGTATTCCATCAGTCACCGCCAAATGTGAAGCCTTGCCCTCCCAAACTTCTGCTATTATACCAGGGAGAGACAGGACAGAGTGACCACAGAGGAGAACAACGTGTAACATGCTTCTCTATTTGAATACTGGGAAAGCCAAATTGTTCTCCTGCAGATTTGTAGCCCAAAGTGTTACCCCGGTGCTTCCCTTAATCATATGGACCATGGCCCTGTTGGAAGGCCACCTGCATAGCTGCCAGCCAGTGCTGGAGGTCGGGAGAAGTTACCCGGTACTGATGCTCGCATCAAAGGTACCTGTTTCGTCTAACTCAAGGGCGTGCTATTAAGTGAGCAGCCAGGCTCCGCCCTAGTACCCCGAGGCCAACCCACGCCCCTCCAAGTACTGCTGCTTCACCTGCCTGTTAACACGAATCCCAGGGCAGACCACCGGCCTATAACCCATGCTTGCCCATGCCGGAGATAAAATACCTCTGAACAGCCTGACAACAAGCTAACCACCAGCAAAGAGTTCTGAATGTTTCTGACGCTGCCAAGAAACATGCGCATCACTAAAGCAACTGGCACCATGCCATAAAAGTGACAATTCAACCTTCTATGAAACAAACGTGCCCTTGTGGCGATCCAAGTAGTGCTCCCTCCAGGCCAGCAGCCCTACTCAGGCAACCCGCACCCTCTTGGCACTGGCACACCCCCGCCACAGCTGCCCTCGAGTGCCTGGTCATGTGTAGCCACAACCTAGGATTCATCACTGCGTCATACCGGGGTATGATGACCCATCTAACTCGACTGCTGAGTGCCCATTGCACCATCGCAAGTATGCCTTTGCCTGCTCAGAGTCTGGCTGTAAAGTTGGAAGGCATTGACCCCCCAGCCCAGGGTGAAGATGGCAGCATTACAGTACCTGGTGCTATGGACGGTCCCCGTACCCTGATGGGACAGAATGCAAATCCCTTGCTCCTGTACAATTTACGCGAAGAAGTGCAGGCGTGTAGGAATCAGAACCTAACAGTGACTGTGCACAGGAACTAGTATTCAACTGCGACCTATAGAAATGCATGGTGCTATGCAGCACAGCTTGGCCCATCTGATCCACTTTACAAACCCTGGAAGCAAGCCTTTGCTGGTTACCCTCAGATCCTAGCCGAGCGCACCTAAACCAGGGGGTTCCCTTTACTAACGAGGCATTAGTCCTAATGCTAGCAAGCTTCCGCTCAGTGTCCCAGGACATAAAATGCTAAATCTACCACATAATCTACATTCTCCGACCGCAAGTGAAAGGATGTGTTCACCCAACCAATGAAAACTAAAATTACCACAGGGGAGCACACAGTTACTGTGAAAATGGGTACTCCTACCTTCAACCGGATCCAACAAAAGACCGTCATGCTAGCCCTAGTGGTATAAGTTCCCCTGCCTCACTCATGAAATAACCAGGCACCCAAAGTGAACGGCTAACATAAAGACACCAACGGGCAGAGGGAGCCCTGCGCAGGGTTCAGGGAACGAGTAACAGTTGACTAATATGCAGGGCTGCACAGCACCGCACCTTTACTAGGTGTTCCGCGCACTGAAAGGTATGACTGATCACTATTCATGGCGTTCTCACGCGCAGTGAGAATACGTCTTAATAGACAAATGGGAATGATGTTACGTGCGATACTGAGCACATGTCATGATGGAGTAAGGGTATCCATTGAGCATCAAGACGACAGCTTCCCATCTGCCCGACCATGGTGGGAACCACTCCTGCTATTCTAGTACACATGGTCCCTGTTCACCTGTCACTGCCTGAAGTACGCGCCCTAGGTACATAATCCCCTTGCATGGCGGCATGCCATTGAGACCAACATTCATTCCCCGATCAGTGCCACTATCTGCCTACGCTACAATCTAACCTGGCGTTCTATCATGCCCAGATATACCACGCGATGGATGCTCTCCTCCGTCACTAGACCCGACCACACCGTGAAGGACAAACACAGCGAGAGGAAGCAGCCTGTGACCAGCCTGCCTGCGTGTACGACAGCTGGGCTGTCCCCCCACACCAGTAAACAGCCAATTCTTTGGAAAGGCACCAACAGCGCGAGCTACAAGTGTTGGATAAGAATTAAAACTGGTCTGCAGGTCTCCCCAACTGGCTCAGGTTTCCGAAGTAGGGAGACGCGATAAGTCCTGCAGGCCACTTGTAGCATTTAATTTACAGGTCCTCGGTACAAATAGCCCCATATAATCAATACTTAATAGTAAATTACGTGTGCAAAATAGGTGTTTGGAATTCACCAGGGTTAAGTGGGAGAGCACAAGCCTTATACTATGGTAGCAGGAGTTGAAGTGAACAGAGCCCTGTGGCCGACTGAAACAGGTTCTGTCACAGAGGCAAACATTTAGAGGATGCCAAAATACCCATACACATATCCAACCTTTCAAATGTCACTGTGCTAAGATGCAGCATCCTGATAAAGAAAAGGGGCACTGCCTTCCAATGGCACAGGGTATGAAGCCATGGATATTAGAGGTATTCCAAAGTCAATCATTAAGGGGAAATTAGGCAGGAAGGCAGGGAAATGCAGTTCGACGAATCCTGCGATACGAATAAGAGTATGAACAAGTTCAGGTATTTTAATGATGGGATAAATCACCTCATTGAGTGACCATTCCAATCAATGCTATATGCAGTGTGCAATACACAAGATAGTCTGACCACCAGCACAGTATTTTAGAATAGAGGAACTGTGGACTTAATCAGTTCCTTCATTATGGAGAGTGGTTAGGGCATAATAGTTGACGTATAATTCCCAAGAGCATCTGGCCATCCTCCACCTGCAAATAGAAGAAGCTGTGCATCAAGCTTGCCAAGAGGTCAGGTGATTCACTAAAGGGCCCAAAAGAGACAGTACTAGGCCATGTTTAGTAATTCATTGAGTGCAACTGTTAGCTCTCTTTGCAGCAATTGCTGCATATAAACAAGTTCCTCCCCTACTTCTTTCTCCCTCTCCCAGTAGTAAGGATTTTATGAAAGTTTGTACAAGGTTCCCTCTCCAAATATGTTGGGTTCTCCCAGGGATCTGAACAGTGAGCTATTTAAACAAATGCCTTCCACTACAAAGCCCCTGCATATAGCTGCAGGTCACCGTTTGTGCTGAGGTGAGCCCCTATGTTTCATTAAGCCATATACCATCTTTCACAAAAACAAGGCAGAGATAACATGCCCCTAACTTTCTCGCCAAAGTTATTTCTAATTTGTGCCAATCAGATTATCTTGTTCCCTAAAAGCCCTTTCCCTATATTTCCTTGCCAAATGAAAATCATTTCACACCCCTTCAGCAGGGCCATAATAGTTCATTCCTCACGGCGAAGGTCAGACCCGCAGGTCTTACAGTCATTTGTGACTTACAGTGGCGCGGCAACCCCAAATTTACAACCATTTACATCTGTGCCCCTCCTCCCTGTAGCACAGCACAAGTGGGGGATCTGTTCCGGCCCACGTCGCCGAGATGCCGTCCCCACTGACCACCGCGCCATGGCCCGGAGGATGGGGCCCAGTTCCTGCGCACCGCACAGCCAAAAACAGGACTCGAACCGGTAGCTCAAGGGCCACTCGTCATAATTATACCCTTATGAGCACATAGGGGAAGGAGTAGAGAACGCCGCACTTTATTTAAAAGTATGTAAACACTGTCGAACGAAGTGGCCCTTGGTACTTCATAAACAAGAAACACCGCGCCATCCCCACATGTGGCAGCAGGTGCCCAGCCGGCCCCCCCAAACATGACGAGCGCGCAGAGCTGAGGAGGTCCCCCCTGGAGCACCCACCCGCGGCATTCTACTGCAACCAAGATATTACGGCCTCTAAATAGGATTTGGCCTATAGATGGGACACTCGAAATAAAGAACTACGGCTATTCACCAAGCCATTGGCGCATTGAGAATACACATGCAGCATCCCAATACCCGCGGGTCCCCCAACTGGGGCCCCTGCTGTGTCACCGACCGCGCCGCTATGCCCCTGGCGAGCGGCTGCATTCCAAAATAGTGTCGCGTGCGGGAGGGGGCAACCCCCAGCGCCTCCGGGTCGCGTGCAGCTTGGTGACCACACCCTGTAACTCCGGCATCCAAGCCACACTAGTTAAGGGAAACCCCTTCCACACTAGAAATAGCCCAGAGGCAATAATTCAAAGACTTCGGCAAGGAAACCGGCGTGCCACAACAGGGCCGAGCCCACATGCTGCTCTAATGGCAAGAGGCCGAGACCAGAGCGGCAGCCCGGCACCACCCCGCCGGCGGACGAGGCAGGTCCGCTGCCCCTACTGGCCAGAACGGCAGTCCGCCCCAGGCCCTTGGGGAGGGATGCCATGAAACTAAGGCGGGCACGAGGCCCTCGGGGAAACACCTGAGAATTGAGCGGCCAAACAACATCCTACCGTGCCAAACCGGGCTAATCCCAAGCCACCTCAGCCACAAGGCGGTCCCAAACTCACATCCAAGGCTGTTTTGCTATACGCGGCCGCCAGGATTGCTACCCTGCTGCGGAGGGCAATGGCAAGCCCAACCCAAGACAGAAGACCATCACGGACACGGCAGCCACCCCCGACGACGACGGACCTACTCCGCTCTCGTTCTCCGTTTTTTTTTTTTTTTTTTTTTTTTTATTTTGTTTAACTGAGCCGAAAACATGACGTCGGCGTGCCAAAAACCAAATGGGAGCCGCTCACCCCGGCACACACCCCTGATCCCGTCTCACCACAACAGTCCGAACCTTGCTCCGAGCCAGTCCCCCAGGCACACCCCCTGCCCTTTCCAAGGCGCGAGAAACCCAAATCCGCCTCAACACTCCTGCCACATCCAACACCGGTTAACCCGACCGCACCATGCCCGAAACCCATGGGATCCATCGCCCCCGACGTGGGCACGACAGTCCTCGCCGCCAGACCCTGGGCCCCCCACTGCGTGAGGCAGGGGCCCGACTCACCGCAATACAGAAGAGGCCGGCCATCGACCACGAGACAGGCCAGCAACCTGCACGGCGCCAACGCATGACCACACAAGGCGAGACAGAGAAGTAGTGGCCATAATTTAATAAGCATCTTGAAAATTTAAATTGTATTGCCAGCAACACAGGATGTGGCCTTGTTTACATCAGACGCACTCTGTAATCTATATGACACACGTTCTTTGCAGCAGGCATATTAACCCTCTGCACAAACTTCACAGAAGTCAAAACCGCACATACAAAACCTGCTCGCTCTCCAGGAAAATAAAGGATTACACGGGAGGCCCCCGCCGCTCACGCCGGAATTCCGCCCGCACAACCATATCTTCCCCGCCGTCCCAAGCTCCCCCTCACAACAGCCCGTGCGTTGGCTGTGGTCAGGCGCGTTGGGTGAGGTCAGGCGCGCCCCAAGACTTGGCACATTGTAACAGCCTGAGGGTTACATGATACCCAAAGGTATTGTAGCACTTTGCATAGCACCATAATTACCTTGCACATACATACACGGGACATTAAGTGATTTGACCAAGAATCCCAGAATGAGGACGCGACCCCGAGGCCCCTCCTCCCTAATGCACCGCGACCCGCAGTTTTGAATGTGGACGCGATCCCGAGGCCCCTCCTCCCCAATGCACCGCGACCCGCAGAATAATTAAAACCTTATCACGAATATTATTTCCAGGTACATCCTATTTTTCCAATCATATGTCACGGTGCTCTCACGCCCTGTGCAGAAACGAGTCTCAGAAAGCACCTTCGGCCCAGCCCCTAACAGCTCACGTGTCACACCCCGAGGGTGGCTGTACACAACGGCTGTACACAACACCTAAGTTTCGGCCCGTTCCGCGGGAGGAGCGGATATCTCTAGTTCCCGCTGCCACCAGCAAGGCCTGGCCCCGATACTAGGAGCTCCGGACAGGACCGTATGCTCTCTCCTGGCGCGTAGCCCGCGACGAACCAAAGGGGATGGGAGGACAGGGAGTAACCGGCCAGAGGCCTAAGATAGAAAGGTCACCATGCCTACCTCCCGAAACAGGCCCGATGCTGATCGCACGATGGGGCAAACCACCAACAACGTAGTAACGCACCCAAACCGTGTGCGACCGGGTCAACTCTCCACCACGCAGTTCCCCTGCTGCCCCCATAACGCGGAACACAACCAGCCCTCCGCGCACGGCCCTCCCCCCCGCCCGTG
The DNA here is from genome assembly GCF_964204655.1 of Triturus cristatus. NCBI lineage: Eukaryota > Metazoa > Chordata > Amphibia > Caudata > Salamandridae > Triturus > Triturus cristatus. Next base: position 893,914,615 of record NC_140586.1, read on the forward strand.
GTACACCGACCACAGGGCCCCGTCTCCTGGAACTGCCCAGGGACAGGGCCGGGGCGAGAGGAAGGTAGCCGGCAGGACTCACCCGGAGATGAAGAAGGGGGGGAGCACGACTACGCGGATCCGCGACGACCGACTTCCAAGGCGAACGAGCGGACAAGAGGGCGAGGAGGGGGCGGAGACAGAATATGTACCCCCCTGGCTCCTCCCCGCCGGAAGCAGCTATCTGCTGGGGTCTCCCTTGGTCCATCCCAGGGACACGACCTCCCACCCCTGTGCCTTCCTGTGGCACTAAGGCGGCCGCCCTCAAAGGGGCGGGCCGCTGCGCAACCCCCCCCCCCCCCGGGCAGCCTTACATTAGTCGAGCGCTGCTGGGGTCATGTCACGTCCTGCTTGTGAAGGCAGGGAGTTTGTTTTGGGAGGAAGCGGCTTAGGCTGGCTACTAGCTTGTGGGCATTGTCGCAAGCATGGTGATCGCAGGGCTGCCTGCTGCTCGCAACTGCCTGGGCTGCCATTGCGTGCTGCCTCACGGTGAATTAAATTATTCATTACCGAGCTCAGCCTCAAGTCATGGAGTCAGTGACCGCCGGTTGCAGCAGCCGCCCAGGACAGCCTGTCACTGGACAACAGCAGACTTGAAGATAGCCGCCCCTGGGCTATGGTGGGCGGTAAACCTGAACTGCCACGGTGACTCGCAGTCAGGTTGCCTCACAGGGTCGCTGTCTGCTAAAGAGTCGAAGTACCAGCCACCCGAGTGTGTGTGTGCTTTTCCGACTCTGCAAAAACAGTACGTTGTGAATATTTGACTAAACCCAAGCAAGCCAAAATAAGTGACAGTGGTGATTTACAAAATTACAAGAACATTGATACAAACATTACCAAATACCATAAGTCTGCCTTTTTATTTGAATGTGTCTTTCAATGATTGGCGGGTTTTGTGCATGTAAGTGTCTTCAGGGGACGCGTGAAAGGTTGCGAGAATGCTCTACATTGGTCATAGAACGTCACATCCGGTTCATGCCCCCTCGCTGTGTTTCCTTTTGTGCACGGATCCTTTCTCGGATGGTTTTTCTCGCACCCTGCTGAGATTGTGGTGGGTGTGGTATTAAACTCTGAAACGGATATCAAGTACCCCCATAACAAACAGCAGCTTCTGTTCTGAGATAGTTTTGAGGCAATCATTGCGAAACTACTGGCATTAAAATGTAACATGCATTTGGCTAAAACCCCGTTCTGGCTGGAAAAGTCACCTTGCAACTGTGGTCTAAACTGCAGAGGTGGGTGAAAGTAAAGGCCTGTGCCATCACTTGTTTTGGAATAATCAATGTGAAAATCCTAATCCAAAAATGCATCACAGCGTGCGTGCTATGAGAACTGAGCATAATCTTTACCGCAGAGCTGGCCTCAAAAGGAAGTGTTCTGAGAGTCAGGTCAGTGAGACTATGCCATCAGCCCAGCTGTGACCCAATGAGTGCCCCCCGTACTCCGCTTTCTCATGCAGCCCTGCTTACAGGTCATGAGGTCAGTGGGACTATGCCATCAGCCCAGCTGTGACCCAATGAGTGCCCCCCGTACTCCGCTTTCTCATGCAGCCCTGCTTACAGGTCATGAGGTCAGTTAGACTATGCCATCAGCCCAGCTGAGACCCAACGAGTGCCCCCCGCAGTCCGCTTTCTAATGCAGCCCTGCTTACAGGTCATGAGGTCAGTGAGACTATGCCATCAGCCCAGCTGAGACCCAATGAGTGCCCCCGTACTCCGCTTTCTAATGCAGCCCTGCTTACAGCTCATGAGATCAGTGAGACTATGCTATCAGCCCAGCTGTGACCCAATGAGTGCCCCCCGCACTCCGCTTTCTCATGCAGCCCTGCTTACAGGTCATGAGGTCAGTGGGACTATGCCATCAGCCCAGCTGTGACCCAATGAGTGCCCCCCGCACTCCGCTTTCTAATGCAGCCCTGCTTACAGGTCATGAGGTCAGTGAGACTATACCATCAGCCCAGCTGAGACCCAATGAGTGCCCCCCGCACTCTGCTTTCTAATGCAGCCCTGCTTACAGCTCATGAGGTCAGTGAGACTATGCCATCAACCCAGCTGTGACCCAATGAGTGCCCCCCGCACTCCGCTTTCTAATGCAGCCCTGCTTACAGGTCATGAGGTCAGTGAGACTATACCATCAGCCCAGCTGTTACCCAATGAGTGCCCCCCACACTCCGCTTTCTAATGCAGCCCTGCTCACAGCTCATGAGGTCAGTGGGACTATGCTGTCAGCCCAGCTGTGACCCAATGAGTGCCCCCCGCACTCCGCTTTCTAATGCAGCCCTGCTTACTGCTCATGAGGTCAGTGAGACAATGCCATCAGCCCAGCTGAGACCTAATGAATGCCTCCCGCACTCCGCTTTCTAATGCAGCCCTGCTTACAGCTCATGAGGTCAGTGAGACTATACCATCAGCCCAGCTGTGACCCAATGAGTGCCCCCGCACTCCGCTTTCTAATGCAGCCCTGCTTACAGCTCATGAGGTCAGTGAGACTATGCCATCAGCCCAGCTGAGACCTAATGAATGCCTCCCGCACTCCGCTTTCTAATGCAGCCCTGCTTACAGCTCATGAGGTCAGTGAGACTATACCATCAGCCCAGCTGTGACCCAATGAGTGCCCCCCGCACTCTGCTTTCTAATGCAGCCCTGCTTACAGCTCATGAGGTCAGTGAGACTATGCCATCAGCCCAGCGGAGACCTAATGAATGCCTCCCGCACTCCGCTTTCTCATGCAGCCCTGCTTACAGCTTATGAGGTCATTGGGACTATGCTATCAGCCCAGCTGAGACCTAATGAATGCCTCCCGCACTCCGCTTTCTCATGCAGCCCTGCTTACAGCTCATGAGGTCAGTGGGACTATGCTATCAGCCCAGCTGTGACCCAATGAGTGCCTCCCGCACTCCGCTTTCTCATGCAGCCCTGCTTACAGCTCATGAGGTCAGTGAGACTATGCCATCAGCCCAGCTGAGACCTAATGATTGCCTCCCGCACTCCGCTTTCTCATGCAGCCCTGCTTACAGCTCATGAGGTCAGTGAGACTATACCATCAGCCCAGCTGTGACCCAATGAGTGCCCCCGCACTCCGCTTTCTAATGCAGCCCTGCTTACAGCTCATGAGGTCAGTGAGACTATGCCATCAGCCCAGCTGAGACCTAATGAATGCCTCCTGCACTCCGCTTTCTAATGCAGCCCTGCTTACAGCTCATGAGGTCAGTGAGACTATACCATCAGCCCAGCTGTGACCCAATGAGTGCCCCCCGCACTCCGCTTTCTAATGCAGCCCTGCTTACAGCTCATGAGGTCAGTGAGACTATGCCATCAGCCCAGCTGAGACCTAATGAATGCCTCCCGCACTCCGCTTTCTCATGCAGCCCTGCTTACAGCTCATGAGGTCAGTGGGATTATGCTATCAGCCCAGCTGAGACCTAATGAATGCCTCCCGCACTCCGCTTTCTCATGCAGACCTGCTTACAGCTCATGAGGTCAGTGGGACTATGCTATCAGCCCAGCTGTGACCCAATGAGTGCCTCCCGCACTCCGCTTTCTCATGCAGCCCTGCTTACAGCTCATGAGGTCAGTGAAACTATGTCATCAGCCCAGCTGAGACCTAGTGAATGCCTCCCGCACTCCGCTTTCTCATGCAGCCCTGCTTACAGCTCATGAGGTCAGTGGGACTATGCCATCAGCCCAGCTGAGACCCAATGAGTGCCCCCCGCACTCCGCTTTCTAATGCAGCCCTGCTTACAGCTCATGAGATCAGTGAGACTATGCCATCAGCCCAGCTGAGACCTAATGAATGCCTCCCGCACTCCGCTTTCTCATGCAGCCCTGCTTACAGGTCATGAGGTCAGTGAGACTATGCCATCAGCCCAGCTGAGACCCAATGAGTGCCCCCCGCAGTCCGCTTTCTAATGCAGCCCTGCTTACAGGTCATGAGGTCAGTGAGACTATGCCATCAGCCCAGCTGAGACCCAATGAGTGCCTCCCGCACTCCGCTTTCTAATGCAGCCCTGCTTACAGGTCATGAGGTCAGTGAGACTATGCCATCAGCCCAGCTGAGACCCAATGAGTGCCCCCGCACTCCGCTTTCTAATGCAGCCCAGCTTACAGGTCATGAGGTCAGTGAGACTATGCCATCAGCCCAGCTGAGACCCAATGAGTGCCTCCCGCACTCCGCTTTCTAATGCAGCCCTGCTTACAGGTCATGAGGTCAGTGAGACTATGCCATCAGCCCAGCTGAGACCCAATGAATGCCTCCCGCACTCCGCTTTCTAATGCAGCCCTGCTTACAGCTCATGAGGTCAGTGAGACTATACCATCAGCCCAGCTGTGACCCAATGAGTGCCCCCCGCACTCCGCTTTCTAATGCAGCCCTGCTTACAGGTCATGAGGTCAGTGAGACTATGCCATCAGCCCAGCTGAGACCCAATGAGTGCCCCCGCACTCCGCTTTCTCATGCAGCCCTGCTTACAGGTCATGAGGTCAGTGAGACTATGCCATCAGCCCAGCTGAGACCCAATGAGTGCCCCCGCACTCCGCTTTCTCATGCAGCCCTGCGTACAGCTCTTGTGGTCAGTGAGACTATGCCATCAGCCCAGCTGAGACCCAATGAGTGCCCCCGCACTCCGCTTTCTAATGCAGCCCTGCTTACAGCTCATGAGGTCAGTGGGACTATGCTATCAGCCCAGCTGAGACCCAATGAGTGCCCCCCGCACTCCGCTTTCTCATGCAGCCCTGCGTACAGCTCTTGTGGTCGGCGTCAATCCAGTGAGTCTGCGAGTCGCTCAGCTGATTATAAGAAATTTGAAACATCTTCCAGACTGCGTTATCTATTTTCCACAATTTTGGCTACATTCTGATAAATGAGTTGTTTAACAATTATTTCTTATGCTTTGAAGCAGTTGACTTGGACTTTCTTATTGCTCAAATGGGTGTAATTTCTGATATTTCATGTTTCCCTCCTCTTCATTGCTTTATTTTGCTCGCGAGCAAGTGTCTCTCATAGTCGCATAAATGCGGCTCATAATTACACTGAAATTATGCAAATGTCACACAGAGCAATCTGAAACCTTGGCAGTGACACATATTGTCTGAACACTGACACTGGAGTCCTATTTTCTTTCAAGAACAGAAAAATATTCAAAAATTCAGTTTTAGAAGGAATCTCAAAGGTCATAACTGTATTCAACTGAAGTGATTTTAACCACATTGAGGGGTGTAAGCTTCTAAGATGTTCAAACTGCTTCTCCTCTGAAATAAGAGGGTTTATAGGAGTACCTCCCTTCTGCCTTCTTAACTAATCACCAACAGGGGCATTTACACATTCCTTTAAAATGCTGGACCATTGGACGTTATGAAACATTATGAAAACTCTATTCTTTGTCCTGGCTTTTGACAGTGCAGCCGTCTGGCGACTTACAGCTGTCCGTATTCACAGAGTGGTCTTTGAGTCCATCTCTCACAGCGATTGACTTTCTTCGAACAGTCTGTTTCGGCCATTGACTTGAGACTTGTCAATCACGCCTCGGCTCAATCCAGTGGAGTATTCACCTCTCACCTAATGCGATTGGTTGTTTGGTTGTATCCTTCCGCCTCCACTGAAATGCTTGCATTGATCTGCCTCAAGGACTACTTTACAACGGTAGCCCTCCCCTCTGCTGTGTCCCTTCCCATTGTCTCGCTGTAATGTGCTAACTGTGCATGGAAGTAATTGCAATTAAGCTGGAGTAATCAGAGCAATTTCAGTAATTCTGCGTTACTCTTTGATTTGGAATTATCAATATAGTATTACGCCGGCTCGCATAATTAAGAGTAATTTCTGGGGAAATTTGCACAGAAACAACCAATTTAGTGAGCAGCAGTGGCTGCTTGTGCTGCTTTTCATGTTGTTTTTTTTTTGTATTTAGCACTGTTTTCTTACAGAAAAGTGAAACCTTGCATCATCTTTGGATGCAAGGGTGCATTTTACACTAAGAAACAAGTGCTAATTGCTGGGAGTAAGTGGGGGAAAATGCTACCCCAAGAGGACATTTAGTGAGCAGCTGCTCATGCTGCTAGCACTGTTCTTAAAAATGTGTTGCATTTAGTGCTACTTCTTAGCGCTCAATGCATCCTCGCATCCATTTTATATGCAAGGGGGCATGTTGCACTAAGAAAATAGCTCTAAATACAGAATTCTTCTTGGCTAATTCCTTGTAATCCTGTGGAACCGTTTAAGTAATTCCATGTGACTACGCTACACGGAATTACACAAGTTACACCCACCCCTAGAGTTAGATGCATTGGCACATTGCATCCTGACCTATTGGCTTTGCCAGTGCTTGCTTACCATCAGAGAGTGTGGCACAGGTACACACTCCCCCATTGATAATAGGCTGACTCTTTCAAACTGTAGGAGAAGAGTGTGATGGTCAGACATAAACCAGTCCCAAGATAGACTAGGTTCCCTCTATGAAGGCGTCATCCCGGTGCTTCTGACTGCAGCCAACTCTATACCTACCAATGGTGTCAGAACCTACCCTCAGTTGGTCACCCAGAACCGTAACAAGCTAACGGAAGTCCCAATAGATTTATTTTTTCCTAAAAAAAACATCAGGCCAAATAGGAAGCCTCCCCACCCATGGTATAATGACCACTGCCGTAAAGCTAAAACAACTTTGATAACATCTATTAAGGCCAACGACCGACCCTTAATTAAAACATCTAGAGCGTTCTACAAGGTCTCTGTCACCGAGGCAAAAAAAGGGTGGGAAATTGATAAGTGGGACTCTTTGCGGAGCTCCCTGGGTGCCCGAGACATGAGGACCTTCTGGAAAGTCGTCAATACCGGTAGTTCTGAGGTCAAAACACAGATAGAGCCAAACTTGGAGGCAGACATTTGGCGGGACCACTTTGAGTCCCTCTATTCAAGGGGGGAGACACCGGATAACTCGGCCGCCAAGGGCTGTTCTGCAGAGATAGACCATTCGATTCCACCCAAGCATACCAATGGAATCGAACATGACACCCCCACCATAACCCTAAATGAGATAACTGGTGCTCTTTCTAAAATAGCTCCGGGCATAGCCCCCGGACTAGACAAGATCCCTGGAGATCTATTTTGCAGTGAACCGACTGATTGTACGCCATACCGTTGGGTGTTGTTTAATGCCGTACTCCAAGGCATGGAGATCCCTGCCAGCTGGGCTGGAGCCGAAATAATCCCCATCTACAACAAGCATTTGCAATGCAATAGGTCTCGCATTTGCGAGAGTTTAAGCTATTGGCATTATAAATGACAATGCCTTTTATTGATCTGTTTTGCTAATTAACACATAAATAAAAGGCATTATCATTTACAATGTCAATAGCTCAAACTTTTGTAAATGCAAGACATATTCAAAGAAGCGGCCACCATTGTCCAGGGCTGCTCCGAAAGTGAAAGCGCATATGCTGCAGGAAAGCATGTTTGTGCCTACAGTAGGAGAAACTCATTAAAGAAAATAGCGCTTACAGACTAAAAAAGACGAACTGTGTAACAACCAAAGTAAAAGGGCCAGTCCTCATGGGAGGTTACAAATTAAGATAAGGCGGTACTAAGGAGGGACTAACAAGCCTATTAACAAATCAGAAGCCAACATTTACTTAGGACAATGACACAAGCCAATGACAAATATTGGGGGAGCTTCCATGCTATACTCCAATATAGTATGTTGCAGAGCAGCGCATGTGCTGCCCAGGCTCGACCTTAAAACCTTGGCATTTGTAATGCCAATTACTCATCTCCAACAAATGCGAGACCTATTGCATTTGCAAAGCTTGTTAATGTACTTCCACCGCTGCATACAATCCTCACTTAGTGCATCTGTTGGACTACAGTTAACTAGCAAATCCTGGGACCTACCGAGACTATACAAGTACCACGTAATTTGCATGTCGAGTTAGACAGCATTGTCTTCCCAGGACCCATCTGCGCTAGGTTTTCCAAGCTACCTAACTCAGTAGGGTTTGAAGTATGGAACCATCACACCACGAAAATTGTTTCCAGATATTAGCAGGCAAGGTTTTAAAAGAGCAGCCAAAAGGTCTCATTGCATGTATTTGCAGAGTTCTGAAGCTTGGGAGGTCCACGCGTGAGTATCTTATCCAGTACAAGTTTTGCATTTTGGGATTTAAAGTGAAAGTCCATAGAATCAGTTCTAGAATGGAAATCCAGGGCAGGACTAATTGCTAGCATGGATCCAGGGAATGCGAGTCATGTATTTGCTGCGCTTTACATTCAACACCGCACCTCTTCTTAACTTGAATGAATGTTACCGGTAATTGCTTTAGAATTTCCTTCCTAAACCTGTGAATCAAAAACTACACCGCACATGAGATCATCGGCTGCGGCCATACCAAGGTCAGGCAAATAAACTGGTTTGTGTGAAATGAAAGGAAGGGCTCTTTGTTTCATCATTCGCAAATCGTATGGCTACCTGATCCTATCATGGCCGCCAGTGTGACACGGACTCATTTACATTTACGGAAAATAAGGTTATGGGGTAGAGGGTAAAGGGAACACTTCCTGTTGCACATGTGTTGAAAGTAGTTTTCAATTGCTTTAGTAATAGTGTAACGCGAACTTCACCAAGTCGTCCGCACCCCATCAGTTGCATTACCGTCTCCCAGCACCATGAAACCGGTATGTGAAAGGAGAATTTAACGACAAAAAGAGCGGTGACTGATTCTTGTGATATGATGGGATTGGTGCAGGCGTTGTACTAGAACCGCAGAGAAATGTTCAAGGTTCAGAACTGATATTTGGATGAGAGTCTGGGGGAACAGAGGAAGGATGACTGAATTGCTTAGAGTTGTGAGGAGCAGGTGAGCCGGAAGCGAAGAATGGGAGCTCATAAGTGAGAATTCGCGAAGAGCTCTGGTTGATCGTTGAGAATGAGAGAAGAGAGGAACAGCTGATTGGAAACGGAGGTGGACGGCAAGCTTGTGGAAGGGGAGGGATTTTATTTTTCAGAAATATGAAAAGTACGTAAAACATGACATAGATGCAGCTGTGCTCCCCATGCAGCTTTGTTTTACTGAGACCAATGAGCAGCACTTAGCGGTAATTCTGATGACTGTATTATTATGATACGCTTTACGAGCATCCTGCTGTAAAGTGAAAGCAAATGTAAAGTGAAAGCTAATTTGTGCGCGCGCTTGGCGGGGGTGCGCATTCCAGGCGGGGGGAGCGGACCCTTTGAAGTACGATGCCAAAAGGATTGCATGGCGGCACGATGCGCATGATTGTGCGCATGCTCGCCATGCAATCCGCTTTTCGGAGCACTTTTGGGAGCCCCTTACAATAGTCTCGCTTTGCGATCGCTTACGCGATAGCAAGGCGGGACCTAAAAAGGGCTCACCGTTACTGCCAACAAACCGATTAGCCTCATAGATATTACGCAAAAAAGTTTTGCTCGTGTGCTGCTGCTCCGGTTGCAGAGCTGGATAGAGGAACACCAGATACTGACTCCCCTACAGAAAGGGTTTAGAGAAAAAATGTCCACATTGGACCAAATCCTCAGGCTACAAATATTACATTGGAAGATCGTGTGTCTGGAGGGTGGCAGCCTCTACCTAATATTTGTAAACCTGAAGTCAGCATTCAATCTGGTCCCAAGGGAAAAGCTGTGGGCAGTCCTCCACGAGATGGGGGTTCCAACGTACCTATGCCAAGTCATAGAGCGTTGCATGAGGAAAATTATGCTCAAATTAGATTCGGCAAGGAAGGAAATCTCACGGCCCCCATCCCTGTAAACAGAGGTGTCCGACAGGGTTGCGTGCTTGCTCCTACCCTTTTTAGCCTCTACATAAATGGCTTAGTTGATTTTCTACTCACAGAAAAAGACCTAGACGTCCCTAAGTTGGCATCAGGTAAAACACCAGCAATGATGTTTGCCGACGATACCCTATTAGTATCCAAATCACCCATGGGGATACAGAGGATACTAAACAGATGTGACGCGTTCTGTAGGGAAAGAGGTCTTGAAATCACTCTCCAAAAGACCAAATATATGGCATTGAATACCACCAAAAATACCCAACCAAAACCATCTCTAAATGGTAAATCCCTAGAGAGAGTAGCCTCTTTCGACTATCTCGGCATCACCATCACAGAGTCTATGGACTGGGGGGCCCAAATAAAAAAATCAACCTTGAAATTGGCGCAATCCTCAGGGGGCCTAATGAAGGTCTTCTGAAAATCTAGCCACAAACCTGTGAGCCCTGCCATTGAAATATATAAGGTCCAAGCCAGGGGGGGGGGGGCGTTGTACGGAGCAGAACTATGGGGACATCATAGCTCTGAGAGCCTTACAGAGACAGAAAACACCTTCCTCAGGCAACTGTTTAACCTCCCTCGGATCACCCCTCTCACGCCGCTCCGATTAGACCTGGGTGTAAGTGCTATTGCTGACGAATCTAACCTTAGACCTCTTCTCTACTAGCGGCGCCTGTGGGTTACGCCAGAACTTGCAGAATATAGGGAGAAACTAAGAGAGGTGCTGAGTCTACCGGGGGCAGGCAAACTACCGTGGCTCTCATACATTCGACACATGTCAGCTAGTTTGGGACAGGGCGAACTCTGGGGCAACCCGGAGGTTGCCTGCGCCTCAATTTCCAGGAAATCATTAAGGGATTGTTATGGGGAGTTCAAACTAGCCCAACTCCAAAGCAACCCCTTAGTAGGTAAACTGACTGCAGCCTTTTTAGAAACCAAGGATAGGTACAGCCTTGAGCTGGCACTGGACGACATCAAGCCGGCAACTGCAAGAAAGCTTTATTTGCAATTTAGACACGGGGTCTTGCCACTTCGTTCATTTACACACACGTGGGGGGGGCTCGCAAATTTTAAGGTGCCCGGCATGTGATTGCCCGACAGAATCAGTCCTCCATGTATTTTTCAGTTGCCCCGGCTACCAAAAAGCAAGAAAAAGATGTTTGGCACCGCTCTGTAGAAATCTAGGCACTAGTCATGGCTGCAAAGCTTTTAGGATAATCAAACATGATACTAGTATCCCGATAGTATACTCAGTAGCTGGCTTTTTATTTTCTATGTGGTGTACCCGCAGAGCACTCCTAAAATTACCTCAATAAGCAGGGCCCCTAGTTCTGCACAAATGAAACGGGGTACTTCTAAGGGTCCCTTATTATCACTGGTTAACTGAGAATATCTGCGTTGATGCACTTTACCCACGCCACGGATCCACCGCATATCGGCTAGCTGTACCCAAGATGTGTTTTTAGCAATTATGATTACATTTTTAAAAATGGATTTGTTGTTTATTCATTTAATTTGCACAACATACATTTAACCATTTTATTGTATGTACCCAATCTTGCTCTTAATTCTAAATATACTTTTTTAAAGCAAATGAATTATATGTCATTTTAGATGTACTTTTAAGTCCAAACTGACCGAAATAAAGTCATTACTGAACTCTGAACTCTGAATATAAAGACCTTGTCTCAACTTTCAAATAAAGTCCCTATTTTTGTCAAAAAACTCTTTTGAATAACTGGAAACACACTTATACCCTTTATCAAGCCATCCTGCTAAGCTACTCCCTGTATTATAGACCATGCCTTACTTATTCTGGGTCTCACAGCATCCCTGGCATTGAGTCCATGTTGAACTTGCATTTGGCAGAGTTCAGGGCAATCATTTTCCTCTTTGTCCTTTTCAAATAACATCATGTCATTACTGTAGTGGAAGCAATTTTGAAATGGGTAAATTGTCCTTTCAAAGGTCTCTTGGAACATTTCAGCAGAAGGAAATATGCCAAAATTGAGACACTTCTTGAGGGGCACTAGAATTGTGGTGATGAAGTATAATAAATGGAAATTGAGCTTCAGTTGGCGGCATCTTTTGTTCATTTCCAGTTCTGAAAAGAACTCCCTATCCATTAAAGTAGATGATCATATTATTGATATGTTTGCTGCCCTCTCAATTGCCACATTAGCAACCACGTGTGCTCGAGATTGGCAAAATTATTTGAGGTCCTTTGTCAGACTTTGCTTGCTCACACCTTGGTCCACCCCCTGGACACAGAGGCTCAGTCTCCTTTAGTGACCGGTGCTCTTCCCAGGGCACTAAAAATAGAGGGCCCCATTCACAAAGGTGAATTTACAAATGTAGATTACTCATGTGTAAATTGACTCCTGCACCCAGGTGTAAGTCTCCATTCTTTTTTATATTCATCATTTTCGAGTGAAGCTTTACACCCAAGTGCAGACTTGCATATCTCCACCACGGAAAGTTCAAAGAACAAACTCACTAGCGTTTTATTATTTGATTAATATTTAGCAAACTTAATTCAAAGTTGTGGGTGTTTCTATTAGTTTAAAATTATTTTACATTGTTAATAACTTTTATAAGGCCATATGTACCAGCGCATTTTCTAGTCGCAAACCCTGGATTTGGATTTGGTAAACTGCTGTGTTGGCAGTGGTCCATGGGACAACTACCTACTCTTAAAAAAGTTTCAAAGACTTTTTTTTAACGCATCCCATTTAACTTTAAGAAAAACAGGCTGCATTAAAAAATTATTTATTTAGAGACAATCACAGGCATGGTGGTCTATTGACCCCAGCACGCCACTGTCACCATGATGGCAGAGAATTGTAGTGGGGCACAATTTGGGACCTCTCACATTAATATTGATGAAGTAGGTTTTAAAATGGGAAAAAGTGCTGCAAATGAAAGTGTCTATTTTTTTTTCCCTGCAATTGGTATCAACAAAAGGGTTTGTGGGGCTGAAATCACCATTTTCCCATGGGACGAGATTCTAGAGTGCAGTAAATATTATAGTATCCAATATCAAAACATTACTCAAGGGGCAGCCCTCTCCATTCAGCTGAGAGCTAATACTATAATAGTCACTAAACTCTAGAATCTCACCCCATAATGCTTTGCAGGGCCTTTGGTTGGCATTGTATTGTTGCCCATAACTTTGCTTGGGGTGGTCCTGGGAGGATGGGACCACCACTAAATCGTTCAGCATAATATACTCTTTGTGTTCAAGGCATCTGCTTGCCATCCCCCTAGGTAAGGGGTGACCTCAAAATCATCACCTCTCTCATTGCCTGGTATTTTTCAAAGTTCACTTCTGTGAATTGATAATATGCTTTTTTGTATGTGAAAGTAAAGTTGATTTTCCAAAGGGTTGGGAGTACAGTAGGTAACTTCACTGAGTAGCGGAGCAGAAATTCTTGAATGAGTTCTGTGTTTTCAATGAAATGTGTAGTTACCACTCCACGGTTAATAAATACAACAAAAATGTTTTTCTTACCAAAAAAATGCAACTACGCAAAACTGCAGAACAACCACTCCTGAAACCGCAAACAGAAATCAAAAGCTTTACACTAAAATATAAAGGAGAAAAAAAAAATTACAATCACATATGCAAATAATGTACCAGTCCACACACAATCCACCAGCCAAGTTAAGGGGTAGGTGGGCCTAAGAGTATAAATAAAATATTCACCCGATAGACCAAACTCCTGAGGCGGAAAGCCGGGAGCAACGAACGAGCACGCAGAAATCTGTATTTTATGGTGTATTATTTGTGTACTTTTAAAAATTAAACCTTTGGCAACACTCTCGCTACTTCCCCTCCCCCGCATAGCCGATCTGAACGCTGTTGCGGGCCGCCATTCACTGCCACGTTATTCTGGGGAAGCCTGGTCAGGCCACGCCCCCTTCATCACGGGCCACGCCCCCCGCCTTATAACACGCCAATTCACAGGCGCCGGCAGATAGACCGAACTCCTGAGGCGGAAAGCCGGGAGCAACGAACGAGCACGCAGAAATCTGTATTTTATGGTGTATTATTTGTGTACTTTTAAAAATTAAACCTTTGGCAACACTCTCGCTACTTCCCCTCCCCGCACAGCCGATCTGAATGCTGTTGCGGGCCGCCATTCACTGCCAAGTCATTCTGGGGAAGCCTGGTCAGGCCACGCCCCCTTCATCACGGGCCATGCCCCCCCCCCGCCTTATAACGCGCCAATTCACAGGCGCCGGCAGATAGACCAAACTCCTGAGGCGGAAAGCCGGGAGCAACGAATGAGCACGCAGAAATCTGTATTTTATGGTGTATTATTTGTGTACTTTTAAAAATTAAACCTTTTGCAACACTCTCGCTACTTCCCCTCCCCCGCACAGCCGATCTGAACGCTGTTGCGGGCTGCCATTCACTGCCACGTCATTCTGGGGAAGCCTGGTCAGGCCACGCCCCCTTCATCACGGTCCACGCACCCACGCCTTATAACACGCCAATTCACAGGCGCCGGCAGATAGACCGAACTCCTGAGGCGGAAAGCCGGGAGCAACGAACGAGCACGCAGAAATCTGTATTTTATGGTGTATTATTTGTGTACTTTTAAAAATTAAACCTTTGGCAACACTCTCGCTACTTCCCCTCCCCCGCACAGCCGATCTGAACGCTGTTGCGGGCCGCCATTCACTGCCACGTCATTCTGGGGAAGCCTGGTCAGGCCACGCCCCCTTCATCACGGGCCACGCCCCTTCCTGCTCTTCACTTACATAAACCATGTGCCTCCCACGGCCGCGCAGCGGACGGGCGCAGCGGGCGCGCTGGCGGCGCGCCGAAGGCGCGCCAAAGGCAAGACCGCCTGCGCCCGTCCGCGCCAGGACGGGCCTGAGGGCATGCCATCCTGCTTTGCCTATTACATATTCCCCCCAAGCACTCAGGGACTTTCAGCACACTGCAATTTCACCACCTCCTATGGCTTTACATCGCATTATGTCGGCGGGCCTTATGCGCCCCAACCAACCCCTCCTCAAAGGCTGCACACCCCGAGCATTGGCACCAGCGAGCACCACATTCCTCAAGGTATCTTACCTTAACACCCGCTCACTGGTGAAGCACTCTGAGGATATTTTTATCCTGTTAACTAGCTCGAACCCCGATATGCTTTTACTCACAGAAACATGGCTCACATCAGAGTCCATGCCGGACATCCTGGCAGCCCTCCCCCCCGATTACTACATCCTCTGCGCAGACCGCCCTGGCGACCGGCCTGGTGGTGGGGTGGCGGCCATTATTTCTAAGCGCCTTAAATCCATATCTTCATACTCCCTTCCTCTACCTGAGGTGGAGAACCTAATTATTAACGTGCAGACGGATGTTGATCCCCTCTCTCTTCTTTTACTATATCGGCCCCCATATCCCATGCCATCCTTTTCCGCCACTCTTAGTGAACAACTATCCTCCCTTCTTATATCGCATTCCCATCTCGCCATTTTCGGCGACCTGAATTACTGGTTCGGCGACAGCCACGCCGGCTCTCATGCCACTGAGCTTTTTGAGACGCTTAAAAGCCTGAACCTTGTCCAACACGTCTCCCAACCTACTCATATCAAGGGACACGTCTTGGACCAGATCTGGACCTGCAACCTGGAGCTGTCCCCACCAGACATACGTCCGTGTGCCTGGTCCGACCATCATTTGGTAGACACTATCATCACGGTTGCTGCTCAGACCCCCGCTCCCTTGATGGCCGGCGGCCATGCCCGTAAATGGAGCTCATATTACTCCCAGGGATTTCTAACTGCCCTGGCTGACTCCTCCCCGGTGATTTCTGACTCCACCGACATGGACGGGCTGGAACAAAAAGTGGCCACCTGGCTCGAGTCGGCCAGCGATTTGTTTGCCCCTCTGGTCAAATTTCCCTGTACCAAACACAGGAACTCTCACAGGTGGTTCTCCGACGACCTCAAAGCCCGGAAACTTAAAACACGCCAGCTGGAACGCATCTGGAGACACGATTATTCTGACCTAGCCAAACAATCTTATCTGACCGCTCGCAAAGAATTTAAAATAGCTATTCGCTTAGCTAAAACCGAACACTTCGCCAGTAGGATATCTCTGGCAGCTAATAAATCTAAGGAGGTGTTCAGAGTTATGAACGAGTTAACCACAGATGATATGACCCTACCAGCCCAGACTCCCACGCAGGAGGCCTGTGACACCTTGAACTCGTACTTTCTAAAAAAAATTTACACTATCAAAAAATCCATTTCCTCACTCCACCAACTGCCACTACTGGATAACTCCCTCAATAATCCCCTGTCCTTCACTTCTTTCCCGGTTCTAGACTCCTCTTCTTTGGCGGAACTAGCCACTCGCGTAAAATCTGGCTCCCCAAATGACTGCTGCCCGCCGTCCGTTCTGCGGAGCATATGTCTTAATCTACCTGACAATATTCTACATCTACTTGCTCCCTCAGCAGCGGCATTTGCCCCACTTCCCTCAAGGAAGCTATCCTTGTACCCTTACTAAAAAAACCTGGCGCCGACATGACGGAGCCATCGAACTACCGTCCCATCTCTCTTCTCCCCTATTTTTCTAAACTCATGGAGGCCCATGTCACTCGCTGCCTGTCCGGGTTTATTGAATCCTCCGGCTATCTTGCACCTACCCAGGCCGGCTTCAGACCCGCCCATTCTACAGAAGCTGTTATTCTGGCAGTCCTTGACACACTCAGAGGCAACGCGGACGCGGGAATCCCCAAGCCCTCGTCTTACTGGATTTATCGGCCGCGTTCGACACGGTGGACCATGACATCCTTCTCCACCGTGTCGGACAGGCGGGCATCCAGGGCGTTGCTCTCGAGTGGGTCAGGTCTTTCCTCACAGGGAGAACACAGGCGGTCCGCCTTGGTCCTTACACTGCAAAAAAATCTCTCACATCCTGTGGTGTCCCCCAAGGCTCTTCCCTCTCCCCGCTCCTCTTTAATCTTTACCTCCGGCCACTCATTCAATCGCTTCTGAAATGGGACATCGTCACCTATAACTATGCTGACGATCTCCAAATCATTTTCCCCCTTAATTCACCTAATGCCATCACAACTTTTCATGGAGCCATGACCCATATCCAACTCTGGATGAACCACAACCAATTAAAGTTGAACCCCGGTAAAACTGAGCTCCTACTTCCCGGACTCAGTGCCACCTACTGGGGTCCACAGTTCTGGCCTCCGGAGTTTGGCTCCCCCCCCCCCGTCCTAGCAAAATCAGTAAAAAGTCTGGGTGTCATTATCGACACCGAGCTTTCTCTTAGTGCTCAGGTGGGAGCGGTGGTTTCCTCCTGTATGTTCCAACTTCGGAGGATCCGCAAAATCCGCCACCTTCTCCCCCCGGCAGCACTCACCCAAACTGTCATTTCGCTGGTACTCTCCCGTTTGGATTTTTCCAATGCCATCTACCACGGTTTGCCACAATACCTGACTCAACGCCTTCAAATCGTTCAGAACCAGGCTGCCCGCCTGATTCATGGAACACCCAGATGGCAATCAGCTAAACCTTTGCTTACGAACCTGCATTGGCTCCCGGTTGAGTGAAGGGCTGCCTTTAAGGTGGCTTGTCTCACCTTTAAGGCACTTCATTGCCCTTCCCCTGCTTTCCTAAAATCTACCATCCGCCCTTACTGCCCCACACATAATCTTCGATCCGCCCACCGCGACTTGCTGATCACCCCCAGGAGCAAAACTAAGAGATTCGGCGGACGCCGGTTCTCTCACCTAGCCCCCAGGCTCTGGAACCTCCTCCCTTCCTCTATTAAATCTTGCTCCTCTCTTCTCAAATTTAGGAAAATGCTAAAAACTTACTTCTTTCCCACCCCCACGTAGACTCTGTTCCTCTACCTCCCCCACTTTGTTCTGTCTACCAGCGCCAGGAAGCTTCGGTGTCAGTGCGCTTTATAAGTAACACTTAACATAACATAACATAACCCCTGTAAAAGGGGGCAACCCTTGCCCTTGAGGCCACTCCCCAACAGTAAAATTAAAAAAACCCTGGTGTCTAGTGGCTTGGGGGCAGATGGGCCTAAAAACATACTGCTAATCTGCCACCCAAAGAGGGCAGAGATGGCCACAATCATCCTCCCATAAAGGGGAGCGACCCTTGTCCAAGGGGCCGCTCCCCAACATAAAAAAAAAACCTGGTGGTCTAGTGGCCATACAAAAGAAGAAATCAGCCGATCTGCCCCTCAGGGGGGGGGGGTAGAAACAGCCAAATTAATGCTCCCCAAAGGGGAACGATCCTTGCCCAAGAGGCCACTCCCCACAAACAAATCCCTGGTGGTCTAGTGGGCCCGAATTTTTTTTTTTTAAAGGCCTGGGGGGCAGACCCAGCCAAAAAGATTGCCCTCAAAGGGGAACAACCCTTGCCCAGGGGGCCACTCCCCACAAATAAATCCCTGGTGGTCTAGTGGGCCCAATTTTATAAAAACATTGCGATATCTGCCCCACTGGGGGGCAGCCACAGCCACAAACATTGCCCCCAAAGGAGAGCGACCCTTGCCAAAGGAGTCACTCCCCACAAATAAATCCCTGGTGGTCTAATGGGCCCTATATAAAAAATAATTGCGAGATCTGCCCCCCCATGGGGCGTCAGCCAAAAACATTGGCCCAAAAGGGGAGCGACCTTTGCACAAGGGGCCACTCCCACAAATTATTCCCTGCTGGTCCAGTGGGCCACTTAAAAAAAAAATTGCGAGATCTGCCCCCCCATGGGGCAGACAAAGCCAAAAAACATTGCTCCAAAAAGGGGAGCGACCCTTGCCTAAAGGGCTGCTCCCCCCAAACAGTGAATCCAATTTAAATTTAAAAAAGTCCCTGGTGTCTAGTGGGCATTCCTGCTGCACGATCGCATGACCATGCAGCAGGAATGCACAAAAGAGGCATCAGGGGAAAGGAAAACCCTTTTCTTTCCCCCGATGCCTCTTTTGTTTAAATACCCCCTTCCCAGAGAAGAAACTCACCTCCTCTCTTCCTGACACTCTGGAAGCAAATGGCTTTCAGCGCGTTGGGAATCCTCAAATGGCGTCAGCGTGCCTTTGCATGGGGGGGGGGGGGGGTGAGGTAGGGGAAGGGCTTCCCCTGCCTTCCCCGGTGGAGACACCTTAAACTTAAAGGGCGAACCACGGGGGAAGCGCCAGCGCTTCCCCCGTGGGTGGGTGCTAAGACGGCCGGGAGCCCACCATGACGTCGGACGGCTCCCGGCCGTCCGACGAACGCAAAGGGTTAATTGCGACACACTGAGATTCATTATTTTGTGAACTTACTTATTAGTACCTAGGTTGGCTCTCAAAATACCATAGGTTTTGCAAAAAGTCAGTATGCAAATTGCCACAACGTTTTGCAAATCCTATATCAGTGGTTCTCATTTCTTTATGTTGAAAGATAATACATTATTGAGGTTTAAAATGACAAAATATTTTATTTTGAATAAAATCTAAAGTTTTAACATTAAAACAATTACATATTTTATCTAAACATCAAATAATGTAATTATTTATTATTATTTTCTCTGAGGTGTTAGATTAAGGAACATATTTACAAGAAGCTAGCGCCAATGTTCCGTCATGTTTTTTGACACATCGGCGGCACATTCTCTGCTCCACATTGCCCCATATTTACAAACTGACACATTGGGCCCAATGCGTCGGTTTTTGTAGGCCTGCGTCGCATTATACCTGCACTGGAACAGGCTGTGTCACGCAGTGTATAACGTATGCGGGATAGGTGTTCCCTTGTAAATCGTCGCTTAGAACTGACGCAGTGAAATGTACAAGTTTTCCCTGCTTCGCTGTAAGCCTGGAATGCGTCAACATTCCTACGTCTCCTCAACCCAGGCGTAGGAATTGACGCAGTGACTTTACAATGGGAAACGCCTCTGTGTTTTGACGCATTGTTGTAGTTGCATCAGTCTTATGACCAACTACAGCAATGCGCCACTTTTGGGCCCACAGATGCGTCACTGTTTCTGACGCATCCATGAATCCTTGCGCCATAAAGCACTTTATTGTAAATACAGCGCATCCATGGCATTGTAAGGTTATTTGACGCAGATGCAAGAAATTTGATGCATTGCTGCCACAACACAGCGATGCGCCAGATCTTGTAACTACACTCCTAAGTTCCTGCATCTATTGTTTTCTATGCGAGTGAGTTGCAGTAGCTGTGAGTGGCCATGAGGGGTGTTAGACTTACTCCAAATCTAGGCTGGAGTAGATTTGCTTCTGTTTTGTGACCATGGGGCATATTAACAAGGGCTTTATCTCCGCTTTTTTGGCTTTAAAAGCCAAAGAAGCGGAGATAAAAATATCGCCCTATCAACAACAAGGTGCTAACATGCAAAATCACATGTTAGCAGCATTTTTCACTACGCTTCCCTTTGCATCTCTAATGAGATGCAAAGTGGGCGTTTGTACTGCTCGATTTTTCCGGTCTTATTGTGTTGAAGGGTGATTTAGGTGACTTCAGTCTCTTTCCATTCAAGTCTAAGGGTTAGAGTAGTGTATAGAGCCTATTTATTAGGCACTTCGACATGATCCTGTGTTCTTCCCCATAGATCAGGGTTTGCATACATATCCTAGGGGATAGATTCGTTAGCATTAGGGGTAATCTGTTCTGTAGTGAGGGTATTTCATGGAGCCGTGCTGAATTCAGGCCTGGTAGGCCTTAAACGGGAGAGACTCCATCTTTCCTCCTGCTCTGGCAGCTTGGGATGTTTCTAGGTCATAGGCAGTGTTTTAGTTAGGAGGTGTTATTCGCTTGGAGAGAACCGGTTCAGGCCGGCCCTTATCGAAGGATTGTATTTTTCTTCATGCCGAAGACACTACATCAGGCCGGCCGGCTGGGAACGTGTCCTTGGCACGGGGAGGTACAAGAATTTGGTGGGCGGCAGGTTACGGGCTGGAATTTTCCATGAGGAAATGCACGTCTATATTAGTAAAAGTTTGAGGCAGATACTAGCACTTGCTTCTAGTCCATAGGCGGCACCTGGCCGTTAGTAGTAAAGCTGCTACTTATTCCAGGGAAGACAGATGACAAACTTGGAGGTGGAGAAAAACCGAGAAATAGATATTCCAAAGAGAAGAGAGTAGCCGATGAGGAAGAGGTCCCAGTGACTCGGAGAGGGAGACGGGAGTAAACCCGTGATTGCGGAGGTGTGACTTCCAGGCGAAGCCGAGGCGCAGACGAGAAGGGAACCTAGATGACCATTGAGTGCAGGCTACATACGACCAAGGTGATGTCAACCCCTTACTATTAGAGTGTACAACTTAATCTTTCACTTTTCTTTGCAGGTTATGTGATATGTATTATGTTCCGTGAGTGTGCATGTAATAACTAAATAAAGTATTCAGTTTGTAGTAAAGCAATATGTGCTACGTGTTCTTGTGTAAGAGGGTAACCTATTCTTCTAGTCAGCTGTGACTTGACATGAACAGATGTTAATCCTGATCAGGTAGGTGGTAACTGAATAAGGGAGAAAGGAGCCCTTCGAACTGGGGAACAAGTTGTGCTCAACTAGCTGTCTTTGTGTGATCTGATATATAGTAACACTGATTCCCTTGTTGTATGTCGTGGTAATTATAGGATGAACTCGTGCTAAGGCTGCCGTCTGGGCAGGAAGTCCTGGGTCCGTTTGGGACCGCGAGGCTGTGGCTGTCGTCTGGGCAGGAAGTCCTGGTTCCGTTTGGGACCGCGAGGCTGTGGCTGCCGTCTGGGCAGGAAGTCCTGGGTCCGTTTGGGACCGCGAGGCTGTGGCTGCCGTCTGGGCAGGAAGTCCTGGGTCCGTTTGGGACCGCGAGGCTGTGGCTGCCGTCTGGGCAGGAAGTCCTGGGTCCGTTTGGGACTGCGAGGCTGTGACTGCCGTCTGGGCAGGAAGTCTGTGGCTGCCGTCTGGGCAGGAAGTCCTGGGTCCGTTTGGGACCGCGAGGCTGTGACTGCCGTCTGGGCAGGAAGTCTGTGGCTGCCGTCTGGGCAGGAAGTCCTGGGTCCGTTTGGGACCGCGAGGCTGTGACTTGTAGGTCTTGGTATATATAGTAGGAATTCCCTGTCCTTAGGTGGTACATATATGTGGTTATTTAGGTGTAAATAGGCCCTAGGGAGGGGGTAACGTTCTGGTTTGGGTTAGAGAGGCTCTGCTGAGCGGGTTCTATCTGATCCGAAAACCCAAGCAGAACAGCGTTACAGAGCAAAATAATAGGAGAAATGTCGCTAAGCGACATTTCTCCTATTATCAAGCTTCACGCTAACCCTGTTAGAGACAAAAAAAAGCAGCGCTAACCACGGTTAACGCTGCTTTTTTACGTCTTCTAATTCTCAGATTTAGCTATGTAATCCAATGGGAGGTGAATTACATGGCTAAGTCCACCATGGGCTATCAACAAGGATATCCCTATCCTTGTAGTTTTATTATTATTATTATTATTTGGAAATTTGTATAGCGCACAGATACCCCAGCGGGGTGTCCCGGCGCTTATGTGAAGGCGGAGGATGTGCCAGTACTCAGATGATATTAACAGAAAAGAAAAGTCTTCAAAGCTCTGTGGAAGGGAAGTTCCTCCCGGATAGTCCTAATGGACAAGGGTAGGTTGTTCCAGTGGGAGGAGGCACAGACCTGGAATGTTTTCCCTCCAGAACGAGCTTTTTTGACTCTAGGGGTAAAAAGAAGATGTTTAACGCTAGAGCGAAGGAGTCGAGAGTTGCTGTAAGGGCGAAGGCAAGAAGATAGATGAGCGGAACCTTTTCCATTAATTGCCCGGTGAGCAAGGGTAAGTGCCTTAAATTCCGCCCTTTTGTGAACTGGGAGCCAATGCAGCCTGTGTCGATGGGGGGTAATGTGTTCACGAAGTGGGAGACCACAAACCAGACGGACAACGGCATTTTGGACTGTCTGAAGACGACGCTGAAGGCCGCAGGAAAGACCTAGATACAGTCCATTGGCGTAATCTAGATGGGAAGTGATTAAAGCCTGCACAATAGTTTTCCTTGTGTGGCTGGGGAGGAAATTAATACATTTTTTCAACATCCTCATCTTAGAAAAACAGGCCGCCGATACTGACTGGATTTGTTTCTGAAAAGAAAGATTGGTATCCCAGATTACTCCGAGATTTTTGACTGAGTCTTTAGGGGGGTGAGCTCAGATCAAGTGGCCACCACAGATTGGGGTCCAAAGGCGAAGGTTGATGGAAAAATATGACCTCTGTTTTGCCAGCATTAAGCCGGAGGGAGTTGTTATCCATCCAGCTAGCAATGTTCCGGAGGCAGTTTTTCAGCGGGTCAAAGGTAGAGTGGGATGGGGAATCAAATGAGAACAAAAGCTGTATATCGTCCGCATAAGAAGTGGCCTGGATTCCAGATTGAGTAATGATCTCGGCTAACGGGGAAAAATACACATTAAACAAAAGGGGACTAAGTGAGGAACCCTGAGGGACGCCCCACCTGAGGGGGCGGCTGTCTGAAGTGAAGGGGGGAGTGAATACTGCCTGAGTCCGATTGGACAGAAAGGAGGCAAACCATTCCAAGGCCTTACCTTGAATGCCTTTTGCCTGCAGACGGTCAAGGAGGACGGGGTGAGAGACGGTGTCGAATGCTGCCGACAAGTCGAGCAACACCAACACCGCTCTAGATCCCTCGTCTAACTTCCATCTGATGGCTTCAGCCATCTCTATTAGAGCAGATTCGGTACTGTGACCCGACCTGAAACCGTGCTGTGAGATGTGGAAAGCACCGGTCATTTCCAAGAAACCAGACAGTTGGCGTTGTACAAGTTTCTCCAGCACTTTAGCTGGGGCGGTGAGCAAGGAGATGGGACGATAGTTAGCTGGTTCCGAGGGATCTGCAGTAGCTTTTTTAATAATAGGGACCAATCTAGTGTGTTTCCAAGAGTCGGGAAAGATTCCTGTCTAAAGAGAGTCATTCCAAATTTTATTAAGAAACGGATTAAGCAGGGGAGCAAGAGATTTATACTGTTTTGCCGGCCAGGGGTCCAAAGGGGAACCAGATTTACATTTGAGCAATTCTGCCAGCGAGTGCTCCGGGGTGATCACCTCGAAGTTGGAAAAGACCTTGTCAGGGTTAGAGCTGATCGGACAGGGTTTCAGGTGGGAAGGGAAAATTTTGCTGGGGAAGGAATTCTGAATTGTAGCAATCTTGTCCTCAAAGTAACTGGAAAGATCATCACAGAGAGACTGGGATACCAAGGGTTGACGCTTGAGGGCCAGAGGGTCAGTAAAGGCTCTGACAGTGTCAAAAATGACTCTAGAAGAGCCTTGTGCCCGAGTGATTTTCTCCTCAAGATGGGATCTCTTATGATCTATAATTTTCTTCCTATACTCTTTGAGGGCAGTTTTGTATTTAGATTTGCTATTAGGGGAGTAAGCCCGTCTCCAACTTCTCTCGAGCCGTTTGCAGGCCGCTTTACAAGTACGAAGTTCATCCGAGTACCACGGTGCAGAGGGAGTAGCACGGGAGGATTTAATAGGTCTAATAGGGGCTAGATGATCCATAGCCGAGGTGATCCAATGGTTGAAGTTAGCCAGTCGAGAGTCCAAATCTTTAGCCTCCTCAAGGGCAAATCTAGAGAGATGAGGGGCTAGACTCTCGGGGGAAATCACCCTCCAATTCCGACCTACCGAGTCAAACAGGGGTCTAGACCGGTCCAAAAGGCAAAAGGAGAAGGTAAACGGGATCACAAAATGATCAGACCAAATGACAGGGAAAGGATTACCCAAAACGGTATCTGTTAAATTAGTACAAATCAGATCCAGAGTATGTCCTGCCTTGTGCGTGGGACCGGAGATAATTTGGTTTAACCCACCATCTGATAGAGTGGACAAAAAATTGGAGACGGTAGGTTCCGTGGTGTTATCGGCATGAAGGTTGAAGTCCCCTAAAAGGGTAAAGTTGGCGTAACCAAAGGAGGCTTTTAGGGCATAGTCAAGAAGGACCGGAAGAAAAGAGGTTTTAGATTTCCAAATAATCCCTATCCTTGTAGTTTTATCGCTGCATTACCAGCGATAACCTCCCAAAATGCTGCTATAGCTGGATTTTTTATCGCCTAGGTGGTTAGCGTTGTTAATAACGCGATAACCAGGCGATATTATCCAGCGATAGCGGGCGTTATAAAAATTAACGTTAAGCGCCCTTAGCGTTAATTTTCCCTGTTCCTTGTTAATATGCCCCCATGTGAGCTGTAGTAACTTCAGAAGTGTAGCTTGTGAGGGAGGGGGTGTTTGGATTAGCATTTCCCACCCTAAACTCCCCAAATACCTCCTTAAACCCCTCTTTAGTCCTCCCTAAACCTGACTCAGTTAGTAGTAAGAATTCCCCATGCCCAGCCACTCCCCTGGGTCCCTTCCTCATTTACCTTTATATCTAAATCCTAAGCTTCCGTGTACAGAGATATCTGTGACTTTGACAGAGATCTCCGGACAGAAAAGGTAGGAGAGGCAGGGGTCTCCACATGTAGGTTTGTGAATAGCATTTTGTAGTATGTGGGCAGTGTTTCTGTTGTGCTACTTTATATACTAGAAAATGCAGTTTGTGAAGAGGCCCTAGAGTCTGGAGATGGGACTGACGGAACTGAGGCCTTCCAGTGACTGCGGTGGGCTGCTCGCATACTCGATGGAGCTGATGGTGGTGCCCTACTGTCTTCTCCCACTGAGAGGAGGGGGCGATGAAAGGAGCATCATTTCTATATTTTATGGGAAGGGATGTTAGAACTGTGTGTGAGTCTAGTCTGTGCCACAGGACAGCTGAAATGTTTGCAGGGAAAGAGGCAGAAGACATAAATCTAAGTTATAACTATAACTTTGAAATGTCAAAGGATTCTGTAGTTTAAGTTGATATTGTATAGAAAAAATAAATAATGTCTTCCTAACTAGAGCTAATCTTTAACTTTTGGATTATTTTTTTGAATTTCAATTAAAAAAAAATGTTTAAAACATTTCTTAATAACAATACAAATGAAAGGCAGATTTCTTTTCAAAATAGTCATACAGAATCATATAACAGTACTTCACAATTGTAAAACAACTTTTAATTGGCTCAAAAATAGTGTCAATTACAGGAAACAAGAAGTTGACATCCCTTTTTCACCATTTGTACTGTGAGATTGTTAGGGGAAGGTGCTGTTCTTTTCCTTTTTGGAAGATAGTGTTGTTTGCAGGTCGATTTTCAAATTTTCCTCATTGCCCTGCATTGAGGTTTAGGAAGTCCAGGAAGAGCAGTTAAAAATGCAGGAAGAACAGGAAGTGGAGCAGCGAAAAAAGCTAAGACCAGTATGCATATCCTGCCATCTACTGTTTACAGTGTCACACAGTAATTGGTACTGGTGAGAAAGACATGAATATTCACCAGGAGCTTACATCGCTCACCAGTGTCCTCCCCAACATCCGTAGTTTTTTTTTTTCCTCTTCTTTCTTATCCTCCTCTATCCTGTCCATCTTATTTTTGTTTTGTTGGTCTAGTTGACCTGTTAAAAAGTAGACAAAACTTTCAGAAAAAAAAGAAAGACGAGGAAACAAAACGATTCTTGTTTTAAGAACTATCTAAATATTTCAAATAATTAAGAGCTTTTGTTAAAATGTGCCATATTTGTTGCGGGTAACAGATAAGTATTTTAGAATTTAATATGGTGATAAACGGTAAGTATATGGTAAGTCAAATATGTGGTGTTGAGTTGTGTGGTGTGGAGTACACTACAGTCGAGTGTTAAAAGGTAAGTGTAAGGTGAATTAAATATGTTGTTTTGAGTTGTGCAGTGTGGCGTACACTACAGTGAAGTGTTGTACAGTGAAGAGTTGTTCCATCTAGTCTCGTTATTTGTGTGTCGTTGAGTGAAGTGTAGTTCAGTTTAGTATGTTTGGGAAAACTGTTATTAAGTCAAATACAGTAAGTACAGAGTAGAGTGATGTACAGTGGAATGTTGTGTAATACAGTGTGGTGTCCTACAGTGTGTTACAGTGGAGGGATGCACATTAGAGTTTTGCACAGTGGAGTGGAATGTTGTACAGTACAGTTTTGGTTTGGTTGAGTGTATTGATGTGTCATAGACTTCAGTGCTGTGTCATAAATATAGTGAATCGGTGTGTCATGCACTGTCACAAAGTACAGTACAGCGCCGTCCAGTAGAGGGGCGTACCTTCTCTTTTGCAAAAGAGATTTTTTTTGTAGTTGTAGCTTTTTGAAACCACATGTCATAAACTTAAAACTCTCCAAATTGAATAACCGAGCAACTGTTTCTCATGCAACTGTAGTACAGCTATCAGCCATAAGTTGTACATCCATGATTGCATCCCACATATGTAGAATTAAAGAGTTGTAGGTGCTGTGTTGTGATGTTTGTGTTTATCTCAGATTGAAAGTGTTTTTAGGTGATTGGCCAGTAATCGCACGTCTTATAGATGACATTACATTGTTGACTCTTCCTTTCTGTAGAATTGGTCTTGAGAATCCAAAGCAACATTTTGTGTAATATTTAGATTTGTTCTGATATTTTCTTAAGCAGTATTTACCATACTTATGTGATTGAAACCATAAAACTTCCTAAAATAGTTGATTGTTTTTGCAGTTTTTTGTGGATGTCAAAAGTCACATAACATTCAATAATATTTAGAAGTGATTCATCAGAGTCGTATCCAAACTTGGGTAAATCTTTGATCCAGAGAAGAATATCAATTCTCCGTGCGTCTTTTGCTTGATACTCTTTTTGCCAAAAAGAAATCAATCACTTCTCCAATGGGATTTATTTTTGTTGTATAAGTAGTGAAGCATGGCTTCACATTTGTGGTTGAAATATCTGCACCACTGGCAGGATACAAAGAACATAATTCAGTGGTTGTTTTAGAGTTAATGTGTGAAAGTTTAATATTTGCTTCCAGAAGAAATTAGCACACATCGTCCCAAGCGTGCTCAGCACTGCTTAAAGTAATGAAACAAGTAGGTGGACCTAAATTTCCGAACATACATTTAAATTCTTTGTGTCTTCAAAACAAATATTCATTTGTCCCACGATGACGTGCCATAACGTTGATCAAGTTATATTCCAGATTTTCATTTGTGTTGTGCAAAGCATTATGGGATGAGATTAGCAGTGGGCAATGAATATTATAGTGTCCAATATCAAAATAATTCTACAAAAAGCTGCAGTTCAACTAGTCGTTACTAGATGTCCCTCACGAGTCAAATGCAAAAGCATTGACACCCTTTCATGAAGCTTTTGCATTTGACTCGTGAAGGACATCTAGTAACGACTAGTTGAACTGCAGCTTTTTGTAGAATTATTTTGATATTGGACACTATAATATTCATTGCCCACTGCTAATCTCATCCGACAATGCTTTGCAGGGCCTTTGCTTGGGATTATATTTTTACCAATAACTGTGCTTGGGGTGGTCCTAAGAGGATGGGACCACCACCGAATCGTTCAAGAAGATGTGCTTTTTGTTTTCAAGGCATCTGCTTGGTTCTCCCCATAGGTTAGGGAGGATCCCAAAATCATCACCTCTCTCACTGCTAGTTAATTTATAATTTTCAGTTTTGTGAAATGATGATATGCATTTTAGCATATAAAGACAGAAATATTTATGTTATTGTAATTCGCACTGTGCAAGAAGCTGTTTGCATATATTATTCAGAGCAGACAAGCACACAGTGTTATCAGCTATGCACTACCTGTTTGAGGAGAAGCTGAGCATAGTTCAAGTAGTGCTACTACGCATACTACGCCCAGGGTTACTCAAGAATTTATTTCAACCTTACATTCCGTTCAGGTATCTGTGATCCTCAGGCATACATCTTCCAACTGTTCTTAGGTATAGGAAATAGAGATGAGGAGGTAGAGCTTTTTTGGTGGCTGCATCCAAGCTGTGGAGCTAGCTTCCCCTTTCGATTTCCAGTTTTCAATCTCACGCCATATTTCACAGGCCCTTTTACAGACCTGGATTTTTACTCTGTAATGGGTAGTCAGCTAGCTCCTCCTTGTTTTCTCTCCCCTCCGAAGACTAACTGCTATTAACGCCTTTGTTGTCTGTTTTCATTCATCCATTCATCTAGATTTCTATTCGTTTTGATAGTCATGTCAGCATAAAGATGTGTTTAGTAATATTGGGCTCTGTTTGAAGCTGATTTTGTGTTACTAACCAATCACGTAATGATTAACTTCTTTATTGTATTTATTATTTAATTTTCTATTGGTTTTCATCTGTCCAGAAATGGGTGTTTGGCATGTCTTTGTAATACTTAAATCATCGCTGCAGTCTAGCTTTTTTGCTAGCATTATGTTGTTGATTTTGGTAATATTGTGCTACATTAGTAGCCCAATTTGCTAACATTATGTTGTTGGTTTTGGTACTATTGTGCTACATTAGTAGCCCAATTTGTAGTTAAATCAATAATAGAGCCCCTTTCAAAAATATGTTGTTGATGCAATGTAGTTTTGTAATGGCCAATCATCTATCTTTATGTATATTTCTTTGTCTGCCTCTGTCTTCCTCATCTTTCTATGTCAAGATAGTTAGTTTGTGACTTGTTGGACATAGTTTTACTTTTTGGGCCAGACAGCACCAAACTAACGCTATCTTTGTTACCGGTCTAGTCGACCAGAAATAGGAGGAAACCCCTCACTACTTAAGGCCGATGCAAGCGTGGAAGCGCAAGTTCTACGAGTACTGCGCTGCACATACTGCTAGAAACTGTTAGAATTGCTAGATTTGCACAATAAATTTTTTAAAGTATTTTATGCCAAAAATTGTTGTTTGCACTTGAATCAGTGAGGTTAAACTGAACAAAGGGGAGCTGTTGTACTTCAGCATGTGAGAGCGGGTCACTGAACGAACGCCATCTTTGTTAAGTGGTCTAGTCGACCAGAAATAGAAGGAAACCCCTCACTACTAAAGGCCGATGCAAGCGCAGACGTGACGGATGCACGCCGAAGGAGCTCCAAAAGCAAAAACGTCTGCACCCATCCGCACACTGGCCACGCATGGCGCCGTGTTGCTAGTTTGGAGGGAACCCCCAGGTACCAGGCCTCCTGCGGTACATGAAAGAATAATTGCTAGCACTAGGTAAGCTAGGGGCTTCTGCCACCAATCACACTGTGCCCAGTACCCCAAGAATAATTCACAAGGAAAACAGGTGAAATAATAATCTTAAATGCGGCCTACTAAATGTTCGATCGCTGGTGAAACACCACACAGAGATTCACCTTTTACTGCAATCGTATGATAGGAATGCCGTGTTCCTGACAAAAACATGGACATCCCCAGATTCGGAAGTTGAGCTGGGGTTAGCTTATCCACCAGGCTATAAGATTTTTCATAAGCTCGGATCACTGATTGATATCATCAGTAAAATGTCGCTCAATCATGCTACTTTCATTATCCTTGGGGACTTCAATCTTTGGTCAACTGGAGACTCGTGTCCAGCTTTAAAGGATCTCTGTCAATCATGTGAGAATCTAGGACTTCAATGATTGGTATCAGAACCGACACATTAGGGAGGACATATATTGGAGCTAATATTCTCAAATAAAAAAAACCTTACAATCATAGAAAGTATTTTCCCTTTATGTTGGATAGATCACTATCTAGTAAGCTTCTCCGTATTAAACCTAAGATCAGTCTCGCAGACAACAATCACAAAAACCACTCGCCTTGGCAGAGAATGTAATACACTTTGGAGAATAACTAAGGAGGAACTCATGTTCAACAATGAATGCCCCTTTGATATAAATAAAGTAGTGGATGAGAACTACTTAGAACTCAGCAGATTAGAACCACCCTAGACCAAATTGTCCCAATTAAAGAATTAAAAAACTCACATAGACTGTCAGCCCCTTGGTATAGTCTGGAGTTGAAAAAAAAACTAAAAATGTGCTGTAAAACAGCAGAAAGGAAGTGGAGGCCCCCCGCCCTTGGAAGCCCGCCCACCCCCACAGACCACGCACTCAACCTGGGAATCAACCTGGACTCAGAGCTCAAAATGGACCGCCAGATCAACTCCATCTCGTCCTCCTGCTTCCACACCCTCCGCCTCCTATGTAAGACCTTCAAATGGATCACTCTCGAACACAGAAAGACCGTCACTCACGCCCTGGTCACCAGCAGGCTCGACTACGGCAATGCACTCTATGCCGGAATAAACAAAAACCTCACCCGTAAGCTACAGAACATCCAAACGCCGTGGCAAGACTGGTCCTTAACCTGTCAAGACACTGCCACATCTCCCAGCACCCGCGCACACTCCACTGGCTCCCCATCGAAGCTAGAGTCACCTTCAAGATGCTAACCCACGCTCACAAGCCCTCCACGGCACCGGACCAGCATACCTGAATAGCCACTCAAATTCCACGCACCCCAAAGGACCCTACGATCAGCCCAGCTCTCCTATGCTGTGGTCCCCCGCACCAGAAAGACCAGATCGGGAGGCCGCTCCATCTCCTTCCGCACGGCCAGAGCCTGGAACGACCTTCTGCTCCACCTCAGACATATAACATCGCTCCTCATCTTCACAAGAAACCTCAAACCCTGGCTCATCGACAGACCCCCTCCTTGATGGACTGGAACCTGCGAACCCCCCACACCTCCCAGCGCCTTGAGACCCTTATGGGTGAGTAGTCGCGCTTAACAAACACCTGATTTTGATTTGATTTATGTGGAAGAGGATAAAATAGCTCCCAAAGAACCCATACGTAAATACAAGATAGAGATTTCCAGAGCTAAAGCAGAATACTACTCTGGCACCATCTTGGCTGCACCCAACAGCGCTAGAAGCGTATTCAAAATAATGAACAAACTCTATAAACCCGAGTGCCTTCATAATAAGGTCACCGCCTCCCAAGACCTGTGTGATAGCCTGGCTATGTTTTTTGAGACGAAAATCAGCAAAATCATTGATGGTCTAGATGCTACCTACACAAATCAATCATTTCGGACTGACCAGACAGATCCAGACACAATTTCATCCATGCACCACAAGCATGATAACGCATTACGAAAGACACTCCCAATGCACCCAATCTCGGCCAGAGCCTTTGTAGTAAGAAGTGTAATCCTGAGCCGACTAGACTACTGTAAAGCTCTGTTGCTGGGAGCGCCAAACTTCTTAATCAAGAGAATACAGAGAGTTCAAATGGTGGCAGCTAATCTGGCCCTAAATAGACCAAGTAGGTCATCTGCATCCCTGTCCCTGAGAGAACTTCATTGGCTCCCTCTGATGCAGAGAATACGTTTTAAGTCGCTCCGTATTGTGTTTAGGGCACTTCACGGCCTTGGGCCAAACTCCTTACAGAATAGGTTTAACTGGCATTCCCCAAAAAGAAGTCTACAATCCTCATCTGGCAAGCAGTTCCAGGTTCATTAAAACTAGATTTGGCGGGGGAGCATTCATGGCAGAATTCTGGAATGAACCCCCAATAAACCTGAGATAGACAGGGGATTTATTTCACTTCAGGAAGAGATTTAAAACATGGCTCTTCCCAAAAGAGTAGAACATGCTGCAAGATGAAACTCACTGCCACACCTTCCTTCCTGGACTGTGTGTCCGTAGCTGTGTAATACAGCGCCAGTCAGATGACAGTGCGCTCTATAAATACAAATACATACATCATACAGCATACCAACAAATGAGATTTTGATGCTGATGAAGGCTTCTAAGTTGTAGAAATAACATTGATTGCTGAAAGAGGTTAGAGATGGAATCAATTAATTCATCTTCTTTAGTCTGTTAGTGCACGTGACCACCACCCCTTTATTGTTATCGACTGTGGGGGTAATGATATAGGTCACTTAATTGGAGTGAGACTAGAAATTGAGATGAAGGAGACATTTTTCACCTTAATGTCTGTTTCAAACACACATTTTGTCTTCTCCAACATTTGCTAGAGACAAAAGTGGAAGAGGTTGAGGGTAAATGCTGTTGAGTTTGAAAATACTAAAAGACATGCCAACAAGACAGTGCCAAGCATTTCTTAGAGATCATGGAATGTCTACCAATAATCATTTGGAAATCAAGTATTCAAATGAAGCACTATATCATTCTGATGGTGTCAATTTTACAAGAATATAGCTGCTTACAACGCATGCGATTGTATTGTATGCCATTACAACGCAGTTGTTAACATTTACCGCATTGTTTAGTACACAATACCATTACATCCGAAGTCATTACAACGACTTGCCGTAGGGGGCGCCCTGAACTTAGGAATAGTATTATTTATTATTCCTATTCCAGTTTGCGCAATAGCAGGGAAGGTGCTGGATTTTAAATCCAATACCAGTGCACCCCCGAAAGCAAGTCGTTGTAATAACTTGTGATGTAATGGTATTACGTAATAACAACGCGGTCATTGTAACGACCGCGTTGTATTGGCATGCATTGTGGAGACAGCGTTAGAAACACTGTTTCCCTTTTTATAACCTTTGGAATCGATCTTTTCCTTTCAAACCTCAAAACTTACCTTCACAACCATATTTAAATTTGTTTCTTTCTTAAAACAAATAAAGGCTGTTTTAAGAGCCACCCTACATTGGTGCCGATTCCGATCCGTTAAAAAAATTTACCGTCCGACTCGTATCCGTATTTTTTTACGTACGAATCGTACAAGTACCGTACAAATTGCGAAGTACGATTCGTACATGAAAAATACATACGAATTGAGTCGGGAAAATGGTCAGAGAGGGAGCCGTAAAATTTTACGTCTGATTAGCGTCGGGCCAAGTGTCCGATAGGGAGCCGGACATTTTTACGTGCAAATCGTAAAACAGAAGTCCGAGCGCGCAAGTACGATCCGTACCGCCCGTCCGAATACACAACCGCAAGCAAAAGGCCCCGTTTGGAGCGAACGCTGTAGCCGACATGTACACGGGTAAACTTGTGCCCGGATACGAGTCGTACAGCCACCCTCACCCCGCACATGTCTGCACCATACCCCCGTATGACAGCACCGTACCCCCCTCCGCACCGTCCCCCCCACCTGTACGCGCCGCACCCCAGGCCCGTCTCCCAGCCCTGCACCTGTATGCGCCGCACCCCAGGACCGTAGCCCAGACCCCCACCTGTATGCTCTGCACCCCAGGCCCATAGCCCAGCCCCGTACCTGTATGCACCGTACCCCCACCCCACCCCCGTAGGTACGCGCCGTCCCCCCACCCCCATAGGTACGTGCCGTACCCCCACGGGGGGTTGGGGGTACAGTGCGTACCTACGGGGGTGGGGGTACGGTGCATACCGGGCCCCCTTTTCCTCGTGCATCGCGACGTACTTAACTTTTCCGGCAGTTTTTGGCACCCGTAAAGATATAGCCGTGCTATAGCTGTGGGTACGAATCGTACTTGCTGGTCCGTAAAACGCTGCCTGACTCCGTGCGGACATCGCGTACGCGCTGTCCAGGATCGGAATTGTATGTATTTTTTAGCCGCACAGTGTTTTTTACGGTTCGTACGGAAATGGTATTTCTGTACGAATCGTACTGGTTTGTACGGTGGATTTCCCGGGTACGAGTCGTACGGAGAAAACGCTCCGTACGACCATTTGTACCCGGGTTTTACAGGATCGGAATCGGCACCATTATGTCTAATGTAATTTGTTCATATAAAATATATTTTATGTGCTTTCAGGTACCATGGTACTTTCTAGATACATTTGCCGTAGTACCACAGTACTTCGTAAAAATATTTTTAAAACAAATATCTCATTAAAACTACTATTTCCTACCCCACTATCATTACTTGTGCAAGTAATGATAATGGTCCTGAAAAGACAAAGGAAAACGGGTGCTTGGTTTTTAAATACTAAGATTTTTGGCCATTCCTACAAATATCTGGGTATCATTTTTGATAGTCGGGGTTCATTTAATGATCATAAACTCTCCTTAGAATCAAACGCGATTGTCTTGAATATTACCGTGTGCCAGTCTGCAGGGCCCGCCATTTGAACCTCTGTTGAAAGTCATCCAAGGCCAGCTAGAGTCTATCCTGATGTATGGCCCTACCTTACTTCCAAATAATCTAGCAATTCGTTTGAATACATTGACAGCAAATGTTTGCAGGATTTTTTTTTCTCTTCCCTCACACTCAGCAAAATGTCAAATCAGGCTGGAATTCGGTCTTTGCAACTTATATAGTTAAGAAATTGGCCGATGATAAATGAATGCATGCAATAAAATCATAAAATCAAAATACACTACTATATTTGAAAGGAATTTTCAAGCAGCGACCAGGTAAACGCAAATCAGTGGTTGCAGATTCTCAAGGATTCTATAACTCCGCATGAGTTTCAGGATAACAGGCAAGCGCTGATGTCTCGCTATCTTTTTAAAAAAGTTGTGAACTCCCTGCCAAAGAAAGCATCACATATTGAGGATAAAAAAATGCAGTTCCCATTCCTAGTTTGGGGTAAATTCATATAAATGATTAGGTCTTCAGCAATCCCCCGGTCAAGCATTTACATTGCCTTTAAAAGGAGGCTTCTGCTCTGAAGATTTGGCTGCACTGAGGGCCACATGCATCAAGATCAGGAATTGCAGTTCCTGAACAGCGATTTCTAAGGAATCGCTATTTAGGAGTCGCAATTCCTTATGCATGTAGGTTTCGCTAAAACATGCCCTAAGGGCATGTGTACGCGCCACATGGCACTTAGAAAAATGCCATTTTGTGCTTTTTTCCAAGGATTTGCAAATTACCATCAACTTGAAAATGATGTTAATTTGCGATTATTAATGCAAAGTCGCAAAAATTGCAATTACCTATTTTGCGGATGCATTTTAGGTTGATGCATGGGAAATGGCTTTTTACCAATCGCAAACGGGCCGATTCCAAGAATCGGCCCGTTTGCGTCTAGTAAAAACCTTGATGCATGTGCCCCTGTGTGCCGCCAGGGGAATGTTCGCTTACAACTACGTTATTCCCTTTTTGTACTTACCATTACATGTCCAGAATTTAAAGAGGAGGGAAATTGTCTGGTAAACCCATTATTTAATTCTCTCTACATTCGTACTTGTGAATAGAATGTGCAAATATTCAACTTACAACGGATCATTAATTTGTTATAATTATTGAAAAGTGCAAAAAATTAGAAAGCAGTTAAGTGTGCATTTTAGCCCCTTTGTTAATACAGTTATTCCAAGTAAAATGTGACATGCATTTTCAGGGGCCTATAAGTAATTTATATCTTGCAGTTTTAATTGGTCAAATAGTTATGGCTTTTAATCATAAATCTGCCTATATGCATTTTTCTTTTTTGCTGCCTTTACCTTATTTTTAGTATGTATGAAGAAATTTGAATAATGTTTGCAAATTCACCTTGGGAACTAGTTAGTCAAACTGGGCTTCATTTTTCTTTGCACATGCACTTTAGTTAAGAAGTTTCCCTATCCATATGGAAGAGTCAGTTTACTTCAGCTTTGATTTTAGTCCAACAATTTTTCTATGTATGGATTGTATGTACCTGAAATCACTTGACTAACTTTGCAGAAGCAGTTTGGTTATTTATAGAAGCTTATGGAGGAATTAGCCCACCTGTGCTCTATTTTTAGTCCTGCAACCTTTCAATGTATGTTTTTTTATACTCCTGTAATTTCTTGGCTAATTTAGCGCATGCACTTTGGAAAACTATTTCTGGAAGTCAAATATTATTCTTGATTAGGCACATTTGAAGACTGATCTTAAAATATTTTCTATGCGAGTTTCAAGATATTATTGATTATTGCCCTATTTATTTAAAGATGCCAGCATGAGTTTTGGGATTACAGTGTATTGTAAGATTTTAATGTATCCAATGATAATAATTTTTTCATTCATTATTTGCTATCCCTAAAGTGTGTCCTAAACAGGCAAATTCCTTCATCTAAATAAAATCACGCTTTTTGACATATCTTAGATTTGAGCACACAATACAGCCAAAGTGAGGACTAAACAAGATGGCTGCCTCTTCATATTGTTGTGGCATTGAATAACTAATCATATTATGTTTTGACATTACCATGTACCGTGGTAATATTACCATACAGCCGCGGTATACTACAGCCCAATATATCCCTACATTTTTGTGCCGTATAACTCAAAAACTAATTAACCAGTTCAATTATAATTCCAAAATGGATCCTTTTCAAATCATAGTCTTTGTTCCTGTCAAATTTGATTAAAATTAGTTCAGACATTTGGCCCTTGCATCTGTCTAAAAATTCTATGGAAAATACACTGGTGGAAAAACCTGTTATGGGCTTCCCCTCCTTTTTTTCTTTGCACCCCCTTAATAAATGATTGCAAAACATT
Organism: Triturus cristatus; assembly: GCF_964204655.1. Lineage (NCBI taxonomy): Eukaryota > Metazoa > Chordata > Amphibia > Caudata > Salamandridae > Triturus > Triturus cristatus. Next base: position 893,951,756 of record NC_140586.1, read on the forward strand.
ACATCAACAACCAATGTAGAAAAAGAAATTAGTCTACAACATTTCATTTTATTGTGTAAGCCTGAGAAAATCTTTAAATTACGCTGGTGTACTTTTAACAATTTTGTGTTACGCTGGTGTTATTTGAAATTCCTGAAAGTGCTCCATTACACAGGAGATTGTGATTAGGGAGGAAGTACTTCAATATTTCTTGTGCATCACCCACATTTTTGCAGAGTAGGTTGTAGTCCCCTAGAAAGAAGGGATTTGGGTGCATGACTGATTGTACAGTGATGAGCTCCATCTGCTGTCCGACGAAGAGTTCTTTTTCTCTGTGTGGATGGTAGATGATGTGAATTCTTGTCAATGACCTTCCTGCTGAGCTGAGCTCAATTCCCAAAGACTCACAGGTGGGGATGTAATCCACCATGAAGCCGGATAGGCTGATAGAACTTCTTTATATGACCGCCACACTTGCGCTGAATGATCGTTCCAGTCCTGATGTTTGATGAGGTAAATGGGTGGACTGTTTGAGTCAAGTTTCCATGAGAAAAAGGATGTCTAGCTCATGCGAGATAATCCTTTCAGCAATGTCAGCCTCATGTTGTGCTCCTGATCTGCAATTGTGTTGCATGCATTTGAGGCTATTGCCCCTTGTTGGTGCGTGGCATGGTTATTCCAGGTTCAGGGAGATCGCAAGGAAATTTGTTGGGTTATGTCCAGTAGCTTCTTGGCATGGTGTCTGACCCCCTTTGTTCACAATGACTTGGATTTGTGACGCAGGCTGTTGCTGTGTTGGTTCAGTCTTGTCGTAGGATCTTAGGAGGAAGATAATTTCAGATTCTTTGAGCTTGCTATTCTATCTCTTAGGCCATTATGTATTGTTTGCTGTAGGTGCAGAGATCCTGGTCTGCATGGACATTGATGTCTCAGGGATTGCTGACAGGAATTGTTCCAGTTGTCAGTGAATGTGTTGTTTGGAGTGTCTTGTCTCATTGGGGTGTGTGATGTGGATCTCATAACGTTGATTAGCTTGTCCAGAGTGTTCCTTTGATCTTGTAAGGGGGTGAAGGGAGGTTGAGCCTTTGGGCGTATGTGTGTTTCTTGGCTTTCTATGGTGTCTATCGCCCACTAGTGCCCAGCCATGGGGGTAAGGAGGTCGTTTGAGGGCTCTGGGTCCCTTCCTTCCTGTTGATGGCACACCTGTGGTTGTGGAGTCTGTGATGATGCATGTGAGTGTAGTTTCCTTAGGGGTTATTGAGGGGGTGGAATGGAGGGAGGGCAGTGTTGTTCTGTGGTATCTCATGGTTTTATGGGTGGCACTTGGCATCCAGGTGGTGGGCGACAGTGGTCATGGGAAAGCGCAGATTTCCATATAGGTTGAGGGATTGAGGTTGGTGGGTATTATAGGGAGTCTAGGCTAATTTCCAAGGTAGTTTGTGGTATTGAGATTGGTGGACGTTGTGAAGAGTTTTGTTGTTCATGTCTTTGCACCTGGCATGGTGGTAAGGGTGTAGTAATGTCAGTGATTTTAGGACTGGTAGCTAGGTCTGGGGTCGCATGATGGCTTCCGGGTATCCGTTCTGGTTAGGGAAGTGGGGCCTCTTGAAGGGCCAGTGGCTGTATTGCTGTGTGGGAGCCCAGTCCTGTGCACTAAAGTGTCCTATTGTCATTTATATGGGTATTTTTGGTGTGTTGTTGTGTCATGCAGTTAACTGTAATGGGGAGTGTGAGTCTGCAGTGGTCTGGTGATTTTAAACAGAGAGTGTAGGGGAGTGTTTGGGTGGACAATAGCTGGTAGAAGCTCCTGGCTACGGCTTGGATAGGTGTTTGTTGGGTGACGTTGTCTCGTTCTCGTGGGGGAGGGAGGAAACAGCAGGGTGTTCTCTGTTGGGTTGTGTGACAGTACTTGCAAAAGGATGGGGGATAGGATGTGGTGATTTTGGCTCCGTGCCTGTCACTTGGGTGGCACGGGGAAGGTGTTAGGGGCAGTCTAAGACTGTGTGTCAGACCACACGATGGGTTGCTTATGGAGGGGATCCCTATTGCTTTTGTTTGTGGTTGAGGTTGTGGTACATGGGCCTGCGATGTGTCTGGCCAGTGCTCAGGGTTGTTTAGAGAGCTCCTCTATGTTGTGGTACTATTGGACCTGGCTTTTTCTGCAGGATCATCCCCAGACATTTTACCTTCACTCCTCATACTTTCCTGACTTCGTTTTTTTAGGCCTTAAGACCTGGTGCAATTTACCACTGCTACCAGTGCTAAAGTGCTTGTGCTCTCTCCCTTACACATAATAAAATTGGCTTGCATCTGATTGGCATATTTAATTTACTTGTAAGTCCCTAGTAAAGTGGTATACCATATACGCAGGGCTGGTACATTAAATGCTACTAGTGAGCATGCAGCACTTATTGTAAAACCCACTTGAGTAGCCCTTAAAACATGTCCCAGGTTTGCCATTGCAGCCTGTTGGCAGTTTTAAACTGTCAATTCAACTTGGTAAAATAACCACTTTTCCAAACCTTAAACTCAATTTTTATGAAATATACGTAAACCCTAAAGTAGACCGTAGACAGCACATAGGCAAGGGTGCATTGAAATTATAACGTCTGACATGTACTTTTAAGTTTTACATTTCTTGGGAGTGAAAAACTTACAAATCTGTTCTGCACTATTGTGAGATCCACATCTCCCGTAGAATAATATTGGGTTCCGTTATCACAATAAATACGTTTTAACTTTTGATAGGGTGGAGGTAGGAAAGCAGCGATGGTTTCTGAGGAATTGTAATTCAAAATTCTCTTTACTTGGAGTTTTTTTATAACCAACTTTATTGATGTTTCACAGCATGACAGCAAATCACACAGTGGAAAATATGAGAAAGATGCACAAGTGAAATTGTGGTAGACTTGGTTATGGGAGACGTACATTATCACCATTTCAAATTGACAGGCCATAATAATCACACCATTTACCCTATACTCCACGCATGCTTCTGGGGGCACCCACGCGCTGCGGATGCAGGCTTTTCTTGCTGGGCGTACCAGTCCATCCCTGCTCACCAGCTCCCAATCATTGATGGCTTCTCCCGCTTCCATGCTTGTGACATGTCCCGTTTAGCAACTAAACATGCCACTCCCAGGAATGCAGGTTCAGCTCAGGGACTACTCACTTCCTTTAGCAGCCCAAGCAAAGCCACGCAGAGGTGGTTGAATTCCACCGAGCTGCCCATTTCATCAGAGAGTATGCGACCCACCTCGCCCCAAAAGTTTGACAGCAGTGGGCATTCCCAGGCAACATGATGGAAGTTCGCCCCCAGAAGGGCGCACCACGCTCATGCCACATGGGTACCCAAAAGCATGTGTAGCAATTTCTCCAGTGTGATATACATCATATGCAAATGCATACACTGGATCATATGCAGCTGCTTTGAGATTGCCAATTCCCTAGGTGCCATGCAAGCCTCCCTGTACTCATCTTCGTCTAGCACTCCCACCCAGGCTTCCCATCACTGCTGATCCTTGTCGAGGCCACCTGGAGCATGAATCACCAGCAATCGATAAATCACAGACATTGCCCCTTTACCCAGTTTCCCTTGAAATATCTTCGCCTCCACTGGACTGAACTCAGGTAATGAGTCTCCCGGAAGGTCATGGGCCAACAGGGCATTGAGTGGCTGACGGTAACTGAAAAACTGTGAGTTGTGCAAACAGTACTTGCTGTCACCCAGGTGGCACTGTCCCACGTGGCATACCTTGATGGCACTCTGGCCCTCCTGTTGATAGACTTCACCAAGGTGTTCAATACATTGTTGTGGGGCTTGCTGGATAGGGTTGTTTGTTGGGCTCCGCCGGGCTGGTTAGAAATCCTGCACGGAAGTATGCTTTTCAACTGAATCGAGAGCAAGTCAGTTGCTGGATGCCACATCAGGTCTATACAGGAATCCACTGCGTGTGCGGTGGATTGATGGGTGTAAGCCCGCAGGCCGGGATGCCAGGAGCGCCGCGTGTCACAGAAACCCAGTGAGTCAGCCAAAGAAGATAAACAAGCTGATTGGGACCGCCTTGCAGGATATGAAGCAGAAGAAGTGTCGAGGACAGGGTCTGGAAGCACATTAAAGTCTCCCCCAACTATCATGACTCCCTAGGGGATAGTCAGAATAAAGGATCTCAAGGTGTGGAGTGACGTCTTCACCAGGGGTGGCAGAATGTAGTAAGAAATGAGGTTGCAAAGTCTTGTCTCCAAATGGCCTTCAACACCCACCTAACAATCCTGTGGGTCTGAGTGGTGTGCGTAACCACCAGGGGAAAAGTCTTGTGAAGCAGTATGGCAACACCCTTGGAGCCACGCATGAACCCGAATAGTAAACCCTATCATAGCCGAAGTGGCCCAGGAGGGTTCACCTCATACCCAGTAGGTGAGTGTCCTGCAAGAGGACAACCTTTGGTTTGTAGCTTCTAATGTATCTCAGCCTTGCGGACTGTTTGATACAGTCCAGGAGGCCGTTCACGTTAGAAGAGAGCACCGCCATTTTAAGGGAAGCTATAGCACAGTTGAAAAGGAGCTGCCCACACCCGGCCCGGATTGAAGGTGCACTCCCAAGAGCCCTGCCACTGTACATCAATCACTGAAGCCTGTGTGAGAGCCATTACTAACCTAAGGGAAAAAAACAATGTCAAAGCTCAACATGACATAAATGAAACTAGGCTCAATAGCCCGATAGAAGAACTCACCCCCCCCCCCCCCAGAGCCCCACACTTCACCCAAAGCAGCATCTGTCGCAATAACTAAGGAAGCAAGGGGCATATCAACAAGGGCTTTATCTCTGCTTTTTTGGCTTTAAAAGCCAAAAAAGCAGAGATAAAACTAGCGCCCTATCAACAACAGGGTGCTAACACGCAAATTTGCATGTTAGCACGCTTTTACTCTACGCTCCCCCTTGCATCTCTAATGAGATGCAAAGGGGGCGTTCCAGAGTAAAATAATAGGAGAAATGACGCTAAGCGACATTTCTCCTATTATCAAGAATGACGCTAACCCTGTTAGAGACAAAAAAAGCAGCGCTAACCGCAGTTAACGCTGCTTTTTTACGTCTGGTATTTTTCTGACTTAGCCATGATATCCTATGGAAGGAGGATATCATGGCTAAGTTTGCCTGTCCCTATCAACAAGGTAACGTGAGATTATCGCTGGGTTTCCAGCGATAATCTCACGTTAGCCTGTTAGCGTGAGAATTTTTATCGCTATTGAGATAAGCGTTGCTAATAGCACGCTATCTCAGCGATAAAAATTCACGCTAGCCGGCGATAATTATCCTAGCGCTAAGTGAGCTTAGAGATAATTATCGCCGGTTGTTGTTGATATGCCCCCAATAACCTCTAACTAAGGGGGAGAACGTTACTGTGAACCATTGACGCCCATATAACAGGATATAGCACTAACAATGAACTACTATTTATGCAAAGGACTCAGACCTCCACAGAAGCAATAGTCAATGCAAGGGGTATGTCACATATGGTCGACACCTGTCGGAGCCAAGGGAGGCACATTCACCCCACTTTCAGCAATTATGTAGACCCACCACCTCAGAACCAATGGCGGTAATGCAGAGCAGGAGACTCTTGATCACGGGACGTCTGACAGCTGGAATGAGGAAATCAAGCCCTCTTCCACAGATCTGAAAACCAGTAGAGTGGCCGATACGTTTTCAGTTTTCCCCTGTGTGGGCAAGACCAAGGCCAGATCTTCCGGTACCGGGCCAGGGCCCTCTCCGTTGTCCTCATGCTCAGCCTCCGCCCCCCAGGATCGGGAGGGCCCCCCTCTCCGCCTGTGACAGGAAAACGATCCCGCTTATACCTTGGTGCTTGTTAGTTGGTTCTACTCAAGGGGGGGGGGGGGCGCTGCAACAATCGGTGTTCCATGGCTCACTCTCAGGCCTGGTCCGGTGTATCAAAGAAGAGGGTATGGGACTGGAAGAAGACTTTAAGTTGGGCAGAGAACAGGAGCATGTAAAGCAAGTCCAGAGCGCGCAGCTTCTGTTTTGCGAAAGAGCGCCCGATCCCGCCCACTTCGACCACTGCCTACAGCCCATCACTCAATCGGGCTTCAGGCGCGGGCACGACACTGAAGACAACTTGACCGTCCTCTGTTGTTTGAGCAAAGCTGCCAACATCAGACAGTAAACCCCTGCTTTGTGTCGCATCCGTCAATTTTACCACCGCCTTTGATAAAGTGGACAGGCAGGGACTTTGGCAGAAGCTGTCTAACTGGGGCATCCCGGAAAATCTATTAAGAGCAATGAGAAGCCCATACAATGGAACTTGGGTCCAGTAAACATCACCACCGATAGAGTTACCATCAGCTAAATCTAGCCTGCCTGGGGTGTAAAGCGAGGCTGCATCCTTGCCCCATTGTTGAATATCTCTACTTGACGTACACAAATAAAGCCCCGGCTTCTGCTTGCGCTTTTCCTCCTAAATTTCCTGGGTCCCACATTCGCTGCCTCCAGTATGCCGACGACACTATACTGTTCGATCACACGTAGGGCTGCAGCGATCCCTGGCGGCCCTCACACTCTCTACTGCGGAAAACAACCTCGAAGTCACTCATGCCAAAACTAAAATCAAGGTACCGGAGCCAGAAACAGACGTCCCTGCCGCAAGTGCACTTTCTCGATTAATAATGTGGCTCTGGAACAAGTGGCACGCCTTAAATACCTCGGCATTTATTGTCATCAGCGTGGCTCCCATGTCACACACCTTTCGCATCTTAGGGAATCTGCCTTGTCAATTAAAATGAGCTTTAAAAAATTGGCATCTAAGATGAGCGGCCAGGGCATCCGTAAAGTAATCGATGACAAACTCACGCCAATGCTCACATACGGCTCATTGATTTTTGAAGATGATATTTCCTCTTGGCTGGACAAAGCCCGAACAAGATGTGACAGGCGTCTATTCGCTCGTCCTGGGCTGCACCATCCTCACAGATACCTTATAAACAATCCAACCTGCTGAGCCAGGTTCTTGGGGCATTATTCCAAGCTGACGGATGCCCCTCCTGGGTACCTTACAGAAATGATAGGGCTATACATTGAGGATAAACATTCCAGCGGGAGCCCGAGTGAGGAGTCTAATTGAATCCCTTGACGCACAGAACATCTTTAAAGCACTGTTGGCTAAAACAGCTCAAATACAACGTGGAATCAAAAGCTCCGGCCAATTTATGGGAGACTTTGTATCGAGATCAGGGGAAAGCTTTATATCGAGGCAGCCCCGTGAAACTGGCCTTTAAAAAATAACTTTTGAGGCTGGGATGCGGCTTAATTCCCTTCAAAGGCCACAAATGACGGTGTTTAACTGGATCCGTGGAACAAAGCTGCCGCTTGTGCAGCTGTAAGAAGGAAAGCCTGACCACGTGGGACGCGTCTGCGCAGCTTCAAGGGGCTTAAGGTGTTAGTGGCTGAAACCGTTGTTCCGCAACCGGGGCATAACACAAAGCAAACACGGCTATTGCGCGTGTCTGAGTGGCGTGGATGCGCTGCCTCCTCAGGCTACTGACCCCGCCTCCTGAGGGCCGCTAAAATGGGGAATTTATAAAGCCGTGGCACGTGCAGTTCAGAACGATGGGGCTAGGTGGGTGGGGGGGTGGATTTCGACGGACGATGAGGAGGGAAAATTGAAGAAATCCCTCCACCCAGCCCCACCGCTCATACCTGCACGGCCCCCTCACACCAGGGCCAGGAAGTGACACGCATTGCGCGTCACTTCCGGCCAACCCGAGGAGGGGGGCTCCGGTCGGCGTCCCGGGGGCACTAAGGCACCGACCGCTGATTGGCCCCCTGAGGGGGCCACGGTCAGCGGCATTTTAGTGGCCCTCAGGAGGCGGGGTCAGTAGCCTGAGGCAGGCAGGCGGGTGTGGAAGTGGCACCTAGCAAGTGGGCTGCTGTCCCAGAGATGGGCACGCAGGTGCAGGCACACCCGGTGCGGAGGGTGGCTGTTAGGTGAGGTCACCAAATAGTTGGGGCCTTGCGAGCCTGGGTGCCGGCATCCTCCCGCCCAGAATTGTGAAGAGGTGTAACTTTCCCGCAAGGGGGCGAATAGTTCTTGGTACATCTTCACAGGCCCAACGGGTCCTTTATTTCAGCAGACTCTATCCGACCCAGGATAGCGTCTCGGGCCTTGGGGACATAGATGGGGCCATCTACAACACCAGGAGCTACAGCTCACTGGTAGTCTTGTGCCTGTGGTTGTAAGGGATCTCACAGGACAAGGGTTCGAGTCCCGCTAGCGCTGCAAAGTGTCATAAGGTGGCAAAATTTCAAACTCTTTCTGCAGGGATGGTTCCCTTCCCGCTAGTTGCAGGAAGCCCTAGTCAGGAGAGGTTGCAGGTAAGACTATAGCGGGTTGGTGGGGGGCCCTGGCTGCGACGGTGAGCCACCTCCAGGGCTGTGGCGGAGTTACAGGGCGATCTGGAAGCAGGCCGGTACAAAGGGTACCTCTGCGCGGCACCATAGGGGGTGCCTGAGCCAAAACCGAGGAGCCTCATGGGAGGGTCCCGGAAGCCATGTCGGCGCCCCACTAGTCCTGCGGGCGGTTGTGGGCCTGAACAACCGGGGGCTTGCTAAGCGACGCTCCACCCGAGAGGGGGGGCGTGAGTAGAAGTTACCAACGGCACATGATCGTAGAAAGAATCACATGGATGGCAGCAACGGCGGGTATCGCTCCCGCGCTGCCCGGCTCATCAGGCGGGCAGGCGACCCAGTTGGTTGCCTGCCCTTGGATCGCCCATAAAATAACCCACCCATTACATATTCTGGAATTATGTAATAAACCTGCAGCATTGTTACCCAACACCAACTGTCTTGTGTGTGTCATTTAGGTAACCTACCATGGGGGAGGGGGGACAGCGGGGTGCCCCTGGGGGTACTATGCCGCTGACCGCGGCCCCCGCAGGGGGCCAATCAGCGGTCGGCGCCTTAGTGCCCCCGGGGCACCGGTCACCCCTTCCAGGGGGCGGGGACGCCGACCGGAGCCTCCCTCCTCGGGTTGGCCGGAAGTGACGCGCAATGCGTGTCACTTCCTGGCCCTGGTGTGAGGGGGAGGCTATTTAGCGTTCCCCCACCCTCCTGGCGACCTCTTTGTCGCCCACCTCGCCACATCCCTACCGCTTACCCGGCGTAGGCGTTGGGTGGGGGGGGTGTTTCTGAGCGTTGTAATGTTTTCTTTATTCGTTGCAGGCGGAGTTACAGGGTGATCTGGAAGCAGGCCGGTACAAAGGGTACCTCTGCGCGGCACCATAGGGGGTGCCTGAGCCAAAACCGAGGAGCCTCATGGGAGGGTCCCGGAAGCGGTGTCGGCGCCCCACTAGTCCTGCGGGCGGTTGTGGGCCTGAACAACCGGGGGCTTGCTAAGCGACGCTCCACCCGAGAGGGGGGGCGTGAGTAAAAGTTACCAACGGCACATGATCGTAGAAAGAATCACATGGATGGCAGCATCAGCGGGCATCGCTCCCGCGCTTCCCGGCTCATCAGGCGGGCAGGCGACCCAGTTGGTTGGCCTGCCCTTGGATCGCCCGTAAAATAACCCACCCATGACATATTCTGGAATTATGTAATAAACCTGCAGCATTGTTACCCAACACCAACTGTCTTGTGTGTGTCATTTGGGTAACCTACCATGGGGGAGGAGGGACAGCGGGGTGCCCCTGGGGGTACTATGGGGAACTTATAAAGCCGTGGCACGTGCAGTTCAGAATGGTGGGGCTAGGTGGGTGGGGGGTGGATTTCGACTGACGATGAGGAGGGAAAATTGAAGAAATCCCCCCACCCAGCCCCACCGCTCATACCTGCACGGGCCACGGCTGAATTTATACGCCCACTATCTCCTGGAAGTCAACCCGGATAGGCTGACAGGTCTGGCTGCTTTGACACGGCACCTCAAAAGAATCAGACTGTTAGAGCACAGCCAAAATCGGCTTGTCTCATGCCGTTGTATTGCACTTTACCTTAATCAAACTGTATTCTGCGCTTTAGTTACTGGTCCCGCCGCAGATGTTATGGCACTTGCCACATTACCAATTCCACTCTGTACCTACCCCGGTTCCTCTGAAGGTCCCTACAGTGCATAAGACCCCTGCTGGGCAAAGACGATTCCTTTGGGTCCCCGAAGCCTTACAAACTCGCCCTGCACCTGATGGTCGCTGCCTGCACTTTCTTTTCCTGGTTATTCCAGTTACCCTGGAGGACAGTATTGAACTTGTCAGGGCCGCCGAAGATCATACCAATTGCTTTGCAGGATGCACCGATAAACCTCTCACATCTACCTGGTCTGTCCTAGGCGGTCCCATCTGCTCTTCACCAGATCCTAATCCAGCACAGGCTGCCCTCCAGCCCTACTCGTCCTGGACTAGAAGTGCGCTCATAGCACCTTGTTGTATGACTTTGCATCTGATGCTGTATCTGACCATGGCTCTAAAAAGGTTCACACTGTGCCCTGGCTCATTGTGGCTTTTGTAGGGTCTGCGGCTGATCATTGCTGTCCAAGGCTTTTTTGTAGGGTCTGTTGCTCTTTTAGTAGAACTGCAACAAATGATGGATGGAATGCTGAATGATTCATACATACTTCCCCAGTCAAGATATTTGGGTTAAATCCATTATTCTTTTGCTCACCATGCCACCTCAGTTTGGACCCAGCCATATGTAAATCAGTCTTGACCCTGTGTCTCATTGGAGCTGTCCAGAATGAACTGCCAAGCCAGGTCCTCCCTGGACTGTAACCAAGCATCCTGGGACTGGTTTCGGAGTATGTCACCCTTCATCAGCCAGGCTAGCTTGATTCCAGTGGCACAGTGAGCAAGGGACCCACGTCTGGGCATACCTGTCCCTCTTTTAGTACAAGCAGACCCCGGCTGACCATGGCTGTTGTAGGGTCTGTTGCTCTGTCAATATGAGCAGACCCGGCTGATTATGGCTTTTCAAGGGTCTGCTGCTCTTTCAGTACAAGCAGACCCCGGCTGACCATGGCTTTTGTAGGGTCTGCGGCTCTTCCAGTACAAGCAGACCCCGGCTGAACATGGCTGTTGTAGGGTCTGCTGCTCTTCCAGTACAAGCAGACCCCGGCTGACCATGGCTTTTGTAGGGTCCGCTGCTGTTTCAGTACAAGCAGACCCCGGCTGACCATGGCTTTTGTAGGGTCCGCTGCTGTTTCAGTACAAGCAGACCCCGGCTGACCATGGCTTTTGTAGGGTCTGCTGCTCTTTCAGCACAAGCAGACCCCGACTGACCATGGCTTTTGTAGGGTCTGCTGCTCTTTCAGTACAAGCAGACCCCGGATGACCAAGGCTGTTGTAGGGTCTGCGGCTCTTCCAGTACAAGCAGACCCCGGCTGATCATGGCTTTTGTAGGGTCCGCTGCTCTTTCAGTACGAGCAGACCCCTGCTGACCATGGCTGTTGTAGGGTCTGCTGCTCTTTCAGTATGAGCAGACCCCGGCTGACCATGGCTTTTGTAGGGTCTGCTGCTCTTTCAGTACGAGCAGACCCCGGCTGACCATGGCTTTTGTAGGGTCTGCTGCTCTTTCAGTACAAGCAGACCCCGGATGACCAAGGCTGTTGTAGGGGTGTGCAGCTAATCCAGTACAAGCAGACCCCGACTGACCATGGCTTTTGTAGGGTCCGCTGCTCTTTCAGTACGAGCAGACCCCGGCTGACCATGGCTGTTGTAGGGTCTGCAGCTCTTTCAGTACAAGCAGACCCCGGCTGACCATGGCTGTTGTAGGGTCTGCAGCTCTTTCAGTACAAGCAGACCCCGGCTGACCATGGCTTTTGTAGGGTCTGCTGTTCTTTCAGCACAAACAGACCCTGGCTGACCATGGCTTTTGTAGGGTCTGCTGCTCTTTCAGTACAAGCAGACCCTGGCTGACCATGGCTTTTGTAGGGTCCGCTGCTCTTTCAGTACAAGCAGACGCCGGCTGACCATGGCTTTTGTAGGGTCCGCTGCTCTTCCAGTACAAGCAGACCCCGGCTGACCATGGCTTTTGTAGGGTCCGCTGCACTTCCAGTACAAGCAGACCCCTGCTGACCATGGCTTTTGTAGGGTCTGCTGCTCTTTCAGTACAAGCAGACCCCGGCTGACCATGGCTTTTGTAGGGTCTGCTGCTATTTCAGTACAAGCAGACCCCGGATGACCATGGCTGTTGTAGGGTCTGCGGCTCTTCCAGTACAAGCAGACCCTGGCTGACCATGGCTTTTGTAGGGTCCACTGCTCTTCTAGTACAAGCAGACCCCGGCTGACCATGGCTTTTGTAGGGTCCGCTGCTCTTTCAGTACAAGCAGACCCCGGCTGACCATGGCTTTTGTAGGGTCCGCTGCTCTTTCAGTACGAGCAGACCCCGGCTGACCATGGCTTTTGTAGGGTCTGCTGCTCTTTCAGTACAAGCAGACCCCGGCTGACCATGGCTTTTGTAGGGTCTGCTGCTCTTTCAGTACGAGCAGACCCTGGCTGACCATGGCTTTTGTAGAGTCTGCTGCTCTTTCAGCACAATCAGACCCCGGCTGACCATGGCTTTTGTAGGGTCTGCTGCTCTTTCAGTACGAGCAGACCCCGGCTGACCATGGCTTTTGTAGGGTCTGCTGCTCTTTCAGTACAAGCAGACCCCGGCTGACCATGGCTTTTGTAGGGTACGCTGCTCTTTCAGTACAAGTAGACCCCGGCTGATCATGGCTTTTGTAGGGTCCACCGCTCTTTCAGTAGAAGCAGACCCCGGCTGACCATGGCTTTTGTAGTGTCCACCGCTCTTTCAGTACAAGCAGACCCCGGCTGACCATGGCTTTTGTAGGGTCCACCGCTCTTTTAGTACAAGCAGACCCTGTCTGACCATGGCTGTTGTAGGGTCCACTGCTCTTTCAGTACAAGCAGACCCCTACTGACCATGGCTGTTGTAGGGTGTGCTGCTCTTCCAGTACAAGCAGACCCCGGCTGACCATGGCTTTTGTAGGGTCTGCTGCTGTTTCACTACAAGCAGACCCCGGCTGACCATGGCTGTTGTAGGGTCCGCTGCTCTTTCAGTACAAGCAGACCCCGGCTGATCATGGCTTTTGTAGGGTCCACTGCTCTTTCAGTACAAGCAGACCCCGGCTGACCATGGCTTTTGTAGGTTCCGCTGCTCTTTCACTACAAGCAGACCCCGGCTGATCATGGCTTTGTAGGGTCTGTTGCTTTTTCAGTACGAGCAGACCCCGGCTGTCCATGGCTGTTGTAGGGTCTGCTGCTCTTCCAGTACAAGCGGACCCCAGCTGACCATGGCTTTTGTAGGGTCTGCTGCTCTTTCAGTACAAGCAGAACCCGGCTGACCATGGCTTTTGTAGGTTCTGCTGCTCTTCCAGTAAAAGCAGACCCCGGCTGACCATGGCTGTTGTAGGGTCTGCGGCTCTTCCGGTACAAGCAGACCCCGGCTGACCATGGCTTTTGTAAGGTCCACTGCTCTTCCAGTACAAGCAGACCCCGGCTGACCATGGCTTTTGAAGGGTCCACTGCTCTTTCAGTACAAGCAGACCCTGGGTGACCATGGCTTTGGTAGGGTCCGCTGCTCTTTCAGTACAAGCAGACCCCGGCTGACCATGGCTTTTGTAGGGTCTGCTGCCCTTCCAGTACAAGCAGACCCCGGCTGACCATGGCTTTTGTAGGGTCTGCTGCTCTTTCAGTACAAGCAGACCCCGGCTGACCATGGCTTTTGTAGGGTCTGCTGCTCTTCCAGTACAAGCAGACCCAGGCTGACCATGGCTTTTGTAGGGTCTGCTGCTCTTCCAGTACGACAGACCCCGGCTGACCATGGCTTTTGTAGGTTCTGCTGCTCTTCCAGTAAAAGCAGACCCCGGCTGACCATGGCTGTTGTAGGGTCTGCGGCTCTTCTGGTACAAGCAGACCCCGGCTGACCATGGCTTTTGTAAGGTCCACTGATCTTCCAGTACAAGCAGACCCCGGCTGACCATGGCTTTTGAAGGGTCCACTGCTCTTTCAGTACAAGCAGACCCTGGGTGACCATGGCTTTGGTAGGGTCCGCTGCTCTTTCAGTACAAGCAGACCCCGGCTGACCATGGCTTTTGTAGGGTCTGCTGCCCTTCCAGTACAAGCAGACCCCGGCTGACCATGGCTTTTGTAGGGTCTGCTGCTCTTTCAGTACAAGCAGACCCCGGCTGACCATGGCTTTTGTAGGGTCTGCTGCTCTTCCAGTACAAGCAGACCCCGGCTGACCATGGCTTTTGTAGGGTCTGCTGCTCTTTCAGTACAAGCAGACCCCGGCTGACCATGGCTTTTGTAGGGTACGCTGCTCTTTCAGTACAAGTAGACCCCGGCTGATCATGGCTTTTGTAGGGTCCACCGCTCTTTCAGTAGAAGCAGACCCCGGCTGACCATGGCTTTTGTAGTGTCCACCGCTCTTTCAGTACAAGCAGACCCCGGCTGACCATGGCTTTTGTAGGGTCCACTGCTCTTTTAGTACAAGCAGACCCTGTCTGACCATGGCTGTTGTAGGGTCCACTGCTCTTTCAGTACAAGCAGACCCCTACTGACCATGGCTGTTGTAGGGTGTGCTGCTCTTCCAGTACAAGCAGACCCCGGCTGACCATGGCTTTTGTAGGGTCTGCTGCTGTTTCACTACAAGCAGACCCCGGCTGACCATGGCTGTTGTAGGGTCCGCTGCTCTTTCAGTACAAGCAGACCCCGGCTGATCATGGCTTTTGTAGGGTCCACTGCTCTTTCAGTACAAGCAGACCCCGGCTGACCATGGCTTTTGTAGGTTCCGCTGCTCTTTCACTACAAGCAGACCCCGGCTGATCATGGCTTTGTAGGGTCTGTTGCTCTTTCAGTACGAGCAGACCCCGGCTGTCCATGGCTGTTGTAGGGTCTGCTGCTCTTCCAGTACAAGCGGACCCCAGCTGACCATGGCTTTTGTAGGGTCTGCTGCTCTTTCAGTACAAGCAGAACCCGGCTGACCATGGCTTTTGTAGGTTCTGCTGCTCTTCCAGTAAAAGCAGACCCCGGCTGACCATGGCTGTTGTAGGGTCTGCGGCTCTTCCGGTACAAGCAGACCCCGGCTGACCATGGCTTTTGTAAGGTCCACTGCTCTTCCAGTACAAGCAGACCCCGGCTGACCATGGCTTTTGAAGGGTCCACTGCTCTTTCAGTACAAGCAGACCCTGGGTGACCATGGCTTTGGTAGGGTCCGCTGCTCTTTCAGTACAAGCAGACCCCGGCTGACCATGGCTTTTGTAGGGTCTGCTGCCCTTCCAGTACAAGCAGACCCCGGCTGACCATGGCTTTTGTAGGGTCTGCTGCTCTTTCAGTACAAGCAGACCCCGGCTGACCATGGCTTTTGTAGGGTCTGCTGCTCTTCCAGTACAAGCAGACCCAGGCTGACCATGGCTTTTGTAGGGTCTGCTGCTCTTCCAGTACGACAGACCCCGGCTGACCATGGCTTTTGTAGGTTCTGCTGCTCTTCCAGTAAAAGCAGACCCCGGCTGACCATGGCTGTTGTAGGGTCTGCGGCTCTTCCGGTACAAGCAGACCCCGGCTGACCATGGCTTTTGTAAGGTCCACTGCTCTTCCAGTACAAGCAGACCCCGGCTGACCATGGCTTTTGAAGGGTCCACTGCTCTTTCAGTACAAGCAGACCCTGGGTGACCATGGCTTTGGTAGGGTCCGCTGCTCTTTCAGTACAAGCAGACCCCGGCTGACCATGGCTTTTTTAGGGTCTGCTGCCCTTCCAGTACAAGCAGACCCCGGCTGACCATGGCTTTTGTAGGGTCTGCTGCTCTTTCAGTACAAGCAGACCCCGGCTGACCATGGCTTTTGTAGGGTCTGCTGCTCTTCCAGTACAAGCAGACCCAGGCTGACCATGGCTTTTGTAGGGTCTGCTGCTCTTCCAGTACGACAGACCCCGGCTGACCATGGCTTTTGTAGGGTCTGCTGCTCTTTCAGTACAAGCAGACCCCTACTGACCATGGCTTTTGTAGGGTCCACTGCTCTTTCAGTACAAGCAGACCCCGGCTGACCATGGCTTTTGTAGGGTATGCTGCTCTTCCAGTACGACAGACCCCGGCTGACCATGGCTTTTGTAGGGTCTGCTGCTCTTTCAGTACAAGCAGACCCCGGCTGACCATGGCTTTTGTAGGGTCCGCTGCTCTGTCAGTACAAGCAGACCCCGGCTGACCATGGCTGTTGTAGGGTCTGCAGCTCTTTCAGTACAAGCAAAGCCCGGCTGATCATGGCTTTTGTAGGGTCTGCTGCTCTTTCAGTACGAGCAGACCCCGGCTGACCATGGCTTTTGTAGGGTCTGCTGCTCTTTCAGTACAAGCAGACCCCGGCTGATCATGGCTTTTGTAGGGTCTGCTGCTCTTTCAGTACAAGCAGACCCGCGGCTGACCATGGCTGTTGTAGGGTCTGCGGCTCTTCCAGTACAAGCAGACCCTGGCTGACCATGGCTTTTGTAGGGTCCACTGCTCTTCTAGTACAAGCGGACCCCGGCTGACCATGGCTTTTGTAGGGTCCGCTGCTCTTTCAGTACAAGCAGACCCCGGCTGACCATGGCTTTTGTAGGGTCCGCTGCTCTTTCAGTACGAGCAGACCCCGGCTGACCATGGCTTTTGTAGGGTCTGCTGCTCTTTCAGTACAAGCAGACCCCGGCTGACCATGGCTTTTGTAGGGTCTGCTGCTCTTTCAGAACGAGCAGACCCTGGCTGACCATGGCTTTTGTAGAGTCTGCTGCTCTTTCAGCACAATCAGACCCCGGCTGACCATGGCTTTTGTAGGGTCTGCTGCTCTTTCAGTACGAGCAGACCCCGGCTGACCATGGCTTTTGTAGGGTCTGCTGCTCTTTCAGTACAAGCAGACCCCGGCTGACCATGGCTTTTGTAGGGTACGCTGCTCTTTCAGTACAAGTAGACCCCGGCTGATCATGGCTTTTGTAGGGTCCACCGCTCTTTCAGTAGAAGCAGACCCCGGCTGACCATGGCTTTTGTAGTGTCCACCGCTCTTTCAGTACAAGCAGACCCCGGCTGACCATGGCTTTTGTAGGGTCCACCGCTCTTTTAGTACAAGCAGACCCTGTCTGACCATGGCTGTTGTAGGGTCCACTGCTCTTTCAGTACAAGCAGACCCCTACTGACCATGGCTGTTGTAGGGTGTGCTGCTCTTCCAGTACAAGCAGACCCCGGCTGACCATGGCTTTTGTAGGGTCTGCTGCTGTTTCACTACAAGCAGACCCCGGCTGACCATGGCTGTTGTAGGGTCCGCTGCTCTTTCAGTACAAGCAGACCCCGGCTGATCATGGCTTTTGTAGGGTCCACTGCTCTTTCAGTACAAGCAGACCCCGGCTGACCATGGCTTTTGTAGGTTCCGCTGCTCTTTCACTACAAGCAGACCCCGGCTGATCATGGCTTTGTAGGGTCTGTTGCTCTTTCAGTACGAGCAGACCCCGGCTGTCCATGGCTGTTGTAGGGTCTGCTGCTCTTCCAGTACAAGCGGACCCCAGCTGACCATGGCTTTTGTAGGGTCTGCTGCTCTCTCAGTACAAGCAGAACCCGGCTGACCATGGCTTTTGTAGGTTCTGCTGCTCTTCCAGTAAAAGCAGACCCCGGCTGACCATGGCTGTTGTAGGGTCTGCGGCTCTTCCGGTACAAGCAGACCCCGGCTGACCATGGCTTTTGTAAGGTCCACTGCTCTTCCAGTACAAGCAGACCCCGGCTGACCATGGCTTTTGAAGGGTCCACTGCTCTTTCAGTACAAGCAGACCCTGGGTGACCATGGCTTTGGTAGGGTCCGCTGCTCTTTCAGTACAAGCAGACCCCGGCTGACCATGGCTTTTGTAGGGTCTGCTGCCCTTCCAGTACAAGCAGACCCCGGCTGACCATGGCTTTTGTAGGGTCTGCTGCTCTTTCAGTACAAGCAGACCCCGTCTGACCATGGCTTTTGTAGGGTCTGCTGCTCTTCCAGTACAAGCAGACCCAGGCTGACCATGGCTTTTGTAGGGACTGCTGCTCTTCCAGTACGACAGACCCCGGCTGACCATGGCTTTTGTAGGTTCTGCTGCTCTTCCAGTAAAAGCAGACCCCGGCTGACCATGGCTGTTGTAGGGTCTGCGGCTCTTCCGGTACAAGCAGACCCCGGCTGACCATGGCTTTTGTAAGGTCCACTGCTCTTCCAGTACAAGCAGACCCCGGCTGACCATGGCTTTTGAAGGGTCCACTGCTCTTTCAGTACAAGCAGACCCTGGGTGCCCATGGCTTTGGTAGGGTCCGCTGCTCTTTCAGTACAAGCAGACCCCGGCTGACCATGGCTTTTGTAGGGTCTGCTGCCCTTCCAGTACAAGCAGACCCCGGCTGACCAGGGCTTTTGTAGGGTCTGCTGCTCTTTCAGTACAAGCAGACCCCGGCTGACCATGGCTTTTGTAGGGTCTGCTGCTCTTCCAGTACAAGCAGACCCCGGCTGACCATGGCTTTTGTAGGGTCTGCTGCTCTTTCAGTACAAGCAGACCCCGGCTGACCATGGCTTTTGTAGGGTACGCTGCTCTTTCAGTACAAGTAGACCCCGGCTGATCATGGCTTTTGTAGGGTCCACCGCTCTTTCAGTAGAAGCAGACCCCGGCTGACCATGGCTTTTGTAGTGTCCACCGCTCTTTCAGTACAAGCAGACCCCGGCTGACCATGGCTTTTGTAGGGTCCACCGCTCTTTTAGTACAAGCAGACCCTGTCTGACCATGGCTGTTGTAGGGTCCACTGCTCTTTCAGTACAAGCAGACCCCTACTGACCATGGCTGTTGTAGGGTGTGCTGCTCTTCCAGTACAAGCAGACCCCGGCTGACCATGGCTTTTGTAGGGTCTGCTGCTGTTTCACTACAAGCAGACCCCGGCTGACCATGGCTGTTGTAGGGTCCGCTGCTCTTTCAGTACAAGCAGACCAATGCTGATCATGGCTTTTGTAGGGTCCACTGCTCTTTCAGTACAAGCAGACCCCGGCTGACCATGGCTTTTGTAGGTTCCGCTGCTCTTTCACTACAAGCAGACCCCGGCTGATCATGGCTTTGTAGGGTCTGTTGCTCTTTCAGTACGAGCAGACCCCGGCTGTCCATGGCTGTTGTAGGGTCTGCTGCTCTTCCAGTACAAGCGGACCCCAGCTGACCATGGCTTTTGTAGGGTCTGCTGCTCTTTCAGTACAAGCAGAACCCGGCTGACCATGGCTTTTGTAGGTTCTGCTGCTCTTCCAGTAAAAGCAGACCCCGGCTGACCATGGCTTTTGTAAGGTCCACTGCTCTTCCAGTACAAGCAGACCCCGGCTGACCATGGCTTTTGAAGGGTCCACTGCTCTTTCAGTACAAGCAGACCCTGGGTGACCATGGCTTTGGTAGGGTCCGCTGCTCTTTCAGTACAAGCAGACCCCGGCTGACCATGGCTTTTGTAGGGTCTGCTGCCCTTCCAGTACAAGCAGACCCCGGCTGACCATGGCTTTTGTAGGGTCTGCTGCTCTTTCAGTACAAGCAGACCCCGGCTGACCATGGCTTTTGTAGGGTCTGCTGCTCTTCCAGTACAAGCAGACCCAGGCTGACCATGGCTTTTGTAGGGTCTGCTGCTCTTCCAGTACGACAGACCCCGGCTGACCATGGCTTTTGTAGGTTCTGCTGCTCTTCCAGTAAAAGCAGACCCCGGCTGACCATGGCTGTTGTAGGGTCTGCGGCTCTTCCGGTACAAGCAGACCCCGGCTGACCATGGCTTTTGTAAGGTCCACTGCTCTTCCAGTACAAGCAGACCCCGGCTGACCATGGCTTTTGAAGGGTCCACTGCTCTTTCAGTACAAGCAGACCCTGGGTGACCATGGCTTTGGTAGGGTCCGCTGCTCTTTCAGACAAGCAGACCCCGGCTGACCATGGCTTTTTTAGGGTCTGCTGCCCTTCCAGTACAAGCAGACCCCGGCTGACCATGGCTTTTGTAGGGTCTGCTGCTCTTTCAGTACAAGCAGACCCCGGCTGACCATGGCTTTTGTAGGGTCTGCTGCTCTTCCAGTACAAGCAGACCCAGGCTGACCATGGCTTTTGTAGAGTCTGCTGCTCTTCCAGTACGACAGACCCCGGCTGACCATGGCTTTTGTAGGGTCTGCTGCTCTTTCAGTACAAGCAGACCCCTACTGACCATGGCTTTTGTAGGGTCCACTGCTCTTTCAGTACAAGCAGACCCCGGCTGACCATGGCTTTTGTAGGGTATGCTGCTCTTCCAGTACGACAGACCCCGGCTGACCATGGCTTTTGTAGGGTCTGCTGCTCTTTCAGTACAAGCAGACCCCGGCTGACCATGGCTTTTGTAGGGTCCGCTGCTCTGTCAGTACAAGCAGACCCCGGCTGACCATGGCTGTTGTAGGGTCTGCAGCTCTTTCAGTACAAGCAAAGCCCGGCTGATCATGGCTTTTGTAGGGTCTGCTGCTCTTTCAGTACGAGCAGACCCCGGCTGACCATGGCTTTTGTAGGGTCTGCTGCTCTTTCAGTACAAGCAGACCCCGGCTGATCATGGCTTTTGTAGGGTCTGCTGCTCTTTCAGTACAAGCAGACCCGCGGCTGACCATGGCTTTTGTAGGGTCTGCTGCTCTTTCAGTACGAGCAGACCCTGGCTGACCATGGCTTTTGTAGAGTCTGCTGCTCTTTCAGCACAATCAGACCCCGGCTGACCATGGCTTTTGTAGGGTCTGCTGCTCTTTCAGTACGAGCAGACCCCGGCTGACCATGGCTTTTGTAGGGTCTGCTGCTCTTTCAGTACAAGCAGACCCCGGCTGACCATGGCTTTTGTAGGGTACGCTGCTCTTTCAGTACAAGTAGACCCCGGCTGATCATGGCTTTTGTAGGGTCCACCGCTCTTTCAGTAGAAGCAGACCCCGGCTGACCATGGCTTTTGTAGTGTCCACCGCTCTTTCAGTACAAGCAGACCCCGGCTGACCATGGCTTTTGTAGGGTCCACCGCTCTTTTAGTACAAGCAGACCCTGTCTGACCATGGCTGTTGTAGGGTCCACTGCTCTTTCAGTACAAGCAGACCCCTACTGACCATGGCTGTTGTAGGGTGTGCTGCTCTTCCAGTACAAGCAGACCCCGGCTGACCATGGCTTTTGTAGGGTCTGCTGCTGTTTCACTACAAGCAGACCCCGGCTGACCATGGCTGTTGTAGGGTCCGCTGCTCTTTCAGTACAAGCAGACCCCGGCTGATCATGGCTTTTGTAGGGTCCACTGCTCTTTCAGTACAAGCAGACCCCGGCTGACCATGGCTTTTGTAGGTTCCGCTGCTCTTTCACTACAAGCAGACCCCGGCTGATCATGGCTTTGTAGGGTCTGTTGCTTTTTCAGTACGAGCAGACCCCGGCTGTCCATGGCTGTTGTAGGGTCTGCTGCTCTTCCAGTACAAGCGGACCCCAGCTGACCATGGCTTTTGTAGGGTCTGCTGCTCTTTCAGTACAAGCAGAACCCGGCTGACCATGGCTTTTGTAGGTTCTGCTGCTCTTCCAGTAAAAGCAGACCCCGGCTGACCATGGCTGTTGTAGGGTCTGCGGCTCTTCCGGTACAAGCAGACCCCGGCTGACCATGGCTTTTGTAAGGTCCACTGCTCTTCCAGTACAAGCAGACCCCGGCTGACCATGGCTTTTGAAGGGTCCACTGCTCTTTCAGTACAAGCAGACCCTGGGTGACCATGGCTTTGGTAGGGTCCGCTGCTCTTTCAGTACAAGCAGACCCCGGCTGACCATGGCTTTTGTAGGGTCTGCTGCCCTTCCAGTACAAGCAGACCCCGGCTGACCATGGCTTTTGTAGGGTCTGCTGCTCTTTCAGTACAAGCAGACCCCGGCTGACCATGGCTTTTGTAGGGTCTGCTGCTCTTCCAGTACAAGCAGACCCAGGCTGACCATGGCTTTTGTAGGGTCTGCTGCTCTTCCAGTACGACAGACCCCGGCTGACCATGGCTTTTGTAGGTTCTGCTGCTCTTCCAGTAAAAGCAGACCCCGGCTGACCATGGCTGTTGTAGGGTCTGCGGCTCTTCCGGTACAAGCAGACCCCGGCTGACCATGGCTTTTGTAAGGTCCACTGATCTTCCAGTACAAGCAGACCCCGGCTGACCATGGCTTTTGAAGGGTCCACTGCTCTTTCAGTACAAGCAGACCCTGGGTGACCATGGCTTTGGTAGGGTCCGCTGCTCTTTCAGTACAAGCAGACCCCGGCTGACCATGGCTTTTGTAGGGTCTGCTGCCCTTCCAGTACAAGCAGACCCCGGCTGACCATGGCTTTTGTAGGGTCTGCTGCTCTTTCAGTACAAGCAGACCCCGGCTGACCATGGCTTTTGTAGGGTCTGCTGCTCTTCCAGTACAAGCAGACCCCGGCTGACCATGGCTTTTGTAGGGTACGCTGCTCTTTCAGTACAAGTAGACCCCGGCTGATCATGGCTTTTGTAGGGTCCACCGCTCTTTCAGTAGAAGCAGACCCCGGCTGACCATGGCTTTTGTAGTGTCCACCGCTCTTTCAGTACAAGCAGACCCCGGCTGACCATGGCTTTTGTAGGGTCCACTGCTCTTTTAGTACAAGCAGACCCTGTCTGACCATGGCTGTTGTAGGGTCCACTGCTCTTTCAGTACAAGCAGACCCCTACTGACCATGGCTGTTGTAGGGTGTGCTGCTCTTCCAGTACAAGCAGACCCCGGCTGACCATGGCTTTTGTAGGGTCTGCTGCTGTTTCACTACAAGCAGACCCCGGCTGACCATGGCTGTTGTAGGGTCCGCTGCTCTTTCAGTACAAGCAGACCCCGGCTGATCATGGCTTTTGTAGGGTCCACTGCTCTTTCAGTACAAGCAGACCCCGGCTGACCATGGCTTTTGTAGGTTCCGCTGCTCTTTCACTACAAGCAGACCCCGGCTGATCATGGCTTTGTAGGGTCTGTTGCTCTTTCAGTACGAGCAGACCCCGGCTGTCCATGGCTGTTGTAGGGTCTGCTGCTCTTCCAGTACAAGCGGACCCCAGCTGACCATGGCTTTTGTAGGGTCTGCTGCTCTTTCAGTACAAGCAGAACCCGGCTGACCATGGCTTTTGTAGGTTCTGCTGCTCTTCCAGTAAAAGCAGACCCCGGCTGACCATGGCTGTTGTAGGGTCTGCGGCTCTTCCGGTACAAGCAGACCCCGGCTGACCATGGCTTTTGTAAGGTCCACTGCTCTTCCAGTACAAGCAGACCCCGGCTGACCATGGCTTTTGAAGGGTCCACTGCTCTTTCAGTACAAGCAGACCCTGGGTGACCATGGCTTTGGTAGGGTCCGCTGCTCTTTCAGTACAAGCAGACCCCGGCAGACCATGGCTTTTGTAGGGTCTGCTGCCCTTCCAGTACAAGCAGACCCCGGCTGACCATGGCTTTTGTAGGGTCTGCTGCTCTTTCAGTACAAGCAGACCCCGGCTGACCATGGCTTTTGTAGGGTCTGCTGCTCTTCCAGTACAAGCAGACCCAGGCTGACCATGGCTTTTGTAGGGTCTGCTGCTCTTCCAGTACGACAGACCCCGGCTGACCATGGCTTTTGTAGGTTCTGCTGCTCTTCCAGTAAAAGCAGACCCCGGCTGACCATGGCTGTTGTAGGGTCTGCGGCTCTTCCGGTACAAGCAGACCCCGGCTGACCATGGCTTTTGTAAGGTCCACTGCTCTTCCAGTACAAGCAGACCCCGGCTGACCATGGCTTTTGAAGGGTCCACTGCTCTTTCAGTACAAGCAGACCCTGGGTGACCATGGCTTTGGTAGGGTCCGCTGCTCTTTCAGTACAAGCAGACCCCGGCTGACCATGGCTTTTTTAGGGTCTGCTGCCCTTCCAGTACAAGCAGACCCCGGCTGACCATGGCTTTTGTAGGGTCTGCTGCTCTTTCAGTACAAGCAGACCCCGGCTGACCATGGCTTTTGTAGGGTCTGCTGCTCTTCCAGTACAAGCAGACCCAGGCTGACCATGGCTTTTGTAGGGTCTGCTGCTCTTCCAGTACGACAGACCCCGGCTGACCATGGCTTTTGTAGGGTCTGCTGCTCTTTCAGTACAAGCAGACCCCTACTGACCATGGCTTTTGTAGGGTCCACTGCTCTTTCAGTACAAGCAGACCCCGGCTGACCATGGCTTTTGTAGGGTATGCTGCTCTTCCAGTACGACAGACCCCGGCTGACCATGGCTTTTGTAGGGTCTGCTGCTCTTTCAGTACAAGCAGACCCCGGCTGACCATGGCTTTTGTAGGGTCCGCTGCTCTGTCAGTACAAGCAGACCCCGGCTGACCATGGCTGTTGTAGGGTCTGCAGCTCTTTCAGTACAAGCAAAGCCCGGCTGATCATGGCTTTTGTAGGGTCTGCTGCTCTTTCAGTACGAGCAGACCCCGGCTGACCATGGCTTTTGTAGGGTCTGCTGCTCTTTCAGTACAAGCAGACCCCGGCTGATCATGGCTTTTGTAGGGTCTGCTGCTCTTTCAGTACAAGCAGACCCGCGGCTGACCATGGCTTTTGTAGGGTCTGCGGCTCTTCCAGTACAAGCAGACCCTGGCTGACCATGGCTTTTGTAGGGTCCACTGCTCTTCTAGTACAAGCGGACCCCGGCTGACCATGGCTTTTGTAGGGTCCGCTGCTCTTTCAGTACAAGCAGACCCCGGCTGACCATGGCTTTTGTAGGGTCCGCTGCTCTTTCAGTACGAGCAGACCCCGGCTGACCATGGCTTTTGTAGGGTCTGCTGCTCTTTCAGTACAAGCAGACCCCGGCTGACCATGGCTTTTGTAGGGTCTGCTGCTCTTTCAGAACGAGCAGACCCTGGCTGACCATGGCTTTTGTAGAGTCTGCTGCTCTTTCAGCACAATCAGACCCCGGCTGACCATGGCTTTTGTAGGGTCTGCTGCTCTTTCAGTACGAGCAGACCCCGGCTGACCATGGCTTTTGTAGGGTCTGCTGCTCTTTCAGTACAAGCAGACCCCGGCTGACCATGGCTTTTGTAGGGTACGCTGCTCTTTCAGTACAAGTAGACCCCGGCTGATCATGGCTTTTGTAGGGTCCACCGCTCTTTCAGTAGAAGCAGACCCCGGCTGACCATGGCTTTTGTAGTGTCCACCGCTCTTTCAGTACAAGCAGACCCCGGCTGACCATGGCTTTTGTAGGGTCCACCGCTCTTTTAGTACAAGCAGACCCTGTCTGACCATGGCTGTTGTAGGGTCCACTGCTCTTTCAGTACAAGCAGACCCCTACTGACCATGGCTGTTGTAGGGTGTGCTGCTCTTCCAGTACAAGCAGACCCCGGCTGACCATGGCTTTTGTAGGGTCTGCTGCTGTTTCACTACAAGCAGACCCCGGCTGACCATGGCTGTTGTAGGGTCCGCTGCTCTTTCAGTACAAGCAGACCCCGGCTGATCATGGCTTTTGTAGGGTCCACTGCTCTTTCAGTACAAGCAGACCCCGGCTGACCATGGCTTTTGTAGGTTCCGCTGCTCTTTCACTACAAGCAGACCCCGGCTGATCATGGCTTTGTAGGGTCTGTTGCTCTTTCAGTACGGGAAAGAGAAACAAGGGGGGGAGTAGAGAGGTTCCACTCAACGAGTGGTGGAGGTGGATACTTCCTCCCAACCAAGCGTACTTAAACAAAGGGATCCACCCGCATGTATAACATACCAAGAGATTCCCATTCATACCATGTGTGTCCCACGGTCGTGGAGAATACACATCTGTTGTTAAAATACCCCTCACACACCAAAAGGGCCCTTGGTGTCATGCTTCATCATAGGGGTCTTCCCGCCCCTCTACGGGACGGGGCGTGCTACGACCAGCGTGTACGTGGGAGCACTGTTCTTGGTAGGACTACTATGTGTAGTGCAGGGGTGTGCAAGGAAGGGTCAGGAGTGAGTGGAGAGTGATGTTAAAAAATACCTGGCTTACTGGACTAGGAAAAAATTTTTATTCTGCCATCTAAGCTGGTATTAGTAAAAATGTGGGGATGGAGGGTGTATGCCTCAATGAGCTTGACCTCCTGATGTCGACATGTTTCGAAGCTTACCCCAAGCTTCTTCGTCAGGACCTAAGAAGATCCCTTCCAACAATGCACTGTGATGTGGTGAGAAATAGTGGGTGTAAAAATAAACATAGGAGGTAAATAGCCTCCAAAAGTTGGTACCGCCCCACTGGGTCTTACGTACTCCTTGTGACCTAAATGGAGAAAATGGTATGATATGAGAGACATACAGGACATTACTGTTATAAGGACAGACGCTCATTCCGTGGTGTTTAAAACAGTGATCTGAAAAGGAAGTGAGCAATGATCGTCTTCTAGCCTTATCACGTGATCTGTGATAAAAAACATAGTGTGACATACTACATTTAAAATACACAATAACAAAACAACAGAAAACACACACTCTACTCATAAAGGAAACGAAGTTCCTGTAGGGCGAAAATGTCATTTGTGGTTGTTTGCATGCCCAACAAAGCAGAGAAATGAACACATACTTGCTGCAAAAAGGATAATTTCCTCATGAGCTCATTTACCGGGTGGTTGAAGTGCCAAAATAGGCTACCTAAATAGCGAGAGAGAGGAAAATGTACTCCCATTGTCATTTTTAGAAGGTTGACCTTCCACCTGCCGGCTGTGCCGTACTTACGCCTCCTAGGATCAATGTCCTGCTGGAAAAACCACCCCGGTCGGCTCCGTCGATAAATTAAGATCGGAGTAAATGTACTTTAAATACCCCCTCCAATCAGGGAATGAGTGTCAGAAAACGCCCCGTATGGCGGACCAATAGACGGTCCCTGCTAGTAGAGTAACCTAAAGCGCGCAGGCGCTGCTGCACGAGACCCGGAGCCGGAAGGTAGAGGCAGACGGGTCATTGCAATGAGACTGTAAGGACCCCCAGGGAGGTGTCTAAGTAGGTGCCTGATGGAGCGCCTTACATAAACTCATAATTAAAAGAGTAAAAGAGGCTATGGGGTGTGTGTAAAGGATAATCTACATAACACAAAATCGAGTGTAATGGGACCTAGCAAAATAAATGAACTATGGAAGATATCATTATTAAGAAAATAATTAGGTGTCCAAATACTTTGCCTGTAACATACGGATTAACAGATATTGATCTGGAAGGTTGATATAAAAATAAATCTAAACATATGTAACAGGTAGGAAAAATGCCCCAACCAAGCCTAGTGAAGACACACAGCTGGTGTATGGCTGCATCAAGAGGTATGTGTATGTATCGGATAGCTACTACAGGGGGGCTTCGGCTGTGGTCAGGGGGCAAATGACAAGTACATGTAAAAACGAAAGAGATAACCCAGTGGTCCTGGAGTGGTACCATGCTGGTTCTAGGCAGATACGAGGGGCAAAAGAGAAGGAAAGAAGGCAGACTTGAAGGGGTATCTCTAGTCAGGTAGATAACCGGTAGTTGAACAGTGCTTAGTTAAGTATGATGACGGTGGTTATACTCGGAACTGATTCCATGGTATATCCTCATTTAGTCCATGGATGTGTGTTTTGAGACGGAACACCCAACGTTGTTCCTTCTCTAGGAGGCTGTGTTCGTTACTCAATTGTTCTATCACTGTCCACTGTAAATCATCTATACAGTGGCTTTTGGAAATATAGTGATTGGACATCTTGGTAGTGCTCCTACCACATCTGACATTGCTGCGATGTTCGCCAATACGTACCTTGATTGGTCTGGATGTCATACCCACATACTCAAGGCCACACGGACAAGTAATTAGATACACAACATTTTTGCTGTTGCAATTCGTGAAGCTCCTCTGATCCCACTTATCGCCATTCCGGAATGTAATGTGTGTACTTTTTCTCGTCAGATGACAAGTGCTGCAGTTCCCACAGGGATGATGCCCCTGTACTGGGGGTAGTAGACCAACAGGTCTTGGTCGAGATATGTTCTTAGGTCTTGTATGAACAAGCATGTCTCTTAAGTTGCGTCCCCGCTTGTGGGCAAACATAGGTTTCGTTATGTTTAATCCGCAGGAATTGAGTAGACGCCAGTGTTTATTCACTATCTTAGTGATCTGGTTAGAATGTGTATTGTAAGTTGTTACACATATCGGTCTCTCATCGATCTGGTTTGCCACTTTGTCTTCCAAAAGAGCCTCTCTGTTATTATTCCTTGCTCTTTTTAAGGCTTTGTCAACGATTTTCTTAGGGTAATTGCGTTTCATCAGTTTGGTACGTAGTTCAGATGCTTGTTGTTTGAAGTCACTGAGTTCAGTACAGTTTCTCCGCAGACGCAGGAACTGGCCGTACGGTAAGTTTTCCCTCAGGTGACGGGGGTGAAAACTGTCAAACAGAAGTAAACAGTTCTTAGCTGTTGCTTTAAAGTGTGTCGTGGTTTTGAGTTTCCCCTGTTCAGGGTAGATATTCAGGTCCAAGAATACCAGGTTTTCCGCTGACACACTGTGTGTAAATTTCAGAAAAGCATTCTGTTGGTTAAGCCACAGCATGAATGCCTCTGTTGATTCCATGTCGCCCTCCCACACGACCAAGACATCGTCAATGTACCTTTTCCATACTTTGATGTGAGCAAGGTATGGGTTCGTCGTGTGTAGGATCTTGTTGGTTTCCAGATGGTGTACATAGAGCCCGGCTAGACTTGGAGCAAAGGTACTCCCCATGCTGGTACCGTGACGTTGTTCATATATGTTGTCAGCATACATAAAGAAATTGCGGGTGAGAGCCAATGAAACACATTCCATCACCAGACTACAAGGTGTCTGGTACTCCCAGGGAGTAGAGAATAGAACCTCCTCAATGATTAGCAGTGTTTCGTCGTGTGGGAGACTGGTATATAGGCTCTCCACGTCTAATCCCATGAGTAAATTTTTGGTGGGGTCAAAATCAATATCCCGCAGAATTTGTAGGACGTTCTTGGTATCACGTAAGTATGTACTGGTGCTTTGAACCAACGGTCGAAGGAACGCATCTGCGAATCTAGACAGAGGTTCCAAAATGGAATTCACACCAGAGACGATGGGTCTACCAGGTGGTGAGACCAGGTTCTTATGGATTTTAGGTATGGTGTAGAAATAGGGGATCCTGGGATTGGTATTAACCAGGAATTCAGCCTCATTCTTGGAGATCCAGTCGTTGGCTAGGGCCTCCTCTACCATTGTGACAATCCTGACCCTTATCGACTCAGTGGGATCAGTCAGCAGGATTCCATAGTTCCTGCGGTCATCCAGCAGTTTCCTACATTCAATGTCATAGTTGACAGTGGTTTGTAAAACAATGGCTCCCCCTTTATCTGCAGGTTTGATGGTGATATCCTGGTTTGTTGATAGTTCATGTATAGCCACCTTCTCCTCCCTTGATGTATTGTGAAAGGTGTTACCACAACCTGTAGTGATGTCTTGGATTTCACCCATCACCGCTTTCTCAAAAGCAAGCAACTCTACCGGTAGGGTGGAGTTAGGGGGAACAAAAGTGGATTTGTTACGGAGGCCAGTATCTTGTCTAACCCCCTCAGTGGTAGATGGATTGTTCTCAAAGAAAACCTTCAATTTCAATTTACGTATGAATTCGGTAATCTCAGTGAGGATCTTAAATTTATCCAACCGATTAGTGGGTACAAAACCCAATCCTCTCTCAAGGACCTTCTTTTGTGTTGGTGTAAGAACCACATCGGTGAGATTAACCACCAGATTTACTTCCGGCTCGTTGATGGTTGAGGAGGTATGTTGTTGGTCATACTCCTGGTTGACATCCGTGGGGTCTCGGTCTCGGGTGCAGACCAATGGACGTTGTGTCCTCCTCTGTTGCGGGCCCTCCGTGGGCCCTGGCGTGCCCCTAAAAAAGGTTGTGGGTTGTAATTGTATTCGTACTCTTGAGGAGGAGGTATCCATTGTGGAAAAGGTCCCATCATAGGTGGACCATAAGCGTATGGGGGATACATCGGGGGGCCTTGATAACCATCCCATCTCCCTCCCCTCTGGTACGGAGGGCGCTGGTTGTAGTTGCCTCTCCCTCTATAGAAACGTTTACCACTGCCCCTGCTGGAGTTAGAGTTATCTGAACCAGTGTCAGAGGAGTCACCATCCTCACTCTGTTCCTGGTTCTTGGGAACATAGTCATCTCGTATATAGGGATATACTCGTTCGTGACTGAACCGTGAAGTGTCCTTCTTTAGTTTGTTATATTTGCTTTGTTTTAAAGTCATTTCGAACTCAGTCATCTCTTGATTGAGTTCCTCTAAACGTTTCTTGAGTACACTGGGGGATATATAGGCTTTCAAACGGACTTCTAGATTGACAATCTCGACTTTGAGTTCTTGTGTGAGTCTGGTGGCTGTTTTTATAATTAGGACTAGCCAGTCCCGGGTGCAATGCCACGAGATTAGTGACCAATCACGTTTGAAAGTCTTATCCTGTTGGAAAATGAAAGGCTCATTGCGGACAATTAAACCTTGGGGGGCTGCATTGGCCCGCAGGTATTCCGTCATTAATAGACCATGCAGGGCAGTTCTGATCTGGTTTCTCCTTAAGTTAGCTAGCTCATCCCAATCAGCATGATTTGGACCTGGATCGGTATTGCTCAGTCCTTCAAAAGGGTTGATAGCT
Organism: Triturus cristatus; assembly: GCF_964204655.1. Lineage (NCBI taxonomy): Eukaryota > Metazoa > Chordata > Amphibia > Caudata > Salamandridae > Triturus > Triturus cristatus. The sequence goes on from NC_140586.1 coordinate 893,982,337, forward strand.
GCCAGGATCCTTTCTACTTCGTCGTCAGCGAAGGTTAGACCCATGTTGTCTGCCATCTTGGTGAACCGGAGGTGTAAGTATAGTGATACTTGATAGAGTGTGTGTGTCGACTGGGAAAAGTTATGTGAAGGAGGTTAGTAGTATGGTAGTCTACAAAAAAGTATGTGTAGCAGAGGTAAATAGCCTTTGCTCTTAGATGAAAATGGGATATATAGTGCTAATATTAATAGCACTGATATCACAGTACCCAGAATTTGGGTGAAAACAAAAAACTCCCACAGCTGTACGCTGTCTATCATGGAAAGAGAAACAAGGGGGGGAGTAGAGAGGTTCCACTCAACGAGTGGTGGAGGTGGATACTTCCTCCCAACCAAGCGTACTTAAACAAAGGGATCCACCCGCATGTATAACATACCAAGAGATTCCCATTCATACCATGTGTGTCCCACGGTCGTGGAGAATACACATCTGTTGTTAAAATACCCCTCACACACCAAAAGGGCCCTTGGTGTCATGCTTCATCATAGGGGTCTTCCCGCCCCTCTACGGGACGGGGCGTGCTACGACCAGCGTGTACGTGGGAGCACTGTTCTTGGTAGGACTACTATGTGTAGTGCAGGGGTGTGCAAGGAAGGGTCAGGAGTGAGTGGAGAGTGATGTTAAAAAATACCTGGCTTACTGGACTAGGAAAAAATTTTTATTCTGCCATCTAAGCTGGTATTAGTAAAAATGTGGGGATGGAGGGTGTATGCCTCAATGAGCTTGACCTCCTGATGTCGACATGTTTCGAAGCTTACCCCAAGCTTCTTCGTCAGGACCTAAGAAGATCCCTTCCAACAATGCACTGTGATGTGGTGAGAAATAGTGGGTGTAAAAATAAACATAGGAGGTAAATAGCCTCCAAAAGTTGGTACCGCCCCACTGGGTCTTACGTACTCCTTGTGACCTAAATGGAGAAAATGGTATGATATGAGAGACATACAGGACATTACTGTTATAAGGACAGACGCTCATTCCGTGGTGTTTAAAACAGTGATCTGAAAAGGAAGTGAGCAATGATCGTCTTCTAGCCTTATCACGTGATCTGTGATAAAAAACATAGTGTGACATACTACATTTAAAATACACAATAACAAAACAACAGAAAACACACACTCTACTCATAAAGGAAACGAAGTTCCTGTAGGGCGAAAATGTCATTTGTGGTTGTTTGCATGCCCAACAAAGCAGAGAAATGAACACATACTTGCTGCAAAAAGGATAATTTCCTCATGAGCTCATTTACCGGGTGGTTGAAGTGCCAAAATAGGCTACCTAAATAGCGAGAGAGAGGAAAATGTACTCCCATTGTCATTTTTAGAAGGTTGACCTTCCACCTGCCGGCTGTGCCCCCAGTGTACTCAAGAAACGTTTAGAGGAACTCAATCAAGAGATGACTGAGTTCGAAATGACTTTAAAACAAAGCAAATATAACAAACTAAAGAAGGACACTTCACGGTTCAGTCACGAACGAGTATATCCCTATATACGAGATGACTATGTTCCCAAGAACCAGGAACAGAGTGAGGATGGTGACTCCTCTGACACTGGTTCAGATAACTCTAACTCCAGCAGGGGCAGTGGTAAACGTTTCTATAGAGGGAGAGGCAACTACAACCAGCGCCCTCCGTACCAGAGGGGAGGGAGATGGGATGGTTATCAAGGCCCCCCGATGTATCCCCCATACGCTTATGGTCCACCTATGATGGGACCTTTTCCACAATGGATACCTCCTCCTCAAGAGTACGAATACAATTACAACCCACAACCTTTTTTAGGGGCACGCCAGGGCCCACGGAGGGCCCGCAACAGAGGAGGACACAACGTCCATTGGTCTGCACCCGAGACCGAGACCCCACGGATGTCAACCAGGAGTATGACCAACAACATACCTCCTCAACCATCAACGAGCCGGAAGTAAATCTGGTGGTTAATCTCACCGATGTGGTTCTTACACCAACACAAAAGAAGGTCCTTGAGAGAGGATTGGGTTTTGTACCCACTAATCGGTTGGATAAATTTAAGATCCTCACTGAGATTACCGAATTCATACGTAAATTGAAATTGAAGGTTTTCTTTGAGAACAATCCATCTACCACTGAGGGGGTTAGACAAGATACTGGCCTCCGTAACAAATCCACTTTTGTTCCCCCTAACTCCACCCTACCGGTAGAGTTGCTTGCTTTTGAGAAAGCGGTGATGGGTGAAATCCAAGACATCACTACAGGTTGTGGTAACACCTTTCACAATACATCAAGGGAGGAGAAGGTGGCTATACATGAACTATCAACAAACCAGGATATCACCATCAAACCTGCAGATAAAGGGGGAGCCATTGTTTTACAAACCACTGTCAACTATGACATTGAATGTAGGAAACTGCTGGATGACCGCAGGAACTATGGAATCCTGCTGACTGATCCCACTGAGTCGATAAGGGTCAGGATTGTCACAATGGTAGAGGAGGCCCTAGCCAACGACTGGATCTCCAAGAATGAGGCTGAATTCCTGGTTAATACCAATCCCAGGATCCCCTATTTCTACACCATACCTAAAATCCATAAGAACCTGGTCTCACCACCTGGTAGACCCATCGTCTCTGGTGTGAATTCCATTTTGGAACCTCTGTCTAGATTCGCAGATGCGTTCCTTCGACCGTTGGTTCAAAGCACCAGTACATACTTACGTGATACCAAGAACGTCCTACAAATTCTGCGGGATATTGATTTTGACCCCACCAAAAATTTACTCATGGGATTAGACGTGGAGAGCCTATATACCAGTCTCCCACACGACGAAACACTGCTAATCATTGAGGAGGTTCTATTCTCTACTCCCTGGGAGTACCAGACACCTTGTAGTCTGGTGATGGAATGTGTTTCATTGGCTCTCACCCGCAATTTCTTTATGTATGCTGACAACATATATGAACAACGTCACGGTACCAGCATGGGGAGTACCTTTGCTCCAAGTCTAGCCGGGCTCTATGTACACCATCTGGAAACCAACAAGATCCTACACACGACGAACCCATACCTTGCTCACATCAAAGTATGGAAAAGGTACATTGACGATGTCTTGGTCGTGTGGGAGGGCGACATGGAATCAACAGAGGCATTCATGCTGTGGCTTAACCAACAGAATGCTTTTCTGAAATTTACACACAGTGTGTCAGCGGAAAACCTGGTATTCTTGGACCTGAATATCTACCCTGAACAGGGGAAACTCAAAACCACGACACACTTTAAAGCAACAGCTAAGAACTGTTTACTTCTGTTTGACAGTTTTCACCCCCGTCACCTGAGGGAAAACTTACCGTACGGCCAGTTCCTGCGTCTGCGGAGAAACTGTACTGAACTCAGTGACTTCAAACAACAAGCATCTGAACTACGTACCAAACTGATGAAACGCAATTACCCTAAGAAAATCGTTGACAAAGCCTTAAAAAGAGCAAGGAATAATAACAGAGAGGCTCTTTTGGAAGACAAAGTGGCAAACCAGATCGATGAGAGACCGATATGTGTAACAACTTACAATACACATTCTAACCAGATCACTAAGATAGTGAATAAACACTGGCGTCTACTCAATTCCTGCGGATTAAACATAACGAAACCTATGTTTGCCCACAAGCGGGGACGCAACTTAAGAGACATGCTTGTTCATACAAGACCTAAGAACATATCTCGACCAAGACCTGTTGGTCTACTACCCCCAGTACAGGGGCATCATCCCTGTGGGAACTGCAGCACTTGTCATCTGACGAGAAAAAGTACACACATTACATTCCGGAATGGCGATAAGTGGGATCAGAGGAGCTTCACGAATTGCAACAGCAAAAATGTTGTGTATCTAATTACTTGTCCGTGTGGCCTTGAGTATGTGGGTATGACATCCAGACCAATCAAGGTACGTATTGGCGAACATCGCAGCAATGTCAGATGTGGTAGGAGCACTACCAAGATGTCCAATCACTATATTTCCAAAAGCCACTGTATAGATGATTTACAGTGGACAGTGATAGAACAATTGAGTAACGAACACAGCCTCCTAGAGAAGGAACAACGTTGGGTGTTCCGTCTCAAAACACACATCCATGGACTAAATGAGGATATACCATGGAATCAGTTCCGAGTATAACCACCGTCATCATACTTAACTAAGCACTGTTCAACTACCGGTTATCTACCTGACTAGAGATACCCCTTCAAGTCTGCCTTCTTTCCTTCTCTTTTGCCCCTCGTATCTGCCTAGAACCAGCATGGTACCACTCCAGGACCACTGGGTTATCTCTTTTCGTTTTTACATGTACTTGTCATTTGCCCCCTGACCACAGCCGAAGCCCCCCTGTAGTAGCTATCCGATACATACACATACCTCTTGATGCAGCCATACACCAGCTGTGTGTCTTCACTAGGCTTGGTTGGGGCATTTTTCCTACCTGTTACATATGTTTAGATTTATTTTTATATCAACCTTCCAGATCAATATCTGTTAATCCGTATGTTACAGGCAAAGTATTTGGACACCTAATTATTTTCTTAATAATGATATCTTCCATAGTTCATTTATTTTGCTAGGTCCCATTACACTCGATTTTGTGTTATGTAGATTATCCTTTACACACACCCCATAGCCTCTTTTACTCTTTTAATTATGAGTTTATGTAAGGCGCTCCATCAGGCACCTACTTAGACACCTCCCTGGGGGTCCTTACAGTCTCATTGCAATGACCCGTCTGCCTCTACCTTCCGGCTCCGGGTCTCGTGCAGCAGCGCCTGCGCGCTTTAGGTTACTCTACTAGCAGGGACCGTCTATTGGTCCGCCATACGGGGCGTTTTCTGACACTCATTCCCTGATTGGAGGGGGTATTTAAAGTACATTTACTCCGATCTTAATTTATCGACGGAGCCGACCGGGGTGGTTTTTCCAGCAGGACATTGATCCTAGGAGGCGTAAGTACGGCACAGCCGGCAGGTGGAAGGTCAACCTTCTAAAAATGACAATGGGAGTACATTTTCCTCTCTCTCGCTATTTAGGTAGCCTATTTTGGCACTTCAACCACCCGGTAAATGAGCTCATGAGGAAATTATCCTTTTTGCAGCAAGTATGTGTTCATTTCTCTGCTTTGTTGGGCATGCAAACAACCACAAATGACATTTTCGCCCTACAGGAACTTCGTTTCCTTTATGAGTAGAGTGTGTGTTTTCTGTTGTTTTGTTATTGTGTATTTTAAATGTAGTATGTCACACTATGTTTTTTATCACAGATCACGTGATAAGGCTAGAAGACGATCATTGCTCACTTCCTTTTCAGATCACTGTTTTAAACACCACGGAATGAGCGTCTGTCCTTATAACAGTAATGTCCTGTATGTCTCTCATATCATACCATTTTCTCCATTTAGGTCACAAGGAGTACGTAAGACCCAGTGGGGCGGTACCAACTTTTGGAGGCTATTTACCTCCTATGTTTATTTTTACACCCACTATTTCTCACCACATCACAGTGCATTGTTGGAAGGGATCTTCTTAGGTCCTGACGAAGAAGCTTGGGGTAAGCTTCGAAACATGTCGACATCAGGAGGTCAAGCTCATTGAGGCATACACCCTCCATCCCCACATTTTTACTAATACCAGCTTAGATGGCAGAATAAAAATTTTTTCCTAGTCCAGTAAGCCAGGTATTTTTTAACATCACTCTCCACTCACTCCTGACCCTTCCTTGCACACCCCTGCACTACACATAGTAGTCCTACCAAGAACAGTGCTCCCACGTACACGCTGGTCGTAGCACGCCCCGTCCCGTAGAGGGGCGGGAAGACCCCTATGATGAAGCATGACACCAAGGGCCCTTTTGGTGTGTGAGGGGTATTTTAACAACAGATGTGTATTCTCCACGACCGTGGGACACACATGGTATGAATGGGAATCTCTTGGTATGTTATACATGCGGGTGGATCCCTTTGTTTAAGTACGCTTGGTTGGGAGGAAGTATCCACCTCCACCACTCGTTGAGTGGAACCTCTCTACTCCCCCCCTTGTTTCTCTTTCCATGATAGACAGCGTACAGCTGTGGGAGTTTTTTGTTTTCACCCAAATTCTGGGTACTGTGATATCAGTGCTATTAATATTAGCACTATATATCCCATTTTCATCTAAGAGCAAAGGCTATTTACCTCTGCTACACATACTTTTTTGTAGACTACCATACTACTAACCTCCTTCACATAACTTTTCCCAGTCGACACACACACTCTATCAAGTATCACTATACTTACACCTCCGGTTCACCAAGATGGCAGACAACATGGGTCTAACCTTCGCTGACGACGAAGTAGAAAGGATCCTGGCAGCTATCAACCCTTTTGAAGGACTGAGCAATACCGATCCAGGTCCAAATCATGCTGATTGGGATGAGCTAGCTAACTTAAGGAGAAACCAGATCAGAACTGCCCTGCATGGTCTATTAATGACGGAATACCTGCGGGCCAATGCAGCCCCCCAAGGTTTAATTGTCCGCAATGAGCCTTTCATTTTCCAACAGGATAAGACTTTCAAACGTGATTGGTCACTAATCTCGTGGCATTGCACCCGGGACTGGCTAGTCCTAATTATAAAAACAGCCACCAGACTCACACAAGAACTCAAAGTCGAGATTGTCAATCTAGAAGTCCGTTTGAAAGCCTATATATCCCCCAGTGTACTCAAGAAACGTTTAGAGGAACTCAATCAAGAGATGACTGAGTTCGAAATGACTTTAAAACAAAGCAAATATAACAAACTAAAGAAGGACACTTCACGGTTCAGTCACGAACGAGTATATCCCTATATACGAGATGACTATGTTCCCAAGAACCAGGAACAGAGTGAGGATGGTGACTCCTCTGACACTGGTTCAGATAACTCTAACTCCAGCAGGGGCAGTGGTAAACGTTTCTATAGAGGGAGAGGCAACTACAACCAGCGCCCTCCGTACCAGAGGGGAGGGAGATGGGATGGTTATCAAGGCCCCCCGATGTATCCCCCATACGCTTATGGTCCACCTATGATGGGACCTTTTCCACAATGGATACCTCCTCCTCAAGAGTACGAATACAATTACAACCCACAACCTTTTTTAGGGGCACGCCAGGGCCCACGGAGGGCCCGCAACAGAGGAGGACACAACGTCCATTGGTCTGCACCCGAGACCGAGACCCCACGGATGTCAACCAGGAGTATGACCAACAACATACCTCCTCAACCATCAACGAGCCGGAAGTAAATCTGGTGGTTAATCTCACCGATGTGGTTCTTACACCAACACAAAAGAAGGTCCTTGAGAGAGGATTGGGTTTTGTACCCACTAATCGGTTGGATAAATTTAAGATCCTCACTGAGATTACCGAATTCATACGTAAATTGAAATTGAAGGTTTTCTTTGAGAACAATCCATCTACCACTGAGGGGGTTAGACAAGATACTGGCCTCCGTAACAAATCCACTTTTGTTCCCCCTAACTCCACCCTACCGGTAGAGTTGCTTGCTTTTGAGAAAGCGGTGATGGGTGAAATCCAAGACATCACTACAGGTTGTGGTAACACCTTTCACAATACATCAAGGGAGGAGAAGGTGGCTATACATGAACTATCAACAAACCAGGATATCACCATCAAACCTGCAGATAAAGGGGGAGCCATTGTTTTACAAACCACTGTCAACTATGACATTGAATGTAGGAAACTGCTGGATGACCGCAGGAACTATGGAATCCTGCTGACTGATCCCACTGAGTCGATAAGGGTCAGGATTGTCACAATGGTAGAGGAGGCCCTAGCCAACGACTGGATCTCCAAGAATGAGGCTGAATTCCTGGTTAATACCAATCCCAGGATCCCCTATTTCTACACCATACCTAAAATCCATAAGAACCTGGTCTCACCACCTGGTAGACCCATCGTCTCTGGTGTGAATTCCATTTTGGAACCTCTGTCTAGATTCGCAGATGCGTTCCTTCGACCGTTGGTTCAAAGCACCAGTACATACTTACGTGATACCAAGAACGTCCTACAAATTCTGCGGGATATTGATTTTGACCCCACCAAAAATTTACTCATGGGATTAGACGTGGAGAGCCTATATACCAGTCTCCCACACGACGAAACACTGCTAATCATTGAGGAGGTTCTATTCTCTACTCCCTGGGAGTACCAGACACCTTGTAGTCTGGTGATGGAATGTGTTTCATTGGCTCTCACCCGCAATTTCTTTATGTATGCTGACAACATATATGAACAACGTCACGGTACCAGCATGGGGAGTACCTTTGCTCCAAGTCTAGCCGGGCTCTATGTACACCATCTGGAAACCAACAAGATCCTACACACGACGAACCCATACCTTGCTCACATCAAAGTATGGAAAAGGTACATTGACGATGTCTTGGTCGTGTGGGAGGGCGACATGGAATCAACAGAGGCATTCATGCTGTGGCTTAACCAACAGAATGCTTTTCTGAAATTTACACACAGTGTGTCAGCGGAAAACCTGGTATTCTTGGACCTGAATATCTACCCTGAACAGGGGAAACTCAAAACCACGACACACTTTAAAGCAACAGCTAAGAACTGTTTACTTCTGTTTGACAGTTTTCACCCCCGTCACCTGAGGGAAAACTTACCGTACGGCCAGTTCCTGCGTCTGCGGAGAAACTGTACTGAACTCAGTGACTTCAAACAACAAGCATCTGAACTACGTACCAAACTGATGAAACGCAATTACCCTAAGAAAATCGTTGACAAAGCCTTAAAAAGAGCAAGGAATAATAACAGAGAGGCTCTTTTGGAAGACAAAGTGGCAAACCAGATCGATGAGAGACCGATATGTGTAACAACTTACAATACACATTCTAACCAGATCACTAAGATAGTGAATAAACACTGGCGTCTACTCAATTCCTGCGGATTAAACATAACGAAACCTATGTTTGCCCACAAGCGGGGACGCAACTTAAGAGACATGCTTGTTCATACAAGACCTAAGAACATATCTCGACCAAGACCTGTTGGTCTACTACCCCCAGTACAGGGGCATCATCCCTGTGGGAACTGCAGCACTTGTCATCTGACGAGAAAAAGTACACACATTACATTCCGGAATGGCGATAAGTGGGATCAGAGGAGCTTCACGAATTGCAACAGCAAAAATGTTGTGTATCTAATTACTTGTCCGTGTGGCCTTGAGTATGTGGGTATGACATCCAGACCAATCAAGGTACGTATTGGCGAACATCGCAGCAATGTCAGATGTGGTAGGAGCACTACCAAGATGTCCAATCACTATATTTCCAAAAGCCACTGTATAGATGATTTACAGTGGACAGTGATAGAACAATTGAGTAACGAACACAGCCTCCTAGAGAAGGAACAACGTTGGGTGTTCCGTCTCAAAACACACATCCATGGACTAAATGAGGATATACCATGGAATCAGTTCCGAGTATAACCACCGTCATCATACTTAACTAAGCACTGTTCAACTACCGGTTATCTACCTGACTAGAGATACCCCTTCAAGTCTGCCTTCTTTCCTTCTCTTTTGCCCCTCGTATCTGCCTAGAACCAGCATGGTACCACTCCAGGACCACTGGGTTATCTCTTTTCGTTTTTACATGTACTTGTCATTTGCCCCCTGACCACAGCCGAAGCCCCCCTGTAGTAGCTATCCGATACATACACATACCTCTTGATGCAGCCATACACCAGCTGTGTGTCTTCACTAGGCTTGGTTGGGGCATTTTTCCTACCTGTTACATATGTTTAGATTTATTTTTATATCAACCTTCCAGATCAATATCTGTTAATCCGTATGTTACAGGCAAAGTATTTGGACACCTAATTATTTTCTTAATAATGATATCTTCCATAGTTCATTTATTTTGCTAGGTCCCATTACACTCGATTTTGTGTTATGTAGATTATCCTTTACACACACCCCATAGCCTCTTTTACTCTTTTAATTATGAGTTTATGTAAGGCGCTCCATCAGGCACCTACTTAGACACCTCCCTGGGGGTCCTTACAGTCTCATTGCAATGACCCGTCTGCCTCTACCTTCCGGCTCCGGGTCTCGTGCAGCAGCGCCTGCGCGCTTTAGGTTACTCTACTAGCAGGGACCGTCTATTGGTCCGCCATACGGGGCGTTTTCTGACACTCATTCCCTGATTGGAGGGGGTATTTAAAGTACATTTACTCCGATCTTAATTTATCGACGGAGCCGACCGGGGTGGTTTTTCCAGCAGGACATTGATCCTAGGAGGCGTAAGTACGGCACAGCCGGCAGGTGGAAGGTCAACCTTCTAAAAATGACAATGGGAGTACATTTTCCTCTCTCTCGCTATTTAGGTAGCCTATTTTGGCACTTCAACCACCCGGTAAATGAGCTCATGAGGAAATTATCCTTTTTGCAGCAAGTATGTGTTCATTTCTCTGCTTTGTTGGGCATGCAAACAACCACAAATGACATTTTCGCCCTACAGGAACTTCGTTTCCTTTATGAGTAGAGTGTGTGTTTTCTGTTGTTTTGTTATTGTGTATTTTAAATGTAGTATGTCACACTATGTTTTTTATCACAGATCACGTGATAAGGCTAGAAGACGATCATTGCTCACTTCCTTTTCAGATCACTGTTTTAAACACCACGGAATGAGCGTCTGTCCTTATAACAGTAATGTCCTGTATGTCTCTCATATCATACCATTTTCTCCATTTAGGTCACAAGGAGTACGTAAGACCCAGTGGGGCGGTACCAACTTTTGGAGGCTATTTACCTCCTATGTTTATTTTTACACCCACTATTTCTCACCACATCACAGTGCATTGTTGGAAGGGATCTTCTTAGGTCCTGACGAAGAAGCTTGGGGTAAGCTTCGAAACATGTCGACATCAGGAGGTCAAGCTCATTGAGGCATACACCCTCCATCCCCACATTTTTACTAATACCAGCTTAGATGGCAGAATAAAAATTTTTTCCTAGTCCAGTAAGCCAGGTATTTTTTAACATCACTCTCCACTCACTCCTGACCCTTCCTTGCACACCCCTGCACTACACATAGTAGTCCTACCAAGAACAGTGCTCCCACGTACACGCTGGTCGTAGCACGCCCCGTCCCGTAGAGGGGCGGGAAGACCCCTATGATGAAGCATGACACCAAGGGCCCTTTTGGTGTGTGAGGGGTATTTTAACAACAGATGTGTATTCTCCACGACCGTGGGACACACATGGTATGAATGGGAATCTCTTGGTATGTTATACATGCGGGTGGATCCCTTTGTTTAAGTGCTCTTTCAGTACGAGCAGACCCCGGCTGTCCATGGCTGTTGTAGGGTCTGCTGCTCTTCCAGTACAAGCGGACCCCAGCTGACCATGGCTTTTGTAGGGTCTGCTGCTCTCTCAGTACAAGCAGAACCCGGCTGACCATGGCTTTTGTAGGTTCTGCTGCTCTTCCAGTAAAAGCAGACCCCGGCTGACCATGGCTGTTGTAGGGTCTGCGGCTCTTCCGGTACAAGCAGACCCCGGCTGACCATGGCTTTTGTAAGGTCCACTGCTCTTCCAGTACAAGCAGACCCCGGCTGACCATGGCTTTTGAAGGGTCCACTGCTCTTTCAGTACAAGCAGACCCTGGGTGACCATGGCTTTGGTAGGGTCCGCTGCTCTTTCAGTACAAGCAGACCCCGGCTGACCATGGCTTTTGTAGGGTCTGCTGCCCTTCCAGTACAAGCAGACCCCGGCTGACCATGGCTTTTGTAGGGTCTGCTGCTCTTTCAGTACAAGCAGACCCCGTCTGACCATGGCTTTTGTAGGGTCTGCTGCTCTTCCAGTACAAGCAGACCCAGGCTGACCATGGCTTTTGTAGGGTCTGCTGCTCTTCCAGTACGACAGACCCCGGCTGACCATGGCTTTTGTAGGTTCTGCTGCTCTTCCAGTAAAAGCAGACCCCGGCTGACCATGGCTGTTGTAGGGTCTGCGGCTCTTCCGGTACAAGCAGACCCCGGCTGACCATGGCTTTTGTAAGGTCCACTGCTCTTCCAGTACAAGCAGACCCCGGCTGACCATGGCTTTTGAAGGGTCCACTGCTCTTTCAGTACAAGCAGACCCTGGGTGCCCATGGCTTTGGTAGGGTCCGCTGCTCTTTCAGTACAAGCAGACCCCGGCTGACCATGGCTTTTGTAGGGTCTGCTGCCCTTCCAGTACAAGCAGACCCCGGCTGACCAGGGCTTTTGTAGGGTCTGCTGCTCTTTCAGTACAAGCAGACCCCGGCTGACCATGGCTTTTGTAGGGTCTGCTGCTCTTCCAGTACAAGCAGACCCCGGCTGACCATGGCTTTTGTAGGGTCTGCTGCTCTTTCAGTACAAGCAGACCCCGGCTGACCATGGCTTTTGTAGGGTACGCTGCTCTTTCAGTACAAGTAGACCCCGGCTGATCATGGCTTTTGTAGGGTCCACCGCTCTTTCAGTAGAAGCAGACCCCGGCTGACCATGGCTTTTGTAGTGTCCACCGCTCTTTCAGTACAAGCAGACCCCGGCTGACCATGGCTTTTGTAGGGTCCACCGCTCTTTTAGTACAAGCAGACCCTGTCTGACCATGGCTGTTGTAGGGTCCACTGCTCTTTCAGTACAAGCAGACCCCTACTGACCATGGCTGTTGTAGGGTGTGCTGCTCTTCCAGTACAAGCAGACCCCGGCTGACCATGGCTTTTGTAGGGTCTGCTGCTGTTTCACTACAAGCAGACCCCGGCTGACCATGGCTGTTGTAGGGTCCGCTGCTCTTTCAGTACAAGCAGACCAATGCTGATCATGGCTTTTGTAGGGTCCACTGCTCTTTCAGTACAAGCAGACCCCGGCTGACCATGGCTTTTGTAGGTTCCGCTGCTCTTTCACTACAAGCAGACCCCGGCTGATCATGGCTTTGTAGGGTCTGTTGCTCTTTCAGTACGAGCAGACCCCGGCTGTCCATGGCTGTTGTAGGGTCTGCTGCTCTTCCAGTACAAGCGGACCCCAGCTGACCATGGCTTTTGTAGGGTCTGCTGCTCTTTCAGTACAAGCAGAACCCGGCTGACCATGGCTTTTGTAGGTTCTGCTGCTCTTCCAGTAAAAGCAGACCCCGGCTGACCATGGCTTTTGTAAGGTCCACTGCTCTTCCAGTACAAGCAGACCCCGGCTGACCATGGCTTTTGAAGGGTCCACTGCTCTTTCAGTACAAGCAGACCCTGGGTGACCATGGCTTTGGTAGGGTCCGCTGCTCTTTCAGTACAAGCAGACCCCGGCTGACCATGGCTTTTGTAGGGTCTGCTGCCCTTCCAGTACAAGCAGACCCCGGCTGACCATGGCTTTTGTAGGGTCTGCTGCTCTTTCAGTACAAGCAGACCCCGGCTGACCATGGCTTTTGTAGGGTCTGCTGCTCTTCCAGTACAAGCAGACCCAGGCTGACCATGGCTTTTGTAGGGTCTGCTGCTCTTCCAGTACGACAGACCCCGGCTGACCATGGCTTTTGTAGGTTCTGCTGCTCTTCCAGTAAAAGCAGACCCCGGCTGACCATGGCTGTTGTAGGGTCTGCGGCTCTTCCGGTACAAGCAGACCCCGGCTGACCATGGCTTTTGTAAGGTCCACTGCTCTTCCAGTACAAGCAGACCCCGGCTGACCATGGCTTTTGAAGGGTCCACTGCTCTTTCAGTACAAGCAGACCCTGGGTGACCATGGCTTTGGTAGGGTCCGCTGCTCTTTCAGACAAGCAGACCCCGGCTGACCATGGCTTTTTTAGGGTCTGCTGCCCTTCCAGTACAAGCAGACCCCGGCTGACCATGGCTTTTGTAGGGTCTGCTGCTCTTTCAGTACAAGCAGACCCCGGCTGACCATGGCTTTTGTAGGGTCTGCTGCTCTTCCAGTACAAGCAGACCCAGGCTGACCATGGCTTTTGTAGAGTCTGCTGCTCTTCCAGTACGACAGACCCCGGCTGACCATGGCTTTTGTAGGGTCTGCTGCTCTTTCAGTACAAGCAGACCCCTACTGACCATGGCTTTTGTAGGGTCCACTGCTCTTTCAGTACAAGCAGACCCCGGCTGACCATGGCTTTTGTAGGGTATGCTGCTCTTCCAGTACGACAGACCCCGGCTGACCATGGCTTTTGTAGGGTCTGCTGCTCTTTCAGTACAAGCAGACCCCGGCTGACCATGGCTTTTGTAGGGTCCGCTGCTCTGTCAGTACAAGCAGACCCCGGCTGACCATGGCTGTTGTAGGGTCTGCAGCTCTTTCAGTACAAGCAAAGCCCGGCTGATCATGGCTTTTGTAGGGTCTGCTGCTCTTTCAGTACGAGCAGACCCCGGCTGACCATGGCTTTTGTAGGGTCTGCTGCTCTTTCAGTACAAGCAGACCCCGGCTGATCATGGCTTTTGTAGGGTCTGCTGCTCTTTCAGTACAAGCAGACCCGCGGCTGACCATGGCTTTTGTTGGGTCTGCTGCTCTTTCAGTACAAGCAGACCCCGGCTGACCATGGCTGTTGTAGGGTCTGCAGCTCTTTCAGTACAAGCAGAGCCCGCCTGATCATGGCTTTTGTAGGGTCTGCTGCTCTTTCTGTACAAGCAGACCCCGGCTGACCATGGCTTTTGTAGGGTCTGCTGCTCTTTCAGTACAAGCAGACCTCGGATGACCAAGGCTGTTGTAGGGTCTGCGGCTCTTCCAGTACAAGCAGACCCCGGCTGACCATGGCTTTTGTAGGGTCCGCTGCTCTTTCAGTACGAGCGGACCCCGGCTGACCATCGCTGTTGTAGGGTCTGCTGCTCTTTCAGTACGAGCAGACCCCGGATGACCATGGCTGTTGTAGGGTCCACTGCTCTTTCAGTACAAGCAGACCCCTACTGACCATGGCTGTTGTAGGGTGTGCTGCTCTTCCAGTACAAGCAGACCCCGGCTGACCATGGCTTTTGTAGGGTCTGCTGCTGTTTCAGTACAAGCAGACCCCGGCTGACCATGGCTGTTGTAGGGTCCGCTGCTCTTTCAGCACAAGCAGACCCCGGCTGATCATGGCTTTTGTAGGGTCCACTGCTCTTTCAGTACAAGCAGACCCCGGCTGACCATGGCTTTTGTAGGTTCCGCTGCTCTTTCACTACAAGCAGACCCCGGCTGATCATGGCTTTGTAGGGTCTGTTGCTCTTTCAGTACGAGCAGACCCCGGCTGTCCATGGCTGTTGTAGGGTCTGCTGCTCTTCCAGTACAAGCGGACCCCAGCTGACCATGGCTTTTGTAGGGTCTGCTGCTCTTTCAGTACAAGCAGACCCCGGCTGACCATGGCTGTTGTAGGGTCTGCGGCTCTTCCGGTACAAGCAGACCCCGGCTGACCATGGCTTTTGTAAGGTCCACTGCTCTTCCAGTACAAGCAGACCACGGCTGACCATGGCTTTTGAAGGGTCCACTGCTCTTTCAGTACAAGCAGACCCTGGGTGACCATGGCTTTGGTAGGGTCCGCTGCTCTTTCAGTACAAGCAGACCCCGGCTGACCATGGCTTTTGTAGGGTCTGCTGCCCTTCCAGTACAAGCAGACCCCGGCTGACCATGGCTTTTGTAGGGTCTGCTGCTCTTTCAGTACAAGCAGACCCCGGCTGACCATGGCTTTTGTAGGGTCTGCTGCTCTTCCAGTACAAGCAGACCCAGGCTGACCATGGCTTTTGTAGGGTCTGCTGCTTTTCCAGTACGACAGACCCCGGCTGACCATGGCTTTTGTAGGTTCTGCTGCTCTTCCAGTAAAAGCAGACCCCGGCTGACCATGGCTGTTGTAGGGTCTGCGGCTCTTCCGGTACAAGCAGACCCGGCTGACCATGGCTTTTGTAAGGTCCACTGCTCTTCCAGTACAAGCAGACCCCGGCTGACCATGGCTTTTGAAGGGTCCACTGCTCTTTCAGTACAAGCAGACCCTGGGTGACCATGGCTTTGGTAGGGTCCGCTGCTCTTTCAGTACAAGCAGACCCCGGCTGACCATGGCTTTTGTAGGGTCTGCTGCCCTTCCAGTACAAGCAGACCCCGGCTGACCATGGCTTTTGTAGGGTCTGCTGCTCTTTCAGTACAAGCAGACCCCGGCTGACCATGGCTTTTGTAGGGTCTGCTGCTCTTCCAGTACAAGCAGACCCAGGCTGACCATGGCTTTTGTAGGGTCTGCTGCTCTTCCAGTACGACAGACCCCGGCTGACCATGGCTTTTGTAGGGTCTGCTGCTTTTTCAGTACAAGCAGACCCCTACTGACCATGGCTTTTGTAGGGTCCACTGCTCTTTCAGTACAAGCAGACCCCGGCTGACCATGGCTTTTGTAGGGTATGCTGCTCTTCCAGTACGACAGACCCCGGCTGACCATGGCTTTTGTAGGGTCTGCTGCTCTTTCAGTACAAGCAGACCCCAGCTGACCATGGCTTTTGTAGGATCCGCTGCTCTGTCAGTACAAGCAGACCCCGGCTGACCATGGCTGTTGTAGGGTCTGCAGCTCTTTCAGTACAAGCAGAGCCCGGCTGATCATGGCTTTTGTAGGGTCTGCTGCTCTTTCAGTACGAGCAGACCCCGGCTGACCATGGCTTTTGTAGGGTCTGCTGCTCTTTCAGTACAAGCAGACCCCGGCTGATCATGGCTTTTGTAGGGTCTGCTGCTCTTGCAGTACAAGCAGACCCGCGGCTGACCATGGCTTTTGTTGGGTCTGCTGCTCTTTCAGTACAAGCAGACCCCGGCTGACCATGGCTGTTGTAGGGTCTGCAGCTCTTTCAGTACAAGCAGAGCCCGCCTGATCATGGCTTTTGTAGGGTCTGCTGCTCTTTCTGTACGAGCAGACCCCGGCTGACCATGGCTTTTGTAGGGTCTGCTGCTCTTTCAGTACAAGCAGACCTCGGATGACCAAGGCTGTTGTAGGGTCTGCGGCTCTTCCAGTACAAGCAGACCCCGGCTGACCATGGCTTTTGTAGGGTCCGCTGCTCTTTCAGTACGAGCGGACCCCGGCTGACCATCGCTGTTGTAGGGTCTGCTGCTGTTTCAGTACGAGCAGACTCCGGCTGACCATGGCTTTTGTATGGTCTGCTGCTCTTTCAGTACGAGCAGACCCCGGCTGACCATGGCTTTTGTAGGGTCTGCTGCTCTTTCAGCACAAGCAGACCCCGGCTGACCATGGCTTTTGTAGGGTCTGCTGCTCTTTCAGTACAAGCAGACCCCGGATGACCAAGGCTGTTGTAGGGGTTTGCGGCTCTTCCAGTACAAGCAGACCCCGGCTGACCATGGCTTTTGTAGGGTCCGCTGCTCTTTCAGTACGAGCAGACCCCGGCTGACCATGGCTGTTGTAGGGTCTGCAGCTCTTTCAGTACAAGCAGACCCCGGCTGACCATGGCTGTTGTGGGGTCTGCAGCTCTTTCAGTACAAGCAGACCCCGGCTGACCATGGCTTTTGTAGTGTCTGCTGTTCTTTCAGCACAAGCAGACCCCGGCTGACCATGGCTTTTGTAGGGTCTGCTGCTCTTTCAGTACAAGCAGACCCTGTTGACCATGGCTTTTGTAGGGTTCGCTGCTCTTTCAGTACAAGCAGACCCCGGCTGACCATGGCTTTTGTAGGGTCCGCTGCTCTTCCAGTACAAGCAGACCCCGGCTGACCATGGCTTTTGTAGGGTCTGCTGCTCTTTCAGTACAAGCAAACCCCGGCTGACCATGGCTTTTGTAGGGTCTGCTGCTCTTTCAGTACAAGCTGACCCCGGCTGACCATGGCTTTTGTAGGGTCTGCTGCTCTTCCAGTACAAGCAGACCCCGGCTGACCATGGCTTCTGCAGGGTCTGCTGCTCTTTCAGTACAAGCAGACCCCGGCTGACCATGGCTTTTGTAGGGTCAGCTGCTCTTCCAGTACGACAGACCCCGGCTGACCATGGCTTTTGTAGGGTCTGCTGCTCTTTCAGTGCAAGCAGACCCCGGCTGACCATGGCTTTTGTAGGGTACGCTGCTCTTCCAGTACAAGTAGACCCTGGCTGATCATGGCTTTTGTAGGGTCCACCGCTCTTTCAGTAGAAGCAGACCCCGGCTGACCATGGCTTTTGTAGAGTCCACCGCTCTTTCAGTACAAGCAGACCCCGGCTGACCATGGCTTTTGTAGGGTCCACCGCTCTTTTAGTACAAGCAGACCCTGTCTGACCATGGCTGTTGTAGGGTCCAATGCTCTTTCAGTACAAGCAGACCCCTACTGACCATGGCTGTTGTAGGGTGTGCTGCTCTTCCAGTACAAGCAGACCCCGGCTGACCATGGCTTTTGTAGGGTCTGCTGCTGTTTCAGTACAAGCAGACCCCGGCTGACCATGGCTGTTGTAGGGTCTGCTGCTCTTTCAGTACAAGCAGACCCCGGCTGATCATGGCTTTTGTAGGGTCCACTGCTCTTTCAGTACAAGCAGACCCCGGCTGACCATTGCTTTTGTAGGGTCCGCTGCTCTTTCACTACAAGCAGACCCCGGCTGATCATGGCTTTGTAGGGTCTGTTGCTCTTTCAGTACGAGCAGACCCCGGCTGTCCATGGCTGTTGTAGGGTCTGCTGCTCTTCCACTACAAGCGGACCCCAGCTGACCATGGCTTTTGTAGGGTCCGCTGCTGTTTCAGTACAAGCAGACCCCAGCTGACCATGGCTGTTGTAGGGTCTGCTGCTCTTTCAGTACAAGCAGAACCCGGCTGACCATGGCTTTTGTAGGTTCTGCTGCTCTTCCAGTAAAAGCAGACCCCGGCTGACCATGGCTGTTGTAGGGTCTGCTGCTCTTCCAGTACAAGCAGACCCCGGCTGACCATGGCTTTTGTAGGGTCTGCGGCTCTTCCGGTACAAGCAGACCCCGGCTGACCATGGCTTTTGTAAGGTCCACTGCTCTTCCAGTACAAGCAGACCCCGGCTGACCATGGCTTTTGTAGGGTCTGCTGCTCTTCCAGTACAAGCAGACCCAGGCTGACCATGGCTTTTGCAGGGTCTGCTGCTCTTTCAGTACAAGCAGACCGCGGCTGACCATGGCTTTTGCAGGGTCTGCTGCTCTTCCAGTACGACAGACCCCGGCTGACCATGGCTTTTGTAGGGTCTGCTGCTCTTTCAGTACAAGCAGACCCCTACTGACCATGGCTTTTGTAGGGTCCACTGCTCTTTCAGTACAAGCAGACCCCGGCTGACCATGGCTTTTGTAGGGTCTGCTGCTCTTCCAGTACGACAGACTC
This sequence comes from Triturus cristatus, assembly GCF_964204655.1. Classification (NCBI taxonomy): domain Eukaryota; kingdom Metazoa; phylum Chordata; class Amphibia; order Caudata; family Salamandridae; genus Triturus; species Triturus cristatus. The sequence continues at coordinate 894,001,603 of NC_140586.1, forward strand.
CGGCTGACCATGGCTGTTGTAGGGTCTGCAGCTCTTTCAGTACAAGCAGAGCCCGGCTGATCATGGCTTTTGTAGGGTCTGCTGCTCTTTCAGTACGAGCAGACCCCGGCTGACCATGGCTTTTGTAGGGTCTGCTGCTCTTTCAGTACAAGCAGACCCCTGCTGATCATGGCTTTTGTAGGGTCTGCTGCTCTTTCAGTACAAGCAGACCCCGGCTGACCATGGCTTTTGTTGGGTCTGCTGCTCTTTCAGTACAAGCAGACCCCGGCTGACCATGGCTGTTGTAGGGTCTGCAGCTCTTTCAGTACAAGCAGAGCCCGCCTAATCATGGCTTTTGTAGGGTCTGCTGCTCTTTCAGTACGAGCAGATCCCGGCTGACCATGGCTTTTGTAGGGTCTGCTGCTCTTTCAGTACAAGCAGACCCCGGATGACCAAGGCTGTTGTAGGGTCTGCGGCTCTTCCAGTACAAGCAGACCCCGGCTGACCATGGCTTTTGTAGGGTCCGCTGCTCTTTCAGTACGAGCAGACCCCGGCTGACCATAGCTGTTGTAGGGTCTGCTGCTCTTTCAGTACGAGCAGACCCGGCTGACCATGGCTTTTGTAGGGTCTGCTGCTCTTTCAGTACGAGCAGACCCCGGCTGACCATGGCTTTTGTAGGGTCTGCTGCTCTTTCAGCACAAGCAGACCCCGGCTGACCATGGCTTTTGTAGGGTCTGCTGCTCTTTCAGTACAAGCAGACCCCGGATGACCAAGGCTGTTGTAGGGGTTTGCGGCTCTTCCAGTACAAGCAGACCCCGGCTGACCATGGCTTTTGTAGGGTCCGCTGCTCTTTCAGTACGAGCAGACCCCGGCTGACCATGGCTGTTGTAGGGTCTGCAGCTCTTTCAGTACAAGCAGACCCCGGCTGACCATGGCTGTTGTAGGGTCTGCAGCTCTTTTAGTACAAGCAGACCCCGGCTGACCATGGCTTTTGTAGTGTCTGCTGTTCTTTCAGCACAAGCAGACCCCGGCTGACCATGGCTTTTGTAGGGTCTGCTGCTCTTTCAGTACAAGCAGACCCTGTTGACCATGGCTTTTGTAGGGTCCGCTGCTCTTTCAGTACAAGCAGACCCCGGCTGACCATGGCTTTTGTAGGGTCCACTGCTCTTCCAGTACAAGCAGACCCCGGCTGACCATGGCTTTTGTAGGGTCTGCTGCTCTTTCAGTACAAGCAGACCCCGGCTGACCATGGCTTTTGTAGGGTCTGCTGCTCTTTCAGTACAAGAAGACCCCGGCTGACCATAGGCTTTTGTAGGGTCTGCTGCTCTTCCAGTACGACAGACCCCGGCTGACCATGGCTTTTGTACGGTCTGCTGCTCTTTCAGTACAAGCAGACCCCGGCTGACCATGGCTTTTGTAGGGTCCGCTGCTGTTTCAGTACAAGCAGACCCCGGCTGACCATGGCTTTTGTAGGGTCTGCTGCTCTTTCAGCACAAGCAGACCCCGGCTGACCATGGCTTTTGTAGGGTCTGCTGCTCTTTCAGTACAAGCAGACCCCGGATGACCATGGCTGTTGTAGGGTCTGCGGCTCTTCCAGTACAAGCAGACCCTGGCTGACCATGGCTTTTGTAGGGTCCACTGCTCTTCTAGTACAAGCAGACCCCGGCTGACCATGGCTTTTGTAGGGTCCGCTGCTCTTTCAGTACAAGCAGACCCCGGCTGACCATGGCTTTTGTGGGGTCTGCTGCTCTTCCAGTACGAGCAGACCCCGGCTGACCATGGCTTTTGTAGGGTCTGCTGCTCTTTCAGTACAAGCAGACCCCGGCTGACCATGGCTTTTGTAGGGTCTGCTGCTCTTTCAGTACAAGCAAACCCCGGCTGATCATGGCTTTTGTAGGGTCTGCTGCTGTTTCAGTACAAGCAGACCCCGGCTGACCATGGCTGTTGTAGGGTCTGCTGCTCTTTCAGTACAAGCAGACCCCGGCTGATCATGGCTTTTGTAGGGTCCACTGCTCTTTCAGTACAAGCAGACCCCGGCTGACCATTGCTTTTGTAGGGTCCGCTGCTCTTTCACTACAAGCAGACCCCGGCTGATCATGGCTTTGTAGGGTCTGTTGCTCTTTCAGTACGAGCAGACCCCGGCTGTCCATGGCTGTTGTAGGGTCTGCTGCTCTTCCAGTACAAGCGGACCCCAGCTGACCATGGCTTTTGTAGGGTCCGCTGCTGTTTCAGTACAAGCAGACCCCAGCTGACCATGGCTGTTGTAGGGTCTGCTGCTCTTTCAGTACAAGCAGAACCCGGCTGACCATGGCTTTTGTAGGTTCTGCTGCTCTTCCAGTAAAAGCAGACCCCGGCTGACCATGGCTGTTGTGGGGTCTGCTGCTCTTCCAGTACAAGCAGACCCCGGCTGACCATGGCTTTTGTAGGGTCTGCGGCTCTTCCGGTACAAGCAGACCCCGGCTGACCATGGCTTTTGTAAGGTCCACTGCTCTTCCAGTACAAGCAGATCCCGGCTGACCATGGCTTTTGAAGGGTCCACTGCTCTTTCAGTACAAGCAGACCCTGGGTGACCATGGCTTTGGTAGGGTCCGCTGCTCTTTCAGTACAAGCAGACCCCGGCTGACCATGGCTTTTGTAGGGTCTGCTGCCCTTCCAGTACAAGCAGACCCCGGCTGACCATGGCTTTTGTAGGGTCTGCTGCTCTTTCAGTACAAGCAGACCCCGGCTGACCATGGCTTTTGTAGGGTCTGCTGCTCTTCCAGTACAAGCAGACCCAGGCTGACCATGGCTTTTGCAGGGTCTGCTGCTCTTTCAGTACAAGCAGACCCCGGCTGACCATGGCTTTTGCAGGGTCTGCTGCTCTTCCAGTACGACAGACCCCGGCTGACCATGGCTTTTGTAGGGTCTGCTGCTCTTTCAGTACAAGCAGACCCCTACTGACCATGGCTTTTGTAGGGTCCACTGCTCTTTCAGTACAAGCAGACCCCGGCTGACCATGGCTTTTGTAGGGTCTGCTGCTCTTCCAGTACGACAGACTCCGGCTGACCATGGCTTTTGTAGGGTCTGCTGCTCTTTCAGTACAAGCAGACCCCGGCTGACCATGGCTTTTGTAGGGTCCGCTGCTCTTTCAGTACAAGCAGACCCCGGCTGACCATGGCTGTTGTAGGGTCTGCAGCTCTTTCAGTACAAGCAGAGCCCGGCTGATCATGGCTTTTGTAGGGTCTGCTGCTCTTTCAGTACGAGCAGACCCCGGCTGACCATGGCTTTTGTAGGGTCTGCTGCTCTTTCAGTACAAGCAGACCCCGGCTGATCATGGCTTTTGTAGGGTCTGCTGCTCTTTCAGTACAAGCAGACCCCGGCTGACCATGGCTTTTGTTGGGTCTGCTGCTCTTTCAGTACAAGCAGACCCCGGCTGACCATGGCTGTTGTAGGGTCTGCAGCTATTTCAGTACAAGCAGAGCCCGCCTAATCATGGCTTTTGTAGGGTCTGCTGCTCTTTCAGTACGAGCAGACCCTGGCTGACCATGGCTTTTGTAGGGTCTGCTGCTCTTTCAGTACAAGCAGACCCCGGATGACCAAGGCTGTTGAAGGGTCTGTGGCTCTTCCAGTACAAGCAGACCCCGGCTGACCATGGCTTTTGTAGGGTCCGCTGCTCTTTCAGTACGAGCAGACCCCGGCTGACCATAGCTGTTGTAGGGTCTGCTGCTCTTTCAGTACGAGCAGACCCCGGCTGACCATGGCTTTTGTAGGGTCTGCTGCTCTTTCAGTACGAGCAGACCCCGGCTGACCATGGCTTTTGTAGGGTCTGCTGCTCTTTCAGCACAAGCAGACCCCGGCTGACCATGGCTTTTGTAGGGTCTGCTGCTCTTTCAGTACAAGCAGACCCCGGATGACCAAGGCTGTTGTAGGGGTTTGCGGCTCTTCCAGTACAAGCAGACCCCGGCTGACCATGGCTTTTGTAGGGTCCGCTGCTCTTTCAGTACGAGCAGACCCCGGCTGACCATGGCTGTTGTAGGGTCTGCAGCTCTTTCAGTACAAGCAGACCCCGGCTGACCATGGCTGTTGTAGGGTCTGCAGCTCTTTCAGTACAAGCAGACCCCGGCTGACCATGGCTTTTGTAGTGTCTGGTGTTCTTTCAGCACAAGCAGACCCCGGCTGACCATGGCTTTTGTAGGGTCTGCTGCTCTTTCAGTACAAGCAGACCCTGTTGACCATGGCTTTTGTAGGGTCCGCTGCTCTTTCAGTACAAGCAGACACCGGCTGACCATGGCTTTTATAGGGTCCACTGCTCTTCCAGTACAAGCAGACCCCGGCTGACCATGGCTTTTGTAGGGTCCGCTGCTCTTCCAGTACAAGCAGACCCCGGCTGGCCATGGCTTTTGTAGGGTCTGCTGCTCTTTCAGTACAAGAAGACCCCGGCTGACCATAGGCTTTTGTAGGGTCTGCTGCTCTTCCAGTACGACAGACCCCGGCTGACCATGGCTTTTGTACGGTCTGCTGCTCTTTCAGTACAAGCAGACCCCGGCTGACCATGGCTTTTGTAGGGTCCGCTGCTGTTTCAGTACAAGCAGACCCCGGCTGACCATGGCTTTTGTAGGGTCTGCTGCTCTTTCAGCACAAGCAGACCCCGGCTGACCATGGCTTTTGTAGGGTCTGCTGCTCTTTCAGTACAAGCAGACCCCGGATGACCATGGCTGTTGTAGGGTCTGCTGCTCTTTCAGTACAAGAAGACCCCGGCTGACCATAGGCTTTTGTAGGGTCTGCTGCTCTTCCAGTACGACAGACCCCGGCTGACCATGGCTTTTGTAGGGTCCGCTGCTCTTCCAGTACAAGCAGACCCCGGCTGGCCATGGCTTTTGTAGGGTCCGCTGCTCTTCCAGTACAAGCAGACCCCGGCTGACCATGGCTTTTGTAGGGTCTGCTGCTCTTTCAGCACAAGCAGACCCCGGCTGACCATGGCTTTTGTAGGGTCCGCTGCTCTTCCAGTACAAGCAGACCCCGGCTGGCCATGGCTTTTGTAGGGTCTGCTGCTCTTTCAGTACAAGAAGACCCCGGCTGACCATAGGCTTTTGTAGGGTCTGCTGCTCTTCCAGTACGACAGACCCCGGCTGACCATGGCTTTTGTACGGTCTGCTGCTCTTTCAGTACAAGCAGACCCCGGCTGACCATGGCTTTTGTAGGGTCCGCTGCTGTTTCAGTACAAGCAGACCCCGGCTGACCATGGCTTTTGTAGGGTCTGCTGCTCTTTCAGCACAAGCAGACCCCGGCTGACCATGGCTTTTGTAGGGTCTGCTGCTCTTTCAGTACAAGCAGACCCCGGATGACCATGGCTGTTGTAGGGTCTGCGGCTCTTCCAGTACAAGCAGACCCTGGCTGACCATGGCTTTTGTAGGGTCCACTGCTCTTCTAGTACAAGCAGACCCCGGCTGACCATGGCTTTTGTAGGGTCCGCTGCTCTTTCAGTACAAGCAGACCCCGGCTGACCATGGCTTTTGTGGGGTCTGCTGCTCTTCCAGTACGAGCAGACCCCAGCTGACCATGGCTTTTGTAGGGTCTGCTGCTCTTTCAGTACAAGCAGACCCCGGCTGACCATGGCTTTTGTAGGGTCTGCTGCTCTTTCAGTACAAGCAGACCCCGGCTGATCATGGCTTTTGTAGGGTCCGCTGCACTTTCAGTACAAGCAGACCCCGGCTGACCATGCTTTTGTTGGGTCTGCTGCTCTTTCAGTACGAGCAGACCCCGGCTGACCATGGTTTTTGTAGGGTCTGCTGCTCTTTCAGTACAAGCAGACCCCGGCTGACCATGGCTTTTGTAGGGTACGCTGCTCTTTCAGTACAAGTAGACCCCGGCTGATCATGGCTTTTGTAGGGTCCACCGCTCTTTCAGTAGAAGCAGACCCCGGCTGACCATGGCTTTTGTAGTGTCCACCGCTCTTTCAGTACAAACAGACCCCGGCTGACCATGGCTTTTGTAGGGTCTGCTGCTGTTTCAGTACAAGCAGACCCCGGCTGACCATGGCTTTTGTAGGGTACGCTGCTCTTCCAGTACAAGCAGACCCCGGCTGACCATGGCTTTTGTAGGGTCTGCTGCTGTTTCAGTACAAGCAGACCCCGGCTGACCATGGCTGTTGTAGGGTCTGCTGCTCTTTCAGTACAAGCAGACCCCGGCTGATCATGGCTTTTGTAGGGTCCACTGCTCTTTCAGTACAAGCAGACCCCGGCTGACCATGGCTTTTGTAGGGTCTGCTGCTCTTTCAGTACAAGGAGACCCCGGCTGACCATGGCTTTTTTAGGGTCTGCTGCTCTTCCAGTACGACAGACCCCGGCTGACCATGGCTTTTGTAGGGTCCGCTGCTCTTTCAGTACAAGCAGACCCCGGCTGACCATGGCTTTTGTAGGGTCTGCTGCTCTTTCACTACAAGCAGACCCCGGCTGACCATGGCTTTTGTAGGGTCTGCTGCTCTTCCAGTACAAGCAGACCCCGGCTGACCATGGCTTCTGCAGGGTCTGCTGCTCTTTCAGTACAAGCAGACCCCGGCTGACCATGGCTTTTGTAGGGTCCGCTGCTCTTTCAGTACAAGCAGACCCCGGCTGACCATGGCTTTTGTAGGGTCTGCTGCTCTTTCACTACAAGCAGACCCAGGCTGACCATGGCTTTTGTAGGGTCTGCTGCTCTTTCAGTACAAGCAGACCCTTACTGACCATGGCTTTTGTAGGGTCCACTGCTCTTTCAGTACAAGCAGACCCCGGCTGACCATGGCTTTTGTAGGGTCTGCTGCTCTTCCAGTACGACAGACCCCGGCTGACCATGGCTTTTGTAGGGTCTGCTGCTCTTTCAGTACAAGCAGACCCCGGCTGACCATGGCTTTTGTAGAGTCCGCTGCTCTTTCAGTACAAGCAGACCCCGGCTGACCATGGCTGTTGTAGGGTCTGCAGCTCTTTCAGTACAAGCAGAGCCCGGCTGATCATGGCTTTTGTAGGGTCCACTGCTCTTTCAGTACAAGCAGACCCCGGCTGACCATGGCTGTTGTAGGGTCTGCAGCTCTTTCAGTACAAGCAGAGCCCGGCTGATCATGGCTTTTGTAGGGTCCACTGCTCTTTCAGTACAAGCAGACCCCGGCTGACCATGGCTGTTGTAGGGTCTGCAGCTCTTTCAGTACAAGCAGAGCCCGGCTCATCATGGCTTTTGTAGGGCCCACTGCTCTTTCAGTACGAGCAGACCCCGGCTGACCATGGCTTTTGTAGGGTCTGCTGCTCTTTCAGCACAAGCAGACCCCGGCTGACCATGGCTTTTGTAGGGTCTGTTGCTCTTTCAGTACAAGCAGACCCCGGATGACCAAGGCTGTTGTAGGGGTTTGCGGCTCTTCCAGTACAAGCAGACCCCGGCTGACCATGGCTTTTGTAGGGTCCGCTGCTCTTTCAGTACGAGCAGACCCCGGCTGACCATGGCTGTTGTAGGGTCTGCAGCTCTTTCAGTACAAGCAGACCCCGGCTGACCATGGCTGTTGTAGGGTCTGCAGCTCTTTCAGTACAAGCAGACCCCGGCTGACCATGGCTTTTGTAGGGTCCGCTGCTCTTCCAGTACAAGCAGACCCCGGCTGACCATGGCTTTTGTAGGGTCTGCTGCTCTTTCAGTACAAGCAGACCCCGGCTGACCATGGCTTTTGTAGGGTCTGCTGCTCTTTCAGTACAAGGAGACCCCGGCTGACCATGGCTTTTGTAGGGTCTGCTGCTCTTCCAGTACGACAGACCCCGGCTGACCATGGCTTTTGTAGGGTCCGCTGCTGTTTCAGTACAAGCAGACCCCGGCTGACCATGGCTTTTGTAGGGTCTGCTGCTCTTTCAGCACAAGCAGACCCCGGCTGACCATGGCTGTTGTAGGGTCTGCTGCTCTTTCAGTACAAGGAGACCCCGGCTGACCATGGCTTTTGTAGGGTCTCCTGCTCTTCCAGTACGACAGACCCCGGCTGACCATGGCTTTTGTAGGGTCCGCTGCTGTTTCAGTACAAGCAGACCCCGGCTGACCATGGCTTTTGTAGGGTCTGCTGCTCTTTCAGTACAAGCAGACCCCGGCTGACCATGGCTGTTGTAGGGTCTGCGGCTCTTCCAGTACAAGCAGACCCTGGCTGACCATGGCTTTTGTAGGGTCCACTGCTCTTCTAGTACAAGCAGACCCCGGCTGACCATGGCTTTTGTAGGGTCCGCTGCTCTTTCAGTACAAGCAGACCCCGGCTGACCATGGCTTTTGTGGGGTCTGCTGCTCTTCCAGTACGAGCAGACCCCGGCTGACCATGGCTTTTGTAGGGTCTGCTGCTCTTTCAGTACAAGCAGACCCCGGCTGACCATGGCTTTTGTAGGGTCTGCTGCTCTTTCAGTACAAGCAAACCCCGGCTGATCATGGCTTTTGTAGGGTCCGCTGCACTTTCAGTACAAGCAGACCCCGGCTGACCATGGCTTTTGTAGGGTCTGCTGCTCTTTCAGTACGAGCAGACCCCGGCTGACCATGGTTTTTGTAGGGTCTGCTGCTCTTTCAGTACAAGCAGACCCCGGCTGACCATGGCTTTTGTAGGGTACGCTGCTCTTTCAGTACAAGTAGACGCCGGCTGATCATGGCTTTTGTAGGGTCCACCGCTCTTTCAGTAGAAGCAGACCCCGGCTGACCATGGCTTTTGTAGTGTCCACCGCTCTTTCAGTACAAGCAGACTCCGGCTGACCATGGCTTTTGTAGGGTCTGCTGCTGTTTCAGTACAAGCAGACCCCGGCTGACCATGGCTTTTGTAGGGTCCGCTGCTCTTCCAGTACAAGCAGACCCCGGCTGACCATGGCTTTTGTAGGGTCTGCTGCTGTTTCAGTACAAGCAGACCCCGGCTGACCATGGCTGTTGTAGGGTCTGCTGCTCTTTCAGTACAAGCAGACCCCGGCTGATCATGGCTTTTGTAGGGTCCACTGCTCTTTTAGTACAAGCAGACCCCGGCTGACCATGGCTTTTGTAGGGTCTGCTGCTCTTTCAGTACAAGGAGACCCCGGCTGACCATGGCTTTTTTAGGGTCTGCTGCTCTTCCAGTACGACAGACCCCGGCTGACCATGGCTTTTGTAGGGTCTGCTGCTCTTTCAGTACAAGCAGACCCCGGCTGACCATGGCTTTTGTAGGGTCTGCTGCTCTTTCAGTACAAGCAGACCCCGGCTGACCATGGCTTTTGTAGGGTCAGCTGCTCTTCCAGTACGACAGACCCCGGCTGACCATGGCTTTTGTAGGGTCTGCTGCTCTTTCAGTACAAGCAGACCCCTACTGACCATGGCTTTTGTAGGGTCCACTGCTCTTTCAGTACAAGCAGACCCCGGCAGACCATGGCTTTTGTAGGGTCCGCTGCTCTTTCAGTACGAGCAGACCCAGGCTGACCATGGCTTTTGTAGGGTCTGCTGCTCTTTCAGTACAAGCAGACCCTTACTGACCATGGCTTTTGTAGGGTCCACTGCTCTTTCAGTACAAGCAGACCCCGGCTGACCATGGCTTTTGTAGGGTCCGCTGCTCTTTCAGTACAAGCAGACCCCGGCTGACCATGGCTTTTGTGGGGTCTGCTGCTCTTCCAGTACGACAGACCCCGGCTGACCATGGCTTTTGTAGGGTCTGCTGCTCTTTCAGTACAAGCAGACCCCGGCTGACCATGGCTGTTGTGGGGTCTGCAGCTCTTTCAGTACAAGCAGACCCCGGCTGACCATGGCTTTTGTAGTGTCTGCTGTTCTTTCAGCACAAGCAGACCCCGGCTGACCATGGCTTTTGTAGGGTCTGCTGCTCTTTCAGTACAAGCAGACCCTGTTGACCATGGCTTTTGTAGGGTTCGCTGCTCTTTCAGTACAAGCAGACCCCGGCTGACCATGGCTTTTGTAGGGTCCGCTGCTCTTCCAGTACAAGCAGACCCCGGCTGACCATGGCTTTTGTAGGGTCTGCTGCTCTTTCAGTACAAGCAAACCCCGGCTGACCATGGCTTTTGTAGGGTCTGCTGCTCTTTCAGTACAAGCTGACCCCGGCTGACCATGGCTTTTGTAGGGTCTGCTGCTCTTCCAGTACAAGCAGACCCCGGCTGACCATGGCTTCTGTAGGGTCTGCTGCTCTTTCAGTACAAGCAGACCCCGGCTGACCATGGCTTTTGTAGGGTCAGCTGCTCTTCCAGTACGACAGACCCCGGCTTACCATGGCTTTTGTAGGGTCTGCTGCTCTTTCAGTGCAAGCAGACCCCGGCTGACCATGGCTTTTGTAGGGTACGCTGCTCTTCCAGTACAAGTAGACCCTGGCTGATCATGGCTTTTGTAGGGTCCACCGCTCTTTCAGTAGAAGCAGACCCCGGCTGACCATGGCTTTTGTAGTGTCCACCGCTCTTTCAGTACAAGCAGACCCCGGCTGACCATGGCTTTTGTAGGGTCCACCGCTCTTTTAGTACAAGCAGACCCTGTCTGACCATGGCTGTTGTAGGGTCCAATGCTCTTTCAGTATAAGCAGACCCCTACTGACCATGGCTGTTGTAGGGTGTGCTGCTCTTCCAGTACAAGCAGACCCCGGCTGACCATGGCTTTTGTAGGGTCTGCTGCTCTGTCAGTACAAGCAGACCCCGGCTGACCATGGCTTTTGTAGGGTCTGCTGCTCTTCCAGTACGACAGACTCCGGCTGACCATGGCTTTTGTAGGGTCTGCTGCTCTTTCAGTACAAGCAGACCCCGGCTGACCATGGCTTTTGTAGGGTCCGCTGCTCTTTCAGTACAAGCAGACCCCGGCTGACCTTGGCTGTTGTAGGGTCTGCAGCTCTTTCAGTACAAGCAGAGCCCGGCTGATCATGGCTTTTGTAGGGTCTGCTGCTCTTTCAGTACGAGCAGACCCCGGCTGACCATGGCTTTTGTAGGGTCTGCTGCTCTTTCAGTACAAGCAGACCCCTGCTGATCATGGCTTTTGTAGGGTCTGCTGCTCTTTCAGTACAAGCAGACCCCGGCTGACCATGGCTTTTGTTGGGTCTGCTGCTCTTTCAGTACAAGCAGACCCCGGCTGACCATGGCTGTTGTAGGGTCTGCAGCTCTTTCAGTACAAGCAGAGCCCGCCTAATCATGGCTTTTGTAGGGTCTGCTGCTCTTTCAGTACGAGCAGATCCCGGCTGACCATGGCTTTTGTAGGGTCTGCTGCTCTTTCAGTACAAGCAGACCCCGGATGACCAAGGCTGTTGTAGGGTCTGCGGCTCTTCCAGTACAAGCAGACCCCGGCTGACCATGGCTTTTGTAGGGTCCGCTGCTCTTTCAGTACGAGCAGACCCCGGCTGACCAAAGCTGTTGTAGGGTCTGCTGCTCTTTCAGTACGAGCAGACCCGGCTGACCATGGCTTTTGTAGGGTCTGCTGCTCTTTCAGTACGAGCAGACCCCGGCTGACCATGGCTTTTGTAGGGTCTGCTGCTCTTTCAGCACAAGCAGACCCCGGCTGACCATGGCTTTTGTAGGGTCTGCTGCTCTTTCAGTACAAGCAGACCCCGGATGACCAAGGCTGTTGTAGGGGTTTGCGGCTCTTCCAGTACAAGCAGACCCCGGCTGACCATGGCTTTTGTAGGGTCCGCTGCTCTTTCAGTACGAGCAGACCCCGGCTGACCATGGCTGTTGTAGGGTCTGCAGCTCTTTCAGTACAAGCAGACCCCGGCTGACCATGGCTGTTGTAGGGTCTGCAGCTCTTTCAGTACAAGCAGACCCCGGCTGACCATGGCTTTTGTAGTGTCTGCTGTTCTTTCAGCACAAGCAGACCCCGGCTGACCATGGCTTTTGTAGGGTCTGCTGCTCTTTCAGTACAAGCAGACCCTGTTGACCATGGCTTTTGTAGGGTCCGCTGCTCTTTCAGTACAAGCAGACCCCGGCTGACCATGGCTTTTGTAGGGTCCACTGCTCTTCCAGTACAAGCAGACCCCGGCTGACCATGGCTTTTGTAGGGTCTGCTGCTCTTTCAGTACAAGCAGACCCCGGCTGACCATGGCTTTTGTAGGGTCTGCTGCTCTTTCAGTACAAGAAGACCCCGGCTGACCATAGGCTTTTGTAGGGTCTGCTGCTCTTCCAGTACGACAGACCCCGGCTGACCATGGCTTTTGTACGGTCTGCTGCTCTTTCAGTACAAGCAGACCCCGGCTGACCATGGCTTTTGTAGGGTCCGCTGCTGTTTCAGTACAAGCAGACCCCGGCTGACCAGGGCTTTTGTAGGGTCTGCTGCTCTTTCAGCACAAGCAGACCCCGGCTGACCATGGCTTTTGTAGGGTCTGCTGCTCTTTCAGTACAAGCAGACCCCGGATGACCATGGCTGTTGTAGGGTCTGCGGCTCTTCCAGTACAAGCAGACCCTGGCTGACCATGGCTTTTGTAGGGTCCACTGCTCTTCTAGTACAAGCAGACCCCGGCTGACCATGGCTTTTGTAGGGTCCGCTGCTCTTTCAGTACAAGCAGACCCCGGCTGACCATGGCTTTTGTGGGGTCTGCTGCTCTTCCAGTACCAGCAGACCCCGGCTGACCATGGCTTTTGTAGGGTCTGCTGCTCTTTCAGTACAAGCAGACCACTTCTGATCATGGCTTTTGTAGGGTCTGCTGCACTTTCAGTACAAGCAGACCCCGGCTGACCATGGCTTTTGTAGGGTCTGCTGCTCTTTCAGTACGAGCAGACCCCGGCTGACCATGGTTTTTGTAGGGTCTGCTGCTCTTCCAGTACGAGCAGACCCCGGCTGACCATGGCTTTTGTAGGGTCTGCTGCTATTTCAGTACAAGCAGACCCCGGCTGACCATGGCTTTTGTAGGGTCTGCTGCTCTTTCAGTACAAGCAAACCCCGGCTGATCATGGCTTTTGTAGGGTCCGCTGCACTTTCAGTACAAGCAGACCCCGGCTGACCATGGCTTTTGTATGGTCTGCTGCTCTTTCAGTACGAGCAGACCCCGGCTGACCATGGTTTTTGTAGGGTCTGCTGCTCTTTCAGTACAAGCAGACCCCGGCTGACCATGGCTTTTGTAGGGTACGCTTGTCTTTCAGTACAAGTAGACCCCGGCTGATCATGGCTTTTGTAGGGTTCACCACTCTTTCAGTAGAAGCAGACCCCGGCTGACCATGGCTTTTGTAGTGTCCACCGCTCTTTCAGTACAAGCAGACTCCGGCTGACCATGGCTTTTGTAGGGTCTGCTGCTGTTTCAGTACAAGCAGACTCCGGCTGACCATGGCTTTTGTAGGGTCTGCTGCTCTTTCAGTACAAGGAGACCCCGGCTGACCATGGCTTTTTTAGGGTCTGCTGCTCTTCCAGTACGACAGACCCCGGCTGACCATGGCTTTTGTAGGGTCTGCTGCTCTTTCAGTACAAGCAGACCCCGGCTGACCATGGCTTTTGTAGGGTCTGCTGCTCTTTCAGTACAAGCAGACCCCGGCTGACCATGGCTTTTGTAGGGTCTGCTGCTGTTTCAGTACAAGCAGACCCCGGCTGACCATGGCTGTTGTAGGGTCTGCTGCTCTTTCAGTACAAGCAGACCCCGGCTGATCATGGCTTTTGTAGGGTCCACTGCTCTTTCAGTACAAGCAGACCCCGGCTGACCATTGCTTTTGTAGGGTCCGCTGCTCTTTCACTACAAGCAGACCCCGGCTGATCATGGCTTTGTAGGGTCTGTTGCTCTTTCAGTACGAGCAGACCCCGGCTGTCCATGGCTGTTGTAGGGTCTGCTGCTCTTCCAGTACAAGCGGACCCCAGCTGACCATGGCTTTTGTAGGGTCCGCTGCTGTTTCAGTACGAGCAGACCCCAGCTGACCATGGCTGTTGTAGGGTCTGCTGCTCTTTCAGTACAAGCAGAACCAGGCTGACCATGGCTTTTGTAGGTTCTGCTGCTCTTCCAGTAAAAGCAGACCCCGGCTGACCATGGCTGTTGTATGGTCTGCTGCTCTTCCAGTACAAGCAGACCCCGGCTGACCATGGCTTTTGTAGGGTCTGCGGCTCTTCCGGTACAAGCAGACCCCGGCTGACCATGGCTTTTGTAAGGTCCACTGCTCTTCCAGTACAAGCAGATCCCGGCTGACCATGGCTTTTGAAGGGTCCACTGCTCTTTCAGTACAAGCAGACCCTGGGTGACCATGGCTTTGGTAGGGTCCGCTGCTCTTTCAGTACAAGCAGACCCCGGCTGACCATGGCTTTTGTAGGGTCTGCTGCCCTTCCAGTACAAGCAGACCCCGGCTGACCATGGCTTTTGTAGGGTCTGCTGCTCTTTCAGTACAAGCAGACCCCGGCTGACCATGGCTTTTGTAGGGTCTGCTGCTCTTCCAGTACAAGCAGACCCAGGCTGACCATGGCTTTTGCAGGGTCTGCTGCTCTTTCAGTACAAGCAGACCCCGGCTGACCATGGCTTTTGCAGGGTCTGCTGCTCTTCCAGTACGACAGACCCTGGCTGACCATGGCTTTTGTAGGGTCTGCTGCTCTTTCAGTACAAGCAGACCCCTACTGACCATGGCTTTTGTAGGGTCCACTGCTCTTTCAGTACAAGCAGACCCCGGCTGACCATGGCTTTTGTAGGGTCTGCTGCTCTTCCAGTACGACAGACTCCGGCTGACCATGGCTTTTGTAGGGTCTGCTGCTCTTTCAGTACAAGCAGACCCCGGCTGACCATGGCTTTTGTAGGGTCCGCTGCTCTTTCAGTACAAGCAGACCCCGGCTGACCATGGCTGTTGTAGGGTCTGCAGCTCTTTCAGTACAAGCAGAGCCCGGCTGATCATGGCTTTTGTAGGGTCTGCTGCTCTTTCAGTACGAGCAGACCCCGGCTGACCATGGCTTTTGTAGGGTCTGCTGCTCTTTCAGTACAAGCAGACCCCGGCTGATCATGGCTTTTGTAGGGTCTGCTGCTCTTTCAGTACAAGCAGACCCCGGCTGACCATGGCTTTTGTTGGGTCTGCTGCTCTTTCAGTACAAGCAGACCCCGGCTGACCATGGCTGTTGTAGGGTCTGCAGCTATTTCAGTACAAGCAGAGCCCGCCTAATCATGGCTTTTGTAGGGTCTGCTGCTCTTTCAGTACGAGCAGACCCCGGCTGACCATGGCTTTTGTAGGGTCTGCTGCTCTTTCAGTACAAGCAGACCCCGGATGACCAAGGCTGTTGTAGGGTCTGCGGCTCTTCCAGTACAAGCAGACCCCGGCTGACCATGGCTTTTGTAGGGTCCGCTGCTCTTTCAGTACGAGCAGACCCCGGCTGACCATAGCTGTTGTAGGGTCTGCTGCTCTTTCAGTCCGAGCAGACCCCGGCTGACCATGGCTTTTGTAGGGTCTGCTGCTCTTTCAGGACGAGCAGACCCCGGCTGACCATGGCTTTTGTAGGGTCTGCTGCTCTTTCAGCACAAGCAGACCCCGGCTGACCATGGCTTTTGTAGGGTCTGCTGCTCTTTCAGTACAAGCAGACCCCGGATGACCAAGGCTGTTGTAGGGGTTTGCGGCTCTTCCAGTACAAGCAGACCCCGGCTGACCATGGCTTTTGTAGGGTCCGCTGCTCTTTCAGTACGAGCAGACCCCGGCTGACCATGGCTGTTGTAGGGTCTGCAGCTCTTTCAGTACAAGCAGACCCCGGCTGACCATGGCTGTTGTAGGGTCTGCAGCTCTTTCAGTACAAGCAGACCCCGGCTGACCATGGCTTTTGTAGTGTCTGCTGTTCTTTCAGCACAAGCAGACCCCGGCTGACCATGGCTTTTGTAGGGTCTGCTGCTCTTTCAGTACAAGCAGACCCTGTTGACCATGGCTTTTGTAGGGTCCGCTGCTCTTTCAGTACAAGCAGACCCCGGCTGACCATGGCTTTTGTAGGGTCCACTGCTCTTCCAGTACAAGCAGACCCCGGCTGACCATGGCTTTTGTAGGGTCCGCTGCTCTTCCAGTACAAGCAGACCCCGGCTGGCCATGGCTTTTGTAGGGTCTGCTGCTCTTTCAGTACAAGCAGACCCCGGCTGACCATGGCTTTTGTAGGGTCTGCTGCACTTTCAGTACAAGAAGACCCCGGCTGACCATAGGCTTTTGTAGGGTCTGCTGCTCTTCCAGTACGACAGACCCCGGCTGACCATGGCTTTTGTACGGTCTGCTGCTCTTTCAGTACAAGCAGACCCCGGCTGACCATGGCTTTTGTAGGGTCCGCTGCTGTTTCAGTACAAGCAGACCCCGGCTGACCATGGCTTTTGTAGGGTCTGCTGCTCTTTCAGCACAAGCAGACCCCGGCTGACCATGGCTTTTGTAGGGTCTGCTGCTCTTTCAGTACAAGCAGACCCCGGATGACCATGGCTGTTGTAGGGTCTGCGGCTCTTCCAGTACAAGCAGACCCTGGCTGACCATGGCTTTTGTAGGGTCCACTGCTCTTCTAGTACAAGCAGACCCCGGCTGACCATGGCTTTTGTACGGTCCGCTGCTCTTTCAGTACAAGCAGACCCCGGCTGACCATGGCTTTTGTGGGGTCTGCTGCTCTTCCAGTACGAGCAGACCCCAGCTGACCATGGCTTTTGTAGGGTCTGCTGCTCTTTCAGTACAAGCAGACCCCGGCTGACCATGGCTTTTGTAGGGTCTGCTGCTCTTTCAGTACAAGCAGACCCCGGCTGATCATGGCTTTTGTAGGGTCCGCTGCACTTTCAGTACAAGCAGACCCCGGCTGACCATGCTTTTGTTGGGTCTGCTGCTCTTTCAGTACGAGCAGACCCCGGCTGACCATGGTTTTTGTAGGGTCTGCTGCTCTTTCAGTACAAGCAGACCCCGGCTGACCATGGCTTTTGTAGGGTACGCTGCTCTTTCAGTACAAGTAGACCCCGGCTGATCATGGCTTTTGTAGGGTCCACCGCTCTTTCAGTAGAAGCAGACCCCGGCTGACCATGGCTTTTGTAGTGTCCACCGCTCTTTCAGTACAAACAGACCCCGGCTGACCATGGCTTTTGTAGGGTCTGCTGCTGTTTCAGTACAAGCAGACCCCGGCTGACCATGGCTTTTGTAGGGTACGCTGCTCTTCCAGTACAAGCAGACCCCGGCTGACCATGGCTTTTGTAGGGTCTGCTGCTGTTTCAGTACAAGCAGACCCCGGCTGACCATGGCTGTTGTAGGGTCTGCTGCTCTTTCAGTACAAGCAGACCCCGGCTGATCATGGCTTTTGTAGGGTCCACTGCTCTTTCAGTACAAGCAGACCCCGGCTGACCATGGCTTTTGTAGGGTCTGCTGCTCTTTCAGTACAAGGAGACCCCGGCTGACCATGGCTTTTTTAGGGTCTGCTGCTCTTCCAGTACGACAGACCCCGGCTGACCATGGCTTTTGTAGGGTCCACTGCTCTTTCAGTACAAGCAGACCCCGGCTGACCATGGCTTTTGTAGGGTCTGCTGCTCTTTCACTACAAGCAGACCCCGGCTGACCATGGCTTTTGTAGGGTCAGCTGCTCTTCCAGTACAAGCAGACCCCGGCTGACCATGGCTTCTGCAGGGTCTGCTGCTCTTTCAGTACAAGCAGACCCCGGCTGACCATGGCTTTTGTAGGGTCAGCTGCTCTTCCAGTACGACAGACCCCGGCTGACCATGGCTTTTGTAGGGTCTGCTGCTCTTTCAGTACAAGCAGACCCCTACTGACCATGGCTTTTGTAGGGTCCACTGCTCTTTCAGTACAAGCAGACCCCGGCTGACCATGGCTTTTGTAGGGTCTGCTGCTCTTCCAGTACGACAGACCCCGGCTGACCATGGCTTTTGTAGGGTCTGCTGCTCTTTCAGTACAAGCAGACCCCGGCTGACCATGGCTTTTGTAGAGTCCGCTGCTCTTTCAGTACAAGCAGACCCCGGCTGACCATGGCTGTTGTAGGGTCTGCAGCTCTTTCAGTACAAGCAGAGCTCGGCTGATCATGGCTTTTGTAGGGTCCACTGCTCTTTCAGTACAAGCAGACCCCGGCTGACCATGGCTGTTGTAGGGTCTGCAGCTCTTTCAGTACAAGCAGAGCCCGGCTGATCATGGCTTTTGTAGGGTCCACTGCTCTTTCAGTACAAGCAGACCCCGGCTGACCATGGCTGTTGTAGGGTCTGCAGCTCTTTCAGTACAAGCAGAGCCCGGCTGATCATGGCTTTTGTAGGGCCCACTGCTCTTTCAGTACGAGCAGACCCCGGCTGACCATGGCTTTTGTAGGGTCTGCTGCTCTTTCAGCACAAGCAGACCCCGGCTGACCATGGCTTTTGTAGGGTCTGTTGCTCTTTCAGTACAAGCAGACCCCGGATGACCAAGGCTGTTGTAGGGGTTTGCGGCTCTTCCAGTACAAGCAGACCCCGGCTGACCATGGCTTTTGTAGGGTCCGCTGCTCTTTCAGTACGAGCAGACCCCGGCTGACCATGGCTGTTGTAGGGTCTGCAGCTCTTTCAGTACAAGCAGACCCCGGCTGACCATGGCTGTTGTAGGGTCTGCAGCTCTTTCAGTACAAGCAGACCCCGGCTGACCATGGCTTTTGTAGGGTCCGCTGCTCTTCCAGTACAAGCAGACCCCGGCTGACCATGGCTTTTGTAGGGTCTGCTGCTCTTTCAGTACAAGCAGACCCCGGCTGACCATGGCTTTTGTAGGGTCTGCTGCTCTTTCAGTACAAGGAGACCCCGGCTGACCATGGCTTTTGTAGGGTCTGCTGCTCTTCCAGTACGACAGACCCCGGCTGACCATGGCTTTTGTAGGGTCCGCTGCTGTTTCAGTACAAGCAGACCCCGGCTGACCATGGCTTTTGTAGGGTCTGCTGCTCTTTCAGCACAAGCAGACCCCGGCTGACCATGGCTGTTGTAGGGTCTGCTGCTCTTTCAGTACAAGGAGACCCCGGCTGACCATGGCTTTTGTAGGGTCTCCTGCTCTTCCAGTACGACAGACCCCGGATGACCATGGCTGTTGTAGGGTCTGCGGCTCTTCCAGTACAAGCAGACCCTGGCTGACCATGGCTTTTGTAGGGTCCACTGCTCTTCTAGTACAAGCAGACCCCGGCTGACCATGGCTTTTGTAGGGTCCGCTGCTCTTTCAGTACAAGCAGACCCCGGCTGACCATGGCTTTTGTGGGGTCTGCTGCTCTTCCAGTACGAGCAGACCCCGGCTGACCATGGCTTTTGTAGGGTCTGCTGCTCTTTCAGTACAAGCAGACCCCGGCTGACCATGGCTTTTGTAGGGTCTGCTGCTCTTTCAGTACAAGCAAACCCCGGCTGATCATGGCTTTTGTAGGGTCCGCTGCACTTTCAGTACAAGCAGACCCCGGCTGACCATGGCTTTTGTAGGGTCTGCTGCTCTTTCAGTACGAGCAGACCCCGGCTGACCATGGTTTTTGTAGGGTCTGCTGCTCTTTCAGTACAAGCAGACCCCGGCTGACCATAGCTTTTGTAGGGTACGCTGCTCTTTCAGTACAAGTAGACGCCGGCTGATCATGGCTTTTGTAGGGTCCACCGCTCTTTCAGTAGAAGCAGACCCCGGCTGACCATGGCTTTTGTAGTGTCCACCGCTCTTTCAGTACAAGCAGACTCCGGCTGACCATGGCTTTTGTAGGGTCTGCTGCTGTTTCAGTACAAGCAGACCCCGGCTGACCATGGCTTTTGTAGGGTCCGCTGCTCTTCCAGTACAAGCAGACCCCGGCTGACCATGGCTTTTGTAGGGTCTGCTGCTGTTTCAGTACAAGCAGACCCCGGCTGACCATGGCTGTTGTAGGGTCTGCTGCTCTTTCAGTACAAGCAGACCCCGGCTGATCATGGCTTTTGTAGGGTCCACTGCTCTTTTAGTACAAGCAGACCCCGGCTGACCATGGCTTTTGTAGGGTCTGCTGCTCTTTCAGTACAAGGAGACCCCGGCTGACCATGGCTTTTTTAGGGTCTGCTGCTCTTCCAGTACGACAGACCCCGGCTGACCATGGCTTTTGTAGGGTCTGCTGCTCTTTCAGTACAAGCAGACCCCGGCTGACCATGGCTTTTGTAGGGTCTGCTGCTCTTTCAGTACAAGCAGACCCCGGCTGACCATGGCTTTTGTAGGGTCAGCTGCTCTTCCAGTACGACAGACCCCGGCTGACCATGGCTTTTGTAGGGTCTGCTGCTCTTTCAGTACAAGCAGACCCCTACTGACCATGGCTTTTGTAGGGTCCACTGCTCTTTCAGTACAAGCAGACCCCGGCAGACCATGGCTTTTGAAGGGTCTGCTGCTCTTCCAGTACGACAGACCCCGGCTGACCATGGCTTTTGTAGGGTCTGCTGCTCTTTCAGTACAAGCAGACCCCGGCTGACCATGGCTTTTGTAGGGTCCGCTGCTCTTTCAGTACAAGCAGACCCCGGCTGACCATGGCTGTTGTAGGGTCTGCAGCTCTTTCAGTACAAGCAGAGCCCGGCTGATCATGGCTTTTGTAGGGTCTGCTGCTCTTTCAGTACGAGCAGACCCCGGCTGACCATGGCTTTTGTAGGGTCTGCTGCTCTTTCTGTACAAGCAGACCCCGGCTGATCATGGCTTTTGTAGGGTCTGCTGCTCTTTCAGTACAAGCAGACCCCGGCTGACCATGGCTTTTGTAGGGTCTGCTGCTCTTTCAGTACAAGCAGACCCCGGCTGACCATGGCTGTTGTAGGGTCTGCAGCTCTTTCAGTACAAGCAGAGCCCGCCTGATCATGGCTTTCGTAGGGTCTGCTGCTCTTTCAGTACGAGCAGACCCCGGCTGACCATGGCTTTTGTAGGGTCTGCTGCTCTTTCAGTACAAGCAGACCCCGGCTGATCATGGCTTTTGTAGGGTCTGCTGCTCTTTCAGTACAAGCAGACCCCGGCTGACCATGGCTGTTGTAGGGTCTGCTGCTCTTTCGGCTTGGCTTTGATTGATTTTAATTCCACAGGTGTTTAGACTCTGCCACAGGCACTTTATTGAACTTTCCCATGTTTAGCTGCTGTCTTACATCAGGGCTCTGTCCCCAAACGCCTGGAGGGTGCTCCCCTTAACTTCTGTCCCTGAATGATTTCCAGGCCCTGTTGCCATTGGAACCCCCCTCTAATAAAAACACGATTTTCCCTTTCTGTTTTTATATTAGATTTGGACATTAAAGACATAAGAGCTGCTAAATATATAAGTTTGCTGCACGGAACTTAATAAGTCATATTTTGTCCTCTCGTTTTTCCTGTTTTAATATTGTTGTTTTTAGGTCTCGCCTGACCAGTATGTCTCGCCTGACCCAGCGCATGCGCTGGTCTGGTGAGACTTATTGAGAGGGCTCCAAAAAGTGCTACCAGGCCAGCCTGGAGCTACAGTGCATGTGCGCGGGCGCGCTCGCCTCTTTTACCGTGATTACTTTCACTTTCGCGGCCGCACGGCCGCTTTGGTGTTTGATCGCACACTTTTGCGGCCACACGGCCGCTTAGCATAGCCAATAGGTCTCGCTTTTGGGACCTTATAAGTGTTTAGTTATGCAACTGTTGCATGGCTAAACACTTATAAGGTCCCAAAGGCGAGACCTATTGGCTATGCCAATGCTTGTTTTATATTGTGATGGGTTTGAATAACTGGAAACAATAAAATGCATTTATCTATCTGAAAACAGTAGAGTGCCAGGCATTTGAAAACAGCAGAGAGAGTATGAACATTGACAGCAGGAGGGAGAGATGTGAAATCAGCAGAGAGAGGGGGACATTGAGAATAGGAGAGAGAGGGAGATATGAGAGTGGCAGAGAGAGACGGTGCACTTTCAGCAGGAGAGAGAGATGTTAAATCATCAGAGAGTCGGTGCACTGACCTCAGGAGAGAGGGAGATGTGAGAGCAGCACTGAGAGCAGGAGAAAGAGACAAGACACTGACAGCAGGAGAGAGAGGGAGAAGTTAAATCAGCAGAGAGAGGGGGGCACTGACAGCAGGAGAGAGAGGGAGCTGTGAGAGCGGCAGAGAGAGCCAGGGCACTGACAGAAGGAGAAAGAGACAAGACACTGACAGCAGGAGAGGGAGGGTGATCTGATAGCAGCAGAAAGAGGCGTTGCACTGACAGCAGGAGAGAGAGATGTGATATCAGCAGAGAGAGGGGGGCACTGACAGCAGGAGAGAGGGAGATGTGAGAGCAGCAGAGAGAGACGGTGCACTGACTGCAGGAGAGAGAGAGAGATGTGAAATCAGCAGAGACAGGCAGTGCACTGACAGCCAGAGAGAGAGGGCGATGTTAAATCAGCACAGAGAGAGCCGGTGCACTGACAGCAGGGGAGAGGGAGATGTGAAATCAGCAAAGATGCCCAGTGCAGTGACAGCAGGAGAGAGGGAGAGATGTGAAATCAGCAGAGAGAAAGGGGTTGCACTGACAGCAGGAGAGAGAGAGAGAGAGATGTGAAATCAGTAGAGAGAGCCGGGGCACTGACAGGATGAGAGCCAGGGCACAGATAGCAGGAGAAAGAGCCAGGGCACTGACAGCAGGAGAGAGAGATGTGAAATCAGCAGAGAAAGATGGTGCACTGACAGCAGTAGAGCGAGAGATGTGAAATCAGCAGAGAAAGGCGGTAAACTGACAGCACTAGAGAGAGAGATGTGAAATCAGCAGAGAGAGGTGGTGCACTGACAGCAGGAGAGTGAGGGCAGTAGAGAGAGCTGGTGAACTGACAGCAGGAGAGAGATGTGAAATCAGCGGAGAGAGATGTTGCACCAACAGCAGGAGAGAGGGAGTTGTGAAATCAGCAGAGAGAGCCGGTGCACTGACAGCAGGAGAGTGAGGGAGATGTGAGAGCAGCAGAGAGAGCCGGTGCACTGACAGCAGGAGAGTGAGGGAGATGTGAGAGCAGCAGAGAGAGATGGTGCACTGACAGCAGAAGAGAGAGATGTGCAATCAGCAGAGAGAGGGGTGCACTGACAGCCAGATAGAGAGGGAGATGTGGAATCAGCAGAGAGAGGCGTGCACTGACAGCAGGAGAGCAAGGGAGATGTGAGAGCAGCAGAGAGAGGCGGTGCACTAACAGCAGGAGAGAGAGATGTGATATCAGCAGAGAGAGGGGGGCACTGACAGCAGGAGAGAGGGAGATGTGAGAGCAGCAGAGAGAGACGGTGCACTGACTGCAGGAAAGAGAGAAAGATGTGAAATCAGCAGAGACAGGCAGTGCACTGACAGCCAGAGAGAGAGGGCGATGTTAAATCAGCACAGAGAGAGCCGGTGCACTGACAGCAGGGGAGAGGGAGATGTGAAATCAGCAAAGATGCCCAGTGCAGTGACAGCAGGAGAGAGGGAGAGATGTGAAATCAGCAGAGAGAAAGGGGTTGCACTGACAGCAGGAGAGAGAGAGAGAGAGATGTGAAATCAGTAGAGAGAGCTGGGGCACTGACAGGATGAGAGCCAGGGCACAGATAGCAGGAGAAAGAGCCAGGGCACTGACAGCAGGAGAGAGAGATGTGAAATCAGCAGAGAAAGATGGTGCACTGACAGCAGTAGAGCGAGAGATGTGAAATCAGCAGAGAAAGGCGGTAAACTGACAGCACTAGAGAGAGAGATGTGAAATCAGCAGAGAGAGGTGGTGCACTGACAGCAGGAGAGTGAGGGCAGTAGAGAGAGCTGGTGAACTGACAGCAGGAGAGAGATGTGAAATCAGCAGAGAGAGATGTTGCACCAACAGCAGGAGAGAGGGAGTTGTGAAATCAGCAGAGAGAGCTGGTGCACTGACAGGAGGAGAGTGAGGGAGATGTGAGAGCAGCAGAGAGAGCCGGTGCACTGACAGCAGGAGAGTGAGGGAGATGTGAGAGCAGCAGAGAGAGATGGTGCACTGACAGCAGAAGAGAGAGATGTGCAATCAGCAGAGAGAGGGGTGCACTGACAGCCAGATAGAGAGGGAGATGTGAGAGCGGCAGAGAGAGGCGTGCACTGACAGCAGGAGAGCAAGGGAGATGTGAGAGCAGCAGAGAGAGGCGGTGCACTAACAGCAGGAAAGAGGGAGTTGTGAAATCATCAGAGAGAGGGGGGCACTGACTGCAGGAGAGAGAGAGGGAGATGTGAAATCATCAGAGAGAGGGGGGCACTGACTGCAGGAGGGAGAGAGGGAGATGTGAAATCATCAGAGAGAGGGGGGCACTGACTGCAGGAGGGAGAGATGTGAAATCAGAGAGTTCCACCGGACCTCGAGCTGAGCCAGGCTTCAGGCTCGAGACGGGCTCGAGCTTTCACTGGCTCGCCCACCCCTAGCTACAGACGGAGGAGAGGAGGCGTAACAAAGAGGAGAAAGGAGGGAGGGCAGAGGAAGAATTGAGGTGAAGAAAGGATGGAGAAAGTGCAAGAAAGAAGAGCATTGCGAGAAAGGATGGGGGTGAAATTGCGGGGAGGGGCGGGTATGAACTTAGGTTGGAGGGGGAAGGTGTCGGGATGGAGAAAGAGATAGAGATGTGGGAAGACGGCATGGAGTGAGGGAAGAAAGGCCAGAGAGGAAACCACGAAGTGAGGGTGGAAAGGATGGAGAGAGGAAGAGAAGGCGGCGGTGGAGATTGGTGGAGAGAGGACGCGCAGGTTCGTAAGGAGGTGGCGGAAGTAGAGAGAAAATGACAATATTGGGGTGGAGGGTTGGACGGGAGTGGGATGGCGTGGGGAGAGAGGGGGTGGGGGTGATGGAGATGGTGACTGGACGGAGGGAGGGAGGGGGTAGAAGGCGGAGGTGTGCGAGGGGCAGACTGGAGATGGGGGGCCATACATGTAAGGGTTGAGAGAGGAAAGGGCGGTGAGAGGGGAGAGCGACTGAGCCGGAGGTGAGTGGAGAAGACGGAAAGAGAGAGAGATGGAAGGATGAAGGTCTGGGAGAAAGGCGAAGAGAGAGGAAAAGGGGGGTATGGGGTGATGGAGGAAGAGGAGAAGTGTAGGGGGTGTCAAAGTACGGGAGGAAGAACCAGCGATGGGTGGGGAGCAGGGAGTGATTCAAGGAATAAGCAAACAGCAGGGCTCAAGTCCTATAAAAAGAAGTGGGG
This sequence comes from Triturus cristatus, assembly GCF_964204655.1. NCBI lineage: Eukaryota > Metazoa > Chordata > Amphibia > Caudata > Salamandridae > Triturus > Triturus cristatus. Next base: position 894,026,491 of record NC_140586.1, read on the forward strand.
GACTGACAATATGCAAATGACCTCATGACGTCACGTGCTGAACGTGTCCCGGTGTCTGAAAATTACACCGGGGCACGTTCAGCTTATTTCTGTGGGGCCCAGCTTCTTGGCAGGGGGGACGGCGTCCAACCTGTGAAAAGAGTGGGGGGACGCCGTGTACCTGCGTGTACCTCCGACTCGAGCCCTGGGAAACAGGTGGGGGGAGCACTGCAGGGTGGTTAGAGGGGCCTGAACAAGGGTGAGGGGAGGGGGTGCAGAAGTCAATGAAAGTTTGGGGTGGGGGAGAGATGAGGATCTCCACAGGTTCTCTCTCTGTGACTGAAGGAGAAGCCGGGGGGTGCGGGGGGCGTGGCTTGGAGAGAGCTCTGGAGCTTTATAAACTGGGGGGGAGAGGCTTTGTGTTTACTCCCCTCCCACAGCACCCCAAAGCAGACCCGAGCTGGAGAGAGGGCGGCACAGATCCCTGCCCGGTGAGGGCAGGGGCTGTATCCGCACACAAGAGGAGATGCCCTCGGAGGGCAGGGAGAGATGTGTCCCTGCAGAAGGGGAGATGATCCGGGAGAGCTGGATGAGAGTCGTCTGCACAGAAAACCGAATTTCCAGCGTGGACTTGGCTCCTCTCCTTCCTGAGGTCAGTGGATTCATGGAGCGCCTTGAAGCCTGCACCCAGCTCCGGGAAGAGTCCATGTTACCAGCATTCGTCCTTGCGCAGTTGTGCCAAGATCAGATCAGATTCGTGCACCGGCTGCCTGATGCCCGTTGATGCCCTCTTCCACTCCCACGGAGCACCTCCCTCTGCACTTGTTGCACCAGCCTCCCACGTTTAGCGCTCAGCTAGCTGCTCTCAACCCGCTGAGCTACCAGCCCACCGTCCCAGCGCCCACCGTGGCTGCGCCAGAAGCAGATGCGACCTGTCCCCGCTGCCTGATCGACCGTCTGGCACCAGCTGCCATACAGCGAAGACTGCCCCACAGTGCCAACGTTTGCCACCGGAGCACCTGTGAAAGAATCACATCAGAAATATTCAAACTGTCCCCAACTGCCCGCCTGGTGCCAGTCTCTGTACCATATGCCATCTGCGCCGTGGCATTACTTCCAATGTGACTGTCCAAGTGCCGACAGCTTTATGTGCCCACGTACCCTCGAGTGAGTTTATCTTCCACCCTCTAAACCCGGTGAAAGGTTCTGTGGGCGGTTCAGGTGTGCCAAGTATGCCAACTTAGCTCCCATTGCGCCCAGGCCCAGTGCCTCCTGCACCGTCCTGTGCCAGGCGTGTCTTAAGTTTCAGTATCCTACAGCAGGCCGACTTAGCTGCCAGTGTGCCCATGTGCTTCATCTGTGCCAGGGTCTTCTTGTGTTTCTGTACTTTGAAGTATGCCAGGTTGGCGCGCAGTCTGCCCGCTCCGGTGCCAGGGCTGACTTAAGCTTGAGTACCGGATATTACGTCTACGTGACTCCCTTTGTGTCTGCTACCCGTGCCCCGTGTGCTCTACCAGTGCCAGGATCGTGAGTCTGTGAGAGGCGCAAAGCGCCAACATGGCACGGAAGGGACCGCAGCGCCTCAGGGGTAGCGCCTCCAATCAGTGACAGTCTAGAGTTTGAAGACCTTGACACGCGCCATCGGAGCGCCGAAGTAGCCACAGAGGCTGACAGGCGCACCCTCGTTTCCAACCGGCACCCCACTGTAAAGAACCGAACACTGAAGTCACTCCCGTGCAGGGGTACAGGTACCAGACCCCCAAACTCGAGCAACCCTCAGGACGAAACACCCCATCGTAAAGGACCGGAGCCTGAACTCACCCCCGCGCAGGGGTACAGATACCAGACCCCCATACTCCAGCCACAGCGCGGGTCCAACCACCCCACTGTAAAAGACCGGACCCGGAGGGCACCCGCGCGCAGGGGCACAACTCGGGATTTCAGTGACTGGGCGAGGGAGATAAGAGTCGAATATTTTGCCGCCTGGCAACCAAGTGACCCCGGCGCGCCCCAGTGCCCTTCCGGTGCCCCCAGGCGCCCTCCCCTCACTCAGTGATAGTCATAAATGTAAACATTGGCACCGGACTGAATTTAGAGGCTCGGAGTATGGGCCATGGCAGCACCCACGTGACATAAAGGTTGTTGATTCTATGAACTGGTAAGGTGCCAGCATGGCACACGGGCCGCCACTCCGGACATCACCAGTGTCTCAGAGGCAGCTGTTTACTAGGTGACTGCTCTTAAACTGGTGGGTTCTCCCTGGAGGGGCTGGTAAGGAGGAAGCAGGGCCCCGGTGTGCCCAGTGCCAGCTCGTTGTCGCTCCTTTCGTCCACTGGGGTGTTGGGGTCCTGCCCACCGAATACCACCGCGGGCACCCATGGAAGGGTGGGACTCAGCAGCCGAGAACTACAGCTGGACGGAGGGGCCATGGCTGAACGGGTCTGGGGTGGGCAATCGGACGGACGATGGGGCGCCCCCCTTCCTGACCGACGCCTGGCTGGTACCCCTCTTCTTTGCACTCATCATGCTGGTGGGACTCATCGGCAACTCCATGGTCATCTTCGTCATCTCCAAGCACCGGCAGATGAGGACAGCCACCAACTTCTACATAGGTGAGGAGCGGGAGGGAGGTACAGGGGTACAGGGGTACAGGGTACCGCGCGCGGCTGATGAGGACAGCCACAACTTCTAACTAGGTGAGGAGCGGGAGGGAGGTACAGGGGTACAGGGTACCGCGCGCGGCTGATGAGGACAGCCACAACTTCTTCATAGGTGAGGAGCGGGAGAGAGGTACGGGTGTACGGGGTACCGCGTGCGGCTGATGAGGGCAGTGACCAATTTCTACATAGGTGAGGAACGGTATGTACTGTCGGTACGGGGTACCGCTCGCGGCAGGGAGGAGAGGCACAACTTCTACATAGGCGAGCAGAGGTACGGGAGGTACGGGTGAACGGGGTTCCGCGCACGGCACTGTGGACAGGCACAACTTCTGCATAGGTGAGGAGCGGGGGGTACGGGGTACCGCGCGCGGCAGTGAGGACAGGCACAACTTCTACATAGGTGAGGAGCGGGGCGGGAGGTACGGGGATGTGGGGTATTGCGCACGGCACTGAGGACAGGCACACCTTCTAAGTAGGTGTGGAGCGGGAGGTACTGGGGGTACAGGGTACCGCGCGGGGCAGATGAGGACAGCCACCAACTTTTACAATAGGTGAGAAGAGGTACGGGAGGTACAGGGATACAGGGTACCACGCGCGGCTGATGAGGACAGGCACAACTTCTACATAGACAAGGAGAGTTACGGGAACCGCGCGCGCGGTAGTGTGGACAGCCTCCAACTTCTACATAGGGGAGGAGCGGACGGAAGGTACGGGGTACCATGCGTGGTGGATAAGGAGAGCCACCTACTTCTACATAGGTGAAGAGCGGTACAGGAGGTACTGAGGGCCCGGGGTACTACTAGTACAACACACGGCAGATAAGGACAGCCAGCACCTTCTACGCTGGAGAAAGGAGGTAGGGGGCGCACTGGGAGGGGCACAGGGTACCATGCACGACAGATGAGGACACTCACCAACTTCTACAGAGGCGAGAGGCGGGAGGGACTGGGAGTATGGGGGTACGGGGTACCGCGCGCGGCAGTGAGGACAGGCACAACTTCTATATAGGTGAGGAGAGGGCGGGAGGTACTGGGGGTACGGGGTACCGCGCACGGCACTGAGGACAGGCACAGCTTCTACATAGGTGAGGGGCGGACGGGAGGTACTGAGGGTCCGGGTGCCAGTATCACACACGGCAGATAAGGACAGCCAGCACCTTCTACGCTGGAGAAGGGGGGGGGGGGGGTAGGGGACGCAGTGGGAGGGGTACAGTGTACCAAGCACGACAGATGAGGACAGCCACCGACTTTTACGTAGACGATTAATGGTTGCGCTGTACTGTGGCAATAGGATGCTTGGCACGTAAATATCACCACAACCTTCTATGTGGGTACAGTGAGGACTATATATCCCAGGGTACCCCGAAGAGAACACGGGGACAGCCACCAGCACTACAGAGGGTACGGGAGGGGTACACGGGCACGGAGATGAGGGCCGATACAGACTTCTCTATAGGCGTAGAGTAGTACTGGGGGTACTGGGTACAGGAGGGGCCGAGCGAGGGCTGACCGCAGCTCTGCACAAGTGAGAAGTGGTGCGGGGGTACACGGAGGAGCAGTAGCGGAGGTACAAGTACCGGAGCAGTACCGGAGGCACCAAGTACCAGCCGACGAGGCTGACAGCAGCTCTGTACAGGGGAGAAGTGGTATGGGGGTACAGAAAGGAGAAGTACCGGGGTACAGGGGGTGCTAGAGGCACCCTGTACCAGCCGGCGAGGGCTGACTGCAGCTCTGCACATGTTAGAAGTGGGTTGGGGGCATAGCGAGAAGTGATGGGGTGTACTCTTGAGGTGTGCTCTGGAGAGACGGGGTGCGCTTTGGAGTGATGGCGTGCACTAGGGAGAGATGGGGTGCACTCTGGAGAATCGGGTGTGCTCCGAAGAGATGAGGTGCACCCTGGAGAGATGGGGTGCGCTCTGGAGAGATGGGGTACACTCTGGAGAGATCCGGTGCACTGCACTCTGGAGAGATCGGGTGCACTCTGGAGAGATGAGGTATACTCTGGAGAGATTGGGTGCCCTCTGGAGAGATTGGGTGCGCTCTGGAGAGATTGGGTGTACTCTGGAGAGACGGGGTGCGTTTTGGGGAGACGGGTGCGCTTTGGAGGGATGGGGATTACTAGGGAGATATGATGTGCACTCTGGAGAGATTGGGTGTGCTCTGGAGTGACGGGGTACGCTTTGGAGAGATGGAGTGCGCTCTGGAGAGATGAGGTGCACACTGGAGAGATGATGTGCACTCTGGAGAGATCGGGTGAGCTATGGAGGGATGAGATGCACTCTGGAGAGATCGGGTGTGCTCTGGATCGGGTGCGCTCTGGAGAGATGAGGTGCACACTGGAGAGATGAGGTGCACTCTGGAGAGATCAGGTGAGCTATGGAGGGATGAGATGCACTCTGGAGTGATCGGGTGAGCTATGGAGAGATGAGGTGCACTCTGGTGGAGAGATCGGGTGAGCTCAGCTATGGAGAGATGAGGTGCACTCTGGAGAGATCGGGTGAGCTCTGGAGGGATGAGATGCACTCTGGAGAGATCGGGTGAGCTCTGGAGAGATAGATGCGCTCTGGAGAGATCGGGTGAGCTCTGTAGGGATGAGATGCACTCTGGAGAGATCGGAATAGCTCTGGAGAGATGATGTGTACTCTTGCGATATCGGGTGAGCTCTGGAGAGATAGATGCGCTCTGGAGAGATCGGGTGAGCTCTGGAGGGATGAGATGCACTCTGGAGAGATCGGAAGAGCTCTGGAGAGATGATGTGCACTCTTGCGAGATCGGGTGTGCTCTGGATCGGGTGCGCGCTGGAGAGATGAGGAGCACTCTGGAGAGATCGGTGAGCTCTGGAGATATGAGGTGCACTCTGGAGAGATCGGGTGAGCTCTGGAGAGATGAGATGCACTCTGGAGAGATCGGAAGAGCTCTGGAGAGATGATGTGCACTCTTGAGAGATCGGGTGTGCTCTGGATCGGGTGCGCGCTGGAGAGATGAGGAGCACTCTGGAGAGATCGGGAGCGCTCTGGAGAGATCGGGAGCGCTCTGGAGAGAATGAAACACAGTCCAAACTTGCCTTTAAATCAAAATAACATACAGCAGAACAAAAGTCCAGACACACTTGTCTTTTCAAATGAGAAATGACCAGGGCTCTCGCAGAAAAATGATCAGGTGGAGCACAGAGCTAAAAGTACACAAACATGAACGCAGTAAATATATATATGTGTATTCTATCAATAAAAGCAAATATAGCTTAATACCATGCCAGAGACGTGTTACTCTCCGCGTAAATGTATCTAGTGATCTGGCGGCAGGATCTTCTCCTCAGTGATGGGCTGGGCATTCTTGCAAGTACAAAAGTGAGATTGCTCCTTTAGGAAATGTGCAAATGTCCAACTCTGGGCCTTCTTGCTTGAGGGTCTCTTTGAGCCACAAAAATGTACAAACATATTCAACGCCACAGGAAGCTTCAAAGCACTTTAAAATAACATCCATACCCGAGCATAACATTTTAGTACATTCTTGTTTTCTTGTATATACGTGGTAATGAACATTGCGCTACATTGGGGTGTATGAACATGATACAGGCAGGATTTAAGTTTTCATGAAGGGGCCCTTTCCTTTTCCTTCCTTCTCCTATTTTTCTGCCCTTCTTTTTGCTGGCGTTAGGACTCTGGGCACTTTACTACTGCTAACCAGTGCTAAAGTGCATGTGCTCTCCACCTAAACATGGTATGATTGGTTAACACCTGTTTGGCATATTTGGTTTACATGCAAGTCAATTGACAAAAGATATAGCAATATGCCCAGGGTCTGTAAATTAAATGCTGGTCGTGGGCCTGCAGCACTGGTTGTGCCACTCACATAAGTAGTCTTTCAAACCTTTCTCAGGCCTCTGCCACACATAGGTCACCCCTAAGGTAGGACCTAGGTAGCACAATGGGCATGATGGTTTGTAAGTAAAAGATAGGACATGTGCCTTTATGTGTGGCATGTCCTGGTAGTGACAAACAGCCTATTTAGTTTTTCACTGCTGTGATGCCTACTCCTCTCATAGGCTAGCATTGGGAATTCCCTGATATACTTTTAAGTGATAATTCCTGACCAGAAAGGAGTGGTATTGCCATGTTTGGTATGTTTAGAATAGTGGTGATAAAACCTACTTACTGGTGAAGTTGGATTTTACTTTACTATTTTAGAAATGCCACTTTTAGAAAGTGGGCATTTCTATGTGCTTATGACTCTATGTGCTTTGCAGCCTGTCTCCAATACACGTCTGGGTTGGGTGACAACTACACTCTGTGCATACTTTCTATACAGCCACCACACAGGAAGGACTTGGTGTGACTTGGTGTGACAGGGATTCATCTGCATTCATCTGCATACTGATAGTCTTCCTGGGCTGAGAGAGTTGGTTTGCACTTAACATTTGTATACGTTGTGCCCTGCCCTAACACAAAGGGCTGATTTACTGCCTACTGATTATCTGGAGCCAGGGCTGGCTTAAAAGGTATTGTTGCGACCTTCTAAAGGTTCTTTTCAAGTCACTCCTTCATCAAAGATATTTTTGAGTATAAGTACATGGGCTTTGAACTCCAGTTTTAAACACTGCATGGCACTTGTAACCAGAAGCTACTGGCTCTAAATTAGGCCAGGGCAAAAAATCCGTTCCGCTCACGGAAATTGCGATAATTTGACATTTTCGCGTTCCGCGGAGAGCGCGAATATGTCAAAATTTCCGCAATCCGCATTTTACCGGAAATTTTTTGCTTGCTCGCGCTGTAAAATAATACATACTCGCGTGCGCACGATCGCCTTACCTGAATCCCCGCATTCGCCGACAAGTTTTCCCGATCCGGTCGCGTTCTCCACGAGATGTTGGATTGTTGGTAGCCATTTGCGCTGTCTCGCAACAGTTCGCGTCCGCTGTAACATCATTCGTCGCGCGATCACGTCTTTCTTCGCGCGATCATGCACCGCGAGACAAGTGAAAACAAGATGGCCGCGGCCGCGAGCAACCGCATGGGTAAGTTGGCGAGCCGCGACCACGCAGAAAATACCGTGAACGGGCGGGAAAAGAACTTCCGCATGTTCGCGATATTTCCGCGTGTTTGCGGAGATTTTTAACATTTTTGCGATAATTTGCGAAAGTGAATTTCGCAAATTCCGCCCACCCCTACTCTACATTCTGCACTTTGCCAGAGGACTGCTGTGCTGCCAAGAGGAACTGCTATTTGGACTACTTGCTTTGCTGTCATGACCTGCTGCCTGCAAGGCTGCTGGAGGGACTGCCACTCTGCAACTGAACCTTTGTGTTGGCCTGCCTGCTTGCTGCTCTCTTTGTGCTCCAAGTGTTCTCCAAGGGCTTGCTGGCTTTCCTCCTGTTCCTGCAATCTCAGGGCCATAAAAGATTGCATTTAAGCCCCTCTGCCATAGGCTTCGGCCTTTTGGGAGTCCAGCAGCTGCGGGATAATTGAGGAGCTCGGGTCCACTACTCCTCATCTTATAATCTACACCAGCGCATGATGAGCGCTGGTCAGAGCACGTGTTGAGCACTCCTCATAACCAAAGATATCGCTGAGCACCCTGCATTCCACAAGGATGCCGTAGTGCTGAGGTGTGCCTTGTTGGTGCCGCCCCACCTATTGCCGTAGCAACAAGAGCACAGCTGAGGTGACGCAGCTGCAGGCCGACCAATTGGGGAGACAGATCACTGTGTGCCAACCCCGTAAGCTCTAAAGTGTAACGCGGGGAGCCTGCCGCATCAGGGCCCCTCTTCGCAGGTGGCGGACTGCCTAAACATCCATATGGACCAGCCAGCTTGGACCGCCGCCGCTTGGCTGCTGCAACCATTTCCCCATGTAGCTTCCTTGGAGAGACACGTTGTCCTCGTGACCAGGGGTGGATCAGGCTTCCGAGGTTCGTCCGCCCGGTCCTGCTCCCGGACCAGCGTGTGTGCCGATATTTCTTGATGAGGCAGATCTCCTGAGATTGGCCCAATCACTACGATGGGCCTCTGGGTGAGTGAGCCCTGGGCGAGTTGCACAGTCGTCCCGCACTACCTTCACAGGCGGCGCTGCTGTCTGTCACCAAGAGGACGGGACCCAGTGACCACAAAGGGCACCAGGTTCGCCAGTGTTTAGGGAGCAGTGTTCTGGCCCCAACCTAAGTAAGTTTGTTGCTTTGGGTGTACTTGTTGATTGTTGGCCCTATGGAGTGAAACCTCAACCGAGGCTCCAGAGCGTGGTGTGGAACCACTGCTAGGAACTTACCTGACTTAGGAAAACTTTGGATTACCATATTACAGGTTGTAGGCTTGCAGGTGCTCCTGTGCCCTACGTTTTGTACCTGATTACAATATAAGGTTCGGTAGGTTGCAGACACACTGTGCACTGTGGGTTTATTTTGAGATGCTGTGATTCATGTGCTTTTCCCTAGCTTAACTGGCATTAAATGCACTAATGATATGATGTATGTCGTTTTTGTCTTGCCTGGTTCGGGAAAATGAGTACTACCTGAGTAACTGCAATGCATGTACATTTATGATTCATGTCATTTTGGTCCGGTTTTTTACACAATATAATTTATATATTTTTATACAATCCTGTGTGGAGTCTCTTTTGTGGTGTATTCATTGTGTTTCTGTGTGAGTGTCTTGTACAATCTCTTTACACATTGCCTCTGATGATCAGCCTGCCTGTTCTGTGCCAAGCTACCAGAGGGTGAGAATAGGATATCTGGTTTGTAACTGACTTGCCCTGACTATAGTAGTGGGTTCTGCCTTGCTGAGTTGCACACCCTAGGCACCAGGAAACCCCATTTCTAAGAGGACCCTTAACGTTGGATTTAGGGGACTCAACCACTAACTTTAGATGAATGGGAATTGACTTTTAAAGGTGAAGGGGACACAACCCTTAAGTTTAGATGCAGGTGATCCTTAAATTTAGACGAAGGGGACCCTTCAATTTAAAGGAAAACATTCCTTACTTTTAGATGAAGGGGCCCCACACGTTTAGGTGAAGGGGCCCGGGCTTTATGTTTTGATGAATGGGACCCTTAAGTTTAGGTGAAGAAAAATCTTACATTTAGATGAATAGGACCCTTACGTTTAGATGAAGGGGGGCCTTAAGTTTAGATGAAGGGGGAGTTTAAGTTCATATTAGGCCCGGGAAGAATTTCAATTACACTGGAGTAAACTGAGTAATTTTGGTAATTCGGTGTTACTCATTGACGTGGAATTGCAGATAATAATGTGATTAGGCCTGCTTGCATAATTGAGAGTAATTTTGTGGGGAACAATCTTACCACCAGAGCACATATAGCAAGTGTGAGTGGCTTCTCGTGCTGCTGTTTGTGCTCTGTTGCATTTAGCGCTAGTTTCTGAGTGCAAAATGAATCCTTGTGTCCATTTTGGGCGCAAGGGAGCATTTTACGCAAAGAAATAGGAGCTAAGTGTTAAGTTTGGGGAAAACCCTGCCTAGGTACAAGTTTAGCGAGCACAAGCAGCTGGCTGCACACGCGATTAATGGTTTGATGCATTGAGCGCTATTTCTTACCACAAAATGCATCCACCTGTCCATTTTGGATGTGAGGGGGCATTTTTGTGCTAAGAAAATAGCGCTAAATCCAAAATTCCTCTACCTGCGTAATTCTGCATAATCTTGCAGAATCTTGGGGCAATTCCCCATGATTACACTACACAGAGCTGTGCAAGTTATTCCCACCCTCATCTTTAGCTGAAGGGAACCCATAAGTTTAAATGAAGGATAGTATTCTGTTTAGATGAAGGGGACTCACCCTTAAGTTTAGATGAGGGGGATCTTTACGTTTAGATGAAGACGATACTTAAGTTTAGATGACATGTGTATGAACACATTTTCCCATTGACACAGAATGGGTAAAACCCTTTGATACATCTGGCCCAGGGATCCTTAGCTTTAGATGAAGGCGACACTAAGATAAACCATTTGCACTCATATTTTGTTTATAAAACTTGAAATGGCATGGCCAGGGTGAGGTACTGAGGTGAGAAAAAGGTGCAATTGGGTTGAGTGTGAAGTTTAGAGGGAAGAAGAGACCATCTCTATTGTGAGTGTGAGGTACTTAGATAATGATAGTTTATGGTCAGTGTGACTGTGAGGTACTGAAGTAACAAAGGGGCATAAGTGAGATAAATATAAGGTACTGAGTAAGGAAATAGGTTTGTGTCTGACAGTGAAAGAGCAGTCCTGGGTGCACGGCCATTGCAAGTCCAAGATACTGACATGAGGCAAGTGCAAGGTCTGGGAGAAGGGAATGGAATGAGGTACGGAGGAAAAATAGTGGGAGTGAGTTTGAGGTTCATAGGCGAGGAGAGTATATGGTTGGGGTGAATCTAAATTACTTTGGTGAAGAAAATACAGATTCTGTGTGATTTGCGGACATTTCACCACAAGGCAAACACCAACACTCTTTTGACTCCAGTCTTTGCACCACATTGATTGCCATTTTTCAGGAATTCCCCTCCCTACCCTGCCTATGGGCATTACGCCCCCCCCACCCATCCGCAGCGCTGCTTACTCAAGTGCTCCAGTGCAGGAGTGGAAATGTCCATCAGTATAATGAATGCCACACAAAGTTGGCATACTGCCCTGTGTGTGGCGGGGGCAGAGTAGTTTGGGTGTGGGGTACAGACAGAGTCATACTCATAATAGTAAGATAATCTAAAATGTTCCATTAGAGGCATGTTCATGACATAATTGATGGGGTCAGGTCATGTGTATAGCTCAATGAATGACCAATGCAGTGTATTGCCTTCTTTGACGACACTACAGGATGTATGCCACACACTACAAGGGAATGGCCTGGGATTGACCCACACCTTGCACCTGTGGACCATGCAGCAACCTATTGATGCTTTTATTTCCTTGTAGATGATCTTGGTGTGTGTGTATATTCATTGATGAACAGTTGGTGTCAGTGCTTATTTTGGGTTCACTGATAGAATATTGATGACAAAAACATCAATGCTAAAAATATCGGAAATAAAATATAGAATGCAAAAATATCAACTCCCATACCTACACAGGTAAAAACAAAAATATTGATGTAAAAACCATAGATGTAAAAAATATCAATTTAAATATATATGAAATAAAATAATATATATTAAATATATTAAATATTCATATTCATTTTAACAAAATAAATTACATTTAATATATATTTTAACAAACTATAACAAATAAACTTAATTTAACAAATAAACACACAAACATAATCATTCATACATATCAATATATATTTTCTTTAAAATAATTAATACAAAATGATCTTTAATTTATTTTAAAACTTTAAAATTATATAAAAATAAAATATATATTTATCAATATTTAGGAATATAAAAAACATTCTTTAATAATGTAAAACATTAAACTATTAAAAAAATATTTAAACTTAAATTTCCCAATACAATCAGTGCAACAATAGGAAAAGGGTTGGATAGAAAAATAATTTAATTTACTATTCCAACTCCAGTGAATGCAACAGTAGGGAAAATGGTGGATAGCGGAGGAGTAAAAACTACTATTCCCACTCCAAAGAGTGCAAAAGTAGGGAAAGTGTTAGATAGCGGAGAGGTAATGACTATTTCCACTCCAAACAGCGCAACAGTAGGGAAAGTGTTGGATAGGCGCGGGGTAAAAATTACTATTCCCACTCCAGTGAGAGCAACAGTAGGAAAAGTGTTGGATAGCGGAGGGGAAAAAATTATTATTCCCACTCCAGTGAGTGCAACAGTAGGGAAAGTGTTGGAAAGCGGAGGGGTAAAAATGACTATTCCCACTCCAGTGAGTGCAACAGTAGAGAAAGTGTTGGATAGCGGAGGCGTAGAAATTACTATTCCAACTCCAGTGAGCGCAACAGTAGGGAAAGTGTTGGATAGCAGAGGGGTACACATTACTATTCCCACTCCAATAAGTGCAACAGTAGAGAAAATGTTGGACAGCGGAGGGGTAAAAATTACTATTCCCCACTTCACTGAATGCAACAGTACAATACCTGTTGGGTATCAGAGGGGTAACAAATTTTATTACCACGCCAGTAAATGCAACAGTAGGTAAAGTGTTGGATAGCGGAGGGGAACAATGTACCACTCCCACTCCAGTGAGTGCAACAGTAGGGAAAGTGTTGGCTAACGGAGGGGTAAAAATTACTACTCACATTCCAGTGAGTGCAACAGTAGGGAAAGTGTTGGATAGCGGAAGTGTAAAAAATCACTATTCCAACTCCAGTGAATGCAACAGTAGGAAAAGTGTTGGATAGCGGAGGCGTAGAAATTACTATTCCAACTCCAGTGAGCGCAACAGTAGGGAAAGTGTTGGATATCAGAGGGGTACACATTACTATTCCCACTCCAGTAAGTGAAACAGTAGGGAAAATGTTGGACAGCGGAGGGGTAAAAATTACTATTCCCCACTTCACTGAATGCAACAGTACAATACCTGTTGGGTATCAGAGGGGTAACAAATTTTATTACCACGCCAGTAAATGCAACAGTAGGTAAAGTGTTGGATAGCGGAGGGGAACCATGTACCACTCCCACTCCAGTGAGTGCAACAGTAGGGAAAGTGTTGGCTAACGGAGGGGTAAAAATTACTACTCACATTCCAGTGAGTGCAACAGTAGGGAAAGTGTTGGATAGCGGAAGTGTAAAAAATCACTATTCCAACTCCAGTGAATGCAACAGTAGGAAAAGTGTTGGATAGTGGAGGGGTAGAAATTACTATTCCCACTCCAATCAGTGCAACAGTAGGGAAAGTGATGGATAGTGGAGGGGTAAAAATTACTATTTCCACTCCAGTGAGTGCAACAGTAGAGACAGTGTTGGATAGCGAAGAGACAAAAATTGCTATTCACACTCAAACAGTTAAAACAAAAATAAAAAACATTGAAAATTATAAAAAATCATAAACATAAACAATATTTAGAAATGAAAAATGAAATACATGAAATACATAAAATTTAAAAAATATTATTTTGTTAATTACATATAAAAACCTACAAATAATATATAGTATAAACTAATATATACATTTAAGAACTAAAATTCTTTTAAACTAGAAAATATTTACAAATAAATTAATTAATTGATACATAAATGTATTTATTATATTTCCCACCGTGTAACACCACACCAATAACAAAACAGTTCAACATTTTTTATCACATTTTCCCTCAAAATTAACATGATTAATAATCAATTTAAAAAATATTATTAGTAAAAAAAGAATAAACATTCTACACACCAATATTCTAACACTATGATATCCACAACACACACCTAAATTAAACACTAAAATATTAAAACATAATTAAAACATTTTTATAAATTAAAAAATAATATTACTATTCACAAATAATAATAAAGTAATTAAAATTTATTTTATTACCCACACCTTATCCCATTAAAAGTAAAAAGAACAGAAAAAAATAAACAATTACACAAAATACCTATCAAATAATTAACGTTAACTACCAACTATATAATATTTAATTAAATACAAATTACTTCTCATCCTTTACTCCTATAATCACCAAAACACACACCTACAATTAATTACACAATTACCAATTAATTATTTAAAATTAATTAACATCCAATTATTAATTCATCAATTAAAAATAAATTACTTCCTACACTTACCTATAAACACCACAACACACCTAAAATTAATTACACAATTACCATAATTAATTACCAATGAATTAATTAAATGTAATTAACAGCCTATTATTAATTCATCAATTAAAAATAAATTACTTCCCACCCTTAATACCTATAAACACCACAACACACACCTAAACTTAATTACACAATTATCATACTGAATTACCAATTGATTAATGTAAATTAATTAACAACAAATTATTAATTAATTAATAATAAATTACTTTTGACATTTAACACTATAACATCTCAACTAAACAAATATTAATAAATAAACAAGCATTTGCAATGCAATCGTCTTTGGGACCTTATATGTATTTAGCTATGCAGCACATTAGCCTGGGTGCTGAAACATCTACTGTTGTTTAACATGGAGGGAAAGTAAGTACCAAACTGCGTGACACACCTGGTATTATTTTTGTTTTTTAAAACATAAATAAAAGGCATTGTCAATTACAATGCCAATATCTTAAACTCACATAAATGCGAGACCTATTGCATTGCAAATGCTTGTTAAAACCGCATCACCGGCAAGACCCGGCCCACTTAAAGCGCTGTATACATGCCAACATGTATTGTGTAATGTAACTGTTAGCATGCACGGTGATAAAGTGACGTGATCAGTCAAGCCCCCTTTCGTACCACTTGTAAAAATCAGCATTTGTGAAAGTATGTGTTTGCGCCACCAAGCCAGGCTATTGGCTTTGTCAAGTGCTCCCTTTTATTAGCAAGTGCCCCAGTTATACACATTATCTCCATTATATGAGTATTTATCCAAATTCAAGAGGTTTCAGGTTGCTGATATTTTCATCATTGGTTAATTAATGTAACTTATTTGTTGGTATACCTGGTATCTTTTGGATTCTAATGGGGTAAATACTTCACTAATAATGGATTTTTATGGTTATCAAATAGTTTTAGAACATGGTTGTGTCGTTTTCAAGCAGTTGTCAATTTTCAGAGGCCACTAAAGTGAAGCAGAGTCGTCTGGGGCGCCAATGTTGCTGAGGCAAGACAGAGAGCAAGGGTAAAAGTGGACATATAGCACAGTTGCGGTAGTATATGAGGGATGTGCAAGGGGAGGAGGGGTCACTGTTAGGCTAATGGAGCAAGACTTCGAAGAGTAGCAATTGGGTCAGTGGGAGATGGCACAGGATGCATAGCATCAGGTCTACAAAAAAAATGCATAGTGCTAAAAGACAAGACTCTGGTGTACGAACGGGGCAGATGAGACTACACACTGGGGTCGCAACCAAACAGAAGCTCCAGAAGAGGAGATAGTGCATGTATCAGCTAACATAATCAAGATTAACCAGACCCCACCCAATGAATAGGCACTTCTGTGGCAAACTCTTCGAAATATGAAGTTATGCAATTTTGCCCTGGCCGAGCTTTTAACACTTCTTATATTTTAAAGGTAAATATGCACGAAGAAAAAAGTTTTCAATAATTTTACAAGTACCCAACAAGTAACATAAAAAATCTAAAATGTAGTACGGTTAAACTACAGAGCAAAACGCGTAGAAAATATACTGGGGAAGTAGTAGAATCTCTTGATTGGTCCCTGCGCAGGATACATCATTATTGAGAAGCTCTCACTCTACATCCCGTTCTGTTTCACTCTGTTAGCCGCCATGCCGTGTCTCTGTGGAGTTCCAATTCCCCCAAAGCAGAGCATGATGGGGGCATGTCCACTGATACGTAATCAAGATTAACCAGACCCCGCACCGTGAAAAGACACTCCTGTGGCAAACTCTTTGAAATGTACAGTTACGAAATTTCCGAGGGTGAGCTTTTAGCGCATCATATATTTAAAAGGCAACTATGTCATAGGAAAAAAGTATTCAATAACGTGACAAGTACTTTGGAATTGGAGTGCATGTTGGAGGAGCCGCGAGGGACAGACTGAGGGGGTGAGTTTGCCGCTGAGAATGCCTTCCCCGGATAACCAGACAGAGCTTGGTGGATGGAGGAGTCGCTATGCGCACGCGAAGAAAGAGCAGGAACGGGAGTGCGGGTGGGAGGGGCTGAGAAGGACGGATTGGGGGGGTGAAGGAGGGGAACAAAATAGTGCCTGAAGTAAAGAGGTCAGTAGCCATGTCAGGATACAAATGACGACATGGTCGTCATAAGGCGGGACTAACAAGCATAAAACCTATGGGAAGGCTGCAGTGAGGAAACAAACCAATAAGAAATATGGGCAAAGAGTGGGCGGAGCTTCCACGAAGCTTCCCCACTAAAGTGTATACTGCATGCCTCGCAAAGCCAGAAGCACATGCGCTTCGACGCTAGCCGAGGTCTAAAAATAATTTGTACATTTAATATAATTAAATTACTTCCCTCCCTTATCCCACTTCCTGCTTGTTAGATACATGTGGCCCTAATCCGCCAGGCTGCACCACATTCACTGATTCACACAATCACTGCATCCTTTAGAAGCCGAATACTTCACTATAATAACAGTTCGGATGCTACTGCCGAGATCAAGGCAGCAAAGACCACTGATGCACGCCTATGTTTAAAGTGCTGACATCAAATTCCACCTAAACACAGCATCTCCGATAAGAGCTCACTGAAGCATGTAGTTCGGCGCATTACTGCTGAATTTGGAAACAGGCCTTGCAGGACTCTCCCTATCTGTGCCTTTGTTTACTTAGCACTTGCTCTCTCTATCTCTCTAAAGGGTGCCTTTTTTTCCAGACAGCTGGTAAATAAAGATAAATCAGAAATATAAAACATGGAATAAAACGTTATGGGCAAAAACTGACAACCTCACACACCCATGACAAACTTGCCTTCAGAAAATGAGTAAATGAAATTAGAAAACGTAAGTCTTTCCTCCTACCTATTTATAACACTTGCTCACTCTAAAATGATTTCTTTGCTGATATTTACTAGGCCGCGCATCTGTATATAAATATTTGACAACTTTAGGAAACTAAATTTGAGCGACATGTTTCTCACAGGCTGCAATTCCCATTTACATTCACAAAATTAAACCAAAAACACCAAGAGGTTTCATAACAACCAAACACTGCAGATGAAAAGTTATTTCCTTTCCTGGTTAGAATACAAAGGAGGCAGAGACGGGGGAAATGAAAACAACTTTCACAATGACGTAAATCAGGGGCTGTATTTGGTAGAACCCAGCGCCTGTTTTCTGTGCCTGCAGAGGATTCATTTAAGACGATATTTCTGAATTAGGCACTGATTTTCAGACATTTCAGCTCAGAAACAGTGAGCAGGGCTTGCCTCTCTCTGAGAGCCCTACAACAATGCATTAAACTAAACAAAGAGATGTGAGGTTAAATTAATTCACTTTACACATGCACATGAGATGCAAAGCTGGGCGTTAGGAATCCTGATGCTAAAGCAAGGTTTCACGCGTTAGCGTGGCCTTGCTAATTAGGCGATAAAAATATCGTCGCTTTTCGGCTGAAAACGGCCGCAAAAGCGGCAATAATGTTTTATCGCCAGCTTGTAAATAAGCCCCATAGAGTGGAGAAGAGTGGAGCAGGGTGGAGTGGAGGGGAGTGTCATGCAGTGGGGTAGAGTAGCATTGAGTTGAGTGGAGTGTTGTGGAGGGAGTAGAGTGGAGTGGAGCAGAGTGGAAATGTGGAGAGTGGAGGGGCAAAGAGTGGAGTAGAGTGTTGTACATTGGAGTGTAGTAAAGTGTAAGAGTGGAGTAATATATATTGTTGTGGAGTGTCGTAGAGTGTCGTAGCGCATTGTGACATAAAGTGGAGGAAAGTTGCATAGAGTGGTGTAGAGGGAGTTGCTTACAGTGGAGCCAGATTGCTGGAACGTGATCCGAGGTGCCTTTCTCAACCACCTCTGCAGAGGGACCTCCTGGCCCACTACTGGTTGGGGTATGAAGTCTCTTTGGCTACTGAGGGTCGTTGGGCGCCAAGAACCCCAATTGTTATGACAAGTAAGTCCCCCATAGCTAGATTGCTGAGAACTGGTCAGAGCCCCCCCCCCTTTTTTTTAACCACTCTGCACAAGGGCCTCCTGGCCCACTACTGGTTCAGGTATGAGGTCCTCTTAGCTGTTGAGGGTCAAGAACCCCTATTGTTGCGATGAGTAAGTTCCCCACAGCCGGATTGCTGAGACGTGATTGGAGGCCCTGCCCCCTTTCCCAATCTCTCTGCACAGGGGCCTCCTGGCCCACTACTGGTTGGGGGTTGAAGTCCCCTTGGCTACTGAGGGTCGTTGGGGGCAAAGGCCCCTTTTTTTTGTGACAAGTCAGCCCCCTACAGATGTATTGCTGAAATGTGGTTGGGAGCCCCACCTCCTGGACTACCACTTGTTGTGGGATGAAATCCCCTTGGCTGCTGAGGGTCGTTGGGGGCCAAGAACCCCTATTGTCCCCCACAGCTGGATTTGCTGGGACGTGGTTGGAGGCCCACCCCCTTTCTCAACTACTCTGCACAGGGACTTCCTGGCTTACTACTGATTGGGGGTGAATATTATAGAATCCAATATCAAAACATTCCTCAAGGGGCAGGCTCTCCAGGCTCAGCTGAGAGTGAATACTATAATATTCACTAAACACTAAACACAAAGAGCACATCATGCTAAAATGATTTGGTGGTGGTCCCATCCTCCTAGGACCACCCCAAGCACAGTTATGGGCAAAAATACAATCGCAACCAAAGGCCCTGCAAAGCATTATGGGACGATATTCTAGAATGCAGTGAATATTATAGTATCCAAAATCAAAACATTCCTCAAGGGACAGGCTCTAGGGCTCAGCTGGGAGCTAATACTATAATATTCTCTAAACTCTAGAATCTTGCCCCATAATGCTTTGCTGGGCCTTTGGTTGGCATTGTAATTTTGCCCATAACTTTGCTTGGGGTTGCCCTAGGAGGATGAGACCACCACCAAATCGTTCAGCATGATATGCTCATTGTGTTCAAGGCATCTGCTTGACCTCTTCCTAGGTTAGGGGTGACCCCAAAAACATCACCTCTCTCACTGCCTGGTATTTTTGTTCACTTTTGAAAATTGGTTATATGCTTTTTAGCATGTAATGGTAAAGTTGTTTTATCAAAGGGTTGTGGGTGCAGTAGCTAACTTCTCTAGAGTTCTGTGTTTTCAATAAAATGCATAGTAACCAAATCTCTGCAATCTCCCATTAGTTAATTAGAGAGTTTTGGTGTAGAATGCAAAAGATTGCAGTATAGTAGGGTGTCATAGAATGGAGTGGCAGAGAGTGTAGGAGAGTGTCATATAATGGAGTGGCATAGAGTGGAGAAGTATGCCATAGAATGGAGTGACATAGAGTGTTGTTGTGTGTCACAGAGGGAGAAGAGTGTCATGGAGTGAAGTTAAGTGGGACGGTGTACAGTGGAGTAGAGTGTTCTGGGGTGGCATAGAGTCTCATAGGGTGGAGAGGCATAGAGTGTCATAGAGTGGAGTGGCATAGAGTGCCATAGCGTGGAGCGGCATAGAGCGTCGTGGAGTGGCATGGAGTGTGGTAGAGTGGAGTAAAGTGTTTTAGAGTTGCATTGAGGGAGTGGAGTAGAGTGTTAAAGAGTGGAGTGAAGTGGAGTGGAATACCATCAAGTGGAGTGTCGTTGAGTGTCATCAAGTGGAGTGTCATTGCGAGGAGTGTTGTAGAGTGGAGTGCCATAGAGTGGAATATTGTGGAGAGGAGTGTTGTAGAGTGGAGTATCATAGAGTGGTATAGCGTGGCATATAGTAGTGAAGAGTGTTGTAGAGTGGAGTGGCCTAGAGTAGAGTATCATAAGGTGGAGTGACATAGTGTTGTAGAATGGAGTGTCATAGAGTGGTGTTGTGGATTAGAGTGGCGTAGTGTCTTATATAGTAGAGTGGTGTAAAGTGGAATGGAAGGAGCTGTGCAGAGTGGCACAGAGTGAAGTAGAGTATCGTAGAGTGGCGTGGAGTAAAGTGTTGTAGAGTGGAGTGACATTGAGTGTCATGGAGGGGTGTAGAGTGGACTAGAGTGGAGGGGTATGGAGTGGAGTGGAGTGGAGTGGAGTGAAGTAGAGTGAAGTGTTGTAGAGTGGCGTAGTGTAAAGTAAAGTGTTGTGGGGTGGAGTAGAGTAGAGTAGAGTGGCATAGTGTAGAGTGGAGTCAATTGACATTGAGTGTAGTGTGATAAATTGTCGTGTCGTAGACTGGAGGGGCATATAGTAGAGTGGCGTGTTGTAGAGTAGAGTACTGTGTCATAGTGTTGCAAAGAATAGAGAGTAGTGTGTCGTAGAGTAGAGTGGAGTGGCATGTTGCAGACTAGAGTGGACTGGCATGTCATAGAGTGGCATGTTGTGGAGTGTCTTAGAGTGGAGTGGTATTGAATTGAGTTGCATGTTGTAGAGTGGAGTGGTTTGTTGTAGAGTGGAGTCCCATGTCATGCAGAGGTGTAGAGTGGGGTGGCATAGACTGGAGTTATGTAGAGTTGCGTCTCATAGAATGGAATGGCATTGCGTAGAGTAGAGTGTTGTAGAATGGAGTTGCATCCCTTAGAGTGGCGTAGAGTGGAGGGGTGTAGACTGGCGTAGAGTGTTGTAGAGTGGAGTGGTGTAGAATGGAGTGCTGTACCATTACCTTTGCACAGACATACAGTTTTACTGATAAAGTATACATCGCACAAACAATGTGTGGAATTATGGGTGCCCGGTGGTGAACTGTAGGTCAAGGAATGGTGAGAGTTGTGGGTGCTAGACGCTGAGCAGTAGTGGAAGGAATGATTGGATCTGCGAGTGCCTGGTTGTGAACTGTACGGCAAGGAATGATGGGAAATGTGGTTGTGCAGTGGTGAACAGCAGTGCAAGGAATGATGGGTGTTGTGGGTGTCTAGTTGTAAACTGTAGTGCAAGGAATGATAGGAGCTGTGGGTGTCCGGTGGTGAACTGTAGTTGAAAGAATGATGGGAGCTGTGGTTGTCCAGTGGTGAACTGTAGTTGAAAAAATGATGGGAGCTGTGGGTGTCCGTGGTGAACTGTAGTTGAAAGAATGATGGGAGCTGTGGGTGTCCAGTGGTGAACTGTAGTTGAAAGAATGATTGGAGCTGTGGGTGCCCAGTGGTCCATTGTAGTGTAAGGATTGATGGGAGCTGTGAGTGCACAGTGGTGAACTGTAGTGCAAGGAATGATGGGAGTTGTGGGTGTGCAGTGGAGTGATCATAGGGCAGTGTGCTGTTGATTCAGAGATGGGGAGTGGGGTATACCTGAGATACCGTCTTGAACTGAGGCTGGGTAATTTGGTTCTAGTTTGGTGAGCCAAGGATCTTTTGGGGTTTTGTGGGTACCGTGCAGGTGTCCTGCAGGGATCTTGTGGGTAACTTGCAGGGATCCTGTGGGGATCTTGCAGGGATCTTGTGGGGATCTCACAGGGATCTTATAAAGATCTTGTGGGGATCTTGCAGGGATGTGCCACACGACTGGATCTGGCACGTTCCAGATTACCTCATCATATAGTCTTCGAGTACCTTGCCAGGGTCTAAGCTGGAACCAGTGGGGATGTGCTAGGCCTGGCTTGATGTGTTGCCTTTCTCTCTCGCCGGGGTGAGGTGGTCTGCTGTCCTTTCAAAGTCTGCAGTACACTTTGTAGAGAGATACGTTTCCTTTTCGTGGACACCAGTGCTTCAGTCAAGGTTGTCCACATGTTGTATACTTAACACTGCTGTCTAGGTCACGCTTGATTTTGTCTTCCACGTGAAGGGCAGGACAGTGATGCTGGACGGGGCCACGTCAGTTATTTGCAGTTCGGGCACTAGTCGTGTTTGATGGCTTCCACGCTGCGCTCTTCAGTTTTGGCACCAACTCTCCCTTGTGACTCCTGGATGTCTTGAGATGGAAGAATTTTATCTTTGAGGCTTTAAGGTGCAATTTGGTGGTCCTCGTCTAAATCTAGATTGTGTAAGTGATCCGGTGTGGACAATTCATTTACGTTTGTGGCTGACAGAAAGACCCAGTAGGATCCCTACTTCTGACCGTCTGAGGAAGGGCAGATCCTGTGACACATTGACACATATATACTGATGGTGCAGTACTAGGAAGAGAGAGGATCCATCAGGGATCATCATTGCAGCGGGATCTGCCATCCAGATGACCAGCCTCAGGATGTAGCGGGCTCTCCGTATGGTCCGTCAATGAGGCTCTCATAGACCGCGGTCTGGCACGGCGATGCTAAACCCACCAGAGCCAGGATCTACTGTGTACTAATCTGGGGATCCCCCAGTTCCGTCCGCACTCAGTGAAGCTGGTAAGGGCCTGGCTGCTCAATAGTGTGATGGTCCAGCAAGCTTTGCAGCCACAGGGGGATTCTATTCACCGTGACCTTTGTGGGGGGTCAGACTCTGCACTGTTGCCAGTCCTTCTTCGCTGTCTCCACAGACTGGACTGGTGGTTGTCTGTGGCCGCCGAGCAGCTCTGGTGTTCATTTATTTTTATTTATTTATTTAATGCAATTTCATATAGTGCAGATCTTACCCTGAAGGTGTCAGAGCGCGTCACAATAGAACTTGGGGGCATATCACTATTTACCGGCGATAATTATCGCTAAGTGCACTTAGCGCTAGGATAATTATCGCCGACTAGCGTGGATTTTTATCGCTGAGATAGCGTGCTCTTAGCAACGCTTATCTCAAAAGCGATAAAAATCCTAGCGCTAACAGCCTAACGTGAGATTATAGCTGGAAACCCAGCGATAAGCTCACGCAATGTGGCGTTAGCTTGTTGATAGGGCCCCACAAACTTAGCCATGATATCCACCTTCCATAGGATATCATGGCTAAGTCAGTCCTGAAGCAGGCGTAAGGAAAGTAGCGATAACAGGGGTTATCGCTACTTTTCTTGCCACTATGCTTCATAGCGTGGGGTTTGATGATAGGAGAAATGTCGCTTAGCGACATTTCTCCTGTCATGTTAGGTCAGGAACGCCCACTTTGCATCTCATTAGAGATGCAAAGTTGAGCGTTAAGATTTCGTGCGCTACTGCAAGGTTTCACGCGTTAGCGTGACCTTGCTAATTAGGCGATAAAATTAGCGCCGCTTTTCGGCCGAAAACGGTCGCAAAAGCGGCGATAATTTTCTATCACCGCCTTGCTGATATGCCCCCAAGTACGTTACATGCAGAAATTTACATTCTTTCACGTTACAGATACAAACGAGATAGATGAAAAAGTAAAATAAAACAATAGGTGGCAGTCATACAAAACTCAAAAACACATTAGGATTAGGATCGTAAATGCTTAGATTACATATTTAGTTGTGATTAACAGCGTCAATGGCTGCAGAAAGGTCTAGAAAAATCAGAAGACAAGACTCCCCCGAGTCAAGTACATGCAGGGCGTCATCGATCACTTGCAGCAGGGCTGTTTCAGTGCTGCAGTCTTGCATGAAACCAGATTGGAATTCGTCGAGAAGATTGTTATATTTAATATGTAGGGAAAGTTATTTCGCTACACATCTTTCTGTGATTTTCACAAGAAAAGGGAGGTTGGTGATGGGGAGGAAGTTTTTGAGGTCATTTGCATCAGTGGATGGTTTTTTAAGAAGTGGGGTAACCTGTCCTGTTTTAAGGGCACCAGCAAGGGAGCCTTGGCTGAGGAAGAGGTTAACCAGACTGCTCCAATAGGAAAGCGTGTGGGTGTAGAAGTCAATGGGGATGTCACTCGGGATGGGGTCAAAAGAATGGTTAGAGGGTTTTGTTTCAATAATGCATTTGAGGAGGGCATCATCAGAGATGATATCAAAGTTCTGCCAAGTGACTAAGGATTTGCGCTCCTCTAGGGGGGTAGGGTGAATGACCCGATCCACCAGTGATTTCACTTATTCATCATAGAATATAGTGAATTCTGCTGCTTTCTTTTAGGATCGTCAGGCTTGAAGGTTGAGATAGAGAAGTTTGTATTTTAAATGCGGTCTAATAGTGTTTTGGGTCTGTTTTTGGCTGAGTCGAGGAGGGTTCTGAAGTGTGACGCTTTTTCATGGAAGATGTGTTTGTGGTATTTTGATCTTGCTGAGCGCAGTGTGTCTTGAATGGTCGGGCAGGACTGCTGTGGCTCTCGCGGATGACAATTACCTCCATCACAAGAGGTGAGCAGCAAGGGCGCTTTGCTCAAGACCCTGGGGTTTTAGGTGCCCCCTCAGGCCTGTTGTGAAATGTATTTACGTAATACAAAGCAGACTTAACCTGTTCCCTTTTGATGCAGCTAGATCACTTTAGCACTAGGTGGCACCAAATGACTAACTTCCCTTTCACCAGCCTCCATTTCCCTAATTGCAAGCTGCTTTTTGATTGCAAACGAAAGAGAATCCCCATAAAATGTTTGGGCCCTTGGCTCTCAAGGGCTTCTGACAAGCTCCCTGATAGGACATCCCTGCTGGCTGTCTCAGGTGTCATTGAATCAGTGGTGAATGCTGGGCTCTGCCTTCTCCATCCTACTGAGGGGAGTCATTGACTGCTGTTCAAGGTGTCACATCAATGTCCCTGATCCCTGTGGCTGACAGTAAATGACTGGGGTATTACAAGGCATGGCTGTTAAACTTGAAGAGCCTGATCTTAGAACAATCACTAATACAATTGGAACACTTGAGTAGTCACTTCTTGTAACTCTTGTCCTTATGTTACTCATGTGCCATTATTTGGCTGGATAAACTCTAGGGACCAGATTTATCATTGGATTGCGTTGCCCTTGCATCACACAAGGTGTTGCAAGAGCAACGCAATACTAAAGTCAGATTTACCAAGCAGCGCAAGGCCACCTTGCATGACCCCGCGTTGCTTGGTAAATCTGGAGTAACGAAGTGCAGTGCAAGTCACTGCCTTGCGTTACTCTGCTCTGGGGAGCCCTTCCATGGGTGGCGCATGGATGCTCTCACGCATCCACGCATCGATTTAGATGCGATCCCAGATTTACCAACATTAGCAAACCTGAGAATGCGTCAAAAGGCTACACTTCCCGAGGTGAATCGCAATGAAGAGAAATATATATATTTTTTTCCTTGTTCTTTCCTCTTTCTGTGCATGCTGAATTCTGCGTCCCTTCCTGCACAAAAACAATCCTGTCTGCAAAGCAGGGACCCCTGCACCATGGTGCAAGGGTGTCTGTGTTGGCACTAGGCAGCAGATTGTGCACCAGCGCAGGCAGAGAGAAGGAATGTGCCATATATTGTTAAGTATGGGACATTCCTGTCCTCCCCCTTTCACGCAGCACAGCAAGTTGTCTTGTTATGTTGCATGAAAGTTTGATAAATCTGGCCCTAAGCATTATTTAACGACAAATTATTCCTTTGTGATCTTGTTAGCAGTTTTCAAATTAAGCTCCCCATTCAAAGTTACTTATTCACACATCCTGACAGACCGTAGGAATGGGTGAGCTGGGCTCATCCCCGGGGCCCCAATATTCCACAGAGTGAAGATGCAGGGGCTCTAAGAAGGGGTGAAAGAAGCCCCGTTAACTCGTAAATGGTCTTTTAAAGACCTGTGAGGTGCTCGGGTGCGGCTGTGTGTGTGCCCGGGAAGCTGTCTCAGCCGGGCTGAAACACACGACGGGGTTGGGGGCTGAAGCCCTTTGAGCCCAATGGGCGTTGCGCGCCTGCATACATCTTACATGGTCCTTCTGCAGCCTTCCTTGGGATCAGTGCACATGCTCTTGGCCTGCTATATTTCTCAGGATATAAAACCTTTGGTCTAAATATGTGATGGTCTCTGTCGCCCTCCTGAGGTTATTGCATGTGCTACAATATATCTTAAGATCTTATGCCTGACTCCAAAGGCTGTTCAAGAATGGCCCATTTTATTATTTAGATGAGCACACATTAAGGCCTTTTAAGGTTCCTCTTTTATTCATGCTTATGGAAGGGAGGGGTCCTTGGTACTTGCCCCACGGCTACAGGACAGAGTCGCATAAGGTACATTTCTTTTCCCTCACAGAGTTTATAGGAAGGAAACCTTTCTGCTTCCTGGTGTTAGCTTTGCCACCAGTCTGAATACCTTGATGAACTGTGCGAGGCTTCATCTAGGGATGCTTATCATTTCACCCCCCTTTGTTTTGCCCATTTCTGCTACTTGTCTGGTCCAACAGCGCCTGCAGGGTCCGGCACCCGTCACTGTCCTAGGGCTCTGGTTCAGGGGAGTCCAGGAGGTCCGTTGTGTTTGGTTGTGTGTGCTAATGCCTCATACTACACATTAGCTACAACAGTACCCAGTAATGTATAGTTTAATAAAGATTCTTATTGAATCGTGGCCAGTGACACGTGTAGAGAGTTGAGTGTGTGCTGTGCTGTTTCTTTGGTTCTTCTGGGGTGTGTGGATGTCTATCGTTTATCTTATGGTTTTTGTTCAGGTCGGAGGAATCCTTAACCAATTAAGCACCTTCAATTCAATCCTGTGCACACCTGTGTTTGGCAAATTTAAGTGAACTTGTTCTAAATAGTTGATTAGTAGGTTGCCAGAGAGTAAGGGTTTGTTGTTGTGGGGGCAACTCTTAGCCCACTCTATGATTTGGTGCTGTGCACATCCCCCTGCCAGGGAGGCGTGTGTGATGCACTGTGCAGGTGTAGGGTGTGTTATATTCCATATAGGTTCCTTATGTAGGCATAGGTAACTTCACAACCTTTCACCGATATTCTTCCCTACATTACATACATAACGGTTCTTAGGCACTGACCTTTTACCTAGATACGACACTGCATTCAAAACGCGTGTTTTTCCCTGGTTCGATACTCATACAATATTCATGAGGCTTCTTGGAAGCACAGCAGGACTCACAGCAGGACGAGCACCTCCTGTATAATATCTATGTTAAAGTTCAAGCCCAACGTCATCCTTTAGGCCGACAGAGTAACACAGCAAGGGAGGAACCCTGGGGAACCCGTGGGTATATATACATCATGTCTTGCTTAGAGACACAGAGGAGACCGTGACTTCCTGGCTGACACACTGACCAGAGACGCTGAGGTTCCTGCATGCAGACGCTCCAGCTCGCGGTGGTCTAACATCCCTCACGGGGTGTCCAACTCGAGACCAGGACGGGGTCCCATATTCTCTCCTTACTCAGATAATGGGGTTGACTAGATCCTAGAGGGATTCTTGGCATAATGCATAACACCTACACAGATGCTAGGTACCTTTAGTTACATCTAGTCAGGGAGCATCATAGGAGTACGCACTTTCTTATCATGTGTTTTATGTACTGGTATATATTCATGATTACTGCAAAATGGTAGAACTGTACCATCCCTTTACTTTCGTAGTACTGCTAACCATATATCTCTGCTACTGTCTAATGGTTTTTCGGGCATATCTATTTTACACTAGAATAACAACTGTTCAGTAAATCCTTATTGAAACGCCCAGACTGTTTATTCTGTGTATCTCTGAGACCAACTAAGTGAGCACGAATGACTGAGCGAAAAGTAGTATATTGTTTCCACAATCCTGAGGGATCAGGGTTGTCATGTTCTGAGGTTGCCAGACACTATTCTCTCCCCGATAAGAGGAGATTCGAGTGGCACTGTTAGCTAGCCAATGCAAACAGGCTAACATATCCAGTGGGGGTGCTCGGAACCAGTCTGCCACCTAACCCACAGTCAGGGCCGGACTGGCCGTAGCAGCACCGGGCAATCCCCCGGTGCGCCGCATGGTTGGGGGCCGGTTTTGGGCCCCTGGGGGGCGCTTTTGTTACAGGGCCGTTATTGCAGCGTAGCTGCAAACTCGGCCCTGTAACAGAATCGGCCGAAAACCGGCCCTTGCAAAGAGCTCGGCGGGGCCGGCCGAGCACTTTGCCAGGGCCGGTTGTGGTTCCCAGTCCGGCCCTGCCCACAGTTTATGTTATCCAGAACGTGCAGATCCTGTATAGGATATACCTGACTACATGACAGGTGATTGGTCGTGATGTGGTCTACTTATCTTCCCAAAGGCCTGCAGCTGTCCACATTCATTGAAATTTTAGTTTCTGTTTCTTGTTTTTCTGCCACGAGTTGCTGCGCATGCGTGTGACCTGCCTCCGTTTAAGTGGAGCTGAATTGTTTATTATGGAAAAGAGTGTTGCATGCAATGCCCCGCCCGGAGTTTCAGAAAGGGGTTGGAACACCGTGTTGGCGAGGTGAACATTTAGTTTTTATTAAAAATAAAACAGAATAAAAAATGATGACTCTGCCACTATGACATTTTGTTGAGGCAAAGCAGTGCTCAGGATCATGGGAGGCGAAACTGATAAACAGCAGAGCAAAGCCACACACTTGATTTGATTTTATATTTGTTAAGCACACAAACCATCCCCGGGGGAATCTCTCAGCAGCAGAGCAGTCTGAAGCAGATATATGTTCCATAAAATATCAAACAACCACGTTATCAAGGATTTCTTAAAAAGGATTGTGTTCGGGCAAGAGCGGAGGGGCAGAGGTAACTGGTTCCAGTATTTGGGGGCCAAATATGAAAAAGACCGACCACCAAATCTAGTTCAATGGATACGTTTTGGGCATAGTAGTAGAAGCTCGCTGGATCTGAGCTGAAGAGATGGGATATAGGGCTGCAATTTATTTTTGAGATAACATGGTCCCTTCCCATGTGATGATTTAAAAACCAGGCACAAAAGTTAGAAGAGCGCAGGTTTTATATGGGGAGCCTTTGAAAGGAGCGCTATAGTGGTGCACATGAGTGTCGTGGAGGAAAATTACAGACAAGGCGAGCTGCCGTGTTCTCTACAACCTGAAGTCTGGAAAACAGACCTTCATTCATTCCAACCATCAGTGAATTCCCATGGTCTAGGCGACTTACAATTAGGGCCTGAACCAGGGTTTTTCTGCTATTTAGGGGCTCCAATGAAAAGCCTTTCTAAGCATGTGCAGTAGACCAAAACACATTCCAGAAATGGCTTTGACATGTTCACTCATGGAGAGATTGTCATCCAGAATAGTGCCCAAGCTTTTGATAGATGTTTAGGTCTCACGTCTAGCGATTCAGTGCGCAGCCCTGCTCGCGCAGCGAGAGTCCTTTTGTCCAGGGTTTTAAAACGGAGCCTGGAATCGCACACGCTTGTGCGTGTGCTTTTCCTTTTGGCTTCCGCGAATGGCCTTTGCGTGTGGGTTTTTCACAAAGACGGCACGCAATAGGCCAAAGGCGGGCACATTGCTCCGCCCATGGCCTATTGAAGTCTACGCACCAAAGGCCATGTGGTTTCAATTATCGTGCCCAGACACAGGCGCGAGGATTGAAACCACATGTTCGCTGTGGCGCACGCGCGCGCACCACTCACGGCCATCTTTTTTACAATAGCGATCGCAAAATTGCTTTCACTGCCGCTTGTTACTTGTTGAAGATGATGCTGGTACATTGAGCCTTAGGTCAGTGGAGATCACGGTTTGTGAGCATGAGATCAGTTGAGACTATTGGAGCTTGCCTTATGGGTGTCACTGTCAATTTAGTGGAGGAGTCGATGACTGCTCCCTAATTGTTAATTCAGACCGCCACGCATACAGTGTCGGATTATTGAAAAGATCTGTTCTGTTCAAGAGCAGAAGCAATGTGAACATATTCATCGTTCTGAAATGCCGAGAATCGGTGGGGGATTTATATCAAAAGAATACCTGAAATGGAAGAGGAATTATTGTGTTTGTATTTTCAGAGAAACTGTTGCATTGATTAGTTAATTAATTGATTGGACAATCGGCTTTTCAATAAGGCTCTAATTGGATTTGGTGTATAACTCACGGATGAGATACAAAGCCTTCAGGGAATCTCCTGAGATTCTGTAAAGTGCTTTTATAAATCACTGTCAACTTAACAGAGGGGCATTTATGCATATTGTTAAATGAACACAGGTAACCTAAGCTGTCAAATTCCTGTTTACGTTTATGCAAGTGTTTAGGGACTCCTGACATTGCTACGCGTGTTAATGGAAGGATCACTCAATCACAATTCTGCAATTATTCATAAGCTCTTTAAGGAATTTAAAAACCACACCCGCTGCAACAGGTAATCCCCTGAAGAAATCAAAACAGAGCTTTGCGCAGGACAAACTATGTGAAACCTCCCACTCAGCAGCGCTGTGATTACTAAAGCTGCTTTACTGGGGCGGAGACTAGTGGCGAGAAGAGCGTCTCACGTTGTTTCACCAAAATACAGTTTTTTTTGTTCAATAGATTAACCCCTTCAGTGCCCCGCCCTTTCCCCGCCCTGTGCCGGGCGTTACATTAGCGGGCGGGGTTCATGACGAGATAGTCTCGTCATGGGCACAGCGCAACCGTGCTCCATGACGAGACTATCTCGTCATGGGCACTGAAGAGGTTAAAATGCAAAGCAGGAAATGTCACTTTTATAAGCAACGCTGCATCTCTTCATATTATAATTGACGATAACAGGCCCGGAACTGTCTCCTGGTGTGTAAATACATAGTTTTATTATTGACCCAAACGAGTACATTCAATGTATAGTGCTTTGAACGAAACAACCATGGCAGGAGTCAAACTTGTAAACCCCAGGCCGACAGTTCGTCCCTGCAAGAACATCAACCCGCTGAACTATCCAGCTGGGAAATTCAAAAGCGTAGGCTTTCTATAGATATATCCAGGGCACATTACGATACTGACCAATCTTGCAGTGATTTGAACAGGTGAACCGCATCTCATGCACACTTATCTGGAGCAGGTGCATTAACCTGCTGAGCAATCCTACTGGAATGGGTACAGGTGACATGTACAAATCGCCCAACAATTGATCTCTGCAGCTCTCGGCCTCGCTGGCACTGAGACCTGTTGCGAGTTACAGACATATGTTTCCGTGACCTGCTTTGTGTACATTTCCTCTTCAGCTTCCCACTCCAGCCTCAACTTGAGACCTGTTTTACCAAGAGTGTTCTTTCTGCTTGAAGGTCATTACTTCCGGTCCATGGAGTGTCCTGTCCTACCTCCACCAGCTCACAGATCTCCCTTAAGGCATAAAACACACTCATGCGCACACATGCATCAAAGACACACAGTCAAACGCACACACGCACACACCTAAGCGTTCTCACTGCGGTCACAGAAACATGCTGTAATGTGCACACGTCTGCATACGGACAGTGTCACACAGACACACACGTACACACCCGTGGCAAAGTCACACATACACATGCACACGCATAAGCACTGTTACAGAATTAATACAAACACACTGAAATGCACACACATGTGCACACACGTCTCTCTCTGACAGTCAAACGCACTTATAAACACTTTTACAACAGTCATACACACACTGAAATATGCACACAAGTGCACACAAACAATGTCACACACAGACACACATACATAAACATTCAACGGTCACACATACAAACACACACGTGAAGGTCTTTGATGCCTTCTGGTTCCGCCCCCCCCCCCCCCAAACCCCATCATGATGTGTTCGGGATGGTGAACATGCAGGCAGTGCCACCCTAGCATGAATTACTTTTACTGTGTGGGGAAGTTACCCAGTAACCTATGCTTCTCTGCATACGTTTTGCATCTTCAGAAAGCAGATGGAACATGCCTGCATTCGGGGACTGAAATGCAGGAAAACGCCCGGTAATTCCAGACATCACATATTATTCCACATTCAAGGCCTAAAAACTCATAATTGCACAATACAGGGGTGAACATACGAGGCAGAATGTGTCATTTCAGACCCGGTATCCATTTCCCATTGTGTTATGCAGCTCTGAAACTGTCTCTAATCTGTCAAATGTTCAACCAGGAACACAAGTCCGAATTCTGATTTCCTACTAATAAAGACTATTATTTCTGAAGCACCCCAAAAATTTCAATTGTTTGAGGAGCTAGACACTTTGGTGTTGCTATGGTGGTGCTCATTGTATTGACTTCAGAGTGATGAAAGTCTGAATCAGCCGAAGAGCGCTAGTTTGCTAGCTCTTGAATACATTGTGTGATCCTGGGCAGATCATTCTATCCGATTCCCAGAGCCTGTGTCCCTTCTAAATGGCACGATTGTGAGAACTCTGTGATGGGGCAGCACCCAGAACCAAATTCTAAACTAAAATAATGGGGTGCCCTTGGCAGAGCAGACTGAAAGCAGTTCGGGTGTTCTCACAGACCCCACCCTAGATTGTGAGACTCTTGTGAGTGATTCTGGGCTTCTATAGGAAGAAGGGATATGACGCCAGTGAGATCAGTGCAGATGGGCTGCTTCTAGTCTTCAATGCCCCTCAATTGGGTTTCAATAAAGTAATCAAAAGTTCTACATAGGTTGATGTTTCATGGTCTTTTATTCACACACAAGTTTCTTTAAATTTTTCTTTTAGCATTATTCCAATGCAGAGTCCCAATGCATTTCGGCATTAACATAACATGCCTTCATCAGGGGAAACGTTTCGAGTTAAGCGTGATGATTCTCGCGTAGTGTGCTCTGGAAGTACACTATGAAACATCAACCTATGTAGAACTTTTGATTACTTTATTGAAACCCAATTGAGAGGCATTGGAGCCCGGGGGACTCCACTCAGTTGAGTGGCGCAACCGACTTATTGTATCACATTACGCTCTTTGGTCAGAGAGCGATTCCCCGAGGACCCGACAACTATACAAACATTTGAACCTTCAAATAGCAGTGCGTCCAGCTAAATACCCCCAATCTGCTTCTAGTCTTCACATACACTCTGTGGTTTGGCGGTGAATGCAGTTATTTTCTAAGGACACAGACCCGACCTCCCCAACCACAATGGAGAGTGTGTCTTGTAAGTTTATTAGACATCAGCATGGCGCTGTTATTTCTAATTTTTGCGCGCTGCCCACTCTGCGAGGCATGCTGTAGTAGTGTATGCTATTGGAAATGTTTATAATGTTTTACGGTGACCATCGGATCCCAGGCACCTCAATGAGTAATAATTAGCAACTCATTGAGGCATCCTCCGAGTGGCGCAGATGGGTGTCTGCCGCCCCCTCCACCCCCCAGGCGCTCTCAGTGCAACCCTGACGGGTGGGCGCTCGCCCTCTAACTGGCAGCTTTTCGTGCCACTTTGGAGGAATTATGTCGCCTCTGTCACTTTAAACATCTTTTTTATCTGCTCCTAAATCAGGGTTTTCTCTTCTTCGGGAGGGGGTGCTCGGTTAATTAATTGTCAGATGTCAGCCACAACATTTGTTTTTAAAGAATGTTTTTAGGAGCTCAGATAGTGAGCGGATAAGAGCTGTGAGTTAATTAAACGCATTTTGGGAGAGGGGCTAATGTTGGGGGTGAGGGCAGAGAAGGATGTGTCGGGAGGACCGCAAAGAACTCCTGTGTGAGTGTGAAAAGAAAGTAAAACAAGCATTGGCATAGCCAATAGGTCTTGCCTTTGGGACCTTATAAGTGTTTAGCCATGCAACAGTTGATGTTGTTGCACCAAGGATATTGTGCTGCATAACTAAAAACATATAAGTTCCCAAAAGCGAGACCTATTGGCTATGCCAATGCTCTCTGTCCCCAACACACTCTTTTTTTAAAAACTTTATTAAGCGCGGCGCCGTCTTCACGGACACCGCGCTATGCAATGCAATAGGTGTTGCTTTTGTATTGTAAATAAAAATGCCTTTAAATTTTTTTAAAGGCATTGCCATTTACAATGTCTATAGCTCAAAATAATGTCATTGCGAGACCTATTATATTGCAAATGCTTGTATTATAGGGCACATGGATATACAAGAATCGTTGTTGATTGTTTTAAAAAATATCGTTCATAGTGTGTCTTTTGTAAATTTAAAATTTAAATTCGTTTTCCTCCAGTTTGGAGACTTTTGAGAAGAGGTATTTCGTTTTCTATTTGTTTCTGCAACGATAGAAATGTGGACACTAGATTTCAATTTCTATTGGTTTGGCGATGCAGGCATTACACCCGAGCATCGCATTCTACCAGTGCACTTTACCCTCCATAGTTCTCATTTTAAAGGGAAAAAGCACTGGTGTTTTATGGTGTTTTTTCAAGACGTGTGATGCATTATTTACATGCCGATTGATTTCATGGCTCGGCTCGTACTTTGCCTTATGGCTAGAGATGCCGACTTAAGAGCTGGGGAACCAGGTTCCAGCCTATCCGTGGGCTCCGCATCCTGTGATCCTGGACAACTCACTTACCCTCCTGTGCTTACCAAAAATGAATTGGTCCTTGTGTAAAGTGTAACGTAACTGATGCTCATTTAAAGTGCTCTAAAACCTACAGGTCGAGTTTCTGCTATATAAATCTGCATTTAAAAAAAGCCAGACTCCTAACTTTGCTCTCCCTTGCTTCTTCCTAGAAATTCAACAGCCTGTCCTTCTCTATACCACCCTTTGTTGTTACTTTTTAACACAGTTTATTTATCAAAAACTTTAGAATGTTTTTACCAAAAATGATCACATACAGCTAGTCCATAAAAACACACGACGGAAGAACTTCAGGGATTATTATGTATGGTTTAAGAAATGTATAACGGTTCAGAATCATTAGTTATACTAAATAGGCATTTGAAATGCAATAGGTCTATCATTAATGAATGTCTGAGCTATTGGCGTTGCTAATAATAATGCAACGCCAATAACTTAAACTTTCAGTAATGCAAGACCTATTGCATTACAAATGCTTGTTTTGGCGTTGGAGGAAGTCCAAGTTCAGTTGGCCACCATTCCTCAGACTAAGTTAAATTATCCTTACATGAAAAGTAGGACCTCCCTCTTACTCGAGTTAAGCTGCAAGAAGTTGACAGCCATCCATGATGCCATTTTTAAAATACAATGTTTGAATTTAACTTTAGCAAGTTCCAGATTTTACTCCATAGTGATGATCAATTGAGTATCATCAGTATATGAGATTGTGTCAATGCCGCATGACCTGATAAGTCTGGCATGGGGAGTCACATATATGTTAAAAAGAGAAGGGCTCAGGATCGATCCCTGAGGCACCCCTTTATCCAGAGCCATGAATTTAGAACAATAGGAATCAGTTTGTACACTATGAGTTTGATTAGATAAAACATTTTCCATCCATTTCAGAGCTTTGCCACCAACACCAATCTCCTTCAATCTTTGAATTAGACTTGGGTGGGAGATGGTATCAAAAGCCGCTGAATCAGCATAGCCGAATTCCCTTGATCTAGCGTGAGTCGGATTGTGTCGGTGACCTCAGCTAACGCAGACTCCGTGCTATGAGACACGGAAGCCTGACTGGGAGGGTTCTAACATAGAGTTGGATTCCAAATAAGATACCAGTTGGTTTTCCAGTGATTCTGAAACTTTGGCAATATGAGGAAGCATTGATTTGGGCTTACAGTTCTGCATATCTTTGGGATCTGCCATAGGTTTTTTAAGAATGGGAGAGTTGACAGCTTAAACGAAAGATTGCACAGATCTGTGATAGAGGCATGAGTGATTGGGGCCAGAGTAGTAATGACAGATCCAAAGGAGACCCAGATTCGATTCTATTTAACCTATCCAAAACTTGAACAGGAGTAGCAGAAAAAGACAGCAGAGTGGAGGACTGAGAGTCAACACAAACATCGGGAGAGACTAATTTTGTTGATGCCCAATTATTTGAATGAGATAGATAGATAGATAATATTAATCTGTTCAAATTGAGCTGCCAGGTCATTTCAAAACACCTGTGATGCTGGGATAGTGGAACTACAGGTGGATGGATCGGTAAATTCTTTAAAAATGTTAAAAAGCTCTTCTGAGAAATGTTTGCAGAATTAATTCTGTTCACTATGTGAGTTCTTCTTGTGATGTTGCAGGTTTTAAGATATTTCCTTAATGCCCTTTTGATGGTAAGTCTATCCTCCGCTAATTTGGGGGCATATTATCAAGAAACAGAGTTAAAATTATCGCCGCCTTAGCGGCAGACAACTGCCGCTAAAGCGGCGATAATGGGCTTGATAATATGCAGCAGAGAATTCCAATAGAAGCCCATATTGGCACCAAAACATCAATCAATCAATCAATCAATACATTTATAGAGCGTGCTACTCACCCGTGAGGGTCTCAAGGCGCTGAGGGGAGGGGGGTGCTGCTACTGCTCGAAAAGCCAGGTTTCCTGAAGGTGAGATGGTCCTGGGTCAGTCGTAGGTGGGTGGGTAGGAAGTTCCACGTCTTGGAAGCCAGGTAAGAGAATGATCTTCCTCCAGAGGTGGTTCTGCGAATCCGTGGTATGCTGGCGAGGGCGAGGCTGGCGGAGCGGAGCTGGCGGGTTGGAGTGTGGAACGGAGGCGGCTGTTGAGGTATTCGGGGCCCGTGTTGTGGAGCGCTTTGTGTGCGCGGGTGAGGAGCCTGAAGGTGATCCTTTTGCTGACAGGGAGACAGTGCAGTTCTCTCAGGTGGGCAGATATGTGGCTGTGGCGAGGGATGTCGAGGACGAGTCGTGCGGATGCGTTCTGTATGCGCTGGAGCCTTTTCTGAAGTTTGGCTGTGGTTCCTGCGTAGAGGGCGTTCCCGTAGTCCAGTCGGCTGGTGACGAGGGCCTGGGTGACCGTCTTTCTGGTTTCGGTAGGGATCCACCGGAAGATCTTTTGGAGCATGCGGAGGGTGTTGAAGCATGAGGATGAAATGGCGTTGACTTGCTTGGTCATCGTGAGGGAGGAGTCCAGGTTGAATCCCAGGTTGCGTGCGTGGTTCGTGGGTGTCGGCGCGGTGCCCAGTGCTCTGGGCCACCAGGAGTCGTCCCAGGTGGATGGGGATGGTCCGAGGATGAGGACTTCCGTCTTGTCTGAGTTCAGTTTGAGACGGCTGAGTTTCATCCATTCCGCGACGTTTTTCATTCCTTCCTGGAGGTTGGATTTGGCGGTGGCTGGGTCTTTGGTGAGGGAGAGCATCAGCTGGGTGTTGTCGGCGTATGAGATGATGTTGAGGTTGTGTTTGCGTGCGATTGCGGCGAGGGGGCTCATGTAGATATTGAAGAGGGTTGGGCTGAGCAAAGAGCCTTGGGGTACGCCACAGATGATCTCGGTGGCCACTGAGCGGAAGGGAGGAAGGTGGCCTCTCTGGGTTCTGTCGGAGAGGAACAAGGTGATCCAGTCCAGGGCATTACCTTGGATCCTGGCGTTGTGGAGGCGGGTTATTAGGGTGCGATGGCAGACTGTATCAAAGGTGGCAGAGAGGTCTAGGAGGATGAGAGCGGTTGTTTCCCCGTTGTCAAGCAGGGTCCTGATATCGTCGGTGGCTGCGATGAGGGCGGTCTCGGTGCTGTGGTTGGCTCGAAATCCGGACTGGGATGGGTCGTGGGAGCCATTTGCCCCGAGGAACGCTGTCGGCTGTTTATTGACGGTCTTCTCGATGACTTTAGCAGGGAAGGGAAGAAGAGAAATGGAGTGGAAGTTGTTGAGGTCTTTAGGGTCCGCCGTGGGTTTCTTCAGTATGGCGTTGATCTCAGCGTTCTTCCAGCTCTCTGGGAAGGTGGCGGACATGAGGGAGTTGTTTATGACGTTCCGGAGGTGGGGTGCGATGATGGAGTCGGCTTTGTTGAAGATGTGGTGAGGGCATGGGTCGGAAGGAGAGCCGGAGTGGATGGTGTTCATAACGTGGGTGGTGTCTTCAGTGCTGATGGGAGTCCAGTTGCTGAGGGTGGTTGTCGGGGGCGTTGGTTCTGAGGTTGAGGGCGGAGTCTGAGTCTGAGTCTGAGCGCCGAAGCTGTTGTGTATGTCAGCGATCTTGCGGTGAAAGAACGTGGCGAGGGAGTTGCAGAGGTCTTGTGACGGTGTGATGTCGTTACTATTGGCGCTGGGGTTGGAGAGCTCTTTAACGATGCTGAAGAGTTCCTTGCTGTTGTGTGTGTTGTTGTCCAGCCGCTCCTTGAACGATGTTTTTTTGGTGGTGCAGATCAGCTGGTGGTGTTTGCGAGTGGCGTTTTTGAGGGCTGTCAGGTTTTCTGTCGTCTGTTCGTGGCGCCAGGTTGTCTCGAGAGTTCGGCATGATTTCTTCGATTCTTTGAGGTCGTTGGTGAACCATGTGGCTTTCCTGTTGCCGGGCTTGCCTGGAGGGTTCTTCAGTGGTGCAATAGTGTCGGCGCAGTTGATGATCCACTGTGTGAGGTTGCGGGCTGCGTCGTTGGTGTCCGTGGTGTTGATTGGTGGGTTCTGGCTCAGTGATGTGGTTAGCTGGTCTGTGGTGACTTTGCTCCAGCATCTGCGGGGGATCTGTTGCGGGTGGTGGTGGGATGTGGTCTTCTTGTAGGTGAAATGGATGCAGCTGTGGTCGGTCCAGTGTAGTCCGGTGGAGTGGCTGAAGGTAACGTGGTCGCTGGCAGAGAAGATGGGGTCGAGCGTGTGGCCGGCGTAGTGGGTGGGGGTGTTCACCAGTTGCTTGAGTCCGAGGTTGGCGAGGTCATCTAGCAGGGTGGTGGTGTTGTTGTCGTTGTTGTTTTCCAGGTGGAAGTTCAGGTCCCCTAGGAGGATGTAGTCTGATGAGGCGAGGGCATGTGGGCTGATGAGGTCGGTGATGGCTTAGCTGAATTGAGTGCGTGGGCCCGGGGGTCTGTAGATGAGTGTTCCTCTGAGGGTGGTCTTGGGCTCGGTGCGGATCTGGAAGTGTAGGTTTTCGGCGGTGGTGAGGGTGTCTTCGGAGTTGGTCGAGACGCTGATGGTGCTCCGGTGGATGATGGCGATTCCTCCTCCGGTTTTGTTGACGCGGTCCTTTTGGATGATCTTGTAGCCGTCCGGGATGGCTATGGCGATGTCGGGGGCTGAGGAGGCGTTCATCCAGGTTTCCATGAGGAAGGCGACGTCTGGCGCTGTTGTGTCGAGATTCGAGAAGGTCCCATAGTTCGACCGCGTGCTTGTGGACGGAGCGGGTGTTGAGCAGGATGCACTTGAGGTGGTTCTATGGGAATTCTCCAGGGCATATTATCAAGCCCATTATCGCCGCTTTAGCAGCAGTTTTCTGCCGCTAAAGCGGCAATAATTTTAACTCTGTTTCTTGATATTATGTCCCTTAATTTGGTAAACGCAACGTGCAGAGTATGTCCAGCAATATGAGTAGGGCCAATTACCTTTTGATGAAGACCAAACCTGCTGGAGACAAAAAGGAAGCTTTTTGTAAATATACCGAGGGGCATATTTATGAGGCCCTTTGAGTCACAACGTGGCGCAAGAGCGACGCAACTCACAAATGAGACTTATGAAGCCATGCGAGGCCATCCTGCGTGGCCCTGAGTGGCTTCATATATCTTGAGCAAAGCACTGAAGCGCAAATCGCTGCGTGCCTGACTCTGCGCCAGGGCGGCGTTCCATGGATGTTGCGTGGGTGTTCCCATGCAACATCCATGGATTTTGACGCATTCCCAGATTTACCAGAAGTGGGAGAGCTAAGAATGCGCTAAACCTACACCTCCCCAGGTGAGGCGTAACAACGAGAAATATCTCTAATTCTCTTTGTTTTTTCCTCCATGTGTGCTGCATTATGTCACACACATAGAGGAAACTGCCTCAGGGATTGTTTTTATTCAGGTAGGTACCCCTTTCTGCACAAAAACAAGCACCTTACAACGCAGGCTCCCTTGCGCATGAGTTGGCACTAGGCA
The DNA here is from genome assembly GCF_964204655.1 of Triturus cristatus. NCBI lineage: Eukaryota > Metazoa > Chordata > Amphibia > Caudata > Salamandridae > Triturus > Triturus cristatus. The sequence goes on from NC_140586.1 coordinate 894,066,298, forward strand.
GCCAAAACGGCGCCACCGAAGGGAAGAAGGCAGGAATGCACCATCTTCTTAAAATATGACCCATTCCCGCCCTGTCCCTGTCACACAGGGCAGCGCTGCCAGGTGACTGGCGGCGCTGTGCTGCGCTGCACTGCAGAATAATCTCATAAATCTCGCCCAGAATATTTAGGGTTTGAACAACACATGCTGTAAACTAACTCAACGATGCATCATGTATTGAACAAAGAACGAGGAACTCCAGAGCAGGTGCAACCACCCCCTGCCATATACCCCAGACACATAACCCGAGGATGCGGAGGAGGTGCTCTGGGGGCAGCTAAGATCACTCTCTAAATATCAGTGCGTTTTAATAGCAGCTTCTTATTAAAATGAGGCAATTAGTAAGGCACACACATCTCCCATTACTTTAAACAAGCTAATCCCACTGCTGACACCATTGTAAATATCTCTGGTGTGAAATGATGTGAAATGATGCCTGACCCGAATGAGGAGGGAAGTGCGCTGTGCAAAGCCCCTGGTGCTCCAGGGGGCAATGCCAGCTCGGGTCCCCTTCGAAACACCACTGGGGTTAAAACATATTGGGGCATATCAACAACAACCGGCGATAATTATCGCTGAGCGCACTTAGCGCTCGGATAATTATCGCCGGCAAGCGCCGATTTGTATCGCTGAGATAGCGTGCTATTAGCAACGTTTATCTCCTCAGCGATAAAAAATCCTAGCGCTAACTGGCTAACGTGAGATTATCGCTGGAAACCCAGCGATAATCTCACATTAGCTAGTTGATAGGGACTCACAAACTTAGCCATGATATCCACCTTTCATAGGATATCATGGCTAAGTCAGTCCTGAAGCAGGCGTAAGGAAAGTAGCGATAACAGCGGTTATCGCTACTTTTCCTGACGCTATGCTTCATAGCGTTAGGCTTGCTGATAGGAGAAATGTCGCCTAGCGACATTTCTCCTGTCATGCCAGGTCAGGAACGCCCACTTTGCATCTCATTAGAGCTGGGCGTTAGGAATCCTGACGCTAATGCAAGGTTTCACACATTAGCGTGACCTTGCGGATTAGGCGATAAAATTATCGCCGCTTTTCGGCCGAAAACGGGCGCAAAAGCGGCGATAATTTTTTATCGCCTGCTTGTTGATATGCCCCTAAGTAATTAGAAAGAGGAAACTATCAGCTTCTAGAAATTAATCATTAAAATACAATATTTAATTCCGGCTCTGATCCCATCTGAATTTGCAGATGTTAAACACCCCTCTCTTCCCTTCTTTCTCCACACCCCTCCCCCTTACTGACTGTAGTGGGACTGGCGGCTCTGAAAATGGAAGCGAAAATCCCCCTGGAGTTTGACATTTTGCTGGAACTAAACCTGGTGCACACACAACACAGCTGTCGATGTAGAGTAATGGAGTAGTCCGCCCCCTGCTGCCAGATCATTAAAACCACAGCTGGTGGCAGCCTGGAGGGCTGGTGACCGCAGCTGTTATTAGCGCCTAGAGCCACAACGGTGAGACGGGGTTTGAAGAGGCGCCTAGACACTGAGGGCAAATGCAGACAGCCGGGTCCGTCTCTCTCCTCGAAACACTGGAGAGCGACCAACCCCTGCAATAAACAACATCCTGGGCGGAACCCGAGAGAAGCCTCAGTCTTCAGCAGCACAGGACGGGCCTCAGCAGCACAGTCGAAGCGCTGCCCTCTTAAGACCTAGGGGCAGATTTATGAGCCCCTTGCGCCACTTTTGCGTCACTTTTAACATGGGAAAAGTGGCGCAAAAGTGGCGCAAGGGGCTCATAAATCTGCCCCCTTATCACCTGCGAGTTTAAGGCAGTGAACCTCGTTGGCCCGCACCCGGGCACACCCCTCCTGCGTCTTCACAAAATGAACCTGCCCAGAAGCAGCCGACCTCCCTTCTCCCCCTCCGGAAGTATCCACTGTGAGGCAGTGTCTGTGGGTCCTGGGCGGTCAGTGCATGGTTACTGGGCACTGTCCACATGTGATATCACCATTCGCAACTGGTGCAGGGAACAAGTCCTAAAAAACAGAAGTGGGGGGGCAACCTAGTTATTTAGTATGCAAATGACATCATGTTGCTTGATATCACAGCACCTCACAGGAAGTGGTGATACTTACTCTGCTCCTCCACTATGCATTACATCACGTTGCAGAGTTTGCTACTGCACCCATAACCCTCTCATACTCATCTTTTACATGCAAAAAAACTATTATATAAAAAACACTACATACAACTAATTCACAAAAGCAAATACTGCAAAATACAAGGCAATGAGAGAGGTGATGATTTTGGGGTCACCCCTAACCCAGGGGGAGGGCAAGCAGATGCATTGAACACAAAGAGCATATCATGCTGAACGATTCGGTGGTGGTCCCATCCTCCTAGGACCACCCCAAGCAAAGTTATGTGCAAAAATACAATGCCAACCAAAGGCCCAGCAAAGCATTATGGGGTGATATTCTAGAGTGCAGTGAATATTATAAGTATTAGCTCTCAGCTGAGCCGGAGAGCCTGCCCCTTGAGGAATGTTTTGATATTGGATACTATAATATTCACTAAACTCTAGAATCTCGTCCCATAATGCTTTGCAGGGCCTTTGGTTGGGATTGTATTTTTGCCCATAACTGTGCTTGGGGTGCTCCTAGGAGGATGGAACCACCACCGAATCGTTCCGCATGATGTGCTCTTTGAGTTCAAAGCATCTGCTTGGTTCTCTCCCTAGGTTAGTGAGGACACCAAAATAATCACCTCTCTCACTGCTTGCTATAATTTCATTTTCACTTTTGTGAGATGACTACATGTATTTTGATATATAAATATATAATTATATTTTGGGTTATCAAGGGAATGTGAATTTGTTGTTGTTTGTTAATGGGAGAGATGGGATATTTTGCCAACTGCGCCTGCTCTTAGTATACAGGGAAACACTCCTGATTTAGGCAGAAGATTCACACTTTTGAAAGCTATTCATAAAACAATATTGTCTTTTGTCAATGTAAACTTTCTCTATCCATAGTATTTTACAAGAAAAAAATAGTGACATTTAGATTATTACAATCCCTTCTCAGGGGTAGTAAGCACTGTATAAATGCTATTTATTTTGTGTAAATACTGAGAAAGACCAACACATCTGACATTCTTACCCTTCATGCATATCTTGTAAACAGAGCCTGAACAAAGTGAAAAGCTGCCTCTCTTAAGTATGCGTGAAGTGCTAACAAGGTGCGAGCCTTTGTTTCCCCTCTGCGGCATTTGCTTCTGGGTGTGAGGCTCCTGACTGCTACCAGCCAAGAGACTCCAACAAAAGGAGGCCTGAGGACCCCTCAGATTGGGCCTTTGTTATGGGTTCAGCAGGAGTCTTAACTAAGGAAGCCTGCACGTTGTTGCGGATCGACAACAGACAACAATGTGCAGGTGCTGCTGTATGTGTCCTGGTGTTCGCAAATTACACCTGGACGAATTCAGCATATTTTTCAGTGATGCCCAACTTCTTGGCAGAGTGGATGGCGTCCACCCTGTGTAAAAAGTGGGTGGACTGCGTCCACCGGTATGTACCCCCGACTTGTGCCCTGAACTGGTGTTCCACAGCCTCGGGTACTAACGCATTGCAAACGACTTATTAAGTTACTGCCTCTGCACCGTCTCTGCCTCCAAACGCAACCCTGGGAGGTGTTGTCTCTGGGTCTTGGGGCAGTCAGTAGTTACTGGACAGTGTCCACCGGTGATTCCGCCAGTTACTACTGGGGTTCCACAGCCTCTGGTACAAATTCACTCCAAGACAGGCCTTTAAGTAGGATGAAAAAAGGGTGGGGTCTCTCAAAGGGATTGGCTGATATCATTAAGGGCATGGCTTAAAACATTTATGCTAAAAATATGTGCTCAACATAATGTGCCTGGTGACTGGTATTTTGCTGCCTCTGTTATTGCATCCACATAAATAATACAACTAGTAATATTACACCTACAACAAGCCAGGACTATTGGCTTTGTCAAAGGTTGTTAGTTGGATAAGATAAATATACTACATGCATACATCCATGCAACTATGGCTTCATTGTATATTATATCGAAAAGGCCTTACTTCTTATGTGAGAGGTTGTGGCGTAATGGCTAGAACTGCCAACTTTGGAGCTGAGGAAGCAGGTTTGAAAAGCCCACCATCACATTATACCTGCGTCAGGTATAATGTATGCAGGGTGGGCGTTTCCACACAAAAAGCCATGTAGAACTGACGCAGTGAAATTTACAACGTTTCACTGAGTCACTCTACGCCTTCACTGCGTCAAAATCCATACGCCCGCTCAGCCCAGGTGTAAGGAATGACGCAGGGCTTTTTTAATGGGACTCATCAATCTTTTGTGGCGCATTGCTGGAGTTGCGTCACTTTCATGAGCAACTCCAGCAATGTGTCGCTTTTGGGTCAACAGATGCGTCAGAAGTTCTAACGCATCTGTCAATCCTTGCACCATAGAGCGCCGTATAAATACGGCACATCCATGGTGGCGCAAGGGTTTGTATGGAGGCGCAGGGAATCTACAAATGCGTCAGTTTCTTGTAAATCTGCCCTCCTATGTTTCTGGGCAAATAACTTAATCGCCCGTGCCTACCAAAAAATACATGAATATGTCCTTGTTGGTGCTCATGTAAAGCACATCGAGTTTTGCTATATATAACTGCAAAAAAATTAAAGTTACATCAAGACCAGTGAAATGCTGCAGAGCAAAGTTTTTCTTTCCATTCTGAGAGTGAGGACGTAAGTGGAGAGCCCGATAGAGACCCGTCTCAGCACCTGCTTTTAAGAACTGCCAGTACTGAGCACCGGAAGGACCCAGCCCACTTAAAGCCCTGCTCCAATGGACTTATCAAGTTACTGCCTTTACATACTCGACTCTCCAGGGGTGATTAGAAGCGTGTAGAAAACAACAAGGTCCGCACCAGCCATATGCCTCACGCCGCCAGCAAGGGGCTCCAGGTCCCAGACCACTTCGCGCCAGGAGGCGCCGACATTGGTTTCCTGTGCCCAGAGGCGCTTAAGACTGAAGTGCGGCTCCCGCAGCATGGGATACCGCACCAGCCATACGCCACAAGCCGCCAGCAAGGGACTCCAGGACCCAGACCACATCGCGTCAGGAGGTGCCATCAGTTGTTTCCAGCGCCTGGAGGCGCTTAAGCTTAAGACTGCAGTGCGGCTCCCGCAGCACGGGACGCCACACGGGTGTCAAACTTGGTGATGGAACTCCAGTCGCAAATAAGGGAAATCATCAAGGACGAACTTAACGCTCTAACCACCCGGGTAGATAAGCTCACAATTTTGTTAGAGACTCATGTGAGCAAGGTAGAAGCAAATTCTAGGGTGGGTGAGTCCCTACATCAGCAAGTGCCACAAATTTCGTCTCCCTATCCCAGGGTTGATCACACCTCTATAATTAACCTGAGCCCGTCCCTATCAAACCAGAACACCCAGGGTGATATAAATAGACATGTGATTATTCCCAATAAGTCAATAGATAAGGATAGTACCCAGTGTCAGGGGCCCAGACGGGGGTTGGAGGATGGTAACAAGTATAGATCCTGCCCAGCAATGCCAACAGCTGGAGATAATGTGCTGAGAAAGGACCATCGTGGTACAGGATCAACCAAGCCCATTACTTTTTAATTTACCACTTACAAACAGATTTGCGTCCCTAATGTCAGTAGATTCACTAAAACCGGCACAGCCAGCTCTACTGGAATTAAAATCTCAGAGGGAGCCTGGGGGGCGGGGGGTCACACAGAATGGAGGGCGCCGTCTCAGAGTCCTGTTCATCCCAGACAGGAAATAGGACCGGATACCGAGGGGGCTGATGGAGTGGGAAGTGCCCAAAGAAAGGGGGTACAAGGGGCTTCTAGCATTCAAATAGCATCTGGCTCACCCCCTAGGTCCACGCAGGCATTCAATGGCCAACAGTGGACGATTTTAGAACCTCCAAGCCCCACAGGACAATCCGGAGTGGGGAGCATTTATTGAACAAAATGAAACCTCCATGTTTCAGGAAACCTGGGCTTGGGCGGATACACATAGATTAGGCTATGAGACTTTTAGCCTAGCAGCCACATTTGGGGGAAAGGTTAGGCCTGCAGGGGGACTCTGCACCTGGGTTGCTGTACACTTGGGGTGCACAGTGTGAGAAGTTGGCCTCGTATATGCTGTCCACTAATGAAAGTGGGCACCTTGCACCAGTCCAAACGACCCTTATGGTGATTAGGTTAAAGATAACTTTATGAAAGCTATCCTAGTGGTAGCTATGGAGAGCAGCCTTCAGGCTTAATCTTGAAGGAATGTAAAGCAGCTTGTTTTACCAGATCAGAACCTCCTGGGTAATCAAATGAAAGGAGAACCACACAAGTGTTATATAAAATATATGGATTTATTACTAAACACTCACTACTAATCTGTATACGAGATTAGAGCACAAAGCACACAATATTTAATCAATATAACGACAGTAAATAGCACAATACACAGCGGGCTCCAGGGGGGGATCGAACCATATACTAAAAGAAATGGTATAACAACAACGACTTCACTAGACACAGTGCATAGAGCACGTAGAATCGCTGGGACCCCAAGGAACCACCCAAAGGAGTGACACAGGGAGCCCACGGAGGACGGGTGCAGTGTGGGAACACAGACGCGTGCTGCGTACAACTGTATAGGAAAGTCGCGGTTGGAAAATTACAGTTTAAGGACACTTCGAAGAGGACTTCAAGCAAACCCTTCGGAACATAGAAGGTTCTAAGGCCAGCACCCTTGTGAGTACTGAGGTACCCGTGTTACCTATCCCAGAGGAGCATAGGGGTCAAGTGGTGTCAGAAACCCTTGTTGTTATCAATGGCGTGATGCAAAGAAGTGCTGCTGCCGGGAAGATGAAAAGTGTCTGCTGGAATCCAAGCCTGGATCCAAGGTGAGAAGAACCTGAAAGCAGAGGGGATAGAGTCTGGGTCACTTCAGGGTGACCAGGGGCTCGATAGACGAATGCCCACCGATGTCGGGTGCTTCAGGTGTGAAGATTGTATCCTTGACTCTGCAGCCACGGGGACCAGGAGATGTCGACGATGACCAAAGTCTGGAGGTGTGCTGTCCCGCAAAGGATGTCGAGTGCTGAGGGGTCAGTGTCCGGATTTAACACCAACAAGCCTTGGCAAATGCAACCCATGTGGGCAGAGGAAACAAGTTACGGTGAGGACCAGCAAGGTCCTGGGGACTCTCCAAGCTATGGGAAGTCAGACCACGTCTGGAGCAACCAGAGAAGCCCAAGGAAATTCAAAGTGACGCTCGCTAGGACCCACAGGCCAACGGACCAGGGATCGCGAAGGGACCTCGAGCGGATTCACAAAGCACCAGCCCACAGAGCACTCGTGGAGTGGAAGCATATGCAGCTGCAAAAGTACCCGTTGCACAGGGGTTCGGTTTGCAGGGTCCCCACCCGGGTAAATGGAAGGTATCTCGCGTTAAGCCGTTGCTTAAAATGGTATCAGCAGACCCAACAGAGGTGCAAAACTACAGACCTATCTCTCTTCTTCCATGTTGGTCTAAAATCATGGAATCTATAATAAACCGTCATCTTTCTAACTATTTAGAAGAGAACAAGATACTGGATCCTACTCAGTCAGGTTTTCGTACATCACACAGTACTGAGGCTGCCCTGCTCGAAGTTACGGACACCATCAGGATGCTGCTCGATGGGGACTCTCCTGTTATGCTGGTGCTGCTGGACTTGTCGGCAGCCTTCGACACCATCTCCCACAATATACTACTAAACAGGTTGTGGGAGGTTGGTGTCGGTGGCTTAGCCTTTAAAGGGTTTCAAAGCTACCTATCTGATAGAACCCAATCCGTTCAATTGGGGTCTTATGTGTCATCTCCGGTTGTGGTGGACAAGGGGGTACCACAGGGCTCTCTATTGAGCCCCACATTATTCAATCTATATGTGGCCCCCTTAGCCTCAATTATCAGGAATTGTGGCTTTGAAACCATATTGTACGCTGACGATACGCAGTTGATTGTACATAATGGTAATGACCCCGCCAAAACAAAAGCCAGGTTTCCAACTTGTAAGATTAACATTGCAGACTGGATGAGGAGACATTTTTTACAATTAAACTCCTCTAAGACCGAGATACTTTTGTTTGGCAAAGCTGTTGATCTGTGGACTCCAGACTGGTGGCCACCCGAATTGGGTGTGGCCCCCGTCCCGAGAAGCTGAGCGAAGAACTTAGGGATAAGGTTAGATAACCAGCTCTCAATGGAGATACAGGTGAAAACGCTGGCTACCTCCTGGTTTGGGACCATGCGGATGTTGAGTAAGATCTTCCCATGGATCCCGCTTAGTGCTAGAAAGACCCTCATCCAGGCACTTCTAATAAGACGCCTGGATTATGGCAACTCCCTATTGGTAGGAATCAGGGAGGACCTCTTATCCAAATTACAGGTGGTGCAAAATACAGCTGCCTGCCTTGCTCTTGACAAACCAGCTCGAACCCCTTCCTTGCCGCTCGTACGCCAATTACACTGGCTTCCAGTAAAGAAACGGGCCACATTTAAAATGCTGTGTCTGGTCTTTAGGTCCTTCCATGGATTGGGGCCGGCTTATCTGACTTATAAACTTAAATGGTATCAACCTACACGGCAGCTTAGATCCAGCAATCGTAAGACACTGTGTGGTCATAGAGTTAGGAAGGTTAAGATGGGGGGGGGTCGCTCCTTTTCTTATCAGGCCCCCAAGTTGTGGAACAACCTCCCTAAACAAATCCGACAATGCCCGAATTTGGCCCATTTTAAAAAGCTGCTCAAAACGTGGCTCTTCTAATGCTTTCCCCTTGATGACCGCCAGCCTCTTTTTCCAGCATCCTCGGGGATGATTCTTGCGCGATACAAGTGACCTAAATAAATAAATAAATAAATACTGGTCTCAGGATTGCTGAGAGAGCAGATCGACCTCAGAAGCACTCGGGAACCCACCTCTTGTGTTGCAGAACTCTTCGGAGTCCTCAGGAGCTTGGGAGATGCAAACTGGTCAGATGCATTTAGGTACCTGCTGCTGCAGGGGAGTAACTCCTTTGCTCCAAGGGAATATCTTCTGTCGTCCAGCGAAGTGTAGACCATCAAAGCACTTGGCTTCTGCTTGCAGAGTTTAGTCCAGGTAAAATCCAAAGTCCTGTAGTCAGGATTCCTACTTTATACCCAAGGAAGGGGTTGGACTAACCCTGGGGACCCTCCTAGGGGAGGGGTAGGACAGAGGGGTGGCTACACCCATGTCCTTTGTCCAGTTTCACGCCAGAGCAGGTGCAAATGGCTCCTGCAACCAGTTTGAGCTAGACTATGCACGGGGACACCAAATGTGCCCCCAGTGCAGACTTTCTGGCAGTCTAAGTGTGCACCCACCCAAACCCAATATACTAAAGCCTGTCTGGGAGGTGGTCACACCTCCCTGTCACAGGAAACTATTGGCAGGCCTTCCTTTGCTCGAGCTTGGCTCAGCAGCAGGAGGGCAGACTAGAGTCTGTGACTGGCAGCACCCATTTTGTGATGCTCAGGTTCGAGAAAGCTGGTACCGGGTATACCGGTGTTTCACATAAGTCCCTCTAGGAGGGGGGCGTGGCCTGACAACATGGCCGGCTAGTCGCATATCTGCGCTGCTCCTGCCCCACCAATTTAAATCCTGCAGAATCCTGGTGGAATCGTGACCTTCCACACACGGATCGGCAGCGGAGGGGCCCCCCCGACCCTGAGGGTCCTGATCAAGACGAGGGCAGACGTCCCCCGGCCGAAGAAATTGATTACAGGCCTCTGGAGTCCCGTCGGAATACTGAGCCTCAAGATGGCGGCGCCGGCCTGTCCCGAGAGGTAGGGATCACCCCATGCTGCCCCCATCTACTTGTGGGCTGAAAGTCTGACATCGGATCCCATCCGGACCCCCGGCCACTGCTGTGCCGCCCGGGAACCGCAAGGGGGAGTGCCGAGAAAGAGAGTCGGCCGGAAACCGCCCAGCTGCTGTGACCCCAGAGGCCCGGGAGCGTAATTCACGCAAGCCCGGTGCTGGCGGCCCGCTGTGTTCGGCCCGCCCTGCCCCCTGCCGAACGCGCCCGGACGGGTTGCGGAGACCATCGCGAGGCCCGCGCGATGGTTCGAGCACCTGGAATACGGGATTGAAGCTCCCGTTTGTGGGGTAAGGATACCCCCGCTTTGCCACGACATTCTTGATGACGGCGTGGCCGTGCGGCCCAAGACAGTGACGGGGGCAATCGATCCGCGGATCGGCGGAGATCCAGGCCGGTCACGAGCCTGGGACAGCGACCGGGGACAAGAACAAGGGGCGCTGCTCGACAACGAAGCCAGAGGTGACAAGTAGCTGACCCTGAACACCAACTGGGGTGGTCTGCGAGGCAAATACCCTGCTGAGACCTGTGGCTCCGGACCAGGGGTAACGCAGAGTACCTGAACGACATCCTTGGCTCCAGGTTACCCGTAAGGCCAGTTTCTGCACCATCAATTTCCGAGAGAGGGTCCGCCAGGATATGCCCTGGGGCACTGGAGCCGGACATGGGGAGAGATAGAACCCTGAGAGGCGCCCAATCTAATAAAATAATGCAGTACACAGTGCCGGGCCCTACCTCTACAGACTGCCTCAGAAATTACCCAGAGCAGGGACCTCACCAGGGTTCAGCGGCCCGCGACAAGTCCGACATTCTGGAAGCCATACGTGTTTCTCGAGTGGCACTGGAATCCAAGATGGATGGGATGGCCATGAACATCAATCATTTGCGCCAGGATCTCAGGAAGGTGGCGGACCGGGTTACCACAACTGAAGGAGACCTGCACACATTGCAGACCGAGATCCAACAACTCCAGGAGACAATATTGGCCCTTCAAGAACACACAGTTCGGCTGAAGGATAGGGCGGGCGACGCAGAGGGGCGGTCAAGGAGGAACAACCTTCGCTTTGATTAGAATGGAGACTCAGCCTCCCCAATCAAAACTGAACTAACTCGTATGGTTTACACACAACATGAGATCAATAAAGCATTCGTAACCCATTTGCGTAGAATATACTCTGAGCCCCAGTCCCCCGCCGCCCCTCAAGTTGTGGCGGCCTATCTAGCAGAGATGGAACTGCCCTGCATAGACCCCGAGAGTCAGGAGTCCTTAGGGGCCCCGTTCAGAGGGGGAGAGCTACAGGCAGCGATCGCCCATCTGAAGACCGCTAAATCCCCTGGGATGGATGGCCTAGCGGCTGAGCTCTACAAAGAGTATGGGGGGTCTTGACCCCTAAATTGCTAGAAATCATGGCGGAAGCCAGTGAAAGCGGCATACTCCAAGACTCCATGCGCGAAGCACTGATAGTAATGATCCCCAAACCGGGAAAGGACCCTCTGCTCCCCAGTTCTTAGCGGCCAATTTCCATGCTAAATGTGGATCTTAAAATTATTAGCCAAGTGCTGGCATGTAGGCTCTTCCCATATCTCCGGCAACTGGTACATGACAACCAGTCCGGTTTTATACCAGGCAGGAATACACTACGGAATATCCGCCGCCTCGCACATGTTATGCAATCATTGGAGGGAAGGGCCAAACAGAGCACCTTAGCGTTCCTTGATATCAGACAAGCGTTCGACTCAATCCGATGGGAATAATTATGGCAGGTGCTTCTAAAAATGGGACTGGGGGCGTGGCCAAGATGGCGGGGTGAGCGGACGCTTCCTCCCGTAGCTCCTCCGGCCCGGCCAAGCTAAAGCCCTTTTCTTAAGCTTTTCTCCCCCCGCTGAGGCTCAGCGCGGGAGAGGAGCGTGGCGGAACATCAGGGGCACACATCGGTGCTGTTTTGGTCCGGATCGCCCCGGGGGAACCCCCCCAAAAGTTCGTCCGAGACCAAGGGACGACGGCGGTGAGCCCGAGGGGCGGAGCGTACTGGAGAGCTGTCCGGGCGCCTCGGCTGGGCCTGGTGCTGAAAGCTGAGGTCTGGAGGGGACCTGGCCCGCCGCTCGACGGTGACTGAAGGAGCCTGGCGGGAAGGGGCCCGATGGTGTGGAGGGCTTGGGATGGATGCCCCGGCACTCGGACTGGTGACGGCGACACCTTGCAATGCGGAGGCCCTGACCCCTAGCCGAGGTACGGCGGACTCTTTGTTGGGGTCGGACCATCTGGCCCCCTGTGCGTGACTAACGGGGGCCGGTGGTGGAACTTATTCTACTGCGGGGCGCCTCGGAGGCCCCGGGGGTGTCGCCGGGCCTAGTCGTGGTGGCTTGCTCCGCCCGGCCGCCATTTTGTCCCCGAAGGAGCAGAGGTGGCGACCTCCGCTGCGCCCTGGATGCTGGCTGCACACGACCTCCCGATATTGCTGTCTTGACTACCGGAGGGATGAGCTGTTGGGACCCCTTCGCTGCGGCCCCCTTGGTTGTCTCACGCTAGCTCTTGCGGCGGACGGTGACCGGGCTAGGCCGCCATTTTGTCACCTGTGACGCAGCGACCTCACTTGTGGGGGATTCCCCGGCCCGAGTGCTTGTTGGCGGCTGAGCGTCTCTGGGGCGCCTGGATCGGGGCCCGACTGCGGAGCTGACGATGGCTGGAAAAGGAGGCCCGAAGAAAGGGGACCGTACCCTGCCGGACATGCTTGGCAGGGCCCAGCACTTGCGGGACAGGACACAGCCCTCGCCGGGGCCATCCCGGGCTCCGGCGGACGTGACTGGAGGGGAGCCACCCGTCACGAGGGCCTTCATGGAGGAACTGTTTAGCTCCCTCCGGGAGGACTTCCAGACACTGAAGCGGGAGGTGGCCAGCGAGGTCCGAGAAGTGCGCAGGGAGGTGGAGGGCCTAGGTGAGCGTGTGGAGGCGGTGGAGACGGAGGGCCAACAGCGAGCGGAGGAGATAGTCCACCTCCAGCAGGACGTTCTTCGCCTCCGGGAACAGTGTGTGGAGCTCCAGGCCCACTCTGAGGACCTCGAGAACAGGTCTCGGAGGAACAACATCCGAGTGCGTGGCGTGCCGACTGCGGAGGAGGGGTCCGATCTGGGGGGCTATCTGCGGGCCCTGTTCCGAGAAATCCTGGGGGAGGCTGCGGACTTTCCCATCAGCATCGACAGGGCGCATAGGGTTGGCCGTCAGCGCCAGCCATCGGCACCCCCACCGGACATTCTGGCCTTCCTGCCCGACTTTCCACTAAAGGAGCGTATCATGGCTGAAGCCCGCAGGAAACAGCCCCTGACCTTTCGGGATCGGCCGGTGGCGCTGTACCAGGACCTCTCTGCTATCACTCTACAGAAACGCAGGTCCTTTAGGATTGCCACTGACTTTTTGCGCGAGCATGAGACGCCGTACTCTTGGGGTCACCCCTTCCGCTTGATTTTTCGGTGGAACGGAGTATTGCATCAGCTACGCTCCTTGCAAGACATTTGTGGTGTCCTGGGGCTCACGGCAGCGGAGGAGGAGGGAGCTACGCCGTCGTGGAGGTCCTCGGAGGGACGGAATCGGCGGAGGTCATCGAGGCGGCGCTCAGCGGCCAGTGCGGGGCGCCCGGACTCCCCTACCATCAGGGCGGACAGGGCCGACGCCCTGAGGGCGGCAGCCGGGGACTCGATCGGCTCCTCTAGCGTGGCCTTGACGGCCTAACACACACTCCGGGGGGAGATGTCTTTAGCTTCTTAACATGCTTGGCACGGGGCGGGGGGGTTGGGGGGGAGCGGGCGGAGGTGAGTGGCTGGACGTCCACTTTGCTATTTTCTACGGACTTGCCCGTTTTTGGGGCTTGACTGAGACAATGGGGTGTTTGAGTTTGGGGATGGCTAGTTGCCAAGGTTGTGTTTTGGGTGGGGGAGGGGGTTGTTTTGGGGTTGGGGAGGTCCCGTCCGATGTTGTCTTTACCCGCTTTGTCTTGGCTGGTCCCGCGCTGCGGCCCCGCGCGCCCCACCCGCTGATTCCCTACCCATTGCATGGCGCTCCCGATCCCTGCGAGGAATGCCGGGTCTAAAGGTAGTGACCCTTAATGTTCAGGGTCTGAATAACCCGGTGAAGCGTAGAGCGATCCTGTCGCTGCTGGAGGGGACGCAGGCGGACATTTGCCTTTTGCAGGAGACACACCTATTGCCTCGAGACTGCCATAGGATGCGCTCTGCTAAGTTCCCCACCCAGTTCTTTTCCTCAGCAGCGAACAAGACGGCAGGGGTAGCCATTCTCCTAGCAAGCTCCTTTCGGGGGGAGGTGTTGCATAAGTGTGCTGAACAGAAGGGGAGGCTCCTTGCGTATCGCATGCGCCTGGGCGGCATAGCATTTACGGTTGGCTCCGTTTATAGCCCAAACGAGCACCAGGAGCGCTTCCTAGACTCCGCGCTGGTGGATGTCACTGCTTCCCCGGACCGACACGTTATCCTGGGCGGAGACCTCAACATTGTCTTTGACTCTGGGATGGACAGATCGGCGCAGCGCTTCCCGCAGACGGGGGAACTGTCCCAGGCTGGGAAGGCCCGGATTGCGGACATGGACTTGCACGATCTCTGGCGCTCCTTGCACCCCACAGATAGGGACTACTCTTTCTTCTCGCACGCACACCGCACCTACTCACGGCTGGACTACCTCCTGGTGAGTGGGCCGATGCGCGCCGCTGCCACGGCGGCGGACATCGGGGTCCTGACCCTGTCTGACCACTCTCCAGTTGTCGGCGTTTTCCAGTGGCCGGCGGCCCCCCCCTCTCGGGGGGTGTGGCGCCTCCGGGACACACTTCTACACAAAAAATCGGTGGTGCAACGCATCGGGGAGGTCATACAGGACTATCTCACCCACAATAGCAACACTGACACCTCGCAGGCGACACAATGGGCGGCATTGAAGGCCGTCCTACGGGGGGAATTCATCTCTATCTCTGCGGCCGAGAATAAGGAGAGACAACTGAAGAGGGATGAGTTGACGGCTCAAGTTCGGGAGCTTGAGCAGGTCCACCGCCGCACGGGAGCGCCGAGGGTCTGGAGGCAGCTGAAGGCAGCGAGGAAGCTCCTCTCGGCTCTGGATCTGGATAGGGCGGAGTATGCCGCCTTACGTTTGAAACATGCCTACTACACTGGGGGGGACAGATGTGGCAAGCTCCTAGCACATCGGCTCCGGGTCGCGCAACAGCGCAGCGTCGTGAAAGAATTGGTGGGCGCGGACGGGGGGGTTGTCTCCGGTGACGCGGAGGTAGCGGAGTCTTTCCGCGGCTTCTATGAGGCGCTGTATGCTGAGGAGCCCTCCCCGCCACGGGAGGCCGATAGCTATTTGGAGTCGGTGACCCTCCCGGTACTGGACCCGGCTCAGGCTGACCACCTGGAGCGGGACATCCATGTGGAGGAAGTGATTTCAGCTATTGCGCGGCTGAAACATGGCAAGGCCCCAGGCCCGGACGGGTACACGTCGCTATTCTACAAGACTTTCTGCACGGCCGTGGCCCCTGTCCTTACGCGGCTGTTCAACTCTTTCTCCGAACCGGGAGCCATCCCTCCGGATCTTCTGAGGGCGACGGTCGCGGTAATCCCGAAGCCTGGGAAGGACCGGGCCCTTTGCGGCTCATACCGGCCCATCTCGCTCCTAAATGTCGACCTCAAGTTGTACACGGGGATTCTCGCAGCCAGGCTGGGTCCACACCTCCCCGACCTGGTGGAGGCGGACCAGGCTGGTTTTGTGCCCGGTAGACAGACGGTGGACAACACCAAGAGGGTGACACATGTTCTGGAGAAGGCCTCAAGGATCTCGGGGGAGCGGATGTTGTTGTCCGTTGATGCAGAGAAGGCCTTCGACAGGGTTCACTGGCCGTATCTTGAGCGGGTCCTCAGGAAACTGGGAATCGGCGATAAGTTCCGCACCATGGTATTTAATTGCTATAAGCATCCTTCAGCGTCGGTGCGGGTAAACGGGTGTAGCTCTGGTGGCTTTGCCATCGAGCGCGGCACGCGGCAGGGCTGCCCTCTCTCGCCGCTCCTGTTTGCCCTCTACATGGAGCCGTTTGCTCAGAGGATTCGTGACAATCCGGATGCTGTCGGGGTCCGGATGGGCCAGTACGTCCACACCGTCAGTCTCTACGCGGACGATGTCCTGCTGACCTTGGACGACCCTAGGAGGTCGCTGCCTGCTTGCCTCCGAGAGTTGGACGCCTTCGCGGGGGTGGCCGGCTTCAAAATGAACATGAGCAAGTCGATGGCGCTGGACGTGTCCCTGGCTGCGGACACCAGGAGGGATCTTCAACGGCTCTTCCCCATGCAGTGGTCCTCGTCCACAGTGCCGTATCTGGGGATTCTGCTGGCGCCTACATTGTCGGAGATGGTTACGGCCAATTATGCCTCCCTCAGCAGGAAGATCAGGGACGAGCTTGGCCGCTGGAACAAGGGCCTGCTGTCCTGGCTGGGACGAATCGCGGCGATCAAAATGACGGTGCTGCCCCAGATACTATATCTTTTCCGAGCCCTTCCGCTCCAACCCCCGGTGGGTTGGCTACGGCAAATGCAGGCTGACATCTCACGCTTTGTCTGGCAGGGCCGCAGGCCACGCATGAAGAGGGTCCTCTCCACGCTTGCTCCGGAAGCGGGGGGTCTTGGCATTCCAGACCTCCGTAAGTACTTCCAGGCGGCACAGCTACGCTATCTGGTGGAGTGGAGCAGGTGGGAGTCCGACAAACATTGGCTCTTCCAAGACCAGGCAGTGGCGGGCCGCACCTTACAAGAGGTTCCATTCCTGCGCCGCGCGCACCGCCCCGCTAATCTCTACGCTTCCTTTGTTACGCGGGTCCCCCTGCGTGTGTGGGACGCGGTCTGTGAGGCCAGGGGCTTTACCACCTTCCCTTCGCCGCTCACGCCCATTGCGGGCAACCCGGACTTCTCCCCTGGGATGGAGCCGGGGGTTTTCTCCCACTGGGTGCAGGCGGGCTGCAGGGCACTCTTTCAGATTTATGGCCCGGAAGGAGTGGTTCCTTTTCAGCAACTCCGCCAGGAGTTCGGCCTGACGGAGCTGGACAGATTACGTTACATGCAAGTTCGGCATTGGGCCCTCCAGCCTCAGGTGCGTGCCACCGCGGCCCGTCCAATTACACCGTATGAGCGGTGGTTGGCTACTCGGACCTCCGACGCTAAACTGATTACTGATCTGTACAAACACCTACAACCCCCGCCGTCTCACTACTACAATCCGGGGAGGGAGCGTTGGCATGGGGAATTGGGTAGGACACTCAGCCACAAGGAATGGGACAAAATAGCGTATCGGGCGCGGCACTCTGCATACCACACGGGCCTTACGGAGACCTTCACTAAAGTGTCCACATACTGGTACTACACCCCGGAGAGACTGTATGAGATGCATAGACACACTGACAAGGGGTGCTGGCGGAGCTGCGGGCAGGAAGGTACCCTTACACACATCCTATGGGATTGCCCAGTGCTGACCGCCTACTGGAAGGAAGTCCTGGACGAGGTGGATGAGCACTTTGGGATAGAGCTGCCGCGCCTCCCGGCGTATGTCCTGCTGGGCCTCCCCGATGACCTAATGTACCCACTGAAATCCCGCAGGGGTAGGCAGATTGCGATAGCGCTGGGGTCTGCGGTTCAGAACATTCTGATCCACTGGCGCACATCCACCGTCCCCTCCATCACCGGTTGGTTGCACAGACTCTGGCATGTGCTGGGGATGGAGAAGCTGTCGCTTACGGTTGCGGGGGAGGTAGGCCAATTTGAAGAGCTATGGCAACCCTTTCTAGCGCTGCTGTCCACTGAATTCCGGGAGCTTACCTGCCCGAGGTATCTTAGGCTTCTCAGGCTGCGGCCGCCGGTGACCCCGGCGGACTAGCTTCCATGTGCGATGGGGACCCCCCGGGGGGGGGGGGGGGGGTGCGGGGCTTCCTGGTTAGGGTTACTTTGCTGCGGGTCCATAGGACGGGGGGAGGGGGGAGTGTTGTTGTTTTTGTTACTGGGAGGATGGGGGACGGGAGGGGGGGGATTGTGTTCCGTTGAGGCGTTGATTGGGGGGGGTTTTATTGCTCCGCTTTTGGGTGTCGGACACGCGCGTGGGATTCCACAGCTTGTAATTCCAGCGTTCATTTACTGTGTTCTTCCCTCTGAGCCAACGCTTCACTTACTGCTAACCCTCTGGAGATGCATCCCTTCTTCTTTGATTGTATTCCATGTATCCTGCCTCCTGTCCCCCTCCCCCATGGTTTGTTTTGTCTCAATAAAAACGTTTTAAACATAAAAATGGGACTGGGGGAGGGTTTCGTAAATTGGGAAAAACTGCTTTATGCTCGGCCGATGGTGAGGGTTCGCACGGGACGGTACGTGTCAGACACACTGTTCGTAGAGAGAGGAACGCTATTCACCCTGGCAATGGAGCCGCTGGCATGTCATCTTCGTAGGGTGCTCCAGGGGCAGGGCATCCGGGTGGGTGGTATGGAACATATAGTATCACTGTACACTGTACACTGACGATGCCTTGATTTATCTGCGACCCAGTCATTGCCGTCACTGATAGCTGCGCTGACTCAATTTGCTGAAGCCTCCGGGCTTTACATTAATCAAGCAAAATCACAGCTATATGCGATTGGGTCGGTGAATGAATGGGACGGAGCTCAGCTCCCGGAGTTAGGACTTCCATGGGTGGGGGATACTCTGCGCTATCTGGGGATATGGATAGGTAGGGATGAGACCACATTTTACCGACACAATATGGGGAGGGTAATACGGGGTCTCTGGGGCAGTATTGCCTTTTGGAACACACTCAAGCTCTCCTTGATGAGGAAGATCGCCCTGATAAAGATGGTGGTCCTGCCTAGATGTCTCTTCACAATGCAGGGTTCTTTCTTTGAACTCCCACATCGGGTATTTAAAGAATTGGATGCGCTGATCATTCTACTGGAACGGGAAACGGAGTCGGGTGAGCCTAGAGATCATGAAACATAGGTGGGGCAAAGGAGGTTTAGAAATCCCAGATCTGGAACTCTATTACTTTGAATCGCAACTCAAACATGCTATAGCCTCGTTGGACACGGACCCCTCGTGCGAAAGGTCCTTAATGGCAGACACCTATGGGGACCGACAGTTGGGAGCACTTCTCTGGCGGGCGGGAGGACAGCGGGAACAATGTCCTCCATTGGTGCGGCTATTAGCCGTAGTATGGAACCGAGTAGTCCGCAGACTTATCAGGGACCGGCCGTTTGCCCCAGCAGCATATTTCTGACTTATTCCGCCCTTCGCTCAAATTGAGCGGGTTATATCAACTGACAAATAGAAGGAGGGGGGCTGCCTTATGTTGTCGGACCTCTATCCGGACAATAAATTCATCACCTATCAGGAGGCAGTGGCTACCTTTGAGCTGTGGTCAGGGCAATTCCTGCAGTATGTGAAAATAGAGGCAACGGCATGGCAATTGTGGCCCTCGTTCCCAGAGGCTCCGGGGCACACACATACTCTGTTCACCATGATCACCATGATCACCATGGCAGGAGGGCGGAAGTTTGTTACCCACCTATATAGGGCGCTGAGGGAAGATAAAAAGACGAGACCCCTAAAGATAGAGAAGAAATGGCAGCGGGTGTGTCCGCAGGAGATCACGCCACGAGACTGGGACAAAATCCATGAGAGTGTACGGAAGGTGTCGGTATGCAATCGATTCAAACAAATCCAGTACAACATTGTACACATGACCTATCTCTCACCCAAGCGGCTTCATGTCATTGATAGTGCCAGAGATCCCCATTGCCCTAGATGTCGACACGCTCAGGAGGATTTCCCGCATATGGTGTGGACCTGTCCGATGATCCAGACGTACTGGATGGTGGTCCTAGAGAACCTGACCAGAATTACAGGGTGGAAGATTGACATGGATCCGCGCCCTTGTCTTCTGGGCCTGGTTCCCCGTGATCCTAAACGTAAAGCAAGTAGGCGATTTCTGGTTCTGGGACTTGTTATAGCTAGACGGCGCATTGCGATCCACTGGGTAACCCAGCAAGGGCCATTGGTGGTGAAATGGAAAACAGACTTGAGGGAGTGGGCTCTGGCCGAAGAGGGGCATATGCCTAGCACCAGAAGGGATGACAAACTACCTGAGGTATTGCTGGCGTGGGGAGTGATGGTTCACTAAATAACAGGACAGGCCTCACAATCCACACAGGTGTCACAAGAGGTGACAACTTCCATCGGGGGTCTGGCCCCAAGCCAGGAGGGGAGACATGTGGAGACCCAGAACGAGTTGAGATACATGGACCTCAACTTATACAGTCCCGGAAGGGGGAGGAGGCGGGGTGGAGAGGGGGGCAGTTGGGGGGAATCTGGGGGGATGGGAGGAGGGTTAGGGGTAGTTTTAGTTAAAGTTGAGATATTATGACGTAGAAAAAAAATGAAGTAAACCATGATAACTTGGAAAAACTCCATGGGACTGAATATAGGTCCAAATTCCTGAGTTCATTGTTGGGCTGTTTCACTGCCTCGGCTGAGGTAAAAGTGACATGTATCTGTATTTGTATATGAACGTGATATGCAGATTTGGAGGAACAAACTAATAAAGATTTTTTTAAAGTCCCTCTAGGAGGCTGGAATCGTACTTCCCCGCCAGTTACTGGCGGGGAGGTATGATTCCAAGGTGTTTGACACCAAACACGACATGTTTCTAGGCAGCCGTTTTAAAGTTAGCATTTACCGCTAGGTTATAATGCACTTAAATATATATGGTTGGCTGCATCACAGACAACCCCGGAAAATAGGTTCCGAAGGCTGCAGAGGGGCTCTGGTCATGCAGGGGCACCCTCTCACATAAAACCCAGCACCCTGCCTTAAGGATTGATAAGGCCTGCCATAGGGGTTTATATGTGCAGTGATTTAGAATAGATATAGTGAACCTATATCTAAGTAAGGGGTGCATGCACCACCTTACACTGGCTGCAGTAGCAGACCTGTGGTGTCATTTTGAATGGCCTCTCAGGGGTGGCACAATACATGCTTCAGACCCTGGGAGGCTTCTGGGGTACCCATGCCCTGAGTACATGGTGTACCATATACTTGGGACTGATAAGGGTACCCCATAATCCAATCTGGAGTGTACCTAAAGTACATGCAATCAATTTAGAGGAGAAATCAGCTAGACTGTGGTCCTGATTAGCAGGATCCCAGTCAGACTAGTCAAAAACCAGCAAAACACCAGGAAAAAAGTGGGGGTAACCATGCAGTCAGATTCCACCTTCCTACACACAGAGAAAGATACAGAGACATCTTCCCATGATATTCTTTGTATTTTTTTTAGTTTTTCTGCAAAGATCAGAATTGCTCTGATCAATATTTATTCCCGTCCAGTTTGCTACGTCCAGGAGTCATCAACTCTTGACCCTCCTGCTTACTATCCCTGATAATATTTTGGTGGTTCTTTGCGGTGATTTCAATTGTCAGTAAGAACCTCTGAATGGCCTGAATGCGGGTAACCCAGTGAGGAGGACCTTCATTGGGCCATTCCAGAGCCTAAAATTCCGCCAACGTGGGCTTGGACCCCATTGGTTCTCCAGATGAACACCCTCACCCTTAACCATTCACTTACGGTGTGTAATGGGCGCACAAAATCTGACTCCCCGGCAAATTATACTTATAACAGATTGGGATGTGCCTCCATTTTAGATTATATCTTGGTAGACACAAAATCCTGGCACAGGGTAGTAGACTTCAAGATCGTGCCTTGACACGATAGTGATCATAAGTTCATAACGCCCTGATTCTTTAGACGGTGCCACCATGCCCCATGAGTGTACTTGAAGTTCAATCCTTAACCTTTCCTTGGATAACCTTGACTAGCTGCAGGAGGAGAGTCAGATGGGGAGTAATTTGTCAATCAAAGGAAAAGTTAGCTTCCCTTTACCAAACTGCCATCCTATTCCTTAAGGCCGCAAATCAACTTAGCGGAACTGTTGATTCTTCTAGCGCCCTTCCTGAAATGGCTGATAATCACCAAGCTTTAATATCTGCCATGGCAAACATCTCTTTCCCTAATAAAGGAATAAGGGAAAAGTGGCCCTCAGGGCACCCTTGGTATAGTGATGACTGTCATCAAATCCAATGACAGGTCACTAATAAAAGATAAAAGGATAGCCTACAAAAGTCTCATTAAATTGGCAAAAAGAAGGTGGGAAGGTGATAAGTGGGATAGGCTGGGAAGTGCCCTCAGCACTCATGACATGAGGACCTTCTGGAATCTAGTAAATACTGGCTGTCCAGAGGGCAAAATGGCAATAGAACTGAATATTGGGGCAGAAGTTTGGATGGCCCATTTTGAGTCCCTATATGTAAGGGTAGAGGGTGATGCTGGGCAAGCTACAAATGAGTGACCTCCGCCCAGTTAAATTGTCTTGATGCTCCCTCAATTTCTCTAAAAGAGATAACGGATGCTTTAAGCAGGGTAACCCCATCCAAGGCTCCAGGCTTAGCCAAGATCCCTGGTGACCTCTTTCGTAATGAGCCTACTATTTGGGCCCCTTATCTGTGTACACTGTTTAATGCCATCATGCATGGAATGTCGATCCCTTTCACCTGGTTGGGGGCGGAAATCACTCCGATTTATCAAAAAGGCTCACCACTCCTTCCGGTCAATTGTCGTTGCATCAGCCTCATAGAAGTCAGTCAGAAGATATATGCCGAGTGCTGCTGGGCCGACTACAGAGTTAGATGGAGGAGCACACTATTCTTAGCCCCTACCAGGACGGTGTTTGAACAAGAATGTCCACAATAGATCAAATCTTTAGGTTGCAACTATTGCATTGGAAGACAGTGTATTTGGAGGGTTGCAGCCTCTATTTGATCATTGTGGACCTAAAATCTGCATTTGATTTGGTACCCAGGGATAAATTGTGGGCCATTTTATTAAATTTGGGGGCCCCTCCGTATCTCTGTTACCAGTTGAAACGACTCCACAAACGTAACTTTGGCCAAATTAGGTATGGAAAAAATGGTGAACTCACTGATTCCATACCTATGGACAGAGGTGTACGAAAAGGTTGCGTGTTGGCCCGAACCTTTTTTGCCTTTTTATTAATGGCCTTGTGGAGGCCTGGATTGCGGGGAGGGTCATAGATGCACCAGGGTTGCCGAACCGCATGGTACCAGCCTTGACGTTCGCCAATGATACCCTCCTGCTTTCAAAGTCTCCAATGGGAATACAGAGGGCCCTAGACACCTTTTATATTTTCTGTAAAAGTAGGGGGCTAGAGATCAATTTACAGAAAACCAAATATATGGTATTCAATGCAGGCAACAGTACACAACCAAATCCCCAGCTAGATGGGAAACCACTAGAGAGAGTGATCGGTTTTTTAATACCTCGGAATTACTCTCACTGAAAAAATGGACTGGGGTATACAAATTAAGAAGACAAGTCTAAAGCTGGCCCAGAAAACAGGGGGGTTAGCAAAGATGTATATATGTAATGTTGGATAAGACTAATGCTGGGCTAACTGTATTTTATATATTTATTCTATTTATTTATTTATTCCCAGGCTTAATTATGTGTTAGTGGTCTGTATTTCCATTTTTGTATGAACTGTGGCATTATTTGAAGGAGTGTACCTTGTCCTATCGTGGATAATGAATTTTGAGTGGGGCAGGACCCTATGAAAATTAATAATAATTATTTTATGGTTCTTATCGATTGCAGATTTGATTTGTTTTGTTTGTTTTATGTACTTTGATGGCTACAATTAGCCGAATAAAGTAAATTTGACTCTGACTCTGTATAGGAATTGCGCGCACAAAATGGTTGGATTGTGGTGAAAATTTATAAAGTACAGGCCTTGTATGGGACAGAAATCTGGGGCCACCGGCCACCTGACTCTCTATCCAAAATTGAGAATTCCTTTGCCAGGCAACTTTTGGGTCTTCCCATAAGCACACCGCTCACGCCGCTTCGCATGGATCTTGGGGTTGGACCAATTGCAGAGGACGTTGCCCTCAGACCTCTTCATTCTGGCGACGCCTATGGGGTACCCCAGAATTAGCTGCATATAGAGAAGAGTTGGAGGAAGTGCTGAGCTTACAAGGAGTGAGCAAAATATCATGGCTGCCCTACATTAAAAACTCTTTAGCAGCAATGAGATTGGGCGACCTGTGGGCTAGTGCTGAAGAAAGTTGCTGGACAACATCCAGGAAGGCCTTGATAAAGAGTTACAGGGAGTACAAACTCACTCAAACACAGGGGAGTTCTGCGACTGGTGCATTCACCGCAGTATTTCTAGAGATAAAACATCAATATAGGTTAGAGCCTGCCCTCGATGATATTCAGCCAGCCCTTGCCAGAAAGCTTTATTTACAGTTCAGGTATGGGCTACTCCCATTACGTGCTTTCACAAGCAACTGGGGGGAGGGGTATATCAACTCTGGGATGTCCAGCATGCAATAACATACCGGAGACGGATCATCACGTATAATTTTTCTGTCCGGCATACAAGAAGGCGAGACACTGATGGTTATTGCAGTTATGCAGAAATCTCAGAACAATACACTGCGCACAGGCTTTTAGGATACTAAAATACGACACTAGTATGCCTACTGCATACTCATTTTCCATGTTGTGTGTACGTCGAGTTATTTTAAAGTTAGGTCTTGTCTGATCTGATCACCTTATTCCACCACTGTGATTGGTCTTTTTTAATCTCATTTTGTGATATTTTAATGGTGTAAGCGTGTACTTTGTGCTTATCCATTTTATTTTAAATTTCTATTTTTAACGGAATTTTATAAATAATACTGTAATGCACATACACTCTATTAAGTTATTCATACTTCGAACAATGAAAGCCTTAATGGGAAACTTAAAGGAATTAATTGTGCTGTATCTTTTATCTGCGCTCTGGGGCTACTAGCAACGTGATATCACTTGCATCTTCGACTAATCTGAGGACATATCGGATCTGTAGGCCTGGCTGCAGGTGGTTCGCAAATCACAGTCCGTGGTGCAGAGGCGTCACTTACACAAAATGGCGCACTCCGGAACCACGGACATTATGTTAATGGATGGCTTACTGTACACTGAGGGGCAGATTTACAAGCCCCGTAAGCCACATTTGCGCCTCCGTTGCGTCACTTTTGTGACGCAGCGGCGGCGCAAAGCCAGCGTCATGCTGCGGAGTATTTACAACATGATGCATCTAGGGAGATGCGTCACGTTGTAAAGCCCTGCGCCACATGTGGGCGTTCCGGCACGGGGGGGCGGCGTTCCGGCACAGGAACGCCTCCTAAAAGTGGCTGAGTGAAATCTACAAGATTTCACTCAGTCACTTTTACGTCCATGCTGCGTCAAAACCCTGTGCCTGCTTGAAGCAGGCGTAAGGATTGGCGCAGCATGTTAGGCATAGGGGCACCCCGAGCCTTGCTGGTGCTGCGTCGCGCTTGCGACTCCAGCAATGCATCACCTTTACAGCAGCAGATGCGTCACGCATCTGTCTATTCTTGCCCCATGGTGGGCCGCATTGTAAATGCGGCGCATCCATGGTGGCGCAAGAGGTGTCTGCAGTGAGAAAAAATAACTGGCGCATTCCTGCTGATATGCAGGGATGCGCCAGTTATTGTAAATCTGCCCCTTAATGTGTTAATTCCACTGGACATATGCCTTTCGAAGTGGAGCTCTTGAGCGTAGACTTCCTACACCTACTACCCCATACATACCATTTCTCTCGTTAGCTGAATCGATTTTTGAGTGAACTTTGTCATTTATTGGAAACATCGAATATAATATTGGGCTACATGAACAATTAACCACCATTGATTACAACCTTACTTGATATTCATTCTACCAATTGTCCTCAGCCTTGGTAAAGTCTGAAAGGGTGAAACCTGTGTCAGCTGCCCTGACTGATTTATGTAATCAATTGTTCATCCATAACTACTGTACAAGATGTGATGAAGGAAAAATAAATTGCATTTATCAGCTAAACTGCATGCTTGTCACAGACTTCCTGGCTGCTTTGCTAAAAAATTCTAAGTATCCTCGAACTTTTTCTCAGAATGCTGTCATACATCATGCCGAAGATAACACACCTACACGCTACCCTATTTTGCATAAAACGCCTCAAATGGAAGTCAAGAAAGCTCATTGGCTTTGAGCTTAGGGGCCAAAGTAAAGTTGCCCAATCAGCCACTCAAATCTAAAGACATGTCACCCATTTCAGTGTGTAATTTAGGGTGTGGTTTAAAAACAAATAAACCAAAAATCTGTGCTTAGCATGGTGTGCCGCCCGACTGCTATTTTGCTGCGTCTGTCATTGCATCCCGATTTATAATACAACTCGTAACAAATACACCTACAACAAGCCATAGCTATTGGCTTTGTCAATGATTGTTAGTTGCATACGTAAAATAAACAACAACTATGGCTTCATTGTATATAACATTGAAAATGCTTCAGTTTTGACATGAAGAGACTGTGAAACAATTCTAACGAGTCTCTTTGAAGTTACATCAAAGGCGGTGAAGGGTGGTACTGCTGCAGAGGTAAGAGTTTTATTCCACCCTGAGGGTGAGGGCAACCTTGGAAAGCCCGATAGGGACCCGTCTCAGCACCTGCTTTTTAGAACTGCTGGTGCTGAGCACCGGCAAGACCCGGCCCACTTAAAGCGCTGTCTGTATGTCAGGTGGCAGAGCAGGTCAAGATCTGGGCTGAGCAGATTGTGTGTCCCTCTTCCTATTAAGATTTGGGATACAATTTACTTGTACACCTCGTTAATTGCGACCTTGTATCCAAATGACATGCTTACACAGACTCTGCTGCCTTCAGCGCGTGTCTATACTGTGCGGTCTCACGCGTACATACAACGTGTCATAGATGGACCATAATCAACGCCTAACGTACCCCTTCATGTATGTTGCAAGAAATTTTCTTTCTGCCAGCACCTGTGCCTTCTCATTTCCCCCTATATCAAGTCTTTTTGCCCCAAGCAGTGCCTGCCCCCCCTCCCCATGTCCACATGCTGCTGCTGCCGTTCTGTGCCTGTTGTCTGTGTGGGGGGGGAATGGGCAATTGACTTTGTCAAGGCTGGCATCCAGATGTGTGCTGAGACCCACACTTTCACTGTCGGAAAGCCCACACATCTCAGCTTCAGCTGCAGCGGAGGCTGTCGACAGGTGGACCCACCCCCTGGCAACCCTGCCCAGGGCATCACGCCCCCCCCCCTCCCCTCAGAGGGGAGACAGATTGTCCTTCAACAGATGCAAATACGAGCACGCAGTTTGGATTCCTCAAAGCGCTCTGAGCGATGGGCCCGTGAGTCACACTTCCATCAGCGTCACACATATATGTAGTGTGGGATGCCATATGCTGCTGAGGAGAGGAGGTGTGTGTAACATCTTTGTATCATTTAACACCGGGAGCAATATCTTCTGTTTCATTTCCTGGGCGGGTGGGTGGTGTATGGGCATCATTGTAATCCCCCCAGAGGATGTTGCCACAGTTGGCGGCTTTTGATTCTCTTCGTAGATATCCTTCTGGTGAAGGTTTTGTGGCGGTGCCTGCAAGCTTCCCCTGTCAGACTCTGCAAGCTTCCCCTGTCAGACTCTGAGATATCAGAGCTGTCATCCATCCATTCGCTGTGGTTCTGCTCTGGATGGCGGCGTGAGCTAGCACGAACAAAAGTCCTCTGCATAGAGCAAGAAACCGTGGGCAGGTATGGGTAGGGGTGTAAAAAGCGAGCTTTGGGGTGTGTAGTTATCAGAAGCATTGCAGGTTGTGACTGTAGGAAAGTGGATGTATATTGCAGTACCCCCCACTTTTCCCTGACTTTTGATGTAAGTTTGGCGAAGGTGTACTTACTGGGTCCCTGCTGTCCAAGTTCCCAGTACAAGTGTTTTTTCCCTTAAACAGTACCATGATTGGTACAACTTCAGACCCCCCTGTAAGTCCCTAGTAAATGGTACCCCTGGTATCTAGGGCATTGGAACTGAAGAGGGTCCCCTAGGGACACCTCGCCAAGGCCATCGAAACTGCCAATGCAGTATGCATGCCTTGGTGCAGAGAAAAATAACAAAGTCAGCATGGCACACTGCCTGTGTGCCATGTCAAGCAACACTGCCTAATGTATGGATAAGTCACCCTTCTATCAGGCCTTACAAGTTCGAAAGCAGTCTGCACTATATCCCAGGTGTGGGCGAATCTGCACGAGCAGATATGCCCCTACAATATTCCACGCTATTCTTAATATTGTAGGTGTCAGAGAAGACATAGAGACAACATGGGCTGGAAACTCGACAATTCGAATTCCCCAGCACCCTGATGGCTTTACTGAGCCCACGAGTGTTTGCTACTAAACAATTCCTTTCAATAAACCCACACTGATGCCAATGTTGGATTTATTAAAATATGTGCCCAGAGGACCCCTCAGAGGTGCCCCCTGAAGACCTACGAGCCATGGTGTGATCTCTGACAGGCTTAAGGCAGTCTGCTACCACCAGACATGTTTCTGGACCCATAGGTGAGAGCCCTTGCTCACTGAGGCCAGAATCAAAGCCGATCCTGGGCCGAAAGTGTCACACCTCCTCTCTCAGGCAGACACAGTGCATGAGAGGGAAGCTTCAAAGGCCTTGACGCCATTGTAATGTGACCCCAGCCTCTGCTGCTAGCAGTAGATGGCATCTTCGAATTCAAACCCCACTTTTGGTGGGATGACTGGCTGGAAAACTAAGTGAGAATAGGAGGTGTGGTCCCCTTTGCTAACTCCACCCCTCAGGTGCTGGTGGCGAAGTGAAGCACATTTTTCAGTGCCCACCATCTTGAAGATGGTGGGACTTATCCAATCAGGGCTAGGACCATGCCCCCCTCCCACAGGAGGGTGGCATAATAGAGGGTGCAAACACCCCAGGTAAGGGACCAGTTGGTCTCTACCTGTCACTCTTCTGTAACGCCCCTAAATTGTATTTAGGTGGCACCCCCAGACCTTGAAAGTTAGATTCCTGATGACCTATGAAGTCTGGACACTGAAGAGCCGCAACAGTAAGAACAAAGAAGGACCAGTGACTGACTTTGCACCAGCCGTGCTGGCCTGTCTGCTGCCTTTAGCCCCTGCTACAAAAGTCGACCCATCCTGCGGGCCCAGCAACCTCCAAAACCCTGGGATGACTGCCTGCCTTCAATAAAGGCTCTGAATCTCCTGTGAACAGCGGACCTGTCCAGAAGAAACCATCTTTAGAGACCAAGAGCTCAGCCCTGGGGAACCATGAAACCGTCCACCAGACACACATCTGCACCCAACGCCTCTGCAATTTCTGCTCGAGGGTGCCAGGGCCCCGCCATCATTACTTTCACCCTCAGGCAGGTTTGTTGACACTCAAACTGTTTTCTTCTTTTGTTAAATAAAACACTTACACAAGCTTCTTGCTGTCTTAGGGACTGCTGCAGACTGCCGCTCACCTTCTTGTTGCTTTGTTGCCTTAAACATGCTGCCCCTCGGTGGATCCAGACTCTAGAGTACTTGCCGGGCTACAGCCCCGAGGCTTGTTAGGTCATCAGCTCAGCAAAGACATAGGCTTGCTGGCCAGTCTCCACCTCTAATGAAGTGGGGGCAAAATTAGGCCAGGCGGCTTAGACAGAAGCCCTACAGTGCTGGGGCTTCACATCAATCAGGGAGTGGAAAGAATAGTAACCCCACCCTTTCTCAATTCATCATGGGGGAGGGACGAGCTGGGAAAGGGTAGGGTAGATGCTTCAGGTAGGCAGGAAGCAAATGCCAATCTTCATGCATCTCCCATACTCCTAGTTTTCCTCACAGCTGCTCGTGTCAAATCAAAAGTGTGGTGTCATTTGGCAACAAGAGGCCTCTGTAGTGCTCAGTATTCTAACGCAGGCGCTGACTCCCATGCCCCAATGCAATTACTGATATCACGGGGACTGGTGGTTTCTGGGTTCTGTAATACCTTAAGGGGCATCGTTAAACTACAAGGAGCTTGCGCCGATGCTGCATCATTTTTTTTATGCAGCGGCGGCGCTGCCATTGATCCACATTTTCAAGGTGACACACCTAGGCTGATGCGTCACTTTTCAGCCTGTGTAATATTTTTCCTTTGTTGGAATCAGCTGTGTCCCGTTAGTTTTAATATGTGTAAGGTAGGAGTTCCCACCTAAAATCCCCCGTAAAACTGACGCAGTGGTATTTGTAACTTTTTCCCAAAGTGACAGTTCCCACCTAAAATCCCCCGTAAAACTGACGCAGTGGTATTTATAACTTTTTCCCAAAGTGACGCATCTTCGGGAGGTGCACCGCTGAGCTTGAGATGTGTCAAAAGTCATATGCCTATAAAACCCAGGCGTAGGAATGACGCATTGGCTGTTTCAGAGGAATTTGACCAGCTTAAGTGACTTGAAACAGTGTACTCTGCAATCAAGTCACATCCCATCAACAGGTAAGTGCACACATAAGGTAGGTAACACAGTAAATCAAACATTACACACCATTAACGACTTACGTCTCATATACATAAGTATAGTGGTACACAGAAGTTCACAAATGTAATAGAGTGCAAGGTGGGTTTTTCACTTTTTGACACTCCATTACATTGGTCTCCATACAGTAGGTGTTAGACCCGGCCCTCGTGACATAGCCATACCTGACCCCTGCACCTCACACAGCCCCCGAGCCCACGACCTAGCCGACTCTTCCCACCAGAACACACACACCCGACCCGGACTTCCCCGTCCGTGGCCTTCCTCCTTTCGGCCACACCGGGCCCGCGTGCCCACTTCATGCACCAAGATGGCCGCCCGGCCCCAGCGCGACCCTGGCCTAGAGGCGCCACTCCGGCTGGAGGACATCGCGCTCCCCTTGGGATGAGAGAGGGAGGAGCAGTTTCTATCACACCTCTGAGCTTCCCTGGGAAGGTGGGTTTCGATCGGCCCGCCGGCCTCCCCGAGGGCTGGCTAATGCCTGCTGGGTGTCTGGGACTCCTCCCAACCCGGCCCTGAAAGGATCAAAAGACAATGGCAGGAAACCCCGACAAGCGACCCCCCAGGTGACAAGACCCCTGCCTGCACAGACTCCGGACATCAAAGAGGAGTCGCCCTATAACAAGGGGTGCTCTGGGACTGTCCGGCAGATTCGCCTTTGGAAACACCTGAGCCCTGCTGAGTGACTCGCGGCTCCCTGAAGACCGTAAGACCTCCGAACTTGTGCTTGAGCCCTGCTGAGTGACTCGCGGCTCCCTGAAGATCGTAAGACCTCCGAACTTGTGCTTGAGCCCTGCTGAGTGACTCGCGGCTCCCTGAAGATCGTAAGACCTCCGAACTTGTGCTTGAGCCCTGCTGAGTGTCTCGCGGCTCCCACAGACTCTCTTGGTCCCGCCGGACCCCACGACGACAAGCGTATCCCCCAGCTCGAGGATTGTGAGCTGTGCGCCGGGTACGCTCCTGCATTTGATCCATATCCCCAAAGACTGTCCCGCTACCTCCTACCCCCCTCCAAGACTCTGTGAGCCCGCGCTCCACTTGTGTATATTTGCCTTGTCGATCATAAAGATCCTACAACTCCGATCTGATAAAGATCTATTCTTAAGAACTCCCGGTGTGGTGTCTCTTTGTCGTGTGGTGCCGAGTGTACGATCCTAGATACGAGATTCCTCCCCTGAGGAGTCTCCCGCCAGTGCCCGGCTACGATACCTCGAGGGTTGGTCTCAGAATAGTCAGGGCCCCCTCCGGGCTCCTCTGAGGTCGCCTTCTAACAGTAGGCTACTTGTGTCAGTCAATACAGACGCTTCACCTCTATTTTGTGATGCATTGCTGTAGTTGAGTCCGTTTTTTGGCCAACTAAAGCAATGAACACCTATTGGACCAGATGCCTTGTGGCATCTTTCTCACAGATACGCTGGAATTTCTGACGTATCTTTGGGACCTTGCACCACGGAGCCCTGTATGGTAAATTCAGCACATCCATAGCGTCGTAAGGATTTTGAATACAGGCACAAGAAATATTGATGCATCACTGCCTTGACACAGGGATTGTTCCTTTCTTTTAGATATGACCCTAGTATTCTAGATTTGCTCCTCTGATATGGTGATTTACTGGGGCAATTAGGATTTTTGACAGTGACATTGATTGGTTGTTTACAATTATTGTGCTCTTAAATATTGTAATTTTGCCCTGCACCGTCACACCAGTGACCAGGTGAAACATTAGGATGTATGTTGTGTCTTTGTGCATTTCAACCCACCCAGTTGCCTTCCCTTATTCTGTTAGCACTCGCTGTCCATGAAAGCTGTTTACTCTGAGGGGCAGATTTATATCGGACTTGCGCCCCTTTTACGCCGCTGTTGCATCACTTTTGTGACGCAGCGGCGGCGTAAACCCTGCGCCATGTTGCGCCCTATTTACATTGTGACGCATCTATGGAGATGCGTCACGGTGTAAAGCCCTGCGCCACAGGAAACCTGCGTCAGGTTTCATGTGGGCGTGTCAACGCAGGGGGGGCATTCCGTCGCAGGAACGCCCCTGAGAAGTGACTCAGTGAAATCTATAAGATTTGACTGAGTCACTTTTCCAACGCTGATGCGTCAAAACCCTGCGCCTGCTTGAAGTAGGCGTAAGGCTTGACGTACCACGTTACAGATAGGGCAGGTGGAACAGTGCTGGAGTTGCGTCGCGCCTGCGACACAACTTCAGCACTGCTCCAACCTTACGCCGGCACATGCGTCACGCATCTGCTTGTCCTTGCGCCAGGATGCACCGCATTGTAAATGCGGCGCATCTGCGGTGGCGCAAGGGCAAACTTGCATGACGCATCTTCCCCGGCGCATCCATGCTGATTTGCAGGGATGCGCCAGGGAACATAAATCTGCCCCTTAATGTTCAAAGGCCTTCTGTTTGAGCTTCAATAATCGGTCAAATCTGATTTCCCAGCTGGTAAACTGCAGCCACCTGCCTTTTACCAGAGCAGCTCTTTCCCTGTTGTAATCAATCATAAGGCGGGGATTCAGATATATAAATGCTTTGATTATTTTGTGGATCTCGTGGTTGCATTTTACAGTCGAACCCCGGGGCATATCAACAACAACCGGCGATAATTATCGCTGAGCGCACTTAGCGCTCGGATAATTATCGCCGGCTAGCGCCGATTTGTATCGCTGAGATAGCGTGCTATTAGCAACGCTTATCTCATCAGCGATAAAAATCCTAGCGCTAACTGGCTAACGTGAGATTATCGCTGGAAACCCAGCGATAATCTCACACAATGTGGCGTTAGCTTGATGATAGGGACTCACAAACTTAGCCATGATATCCACCTTCCATAGGATATCATGGCTAAGTCAGTCCAGAAGCAGGCGTTAGGAAAGTAGCGATAACAGGTGTTATCGCTACTTTTCCTGACGCTATGCTTCATAGCGTGGGACTTGCTGATAGGAGAAATGTCGCTTAACGACATTTCTCCTGTCATGCCAGGTCAGGAACGCCCACTTTGCATCTCATTAGAGATGCAAAGCTGGGCGTTAGGAATCCTGACGCTAAAGCAAGGTTTCGCGCGTTAGCGTGGCCTTGCTAATTAGACGATAAAATTATCGCCGCTTTTCGGAAAACGGCTGCAAAAGCGGCGATAATTTTTTATCGCCTGCTTGTTGATATGCCCCCCCTTTCCTAAATGAAATGCCAACAACTTGTGAGTGAAGGGACAGGATAACTTAACTGGTGCTACTTTTAGAATGCAACGCCCTACTGCGGAACAAGGATTTCTGTCAATCCTGAAGCCTTTGGAAATCTGATGGCTATCATGAATCCTGAGACAAGCATCCCTGGGCTGGTGGGCAAGATCCGCCTTCGAGCACTTTGATAGCAGGTCTGTGGGGTGCACACGCTCTCGCTGGAGTGCAGCGCACCCATTGCAACGGATGCAATAAATGGCCACTCCGAGAGAACGGATCTTGGATTTCTGCTTGTGTGTGTCCATTAATAATGTAAACAGCCTGCTCTGCACATTAATCTGCCTGGTGTTGAAGAGTTAGTTGCTGAAGCAAAAATTAGTACTGTATTTGATGTATATCAGCATGGATTTTAATGAAATTTTTTATTTTTTTATTGCTATGTGCTTTTATCGTGTTTTCTAGATGCCGAATAAAGATTTTTGATTGATTGATTGATTGAGTTAGCTGTGTGTATAGGTTGTGCGCAGGGCTGTCAGTCAGCTGTGGTGCATGCTCTCTATAAAGCTGTCCCAGAGCTGCCCACTTGGCTAGTGTAGACTGTGTTAGAGGCTCACTACGAGTTCACCTATTTTGATAATTAAGCTGTGAGTGGGATGTGAATTGCTTTCTTTTTGCTGTACTGTGTCCTTAATAGTAACATATGTCATGTGTTTCCCATCCCCACAAAAGCTCCAATTCTGCTCTAGTGCAGTTATAAGACGCAGTCTGCCCGTTGTTTGGAAGTCTATGTCTCGCAGGAGGGAGGTAACTTTATTCAAAACACATTTACTGTTCATTTTTCATAGGATACATCCAGCTATTACTTCACAACTGATTTGGGGTCATAGAACTAGATGTGAACTCAAGAAGGCCACACGCGTCATCAGTTAGCTTTGCAGGGTTTCCACTTTTTTGAGCAAATAACAGTTTTGATTGATTTCTCTATGGTGTACCCTTAAACAATCTTCAAATAATGTACACATCCTCTGTTGAAGCTTTTACCCACGATGCATACAGTGCTGAGTGTGCTCGATGGTTTTCTTTTGCACATGCCTTGCTGTCTCAGCCGGATGGTCCCAGGCTTTTTTAACAGCCGCCTACTTAAACCTTGTCTCTCAAAAGCCTTTTACTTCAGCAGAGGATTTTGCTTCTGTTCATCAAAAGCTATTGTTGTGCTCAATTTCTTGTGGATTTCTTTTGCC
Organism: Triturus cristatus; assembly: GCF_964204655.1. Taxonomy (NCBI): domain Eukaryota; kingdom Metazoa; phylum Chordata; class Amphibia; order Caudata; family Salamandridae; genus Triturus; species Triturus cristatus. The sequence continues at coordinate 894,101,174 of NC_140586.1, forward strand.
ATCTTTATGCTGCCGTACACAGATCTGCCAAATGAATGGCTTTCATTAAAATGTGTACAACTGAGATCAAAACAGATATTTTATTAATTTAAAAAATATATATATATATATTTATGCTGTTTGTATGACAGCCCTGAAGAAGCGCAGTGTGCGCGAAACACGTGTTGGCTTTACTGTGATACTGGCTTTACTGTGATACTTGCATGTAAATCTGATCATAAAGGAAAAAGAAGGCATCACTGTGATTCTTATATGTAAACTTCTACAAAGAAAATAAGAACAAACATCAGAAGATGAATACATAAGAAGACTCATATATTGTTTCTTTGCTTGTACTATGAAATTATCTCAGATTTGTTTGTGTTGAATATATATATATACATATATATATATATATATATATATATATATATATATATATATATATATATATATATATATATATATATATTATCTACTGGCGGTTGCCAGTAGATAGTTATAGTTACAACCTAGTTTCCATAGGAAATCTCAAAATTCTATTTTGAATAACTTTGGCGCCGGTTGACGAATCCTCGCGAAAACAAATGGGGCGCTCCGTTCAGCTCCTACCCTGAAAGTCTCGGGGTGATTCGTCAAGCGGGGGCCGAGAAAAAGGGGGGGTCCCAAAACACGTTTTCCCCATGCATTTTTCCATAGGACCTTTAGTCGAAGGTACAGCCCGAACGGCTCAACAGAATTACGTGAAATTTGGCAGAGAGGTAGCCATAAGGTCAAGGAAGTGCCTTTTGCAGGTCTGGTGTAAATCTGTTCAGTATTTCCTGAGAAAATAGCATTTAAAAGCATATCAATATCTATACGCGCGCACCGTGCGCGAACCCTGCAGTGCGCGAGCGCAATTCTGATTGGTTGTTAGATGTCGGTAAACATTGGAATCGGTCGAAACCAGGAAGTGTCGGCCGCCATTTTGTCTCTCGCAGTCTGAGGGGGTGAAAATAAAAGGTGGAGAACGTGAAAAGGGGGCAGAGGGGACAGTTCCTGACCCCCTAGCCTTGGTCAGGGGGTCACAGAAGGACCCCCAAGGGCGAAAAAAACAAATTAGTATTTTTTTTGGTGCGCGCATGGTGCGCGCGCCGAACCGTGGGTGCTCGGTGCGCGAAGCGCACCGAGCGCCCACAGTGCGCGCACGGTGCGCGAAGTGCACAGTGCGCGCACTGTGCGCGCACGGTGAAAAACCTGAAAAAAAAAAATTAATAAATACATAACTTAGCATTTAAAAAAACGTACAAATTCACTGAACAAAACCATAGGTTTCACACACGTTATAGATTGCGGTCGCGTGAGTTATAGTTGCCTACACTAACCATAACGGGGGAATTTCACTGGTTTTTTATCAGTAAAATTTCCGCTAACTATAACATGTGTGAAACCTATGGTTTTTTCAGTGAATTTGCAAGGTTTTTTAAATGCTAATTCCTAACTATAACGTGTGTGAAACCTATGGTTTTTTCAGTGAATTTGTACGGTTTTTTAAATGCTAAGTTACTTTACGCCATTCGTGGCGTGCGCGCCCACTTTACGCAGTTAGTGCCGTGCACGCACGGTGGGCACGTGGTGCGCTACGCGCACCGCGTGCCCACGTTACGCTAGATGTGCCATGTACGCACGATGCGCTTCGCGCACCGTGCGCACATGGAGGACATATGATGCACTTCGTTTTGAAAGGTAATATTTTAATTTTTCGTAATTTTTATAAGTGGGGTGGAGAGAGTGTTGTTAATTTTTTCTTTTATTATTTTTGTTTAAAATATTGTGGTTTTTCGTAGCTGTAATAAACCCTGTACATTTGGTGGCCTGCGGCCACCAAAAGCACAGGGGGTGGGGTGAGTGTGGATAGTGTTTTTTTGTTACATTTTTTACCGTACGCGTACGGTAAGCGTAATCGGCGAAGTTAGCGAAAAAATAAAAATTGCATTTTTGGCCTTGGGGGGTCTTTGGGGACTCCCTCAACATGGCTATGTGTGTGGGAGCGGTCTAAACAGCCCCTTTACATGTTTATTGGTTTTATTTAACAACCTAGCTCTCATTGCGAGAGAGAAAATGGCGGCCGCCGCTTCCTGGTTTCGGCTGTTTGGAATGTTTACTAAGATCTAAGAGCCAATCAGAATCGCGCTCGCGCACGCCACCGTACGCGTACGGTAAGCTTACGGTAAGCGTACCGTAAGCTGGCTCAGATATATATATTGATTTAAAGGCTATTTTCTCAGAATCTACTGAACAGATTTACACCAAACCTACAAAAGGCACTTCCTCGACCTGAGGACTACCTCTCTGCCAAATTTCTAGTAATTCTGTTCAGCCGTTCGGGCTGTAGCCCTGTCTAAAGGTCCTATGGAAAAATGCATGGGAAAAACGCGTTTTGGGACCCCCCTTTTATCTCAGCCCCCGCTTGACGAATCCCCCCGAGACTTTCAGGGTAGGAGCGGAGCGGAGCGCACCACCTATTTTGAGAAATTCGCGAGGATTCGTCGACCGGCGCCAAAGTTATTCAAAATAGAATGTTGCGGATTTCCTATGGAAAAGGGGTCCTAACTATAACTACCTACTGGCGACCGCCAGTAGGTAATATATATATATATATATATATATATATATATATATATATATATATATATATATATATATATATATATATATATATATATATATATATATATATATATATATATATATATATATATATATATATATATATATATATATAACAAACAAATCACCCGAAAGCTTGAGGGCGCACACAACGGCAGGGAAACCATCCAGCTTTCACACAGGCGGCTTACATCACAGAGGCAACTTGCTTCGCTTTTCCGGAAATATTATCCTGGGACCTGACGCGTTTCAAGGCTTACGCCCCTTCATCTGAGGTCACTGCAACTGCTGGTGTCACAGGAAGTTCTCTGTATGCTCCTTTTATAATGCCCTGAGTGGGCCTCGCACATCACGAGTTGTGATTACAGCATGCTGGGAAAGTGAGTCCCGTTAGAGTACGATTATTTTCTTTAAGTAAGTCCTGTGCAGTCAACATGATTTAAAAGCACATTTTCTGCCCTGAGTGGGCTCCAGATTAGCACACAAGTTAATTTCGCCATCCCTGCCGTGCTGTATCAGCAAGCAGGACCAGTTCCTGCCAACAGCCTCCATTTGTGGGTCTTCGGATGGTGCTGCCCTCCACGGCAGGGCAGCCGTGATAATGTAACAAACAAATCACCCGAAAGCTTGAGGGCGCACACAACGGCAGGGAAACCATCCAGCTTTCACACAGGCGGCTTACATCACATAAGCAACTTGCTTCACTTTTCCGGAAATATTATCCTGGGACCTGACGCGTTTCAAGGCTTACGCCCCTTCATCTGAGGTCACTGCAACTGCTGGTGTCACAGGAAGTTCTCTGCATGCTCCTTTTATAATGCCCTGAGTGGGCCTCGCACATCACGAGTTGTGATTACAGCATGCTGGGAAAGTGAGTCCCGTTAGAGTACGATTATTTTCTTTAAGTAAGTCCTGTGCAGTCAACATGATTTAAAAGCACATTTTCTGCCCTGAGTGGGCTCCAGATTAGCACACAAGTTAATTTCGCCATCCCTGCCGTGCTGTATCAGCAAGCAGGACCAGTTCCTGCCAACAGCCTCCATTTGTGGGTCTTCGGATGGTGCTGCCCTCCACGGCAGGGCAGCCGTGATAATGTAACAAACAAATCACCCGAAAGCTTGAGGGCGCACACAACGGCAGGGAAACCATCCAGCTTTCACACAGGCGGCTTACATCACATAAGCAACTTGCTTCGCTTTTCCGGAAATATTATCCTGGGACCTGACGCGTTTCAAGGCTTACGCCCCTTCATCTGAGGACAGGACTTACTTAAAGAAAATAATCGTACTCTAACGGGACTCACTTTCCCAGCATGCTGTAATCACAACTCGTGATGTGCGAGGCCCACTCAGGGCATTATAAAAGGAGCATGCAGAGAACTTCCTGTGACACCAGCAGTTGCAGTGACCTCAGATGAAGGGGCGTAAGCCTTGAAACGCGTCAGGTCCCAGGATAATATTTCCGGAAAAGCGAAGCAAGTTGCTTATGTGATGTAAGCCGCCTGTGTGAAAGCTGGATGGTTTCCCTGCCGTTGTGTGCGCCCTCAAGCTTTCGGGTGATTTGTTTGTTACATTATCACGGCTGCCCTGCCGTGGAGGGCAGCACCATCCAAAGACCCACAAATGGAGGCTGTTGGCAGGAACTGGTCCTGCTTGCTGATACAGCACGGCAGGGATGGCGAAATTAACTTGTGTGCTAATCTGGAGCCCACTCAGGGCAGAAAATGTGCTTTTAAATCATGTTGACTGCACAGGACTTACTTAAAGAAAATAATCGTACTCTAACGGGACTCACTTTCCCAGCATGCTGTAATCACAACTCGTGATGTGCGAGGCCCACTCAGGGCATTATAAAAGGAGCATGCAGAGAACTTCCTGTGACACCAGCAGTTGCAGTGACCTCAGATGAAGGGGCGTAAGCCTTGAAACGCGTCAGGTCCCAGGATAATATTTCCGGAAAAGCGAAGCAAGTTGCTTATGTGATGTAAGCCGCCTGTGTGAAAGCTGGATGGTTTCCCTGCCGTTGTGTGCGCCCTCAAGCTTTCGGGTGATTTGTTTGTTACATTATCACGGCTGCCCTGCCGTGGAGGGCAGCACCATCCGAAGACCCACAAATGGAGGCTGTTGGCAGGAACTGGTCCTGCTTGCTGATACAGCACGGCAGGGATGGCGAAATTAACTTGTGTGCTAATCTGGAGCCCACTCAGGGCAGAAAATGTGCTTTTAAATCATGTTGACTGCACAGGACTTACTTAAAGAAAATAATCGTACTCTAACGGGACTCACTTTCCCAGCATGCTGTAATCACAACTCGTGATGTGCGAGGCCCACTCACGGCATTATAAAAGGAGCATGCAGAGAACTTCCTGTGACACCAGCAGTTGCAGTGACCTCAGATGAAGGGGTGTAAGCCTTGAAACGCGTCAGGTCCCAGGATAATATTTCCGGAAAAGCGAAGCAAGTTGCTTATGTGATGTAAGCCGCCTGTGTGAAAGCTGGATGGTTTCCCTGCCGTTGTGTGCGCCCTCAAGCTTTCGGGTGATTTGTTTGTTACATTATCACGGCTGCCCTGCCGTGGAGGGCAGCACCATCCGAAGACCCACAAATGGAGGCTGTTGGCAGGAACTGGTCCTGCTTGCTGATACAGCACGGCAGGGATGGCGAAATTAACTTGTGTGCTAATCTGGAGCCCACTCAGGGCAGAAAATGTGCTTAAATCATGTTGACTGCACAGGTCTTACTTAAAGAAAATAATCGTACTCTAACGGGACTCACTTTCCCAGCATGCTGTAATCACAACTCGTGATGTGCGAGGCCCACTCAGGGCATTATAAAAGGAGCATGCAGAGAACTTCCTGTGACACCAGCAGTTGCAGTGACCTCAGATGAAGGGGCGTAAGCCTTGAAACGCGTCAGGTCCCAGGATAATATTTCCGGAAAAGCGAAGCAAGTTGCTTATGTGATGTAAGCTGCCTGTGTGAAAGCTGGATGGTTTCCCTGCCGTTGTGTGCGCCCTCAAGCTTTCGGGTGATTTGTTTGTTACATTATCACGGCTGCCCTGCCGTGGAGGGCAGCACCATCCGAAGACCCACAAATGGAGGCTGTTAGCAGGAACTGGTCCTGCTTGCTGATACAGCACGGCAGGGATGGCGAAATTAACTTGTGTGCTAATCTGGAGCCCACTCAGGGCAGAAAATGTGCTTTTAAATCATGTTGACTGCACAGGACTTACTTAAAGAAAATAATCGTACTCTAACGGGACTCACTTTCCCAGCATGCTGTAATCACAACTCGTGATGTGCGAGGCCCACTCAGGGCATTATAAAAGGAGCATGCAGAGAACTTCCTGTGACACCAGCAGTTGCAGTGACCTCAGATGAAGGGGCGTAAGCCTTGAAACGCGTCAGGTCCCAGGATAATATTTCCGGAAAAGCGAAGCAAGTTGCTTATGTGATGTAAGCCGCCTGTGTGAAAGCTGGATGGTTTCCCTGCCGTTGTGTGCGCCCTCAAGCTTTCGGGTGATTTGTTTTTTACATTATCACGGCTGCCCTGCCGTGGAGGGCAGCACCATCCGAAGACCCACAAATGGAGGCTGTTGGCAGGAACTGGTCCTGCTTGCTGATACAGCACGGCAGGGATGGCGAAATTAACTTGTGTGCTAATCTGGAGCCCACTCAGGGCAGAAAATGTGCTTTTAAATCATGTTGACTGCACAGGACTTACTTAAAGAAAATAATCGTACTCTAACGGGACTCACTTTCCCAGCATGCTGTAATCACAACTCGTGATGTGCGAGGCCCACTCAGGGCATTATAAAAGGAGCATGCAGAGAACTTCCTGTGACACCAGCAGTTGCAGTGACCTCAGATGAAGGGGCGTAAGCCTTGAAACGCGTCAGGTCCCAGGATAATATTTCCGGAAAAGCGAAGCAAGTTGCTTATGTGATGTAAGCCGCCTGTGTGAAAGCTGGATGGTTTCCCTGCCGTTGTGTGCGCCCTCAAGCTTTCGGGTGATTTGTTTGTTACATTATCACGGCTGCCCTGCCGTGGAGGGCAGCACCATCCGAAGACCCACAAATGGAGGCTGTTGGCAGGAACTGGTCCTGCTTGCTGATACAGCACGGCAGGGATGGCGAAATTAACTTGTGTGCTAATCTGGAGCCCACTCAGGGCAGAAAATGTGCTTTTAAATCATGTTGACTGCACAGGACTTACTTAAAGAAAATAATCGTACTCTAACGGGACTCACTTTCCCAGCATACTGTAATCACAACTCGTGATGTGCGAGGCCCACTCAGGGCATTATAAAAGGAGCATGCAGAGAACTTCCTGTGACACCAGCAGTTGCAGTGACCTCAGATGAAGGGGCGTAAGCCTTGAAACGCGTCAGGTCCCAGGATAATATTTCCGGAAAAGCGAAGCAAGTTGCTTATGTGATGTAAGCCGCCTGTGTGAAAGCTGGATGGTTTCCCTGCCGTTGTGTGCGCCCTCAAGCTTTCGGGTGATTTGTTTGTTACATTATCACGGCTGCCCTGCCGTGGAGGGCAGCACCATCCGAAGACCCACAAATGGAGGCTGTTGGCAGGAACTGGTCCTGCTTGCTGATACAGCACGGCAGGGATGGCGAAATTAACTTGTGTGCTAATCTGGAGCCCACTCTGGGCAGAAAATGTGCTTTTAAATCATGTTGACTGCACAGGACTTACTTAAAGAAAATAATCGTACTCTAACGGGACTCACTTTCCCAGCATGCTGTAATCACAACTCGTGATGTGCGAGGCCCACTCAGGGCATTATAAAAGGAGCATGCAGAGAACTTCCTGTGACACCAGCAGTTGCAGTGACCTCAGATGAAGGGGCGTAAGCCTTGAAACGCGTCAGGTCCCAGGATAATATTTCCGGAAAAGCGAAGCAAGTTGCTTATGTGATGTAAGCCGCCTGTGTGAAAGCTGGATGGTTTCCCTGCCGTTGTGTGCGCCCTCAAGCTTTCGGGTGATTTGTTTGTTATATATATATATATATATATTTGCATGGGGAATTGCGGCTGGCCTCCCAAGAATGCCGTGCCCCCCTAAAGTGAACTCCCCCAACTCCAGCCCACCACTCTCAAACTTCACCTTCCGATAACGATTAATTTACTCATACTTACGGACTTTCCTATAATACTAATTTCTTTAGTCATTTACAGAATTTGGTTAATATTTTCAAAGTTTAAAACGTCTTGAATGATACTGAGTTACAAGATAGAATGAAATTATCTCCTTTAACTAATGTCTTCTGCCCTGTAGATAATTCAAGCAGGGCAGAGTGAGAGGTGAGAGAGAGAGAGAGGCCATCATGTGATGTAACCAGGAGCTGTCGAGTTATGTGTCAATTAAATACCAAACTCTGTGGCAGTGTTAATTCAGATATGCTGTAGAAAAAAGCACACTACGAGGGACATTACCTCCTCGTCAGACATCCCCGTCACAGTCATTACCAAATGAGAAATAGCTTCTCCCCAGAACTACCATGCAAAACTTCCTTAACCCATCCCTACCCTCCAGGCCCCTCCCACATCCTGTGGCATATAACCCTTGAACCAAGGACCCACATCCTGTTGTTTTTTTCTGCGAACTACTCATTGCAAGACTTCCTGTTTACAGGTGAGTGTGCAGGGGTCTGCTCTACCGTCCGTTGTGTGGGTGTTAGGGGTCAAGTCTGTGCTATAGCGGGACTGTGCTGTCATTTTTGCAGCTTGCTGCCTCTTGCCCTCGTAGTTCTTTTTTGGTTTCTTGGGTTTTCAGGTTGGTTATGGTTCCCATCTTCTGGGTTCGATCCCCTGCTGTGGCGGGGACAGCCTGGGGGGTGTGGGGATTTTGTGGTGCTTTTTGCAGTGCTTTCTTGGCATGCCTGGGGTGTGGCGGGTCATCCCTTCCTCTGGGGAGTGCGGGCTCTGGTTTCAGGGTGCGTGTCCCAGAAGTAGCGGGTTTGTGCTGGCTCTGTACTTTAGATGCTGGCACCTGCATAGTGCCAATATCGGCAACAGTTGTCACAAAACACATAAGTACATAAATAAACCACACGACACTATTGTAAGTGGAGAAATATTGCTGCAGGTTTATTAGCATAAACATTTTGCAAACATGGTGGGTTATCTTACGGGCGATCCCAGGGCAGGCCAGCCCCTATGCCGCCTGCCCGTCTGATAAGCCTAGAGTCACCATGGCAACGCCAGATGGTGTATACCAACTAATGGGAGGGGCAACCCCTCCCATCCGTGGACCCCCAGTCCACTTGCTTCACACACCCCCTGCCCCGTGAGGGGTGAGCGGAGCATACATGGCAGCCCCCGGTTGCTCAGACCCACAACCGCCTGTCGGCTAACGGGGCGCCGTCGTTCTTCCAGGGGACAACGCTAAAACATCCCTGGGTATCCTGGCTTAGCACCCCGCGGTGCTGCTGCATGATGTACCCCTTGGTATGTGCAGACCCTGGATCGCCCTGTAACTCCTCCACAGCCTTGGGAGGGGCCACCGTCACTACCAGGGCCCCCCACCAAGGTAGTGTGTTGTAATCTAGGAAGTTTATAATGCATCTACTCTCTGTTGCTGTCCTTGCCTTGCTGCTCAGTCTGTGTGATGTCATCGGAATGTTGAGTGTGTTTGAGTGGAAGCAAAGATCAGTTGGAGATGGGCTGAGCAGCAGGGAGGCTGCTCCTGGTGGGGCATCAATGGATATTAATCAAGGCCTAATCTGAACTTGTTGTGGATCCTATCTAAAGAATAAAGCTAAGATCTTGGACCACATCTATGGACTACCTAGCTTTCATTTAATTGTAACACTGGCGACGAGGATGCTGCAGCCAAAGCTTCCCCTAGGTCCAGTAGGAGAAGGTCCATGCCTAAACTAGAGAGGTGCACCCCATCTCCCTCCAGGCACCCTGTGGACTTGACGTGTAAAAGACCATGCATGATGAAGCCAAGACCCTTTGCTCTGCGCAACTGCGCATGGCTCCCGGTAGGCCTTTTTACCTACAGCATGCTGATACCGGGCTTCTCCCAGGTTCAGCCAAAACAAGTCTACGCCTAACTGGCCCCGCGGCCAGCATGCACCATCAGGACAGGTTCCCCCATGCTTTCTAAACTCCCTGGGGATTTATGACTGAAATGACCTTAAATCTAAACTAGGCGATGGTCCAAAGTTGCCTGCATGGCTGAAGAACAATCCCTTTGACAGGACACTCCTGCCTGGCCGTGCCAATGCGGGAGGGGGTAAGGGTTGACAAGCCTGCCTTACTTCCTCTTTCACTCCGTTGGAGTGCATCCATCGCATTCCATCAGTCACAACCAAATGTGAAGCCTTGCCCTCCCAAAATTCTGCTAGTATACCAGGTAGGGACAGAACAGAGTGACCACAGAAGAGAACCAGTGAGTAAAATTCTTCTCTATTTAGAATACTGGGGAAGCCAGTTGTTCTCCAGCTGGTTTCTAGCACAAAGTGTCACCCCGGGGAATCCCTTAATCATATGAACCATCTCGCCCCCGTTGGAAGGTCACTTCCACCATCTGCCTAGCTGCCAGCCAGTGCTGGAGGGTGAGAGAAGTTACCCGGTACCGGTATTCGCATTAATGGTACCTGTTTCGTCGAACTCAAGGACGGGCTACTAAGTGAGCAACCAGGCTCCGCCCTCCTCTCCAGAGGTCAAACCCAAGCCCTCTAATTTCTGCTGCTTCACCTGCCTGTTAGCACGATCCCAGGGCAGACTACCGGCCTGTAACCTATGCTTGGCCATGCCTGAGCTAAAACACCTCTGAACAGCATGACAACAGGCTAACCACCAGCATTGCATTCTGAATGTTCCTGACGCTGCCAAGAAACATGCGCATAACTAAAGCAACTGGCACCATGCCACAAAACTATCAATTCAGCCTTCTATGAATGCAAAATGTGCTCTTGTGGCGATCCGTATAGTGTTCCCTCCAAACCAGCCGCCCACCAGGCAACCCGCACCCTCTTGGCACTGGCACACTCCCGCCCCAGCTGCCCTAGAGTGCCTGGTCATGAGTGGCCACAACCTACGTTTATCACTGCCGTTATAACGTGGTATGATGACACTCAACTAACTCTACTGCTGAGTGCCCGTTGCACCATTGCAAGTATGTCTTTGCCTACTCAGGGGCTGGATGCAAAGTTAGATGACATTGGCAGCCCAGTCTCGGGCGAACATAGCAGCTTTACAGTTTCTGGTACTATAGACAGTACCTGTAGCCTGATGAACAGAATGCAATTCCCTTGCTCCTGTTGAGCACGAACCCACAACCAATTGCTCACCATGGTTCAATACCTTCCTGCTGCTAATCATGTCCTAGCAGAATGTTGCCAAATCTATGTTCTGCAATGGCACTACTTCGCAGCCAGCACCATTTCGCCAGTGCTGAAAAGACCTTTGTCATGCTGCCTGGCCGAATCAATATTGCCCTTTTCTAGAAGAGCCCGCTTCAGCCCTCGAGCCAACAATTCGCCAGTAACCCCAAACTGGCCCTGATGCGAGACAAACCATGCCAAGGCACACAGATGAGTGAATAACTAATATCAGGTCTAACAGCGTCAACACGCATCCTCAGCTTACAATAGGAGTGATGGAGTAATGGTATCTCGTGAGAATAAAGATGACAGCTTCCCATCTGACCAACTGTGGTGGGAACCACTCCTGTATATTCTAGTACACATGGTCCCAGTTCACCTGTCACTGCCTGTTGTACGTGACCTAGGTACATGTTCCCTTTGCATGGCGGCATGCCATTGAGACCAACATCCAGTCCCCGAGAAGTACCACTATCTGCCTACGCTACAATTTTGCCTGGCGTTCCTTCATGGCCAGATCTACCATGCGATGATTGCTCTCCTCCGTCACTTGACCCAACCACACCTCGAAGAACAAACACAGCGAGAGGAAGCGGCCTGTGACCTGCCCCACTACTCTACGAAATCCTCCTACCGAATGATGTGGGAGCCGTATATGGACCCCTATAGCTCCAAGGATTGGAGGGGGGAGGACGGGCAGTCCTGACTGGAGATGTGAGTAAAGGAGGACATACGTCCTGGAGTACCTATTGTTTGGGTGAAATAACAGTACCAGTAGTACCTGACGCGTTTAGTACTAATACAGTAGTAACAACTCAATCAGCACAGGGCTAGTTGCCCCCCGACTTACAACCGTGTGTGACAAGCAGGGAGATTAAGGAAGGCAGACAGACACAGAAAGACCCACCACGTGGCTGTGCCCAAAAACACCATCCCGCATCAAACCGACCCGCTGGAACGACAACAAGAGCCTAACACTCTACACCCGCGGATGACCCAGGAAGTAACCAATCGGCTAACAATCGAGTAACTAACAACGGACATTCTTTCAGCATCTGAAGGGCTAGCCATTTCAGAAGTAACCTGGGACCCCAATGCCAGGCATCAGTGCAGGCCTCGGCACCCGTGGTGTCTGTGATCTTTGCCCACTTCCGTGTGAGCCAGGGCCCGCGATGCATACTTTCTTCATGATCGCTGAAGCACACGTAAACCACCCTGGCTGTTCCTTGCCACTAGGTCATCCTACCTTAAGGAGCCCCAATGAACGACCAGGTAACCTTAACCCTCACTCAACACTAGGCGTAACTCTTTGCTTACCCTAGGTGCTGGATGCAAAGTGACACCTCCCCCTGCTCCCGACCGTAGTGGTGAAGCGTCCCAGGAGTGCACGGATAATATAAAAGACCCCGACAGAACCGAGGGAGCCCAGCGCAGCTACAAGTGTTTTCAAGAGTAAAAACTGGTCTGCAGGCCTACCCAGCATGCTCAGGCACTGGCTGTGGCATACAGACCGGCCGCCAGCACACCGTGCCTTTCCTAGGAGTTCCGCCCACTGAAAATCCTGACTGAACCTATTCGAGGTGTTAATCTCACGAGCATTGAGAATTCATCTCAATGTACAAATGTAAATGGTGTGACACAAGTGAAGAAACGTGAAACAAGGGCCCCCGTTAAGTCGGATACTGAGCACATGTCAGGCGTCCCTATCTTAACTACAAAATAAGCACTCCCTACAACAAGCCCATCTATTGGCTAACCAGCTGAACTAACAGAAGGACAAGAGGGCGAGGAGGGGGCGGAGACAGTATAAATACCCCTGTCTCCTCCCCGCCCCCGCCGGAAGCAGCCATCTGCTGGGGTCTCCCCTGGTGCAACCCAGGGACTAGACCTCCCACCCCTGTGCCTTCCTGTGGCACTAAGGTGGCCGCCCTCTTGGGGGGGGGGGCCGCTGCGCAACCCCCCCCGGGCAGCCTTACAGAGCACAGCGCCAGCGTGTTGCCTGCGGCTCCCTTACCGCGGCCGGTTGCTGTGCTAGTCCACGGGAGGCGGTGGTACTGGCTTGGCGTACATAATTGGTCTTTTCGGTGTTCTCGCTGTCCTGGGCAGTGGGTGGACCTTGCCTTGATCTGTGTCCATGTGGCCCGGTGGTTGCAGTCTCTGACTATTTCTGGGGGGGAGGGGCGTGGGTTTCTGGTTTCTGTGGAGTCACAGTTACCTCGTGTTTAGGGTCACAGGCTCATTCCCTATGGGTTGTGGGTTGAAATCCTGGGGTTTCACTGCCTGGTATGTTTGGGTTTGGCTTCTGGACCTTTCTGCACTTTCTCGCATTCTCTGGCACAATGGCGGGTTGTTGGTTTGGTGTCCCAAGTAATGCTGTTTTCGGATGGTTTCACTGGGGACTGCCTGGAATTGGCCCTTTCTGGGCCGTGTTTGATTGGTGTACTTTTGTCAGAGTGTGCTCCTCTGTCCATTTGTCTTTATGGATAGGGGATTGTGTTCCTTGATTATGGGAGGTGGTTGGAGGGGAGTGGCCTCCAGGAGGAAGAGGTGGTAGTTGCTGGGCCTTCCACGGCACCTTCCTTGTCAGGTGTACAGCATATGATTATTGCCGGCAGCAACCTTTCTAGCTGGGGATTCACAGGGGCCTATGAGGATGCCCCAGATCCTGTTGAGGGGTTGGTTGTGGCAGTGTGGGGTCTGTTTGTACAAGGAGCTGACCTACACTGTATTCTACTGCATGTGTGGGACGATTTGGAGTTCCCTGTTCCATCGGAAGGTGTTGAGACGGGGGACTGTGTTGGACCTCTTATTTGGGTCAGGTGCCGGAGGGCCTTCCGATTCTTCAGTCTGTGCGGTTTGTGTTGGGAGGGGCCTGGAGGATATTGTCAGACATACCTTTCCCCGGTTCGCTGGCTCTGAGGTATCCTTTGTAGGGGTTCTCTGAGGGGTTTCAGCCTGTGGTGTTGGTGGATTCCCTGCTGGCGGGTCTTGCATATCAGTGCCTCGTGGTTTCCAGAGATGCGGTTCCCCCTGTTCCTGGTGACTGGGGGATTGAGGGCTTTGTGGTGGTCCTTTGCAGCCTCCGGCCTTCGCTTGCTACCTGGTTCGGTCTCTTCGGTGGGACTGTCTGGGTATTCAGTGCATCTTACTGGATGGGAAGGGAAACCGCTGAGTCTTTTGCTATGTTGGAACAGCTGTTGTGTTTCCTGGCTAGTTTCTCCTTCGGTTCCCTTGGTGGTGTGGCGTCTGGGCCAGCAGTGGTGGCTTGGAGTTGGTTGTGGCTTACACCTTGAAGGGCAGAGGCTGCACAACAGCTGCCCTTGTGGATATTCCTTTCACAGGCTCTGTACTATTTGAGGTTCCGTGGGGGTCCTTTCCTTCAACTAGTCTGGGGGTCGGCATGGTGCCTCCCCTTCTCAGGGCCTTCCAGATCGGGTCTCTGTGGCGGTTTGGTTGGGCTGCAGGTTGGGATTGCCTCAGGGCTTTTTCCGGTCTGGGTTGAGTTTGTTATGGATCAGTGGGTCCTGAGGTATGTCGTGCTGGGTTCTCAGGTCGAATGTTGGGTTCTACTGGCGTATGTGTTTTGGGCTTCCCCTGTTCCCGGGTCTGGGTCCAGTGTTGGGCTCTGTTAGGCGGGGTTCGGGACCTGGTTTCCAAAGGGGCTGTAGTGAGGGTGCTTGTGCGTCAACGGGGTCGGGGGGGTTCCTCGCTTCTGTTTCTGATCCATATACCCAAATGGGGACTTACGTCCTGTTCTGGATCTGGAGGACGTGTGTTGTGCATCTATCGTCGGTTCTTCGCAGTGGTGTCACGTATGTTTCTGCCCTTCCTGTCCGTGGGGATTACTAGCTTCTCTGGTTCTCAGGGCCGCCTACTTGTCTGTGCTGGTTCCTGTGGTTGCCCTGAGTTTTCTGAAGTTCTGTGGGGGCATCAATCGTTGCGAGTTCAGGGTATTGCCGTTGGGCTGTCTGCCTCACCTGTGGTGTTTTCGAAAGTGTTGGCGCCCTTGGTGGGGTTGTTGCCTGCTCAGGCGTCTCGTGTGTTCCTTCCTTGACGGACTGGTTGTTCTCTTCCTCTTCTTTCCTTAAGGCTAGTGTACTTGCCCGGGTAGTTTGCCGACTCCTTCAGCAGTTTGGGTGGTTTCTGACGTTGCTAAAGTCCTGTCTGTGCCCCTCCTTAGGAACTGCTGTGCAATGGGGGGGTCTCCCACACCCAGAGATGGAGACAGTTTTCCTATCAGGGCCTCGCAGAATGCCTCTGGTGCGTGGGCTACGTAGGGTGTTGGTGGCCCGGTCTTCCACCGTTCAACTGTGGTTGCGGGTTCAAGAGTTGATGTCTGCTGCCGTGATGGTTGTTGCCTGGGCCCGAAGGCACTTGTGCCCCTGTGGCACTTGTGCCCCCTGGTGACTATTGTTCTGAGCTTTGTTGTCCGGGGTCTCAGTTTCGGACGGTTGTTCCGGGGGGTGTGGAAAGTGTCAGGGTTTTGTCCTGGTGGCTGGAGGTTCGGTACCTCTTGTGGGCTCTCCCTTTGTGTCCTAGGAGAGGTTGGTGCTGACTACAGATGCCTGCGAACTGAGTTGGTAGCTGTGTTGGCCTGGCTTCTGTTCCAGGGGTCTGGTCGGTGCAGGTGGCGGAGTTGTCCTCACTTTGGAGTGGGTTGAGAGCGGTGCTCTTCTCCTTGACTCTTTTTCTTCCTTGGGTCCTGCTGCGGGTTGTGCTGGGGCGGTCAGGCGGCACAGTGCGGTGTGTTGTGTCACCAGCCGAGGGAGTGCATGTGTGTCTTCCATCGCCTTGCTGGCACTGCTTTTTGCTAGTGGGCAGGGTTGACCTTGTTGTCTTTGGGTGCTTTGCATATGCCGGGGGTTTTGATCTCAGTGTCAGATCGCCTGTGCAGGTTGTTTCCCTCCCTGTCCATCATGTGCCTGTCACTGGAGGTGTTTGGGGGCCTATTGGAGAGATTCAGGATCCCAGTGATAGACCTGTTTTCTGCCCCGGGGTCCGCCTTGTGGGAGTAGTTTACTCTCTGGTTCGGTCGGATGGAGGGTGGTTGCATTGTCCTTTCAGTGGGAGGGGGGACTGAAGTGTGCCCTTCCCCCCTTGCCTTGGTTCCGTGGGACCTGCTGAGCATCATGTTGGATTGAGCCTCTGTTGTCCTGGTGGTTCTTGCTTGGTTTTGGGGGCCTTGGTTCCCTCTGTTGTTGAGGTTGGCGGTGGGTCCTTGCTGGCGGTTGCCTTTCGTTCCTTGTGCCCTGTCATTTCTCCCTCTGTCTCGGGATTGTCGCGTCGGCTGGCAGCTGGCGGGTTGGCTGTTGGGGGCTGGGCCTGGTGGCTTTGGTTTGTTCTCCTGCTGTGGCTCAGTTGGTCCAGCGGTCCTGGCGCGCTTCGTCTCTGAAATCCTTTGCGTGGCTTTGGGTTTCTTTACCGGGATTGGTGTGCAGCTCGGAGATGGTCTGCTTTGAAGGTGGATCGTAGACGTCTTTTGGATTCCTGATGGTTGGATTCGACTTGGGTCTGACTGTGTCCTCGTTGCAGGCTCAGTGGGAGGCTGTGTGGACCTTTAGTAGGTTCGGCCTGTGAGCCTGTGGTTCCGTTGGTATCCCGGTTGTTGCAGAGTTTCTTCCTCCGGATGCCCATAGTTGAGATCTTGGTGCCTGGTTGGGGTCTTCCGTTGGTGCTCTGGGCTTTGCGGTCGGCTCCCTTTGAGCCTCTGGGTGAGGTGCCTCTGCATTTTTGGGCGATCAAGCTGGTTTTTCTTGTCGCTGTTGCCTCGGCCCGGTGGGTTGGGGAGTTGGGTTACTTCCTTGGTTCCCATAATTCCTTCCTCGTTTTCCTGTGTGCTGTCCTGTTCCTCTTTCGACGGTTGTGGTGCGGCTGCACTTTTTGGGTGTTAGGCGGGCTCTTGGTGTACTCTACGTGCTCGACCTTTTCGTAAGGTGGTTTCACTTTATATGTGCTTTGGTTCGGCTGGACTGGGTCTGACGCCTTCTGGTACTACTCTCAGTCAGTGGTTGAGGTGGGCTGTGGGGACGGCCTATGAGGCTTGTGGAGTACTGGCACCTGGGTCGGTGCTGGGGTGCTCGACACGGGGTATGGCTGCTTCCTAGGCATGTATCCTGGGGGCGTCTATGGCTGAGCTCTGCTAGGCGGCTTCTTGGAGTGCTCCTCACACCTTTATGTCCCAATGTTGTTTGTGGGTGTGGGACTGGTTTGGCTGGGTTTGGGAACGCTGTGTTGCGTTTTGTTCCGGTGGGGTGACTTTCTGCTTATATTGGTAAAGTCTGTTTTCTGCTCTCTGTGAAGCCGATTCTTGCTTTGGTATCTGCTCATTTGGTAATGACTGTGACAGGGAGGTCTGATGAGGAGGTAATGACCGGTTACTTACCACTAATATTCATTTCTCCGAGTCATAGACATCCCCGTCCCAGTCAGGGTTCCCATCCCCTCCTCCCTGTTCGGCTTCCTGTACTTGGGGGTACAGGATGTGCTTCCTTGGGTCAAGGGTTATATGCCACAGGATGTGGGAGTGGCCTGGAGGGTAGGGATGGGCTAAGGAATTTGTGCTTGTAAGTTCTGGGGAGGAGCTATTGCTCATTTGGTAATGACTGTGATGGGGAGGTCTAAGACTCGGAGTAATGAATATTACCGGTAAGTAACGGGTCATTCAACGGCAGCGTTCTGATGATAGTTTGTCATTTGAACATGCATTAACACTGCCTGAGCAAAGTTTTCACCCCATAAGTATCTGCCTGAACACTGCAATTAGCAATTTAATGGTGACCCCAGCAAAGAGTATGTCAATGCGTGTTAAAACTTATTGTGTTTATTTCTGTTGACGCTAGAAGTATTTTGTCGAATGCTACAAATTACTCAGCAGATGGAGGGTTATGTGGTGTAGTGAGGTTGGTGGATTGACTGCAGACATTGCAAAGTTAGCACAAGCCTGGCTGCCATGCTGCTGCTTTTGCGCACGTTACTACACAACTTTGTTTTCACTAAACTCGGCTTGGGCCTGTTCACATGAGACCCGTCTGCCTTTCGCGTTCCTTGCTGTTCTCTGTGGTTTTCGTCTGTACATGATGTGCAAGGTCGAAAAACAATGTCCCTTGTTATTCTGCTCTGGTCAGTCCCCTGCACCTAGACATAACACGAAACACAGCTGCACTGCTGAAAATCGAGTGCTTTAAATATTGCATGCATGCATGTTGAGGCACTTGGAGAAAAACCTTTCCAGAGAGAATAGCTGTGCTTGTCCGGAGATGTAAACCTTTGCATCTAGACTTGGAGGTATGGTGTCCCCCTGACAAAGCCCAGAGGTGTTTTAGAATAAGCTAGTTCCTAGCACGGGAAGGGTGGCAAGGAACAGTAGGCCTTTTTCCACCAGCTTTATAAAATGATATCCCCGTTCATATTCTATGGAATTGTAACAATGCTCACTATATTGTGTTTATGCATTCTGCTATTAGTAATAGCACGTGTACTGTATTTTAGAAAACGTTAGTTAAAATAAACATTTTAAACTATACCGTGTCTCTGATTACTCATGTTGTGGACAAGTATGATTGAGTGAGCGAACGAGTATTCTTGCTCCCGCGATTCCTGAGAGAGTCGAAGTTACATGTTCTGGGTTGTCTAATCATTGGTAGCTTTGATGTAGTACGGAGAATGAATGAGACACTATAGCTAGTTGGATTGGGATTTTGGGCACTAAGGTGGGTAGTTGGTACACCACTATGCACCGAGGTCCTGGTTTCCTGCGCATAGTTCTGTATATGTGCAGAATCCCTGCAACATGGCGCCGCCAACATTTGGTCTGGTTCTTATCTGCGAGACGCTTGATTAGTGCTTGTGCTTGTCCACATAGCTCTCACTTCTGTTTCCCAAAACAGCTGTGACGGTGTAACCTCCTATGTTGATGTTTTCATAGGTTCTTTCAAGCTTTATATTTTCTCTTAATTCTTAACCCTTTATTGAGCTGCCACGCATCAGGTTGTCAGACCTTCTTTTTCTTCATGGCTGCGGTGGATATTGCAGCGCATAGCCGTGTTGCACTCTGTCAGCATTTGACCGCATATGGAGTGCCAGACATGGGTGTTGATCTTATTTTTGAGGTAGGAGCTAATCCAGCTCACCACTTTGAAGTATTTTATTCTTGGGTCACTTTTCTGGCGTTGGATGGAACCGATAATTTGTTCCATGAATACACTGCCACAGCCGTTCCTAATGTTTTTCGAACCTATAGAAATCTTGAAATTCCGCTAACGGCTTGGCAACACCAGATTTGATTTAATGGCGCCCTTCCACACCCAGTGACTCTGATACCTTTAGGTCCTTTATCTATTGATGGGGCCACTTGGCCCGTTTTGGCTGGGTACTCCCCACACCCATGTTATCTGGCAGTTCAAGTAGCGGAACTCTGCGTGATGCACAACTCTTTGATACGGGTCCACAGAGCTGTGTACGATACGTCACACGCAACATTCAGGTGGGACCACCTGGAATCGCTGCGCAACCTGCTGGACCTGGCGGTGAAACTATCAGTCCCGTCATGGGTAATTCAGTAATGTGCAAGCGTCCTCAAAATAAGGATGATTTACCTTATTGGCTTGCTGAGAAATTTGACCAGTTGGAGACGGTACTTCTGAATACTTCTCCTGTGGAGAGACACAGTATTTTTACAATAAGTTTGCAGAAGGACTAGATTCCCGAATTAACTGATTGTAACAATTGGGGTAAGGTGTTCGCAGCAGTATATGCAAAGTGTTTCGGCACTCCCTCAATGTCTATACTCCCCTCCGTGATTAAGCGTGTTCAAGATGAGCACGGCCCTGAAGCGGCTGTTGAGTTGGGGATGAGGTTAGTAGGAGTGTTCGACGTGGTTGCTGATCTAATCCTTGCAAACATGAAGCGAGATGCGGTAAAGTTTCAAATAGCTAATGCTTTGGCTCTTGTCCCAGACGATGAGAAGCCACGCGAATAACCGAAAAGTATTGCACAGGCTTATAAAACCATTGGCCGCAATAGTTTGAGAGTTAAACCTTTGGCTAAAATAGCACCTCAAACACAAACACAACAGAAATCTCAATCTGATAAAGACGAGCGTCCAATCTTTTCTAAAAAAAATTGGAGAACTAAGAAACAGGGAAAGCAACAAAAGAAACAAGGGTCGCGTGCTGCGTCACTGATAGCTGAAGCATCTGAGCGCATTTATGATTTGCGCCACCGCGCGAGAATTAGGTCTCCTGACAGGTTTCAGGTTCCTGATCAGCGTTCTCCTTGTTCTTTGCAGGAAACATCAGGCTTACAGGCCGGTGGAGGGGGATGCCAGGATCGCAGCAGAGGTCGAGGTGCACCACAAGGATGTGAGCAGCCTCGTCAGACTGAAGGAAAGGGAAAACAAGACGAATTTCCTCATCAGTGCCCTCAGTTTCAGAAAAAGAAAGTTGCGGCTTTAACAGCCAGATATGCCACAGACGGTGAGAACCCGGCTCCTGAATTTAACATGGGCGGTGGCTCTGCTTGACAGTGCGGCGGAAGTTACCATAGTGCGGCAGGCACTGCGTCCATTTCTGGAAGTGACAGCGACTGACACTTTCATTACAGTTGAAACAGCTGACACTCGAGTGGCTCCCCCTGACAGACTATATGATATAGTTCTTCTAATTGAAGGTGACATTCAACGTGTTATTAGAGGGATTTTTTGGGAGAATCTATCATCTTCTTATTAGGGGTGGGCGGAATTTGCGAAATCCACTTTCGCAAATTATCGCGAAAATGTTCAAAATTATCGCAAACATGCAGAAATATCGCGAAGATGCGGAAGTTTTTTTCCAGCATGTTCGCGAGATTTTGTGCATGGTTGCGGCTCGCCAACTTACCCATGTGGTTGCTCGCGGGCACGGCCATCTTGTTTTCAGTTGTCTCGCGGTGCATGATCACGAGAAGAAAGATGTGATCGCGCGACGCATGACGTCACTGCGGGCGCGAACTGTCGTGAGACAACGCAAATGGCTGAAAACAATACAACATCTCATGGAGAATGCGACCGGATCAAGAAAACTTGTCGGCGAACGCAGGGATTCAGGTAAGGCCATCGCACGCGCGCGAGAATGTATTATTTTACAGCGCGAGCAAGAATCAAATTATCGGCAAGCTGCGGAATGCGGAAATTTTGACATTTTCGCGCTTTCCGCAGAACGCGAAAATGTCAAATTATCGCAATTTCCGCGAACGGAATGAAATTTCAGCCCAGGCCTACTTCTTATGACATTTTGTTGGCGGAGGCAGATTGGCCCCCAACTTTCGTTTTGAACACTCCGAAAGGGGTGGAGGTGATACTTCTGAGTTTTTCACGTAACGTCCCCCAGGAGCATGCAGAGGTTTTTGCAAAGGAATGGGCTTTGGTGCTTGCAAAGGCACTGTACCGTACCCATGTGGGCTGGGATAAAGATTCTCCACCCCATGAGATACCATTGCAGTCTAAGCCACAGTCTCAACCCCAATATCCCCTCTGGCAGAAAGCGAACGGTCCAGTTTCTGGGATTCTAACACAGTTGGAGTATCACGGAGTGATTAAAACATGTGTGTCACCGATGAATAACCCTCTTTTTACCATTACCAAACCCGATGGGTCGTACCCAGCCGCGGCCCGTGGTGGGAGTTCCGTGGGGCGGCAAGGCGGGGTGGGGGGTTCTAAAAACCGGAATATGGATAATTGCAGGTAAGTAAACAATTAAATAAATAAAACGAATTTCGTAGCGCGCGATGCATCGCAATATACGATTCATCGCGCGCTACGAAATTCGTTTTATTTATTTAATTGTTTACTTACCTGCAATTATCCATATTCCGGTTTTTAGAACCTCCCACCATGCCCCTCCCCCGCCACGCCTTACCGCCCCACGGAACTCCCTCCACAGGCCGCGGCTGGTCGTACCGCATAGTTTTCGATTACCGGCATTTGTTATGTTATGTTATGTTATAAAAGGTTTTATAGCGCGCTCAATTCCTCGAGAGCATCCTGGCGCAAGCAGTTATCGGAGAGCCTGAGAGACGGGGAGTTTGAGTAAGTTAATTAAAAAGAAAGGTTTTAAGTTGTTTCTTGAAAGGGCCAAGCTCCTGAATGCTCCGAATAGTCAGAGGGAGCGAATTCCAAAGCGACGCTGTTTTGACTGAAATGGACTGACCTCCCAGCCGAGATCTGCGAAAACGAGGAATGATCATCAAGTGTTGGGAGGCTGAGCGTAAGGCTCGATTGGGAACATAGAAGCTGAACCTCTTCCTAATATACGCAGGACCCAGACCATGCAGTGTTCTATGGGCCACCATAATAGCTTTAAATTGCACTCTTTGCGCCACAGGAAGCCAATGCAGATCACGCAGATGCTTCCTCACATTGGACCTTCTAGAGATGTTGAAAAGAAGTCTAACGGTGGCGTTTTTAATTATTTCCAATTTACTCAACAGATAGCCAGGAATACCACAGTAGAGAGCATTAGCATAGTCTAAGCGAGAAAGAATGAGTGCCCGGGCAACTGTTTCCTTTGCTTGGCTAGGAAGGAGAGAAAAACATCTTCTAAGAGATTTAAGTATACCAAAGCAGGCACCGGTGAGTTTCCTAATTTTAACCGTAAAACGGAGATCGGTGCAAAACCATATTCCCAGGTTTTTAGCAGACGCACCCACGGTCTTTGGACGAGGAAAGTCATTTGGCCACAGATTTTCATAAAAGCCCGGTGGGAAGGAGCCGTATAACAGGACCTCAGACTTATCCTCGCTACATTTCAATTGAGCGCGTGCCAACCACTGAAACACAGAGGAGAGGCAGTTCTGCGCTTGAAAGGTAGACAGGTCCCCATCATTCCAGGTGAATAAATGCTCTCATTGTCGCACTTTTGCAGTACAAAATACCCATAGTTCTGCTCTTGTAGACAGTCTTTTATAAAAGATATAAAACAACACTAGTAATTTCCAATGGCTTCTTCAGTCGCAAATCTGTCCCCTGCATGCAGTCAATGGACAGCATTCACAGCCGGCGGAAAGCAAAAACAATTTCGGCGATTAGCAATGGGCTATAAAAACAGCCCTGGGGTATTCACCGCCCGTGTCGTCTCTTTACTAGACAGCATAGACCCCGATGCGTACTCGTACGTTGATGATATTTATTTCACGGACGACGAGTTGTGGCCGCATCTTTGCTGAGTCGACCGCATCATTATTTTGTTTGCAGACTACTGTTACAAATTTTACTTTGCTAAATCACACATCGCAGCGTATACAGTACACAGAAATGTGCACGTTTGCAGCCTCCGACAACCCTGAAAAAACTTCAGTCTTTGCTGGGATTTTTGAACTTTGGGCACTCTTACATTCCCGAATACGCCCAGCGTATCAAGCCGCTTTATACTTTGATACAACCTACATTTTCGAAAGCCAGTTGGTTAACGAAACATTCTGCTATTTTACTATCTTTACAATCTGATTTGCTTGAATCAAAATACTTGTTCACACATGATAAGATGATAACCACACAAACCCGGTGATACGAATCGTGCCAGGAGCAGTGGGTTTTACTTACTTAACGTTTAATGCAGGTGACACAGTACCTATTGCATACAAATCACTTTTGCACACTTATGCCAAGTTGCGGATTTCCACTGTTGAAAAAGTCTTAACAGCTGTTCAGATGGAGATCCTGAAGGAACATGCACTGGCACCGGGGAAACGCATTTTGGTGGTAACACCATACCCTGCACTTGAGGCAGTGACGAAGGCAAGTGTACCAAACTCTAAGGCTTTGCATCCCTGTTGGATACAATGGGCTACTTCTTTGAAGTCTCCGGATGTCATGTTTATCTTTGAGTTCTCTCTTCAGACTCAGGAGAAAAATTTAAAAAATCGCTTATCTGTTGTCTCACTCCGCCCTCATCCAGGCAGTACTCTCGCTAGTCCTCTCGCGATTAGATTTCTCTAACTCGACCTACCTCGGCCTCCCCCTCACCATCTCTAAACGCCTGCAGATTGGGCAAAATCAAGCGGCCAGATTAATCTTCAGGAGCAACCGCAGGCAGTCAGCCAAACCTCTGTTAGCCTCCCTCCACTGGCTCCCCATCACCCATCGGATCATCTTTAAGACAGGCTGCATAATTTTCAAGGCTCTTCACGGAAAAAGCCCTAGATTCATCAACCAACTTATTATCAAACATATCCCGACCCGTGAGCTTCCGTCCGCCCACCTATTCCTTCTCAAGGCGCCGACCTTTAGAAAGAAAAGACTCGGCGGATCCAGCTTCGCACACCTCGCCCCAAAGACTTGGAACTCTCTGCCCTTATCCATCAGGAGCTGCTCCAAGCTGATTGAGTTCAGACGTGCATTAAAGACCTGGCTATTTCAACAAGCGTACTGCTAGAACTCTACATCCTCCGAATCCTCTTCTCTGTTTCTCTAGCGCCATGAAACCCCTGGGTGTCCGCGCGCTTAACAAATTCCGAATAGAAATAGAAATAGAAATAGGAGTTCTTGCAATATGAATTTGTTCATCCTCCTCCTCTGTCTATGCACCCACTTGAGGAGTACGATTGTATCATTTACACCGATGGTTCAACGCAACCAGCCACCAGGTCTAAGCATGCTTATTCGGCGGCCTGTGGTATTGTGGCAGGTACCATGGTGAATGTTGAGTTCAAGTCCAGTGTTGTTCATACACAGGCTCTAGGTGACTGTACTGCCCAATTGGCCGAGCTGCGGGCGTTGGTGCTTGCTCTTGAGTTTGCTGATCCTAATGTGACTACTCTCATTGTGAGTGATTCTTATTACTGAGTTCAGTCTTTCAATGACAACTTATTCTTAGGCAGCGCAATTAGGCATAAAATGCTTTGGGTTTGAGTGGCCGATCTTAAACAACTCATCATACAAAAAGAAGAAAACTATGGTCTCTAAAGCACATATCTAAGTCAGCTAGAAAATACTAAGTAGAATGAAAAAGTTTTAGGAAAACAACGGAATCCCATCACCCACCGAGGTGGCTTGCTTCATCATTTGGGATATCCACTCCACTGCGTGCCCTTATTGGATCAAGGGGCTGCAGACTTCTCAAAAATAGAAGGGAGTTTTGAAAAAAGTTTCCATCAGTGCGATATCAAAAAATGAGGAGCTCATAAGAATATTGAGAAGGGTGATGGTTGCAGTGCTTGTGATATGATAACGTGAGAAAACAAGTGATGTTAAAATTGGCTAACAGGATACTGACCGACTTTAATTAATGCTACCCTGATGCCCAAACTATAAACAGTGCAAATACAGTTGAAAAGAATAACTGTAGTAAGTCCATAAGGAGAAGGTCTACATGTTTCAGCCCTCGGATCAATTGAGCCGGGCTTTCGTCAGGACCTATAGAGTTGAATAATGCTACTGCAAAACAGTGAATCAACAAAAAGTGTGCATAAGTCTCAATCTAAAGCTGTAGGTTCTATACAACCTGCCAAATCCTGTGAATCCCAAATGTAGTAAATAACAGGAAGAGTGGACTCATTCCTAAAATAAAATGAAACAGAAACAATATTACTGCTTAGCATATCTCATAATCAAAATGTATAACTGCTGACAAAGAAAAACAACATAGATAGTCTACGTTGGTAATTTTAGAAATCATTACCTCAAGGTATATGTTGTGAACAAATATACTAAAAATATTAATATGGAAAAAATGTACACTTACCCGTGTTTGTACGGGTGTGAACTCACCTCACCTGGCATTCGCTCAGGGAATGAGGCCCCGCTCTAATATAAGGGTACAAAATGTGAAAACCACCTATTAAGGTCAAAAATACTTAAAGTGGAGTACCTATCACTTGTAAAATTAGTCGCGTTGATCTGCCCTAACCAAGAACAAAGAGATGGAAAATACTAACTACGGGGTTTAGCCAGACTGAGCTGGTATCTAACAATGTATTACTGTATGTTACAACAAGTATTGGTTAGGTCACCAGTGAGTTATTGCACATAAAAGATCAAGAAATTAGTCTCGTCAAAGAAAATTCCCATACAAGTTGCCTTAAAAAAGGTATTCAACCAAATATCAACTATCTGAATGTAATTCCCTTTCTTTGATGATAATTATAGAAAGGAGAACATGTTCCCAGAAATAAATCCTTAGCCAGAACAAGTCAAAATATTATGCTTCAAAATATTAGTCTTAATATTTGAAAGCACACGGACCAGCCTACATTACCATTGTCAATTAGTTTAGGAGGCAGAGACGAGTAACACAGTACCTATTGCATACAAATCACTTTTGCACACTTATGCCAAGTTGCGGTTTTCCACTGTTGAAAGAGTCTTAACAGCTGTTCAGATGGAGATCCTGAAGGAACATGCACTGGCACAGGGGAAACGCATTTTGGTGGTAACACCATACCCTGCACTTGAGGCAGTGACGAAGGCAAGTGTACCAAACTCTAAGACTTTGCATCCTTGTTGGATGCAATGGGCTACTTCTTTGAAGTCTCCGGATGTCATGTTTATCTTTGACTCCTCTCTTCAGACTCAGGAGTTCTTGCAATATGAATTTGTTCATCTTCCTCCTCTGTCTATGCGCCCACTTGAGGAGTACGATTGTATCATTTACACCGATGGTTCAATGCAACCAGCCACCAGGTCTAAGCATGCTTATTCGGCGGCTTGTGCTATTGTGGCGGGTACCATGGTGAACGGTGAGTTCAAGTCCAGTGTTGTTCATACACAGGTGCTAGGTGACTGTACCACCCAATTGTCCGAGCTGCGGGCGTTGGTGCTTGCTCTTGAGTTTGCTGATCCTAATGTGACTACTCTCATTGTGAGTGATTCTTATTACTGAGTTCAGTCTTTCAATGACAACTTATTCTTTTGGTCTCAGAATGACAATTGTGATTCCAAAGGCAGCGCAATTAGGCATAAAATGCTTTGGGTTCGAGTGGCAGATCTTAAAGAACGTCTGCCCCTCACACACGTTATACATACTCTTGGCCACCAGCATGTGGGAGCGCACGCTGTCGGTAACAGTTTGGCTGATGAAGCAGCCAAATCAGCAGTAGCCACATGTTTAGTTGCAGCTGTTACAAGATCCAAGACTAAGCTATTGCTGCTGCTGAGAAGGCTGGTAATGACCCACAAGGGTTCCCTTCAAAGTATTCCTGAGAGAGTCGGAGGTACATGTTCAGGTTTGTCTAATCATTGGTAGCTTCACTGTAGTACAGAGAACGAATGAGACACTATAGCTAGTCGGATTGGGATTTTGGGCACTAAGGTGGGTAGTTGGTACACCACTATACACAGAGGTCCTGGTTTCCTGCGCACAGTTCTGTATATGTGCAGAATCCCTGCAACAGTGGTAAGTGTTGTTAATTCATTATTATGAGGCAACTGCCACAGAATCGCATAGTTCTGGTGCTGCTGGACACAGCTGCTTTGTGGAGTTTTATGACTGACACTTTTGGCATGTCCTGGTCTTTTAGCCATGAGCACTGTGTATGCCAGGCTGTGTTATGCAGTTTCAAGACAAGTGCATTGAATAAAAGAGGACTTGTAAGTTGTTCATTCGATGGAGACAAATACTTTGTTCTACTCGTGATAAACGCGACTGGGTGAACCAATCTCTGGCGCAAACACAGGAAACCTCGTAGTGTGCGGATGTTTGGGCAGCGTGTCACTGCCTCCACCTGCATGAGTAGAGGTGAAGTCTTGGCATCGAGCCTGAGTAGCCACATGTCATTCCCAGGTGGGACTGCAGAGACTAGCACCAGTGGCCAGTGAGGGCATTCCAATTGCTGAAACTCAGATGTATTCCTAACATTAATTGTAGGACTCAGTTCAGGACACTGCATTGTTTCTGAAGCTGTGTGTTGCCCTCGCCCCCAGTAGCTCAGCCCACCTTCCATTCCAGCTGTCAGCACAAATCAAGCAACTTCAAGCATCCTCGATCTGAGGCAGCTGTAGAATGATACAAGCTATATGAAAAATCCCCAAATAAAATGAAAGCATCTAAAAGTCTAAGGAGCGCTGTGATGTGCTAAAAGTACCTCAAATTGGCAGCAGGTGGCAGCATAACCCAAGGAGCAGTCTGTTAACCAATTTATTTTTTATTTTTATTTTTACCAAACACTTAATACAACCTAATCTTTAAATATTAGCATGACTAAATCTAGACGCTTTAAGCTTTGGCTAGTGTAGGAGTTTCTACGGGCCCATTGGCCTTCGGGCGCCTTGTTCTGTAACATCCTGGCAAGTATTCCACTTATTTTGACACTTCAAACTTTCACGCCGTCGGACTTTTGCCCATCTCTTATTTTTCGAGCATACACATTGTGTTGGTAACTGATCCTGGAGAACCAATCAGGTGATTCCTGTTTTTTTCATTTGTTTTCTAATGGAGGCTCCGCAAAGCATTGTACTCTCTTCTTTATTTGTAATCTTGCTCAGGGGTTAAGCCTATGCAGGTCAGTTCCACTACCACAAGGAATGACAG
This sequence comes from Triturus cristatus, assembly GCF_964204655.1. NCBI lineage: Eukaryota > Metazoa > Chordata > Amphibia > Caudata > Salamandridae > Triturus > Triturus cristatus. The sequence continues at coordinate 894,129,644 of NC_140586.1, forward strand.
TACCCGCTGCTGCGGTCTCTTGGGTCTCCGTTAGTCTGTTTACTGTGTCTATGTAACTATGGTCAGATAAACATAGTAAATAGAGTAGAGGAGAAGAGGTGTGCAGCATATTCCTCTAGAGTGCTTCCTAAATCCATATCTAGTTTTGAAATATGTCCTAATCTAGTTTTCCTGAGTTTACTACAAATTATTTGGGTCTGGCAGCATCCTTTTTCATTAGGGTACACAACAAAGTGATGGATGGAATGCTTGAATTTAATCTCAGCCACTGGTAATCATTTGGGCCACCTCCCAGTCCATCATTATTTTGCACACCATGCCATGTCAGTTTGGTCTCAGTTCTATGCAAATCAGTCTTCACCCTGCTCCAATGGGAGCCTGTCTGAATTAGCAGGCCAGGTCTTCCCCGAACCCCTTCTGCCAGATGCTCATAGCAGCAATAACAACAATGCCCACAAGTTCTTTGCCAAAACAATTTTACATGTTAGTAAGCATTACCAATTCACAAAAGTGAACTGTGAGTATAAAGTTTAGGCAATGAGAGAGGTGATGATTTTGGGGTCCCCCCTAACCTAGGGTGAGGACCAAGCAGATGCCTTGAACACAAAGAGCATATCATGCTGGTGAGTGATTCCGTGGTGGTCCCTTCCTCCTAGGACCACCCCAAGCACAGTTATGGGCAAAAATACAGTCCCAACCAAAGGCCCTGCAAAGCATTATGGACATGGTTAGCAGTGGGCAGTGAATATTACAGTGTGCAATATCAAAATAATTCTACAAAGAGCTGTAGTTCAACTAATCATTACTAGATGTCCCTCAGGAGTCAAATGCAAAAGCATTGAAATTATTGTTACATCAAGCTGCAGTACCATTCGTCGTTACTAGATGTCCCTTACGAGTCAAATGCAACAGCATTGAAACCCTTTCATGAAGCTTTTGCATTTGACTCGTGTCGACTCGTGAGGGACATCTAGTAACGACGAATGGTACTGCAGCTTGATGTAACAATAATTTCAATGCTTTTGCATTTGACTCGTGAGGGACATCTAGTAATGACTAGTTGAACTACAGCTCTTTGTAGAATTATTTTGATATTGGATACTATAATATTCACTGCCCACTGCTAATCTTGTCCCATAATGCTTTGCAGGGCCTTTGATTGGGATTGTATTTTTGCCAATAACTGTGCTTGGGGTGGTCCTCAGAGGATGGGACCACCGCCGAATTGTTCAAGAAGATATGCTTTTTGTTTTCAAGGCATCTGCTTGGTTCTCTCCCTAGGTTAGGGAGGATCCCAAAATCATCACTTCTCTCATTGCGTGTTAATTTAATATTTTCACTTTTGTGAAATGACTATATGCATTTCAGCATATAAAGACAGAAATGCTCATTATCATAACTTGCAGTGTGCCAGGTGTTGTGTGCAATTATTGTTCAGTGCAGAATAACATACTGTGCTATCAGCTGTACTCTATCATGAACTACGCCCCTAAAACTGCCCATGCATCATCACCCACACATAACTGTGATGCAGGAAAAAAACATGCTAAAATTACTAGGAGAGATGGGCTTACATCCCCGCTGGGTAATTCATATCACAAACTGACGCCTCGCTAGTAGCACATCGCACAACTTTAAGGATATTTGCTTACCTTCGTTTGCGAGCGGTCGTGAAAGACCTTTACTCTACTTTCCCTAGCGAACCACGGACGCATAATGTGCTCCAAATACTTTTAACATCACCCACGCGTCAACCACTGGTAACAAACCTTTATAACGCGGCTCAGCGGGAACACTTTCGAGAACACAAACAGGCTCTACAGAGATGGGAAGATGCACGAGGCAGCTCCATCTCCAATGAAGATTGGGGATATAGCTGTGCACTCACACAAATGCTCATGTCTAATTGCAATTTGCGAATTATACATTTTAAATTCCTCCAACAAGTGTATTATATGCAAGCACAACTACACATATATGGTCTTCGAGACGATGACAGGTGTCCTTGATGCAGCACCCAATTGACTGGCAGATTTTTTACATATGGCCTGGGCACGCCCACAACTCCAATCATACTGGCAAACAGTGACCTGTACCCTTATGGCAATGATTGCTGAGCTGATACCTAATCTACCTCAAGTCTGCTTGCTGGAGATATACACAATCAAACAGGCTAGAAGATGCACATTTCTAGCTGCGGCATTGCTGCTAGCTAAGAGAAGAATAGCTTTGTGGTGGGGGAGTAGAAGGACACCACAGAGTAAACACTGGATCACAGACATGACATATTGTAAGGAACGACTAGAAACTTACGCAGAAGAAATACCTGAGTCCTCCCGACCCAAACACTTCTGGAACCCACTCAAGCAATATCTATGATCCATGCCAACAGATGAATAAATACACACCTCTGTATACACGCTGAAGAAGCAGTATTCTTTTTTCTGGGAAAGTTGCAAATAGTATTGTATAGTTTGTAAATATAAGTTTAATGCTATTTTACGGGAATGTGTTAGTGCTATAACTAACAAACTTTGAACTGTTATGTAGATTATTTGACATGCACAAGATATGTTTAGCATACCAGGCTATGGACTCCTAAACAAACAAGTGCAAAGTTATCATACAAGAAATGTGGAACCTGTATACTATGTCTGACCGTAAATAAAATAAGAATATAAAAATTGTGTGTCGGGATGTAAGGCAAGCGGTTAGTTCGTGTTGTGCTATATCATGCCTCCTCGCATGCCTGTCTGGTCAGTGGGTGTGTTTGGGGGTAGTCATAGGTGCGTTCATGTCAATCTGCTAACATGTTGTTTCTTATGCCATATCATTCATTTTATGCCATATTTTTGAAATTTTTAGAAGGGGAGTATAGGTGGCATCTCATTGTGTATGGTTATCTATTTCATTCTTTTCATTGCATAGTATTTATCTGCATGTGTATTTTATCAAAATTCCTTTTTTATGGTTCTTCTGGTTACTTCTAAACTCACCCTATCGATCAATATTCTCACACTGGGATCTGCGAATTTAGCCTAAATCATAGCTATAAATGCTTCACAAAATCCAAAAATCTGGAGGGAGTAGAATAAGAATGACCAGTCCACACGGTCAAACACCTTCTTGGCGTCTAAGCTGAGCAATCCCGGGGGGCCTGTTTTTTGGTAGTCTTCTCTATTAGGTGTGTTACCCTTCAGACATTATCGTGTGTTTGTCTGCCCTTGATGAGTCGGATTGATCCGGATGGATCAGGCCTGGCATCAGGTTCTCTAAGCGAGTGGCTAGTATTTCAGAATATAGTTTTGCGTCCAAATTGAGGAGTGTTATGGGGCGATAGGGCCACACTGTTGCGGGTCTTTCCCTTGTTTAGGGATCACTGTGATGAGGGCTTGGCTCCTGGTCTGAGTCACCTGCCTGGTATCAGCGATATGATTTAAAAGGCTAGTCAAGTAGGGAGTTAATTCTGTGCTGAAGGTTTTGTAAAATTGTGTTGTCAAGGTATCCGGGCCCAGAGATTTGTGTACTTTCAAGGTCCCTATTGCCTGATGGACTTCCTCTTCCGTTAGAGGTTCGCCTGACTGTCCGTTCTGGGCTGGGATGACTTGTGGAAGAGCCACTGAGCCAATGTATTCACCTTGTGTCTGTGCATTAAAGTGGTCTGCAGAGTACAATGTGTTATAGAATTCCTTAAAAATTCAGGCTTTTCCAGAGTCCTCCCGTGTCAGGGCTCCTGTGAGCTCTGATATATACCCGATATAGTCTCTCTTTCTTCTGATTCTTAGTTGACGTGCTAGCTGTGAACCCAGCTTATTGACTTGTATATAGGATGTCTGTTTAGGGCGTAATAGTGTCAATTCTGACCTGTTGGCGTAAATCGTGCTTAGTTTCCCTTTTAGGGCCGTGACCTTTCTTTGGAGGGTTAGAGTGGGGTTGGCTTTGTGAGCCTGTTCTAAGGTTCTCAGCTCCCCTTCTAGTGACAGCCGCTCTGTGGTTCTCTGTTTGTCAGAGTCAAGCATTGGCCCCTAACCACCGCCCTGAATGCGTCCCAGGTATTGGCGAGTGAGGTGTCTTGGGGGTTAGTAGGAAGAATTCCCTGATGGACATTCTAAGCGTGTCCCAGAGAGTCTTGTCATGGATCAGGGCATTAGGAATGAACCATCTCCTAAATTTGGGCCTGTGGTTGCTCCAATCCAAGGAGACGGATACAGGAGCGTGGTCAGAGATAAGGATGGGGTGTATTATAGCTAGGGCTCCCGGTTTTATGGCATTTATTTTTTGGCCATTTCCGTCTGTATTTATCCATATTTATTTTTGGGCTTTTTTATCTGAATTTATCCATATTTATTTTGTTCATTGCGTATAAATTAAGTTGTAAAACTGTACATTTCCATATCTATTCAACTGATAGAGTTGCACCTCTTACTTTGATGTCTGTCATATTTTAGCTATTTAAGCTGCCAAATATTACATAACAATACATCCATTGGTAAATACTAGAATTATACCATAAATGTCTTATTTAAAGAAATTTCACCCTATTTTTTAATTAACCATGCTGTTCATCTGCTCAGCTGCTGGCCTATAATTCATGAAAGACAGCATGTAGAGTCACTTAAAAGAAGCAACATTTTTTGTATTTATCCACTTTTAAAAATAAATACAGACAGAAAACACATTGTTTTCAGTCTGTATTGATCTGTAAAAATCCGTAAAAAGGAAAACAGGGAGCCTTAATTATAGCTTCTCTGGTGTGCATACTAAGGGCCTGACTCGGGAATACGTAGTCCATTCTGGAGTAAGTTTAGTGGATATGGGAGAAGAAGGTGTAATCTCTGTCTTCTGGGTGTACCTCCCTCCAGGCATCGGTAAGCTCCATTTCTCGGATTGTGTGCTTCAAGCTTTTCGGAAAGCTTCCTGTGGGGGCTCCATGTGGGTGCGTGCTGTCGGTCCCAAAGTGCCATGTGAGGTTGAAGTCACCCAACACGATTATGTCACCTTCCACAAATCACAAGAAACTAAACAAATTCCCTCATAGCCTTAACACTTTTAGAAAAAGGTAATTAATACCAGTGTAACTTCTTCTATTAATTCACAATAGTGACAAGAGACATGAATTATTTCATTAATTTATTAATTTCATTTTTTTCAAAAAGTTGTTATTCATAACATTATAGTTTGTCTTTCATATATATTTCTTTTTTTTAATTATTTCTTTTAAAAAACTCTTTTTAGATTACTATTTTGGTCAAACTGGATATTCCTAATTTGTACACTATACAAAAAGAAAAACATAATTATTGACAAAACATCATATTTACATATCAACAATTACATACAAACTAGAAAAACGTCCCTGTAAGTGACTCAAATAAAAACATGCATATCACATTCATACAAAACAATCATACTCTCACAAAGATTTATGCAATCAACATCTGTACATAGGACACGGTGGTATATGACAATTAACACTTTTCCGACCAGTCAGATGTAGTATAATAGAGCAAAACAGCTCAATAAATGGTCGACGCGCGTTTCGGTGGTATGAGGAGATGATTAAACCACCTTCATCAGGACCTATACAGAGTTCAATTCCATCCGTAACGTAGTAGTCAAGGGACCTAAAAAATATATATAGAAAAAATGTTTTACTTGTCACCATAGTGAATACTAAATATATACAATAATACACTTAGATGGGCCAATCATGTGCATACAGTGCATCTATCGATCAAAAGACCTACCAATACCTGGGTGTCCACTGTCACCAAACTAAAGTCCCCAAAAAAGGGAGATACATTTTACTATCTTATTACAGCACAAACTCCGGTCACTTTTCCCATGTTAAAAGTGACGCAAAAGTGGCGCATGGGGCTCATAAATCTGCCCAATTGTTTCTTACTCACAAAATCAAATGGTAGAAGATGCTTCCCCAAATCTGTTCGCCAAATACTTCAAAATCGTTTCCATCACAACTTGAGATCAGAGGGGCCTCTTATGGATGCGTCTATCTAGATAGTAAGGTATTTTGATGAAAAGTTACTAATTAAAGATGGAATTGCATACATCATTTGCAAATAACCCAGATTCCTATATATCCTTGCCCAAAGTGGATCCCTATGGTTCGTGATAAGCCGACTCCGTTTCTGGTTTTTAATTGCTTCAAAGTGCTCAATGGCGGATTAAATCTGTTCCAGGCGAGTGAGCCCGAGATTCACTACTGATCCCTCTCCAATATTTGATGTCCTCAAGCCATGCCTTATTACAAAGTCATGTATAGGCTTGAATATTAGTGAGTATTCTCTTAAAGGAAAATAATGACATTTGGTTAGTCTCACAATTTTAGGTTTCCCATATGATTAAATACCAAAAAACCGGTAACTACATTTAGCGACATTGTCCCACTTAACATAGTTCTCGAAGTGCTCTCAACTAGCAAGGAGCACATATATATTAAAGGGCCCATAAAAATCGAGTCTCATAAGACTAAGAGCAGATGACTAATCCCCATCTGATATGTATGGGAGTGGTCTCAACATGAATCTTATCTGCTCACGGAGGATTAAAAATTTGCAAACATTCTTGACAAGAATTTTCAATTCTATTAAGGACAAGGAGGCGAGGATTATGCTTTCTCATTTCTTTATTAGAAATGCCCAGCAGCCAATCAGAACCGTTTGTGAAACGAAAAAACTACAGTACCCATGAGCACCAGGGTACCACGTGACCAACCATAGAGTCTCTCATATAAAAGATACAATAGGAGAAAGTACGTCCTCTTTCTTTGGTGAGGAACAGTTCACAGAAAACAGGAAGTCCAATGGAAAACGAAGAATGCCAGGTAACAGAGTCCATCAGCCACAGCCGGTGATCATCCTGACGCTAGAAACACAGCAATCGCCGAACAGAGGAGGCAGCAGACCATCCAAGCGGAGTAAGCAGGATAAACAGCAGAGTCACTATTTCGGGTCAGAACCTGAAAAGAAAATACAGCCGTAATACTCATCCGATAAAGAGAGTGAAGGCAATAAAAGGGAAGGGTAAAAAGAGAGAAAATCAATGCATTGGCATAAATCAAATGCAACTGTGACAATGAGAAACATGAGAATCAATCATGACTTTGGGTGGGATAATCCTCGCCTCCTTGTCCTTAATAGAATTGAAAATTCTTGTCACGAATGTTTGCAAATTTTTAATTCTATGTCAGGACAGGAGGCTCCGATTATGCTTGTTCAAAGCTGATCCACCACTACAGAAGCAATATGTTCGATAGGCTTGTAATAAAAAGTCTTGAACATAGAATCAGAAGACCAATCTGCGGTTTTCATGATGTCCAGTAATGAAACACCCATCGAGAACGCTTTAGAGGCCATGGCCCCGCGAGCCGAATGAGCACCAAAAATGGAAACATCAATTCCAGCCTCAGACAAGAGCCATCTAACCCAGCGAGCTAAAGTAGCAGGAGTAACAGGACGAAAAGGTTTCTGCAAGGCAATAAGTAGTTGACCCTGTGTATCAGAACGTAAAGGGGCAGTACATACCTCGTAATCCTTGACACATTGAACAACGCAAAGGTTGGGGTGATGAGGAAAAGAAGGATAGGTAACCGAAGAGGTAGCAGTCTTGGTGCGTTTAGAAATTAGAAAAGTGACACCCTCAGGTGTAAATCTGCGACCTGCTAAGTCTAACGCACGCACATCAGAAACTCGTTTGCAAGAAACGAGACATAACAGCATAGTCAATTTGGCAGAGAGTTGCTTGCGAGAAAGTAATGAATTAGAAGGCCAAGCCTCCAAAAATCTCAAAACAATGGAGACATCCCAAAGCGAGACATATTTAGGACACGGAGGATTCGCCAAACGAATGCCCTTAAGCAATTTGGAAATTAAGGGATGTTCACCCGCCGGTTTACCATTGATGGGAACGTGAGCCGCAGAGATGGCGGAACGGAAGTTGTTGACCGTGCGATAAGCCAAACCAGAGGAAGCGAGAGAAGCTAGAAAATTAATAATCATAGCCACATCTGCTGAAGCGGGATCAACATCCCGCTGAACACACCAGTCACACCAACGTTTCCATGAGGCTCTATATCGTTTGTGAGTACTGGGAGACCAGGCGTCACTGATGAATTTGGAAGCGTCGCATGAAAGGCCTGGGAGCGACCAGCGATCCCCGAAACTCGGCACGCCAACAGAAGGAGATTGCCGGATAGAACAAGGGGATGCGGATCGCCTAGGGGATCCAACAACAGATTCCACTTCTGGGGGAGAAGGAACGGGACCGCACAACACATCTCCAGAAGAACCGGGAACCATGCTTGAGCTCTCCACAGCGGAGCAATGAGAATTAGCTCTGTTTGAAAACGTTTCGAGTAGGCCAGAACCCTGGGAATCATCATGAACGGGGGAAAGGCGTAACACAGAGTGGACGGCCAAGTCTAAAGAAATGCATCCGTGGCCAGGGCTTTCGGATCCGGCCTCAAGCTGAAGAATAGAGGGAGTTGAGTATTTAGGCGAGACGCAAACAGATCCAGGTGACATTGACCCCAAGTCCGACGGAGAATGCGAAAAATGCGCGGGTGAAGGCGCCAATCGCTGAAGTCGCGAAGATGGCGAGAGTTCCAGTCCGCAATCTGATTGCGGCAACCGGGAAGATATTCGGCAATAACTGTGATCTTCTGTTGAAGACAGAAGTGCCAAAAATCCTTGGCGAGCTCCGCCAAAATCTTGGATCGTGTTCCCCCCAACTTGTTGACATACCGGACCGCTGAAACGTTGTCCATGCGGAGAAGGATACAACAATTGGTCTGAAGAGGAGAGAAGCACCGAATCGCAAAGGAACCCGCTAGAAGCTCTAGACAGTTGATGTGAAGAGACAGTTCCTGGGGGGACCATCGACCCCCGGTCGAGATGGGACCGCACCGGGCTCCCCAACCCCAAAGACTGGCATCGGATTCTATCACCAGATCCGGAGCGGAGCCGAACAGGGCTCGTCCATTCCAGGCCTCCATGTGGTCTAACCACCATTGCATCTCGCTCTTCGCATCCTCGGAAAGAGGAATCAGATCTGAATAACGAAGACCTTTTTGGAGATGACGAATCTTCAACCTTTGAAGTGCTCTGTAGTGCAGAGGACCTGGGAATATCGCCTGAATGGAGGACGCCAATAGACCGACAACACGTGCTAACGATCTCAACGACACAGTCTGTCTGGAAAGAACAGACCTCAATTCCCTCTTGATGTACCGAATCTTTTGGTGTGGTAATAAAAGTTGACAGGATAGGGAATTCACTTGGAAACCCAGAAACTCGATTACCTGTGTAGGGTTCAAGATAGACTTCTGCGGATTGACTAGAAAACCCAGGGATTGTAAAAGGTCGATAGACCACTCCAGGTGTGTTAAGACTGTGAGGGGATTGTCCGCCATGAGAAGAATGTCGTCGAGATATATTATTAGGCGGACACCCCGAGCACGCAGACATTCCACTACGGGCCTCAGAAGTTTCGTGAAGCACCAGGCTGCTGACGAGAGGCCGAAAGGGAGAACCGTGTATTCGTACCAAATCCCCTGCCAACTGAATTGAAGAAAACGACGATGAGGCTCGAAAATGGGAATCGAAAGATACGCATCCTTGAGGTCGAGCCGAACCATCCAGTCCCCTTCGCGAAGAAGATCGCGCAAAATATGGATCCCTTCCATTTTGAAGTGTCTGTAAACGACACTTCCGTTGAAATCCTTCAAGTTGAGGACCAGACGATTGCCACCCCCTTTTTTCTGAACCAAGAAAACATTGCTGATGAACCCTTGTGGGTGGGGAACAGTTGGAATAATTGCCCCTTTGGCGAGAAGGGATTCTATCTCCGCCGAGATAAACTTTTGGTCTTGAAGAGAAAAATGTAGAGGAGTTGGGGGGAGGGATTGATGTTGGGTCTGATAGAATTCTATTTTGAAACCTTGAACAGTTTGCAGAACCCAAGCATCGTTGGAGATTTGACGCCAGTTCTGGAGAAAAAAACGTATTCTGCCCCCCAGAACCACCTTGGAAAAAGGAATCAAACTCACCTGAGGTGTTAGAGTCGTGATAGGCACCTTGGTTGCCACCGGAACGGCCTTTCCGGAATTGACCTCTCCCTTTGCGGGAAGGATAGAAGTTTGAGCGGGAGTTGTAGCCGGACTCCTGACCACCGCCTCTCTGGGACTGATAACCCCTCTGGGAGGGATTATGGGAGCCACGGCCGAACGATCGTCCCCTATGTCGTCCGGCCCTGGCAAAAACCGGACGAAGTGCACGCTTGATGGAAGCTTGAGCTTTATCCAAACCGCTGAAGGTTGCAACAAACTTTGTTAGTTCCTTAAGAAACGGTTGGCCGAATAAAAGACCTTGTGCCACCGGACCAGATTCGGAAGTAGAGAGTTCCGCCAATTTTGGATCAATTTTTAGAAGAATAGAGCGGCGGCGCTCACTCGAAATTGCACAATTTGCATTGCCTAACTGGCAAATAGCCCTCTGAGCCCATTCTATGAGGTCATCCGGATCCACAAGGGAAGCAGCTTCCTTGGCCTGAAAGCCAAGATCAAGAATCTTGGTGAGGGGTCCCAATAAATCCAGCATTTTATCCTGACAGGAACGCCAGGATCTGTCTAGACCCTTTTTTGGATCCTTTGCAAATTTTTTCAAATAGGAAAGCATTGTGGGATCAATTTCAGGAGTGTCTGCCAGGTGATCAGCGAGATCCGGGCGAGGGCACTCGGAGCGGAGGCGAGCCCTAACATCCTTTTCAAAGGGTTGTCGGATGTGCGCCTGGACATAGTCCGCTACCGCAGGAGAAGGAAGCCATGAAGACGAATGGGGGTGATAAAGTTCCGATGGTTCAAAGGTTAGGACCTGAGGGTGAGTGGGAGCGTCCACGTAGTGCTCCTTACGAGACTTCTTGCGTGGTGGAGGAACATCCTGGTCCGAAGAGGAGGAAGGAGGACCTTCAGTGTCAGTCAGGCAGCCAGCAGAGGTAGAAGCGCCTACTGATGGCATGGAGGAAGCCTTTTCTGAGGCTAGAGATTTAGCCAAACGTTTAAAATCTGACCTATGCGGATTTACTGGGGACTTAGAAGAACGAGAAGAAGGCAACCAACCCTGTTGCTTGGCATAGTGCGTCAAATGACGCTTCAGAGGATTGATAGCGTGGACCAGGGCTTTATTAACGGAGTGCTGAACTCCTTGGTCCAGAGCCTCTACTAAATCCTGCTCTAGGAAACTAGAGCTCTCATCCTCAAAGGAGTAATCATCGTCATCAAAATACTCCTCCATTTTACCTTTTGTCACAGTAAAGTGAAATTAATGCCCACAAAATGACACTCCAATGTCAATATATATATCTATGCCAAAGGCACAATTCAGGGGGAGTGAAAACCCCACAGCAAGCCACTGATAAGGGCAGAAAAAACCTGACCAAATAAATAAATAAATTAATTGTGGAGGGAGGGCTTGCTGACAGTCACTCTAGGCAGTGCCTATGCGTTATTGTACAGCCCCAAGCCTTAAAACAGCAAAGGGCGTCGATGGGGCTGATGATAAACTGAGGCAGTGGGCAGCGGTGTGAAGAACAACCGATTCTGACAAGGTCCGTGTGAAAAACACGAATATAAACAAACAAAATGGCCGCCGCGCATGCGCGGTAACGGCCGCCTCAGATTTAGTGTAAACAGAGAAGCACGCGCGCTAGCGCGAGCTCCTCAGCCCCCTAACTCCCACTCCACCAAAACAAGGACACCGACGCTCGAACGAGCGTCTCGACCTGGGGAGGTGAGACCACGCTCCCTGAATGTGCACCGCGCGACAAGCGGAGACCGAGAAACCGCGTGAGACAGCGCGCAACAAAGTATCCATGCAACAAATAATGACTAGCAAGCGAGCGCGTCAAAGCGGTATCGCACAGAGAATAATGCAACAAAGTATCAAGAGTAATAAGAAAAAGGCACTTAACTGGCTGCGGAGCAGCAAAGAAAGAGGACGTACTTTCTCCTATTGTATCTTTTATATGAGAGACTCTATGGTTGGTCACGTGGTACCCTGGTGCTCATGGGTACTGTAGTTTTTTCGTTTCACAAACGGTTCTGATTGGCTGCTGGGCATTTCTAATAAAGAAATGAGAAAGCATAATCGGAGCCTCCTGTCCTGACATAGAATTCAAAGTAGTGAAGCAAAACATGTATCTAATATGCATTGCCCTCCCACTAGTTCTCAGAGTGACGAATATAATGGTGTCAGCCATAATATGGCATATATGGGAAAAAGACGGAATTCAATTGTTGCTCTGTGCTATCCCCGATCTCCCATAGCATAGATGACTGTCATGCTTAAGGAAGCGCTGATTTGTAGTAGTTATGACAAAAAGCATGGTCAAGAATCCATATAATATTTGAATATAACCCAAGACGCAAAATATAACAGTGCCGTAAGGATAGGCATATAAAGTCATATGGAAGCTACACAGATATCAATATATACGGACTTGCCTTAATAAAGAATTAAAAACAAACAACTACTTGGCTGCGATGAGCAAGGGGAATTACCTAGAAGTTCTCGCGATTTGAAATCATTTTCATAGAAACAGGACTGTATCATTACGTGCACTGGGCACCATGTTGAAATGATACAAGACCTATACAGGTCTAGGGTTAAACAAAGGACTAAGTCTAAAAAAGTTTGGGCGCCATCTTAGGCATATGAAGGATAAAATTCGTGAATCGAGCTAAGAAGATGGAATAATAATATAATTCAAAACAACCCGTTATCCAAGGATATTGATTGAGCCATACCGAAATACAATAAAAGCCACCATTACTGATAAACGAAAAATTCTTAAATGGATGCAAGAAAGTCTGCTTAATAAAGTAGTAGACGGCAAAAACAGCCATATCAAATTGAGTGTCTGCAAATTTATAAAAACATGACAACATGTCACCACAATTTCGCCATAGAGTACAACAGAACCCCTACCAAGTAATTTAAGTGTATTAAGGAGAAAACTTTATTGCAACAAACATATGGGTTTAGACATTTAGATGGATAGACTGGCACATCGCTGTAATAAGAAAGAAGCTGTTAATCGCTCCCCTGCCTAATAGTGCAAATATTTCTCAATATATTGAGGAGTTTATCTATTGTTTATGAACATGTAAATCAGAAAATTCAAAGGGGTGACCGGGCTAGTCACCAAAATGTGGATGGAGCCAGTAATAGCTACCTTGCCAGAAAATACAATTTTTTATCAATATTTTTAAAGAATTGTAAATCTACGTCTATTTCTTGGCCCAAGTAGAGCCTAATTGTTACATGGTAGAGAGAGAAAAACCAGAACCCTGAATCCTTCCTGTCACCTCTATTGATAAATAAAGATTCAAAAGGGTTGTTGTACGTGAAGTAACGTACTAGTTGTCAGGTCAAACCCGTAGTCCCATTTCCAGCTTGGACGCCGCCTGACGTCACTGGCCAATCCGGTGTCGAGGATGGCTGTGACGTCAGGGGGCGGGTCGGGAGACGAAAAGAGCGCGAGGACGCGAGCCGGCGGTTCTTACTCCCGCTGCTCCTCGTGGGCCGTAACAATACATGTAAATGAATAAACGTTTGAGAAGTAACACAAGTCCTGTCTCGCCTCCCTCATTGTTACCACTACAAATGGCGACGAGGGTTAAAAACATCGTTACGGCCCGCGAGTGATTCCATTGCTGCCTGATGTCCCGATGTGCTGCAACTACACGCTGATCTCTCCTCGCTGGTTCCTGTGCTCCAGACTCCATGCTGGTGATTACTGCTGCCTGCCCTTGCCTCCTGCACGCGTGGCCCTGCTGGTGGAACCTGGTATGCTGCTTGGTGCTGCCTGCTGTATTGAAGTGCTGTTCTGCCCCGACGACCCCCGTGAGCTGCACTGGTGAGCTGCTGTGGAGGGGGCGCTGTCTCTGCTGGTCCTAGTTGCTTCCAAGCTACTGAGGCTGCGTTGCTTGCTGCTGCGTCTGACTCCTGCCTCCCTGCGACCGGAGTGTCCTTCCGAGCTTGGTGGGGACTGTCCAGGATCTGCGCCGGGGTCCCACGTGTACCTGCTCGCCTGCGATGGCGCAACCCATCAACATATGTGTGCCGCCCCTCTTTCTGGACTCCCCTGGTAAGCCATGTATGAAGTGGAAGGGGTGGCTGCGCGCATTTGAGAATTACATCGTCTCCATTGATGGCGAGGGATATAGCGCTGCACGCAAGAAGTCGCTTCTATTCGGACTGTTGGGGAAAGCAGGCCAGGAGGTTTTTGACAGCTTGCCCGTGTATGCGGACCCTCCGGGGGCCCTTGCCCCTCTGGATGTGTACCAGGAGGCGGTTAAGCGGCTCGAACTGCAATACTCTGAGGAGGGTAATATCATGGTGGGGCGCCATAAATTCGCATTGCGGAAGCAGGAGGAGGGTGAGACTATCGAGGAGTATATTGCCTGTCTACGTGTTTTGGCACAAGACTGTGAATTCGCGGAGATGACTGATACTTACCTCAGGGACCAGGTGGTGTTCTACTGCCATTCCAAGAAGGTGCAGGAACGGTTGCTTTCTTGCAGGAACCCGTCGCTGAAGGATGTGGTGGCCATTGCGAAGGCCGTTGAACGTTCCATGGTGTCCACAAAAGAACTTGCGAGCACGAGTCAGGCTTCTAATGTGTTCTTTGTGCAGGACAAACATAGAGGTGCATCTAAAACCCCTGACAGGGTGGCGAGCGAGAAAGGGGGGGGCAGGAAGCCACTCGCTTGTTTTAGATGTGGGTCGAGGGACCACCTGGCGGATAGCAGGATATGCCCGGCGCTGTCCAAAAGTTGTTCTAAGTGCAGGAAAGTGGGCCACTTCGCGGCAGTATGCAAAGCCAGGAGACCTGGTGGGGGCATGAAAGTGAGCTCCGTGAGCGACTGCAATGCTGATACAGATGCGGACATTGTATTGTCCATTGATGCTGAAGATGGTAGAGTGAAGGGGCCTATTGGCTCTGTCCTGATTGGTACAGTTGAGCTGCCATTTACGGCCGATTCTGGTTCCCGCATTACCCTGATTTCTGACACCACGTATGAGTTGAAGTGGCAAGGTGTGAAATTGCATGAGACAGATGTGAATCCGAAGGCTTTTGGGGAGCAAGACATAGAGATGATGGGGTACTTCTGGGACTCCCTCACCTTCAGGGGGCGAACAGTGAGAACGAAGATCTATGTGGCTGAGAAAGGGAGGAGCCTGGTGGGGTGGAAGGATCTGGCCAAGCTGGGGGTGATGCTAGTCCCGGGGGCGGACGATCCCATAGTTCTGAGGGATGATTGGGTCAGCTACGTGCAGCCGGATGACTTGCCTGAGGGTTTGGCTGAGGTCATCGGCAAATTTGAGTCTGTTTTTGAAAACAAAGTAGGGTGTGTGAGAGGATTCGTGCACGCCATTAGATTGAAGGAGGGTGCCGTGCCAATAAAACACAAGGTCAGGTCAGTCCCTCTCTCTGTCAGGGGGGAGCTAAAGGCTGTTCTAGATAGGCTGAAATCGGAGGGAGTGATAGAGGAAGCAGGCGCATCAGAGTGGGTGTCCGCAATCGTGGTGTCCAAGAAGAAGAGGACAGGGGACATTCGGCTGTGTGTGGACCTGCGATCTTTGAACAGGAACATTCTGGTGAACTGCCACCCTCTGCCCAACATCCAAGAGATCCTGTCTTCTACATCTGGGTCGCGGTTTTTCACCTTGATAGACCTGAAATCCGCTTACCACCAGGTATGCCTCACGGAGGAGTCCAAGGCACTTACCACCTTTGTTACCCCGTTCGGAGCGTACAGGTACGTCCGTCTTCCGTTCGGCCTCGCCTCAGCTTCCGGTGTCTTCCAAAGGTTGATGGATCTGCTCTTCGGCGACATGAAGGGTGTTGAAGCCTTCCAGGATGACATTCTAGTCCACACGGCGGGTGAAGAGGAGCACCTGGAGCTGCTGGGAGAAGTGCTGGGGGTACTGCGCGACAAAGGGATGACAGTCTCCAAGGACAAGTGCAAGTTCATGGAGGGCAGGATCGACTACTTGGGGCACGTGCTGACCGCGGAGGGCATTGCGCCTAAAGATGATTTGGTGAAGGCCATACGTGATGCCCCGTGTCCCGGAGACAAAGACGCCCTACGATCGTTCCTGGGGCTCAGCGAATACTACTCCAAATTCATGCAGGGATATGCGACCATCGTGGAGCCCCTAAGGAAGCTACTGAGGAAGAACAAAAATTCACGTGGGCGCATGCCCAACAAGCTGCTTTTGATGCCGTCAAGCAGGCCATCGTGGCAGCTCCCGTGCTACAGCCATACAACAGGGCATTCCGGAATGTGATCACAGTCGACGCAAGCGCCAAGGGTATCGGTGCGGTGTTTTGCCAGTTCCACGGGAAGACGGAGAACACGGTCGCTTTCATTTCCCGGTCACTGAGTGACGCCGAGAAGCATTACAGCACCATCGAGAGGGAGACGCTCGCATGCGTATGGGCCGTGGAGAAACTGAGGAACTATCTGTGGGGCATGGAGTTCGAACTGGTCACGGACCACAAGCCCTTAATCTACATGATGGACGGCGAAGGCCGCGGCAACGGGAAGGCCAGCTCGAGGCTTCTGCGGCTGATGTCCAGGCTGCAGGAGTATTATTTTGTCATTAGACACATCAAGGGCGGCCTCAATTGCAGGGCGGATTGCTTGTCGCGCTTGCCGGTCAACGGCGAGGGGGACGGATCCATGGATGACACGGAGTGCGTAGTGGCGCTGGTGGACGCTACGGCCATTTGCGAAGGATCCATTTCGGAGGAAGAGTGGATGGCGGCCCAAGAGAACGACATGACTATGCGTAGGGTGATGGATCATATAATGGCTCGCTGGCCCCCGATCCGGAACTTGAACGGTGCGCTCAGGAGTTTCCAGCAGGTTAGCCCCGAACTCTCCATCGAGGGCGGCTTCGTGAAAAGGCATGAGCTGTTTGTGCCGCCGGAAGGGTTGAGAGATAAACTAATCCGGTTAGCTCACAAGGGTCACCCGGGCGCCTCCGCCACAAGGAACCTACTCAAACAATACTACTGGTGGCCAGGGATGTGCGGCGATGTCATCAGTTTTATCGACCGATGCAGACCATGCTTGAGGGCCGACAAGCACTGGAAGACGGCGAAAAGTACGCTGCAGCTGGTGGACATTCCTGCCGGTCCATGGATCAAGGTCGCTATTGACTTCGCGGGCCCGTTTACCCTGCTGCCTGACGACTGCAGACATCTCATTGTCCTCACGGATTACTTTTCCAAATGGATCCACTACAAGTTCGTCAGGGAGGTTACCACTGAACGAGTGATCAAGGAGCTGAAGAGGGTCTTTGCTAGTGAAGGACAGCCGAAGATTTTGATGTCCGACAACGGCACACAGCTGGTCTCCAGGCAGATGAAGGACTTCCTGTCCAGATTGGGGATCAAGCAGGAGAAAACCCCGCTCTACACCCCTAAGAGCAATGGGCAGGTCGAGCGAATAAATAGGTTCCTGAAGGAGGGTGTGCAACAGGCAATTGCTTCCAACTTGGATGTAAAAGCATTTCTGGCAGACAAGGTGCACACATTTCACAACACGCCCAATGCTGTCACGGGGCACACTCCGTTCTACCTGATGAGAGGGAGAAGGTGTATGAGTGAGCTTACTCCCAAACTTGATAGGTGGTATGACATGAGGGAGGAACCTGAAGATGTATCCGATGAGAGGTTGAGGGTCAAAGAAAGAATTGTGGCTAAACAGGAAAGCAACAAGCGGTATGCTGATATGGTGAATAGAGCCAAAGTTAAAGAGGTAGCGCAGGGGGATTGGGTGTTGGTGAAGAAACCAACCAAAGTGTTGAAGGGAGAGTCTGTTTTCCAGACCCCTGCACGTGTGCAAGGAGTGACTAAGGGAGCTGTCTGTTTGGAAGGAGGGGGATGGCGGAGCAAGGACGACATTGTCAGGCTCAAGGCAGGTCAAGAGGAAATCATCATGAGAGGCAGCCAGGTGCATGAGACCGAGAGCGATGATAGTATGTACGAGTGGCAGGTTCAAGAAGACAATGACGGGACCACTGAGGATGGTGTGAGTGCGTGCCACGGCCTAGGGGATGCCGAAGGCCATAGTGACAGCAGCCCCATGTCAGTGAGGAATGACAGTCATAATGTGATGAGTGCAAGCCAAGGTGGTACGGGCAACCGCGGCGGGAGGGCCAACCTGCATATCACTCCCCGCAGACCTACAAGGCATATCAGGGCGCCAAAAAGGTTCGAAGATTTTGTTATGAGATGATTGTTATGTATAGTTCTCTATTTTGTTAAGAAAGGGAGATGTTGTACGTGAAGTAACGTACTAGTTGTCAGGTCAAACCCGTAGTCCCATTTCCAGCTTGGACGCCGCCTGACGTCACTGGCCAATCCGGTGTCGAGGATGGCTGTGACGTCAGGGGGCGGGTCGGGAGACGAAAAGAGCGCGAGGACGCGAGCCGGCGGTTCTTACTCCCGCTGCTCCTCGTGGGCCGTAACAATACATGTAAATGAATAAACGTTTGAGAAGTAACACAAGTCCTGTCTCGCCTCCCTCATTGTTACCACTACAAGGGTGCACAAGCCAATCACCAAAATATGAATGGAACCAATAGTGATTACATTGCCAGACAATACAGTCATTTCCAAATATTTATGAAAATTCGAGATAGGGTCTATTTACTGGCCTAAGTAGAACCTAATTTTTATATGGCAAAGAGAACCCAGAGCCCTGGGCTCTTCCCGTCACCACAAGAGATATGAGGTTATACTAACAAGAGAATTGTCCTGTGTTTATCATATATCTAAGCTCCCTCCCTTGGTGACATGAGCATCTAATGTCCTATACATGTCACCTGTGCACCGGTCTGCCACCCCGGAGGACATGAGCAGCTGTTCTATCCTAAAATGAACTCAAGATATCATCGTATTAGAGAAGTATTTGCAGTTAATTTAATAGAGAAGCACAGAATAACCAATCAAAGAACAAGTTTATGATTTCGTAATGAACCACGATGTATCCTCATTGAGTCCATTCCGTATGCAGTCTAGATGGAAAATCCAGACAGTCTCACGCCTTTTTCGCGTGAGTTCTGTAGACTTTTCTACTTTATTCTGTACTTTTTCTATTATACACCATTGTAACTCTGATTCTAGGTGTTGTTTATCTAGGAAGTGCTGTACTATCGGTGCAGTTAGTTTCTTAGTTCGTATCGCAGACTTATGCTCACTAAACCTGAACCGAAATTCTCATCCCGTTTCCCCCCAGTAGGGTCAAATTTGTGTTTATAAAGGCAGCCTGTTTGGAGTTGAGGGCATATACCGAGGCTATTGTACATAACTTTCCCCGGATTCGACCCTTAACTAGTACAACCCTCCTCTCTTAGTTATGTTATGTTAAATATATTTGTATAGCGCATGGCTGCCCCAGCACCAAGGCATCCCAGCGCTAACAGACGGATGGCCAATGAAGGTGAAGATAGACGGATGAAAAGACAGCCAGGTATAATCGGTTTCTAAATGCCCAATGATGTTGAGCGCTGCGTGCAGCAAGTGGAATTGAGTTTCATAGGGCAGGAGCCACAGCCCTAAAAGAGCGCCCTCCAGCTCTGCACCTACGCACCCGGAAATTGCAGGTCAAATGCAGGTCTGCGGAGAACAGTGCTCGCACTGGAGCATATAATGTGCAAAGCCCCTGCAGTATCTGGGGACCCTGGCCGAGTAAGATCTTCTGAGTGGTGCAGAGAGTTTCAAACTGAATTCTCTGTTCGATAGGCAACCAGTGAAGACGGCGCAGGAAATGGAAGGTGTGACAGTGCTTAGGGAGGGCAAAGAGAATGCGGCCAGCCGCCTTCTGTGCCCTTTGGAGTCTCTTGGTGACAGTTTTATGTACTCCAAGTAGCAATCGATTACAATAGTCGAGACACGACAAAACCACTGATTGAATAATCACTTGTCCAGTAGAAGCATCAAAAACCCCCAGAGTGGGTTTCAGACTGCGTAGCTGGCCGAAGCATGTACCTGCCACCTTTTTGGCGCGAAGCTCAAAAGAGAGGGCGTTGTCCATCAGGACCCCCCAAGTTCTTTACTGCACTTTTCGGTTGGGGCGCAGTGCCCAGGGCCGCAGGCCACCACTGAGAGTCCTATTTATGGGTATCGCGGCCTACCAGGAGCAACTCCGTTTTCGAGGAATTATGTTGTATTTACTTATCCGCCAGCAAGTCTGAAATGGCCAGAACATCTTCACGGAATTTCAGTTGGTCTAGAGCTGGATTGTTGGAAAAAGTGAATAGCAATTGCGTATCGTCAGCGTACGATATCATATTAATATTCCGGGCTTTGGCCAAGAGGGCTGTCAGTTTTTTAGTCTTCCGTTTGAAACTTCAGAGAAGAGTGAAAGAGGATGGCTACCCCATTATGCGTTGTAGAGGCTGAGGACTTATATATCAGGGGGTATGCTTTGTGTTTTAATCTGTGGTCTTCTGATCTCTTGAGATGTGTCTCTTGCAATGCTATAAAATCAAAGTGTTGGTCTATAAGATATTTCAATACCTTCTGATGCTAAGAAGGAAGATTTATACCTCTAATGTTCCATGTGAGAATGGTAATCACCATGGTGATAGGTATATGTCCATTACCTTTCTCCAAGAACCCTCTTCTTGTGTCGACCTCTCCCCCACCTCCACCCGCCTCCCTAAGCCCCCCTCCGCTCCCCCCGGGCTCCTTATGAACAAAGTTCCAATTCTAGAAAATTGTTGTGAATCCCCGAATGCCAACCAGTTCGGTCTACATGTGTGGTGCCCGTAGAACATTAAAGGGAAAACGGACCATTGTGTCCACTAAAATTCCTGTGAATCATATTTATGAAGTTAGGCACCATTATTGGCAGTTTGCATCATAGTAAGACACTCCACTGTGGAGTTACTGGCGAATGTCTATGGGCCTCTCCGATTTGCAGGCTGATAGGGTCGAGGGTGTTAAACAGTGCAAATGTAGGTGTCAGAGGTAGTCTAGTGCTGGTTAACTCTGCCCATGCTAGCCTGTGGTTGCGAAGATGTTCCTGCTGCGCACGCGTGGCTGAGTGAGATGACTGACCTTGTGACTTTAAGTAGTCGATGTTTTCCTTTGTGACCTTGTTGGACGTGGACCTGCCACAGCCCCCCTCCCCCTGACACTGCGGGGGTGGTTCCCCAGCACTCCGTTCTGTCACCACTATGTCTACTTCTTGTGTCAGGAGTCCCAGTAGTGTGAGAGCCTCTTTCACTTCAGTAAAGTGATGTGCTTTATTCCAAAACTCAAGGCCGAAAGGGTAGGTCCAGCGGTCTCGAATGTTATCCCGTCTGAGTTTTTCCGTGACTGGTTTAAACTGCTGGTGGCGTGCAAGAGTTGCTGGTGCTATGTCTTGATATAGTTCGCAAAGGGAAGTCGTGAAACTTCACTGTGTCCAATTTCCTGGCTGCCTGTAGTATTGCCTCTTTGGTTTTGAACAAGTGTAGTTTTGCCAAGATGTCTCTCGGGCGCCGCTTGTCACCCTGGATGTGCTTCCCAACCCTGTGAACTCTCTCTAATTTGACTTTACAGTTGTTGTTCCCAGAACTTCGGAGAAGAGCCCTGTAATAAAGGCCTTGAGGTTGGTCCTTCTGCACCTTCCTCCAGATTCTGGATTCTAATGTTGTATTGCCTTCACCAGTTCTCTAAATCTTCATTTTTCAGTAGGGCCGCTTGTAGTTGTGTTTAGAGATCTTGTATGATTGTTGTCAGCTGGTCTGTTTGTTGTTGAAGGTCTGAAGTTTTGGTCTCCATATCCAGTACCCTAGACCCAACCGAGTCAACATCCTGTTTGAGTGTGGTGAGTCTACCACTAAGGTCAGCCTTCACCACCTCCAGAGAGGTAGTCATGCCAGCCCTGAGCTCCTCTCGCAGTTTCTGTTTGAAATCACGAAGCAAAGTAAGCAGGTCCTCTTTAGTTAGCTCCATGTTGCTCCCCCCTACTGCGGTCGATTGTTGTTCCTTGGCTGCTGTAGGGGCGAAGAAGGATGACACTCTGTTACTCTTCTGTTTTTTATGTGGCATAAAGAGGGACTCAGTCGTATCCGCGCATGTCGGGATGGCGATCAGCAAAAGCTGGGTGCACTTTTGGGCAGGTTGCTGCGCTTACCTTCCAGTTGTGTACTCGTTGTTGCACTTGAAGGCCCACTGGATGCACTAGGGTTTCAACGGGGACTCCTCCGTGCGAAGGACCACCAGTTTCTGTGGGCTATTTCCCAGATGCCCCTCTGGCTGTTAGTCGGCTCCACTGTTGCCCTGAAATGTGCTTCCTAGAGACGCCCCCCTCTTGGAGGTACCGTTTGCTCAACAGACCTACCAGTGATACTCTGAAGCTCACGTGTTGTCCTCGGTGTCCTCAAGCACCCAGATCCCCTTCTACAGCCATTGACAGAACAGCTCTGCCTCTGTGGGGCTTCCTGAGGGGGTTGTGTGCCTACCATACACACTTTGCGGTAGGCTTGCCTTGCTCCCCGCCGGCCTTCACTCAGGGCCTGTATGGGATGGGTGCCATCTTAAGGCCAGACTGACTGCATGATCCCAGCTGCCCAATCCCGCCGCGCCCCTGGCGGCCCTCAGTGTCGGTTCTCCCTCATCGCTGCTCTTGCCTGTTCTTGCCTCGGGTCAGGGTCCTCCTCCGCCTCCGATGGTCTCATAATGACCCCTCTGGTGTGCTCAGTCAGCGGGCTTTGAGACGCAGCTGCGCGGCATGTAGCACCCGCTTCTTACTCACCGGCACCGGGGGGAAATCGGTGGCCACTCCATGGGTCACAGCGGGCGGAGAGATCGGGTATTGCTCTTCGTCCCCCATGAGGCAATTGGACTTCAGCGCCAAGCCCCTCGGGGTCCGTCAGGTTCACCGCCAGCAACCACGGCAGTCAGGCCCATTCCTAACCAGGCCCCGCACCATCTGCCCCCATCAGAACATCACATCAGCGTCTCGGGCCTCCACTCGTATCGGCAAGGTTCCCTGAGCGAGTCAAGGTGAGTTTTACTTGGGTTGCGTGTTGTTGGTGTCCATTAATCTTCATTTTCTGTACCTTGGTGGCAGATGCATTCCTTCGTAAACCTCCATGCTACATTATACCTGCATCAGGTATAATGTATGCAGGATAGGTGTCCCCCAGCAAGAAAGGGTCGTGGGAGTGGCGCATTGAAATCTAGGAGATTTCCCTGCACCAATTCCTCAAAACCTTACACCTGCCTCATGGCAGTCGTAAGGGTGACGCAGGCCCTTTCACATGGAACTTGTCCCATGTGAAAGGAACATTGCTGGAGTTGTGTCACGCTTACGACACAACTCCAGCAATGCGCCACTTTTGTGCGGACAGATACGTCAGTAATACTAAACTATCTGTGATTCCTTGCGACGATGCGTCATACAGCAAATATGACGCATGATTGTGTCACAAAGAGTGCACACTGAGAAGTGTTGCATCGCTGCTTTCATGCAGCGATGCCCCACTTCTCATAAATGAGGCCCGTTGATTTTGATGCTGCCCATATTTAGAAGGGTTGCATAAATATGGGGCAGTGCCAAAATTAAGACAAGGGAAATCCTGGTCTTACCGTGGCAAAACCAGGAGAAATGCATTACTTCTCCTCGTTTTTGTTGTTTCGATGTGTGCTGTGATGTGCAGCACACATAGAAACAGCAAAACACCATTGATTGTTTATGTACAGGTAGGTGTACCTTCCTGCAAATAAACAATCATTAAAAAAAATTATGAGTTGCAGCATCTATGTGTGCTGCACAAAGCTGCACACATAGAAGATACAAAATGCCATTTCAGATTGTTTTTGTGCAGGAAAGTGTCCCGTCCTGCACATAAACAATCCTTCCACGCAGGCGCCCTTGCACTATCATGTAAGGGTGACTGCATTGGCGCTAGGCTGCTAAATTTAGCACCAGCGCAGGGAGAAACGCAGGGCGGCACCCTATTCTTGTAAATACAGTGCGGCCCTGCATTTCAGAAGTGGCGGAGTGCGGCAATAAGCCAACAAGGCTAACGCTGCGCTCCGTCACTTCTTATGTAAATATCTCCCTACATGCATTAAAAATGTGCAAGCTGAACACACAGGTAGAATACACGTAACACACCAACACTGAGAGGTAGATTTGTAAAAAAGAATATTTGTCGGAATTTATTTTTCCCATCAACTTGCACTGAAAGGGAGTCAGTTTCAGGCCGGAGAAAAAAAATTAAAGCCCTTTTTGGCTTAAAAATGAGTCTCCCCAGTTGTCGCATTCGAAATCAAGCACGGGACTCACAGGCGTGCAAAACTTTATTTATTTATTTACTTTCTGTGTCTGCCCGCAACTTCATTCACACCTCCCTTCCGTTTCCTCCCTGCGGCCTCCTGTCCTGTCTGGTCCAAGGCCGAGAGCTAGGCATGATGACATTACATCAACCCCCTTCGTAAAGTTCAATGTTCACTCACTTATAACCCTTCGATAAGTCAGGTAGGCCTCCAAATGATTCTCTTTGGTCGGCGTGGGAGGTGCAGCTCTCTTGATTCTCTTGCACTGGGGGCAGTCTCAAGTCTTTCATGGATCTCAGTTTCTCGACCCGAGTTGTCTGTGTCATGTTCCGACTCTTCCGTGTTGGTGTAGGCTGCTGGATTGCACCTCTTGAAGTGTGACACATTTTGTGTGATTCTCTTGTTCTCAGATGCAGCCGTGACCATAGTTCCTTTCTGGCTCGTCACTTGTATGGGTTCGTCACAGTATCGACGGTCCGTCTTTGTCTTTTGTTCTTGTCTGACTAGCACCCAGTCTCCTTCTTGGATATCGGATTGCCTGGCATTTTGGCGACCATCTGCATATTCTTTCATTATTGCTTTCTTGGCTTTTTCCACTTCCACCATCATGTGGTCATGGGATTGGGAATTGAAACGCACAACAGTGTCTACTCTAGTATTCTGGTGCGCGGCGTTCTTCCCAACATTAGGGTAGCTGGGCATTTGTTGGTGGTACTGTGCGGCGTGGTCCGGTAAGCTCTCAGCACCTCATTGAGTGGTCGTGTTCTGCTTGTTGCATGGTTTTCTTAGCCATAAACTTTTCTACCATCCCATTGGCATGAGGCCATATGGGAGTGATTTTCCGGTACTTGAAGTTGAGGTGTCTGGCAAATTCTGTGAAGTCGTTTCCGTTGAATGGTGGGCCATTGTCTGTTTTTACTACCATGGGGATTCCCCATGCAGCAAATGCTTCATTCAGAACCGGTATGATGGTAGTCGCTCTTGTTGATGATACTTCTTTCTCAATAGGGAATCTGGAGTATTCATCCATGATAACAATGATATATTTCCCAGACTTCAATGGCCCAAAGAAGCGAATGGACACTTGCAGCCACACGCCTGTCTGGGAGGTCAGACATCTGAAGCGGAGGGCACGGTTCCTCTCCCCCTACTAGCTAACATTGTGGGCAGTCTTGAAGCATGGTCTCTACCATGTGATCAAGGAATGGGAACCAGACATGCTCTTGTAGTGCTTTCTTTGTCGCCACCACACCTCGGTGGCCTTCATGTGCTAAATTGACAACTCCTTGTCGGAACTGCTGTGGGATGACAATTCGTCTGTCTCTTAGAAGTAGTCTGATGTCACTGATTGTAAGGTCATCCTTGACATATCAGGAGGACAACAGTTCCTGTGTGTTGACGCTATAGTTGATTGACATTTCCTCCAAGTGCCTCCATGAATTTGTGCGAATGCGGTGCATTATGTTCTGAACCATGGCGTCTTTTGCAGTGGCTTCTATGATAACTTCCAATGGGACAGCTGGTGGTCTCGCCTGATCGATGACAAAGTGGATATATTCTTCCGCCAGCGAGTGCCTCATTCGCATCGAGGCCCTGGGGTGTCTTGACATGTAATCTGCTGGGTTCTCCACCTTCCTCAGCTTTTGGATGATGGTGTAAGTGTATTCTTGGAGACGAATGCCCCAGCGCTCTATCCTCGTTAGCACCTTTGCTCGAGGATTTCCAAATATGATTGTGAGAGCTTGATGATCGGTGATTAGTGTGAAGTGCTTCCCATAGATGAAAAGATGGAAGTGCTCTCCTTTTCCAGCTGTGAGTATGCTTTCTCAGTGTCCAATGTGAAACTCTGACTAGCGTATGCCTCAATGTGTTGCTGGTCTCCTTCATCTTCATATTGGGCCAGGATGGCTCCGAGTCCTACTGGACTCGCATCAACCGTGATTTCAGTTTTCTTCCGAGGGTTGAGGGTTGAAATATGCCAAGTTGATGGCAGAGCTTACCGCTGTCTTGTTCGCATCTGGTTGTCCATCAGAAGATTTGTCCTTGTTTTGTAAGCTCCCGCAGGGGGTAGCTGATGGTGGCGTAGTCCTTGATATATCTGGCGCAGTAGCTGGCCATGCCCAGAAAGGATCATAAGTCACTGACAACACGGTCAGCCAGTGCCATTACTTTTTCAGGGTCCAGTCGCAATACCTCACTGGAGAAAATATGGCCATAGAACTTTAGTGTCAATTTGTGAAATTCACACTTGTCCCGATTGAGTGTAATGTTGGCATTTAGGAGAGCGTGACACACTCGATCTAGAGCTTTGTCGTGTTCCTTGAGAGTGTCGCCAAAAACTAAGATATCGTCACTGTAATTGAACGCGTTGGGAATATGATGGATGACTCACCTCACTGCCTCCTGGAATATTTCTGCAGCTTAGGAAATTCCAAAATTAAGTAGTTTGTACCTGAAGAGTCCTTGGTGCGTCGAGAAAGTGGTGATGTAGCGGGATCTCTCGTGAAGCTCGAGCTGGGGCTACCCTTTGTTTCGGTCCAATTTTGAAAAGACTTTTGCCCCACTGATGATGTTCGGTGTGTTGTCTACCTTATATGGATCTCCACGAGCTTTAGGCGTTCTGCGGTGGGCAGACTGAGAAGACCGTACGCTGCTTCAGGTCCTTCTATGACGTGGATTTGTTCATGGACCATTCTGTCTTCATATGTTAGAGTAGTGCGAAACTGTCCTAGACACGGTAAGGGTTCTTTGGACATCCATGTGAAGACACACACAGCGGTTTTCTGTTGTTTGGGTTTTGGTTTGTTTTCTTGTATTCTGCAGCGCATATATAGTTGAGTGACGCTCCGGTGTCCAGGACGAATTCCGCTGGGTGATTTCCCATTTGGATTTGTAGCCTCAGGTATTTCTTTAGTCGGTCGGGGTCCGCTACCATGCATACGTATTCATCACTGTCTTGAGATATGGGAGAGAGGGTTGAGGATTCCCTTGACGACAAGCATCGAGATCGGTGTGTGTAGTGCGACAGTGTAATGGATCTAGATGACCTGGTCGACCTGTCTTGCCTCTCACAGTCCAGGGATTCTTCTCGTTGGCACAGATTCTCTGCGGGTTGTTTGACACACCAGTTTGAAGTGATTCTCTTTTCCACAACGGTGACAGAGTTGTCCCATGGCAGGAGATGGACCTGTGTGGGGGTAATCTTGGCCGCAGCGGTAGCAATGTAGTTGTTGTTTCCAGGTATTGCTGTTCTTATCCCCACTGCGAGTTTGGCTTGCAGATTTCGGGGGCTTTTTGTTGTCTGACTGGCGTTGTGAGTCTGCTTAAGAGTGAAGACGGAATGCTTGTTCAAATTTTTCCATCTTGCCAGCTTTCCACCTTTTTGCATGTTCTTCTGCTTGATCATTTATTCGAGTCAGTTCTTCGATGTCATCGAGTGAGCAGTGTTTCTTTAGCACGCGATGGCGTAGTGACTCTAATTGGCACCCTTCTATGATTCTTAGGCGAAGTGCATCTTCCGGAGTGAAATTGTAAAATTCGCAGTAGCAAGCTAGCCGTTTGAGACGCGTGATGAAGTCACCCATCGGTTCGTCCTTTTCTTGTGATGCCAAGTTTAAGGTGTAGCGTTTGTAGTCTAGGTTCCGTTTATGGAGAAATTTCCTGTTCAGTGCTTCTCTCACATCAAGGATTAGTAGGCCCTTTGGGGCAAGTGGCCGAAGATGCAGAGGTGTGAAGGGCCCTGCCAGAGTCAGGATCTGTGGGTGATCAATTTGCAGGAGTTTGCCTGGTTTTAAGATGGCCAGCGTAGTATTGGCAGAGTCTGTAGCTGTACAGCCTAACTCCAATATGGCTGCTGAGGAGAAATGAAATGAAATGAAATGAAATGAAAATTAGATTTATAAAGCGCTACAGCTGCCCTGAGGCGTCCAGGCGCTGGGACAGATGGGACCCTCTTGAGGTTACTAGCTAAGCATTAAACAGCAGGGTTTTTAGTTGTTTACGGAAAGTGGTCAGGTTGGGGTTGTTTCTTAGCTGCAAAGGGAGTGAGTTCCAGAGTTTGGAGACGTTATACGAGAAGGAGCGTCCTCCTGCTCTAACTCTGCGAGTTCTGGGGATCTCAGCCAGGAATGCTGTGGAAGAGCGGAGGGATTTATTCGGCCTATAGGGAGAAATCAGGGGTCGGTTGATGTCTGGGCCCGTTTCCCAGAAAGTCTGGTGGGCAATGCAGAGCGATTTGAATCTTACTCTGTCCCTGATAGGTAGCCAGTGCAAGGTCCTCAAGCTGGTTCTCACTGAGGTCCTCTGGGGGATGCCCAACAGTGCTCTAGCAGCACAGTTTTGGGTGCGTTGGAGCTTCTGTAGGGTGTAGTCCGGGGCTCCTAGGTATAAGGCGTTATTAAAATCCAAGCGGGATTGGATAAGGCCTTGTATAATTATCTGTTTGGCCTCGAAGCAGAGGAGGGGAAGGACTTTCTTGATCACTCTGAGGAGGCCAAAACAGGTGGCTGAGATCTTAGTGGCCTGTGTGTTAAAGCTCAGAGACTTGTCGAGCCAGACCCCTAAGCTTTTGATGTTATCTCTAGAGGGTGGAGCCACTCCCATGCTTGACGGCCAGCTCGGCTCTATGGAGACGGGGGAGGCTGTGCCCAGGATCATCAGCTCAGTTTTGTCATCATTCAATTTTAGACAGGAGCTCATCATCCACTTCTTTACGTCCTCCAGACAGGCCGCTAGGTCTGGTGGTGCCTGGAGGCCGCTCTTTTCTGCCAGGGAGACCACCAGCTGGGTGTCGTCCGCATAGGAAATGATCTTTACACCATGCGGACGGACCACCTCAGCCAGTGGCCTCATGTAAGCGTTGAAGAGCGTAGGGCTTAAGGAGGAGCCCTGGGGGACTCCACATCCCAAAGGACGAGTGGATGAGCGTGATGTGCCATCGAAGACCTGAAAGGTTCTGTTGGACAAAAAAGAATTGAACCATGTCAGGGCATCTCCGGTCACTCCTAGGTTGGCAAGACGAGTTAGCAAGATTTTGTGATGCACCGTGTCAAATGCGGCACTTAGATCGAGGAGGATCACTGCCACTGATCCTCCCCGATCCAGGAGCCGTCTTGCCTCCTCAGTCACAGCCAGTAACGCCGTCTCAGTTCCGTGTTTGGTACGGAAGCCTGTTTGGGAGGAGTCGAGGAGATGGTTTTCTTCAAAAAACATTGTCAGGGTGGTATTGACATGTTTCTCCAGGATTTTCGATGCCCAGGGGAGTAACGAGATCGGACGATAGTTGCTGGGATTAGCTGGGTCTAAAGTAGGTTTTTTCAGCAGGGCCCGCACCATAGCATGCTTCCATGTTGGAGGGACTATCCCACTGATTATGGAGGAGTTCATGAGCTCCAGGAGCGTGGGGAGAATAGCAATATTGGCAAGATTCAGTGGGCCTGGGGGGGCGGGGTCGCACGGGGAGCCAGATTTTATTTTTTGTGCCAATGTCTGTGCGGTTTCCAAAGTAATCAAGGGGAAAGAGTCTAGGCACTTGGATGAATTAGAAGTCAGATGCAGGTTCTGGCCAGGGGAGTCGGAGGGGGGATTGGGAAAGGAAAGGTAGATTTTATTAATTTTTTGGAAGAAGAATTCCGCCAGATCATTGCATTTGGTTGGAGAGTTATTGTTATCTGTGGCTGGGGACGGGGGTTTGATCAGGGAGTTAACTATGCGGTAGATTTCTTTGGATTTAGATTTGGCCGTAGTTATTTTAAGGTTGTAGAAGGCAGCTTGCGAAGATTTAATAGCCAGTTTATAGTTCCTGATCATTTCCCTGTATGTGGCTTTTACTTCAGGGTCGTATGAGGTGCGCCACTTTCTCTCCTGTTTTTTGCAGAGACGTTTGAGGTTCCTGAGCTCTTCTGTGTACCATGGAGCTGTTTTACTATGTCTCTTGGATTTGGGTGCGTATTCTGGGAGGACCTGGTCCAGCGAGGTGGTTATCCATTCTTCGTATTTCTTGTTATTAGCAATTGGGTCTTGAGAAAGGGAGGGTTTCATGGTACCTAGAACTTGTAACCAATTGTCAGTGGGGAGTTTGGACCAGTTACGGGTTTTCCTAATAGTAAGTGAAGAGGAGGGTGGTTTGCTTGTGGTCCAGTTGAAGGCTATTAAGAAGTGGTCTGACCAGGGGAGTCTGGTTATGTTTCCCACTTCAAGTTGGTCACAGTTGCTGAAAATAGGATCCAGCAGATGTCCTTTTTCATGTGTGGCAGATGGTACT
The DNA here is from genome assembly GCF_964204655.1 of Triturus cristatus. Lineage (NCBI taxonomy): Eukaryota > Metazoa > Chordata > Amphibia > Caudata > Salamandridae > Triturus > Triturus cristatus. The sequence goes on from NC_140586.1 coordinate 894,160,275, forward strand.
CGTTGCTCGAGTTGATATGCAGCCAGGCTTGACTTAGTCTCTTGTGCCGGCAGGTCTAGTGCGTTGTCAAAATGAATATTAAAATCTCCAAGTAGGGAGAAGTTGGACGGGGAGACAACCGACTGAGAGGTCACAGAGAGCAAGGAAGTGTTAAATTGTCCTATAGGGCCGGGAGGGCGGTAGATGAGAATGCCGGTGAAGCAGGCATTGGGAGAGAATTCGATGGCGAAAGAGAGGTTTTCGCAGTCCTCAATATCTTCCGATAAGTGACGACAGATGGAGCCTTCTTTGTATATAATTGCGAGGCCGCCACCTCTGCCCTTAGGCCGGTCTGCGCGTGCTATCTGGTACCCTGGGATGATAGCTACGCAAGAGTTTATCAGCACACACTGAGAATGGGCTTACTCTGGAGGTAATGAAGCAGCAGTGTCAACATGCTGCAGGAATTTGACTCGTGGTGTGACCTGGAGACAGTAAAGCAGCAGTGTCAAACTCATTTGGAGGCACGTTACAGGACTTCAGCTCTCAGTGTATTCAATCCGCGCTGCTGACTCAACGCTGATGTGTGAGCCATATGCAGTTCCTAGTCGGACTGGGGTCGGTGAGCTCTGTGATCCCACCCTCGTCGCCAGTTGTCGCATTCAAAATCAAGGACGGGACTCGGGGCGTGCACAACCTTTATTTATTCACTTTCCCTGTCTGCCTGCAACTTCCCTCGCCCTTCCCTTCCGGTTCTGTTGTATCGCGAAGCGATGCTTGCATGTTCGGCGAGACTATCCACTGTCTATTGGTCCCAGGTGTATTCTGAGGAACTCCCGTGACCTGCTATGTAATGGTTTTGCCTGCGCTGCGCGAGCGCATAACTAAATAGTTGTGCATCTGCGCGAACGGCGTCAGAGCCGCACTTGTGCCGACACAGTGCACTCTAGCTCTGTGTCCTGGATTTCTTTAAGCGGCCTACTATTGTGCATTTGTGCGGCCATGCCTCACGGCAGATTAGCCATACCATGCACTCCGTGAGGAACCACGAGTGCAGCAGTAAACATAACATTTGGCGATGAGGGTATCCGGATCCCCGTGACACTGTGGTGGTGGCCGCGCACACGATTCTTCATGCGCGGTGCTCGTGCTACTCCATCACCATGTGGTCTGCCCGAGGCACATTGTGGAGGCTGCAGTTCCTCCTGGTGGTGTCTGGTACTGCAGGCATTCACTACAAACACCCAAGTTTGGGAGCAGGAGCAGTTGGTGTACCAGTGCCCCCGGTGGGCCCTACAAACTGTGGGGCATATTCTAAAGGATCTATCACCGAGTTATCAGCACTTTATAGCAGCAAAATTGGCGATAAATTCATCACCCCATTCCCAAGCTGGTGCTAACAGACGATATCACCAGTTTACCTGCGACAGCACCCGCAATAAACATCGCCACAGATGACACAGGCTAATGAGAAGCAGAGTAGGCGTTCCGGTGTAAAAAGCCGCAACAACATCACTTCACAACATTCACAACGACCAGACAGATTGGCGATAATTTCACAAAACAGGCAATAAGGTGCGTTAGCAGCAGGGATTTAAACATCTGCTCTTACCTGGTGTAAAGTCGGATGACAACCTGCACCATAAAAGGGACCCCAGCCCAGAGTCACACCTGAAGATCAACAGATGCCATGGAGCTACTGATCATGCATCTCGGAGCCCCAAGAGGGCCACAAAACCCACTGCCACCACCCCTAGGCCCACCCCCCCGGACCCTCCACGCCCCCCCGACTACCACAGAGGCAGCACAGACAAAAACAGCGGACTTTCAGAAAACGCACCAGCTTCACATACTTAACACCAGAGAATGTCATTGCCCACTACAGGCTCAAAAGGACAACCATCCTCCGCATCCTGACCATCATTGCCCACAGACTGGCGTTACCAACACAGCGGACAACCAACATCCCACCTCCGACAAAGCTGCAGGCTGTGCTGCACATGGTGGCCTCTGGTACCTTTCAACCAACAACCGCCAGAGTGGGAGGAGTCTCACAGCCAGCCCTATCCAAGTTCCTCACACCTGTCTTTGATGCCATCATCAGCTTGGTACCCCAGGACTTTGACTTCCCTCACACTGCGCAGGAACAGCTGAAGACCAAGCAAGGCATCTACGCCATAGGAGGCTTCCCACACGTGTTGGGGGGAATTGATGGCACACATGTCCTACTTGTGCCCCCTGCAGACACTGCACACAATTACCCCAACAGAAAGCACACACATTCCATCAATGTGCAGGCAATAGTGGACCACCGGGGACTCTTCACCAATGTCGTCACCAACTACCCAGTCGGTGTGCATGGTTCCTTCGTCTACCGACACTCCATCATCAACCAGCGCTTTGAGGCTGGCACCTAAGCAAATAAATTGCTCGTTGGTAAAGAACACACCACACACCTCAACTCCACAATCATGCAACTCACTACTCTGGGAATTCACACATTACAAACTCACATACAACATGCCAAACAACATTCCCACCTATCAGACACGACAGCACAACTTACTGTGGTAACCTTGGTTAGCCATGTACACAAACCATCAATGGCATGGCACCTCAGTCACACAACAGCAGAATGTGGGGAGAGGTGGGAACCAGGCATGGGTGAAGGAGGCAAGTGACATACGAATGAGAATGTGCACAATGGCAAGTGTGGTGTTGATGTGCTGGACAGACTGCAGTATGCAGACCATAGACATGCCCATGTCGACATATACTGCTGGTGTTTGGAGTGTAGAGAACTATGGACGCAACCATGTTACCCCATGCAGTGGGGAAGATCTCGGCAATGTAGCTTGTTACGTCCCCCCCTGTAAGCGTGAGCGGAGTGGGCCGGCCCAGCGTACACTAGGCCACCATAGGGGTGTGAATAAAAAGCACGTTGCCCTGGGTGTGGGTCTTGTCTGGAATGGCCAACGTGTCTGCCAGGGCTGCGCCTTCCAGCCTGCCACAAGGCCAGTGCCGTGAGCGGCGGTGCCTGCGATCATGTGCGCCTGCTGCACCCCAGGCCGCAGGTCCCTATACACGTCTTGGCCGCCCCTGCGCAATCATGCCACACCGCTCACCTGCCGACACCGGCGTGTGTCGAAGAGGGCCCACCACGTGCCTGTGCAAGCTCCAAGCCCAAGGCCCGTGACATTGTCAGACTCCTCAGACCTCACGGCCTCCGTGACACAGGCACCCAGCACTCCTTTCTCATTGACATACTCCACCGGCTGACACTGCGGTCATGTAGGACACACATTTAGAACTGAGTCTTGATTAGACAATGGCAGAGTACATATTTTAAGGCAGAGTTTATATCACTGTACTCCCCTCAATGTGGTGCCACCAACTCTGGGCGTAACATTTGAACAGCACCTGTCTGTGGTCCCTTGCTGACTACTGCCTTCGGCAGACACTGCGGTCGACCAGGTCACACATTTGTTACTGAGTCTTGATTATGGCAGAGTTCATATCATTGCACGCAAGGAGAGGAGTAAGAGGAAGAAGCGGTACAGTCCGAAGGAGAAAAGGCTCATCGTTACGGAGGTGATCGAACACTACCAACAACTGCTCTGGTGCCACTAACTCTGTGCATCGCAAACCAACGGCATGTGGAACTGAGTCTTGATTTCATGATGCCCGAGCTCATATATTTATGGTAGCCTTTATCTCCCTTTGATCTGGTGCCAGCAACTTTGTGCATAGCATCCCAACGACACGTGTCTGTGGGCCCATTCTGACCACTGCCTCCGGCCTACACTGTGGTCAAGTAGGTCAAACATTTGTATCTGAGCCATAATTTATTTATGGCAGAGTTCATATCAGTGCACAGGCCTCATCGCAGACTGCATCCCCTTCCAGCTCTGGTGCCACTAACTCTGTGTCCCGACATTCATGGACACTCTCTGGTTGAACTTGGGTTCCACCAGAGTATCTGGCCTGGGGGTTGTCTTCATCATCATGTAGCTGATACTGACTTGGTATTAAGAATGAGTCTGTAGCATTCATCTCCTCCATATTGCCTGTTTCTGCTTGCTTCTGCCCTCTGCATCATGCCCTGGAAGAACACCTTCCACTGTCCCCCGAAACACCCTGCGACATTCACCTTGGACATCGACGAGGACCCGCTCAGCTCTTGTGGCCCTACCTCAGTGCACCGCAAGTCAGCGACCCGTGGCAGTGTGCCTGTGCCGGCCGCAGTGCATACGGGGCCACCAACTCTGTGCAGCTCAAGCCATGGATCCTGTCTGATTGAACACTGGATGGCCTCTGGGGGTCATCAATGCCATGTGTCTCTGGCCCTGCGTTGACCGTTGCCTCCTGCCTCAACTGCGGTCCACCAGGCTTCACACATCAAATCTAGTCCTGCCCGGATGATGCATAACCGCAGGATGCACACGCCACCACCGCCAGGACCATCTCCAACCAACAACTGCCAGAGTCAAAAGAGTCTTACAGCCAGACTATCAGAGTTGTTCACACCTGTTGTGTATGCCAATATCAGCTTTGTACCCTGATCAGCTCTTCAGGTGCCACTAACTCAGTGCACCACAACTCATGGACTCTTTCTGATTGGGTTTTGTGCTGTGAACAGCTCATGCAGCAATGTCACCTCAGGCAGTGGGGAAGACCTGGGACGATGATGAGGAAGATGATGCAAGTGTAACACATCCCACTGCAGCTGCAGCAGGAATATCCCAAAGGGACACAACTCTAGACAATTTCCTCATATGAGCACGCACAGCTCTGGTGCCCCAACCTCAGTGCACTGCAACTCACGGACCCTCCTGCTTGCATATTGTGTGACCTCTGTACTTGCTCTGGCTACCACCATGATGCTCCGCAGTTGTTTGTGTTATGTTGGTGTTTTCTGTTTCTGCTTTAATAGTGATCACTGTTCAAGTTGTTGCTAGCATCAACCTCTCCATGAGGGCTGGCTTACACTCACCCTACACCCATCCAGCACAGGCGTCACTGGACATGTGACCCTGGAAATAAAAGGTGCCGTGCGCACGTGCCCGTAGCCAGTTGCACAAACAATTTCAGAGTGTCCATGTGGTCATTATGTATGCATGAGGGCCCCGGGCCCGACCACATAACATTGTGCTGTGTACAGCGGACACAAACATGTCACCTCAGGCAGTGTGGTAGACCTTGGACATGTAGCTGTGTCGTAACCCCCTGTTAGTGTAAGCGGACTGGACTGGCGTATGACAGTCCAGCATAGGGGTGTGGTTCATCAACCCTGGGCTCTGGGCGTGGTTAAGTATTGGCCTTGCCAAGGAAGTAACTGATGCAGGTGTTTCTGTTGTTGTGTCGGCGCCACCCGTCCCGCAATGGCCAATGTTGCAATGTAGCATGCCCCAGGAGTATGAGTTCGGACAAAGGTGTAAACGATGGAGCGCAAGCCCACTCGGGGTCAGGGATCATAATGCCAAATGCAGTGTGTGTCGTTATTACCTCAGCATAAGCCAAAGGTCTACCCCCAACCACATCGCGAGTTCAGCCAGCCATGAACTCTGCATCTGTGTCCGCCCTATACTTACCATAGGCCTACACACACATGTCCGCCCACCTTCAATGCACAACATCACAGTGTTGTTGTCAAGCTTGTGGACATGCGCAGACAGGCAGGGCAATGATGTGCCGTAGGAGTGCAAGTGATGCAACCGCGCTGTGCACACTAGTGAATAGGCTTGGTGGAGGGAGGAGCAGCAGTGAGGTTACATAATACACATTGATGCTGCTCATTTGCTACAATCAGTACATGGCAAATAGGATTCACTAAGTCACACATATCACACGCCGATGAACCAGTGAGCCTGCCAGTGCCAACACATCATGCAGAACAAAGTATTGACTCATGTCTCTCTGCACTGTCACAGCTGATCAAGGATATGCACTCTGCCCTTGGATGATGACACCCCTCTGAGCCCCGAACACACATGCCCAGAGGCAGTACATTGTGGCCCACAAACGCACAAGGGGTATAGTGGAACGCACATTTGGCATGTTGAAGTCACGTTTCAGGTGCCTGGACATCACTGGTGGAAGGCTCCTGTACAGCCCAGACATCGTGTGTAAGATGATATTTGCATGTTGTGTGTTGCAAAGCCCCATGGATACAAGTTCCAAAAGCACCAGACGATGAGGCAGGTGGACCACACACCACTGCAGCCGCAGCAGGAATAGCCCGTAGGAACACCATCATTGCAAATTTCTTCACATGAGCACGTCACATTGTCACTGTCCTTAGCAACCATGTGACAGTCCAAAATGCCCACAGGCACAGCATGTGAAAATAAATTCATTCCAAAACACATTCCCTGTGTGCATGTCACTCCTCTGTACAGGCACGTCACTCTGACAAGTGTAAGTGCAACATGTAGTGCTAACAGTCTCATAATTTGGAAATAGATGGTGGGTGTGTCACCTCTGTACAGAGAGGCTGTTTGGGGTGTCACGTTTACGAAATGCAATTTCTGTGTGTCACAGATAGTACGGAATCCCACTCATCAGTGTTTCACATATGCCCCAAAACATTACACATAGGCAGTCATTTGTGACCTACAGTTGCCAACAGGCCTTCTTTTGGGGTCAGATATGTACCACCATGATGCAGAGATGCACCCTGTGACTCAAGTTCCACAACATGTGCAACATGGACTTAAGGGGGTATCACTGGCCCTACATTCGTTCAGGCTTTCATACTTGATTAATCATAGACATGACACATCTGGGTGTATTAGTATGTATTATTCATGTTCAGTGGGAGTGTTGAAGCTGTCTTAGTACTGGGCCATGCAGACATCACTTTACAATGTTGCCCCGTGGAGGGCCCGCCAAAGTCTTTTGAGATTGACAAGTTTCTCGTAAGGGGAAGACTCCAGTCCGCAGGCTGATTACTGTGTCATTATTGAGCAAACAAAATATGCCAGTCCATGTCGAGGTCCGAGGTTAGTGTCGCGGAGTGTATAGGGGACGGTGGAAGGTGTTAATCCAGGGCATGATGCAGAGGGAAGGACCAAGCAGTAACTAGCCATAAGGCATAGATGAGTGCTACTGCCTCCTTCTTACCACTAATGCAGATTCATCCTCATCTTCGTCCTCTGAGGTTTCATGTGCCTCACATGTGGGTGGTGGTGTTTGGTCTGCAGCGGTGTGTGACACTGACACATCAGGGGCCGGAAATGTGGATGTAGAAGTAGCAGCAGCATTCTTTTCCGCACTGTCTTGTGGCATCACTTCCATGATGAGGATCTGCAGGGCATGGCAGACCCCATCTACAGCTTTCTCGTGTGCATCCGTGGTGCCATTCTTGCACCTGCAGCCGCTCCATGTTCGCCATGACCCTCCTTATGTTTCCCAAATAATGGATGTCATTGCTGTAGCCACTCTGACAGTTGTTGTCGTCTCCGAGTCATGACTCCAGCAACGACAGCCATGGATTGTTGTAGGGCATGGGGCGGACTGTGAGTATCCGTTAGGGAGTGTAAGTGGTCCATGATGGGACTTAGAAACGTATGCATGGCATCTAGTTTGGCTGCAATGAGTCCAAACCCCACCCGCACCTGTTCAGCCAGCTACTTCTGGTGGTCTGACACACGCCGTTAGAACGACATGTGTTCTCAGGTGAGGTGCTGGGAGCCAGACGTGGTGGTGGATGCTTCCTGCTGTGTGGTCTGTGCAGAGGGTGGGATCACCTCAATGGTGCTGGGCTGCCCTGCTACTGGAGGTGGGGTTTGGAGGTTGTCCGTGAACCGTTGGAGTTCGTCTCGTTGATGTCCTGGGAGTCATCTCCATCATCACTGACGTGATGTAGAATCTGCTCTGCAGGAGGTGTTGATTGTCCCTCTGCAATGTGAATAGCAGATGCAGTTTCACAGTGTGTTCCATGTATGTTTACGCATTGGCAAAGTTTCCATACAGACTGCATGACAATGTACATTGTGGATGTTTGTGTGGTGATGCCTTTTTGATGTGGGACAGTGGACATATGTACTACATCACGGATGTGAGGTTGTACTCGTACATTGTCATCTTTTTTTTCTCTGCTTTTCTGGTGCATTTTCACGCATGACGCGTGGGAATTCCAGGGCTGTCGCTGGTTATCGCTGACTTTTGTATCGTGGTTTGGGACATCGCCGCTTTTTTCGCATTAATTTTACCACAGTCATTTGACGCGTTATTGTGAGACTATCACATGGTACTGCCATGTTGAGAATACCACGTTGCCATGGCGTTATTTTCCCGCGATAGACTGCGATGTTGAAAGTTGCGTTAAGCTAATTTTGCGATGATTATCACACGTTCTTGAGAATATCCCCCTGTGAGTGGCAACTTTCAACAGGCAGCGGGCCTGGCCATATGCCTCCTCAGCAGAAGCTAGACCCACTTCTAGGTTGGATAGGGTCAGGACCCCAGGAGGGTGTGCACCATGGCCACATCCTGACCATTGAACCTTTTGTAGTGGAGGAGGCTCCCTCTGCTCAGGCCCCTAGATGGAAGGAGTGGGTGGAGCGAGTGCTCGTATTTTTTTAGGCGAATAAGGTGGACAACGCCCAATAACGTGCCATGCTGCTCCATTTAGGAGGAAAAGACGTTCACAAGATAGCAAAAACAGTAGCTGAGGCAACACCAAAAACCCATCTCACACTCATTGCGGCCCTGAATGCCCATTTTGAACTGATGGTAAACCGTGACTATGAACGTTTCATATTCAGACAGGCACGGCAAAAGCCTGATGAGTCCCTGAATATTCCACGGATGCCTAAAAGAAGTGGCAGGTAGATTTGTGATTTTCAAGATGAGACTGAAGAAATAAGGGGCCAGATTATACAGGGGTGAGCGTCAGCGAAGCTAAGGGAAAGAATATTGGAAGAATCGGGAAAATCACTGGCAGACATACTCACCTTGGGGAGAACCAAAGAGTTATCCAAAGCCAGGGCGGCACACATGGAGGCCGCTCTTCAGAGTCCAATCAAGACAGAGCAGGTCAACGCAGTCACCAGCAATGCCACTGAATCAATGGCTCGCATGAGAAGCCCCCCTGCAGTGGACTCAGTGACTCGCACAAGAAGCCCCAGGATCAAATCATTTGGGTACTCTGGAGGGCCTTCACACTGACCATCTGAATGCCCGGCAAGAGGGAAGAGATGTATGTCCTGCTGAGGGTTCAACCACTTTATGAAAGTGTGCCGATCCAGCAAGGGGCGAGCAGGAAGGTCTCAAGTCAACATGATTCCTGAATCTCAGGAACAAGGCAGTGACATGGACGACGATAACCGAGAGGAACACACGGTGCACTCCGTCTTCACTGTGGGGTCTGCCGCTGATAATCAAACGCACCTCTCACAATACCAAGTCCTTGTGGTCGGGTGCCCATCAACAGCAATAATCGACACCGGGGCCACCATAAACATTATGTCCTGGGAAGTGTACAGAGAGATACCATCTCCTCCAGCATTGACGCCGGCCAAGGTGGAGTGTTTGCGCACGGCCAAACAAAACCTCTCATCTTAAGAGGAAAATTCAAAACCACAATAGCATATGACCAGCAAGAGGTGGACGCTCTGGTATATGTGATGGAAGAAGGGCATGGCATGCTGCTGGGTTGCAAATCAGTCGAGGCTTTAGGGATTGTTGTCTTCCCTTTTGGCATTCATCAAGAGGGTGTGAGCCCGATACTGGAGGAATTCAAGCAAGTATTCAATGGCATTGGGTGCCTGCATGACAAACAAATACGCCTGCACATTGATCCGCTGGTGAAACCAGTTGCTCTTCGGCACAGGAGGGTCGCGTTCCACCTAAGACCACTCGTAGAAAACGAGCTGTGCAAGCTGGAAGAATCTGTGATCATCGAGAAAGTACAAGGTCCAACACCCTGTGTGTCTCCGATAGTGGTCGCAAGGAAGCTAAAACAACTGGAGGAAGTCAGGATATGTGTGGATATGAGAAACCCGAATACTGCCATCAAGAGGGAAAGACACCTGACGCCCACCATAGATGACCTGATTGGGGAACTCAGCGGAGCCAGCTGCTTCTCGAAGCTCGATCTACGAGCTGGGTATCATCAGTTAGTCCTTGATGAACAGTCCCGGTACATAACAACATTCTCCACACATGTTGGATTGAGGCGCTATAGGCGTCTGAGCTTCGGAATCTCGAGTGCTGCTGAAGTGTTTAAGAACACTATCCAGAAGCTTCTTGCGGATCTCCCGGGAGTCGTGAATGTGAGCGACGATATTCTGGTCCATGCCAACTCCGTAGATGAACATAATGCCCGACTCTTCTTCTTTCTGTTTATCATTGTCTCATTATCAAACTCTATTGTCAAACTCTATTGTCATTATAGTAGGTTGCCTTAAATATGTACACTGATTGCATAATGCCCGACTCAGAAAAGTACTTCAGAGAATTCAAGACTCAGGACTCACCTTGCATAAAGAGAAGAGTGAGTTTCTTCAAAGGAAGTTACAATTCTTTGGGTACATTTTTTCCGCGGAGGGAGTCGCTCCAGATCCAGACAAAGTCCGAGACATGAAAGAGGCCCCAGCACCCACCTACATCATGGAAATGCGCAGTTTCCTAGGAATGGTGAACTACTGCGGTAGGTTTATCAAAGATCTCTCTTCACTCACCACCCCACGGAGAGAGTTCACCAAAGCATCCACCCCATGGGCATGGGGCCCAGAGCAGGAGGCTGCGTTCCAATCCACCAAGGACGCCCTCTCCAGCAACACGACGCTGTAGTATTTTGATTACCGCCAACACACTCAAGTTGCTGTGTATTCGGGTCCCCAAGGGTTTGGGGCAATGCTCCTTTAGAGATGAAAGGAAGACGATGAGTGGGCTCCCATGGCTTTCGCAAAGCTGTCATTAACTGCTACGGAGCAAAGGTATTCCCAGATTGAGATGGAGGCCAACCCGGTACACTGGTGGTGCAGGCACTTCCATCTGTATGTATACGACAAACCTTTCCTCGTCACCACTGACCACAAGCCATTGATCCCACTGTTTACTGGGACGGCATCGAAACCGCCGCTGAGCATCGAAAAATGGATGCTACAGTTGCAAGAGTATAATTGCAGGATTGAATACCAGCCAGGTAACAGCAATCCTGCGGACTATCTATCACGCCATCCCAGAAAAGCAACCATTAGTGAAATGGAGGATGGCAGGAGACAGAAGAGTATGTCCGATACATTGCGGACAGTTCACGTCCGCTACCGATCTCTCTAGGTAAACTATGCCAAGCGACTGCTCAGGACGCCTGCCTAGAGAAAACAGTGGAGGCTGTAAGAAGTAACAAGTGGCATCAACTCCGAAGCCAAGGGGTCACTTTCACTCAGGAAGCCCGAAGAATCCTGGACAGCCTGTATCTCGTGAGGCATGAACTGAGCGTTGACCCCCATGGATATCTACTCCAAGGACACAGACTGGTTATACCCTCCACTCTCGTGGAATGGGTAGTGGGACTTGCACATGCCGGCCACCAGGTTTGGTGCAGACCAAGAGTCGGTTGAGGACCAAAGTTTGGTTTACCCTGATGGACGAGAAGGTAGAAGCCACCATACGATCATGCCAGTGGTGTCAGGCCACAGGGGAACAGAGTCCTCCAACACCAATTGTGACCGAACGATGACCTGAAGGTCCGTGGATGAGTGCCGGCATGGATTTTTGGAAGTCTCCAAGATGGGAGACACTCCATGGTGATGAAAAGAGAGGAAGCGCACTCTTGTTTAATCGTATACTTTCGGTAAACAAGGTATGGGTGCAGACGAGTAGATCCCCCTGAGTAGGGATAAGAATACTGTGAGAGCACGTTCTGGTTGGAAGCGTGTCACTCGAATTGCACTCCGGTGGAGAAATTAATCAAGCGAAGTTTGTATGTAATTCATCGATTTATTCAGTTCACATGAATTTAATCATTCCTTTGAAAAGATATCGTTATCACTGATGATTGTACATCACAAACGAGTATATTGTATTCATAACTCGGTATAGCCCAATGCATTTCGGGCCGGTACGGCCCTTCGTCAGGGGCAGCACTGTATTTTACGAGGCATGGACCTCACCTCACTTGTCGCCAGGTGAGGTGAGGTCCATGCCTCGTAAAATACAGTGCTGCCCCTGACGAAGGGCCGTACCGGCCCGAAATGCATTGGGCTATACCGAGTTATGAATACAATATACTCGTTTGTGATGTACAATCGTCAGTGATAACGATATCTTTTCAAAGGAATGATTAAATTCATGTGAACTGAATAAATCGATGAATTACATACAAACTTCGCTTGATTAATTTCTCCACCGGAGTGCAATTCGAGTGACACGCTTCCAACCAGAACGTGCTCTCACAGACACTCCATGGTGATCATCGATGACTACTCGAAATACCCCAAAGTAGAGATACTCTTGTCTCTGAGTGCGGGGGATGTCGTTACCAAACTGGAAAAAGTGCTGGCTACACATGTACTGATCAAGGAACTCAAGACTGACAACAGGCCCCCCTTTCTGGGACAAGAGTTTGCATCATATCTAACATCTCAAGGGATCCGTCACCGGAAGATAACTCCTAAGTGGCCCCAGGCCAATGGTGAAGCGGAACGCTTTTTGAGAACTCTAAATAAGGTGATCCGGATTGCTGTCGCCAACGGGGAGTCCATGGAACAGTCCATTTACTCTTTTCTCAGGGACTACCGCAAGACCCCGCATACCACTACGGTAAGAGCCCCGGGACATTTATCAATGGGGAGAGTTGTGCAAGATTCAATTCCACACCCCCCTCAGTGGATCCCGGAAGGAGTGGATGAACCCGATGTACACCGGAGGTGACAAAGAGCTAACGATCAAGTCAGTGCTCGCCGTCGAGCGGAACACTCCCGACTACAACTAGGAGACCTAATGTTAGTCCAACACAGGCACCCTGGCAGCAAGTTCCGACTTAGGTTTGAGAAGAATCCCTGGCGTATTACTCAGATCCGTGGGACCCAAATAACTGCAACAAAAGGCATGGATCTGATAACCCGAAATGTGTCAGCATTCAGGAAGTTTCACGGGAACCAGGAGGTTGGCGTGAGCCTGTCGAACAAGACTGTGGGTGAATCAGAATGGGAGGATGATCCTGAAACAGAATGCCCACCAGATCGGGTTGAAACCCGAAGCCAAGATTCCCCGGGACCGGACCGAGCTCGAAATGCCTTGGAGAACATTGCAGCTCCTGATACCGGTGCTGGGGGCTGAGGAGGTCGCAGGCGATATGGTCCGCAAAGCAATCCAGAACCTTCCTGCCTGCTGAGAGACTTCCACTGCTAGATGGACATGTCCAAGGGCTGGGGTCGTCAGAAGCAGGTTTGATGTGTCCGTCAGTTGTTAATAAAGTTTGATATCTGTTTTTGCTCTGGGGAAGAATGTTGTAGCGCGGTGCGATAGTTGCGTGTTGGGCGAGCCTATCTGCTGTCTATTGGTCCCGGGTGTATTCTGAGGAACCCCAGTGACGTGCTATGTAATGGTTTTGCCCGCGCTGCGCAAGCGCGTAAATAGTTGTGCGCGAACGGCGTCAGAGTCGCCCGCCTGCCGACACTGTGCTCACTAGCTCTGTGTCCTGCGGCCTACAGTTTCACATTTGAGCGGCCACACCTCACAGCTCATTATCCATACTGTGCACTCCGTGAGCAACCGCGAGTGCAGCGGTAAACATAACAGGTTCCTCCCCGCTACCTTCCATCCTGCCTGGTCCTAGCGCCAGAGCCAGGCATGACGATTTACACCAGTAAATCGGTCCTGTAGGCATGTACAGAGTAGGCCTAAAAACTCTCTCATGTCAAGCTAAGAGGGCTTCAATTATATTAAATTCAGTAAACTATTAATTTTGTGTATGTCCAATACTAGTTAAATTGCACTGCTATTAATTTGTGGGATCTGCTTCCACACAAACATGAATCCACTTTGGACATTGGTGCAGGTAGCTACATATCCTGCACCTTTCCGATAGCTGCATCATAACCAAATGAATGGTACATTTGTTGTGTTTTGACGGTGCAGCAGTAGGCCCTCTGTCGGCTGTCGGTGGGACTGCAGCCTTTGCACATTATTTCTCATCTATTGCAAGATCCGGGACCGGGAGCTTGGCCTCAGCAGCCGCACGTGCACCTGAGCTCAGAACCAAGGAACGGGATCCGGTCTACTCTGGAGCGGGAACAGAAGCCACAGCTGAGCCTGTGATACGTCTAAAGCGGAGCTCACACAGCCTCTGTTGCGCATCTGCGCACGCACAACCACGCCCGTGTAAAGCTCGTCATATCCACAGTTCTTTTGTTGGGAATAGCATCATACCCACAATCCTTTGCCCATATCTGCATACCTACAGCGCATTTATGAGAGATTTACTATTATTTTTTTTCGTTTAGTGTTCTATATTCTTAGTAAATGTGTGCTACTCTTTTCAAGAATTGTATACTGGAGTTCATTTTGTCGTCGTACGTTTAAAAAGTATATAATTTTGTCGCAAAGCTCGCTGAGGGATTGAACCTCGGAGATCGGATAGCAGCCATTTTTCGTTTGGTCCTCTGGAAAGTCACCTCCACCTCGTGTGGCAGTAATAAGCACAGAGCCATCTAAATGTTTGTAGGATTGTTAATGTTACGACGTAAACAATCCATTGTATCGCGTAGTACATAAGTAAGTTAATTATCTGTAATCGGGTTGTTCACAGACTTCATTGGTCATTAATTTAGTGGCAAGACCAGAGGCTCATATTATGCGTTTCTTATCCTGCCTTTATAAATAGCAGCCAAGATAAACACATACAGAACTACAGTTCCCAGCAGGCCAAGCAAGAATTGGCCAATGGGAAACAAAAGCATGAAGCATAACAACCAATGATGAATGCTCATCTTAGGAGATAAGGTATGGTCAGACTGTGAACAGCCCTCTTTTCTTGCTGCTCGCAGTCAAGATAAGTACCTCTTTACGTTAACTCCTTTCTGTGCTTATTTAATGACGTAGTATACAGTGGTAATGGTATTGCAATAATTGTCTATTAACAGCGCGCTGCGCCTTCTCTCACCGCATATCGGTTTTGAGCGTCTTTGCTTTCCCTGCATGTTTTTTCTGACCCGGTTGCCTCGCGCGCGTGCTCAACCTGCCGCTTCTGCCGGTATCTCCTTCTGTTCCTCACGTCCTCTAGCTGTTGTCCGCCTACGGGAGGGGCTGTCTGCTCCTGGTGAGGTTTTTCTTTCACTCTGTTCACACGCCCATGGGGCAGGGCTTATTTCAACAAGTTTTGCCCTTCGGTGTCTGGTTTCCTTTCCATTGGGTAAATATGGAGCTGGAAAGCTCACAAAGGGGCATATTATCAAGACAGGCGATAAAATTATCGCCGCTTTAGCGGCAGAAAACTGCCGCTAAAACGGCGATAATGGGCTTCATAATATGCTCTACGGAATTCCAATTGAAGCTCAGGTTAGATGTCCTTCACATCTAACATGGGCTTCAATTGGAATTCCATAGGGCATATTATCAAGCCCATTATCGCCTCTTTAGCGGCAGTTTTCTGCCGCTAAAGCGGCGATAATTTTAACGCCGTTCTTGATAATATGCCCCAAAGTTCTGAATTTAACAATGAGGAAGAGGACTCGGAGGCATTTAAAACTGATTTAAATACCTTTATTAATAATTCTGTGGAACATGCGGTTGAAGCTTCTATGAAGCATTTTTCAAATGATATGCAGAATTCTCTATTGTCTTTGGTGTCCAAAGCTTTGGCCCAGTCTGCGGGGATAGCAGAAAAAGAAAGTTGGTACCTTCCAGCAACAAAAGTGTTTCTATTACTGCGTCACGTGGGTCGGACGAGGTTTCCTCTCACAAGGTCAAGCACTTGATGCCTTCCAGGCCTCCTATTAAGGAGGGGATTTCTGTTTCTTTCACCAAACGTAAAGTTAAGTCAAAACACGCTGAGGTACCTGAGAAATTAGTTATTTCTCATATTCTGGACACAGATGACGATCTTGGTGACGCTGATGACACATTTGGTGATCTTGATGCCGATGATCCTCCTCCGCCTAAGAAAGCAAAAACCGATACTTTTTCCTCTGAACCCACCCTGGATGCGGACGGTACTCCCATGTTTGATCCTTCTTCTATCCGCCACCCTAATTCTACCAAATGTTTTCCTATTGCACATGTTGGAGATTATATTTCTGCTAGACTGCACTTGCCTCTGGATAAATCTGTACGGTCCAAGCTTAAATCCGAATGTCCCAAACCGTCTCTTCCTTCTAATGTCTCTTGCACTCCCACTTTTGACCAGCCTCTATTGACCTTCTTTTCCAATTTTGGGAAAGATCCACGTAAGGGTGTGGACAAGGCTTGGTCTACCTGCCAGGATAAATTGTTGGTCGTAGTCGGTCCTCTTGCCCGTATTTTCGATTTGGCTGAATCCACCCGTCTGGCCTGGATTCTCAGGACATTTCTCTATGGGTCCAACGGGCCTTTTGTCTTTTGGGCAATGCTAATTCTGCCATCACTCACGAACGTCGCAAGGGCCTCCTGATAAAACTGGATCCTAACTTGTCTAACTTGGCCTCTTTGGATCCTGGTATCAAAGCTGATGGTCTTCTTTTCGGACATTCGCTTGTTAAAGATCTTAGTAAGTTTGTCTCAACTTTCGCTTCCATCGACAAGGCACAGCAATCTATTAAGAAAGTATTTTCGCCACAGGTTTTTGGACGAGCCGGCAGAGGCAGGGGTAGCTTTGCCAGCCGTTCAGCCCACAACCAAGGCTCCAGAGGTTCCTTCAACTCCAACAACAATTACTAGGAGTTCTAGCCCCAGTTCTATCCACAAAGGGGCCGAGGTTTCCGTGGCCAGAAAAACTTCAGAAACAATTTCCAGCAAGGTAAGCCATCCGGTTCCTCCTCCTGTGGGGGGTCATCTAAAGTTTTTTCTGCAAAAATGGCGGTCTCTAACTGCAGACCTTTGGTCCTCAACTCCATCCAAGGCTATCTTATAGAGTTTTACGCTTCTCCTTTCCAGACAGCTTTCCCTCCTCCTCTCACCTTCTCAAGCGAAATGACAAATCTCATCTCTTCCGAGATTCAGGCTCTCTTACAAAAACGCGCCATTCAAGTGTCTCCTCTAGATCCTTCAGGTTTCCTAAGTTCCATCTTTATGGTTCAAAAGAAAGAACAAAAGATGTGTCCGGTCATAAACCTCAAATGGTTCAACCAGTTTGCGGTCTATCGCCACTTCAAAATGGAGGCCATCATTCACCTCAGAGACTCTCTTCGTCTAAACGATTGGATGGTCCGAATAGATTTACAGGACACCTACCTCACAATTCCTATACACCAGTCACACAGGAAGTTCCTTCAGTTTCAGTGGTTGGGAGTGTCTTACCATTTTTGTTCTCTCCCCTTTGGGCTATCTTCAGCCATGAAACCGGTAGTGACTTACCTGAGGTCCCTCGGAATACGTTTGATCATTTATCTCAACGACATCCTTCTGATGAATCTGGACAAATCAACTCTGTTATCACACTTACACATTTCTCAGGGGCATATCATCAAGGGATTTATCGCCACGTTAGCGTCAGTTTTTGGCGCTAAAGCGGCGATAATTTTATCGCCCTATCAATAAGGTGTCGCTGACCCCCTTTAGCGTTAGTTTTCCGGCGATAGCGACTGGAAATTTCATGAAAAAAGTCGCTAACACAGCTTTGCATTATTATCAATGATATCGCTAACCTGCTTAACTACAAAAAAATTCACGCTAACTCCTGTTATCTCCAGTTAATTAACACCTGATAAAAACCTGACTTACACTGGAGATAAGTGGGTGTATATAAGGGAGATTAGGCCCGAGCTTCCCCAGAACAGCCACAGAAGCCATGGAGGTAGTCATCATGCAGATTGGAGACCCACCAAGGCAACAACAACAACAACCACCGCCAATGCCACCACCCCCAGGACCACCACCACCGATGCAGCGACGAAGAAGACAACGGGCACTGCGCACACGTGTCTGCCTTGCAGACTTAAGGCCAGAGGAAGTCATAGCCCACTACAGGCTCAAAAGGACATCCATCCAGCATATCCTGACCCTGATTGCCCACAGGCTGACGCCACCAACACAGCTGAGAACCATAATCCCTCCGCAGACAAAACTGCTTGCTGTGCTGCACTTTTTGGTCTCTGGGACATTTCAACCAACACTAGCCAGAGTTGGTGGAGTATCACAGGCAGCCTTCTCAACCTTCCTCCCCACTGTCTTGGATGGCATACTTAGCCTGATTCCCCAGCACCTTCACTTCCCCAACACTGTGAAGGAGTAGATTGCCATCAAGCAAGGATTCTATGCTATCGCTGGCTTCCAGCAGGTGGTGGGTGCAATTGACTGCACACATGTATCATTGTGCCCCCTGCGGACAGCGCACACATATACAGCAACAGGAAGCACACGTATTCAATGAATGTGCAAGCAATAGTGGACCACCGTGGACTGTTCACAAATGTCATTGCCAAATTCCCAGGGAGTGTGCATGATGCATTCATCTTCCGACACTGCATCATAAACCAACGCTTCCAGAATGGCACATATGGAAATTCATTGCTTGTCGGTAAGTACCAACTGAACACACCACATGCCCAAAATACACAATCAAGTTGACCCATCAAGAGGGAGGATGTCAAGACGTTGCCTAGGTACCGATAGGGGGGGGGCGCAAAAAGGCATGGGCACATCACTTCGTGTTACGTGCTGATGTATTGTGTACGAGGATGGGGTCTACAGGCTCCACTGCGTAGAGTAAGCCCCAGCTTCTGAACATCTATCTAGCAAATCAAAGTCATTCTCACTGGTATCCCAGTCCGGTGTGTGGTCGTATTGTCGAGGAAGATGATTATGTCGCTGTCCTTGTTGCTGGTGACCTATTAGGCTTGACCCAATGTCGCGTAAGTGCTCACACATGTAAAATCAGTGTGTTAAGTCAGAGCCCTGTTGTGACCAAGGTTGTAACAATGCACGTTGAATGTAGGAGTTGCATTGTGGGGCAAATGTGCATGCGTAGGCCGCAAAAATCTGTCATGAAACCACCATCTAGCGCCATTGGTGTTGACTGCAGTTTAGTGGGTGCTGCTGTTGATGGTGTTGTGTAGCATTTCCTCTCTGACTCAGCTACACATATTTCTAATTGTTCCATCTGTGATATGGTGTGTTTTGTGTTTGCCCGATGAGTATGTGGACGTGTATTTGGTCATTACTTGTGTGTTGAAATTGATGTGTCAAATGCTAATCTATTACAAATGCCAAGAAGTGTGCAAAGGTGAGCCATGCCATGTGTAACAGTGTGGTGAAGTGTGAGGACAGTCTGATCTTGTCAAATAATCCACATAGTGTGAATGATTTTGAGAAGTCAATCAATCAATCAATCATAGCATTTGTAAAGTGCACTACTTACCCGTGAGGGTTTCAAGGCGCTGGGGGTGGGGAATGCAGCTACTGCTAAAAAAGCCAGGTCTTGAGGAGTCTTCTGAAGGTCAGCAGGTCTTGGGTCTGCCGTCGGTGGATGAGGAGGGTGTTCCAGGTCTTGGCGGTGATGTGGGAGAACGTTCTTCTGCCGGCTGGTGGAGGTGTAGAAGCTGAGTTGTCTGTTGAGGTATGCTGGTCCGGTGTTGTGGAGTGCCTTGTGTGCCTGGGTGAGGAGCTTGAAGGTTATTCTCTTGTCGACGGGGAGCCAGTGCAGGTCTCTTAGGTGGGGGGTGATGTGGCTGCGGTGAGGGATGTCGAGGATCAGGCATGCAGAGGCGTTCTGGATGCATTGAAGCCGTTTCAGGAGTTTTGGCCGAGGCTCCTGCATAGAGGGCGTTTCCATAGTCCAGCCTGCTGCTGACAAGGGCCAGGGTGACCGTTCTTCTCGTTTCACTGGGGATCCACTTGTAGATCTTGCTGAGCGTGCGGAGGGTGTTGAAGCAGGAGGAAGATATGGCATTGACCTGCTTAGTCATGGAGAGGGTGGAGTTGAGGGTGACCCAAAGGTTGCGTGCGTGGTTGGTGGGTGTTGGAGCTGTTCCCAGTGCAGTCAGCCACCAGGCGGCGTCCCAGGCCACAGGGGTGGATCTGAGGATGAGGACCTCCGTCTTGTCCGAGTTCAGCTTCAGTCGGCTTTTCCTCATCCATTCGGCGATGGCTTTCATTCCTTCGTGAAGGTTGGTTTTGGCGGTGTGGGGGTCCTTGGTGAGGGAGAGGATCAGCTGGGTGTCATCGGCGTAGGAGATGATGTTGAGGTCGTGCAGTGGGGTGACGTGTTCGAGTGGTGCCATGTAGATGTTAAACAGCATTGGGCTGAGGGATGAGCCCGGGGGTACGCCGCAGAAGATCTTGGTGGCTATCGTAGCAGAAAGGGGGGAGGCGGACGCTCTGTGTTCTGCTGGAGAGGAAGGAAGTGGTCCAGTCCAGGGCCTTCTCTTGGATTCCGGCATCGTGGACGCGTGTTCATAGTGTGCGGTGGCAGACCGTGTCGAAGGCAGCTGACAGGTCCAGGAGGATGAGGGCTGTAGTTTCTCTGTTGTCTAGCAGGGTCCTGATGTCATTGGTGGTGCCGACGAGGGCAGTTTCGGTGCTGTGGTTGATGCGGAACCCGGACTGGGACGGGTCCAGGATGCTGTTCTCCTCGAGGTAGCAGGTCAGTTTTTTGTTCACGGTCTTTTTGATGACCTTCGCCGGGAACGGGTGCAGGGAGATGGGCCAGAAGTTCTTGAGGTACTTGGGGTCCGCCTTGGGTTTCTTGAGTAAGGCGTTGATCTCGGCGTGCTTCCAGCTCTCCGGGAAGGTTGCTGTCTCAAAGGAGATGTTGATGGCTTTCCGGAGATGGGGTGCGATGGTGGTGCTGGCTTTGTTGAAGATGTGTTGTGGGCATGGGTCTCACGGAGAGCCGGAGTGGATGGTGTACATGATCTTGATGGTGTCGTTTTCGTTGATATTGGTCCAGGAGAGCAGGCGGTTGGTGCGGATGGTGGTCGTGGGGGCGGAGGTCTCAGTGGTTGTCGGGGCGGTCGTGGCATCGAATCTGTCGTGGATGTCTGTGATCTTGTGATGAAAGAAGGTGGCCAGCGAGTCGCACAGGTCTTGAGAAGGTGGGATGTCGTTGGTGTTGGAGCTGGGGTTGGAGAGTTCCTTTGCGATGTTGAAGAACTCTTTGCTGTTGTGTGCATTGTTGTGTAGGCGGTCTTTGAAGGAGGCTCTTTAGGTGGATCTGATAAGGTGATGGTGTTTGCGGGTGGCGTTCTTGTGGGCCGCGCAGCTGTATGGTGTTCGTTCACGGAGGCAGTTCTTCTTCAGCTTTTGGCAGGTTTGCTTGGAGGCCTGGAGGTCATCAGTGAACCAGCTGGCTTTCTTTTTGGTGTGACGGTTGGAGGGTTTTATTGAGTGGGGCGAGGGTGTTGGCGCAGTCGTCGATCCACTGTCTGAGGTTGTGGGTGGCGGTGTCGGTGTTGGTGGGGTCGGAGGGTGGGCTCTGGGCGAGGGTGGTGGTTAGCTAGTCTGCGGTGACTTTGCTCCAGCAGCGGCGAGGCACCTGTTTGGTGCGGTGGTGCGTGGTGGGTTTCCGGAAGGTGAAGTGGATGCAGCGATGGACAGTCCAGTGGGGTCCGGTGGTGTGGTTGAAGGAGACGTAGGGGCTTTGAGAAGATGGGGTCAAGTGTGTGTCTGGCAGAGTGGGTGGGTGTTGTGACGATCTGTCTGAGTCCGAGGTTGGCTAGGTTGGCGATCAGGTTGGTAGAGTTGGTGTCGTTGTTCTCGAGGTGGAAGTTCAGGTCCCCGAGGAGGATGGAGACGAGGGTGTGTGTGCTGACGAAGTCGACAATGGAGTTGCTGAACTGTGGTCATGTTCCGGGGGATCTGTAGACGAGGGTTCCTTTGAGGGTGGTGTTGGGGTCAGTGTGGATCTGGAAGTGCAGCTGTTCGGCAGTGCTGAGGGTGTCTTCGGTGTTGGTCGAGACTCTGAGTGTTCCTGTGGACAATGGCGATTCCTACTCCGTTGGTGCGGTCCCTGTCGGTGATCTTGTAGCCTTCCGGGATGTCTATGGCGATGTCAGGTGCCGAGGCGGGGTTCTGCCAGGTCTCCACCAGGAAGGCGACATCTGGGGAGGTTGAATCGAGTAGGTTCCAGAGTTCGACGGCATGTTTGCGGTGGGAGTGGGTGTTGAGAAGAATGCATTTGAGGTAGTTGGGTTCTTTCCTGGTGGTTGGGTTGGTAGGCCGGATGCTGGTGTAGCTGCAGTTCCGGCAGGAGAAGGGTCCTTGGGTGCGCTTCGGGGTGGGCAGGCAGCAGGTATGTGATTGTCCGGCGTTGAGTGCGTGGACGGTGCTGGAGTCATAGCGGTGATGGTTGTTGTGGCGGATGCGGGGGCCAGGTGTTCTTGCGCTGGGCGTGGTCCAGGCACGGACGGGCGCAGAGGGGCTTGCCTTAGGCGTGCCAGCTGCACGACCACTGCGTGTGGCCACCAAAAGAAGGGGAGGTGGGAGGGAGGAGCACCTGGGAGGGGGGAGGGGATGAATGGGAGCACGTGGGGGCGGGGCCGTAGGGGACGCAGCGGCGTGAAACAGGGGTGTGGAACGGCACGGGATACAGAAGGAAAAAGATTGGCAAAGGCAAAGGGCACAGTGATGGCACAGGTGGAGAACAAAGACACCAACAATTAAAGTGAAATGGAATAAAAATACAGTGAAAAATACTGAGAGCATGAGCGGGAGCAAGGGAGGGTCTCGAACCCCTGTCAGCAGCAGCGGCAGCCGTGCTGAGGGCACGGGCGCACAGGTGGTGCTGTGTGGCGTGGGGAGAAACCTGCCAAAGGGTCAAGGGTTGAAGTTGTGTTATGTAAGTTTGATGCTCTGCTCGTGACAGATGAAGCAGTCCAGGAAGTCTATGTCGTGTCATGTGATGTTGTTGATGTTATGTGCAAACTGTCACTGTCCTCAGTGGGCCCTACAGGTGAGGTGGCTGCTGTCTGTTGCTTTGTTTTAGCTCTGGACATACAATTGCATGGCTTGTGTGGTGTCACAGGTCTGCCATCAGCATGATATGCATGTCTGAATGTGAGCTGTGTCAGGCGTGGCCTATGTCATTTGAACATTCACATGGCGGTGACTGCGAGGAGTGTGGATCAGTGCCATCGCTAGATGGTAGGAGAGCCAGGGTGCCTGTTGGTGTCTGAGTTTTTGGTGCAGGTCTCATTCACATTTTGTACAGTTGTATTGACGCTGATGCAACTGTGCAGCAAACGCTAGCAAAATGGCTGTTTGGAGGATCAACACTGAGGCAATGTACTCAGCATTGATGCCGCTAACTAGCCAGATGCAACACATGTCTAACCTAAGTCTGAAAATAGCACAAATCACTATAGACAAAACTGTCAACACTGCCAACATAGTATGCCTAATGAATCATGGACCCATCTCCCTCTTACATGTCACAATTGATCAAGGATATACTCTCTGCCCGTGGATGATGACACCCATACGAAACCCCACCACCCAGGCACAGAGGCAGTACAATGCTGCACATCGACGCACAAGTTGTATCGTCAAGCGCACATTTGGCGTGCTGAAGTCACGTTTCCGTTGCTTGGATATCACAGGTGGCAAACTGCTGTACAGCCCAGAAATGGTAAACAAAATCATACTAGCATGTTGTGTATTGCACAACATTTGTGTGCACACAAATGCCCCCTGGATCCAAGTGCCTGCAGCACCGGACGATGATGAGGAAGATCTGCGAGGAGGACCCCACCCCACAGCCACTGCAGCAGGAATTGCCCGAAGGGACAGTATAACAAACAATTACTTCCCGTGAGCGCATCACATTGTGAATGTCAAAAATAAAGATAGGTCTTTGGAAAATTACCACAATAACTGTTTGTGACAATAAACAAACTCAACACACATACCCTGTCTGCAAATTACTCTCCTGCATAAGTAGATCACTATGAAATGTTACCATTGTACAATAAGTAAGATCCCAAAAGTTAAATCATGGTGTGTATGTCCCCTCATTACAGAGATGCCATAGTGTGTCAATTGTGCACAACTTGACTTTACAAGGAGTACAATCTGGCACCCAATTCATAAATTGATGTGTCAAATTGTGTGTAAATCATGATTCACAGGGTGTACTTGGTATGAAAACTTGAAATGTGGGAGTTTGTAAGTGGTAAAAAATGAATTTGAATGTTAAGTCGGTGTTAAATTTCACTGTTAAGGTTGTGAAAAGGGGACCAAATCTGAAAATTGGGTGTGGAAAGGGAGTCAAAACTTGAGAAGTGGGTTTTTGAATGTGGGTCAAACCAGAAAAATGGGTCAGAAATGTGGGTAAAATCTGAAAAGTGGGTGTGGAATGGGGGTCAAATTTGAAAAGTGGGACTGAAATTTTGGAAGAAAATGAAAAGTGGGTGTGAACTGTGGGTCTAAGCTGAAAAATGGGTGTGAAATTGGGGGTCAAATCAGAAAAATGGGTCAGAGATTGGGGAAAATATGAAAATTGGGTGTTGAATGGGGGTCAAATCTGAAAAGTGGGTGTGAAATGGGGGCAGTTCTGAAAAGTGGTGTGAAATGGGGGTCAATTCTGAAAATATATCTCTGCATGCATCCAATACTTTGAATGAGCCATCAGCAGAGCTCACATGCACACCATCCCTGAACACCTTCATGGAGACTGTCAACACCTGTCTCTACATCGAACAAATCTGCTCATCGGCAGTATGACCCAACAGACAAGACAAACTATCTGACCATCTCCCTACACCCTGTGGCAGACAAAGTCACCCAGAGACTCATAAACACCCAGCTGACTGCCTTCATTGAAGAGAACTCCATCATGGACCACTCCCAGTCTAGGTTTGACAGCAAGCACAGCACCAGGAACGCACACCTTGCTGCCAATAATTACATACGCATGCCACTTGACCTGGGTCACTTTGCGGCCAACACATCCTACTATACCTCTACGCAGCTCTCAACACCATCTCACACCGCACCACATACGCCATACTCCATGACCCGGGGATACCAGGAACCGCTCTCTAATAGATCCTAACCATCCTCTCTGCAATAAGCCAAAGGATCAGACCCCCACATCCATCTCCGAACCCACAGAGAACAACTGCGGAGTACCCCAGGGACTGTCTCTAAGCCCACGCTTCTCAATATCTACATGGCCACCCTCACCGCGATTGTCAGCTAGCATGGGCTTAGCATATCATCCCACACAGAGGACACACAGCTCATCCTCTCCCTCACGAAGAACGCCGAGGACACAAAACCCTGCTACCAGAAATAAATGTCTGAATTTAATGATTGGATGAAAAACATCTGCCTAAACTTAAATCAGAGAAGAATGACCTCCTCATCCTTGGTCCATCCACATCCGCATGGGACAACCCCTGGTGGATCTCTGGTCTTGTGAGGTTGGCCCCAGTGACAGACCACGCAAGCAACCTCAGCATCATCCTCGACTCCTCCATCATCATGACCTGCCAGATCAACTCCATTGCCTGCATCAGCTACAACTGCATACTGATCCAATGCAATAAATTCCAATGGGTAACCGCATAATACATCACAAATGTCATCAACGCACTCATCACCAGCAGACTGGAGTACGGCAACGCCCTCAACGCAGGGATGAACAAAACGCCACTACACAAGCTCAAAAACACACAAAAGGCTGATGACAGACCCGTCCTCAGAACCCCACGTCACTAACACATTAGCCAACACATACAAAACCTCCAATGGCTCAGTGTCAAGAATAAAGTTACCGTCAAACTACTCACACACACCTACAAATCACTGCACATTATCGGACACAAAGACATCCACGAGAGTCACCCCTACATCCCCAAGAGGAACTGCTGCTCCGCCAACCTTGCCCTCGCACACACCCTGGATCTGTAATGCCAGAGCGGAAGGAAGAGCTCTCACCTACTTCGCCGGCAAAGCCATGAACAAGATGACAGTCAACATCAAACGCTCCACCAGCATGCACGCTTACATGCGGTACAAGGCTTGTCTATTTGACTGAGACGGAGCTTCACGCTCACTCTCCCACAGCGACCTGTGAGCCTCACGGGTGAGTAGCGCACATCATGGCCACACTTATTGTCTGATTGATCTGCGCACATACTCATCACCTACAGACCATCACAGGTGAGCAGTGCCCTTACAATTCACTTCATTTTTTTTTAATAAATGTTTGTGCACGTTGCTATTGAGATGGTGATGATTCATGTCGCATGAAATTTAGGCTGTCAACTGACATGAAATATAAAATGTAGACTGTCTTCATTGTGGAAATCAATCCTTTCAGTGTATTATTGTGCTTTGATTTGGAATTTGCTCTGACTGTCCATCTGTGTATGGAATTTGTCTTGGCGTTAAATATTCACGCACACGTGATGTTTCTATCATCTTTGATATGGAAAAAACATCGCTGTACAATACTGTATCAGCATTGGGACATTTGCGGCCTCTTTGCGTGCAGATGTTAATCGCATTCAACAAAACGGGCCGCATACACAGCACAGTATCAGACTAAGGACATTTGCGGCCTATTTGCGTGCAGAATTTTATCGCATTCCAAAAAAAGGCCAGCAAACACACAGGAAGTGATGTATGCATACTTCCTGTCTTACAGGGGAGTGGTCTTCACTTTCACTTTTGAGCACATTGCTGGTGATGATTTGTCTGAGTGAAGGAGGTATCTGGTGGTTTGTGGAGTTGGGCCGAGAGTTAGAGAGTGTTGCTGTGTCCTGTCAAAAGTGTCTGTAAAATCAGTATTTATTGTTATAAATTGTCTAACTGTCTACTGTCCTCAGTCTTGTTGTGTTTGTGTAGGGTTATTTAATTACAGTTTGTTTAGAGGGTTATTATTTATTAGGCTTGAGTGGTTACTGGTGGGCAGGGAGATGCTGGTTGTGGGCAGGTCTGGGAGGATGACTGAGGGGGCATGGGGGGCTTCCTCTGGAGGATACGCTTTTACCTGCCATTAATGTTGGAGAGGAGAGGACGTATCCTGCAGGGGTACAATGTGTCAGTGCGGAAGCTGCGGTGGGAGCGAGTGCGTGCCCAGATTCTCCGATGCTTTGGAGTGGACCGGACCGTGCAACAGTGGAAGCACCGCTGGCAGGACATGCTATCACGTGAGGCCGACCTCCTCGATTTCACTGGAGTGATTTGTATGACTTTGTCTTCCCACAACAGTGTGTGCAGCAGTAGAGAAGGTGTTTGAATAGTCAACCCTAATATCCCTTATTGTAGAGCGCCATCAAGTGCAAGTTGTATTGACTAGTTATGTTGTAATGACAGCATTGAAAAGGTTTTGCACTGTAAAGACCACATTGAAACAGAGGTCTCACGTGTGACCCATCCAAAAATTCATATGCTTATTGTGAGCGGCTACTCAGCAGTAAGGGTCGCAAGGTGCGGAGGTGCTTTGTGTGAGAAGGTGGCCTGATATATGCTGTCCACTAGTTCTAGTGGGCACCTTGTATCAGTCCAAACAACCCCTTATGGTGAATGGTTAAAGACAACCTTTATTGAAAGCTATCCTAGTGGTAGCTATGGAGAGCAGCCTTCAGGCTAAGTCTTGAAGGAATGTAAAGCAGCTTGTTTTACCAGTCTATAATCTCTTGAATGATCAAATGAAAAGACAACCACACCAGGTATATATTCAAAATATATGTACTTAAGATAAAACACACCCCTCTAGTCTCTTTATGAGACTGGAGTTTGAAGTACTTTGTTTACAAGTTAGCAATGATCAGTAATAGCACAAATACACGTTTGGGCCCTAGGGGCGTACCAAACCATATACTAAAAAAGTGGTATAAGAACCACGACTTGAATAGACACAAGGCTTAGAGCCTGTAGAATCGCTGGGACCCCAAGGGACCACCTAAGGTAGTGTCACAGGGGACCCACGGGGACTGTATGCAGTGTGTAAACACAACCGTTGGTTCCCGTTAGCTTCTATGGGCAATGTCACGGTTGGAAATGTAAAGATTAGGGACTCTTCTAATCGAGTCAGGACCAACCCCTTTTGGACTTAAGAAGTTCTACGGCTAGCACCCATGGGAGCACCGGAGTACTCGAGTTACCTCACCCAGGGAAGTCGGGTGCACAGGTGTCTTTTGGTATCGGGTCGCGTTGACGATTTCAATGGGAGCCTGCAAAGAACTGCTGCTGCCGTGAAGAGGAGAAGTGTCCAAAGAGATCCAAGCCTGGATCTAGGATGGAAGGAACCTGAAAGCAGAGGGGACAGAGTGACCAAGGGCAGGATGGACCAATGCCCACAGATGTCGGGTGCTTCAGGGGAGTTGATGGGTGTCTTGACTCTTTACCCACGAGGTCTAGGAGGTGTCAACAAAGTCCACGAGCCGGATTCGAGCTGTCCCATAAAGTCTGTCGAGTGCTGCAGTGTTGGCGACCAGAATGGACCCAACAAGCCTTGGCAACGGCAAGTCACTGGAATTCAGAGAACGGACTGCCGTTCAGACCAGCAAGGTCTGAGGGACTCACCCAGTGAGGGTAAGTCAGGGCACGTCTGGAGCAACTAGGAAAGCCCAGTGGGGACCTGCTAGACAACGCGCCCACGGGCCACTCACAGAGTAGAGGCCAACAATCTTTGGTGCAGAAGGTGCTCAAACCCTGAGCATAGTACTACACGGAGCATGCACTGGTCGCCCAGGGGGTACTAGGCATGGCTTATCTTTTCAGCCTCCCCGCTCTGTCCAGCTCTGCCCTCCCTCCAGCAGCCAACCAGCCCAGCTGAACTGCGGGGAACCAATCCGCAGTCAGCCATTAGTCGGTCAGCCTTGCGTTGGTCGGACCTAGGAGGGGTTTGCCAGACAGGGGGTCGACTTAGCCTTCCAGCCATGCCTTTCGGGCCCGCCGTTCCACCGAGATCAGCCCGATCTACCCCTAGTGACCACCAAGTGTACCACACTTGATGTTAACCAAAAGGCCGAGAAGCGATCAATGCCCACATATGCTTTGCCAAAGCAATTTTCCATGCTAGAAAGCACAACCATTTCACAAAAGGGAACTATGACTGCAAAGGTGAGGCAATGTGAGAAGTGAAGATTTTGGGGTCCCCCCTAACATAGGGTGAGGACCAAGCAGATATCTTGAACACAAAGAGCATATCATGCTGGTGAACAATTCCTTGGTGGTCCCTTCCTCCTAGGACCACCCCAAGCACAGTTATGGGCAAAAATACAGCCCCAACCAAAGGCCCTGCAAAGCATTATGGGACAAGATTAGCAGTGGGCAGTGAATATTATAGTGTCCAATATCAAAATAATTCTACAAAGAGCTGCAGTTCAACTAGTCGTTACTAGATGTCCCTCACGAGTCAAATGCAAAAGCATTGAAATTATTGTTACATCAAGCTGCAGTACCATTCGTCGTTACTAGATGTCCCTCACGAGTCAAATGCAATAGCATTGAAACCCTTTCATGAAGCGTTTGCATTTGACTCGTGTCGACTCATGATATTCTCCTTCCATAGGATATCATGGCTAAGTTAGAAAAATACCAGACGTAAAAAAGCAGCGTTAACCGTTAACCGCGGTTAGCGCTGCTTTTTTTGTCTCTAACAGGGTTAGCGACATTCTTGATAATAGGGGAAATGTCGCTAAGCGACATTTCTCCTATTATTTTACTCTGGAACGCCCCCTTTGCATCTCATTAGAGATGCAAGGGGAAGCGTAGAGTAAAAGGGTGCTAACATGCAAATTTGCATGTTAGCACCCTGTTGTTGATAGGACGCTAGTTTTATCTCTCCTTTTGTGGCTTTTAAAGCCAAAAAAGCAGAGATAAAGCCCTTGTTGATATGCCCCATACTGTGCTATCATCTACGCGCACAACGCAGTTTGATGAGTAGAACGAACGTGTACTCGGTGTAGTACTACTGCCAACTACGCCCACGATAGCCACGGGCCTCAGCTTTGCTGTGGACTCAGGGTAGCCTCGATGAAGTCTGGAAATCCACCTCTGGTGATGCAAAGACTTCAGCATCCAGCGGGAGCTTCAGCGAAGCAGACCGGTCAGTTGCTTCTTTGGTGCCTGCCAAGCAGGGGAGTCACTCCTGGACCCCAAAGGAGATTTCTTCAATCTTCTAGCCAGGATAGAATGTCGAAGGTCCAGGATTATGTTGCAGAGTTTCGTCCAGGGTAATCTAAAGTCCTAGGGACTGGATTCCTATACTTATACCAAGTTTAGGGGATGGACTAACTCTAGGGCCCCACCTATGGGTGGGCCTGGAAAGAGGGATGGTTACACCCATTTCCTTTGTCCAGTTTCGCACCAGAGCAGGGGCAGGTAGCCCCTGCAACCGGTTTGAACTGGGCTATGCACAGGGACAGCAAACGTGCCCCCATTGCAGGACTTCAAAGCACCAGAGAGTGCTCCCGCCCAGCCCCAATACATATCTGCCAGTCTGGGGAGGTGGTTCGACAGGAAACCTATTGTCCAGGCCTCCCCTGCCGGAGTTTCAGTCAGCAGCAGGAGGCCAAACCCGTGTCTGTGGTAGAGGCATCCATTTTGTGATGCCAGGGCTCAGGAAAATCCTTCCGGGTTTGACCAGTGTGAACATGTCTCTCCCTCTAGAAGGGTGGAATGCTACCCCCGCCGCCAGAACTGGTGGGGGTGGTAGTATTCCAAAGCGTTTGACACCAAATACTTCATGTTTGGATGCAGCCATTCCAAAGTTAGCATTTACCGCGAGGTTATAATGCACTTAAGAGTATATGGTATGGCTGTATCACAGAACAGCCGTAAGGAAGTATTTCCGAAAGCTGCAGAGGGGCTCAACTCATGCTTGGGCACCCTCTCACATAAAACCAAGCACTCTGCCTTCAGGATTGTCAAGGCCTGCCATAGGAGTGGCTTATAGCTGTATATGTATCTGTATATGTGTGTGGATATAGGTAGCCTATACCACTGTAAGGGGTGCAAGCACACCCTTACCCAGGCTGCAATAGCAGACCTGTGGTGCCATTTTGGAGTGCTTCCCAGGGGTGACATAATATATGCTGCAGCCCCTGGTAGGCCTCTGAGGTACCTATGCCCTAGGTACATAGTATACCATATACTAGGGGCTTATAAGGCACTCCAGAATCCAATTAGATATGTACCTAATGTACATGGAACCATTTTAGAGAGGAAGCAGCTAGGCTGTGGTCCTGATTAGCAGGGCCACAGCCAGACTAAGGTCGAAAAACAGTGAAACACCAGCAAAAAGTGGGGGTATCCATGTGAAGCAGATCCTACTCTCCTACACTTTGCATGTTGAAGTATATCAAGGGGGGTGTCTGTCGAAGAGATATGTCCAGAGTTTATCATTCTTGATGGTGAGCAATGTTGTCTGTCGGAGGTGGAGCCGAATATCGTTACAGGTTAGGTCTGCGAGGTAGGAAAAGGAGCAGACTCACGATCTGGTCTCTCTGGTGCGGGTGAACACATCGTAGGATAGATGGTCTGATCGTAGGGTCCTTTGGTGTGTGTGTAAAGTGAGTCGGACGTTAAGGTATACTGGCCCAGTGTTGAGGAGGGCTGTGTGAGCGTGGGTGAACATCTTGAAGGGGACTCTATCTCCAATGTGGAGACAGTGGAGTGTGCGCAGGTGGTGGGAGATGTGGCAGTGTCCTGGCAGTGTGAGGATCAGTCCTGCGGTGGCATTTGGGACATCCTATAGCTTGCGGATGTGGTTTGTGTTAATTCCGGCATGGAGATTGGTGCTGTAGTTGGGTGAGCTGCTGCCCAGAGCCTGAGTGACTGTCCATGTGTGTTTGAGTGGGATACATTTGATGGCCTAACATAGGAGGCAGAGGGTGGGGAAGCAGGAGGAGGAGATGGGGTAGATCTTGCGGTTCATTTTGATATTTGAGTCCATGATGATTCACAGGTTGCGTGCATTGTCCGTGGGTGTGTGGGTTTCCAACTGCGTGGGATCACCAGGTGTATATCCATGCGTCGCTGTTTTGGAGCATGACGGGACCGGACGTTTTGTTGTTATTTAGTTGTAGGCAGTTGTTTGCCATCCATATGACGAGGGCTTCCATGCCTTCGCAATAGTTGTGTATGGCAGAGTTGAGTCATTTGGATGTGAAGAGGAGGAGTTGTTTGTCCTCTGCGTATGGTACAATGTTGAGTCCATAGGTTATGACGATTGTGGCAGGTGGAGCCATGTAGATGTTGAAGAGCATAGGGCTGAGGGCGGTTCCCCGGTGGACTCCACAGGTGGCTGTTGTAGGGTCTGAGAGGAAAGGGGGAGTCTGACCCACAGCCTTCGTCCGTAGAGGAAGGAGCATATCCAGTTGAGGGCCTTGTCTTGGATCCCTGCGTCGTGGAGTCTGCATATTTGTGTGTGTTGAGAGACAGTGTTGAACACCGCAGAGAGGTCAAGTATGAGGAGGGCAGCAGTTTTCCTTTGTCCAGTAGGGTCGAGGATGGTGATTCATAGACTGTGGTTTTACATGATGCTGTATTGTGAGGAGTCGAAGATGTTGTCCTGTCTGATGAAGGTTGCAAGTTGGCTGTTGATGGCTTTCTCAAAGAGTTTTGCAGGGATAGGTAGCAGGGAGATGGCTCTGTAGATTTGGATGTTTGTGGGGTCTGCCTTGGGTTTCATCATGAGTGGCTTGATCTCGGTGTGTTTCCTGTCATTGGGCAACAATGCATTTGCCAGAGAGCATTTGATGGTGTGGCAGAGTATGGATGCAATGTATTTTGCAGACAAGTTGAAAACGTGGGTGCGACAGGGGTCCGTGCGGCACCCGGAGTGGATTGACTTCATTGCCTTCAGTGTGTCTTCATTGGTGATGGGTGTCCAGTTGTTGATCGCTGGTTTCCGGTTGGTGGTGGTGGCTGGTGAGGGTTCTGTGTGTTTGTTGTGTTCGTCAGAGTTGTCGTACATGCTCATGGTTTAGTGTTTTAAATACAATTAATTCTAAAAAATGCTGAGTTGGTCACAGATGTCTTGTGAGGGAGGGATGCTGGTGTGTCGGGCCAACTCCATGGATGATGTGGAATATTCCTTTGATGTTGTGTGCATGAGTGGGGATCCTGTCAACATTTAATGTTTCTAATGTTTGTCCTGATGAGTTGGTGTTGGCCGTTGGTGGCGGGTCGGAAGTTGTAGTGGTGTTCTGTTGCATGTTGTTCCTCCATGCCTTTTTAATGCGGCGGCAAGTGCGTCTGGACTTGCAAAGTTTGTTTAAAAACCATCTTGCTTCCGGGGGGGGGGAGGGGGTTGTCCAGTTTCTTCTGGGGGCCATGGTGTTCTCAGTGTTGGAGATGCATCTGTGCATGTTTTGTGATGCGTTGTCGTTGGTCTAGTCTTCAACAATGTTTGGGGTGGAGTTGCTGAGTGATGAGTTTGGATGTTGAGCACTGATTCTGGTGTAGTCTGTCTGTGGGAGTAGGTGCAGGTTCCTGTGGATGGTGACTGGCTTGAAGGTGAAGTGGACACATCGATGGTCAGTCAATACAATTTTGGGGGCGTGGCTGAGGCTCATTGAGTGGCGCAAGTGTGGGTCCTGATGAGTGCGTGGGGTCAGTCACGATCTGGCAGAGTACAATGTTGTGTAGGTTGTACAGGAGGAATTTTATGCTGGGGTACAGTTGGTTATCGATGTGGAAGTTGCGGCTCCCAAGCGGGTTGTAGTTGGTGGATGCAATGGCATGCGGGGAGATGATGTTGGTGATGGAGATGGCAAGAGGCCCGCGGGGTCAATAGTTAAGGGATGAGGGTGAAAAGATTTGATGTTACAATTTTCAATGATTGCAGTATGTAGCGGTAAGCAGAGACAGAGGTCCACTGGAACACCAGGGATGAGGCACAGGTGAACCTGCGGATGGAAGAGGCCTTCAGACACTCACACTAGAGAGTGCAGGGGCTTGTGGGAGCCCACATGCAATGGTGGATATGCGAGAGGGGAGAGCAATTTCACTGAAAAATAGCCAGTGGTCTTGCTCATCTGTCCCCGCAGCGGACGTCATTAAGTAGTGTTCCAATTGCTAAAGATTTGCAGAGTGAGGTGTGGGGTACAATGTGTCTATGCATGATTTGGTCACATCAGACACACAATGCTGCATCATATTGACAAGCATAGGGGCTATTGTGGGTAACCCGCTGCGCAGGATCAACACTTGGCAATGTGGTGCCAAAGCTGGAACAATTGTGCAAACACTGTGTGCAGGTTGCAGGTTGTGTGTCCAGTAAGGGTGACTGTAAATGTCCAATCCAAGCCATTGTGTGTGTGACCTATGTGCGGGACAGAACCTAGTGTAAAAATCGCAGCCCTACATGAAAAGTTGAACCGTACCTACGCTGCCCCTGTACATAGTTAATGTGTGGTAATGTACTTGGGAGGTCAAAAGACACTAAGGAAATATGACAGCTCCAGAGTGTCATGCACCACTAACCTCTGTGTAACTGCCTCTTTCACACAAACAAAAACCATGTGGGGTATTAAAAGTTTTATAAATTGTGTCACAAAGTGAAATATAATTTGTGACAAGGTGACATGTGATGCTCAGTGATATAGTGATAGTGCGTAATATATACAAAAAGGAATTCTCTGGCCTTTTTAAAACCGTCGAATTCCTTTTTGTATATATCACGCACTATCACTATATCACTGAGCACCACATATCACCTTGTCACAAATGATATTTCACTTGACAGCCTTGCACAATGTAATTTGGGTATTTATAAATGACGCAATTTATAAAACTTTTAATACCCCACATGGTTTTTGTTTGTGTTCCTTATGACTGTCTTTTACTATGAATAAACCAATAATTTGTTCAATTGTTTAAGAAATAATTCTCACCCGACAGAACCAACTGTTACTTTTGTATACGACTGCCAGGTTCTGAGGGATACTGGGTTACCCCATTGCTACTATAATTATAATAATACTATCTGTGAGTAGGCATTAGCCATCAGAATTACACAACCCTCATGACCCCAGTGTTCCATTACAATGTGGAATCAATTGTAACAGTTTGTGTTGTGAATGCATGCGTGTTCTCATATACTATGGAGTGAGATTAGTGGTAACAAGACATGCATGAGTGGCATATTTGGTTAAATGATGTCTGCCCCTCGCAGTGTCAAAATGTCAGATATTGTATAGTAATGGTGGAGTGAGTAACAGCACATCATGCAATGGTCAGCGTTCATACAACAAACATGTTTCCTTGTGTGCTGCATGATGCAGCATGATTGTAAGTGTGAGTAGGGCTGTCCCAGTCTTGTTCCTGTGCACGTAGGGTGAGCTTACAATAGGTTGACATTCACACCTGCACACAGCCACCCTTGCACTCTTGAGGAAGAGTGCCAGTCTTGGCACTGACTCGATGTACTGCACACAGATGCTGGTGGACACACAGGGCTGCACATGTGCATTGTACATAAGTAGCAGCAGTGTGTCACAGGATCGGATGAGGGTGGTGCTGTGCACGGAGGGCTAATGCCTCCCTACTCAAGTCAATTGTACATGTCACCCACACTCAGGGTGTACAATGGTGCCATGTTTTGACCTTGTCATTAGCATTTTTTAATGTCAGTGCATGTCCCATGCCATGCACTGTCATGTCAGTCTCCACAGCCTGTAGTGAAAGATTCATGCCTTGACATTTGTTTGAACAGGTCACTTTGTGACTTAACAGAGTTATGCTGGTGTGTTGCCTCCCATGTTGTTTTGAACTTAGAACATAGATTTCATGTTGGACCATGACATAGTGTGAGTGCCTGAAAATTGACTTTGAGCATATTTTGCAGACAACATGACACCTGCTGAGAAGCATGCATTCCAGGTGGCCAAGGACCGCTGCCTGCATGTGAGAAAGGTCAACAAAGGCTTTCGACAAATGGCGAGGAGGCACCATGATGAAAAGAAAGCTGGAACCTGGAAGGTGCTTCCCGAGTATGACCTGACCAGCCGGCAGCCCATCCCCTCAACCTCTGGGGCCAGTGTGGGCCATCTGTCAGTGAATCCCCCTCCAACCACACCCGCCCAGATGCCAATGCCCTCGCACCTGTGGCTCAGGTGGCAGCTTCAAATGCAGAGCTACTGCTGTATGGTCACTAGGAACAACTCACTGGTGACTGACATTCGCAGTGAACTCCTCTACCTTAACCGGCAGAGCCACAAAATTCGTGGCCATCTTGGACTTCCGTAATTCCTGCCCATGTTGTCCCCCATCCCCCCTTCTCCCTTCCCACAATGTTAATGTTTACATTAGCTGTGTTGTTAGTGATGTTTTATCTGTTTTATGTAGAGTAGTTTTAGCATAGGCATAGTTAGTTTTAGATTCTAACTCTTTTTTGTTCTAGATTGTGATAGTATTTGGGGGTAAGTTTCATTTTGCTTTGGGTGGGAAGTTGATGTCTGTTTTATTTAGGTGTGTTAGTGATTAGTTAGGTTAGCAAGTTTAGTAATTGTTAAGATATTTCTAGTTAGTTTAGATTTAGTGTTAGCATTAGGGATTAGTGTTAGTGTAGGGAATTATGACATTTCAGTTGTATAAATCTTGTTATCTTTGATTTCTGCTTGCACTGATGTCAGGGACGGTGCTGGGTGCGGGGCTTGCTCCTTTGTATGCAACTCATACCATCAGTGGAATAATACTTGTATGTGTAACTATGGTCGTGACCTGTTACTTAGCAGGATGGATTGTGTCCAGGTACCTTAGATGTGAGCACAGTGAACTTGCATGGCTGACAGATTTGCAAGGATAGTTCACGGCCTAGTCTAGTGACAGTTTTTGTGACATCCAACATCTTAGGTGTGATAAACAGAGTTGTACTGCACATTGTTGCACATTTACAACTCAACGTAGGCACATAGCATTGTGAGTCTGTCTGAGTTGCTACAGTTATCCATCATGGAGATGTATGTATGCCCCGGCTAACACATATTGCGTCAAAGAAATGCATATCAGATGCTCCAGGCTCTGAAACCATCTCCATTGCACAGACCTTGGCACACTTGATGCGTGGTCACAGTGCATCAGCTTGCTTTGCCTTACATGTTCCTGTGCATGGACGTCCAATCTATTTTACATGCATGATGTAGGTCAAATGTGTGTCCATTGGTAACGTCACAGGGCACAACAGTGTTTGTGATTCACATGAGTAATGTGGTACTGAGTTATGACTTTGGAATTGAGGTCATTCACAGATGTCATTTATGATTTGCACTGTTAGGTAGACTGACTTAACTTCTACTATCTTCCTTTTGTGACACCCTTAATAAGTTAAGTAATGCTTTAGTCACTGATGACGTTTTGTTGCAGGCACACTGTTCTGCAGCACCCAGGTGGTGACACGTTGCATTGCTACCTGTGCCTACAGTGTCATGGCCACTCATCCCAGCTGTTACTTTGGGCATTGGCTCATAGTGATGACACACTTGAAATGTTGCCACTGAATCAGACTATATGCTAATTGCAGTTCTACAGACAGACATGGACACTTTGGCCAATATGCTCACAGTGGGCACAGCATGAAAGGGCTTTGTTTGTGCACAGGTAGGGGCTGACTGATGCTTTACACTTTGGCTACAGTCACTATTGTGGACTCAAATACAGTGTGGCTGACTTTGTAGTTCCATATATGTATGTTACACATGTGCCCTTAGGTCACCTCATCAATGTGAATCTGCTGTGCCACACCTAGGGATGTGATATGCAATGCGCAACGTCACAACAATCTTTGTCCACCATGTCCAGTCTAAGTAGATATGCCAGGAGATTATGGTTTGCTATCCTTCTGGGTGACACTACTTGTGTCCTGCGACTGACTTGTACATGTTATCACACATGCATTTTTCATCAATGGAAGTGGTTCAAAGTTGGTACATTGCTTGATTTTGCTATCTGATAAATGTGGGCACAGCATCTTAGCCCGTGTACTCTTGTTTGAACTTTTAACCCCTGTGCCCCTTCTTCACTGTCTGCCTTCTGTAATTTCTTTGGTACGTTTGTTGCCAATGTAATTTTATTTTGACCACTGTGCCCCCTTCTGCTTGATTTGGTAGTATTGCTCCTTTTCAATATTTTCCCATGTATTGTGTCCAGCTTTTTTCCGCACATCTCCGCCCTCACTTCTCGCAGCAGCATCCCCTGCGGCAACGCCTCCACGCACGGCAATTTGTCCCGCTATCACTCGCAGCTGCTCCTCTCTCCCACCTCCCCTTCTTGCAGCCACTGCGTGTCCGCATCGCTAGCACGCCAAAGGCGTACATAAGGCAGACCCGTCTGTGCCCGTCCACGCCTGGACCATGCACAGCGCCAGAGCGCCTGGCCCACACAAATGCCACAAAACCCAACGCCACTACGATGCCAGCAGCCTCCACGCACTCAACATCGGACAATCACACACCTGCTTCCGACCCGCAACGGAACACACACAAGGACCCTTCTCATGCTGGATCTGCAGCTCCACCAGCTTCCGATCCACAAACCCCCCAACCCAACTACCTCAGATGCATTCTTCTCAACACACACTCCACCCGCAAATACGCCGTTGAACTCTGGGACCTACTCGTCACAACATCCCCAGACATTGCCTTCCTGACGGAGACCTGGCTGAACCCCTCTTCGGCACACAACATCGCCATAGCCATCCTGGACGGCTACAAGATCACCCGCAGGGACCGCACCAATGGAGTAGGAGGAGGAATTGCCATCCTCCACAGGAACACTCTCAGAGTCTCGACCAACACCAACGACATCATCAGCAACGCCGAACACCTGCACTTCATGATCCACACCGATCCCAACACCACCCTCATAGGAACGATCGTCTGCAGACCCGCCAGACCCTGATCACAGTTCAGCGACTCCATTGCCTACTTCGTCAGTACACACGCCCTCGCCTCCACAGACAACAACACCAACTCCACCGCCCTGATTGACAGCCTCGCCAGACTCAGACTAATCGTCAAAACACCCACCCACTCTGCCGGCAAAAGGCTTGACCACATCTTCTCCGCAAGCTCCCACGTCTCCTTCATCCACACCACCGAACTCCACTGGACTGCCCATCTACGCATCCACTTCACCTTCCGGAACCCCACCACACACCACCGCACACAACAGATCTCCTGCCACTGCTGGGGCAAAGTCACCAAAGACCAGCTAACCGCCACCCTCGCACGTAGCCCACCCACCTACCATGCCGACCCCCACCCCATCACCCGCAACCTCAGACAATGGCTCGATGACTGCGCCAACACACTCTCCCCGACCACAAAATCCTCAAACAGACACACCAGCAGGAAAGCCATCAGGTTCCCTGGGGACCTCCAGGACTCCAAGCAAACGTGCCAAAAGCCAGAGGAGGTATGTCACAGTGTACATAAACCGGACAGCTACGCAGCCCACAATAACGCCACCCACAGACACCATCACCTCATCTGATCCGCAAAAGGGCCTCCTTCAAAGACCGCCTTGGCAACTACAGCACCAAAACTGCCTTCATCGCCACCACCGGTGACATCAGGGCCCTGCTGGTCAACGGAGAAACAGCGTCCCTGATCCTCCTGGACCTGTCAGCCGCCTTCGACACTGTCTGCCACGGCACACTACGCACATGCCTCCACGACACAGAGATCAGAGACAAGACTCTGGAGTGGACCACCTCCTTCCTCTCCGGCAGAACCCAGAGCATCCGCCTCCCCTTCCAGCTCCAAATCCACCACAATCATGTGTGGCGTACCCCAGGGCTCATCCCTCAGCCCAATATCTACATGTCACCACTTGCCCACGTTGCCTGACTGCACGACCTCTACATCATCTCCTACGCCAACGACACACAGCTGATCCTCTCCCTCACCAAGGACCACCTCACCGCCACAACCAACCTCCTTGAAGGAATGAGAGCCATCGCAGAGTGGATGGAGAACAGCCAACTGAAGCTAAACTTGGACAAGACGGAAGTCCTCTTCCTCGGCTCCGCCACCTCAGCGTGGGACAACTCCTGGTGAACGACCGCACTGGGAACAGCTCCCACACCCAACAACCACGCACATAACCTGTGGTTCTTCCTCGAATGTACTCTCTCCTTGACAATGCAGGTCAAGGCCATCTGGTCCTCCAGCTTCAACACCCTCTGCATGCTCTGCCAGATCTACAGGTGGATCCCCACCGAAACAAGGAGAAAGGTCTTCCAGGCCCTCAGCAACAGCAGGTTGGACTACGAAAACGCCCTCTCCGCAGGGGCCTCAGCCAAACTCCTGAACCAACTTCAACGCATTTAAAATGCCTCTGCACGCCTGATCCTCGTCATTCCTCGCTGCAGCCCCATCACACCCCACCTGTGAGACCTGCACTGGATCCCCGTAAACAAGAGGATCACCTTCAAGCTCCTCACCCACGCACACAAGGTACTCCACAACACCGGCCCAGCATGCCTCAACCGACGACTCAGCTTCTCCACCCTGTAGGAGAGTAGGTTCTGCTTCACATGGGTACCCCCACTTTTTGCTGGTGTTTCACTGTTTTTCGACCTTAGGGGCATATCAGCAACAAGGCGATATAAAATTATCGCCGCTTTTGCATCCTTTTTCAGGCGAAAAGCGGGGATAATTTTATCGCCTAATTAGCAAGGTCATGCTATCACGTGAAACCTTGCATTAGCGCCCATATTCTAAACGCCCAGCTTTGCATCTCTAATGAGATGGAAAGTGGGCTTTCCTGACCAGACATGACTGGAGAAATGTCGCTAAGCGACATT
This sequence comes from Triturus cristatus, assembly GCF_964204655.1. Taxonomy (NCBI): domain Eukaryota; kingdom Metazoa; phylum Chordata; class Amphibia; order Caudata; family Salamandridae; genus Triturus; species Triturus cristatus. Next base: position 894,201,103 of record NC_140586.1, read on the forward strand.
TCTCCTATCATCGAGCCCCACGCTATGAAGCATGGTGGCAAGAAAAGTAGCGATAACCCCTGTTATCGCTACTTTCCTTACGCCTGCTTCACGACTGACTTAGCCATGATATCCTATGGAGGGTGGATATTAGGCCTGGGCGGTAAATTCCGTTCCGTTCGCGGAATTTGCGGAATTTGGGTAATTTCGCGTTCCGCGGAGAACGCGAAATTGCCCAAAAATCTGCGTTCCGCGACTTCGCGAAATTTTTTGCTTGTTCGCGTTCTCAATATGCGTGTTCGCGAGATATTTCACCCCGAGCACGCAAACAGCGATTGCGAACAGGAAAAAAGTATCGCGAACAAGCAATTCCGCGTGTTCGCGGAATTTCTGCGTGTTCGCGGAGATTTTTACCGTTTCGCGGAGATTTGCGTAACGCGATTACGCAAATTCCGCCCACCCCTAGTGGATATCATGGCTAAGTATGTGAGGCCCTATCATCAAGCTAATGCCAAACTTCGTGAGATTATCGCTGGGTTTCCAGCGATAATCTCACGTTTGGCAGTTAGCGCTCGGATTTTTATCGCTTTTGAGATAAGCGTTGCTAATAGCATGCTATGTCAGTGATAAAAATCCACGTTGGCCGGCGATAATTATCCTAGCGCTAAGTGCGCTTAGCGATAATTATCGCCGGTTGTTGCTGATATGCCCCTTAGTCAAGCTGTGGCCCTGCTAATCAGTACCACAGCCTAGCTGCTTCCTCTCTAAAATGGTTTGCATGTACATTAGGTGCATATCTAATTGGAGTCTGGTGTGCCTTATAAGCCCCTAGTATATGGTATACTATGTACCTAGGGCATAGGTACCTCAGTGGCCTACCAGGGGCTGCAGCATATATGATGCCACCCCTGGGAAGCACTCCAAAATGGCACCACAGGTCTGTTACTGCAGCCTGGGTAAGGGTGTGCTTGCACCCCTTACGGTGGTATAGGCTACCTATATCCACACATATATACAGACACATATAAACCGATAAGCCACTCCTATGGCAGGCCTTGACAATCCTGAAGGCAGAGTGCTTGATTTTATGTGAGAGGGTGCCCAAGCATGAGCTGAGCCCATCTGCAGCTTTCGGAAATACTTCCTTATGCCTGTTCTGTGATGCAGCCATACCATATACCATATACTCTTAAGTGCATTATAACCTTGCGGTAAATGCTAACTTTGGGATGGCTGCATCAAAACATGTCGTGTTTGGTGTCAAACGCTTTGGAATACTAACCCCCCCCCGCCAGTTCTGGTGGCGGGGGTAGCATTCCACCCTCCTAGAGGGAACGACATGTTCACACTGGTCAAACCTGGTAGGATTTTCCTGAGCCTGGCATCACAAAATGGATACCTCTGCCACAGACACGGGTCTGGCCTGCTGCTGCTGACCGAAACTCTGGCAGGGGAGGCCTGGACAGTAGGTTTCCTGTCGAAGGGAGGTGTGACCACCTCCCCAGACAGGCAGATGTGTATTGGGGCTGGGCGGGAGCACTCTCTGGTGCTTTGAAGTCCTGCACTAGGGGCTAACTGCCCCTGCTCTGGCGTGAAACTGGACAAAGTAAATGGGTGTAACCACCCCTCTTTCCAAGCCCACCCATAGGTGGGGCCTTAGAGTTAGTCCATCCACTAAACTTAGTATAAGTATTGGAATCCAGTCCCTAGGACTTTAGATTACCCTGGACGAAACTCTGCATCATATATCCTGGACCTTCGATGTTCTATCCTGACTAGAAGACTGAAGAAATCTCCTTTGGGGTCAAGGAGTGACTCCCCTGCTTGGCAGGCACCAAAGAAGCAACTGACTGGTCTGCATTGCTGAAGCTCCCACCAGATGCCGAAGCTTTTGCATCACCAGAGGTGGATTTCCAGACTTCCCCCGAGGCTACCCTAAGTCCACAGCAAAGCTGAGGCCTGTGGCTATTGTGGGTGATGTGGAACTGTGACCCCTGGACATTGTGAACTTTTGCAGCAACACTATTTTCCTGGTCCTCCTCGAAGTTGTGCTTTGGACTCCGAGTTGCCCCAGCCTTGAGCACCTCCTGCACCGAAGATTGTTGGCCTCCACTCCACGAGTGACCCGTGAGCCAGCTTCATGTGCGACCGCTCAAGGCTCCTTCGTGATCACTAGCCCGTTGGCTAGCAGATCCCCACGAAGGCAACTCCGTTTCTAATTGGGCTTTCCTGGTTGCTCCAGACGTGCCCTGACTTACCCTTGCTGGGTGAGTCCCTCAGATCTTGCTGGTCTGCACCGCAGTCCTTTCTCTGAATTCCAGTGACTTGCCGTTGCCAAGGCTTGTGTGGTCCAATCTAGTCGTCGACACCGCAGCACTCGACAGACTTTGTGGGATAGCTCGAATCCGGCTCGTGGACTTCGTCGACGCCTCCTGGACCTCATGGCTGAAGAGTCAAGACACCCATCAACTCACCTCTACGCCCAGACCTGGAACACGGCAAACCCAGGACCGACTAACCTTCAGGAGACTCAGCAAGACCTGGCTTTTCAAGCAGTAGCAGCATTCCCCCCTGCCAGCGCCTTGAGACACTCACGGCTGATTAGTGTGCTTTACAGATGTGCTGCTTGATTACTTGATTGATAGATTTTGCACATACTCGGTCATCTCACTGCCTATCCGTGTCAGGTAACACATGTACATTGTGGGTGGTTGTATGGTGAGGCACAGACACATCAGGGTGCAGAGCTGAGGATGTGGATGCGCCAGCAGCAGCAACTGTTGGCTTAAGACCAAGGGGAGGCACTGATGAGACGTGACGTAGCAGGGCCTGGTATATCTCTGCAAGATTGCGCTGGTGTTTAGCCGTGGCAGCCATCTGTTGTTCTTCCCTCTGCTCCCTGCTCTCCATTATATGTGCAAGGGGCATATCATCAAGGACCGGCGATAATTATAGCTAAGCGCACTTAGCGCTAGGATAATTATCGCCGGGTAACGTGGAAGTTTATCGCTGAGATAGCGTGCTATTAGCAACGCTTATCTCAAAAGCGATAAAATTCCAAGCGCTAACTGCCAAATGTGAGATTATAACTGGAAATCCAGCAATAATCTCACAAAGTTTGGCGATAGCTTGATGATAGGGCAACGCATACTTAGCCATGATATCCACCTTACATAGGATATCATGGCTAAGTCAGTCTTGAAGCAGGAGTAAGGAAAGTAGCGATAACAGAGGTTATTCGCTACTTTGCTTGTCGCCCTACAGGTTAGCGTGCCCATTGATAATTGGAGAAATGTCGCTTAGCGACATTTCTCCAGTTATGTCAGGGCAGAATCGCCCACTTTGCATCTCATTAGAGATGCAAAGCTGGGCGTTCAGAATACAGGCACTAAGGCAAGCTTTCACGCGATAGCGTGACCTTGCTGATTAGGCGATAAAATTATCACCACTTTTCGTCCGAAATGCATGTGGTACTGGATGTGACTAAGACACCCACGTAAGTTGTCAAAATTGGCTGCCAAGCTCTCCAACCCCACCCGCACAATGTCACGTGTCTCCCGCTGGACCTCAAGCACACAGCGGTGAAAGGCCACATATGGGTCACCAGGGTCCTGTGAGGCAGCTGTGGTGGAAGGTGCTTGCTGCTGGGTGGTTTGTACAGGGGGTGGGCTTGGCGCAATGCTGCTGGGTGGCCCTGCTCCTGGAGTTGGTTTGGCAAGGGATTCCAGGATCCATTGAAATTTGTCCTCATTGATGGTGGAGCTTTCATACAAGTCATCGTTGTGGAGTGGGTCGTTCTGCTGTCCAGGAGGTGTTGTCTCTAGTTCTGTATGTGTTTATCTTGGCTGCTATTTATAAAAGCAAGATAAGAAAAGAATAATACTCGCCTCCGTGTCTTTAATAAAATTAAGACTTTCCGTCATAACATATTAGGAAAATCTACATTATATGGTAATAATTGAAGCCGCTTTGGAAGAAGCTATTTACCTAGTTTGGATATACATAAAGGTGTCGATTCCGATCCTGTAATACCCGGGTACGAATCGTCGGACGGAGCGTTTTCTCCGTACGACTCGTACCCGGGAAAACCACCTTACAAACATGCAAGTACGAATCGTACAGAAATACCATTTCCGTACGAATCGTAAAAAACACCGTGCAGCTCAAATATACATACAATTCCGATCCGGGACAGCGCGTACGCGACGTCCGAGTCAGGCAGCTTTTTACGGACCAGCAAGTACGATTCGTACCCACAGGACTCCGGATGGCAATATTTCTACGGGAGCCAAAAAGTGCCGGAAAAGCTAAGTATGCAGCGATGCACGAGGAAAAGGGGGCCCGGTACACACCGAACACCCCCCCGTATGTACGCGCCGTACCCCCAGCCCCCCATATGTACGCAACGTACCCCCAGCCCCCTGTATGTATGCGACGTACCCCCAGCCCCCCGTATGTACGCAACGTACCCCCAGCCCCCCGTATGTACGCGACGTACCCCCAGCCCCCCGTAAGTACGCCGGAAAAGTTAAGTATGCAGCGATGCACGAGGAAAAGGGGGCCCGGTATGCACCGAACACCCCCCCGTATGTACGCGCCGTACCCCCAGCCCCCCATATGTACGCGACGTACCCCCAGCCCCCCGTATGTATGCGACATACCCCCAGCCCCCATATGTACGCAACGTTCCCCCAGCCTCCCGTATGTACGCGATGTACCCCCAGCCCCCCATAAGTACGCGCTGGGGGTATGTCGCGTACATACGGGGGGCTGGGGGTATGTCGCGTACATACGGGGGGCTGGGGGTATGTGCTGGGGGTACGTCGCGTACATACGGGGGGCTGGGGGGGCTGTGCGACTCGTATGCGGGCACATGTTTAGACGTGTACATGAGTGCTATGGGGTTCGCTCTGTACGGTGTTTTTTCCATACGGTTGTACAATTGGACGGACGGGACGGATCGTACTTGCGTGCTCGGACTTCATTTTTACGAATTGTGCGTAAAAATGTACAGGGACATGTCGGGGACTTTTCCCGATCCGAGGACGTGTCGGAGAATTTTCCCAATGCGATTCGTATGTAGTTTTTCACATACGAATCGTACTTGCCCGTTTGTAGGGGACTTGTACGATTCGTACGTAAAAAATTACGGATACGATTCGTACGGGGAATATTTTTAACGGATCGGAATCGCCACCAAAATGGTTAAAATTGCATTAATAATCCTAATAAAATACATACATACATTTTAAATCTCTAATTCTTTGAAAATACATTAAACAAATTGAACTTAGTTATTGTTCTCTTGAATAGGATGAATGAAAATAATATGCAAATCGGGCATTCTGGCAGTAAGAGAGCACCAAAGAAGAGGTGCAGACTTTACTAATGTGGAGAAAGGACAGTTTTAAGTGTTTTTCCGAAAGATTGGAGTCACACCATGCCTCAAGAGGGAGATAGTTCCAGTCCTCAACATCTAGAAAGGAGAATGATCTGCCTCCAATCCGGGCCATCTAAATTTTAGAATGGCACAGTAGTTTGGATAGCACAGAGAATAGGGTTCTGGAATGAACAGTAAGAACTGGTGTAGAACGAGAAGACCTTTTCAATGCAGTGCACAATGACAAAGGGGCAGTGCCTTGCAGACGTAGGGTTTTAAACCAAAAACACAGCAGGCAGCAGAAACATGAGAAGAAATAGCATGGTGTTGCAGCAGTCTCAGATGAGCAGCCTAGCACTGTCCTGAATGATTTGAAGGGTACTAAATGCTAAACGGCGGGAATCTCAAGAGAGGGAGCATTTGCATAATCTTGTGAGAAGATAATTGACAGCTTCACGATAGTGAGTGGAGAGAAAATGGATGATTTTGTGTTGCTTATGGATGTAGTAAAAGCAAGTGGATGAAACATGGTTAATCCGTTCCGAATAAAAAAGAGAAGATGCTGCAAAATGAATCCAAGATTGTTGTGCTGACTCCACCAATGTAGGTGATTGAACCTGCTCCACCAGCCACCAAAGAGAACACCATATGGTATGAGATCCTTTAAAAATGAGAACCCTTGGTTTGTCACAATCAGGGTTTAATGAATCTGTCTTCATTCAGAAATCAACTTCTAGCATACAAGTCCAAACATATTCTTGGGCAAAGATCAGATTGTCAATGAGGGAAATGATGTTTGGGTATCAAAATGCGCAAGATATCAGCAAGAAACCAAAGGACTGTATGAGTAAGGCTAACTGGGAATGATCCAGATTGAACAGTGGAGCCCCAATACATTCCACGAGTCAGAGGTTTAGTACATAATGGAAATAGGTGGTGAGTGGATAGTTTCACATTTCTCAAACGGGATAGAGGTAAGCCACACCAGGGGAATACTTTCATTCCAGGTTGTACTAGTTGATTTATAAGCACTGGCTGAGAAACAGTGTCAAATGTGGTGCTAGGTTTTATTAGTATTAATGCTGCCGTAACTCCACGATCAAGAGTCTGCCAGAAATCATCCGACACAGCACAAATGCTACTTCAAACGCCTAGAGTTGTCAGAAGAAGGCTCGATGAGTAAATTATGTTTTATCAATTTGTTTTAACACATCCAGTACGACCATTAGTGATAGTTGGCTATTCGTTGTAGTGTACACCGCTGCAAACACTGTGCCCCATGCAGCACATTTGTCTAACCTGGGAACCATCCCTAGAGGTAGGCATATAGTGAGAATTCTATGTTTTCCTTGAGGTCCGGTATGGGGAAATACTGCTTCAAGCTGGTTTGTTTTTGCGCGATTGAGAACGGAATTTCCTCCTGTGCTGTGGGAACTTTTCCCATTATCGAATTAAGAGTTACCGGACTAATTGCCTGCATTGGTAACTGTGCAGCTTGAGCATTCCTCACTGGGTTTAAAGCCATTATGCGCATAACGTGTTGCATCATATTTCTATATATTGTAATTAAATTCCTATAATGTACAAGAAGCGGTGCTGCGGCAAAATTTGCTATGTTTGGATAGGGTGTGAAGCTGGCCCAAACTGGCCATGTTGCCCCTTCATTTCTGCGGTATGTGGTTGGGCACCTTGAAACCAATTGTACTGCCCTTGATATGTTAGTGGTATTTCTAGATGACTTAAAGCAGCATACTTATCAGGTACCTCCTAGTGCTTCATATTCATGAAAACATCATAATTGATTATTAACTGCTGGAAATTCTACCCATGAATGGAATACCTCCATTGCGTATGCTTTGTGTGCCCCTGCTACACAGGTAACTTCACCACCTACGGTGGTGAGCCCATGTTGTAGGAGCGTATTTGTCACTACTTGTCTACAGTCAAGAAAATGTTTACTGCTTGTGCAGCCATGTTATTATATGAAATTCACAGTCGGTTACTATATTGGAGTAGCCTTTGAAAGGTTCAAACTTGAAAAACCTACAAATTAAGATACTTACCTGAGCAGAAGCTTTCCCTAACATCACAGACTTCTCTAGTTAAAAGGCGATTAGGGTCTTTGGTCAAACCCTGAGAAAGAAAACTACTCAGGAGGTATTAAGGGGCATATTATCAAGCCAGACGATAAAATTATCGCCGCTAAAACGTCGATAATGGGCTTGATAATATGATCTATGGAATTCCAATTGAAGCCCATGTTAGACATCCTTCACATTTAACATGGGCTTCAATTGGAATTCCATAGAGCATATTATCAAGCCCATTATCGCCGTTTTAGCTGCAGTTTTCTGCCGCTAAAGCAGTGATAATTTTATCGCCTGGCTTGGTAATATGCCCCTTAATTTGCCCCCATGCTAGATTGTTGGTAGCACCATGGCATACAGTTACCACTCAGTAGGACTGCACTTCTTCGGGCAGTAAAAATGTCAGAAGTATGAGGAATAACTCCATACATGCCATCAGAATATATTAGCCTTATTCCCTAGTTAGTTCACAGTGCGCCATCTGGATCCACACACCTACACAGGCACCAGACGGTGTATACACCTACACAGACACCAGATGGTGTATACACCTACACAGGCACCAGATGGTGTATACACCTACACAGGCACCAGACGGTGTATACACCTACACAGGCACCAGATGGTGTATACACCTACACAGGCACCAGATGGTGTATACACCTACACAGGCACCAGACGGTGTATACACCTACACAGGCACCAGATGCTGTCTGAAACCTGCGAACATGAACACTCATATTCCCCTTTGGGAAATCATTGTAACAAGTGTTTCTGTTTTGTTCTAAGCTCAGGCGTGCGCAATTATATACACACGTAGAGTTTCAAAAATGTATGGAAACGAAGGCTTTGCTAATGGAGCATGCAAAGTTTGCCCTACTACGCACCACGCAAAATGCAGGTACCACAGTGCAAAGCGTAGCAGCAATAACACCAATACCCAAAACTCTTTGCTAAAGCAATTTTACATGCTAGAAAGCATAACCAATTCACAAACATGAACCACGAATGTAAAAGCTAGGCAATGAGAGAGGTGATGATTTTGGGGTCCCCCCTAACCTAGGGTGAGGACCAAGCAGATGCCTTGAACACAAAGAGCATATCATGCTGGTGAACGATTCCATGGTGGTCCCTTCCTCCTAGGACCACCCCAAGCACAGTTATGGGCAAAAATACAGTCCCAACCAAAGGCCCTGCAAAGCATTTTGGGACAAGATTAGCAGTGGGCAGTGAATATTATAGTGTCCAATATCAAAATAATTACTAGATGTCCCTCAGGAAACCCTTTCATGAAGTTTTTGCATTTGACTCGTTTCGACTCGTGAGGGACATCTAGTAACGACGAGTGGAACTGCAGCTTGATGTAACAATAATTTCAATGTGTTTGCATTTGACTCGTGAGGGACATCTAGTAATGACTAGTTGAACTGCAGCTCTTTGTAGAATTATTTTGATATTGGATACTATAATATTCACTGCCCACTGCTAATCTTATCCCATAATGCTTTGCAGGGCCTTTGGTTGGGATTTTATTTTTGCCAATAACTGTGCTTGGGGTGGTCCTCAGAGGATGGGATCACCGCCGAATCGTTCAAGAAGATGTGCTTTTTGTTTTCAAGGCATCTGCTTGGTTCTCTCCCTAGGTTAGGGAGGATCCCAAAATCATCACCTCTCTCACTGCTTGTTAATTTATTAATTACACTTTTGTTAAATGACTATATGCATTTTAGCATATAAAGACAGAAATGCTTATTATCTTAACTTTCAATGTGCAAGATGTTGTGTGCTGGGTTGTGTGAACATATTTATCGGATAATGTTCACAGTATATAAGTAAAATTTGTTGGTCTGTGTTTGGGAGGAAATCCAAGTTGGCTTCTCTTTACAAATTTTTTCTGCTGGAGGAAAGTCCGTGTTCTTTCATTTACAATGGCATTTAACTCCTTCTCTGTTGACATACCTCTAAGGATTTAATGATTGTTGTTTAGACCAATATGTTTATTTTTAGAATTTTTAGATTTAGTAGTCAGATAAGTTAAGACACGCCACTTTGTAAAAACAATGGGGCAGATTTATGAGCCCCGTGCGCCACTTTTGCGCCGCCGTTGCGTCGCTTTTGTGACAAAGTGGCAGCGCAAAGCCAGCGCCATGCTGCGGGCTATTTACAACGTGACGCATCTATGGAGATGAGTTACGTTGGAAAGCTTGCGCCACATGTGGGCGTACCTTCACAGGGGTGGGGGGCGTTCCGGAGCAGGAACGCCTCCGAAAAGTGGCTGAGTGAAATCTACAAGATTTCACTCAGTCACTTTTCCGGCCATGCTGCGTCAAATCCCTGCGCCTGCTTGAAGCAGGCGTAAGGATTGACGCAGCATGTTAGGGATAGGGGCACCCCGAGCCTTGCTGGAGCTGCGTCGCGGTTGCGGCGCAACTCCAGCAATGCGCCTCCTTTCCGACAGGAGATGCATCACGCATCCGCCCATCCGAGCGCCACGGTGCGCCGCATTGTAAATGCGGCGCATCAGTGGTGGCGCACGGGTGGGCAGATGCGTCGCAACTCTTCTGGCGCATCTCTGCTGATTAGCAGAGATGCGCCAGCAGTCATAAATCTGCCCCAATGATTGAATCTTTTTATGAAATTTTCTAGCTTAGCTGTGACATTGCTAAACATCTCAGTGAATTTGGTATTACGACAACTGGGTCTTCCAAGTTTCCCAATTCGCAGATGATTCTCTATTTTATTTACAGATTTTAGGGGCATATTATCAAGAAACGGCGTTAAAATTATCGCCACTTTAGCGGCAGAAAAACTGCTGCTAAAGTGGCGATAATGCGCTTGATAATATGCCCTTGAGAATTCCCATGGAAGCCCATGTTCTGGTGTCAACATGGGCTTCTATTGGAATTCTCTGCGGCATATTATCAAGCCCATTATCGTCGCTTTAGCGGCAGTTTTAACTCTGTGCTTGATAATATGCCCCTTAGTGAGCTGACGATTGCCTCTTGATATATTATGTCCTTTTCTAATGCCTGAAACACGTCAACGAATGTGGCTTTTCCTCCACACATTTTTTTTTATTGGAACTTGAATGGTAAGTTTGTGTGTTAGCTGTCATTTAGTTTTATATTACTTTGTATATGTAGAGCTCCCAGGACATATCTGTTTGCCTAATTGACCAATGCACCCAATTAAGGGGGTCACCGTTTGAGCACTCGGTCACCGGTTCAAATCTCGTTAGGTGAAAATCCTTTGGGGCATATCAGCAATGAGGCGATATAAAATTATCACCGCTTTTGCGTCCGTTTTCGGGCGAAAAGTGGCGATACTTTTATCGCCTAATTAGCAAGGTCACGCTATCACGTGAAACCTTGCATTAGCGCCTGAATTCTAAACGCCCAGCTTTGCATCTCTAATGAGATGCAAAGTGGGCGTTCCTGACCTAACATGACTAGCAATATGTCCCTAAGCGACATTTCTCCTATCATCAAGCTCCATGCTATGAAGCATAGCGGCAAGAAAAGTAGCGATAACCCCTGTTATCGCTACTTTCCTTACGCCTGCTTCAGGACTGACTTAGCCATGATATGCTACGGAGGGTGGATATCATGGCTAAGTATGTGAGGCCCTATCATCAAGCTAACCCCAAACTTTGTGAGATTATCGCTGGGTTTCCAGCGATAATCTCACGTTTGGCAGTTAGCGCTAGGATTTTTATCGCTTTTGAGATAAACGTTGCTAATAGCACGCTATCTCAGCGATAAAAATCCACGTTAGCCGGCGATAATTATTATAGCGCTAAGTGCGCTTAGCGATAATTATCGCTGGTTGTTGCTGATATGCCCCTTCGTTTTTCTAATGCTGATTATCCTTTTAATATTGGTTTGGGGAGTCCACTGCATTGTTGCATAGGCGTTTGAATTGGATCTAACCTAACGCTGCTTGGTTTTATTCTTTGTATTTTAGGTCTCACCTACACACAGCTTTTAGCTGTCTGTTGCTGAAGATCTACTTTATACAACACCGATGACCACGTGGGCTTTGGGTCAGCCCATTGCTTGCCATTAATTGGCTTTCTTGTCAATTTCATTTGCTGCCTTGTTACGCAATGGCTTTCCTTCTTCTTCTTGAGCTTATTCCTTCCTGGAAATTAGCTTCTTTTCCATCCTTTTGGCTGGGTGACATGTATTCCTTCGCTTCTTACATTCAGGGAACTCCATGCAGGCACATGGTATGGAATTTCTTGCTTTCTCCCTCATGTTCTGCCTCCCCACTCAAACACCCTGAACTCTCTCTCCCTGTTGCTCTTCCTCCACCCAGGCTCTCGATTTCTCCCCCTCCCTGCCCTGATCGGTTTTGCATCTTTTTTATTTTACTTTGCCACTCACCTCCTCAGTTGCTTCTCCTTCTTCTCCTCCGCTCCTCACACCTCTTGTTGGGACTTACGACATCCACTGAAATCCTTGTGCATGCTCCATCATTCCATCCCTCATTCGGTGGCAGCCCGTATTTCAAGCAGGAAGGGGGTGAGAAGGCCACACATGCACACATGCACTCTTACACATATGTGCTCACATGTGCACAAACCTCCATTCACAACACACACTCAGATATACACATACGTTCATACACACACTCACACATGCACCAAACCAGGGGGCATATTAACAAGCCAGGCGATAAAATTATCGCCGCTTTAGCGGCAGAAAACTGCCGCTAAAACGGCGATAATGGGCTTGATAATATGCTCTATGGAATTCCAATTGAAGCCCATGTTAGACGTCCTTCACATCTAATGTGGGGTTCAATTGGAATTCCATAGAGCATATTATTGAGCCCATTATCGCCGTTTTAGCTGCAGTTTTCTGCCGCTAAAGCGGCGATGATTTTATCTCCTGTCTTGATAATATGCCCCTAAAAGACTTCCGAGGTGCCGTCCCCATGGTGGCTTCTGTGAATGCACTAATGAAGTGTTTGTCCCAAACAGGAATAAAAGTACATCGGAGCGTCCACCCTAAATAAGGCAGAGAGTCTGAGGTACTTTGACCAAAGGCCCAAAGTCAGCTAGGTGTCGGTCAAAGATTTCCACAGGAAGGGCTAGTGGCAGCTGGACCAGCAGAAACCTGCCTCTAAGGGGCAGATTATGAGTTTCTGGTAATATTCCAACCCATGCATTCACTCCTGTTTACACATATGTCAGAATTACAAGTTGGAAGGTATTCAACGCATCCGATAATTATTTAATTGTTAAATTTCATCAGGTCAAATCTGCCGAAATTTAACGACGGTATTTACCAATCATGCAGATTTTTTGTGCATTAAAAACCAAAATTCACATGTTATTCCGCATGAAATCGTCATAGGTGTTATTTATCACACCAGATGAATACCGTATCCTGTGATATATTTATGTATCGGGGGCGATAAATAATACCTAACTCTTCATCAGGCCCTAAAAATAGCGGTGGAGCCAGGGGAATGGCCTGCAGGGTGCAGTGCCCTGTCCGCCAAACTCAAAATAAGCTGCTTACTTTTCATGTTTCCTGATTGCAAAGTACTGATGATTGTGGTATTTTTTTTTAGGTTGTCTTTATCTCAAACTAGCTTTGGATTGCAAACGAGAACTTCCGATTCTGTTTTCTGAAGGTAATACAGATATATTTAAATTACAAGCATTGCGCACATTCAGCAGCAGATGGCAGCACAGCATAAGAGATGCAAGTGCACCAAACACTCGCGCTCTAGCACTCCCCCTTCATACCTTATCCCTTTCTCTCAGTTTCTACCCTCCCTCTGGGGCATATTTACAAGGGCTTTATCTCCGATTTTTTGGCTTAAAAAGCCAAAAAAGCGGAGATAAAACTATCACCCTATTTACAAGAGGGTGCTAACATACATAATCGCGTGTTAGCACCCTTTTTCCCAACGCTTCCTTTTGCATCTCTAATGAGATGTAAAGTGGGCGTCACTGGGATTACTCCAGATGGACTACCTTGCAAATATCGCTGATGTTCACATCGCTATATTTACAAGGCTGCCCTAGCATTTTAGCACACGTTAGTTTTTCGAGAAAACCGCTGTTTTCTCCAAAAACTAACATCTGCTAAAAGGCAGACTTACCTATCCCTAACATTGGGGTGGATTATGCTGATACGAACTTGTGGGTCGTATCAGCAAGGTTATCGCCGTTTTGCAGGGAACATTGCGGGAAAACCAGCGATGTTCCCTGCAAAATGGCGATAACCTCGCTATATCTGGAATTTTTATCGCCCTGGAGAAATGCGTTGTTAATAACGGGCGATAAATTCCAGAGATAGCCTGCGATAACAAAATTATCACTGGCTGTTGATAATATGCCCCCTCTGTTTCTTTCTCTCTCCCACTAGCTCTTCCCTCTCTCTCTCTCTCTTCGTCATTTCAATTCAATGATGCTTCTGTGGCACGACTTTCAGTTTGCGTTTATTGTCAAAGCTTTGCAGGTTCACAAGTACTGACTACACATAAGTGTTCTAGTCTCTGATTTTGTGCCAGACTGACAAGGTCTGTGCAGGGGTGTGAGGAGCTGCAAAGACTAGTGTTTTCTAACTTTGTGTAAGATGTTTTAAAAGTTAGGCAGTGAAGCTGGTGACGTATTTTAACGTGGAAGAAGGAAACTACCACAACAGGGACAAACATAAACAATTTAATCCATGCATGGATTCCTTTCTAGGTCAAGCTTACAGCGCTTGCGCTGTGGCTATCTGTTAGCTCTACTTTGTGGGGTCTGGCACCTCCCACGCTTAGGATAGGCTTTTGTGTGTGTCGGATATAAATCGTGTTACAACAAACAAATGATGGACGGAATGCTGACAATGCAGACATTCTCCCCCAGTCAAGAGATCTGGGTTAAATCCATCGTTCTTTTGCCCACTACACCACCCCAGTTTAGACATGGCCATATGCAAATCAGTCTTGACCCTGTGCCTCATGGGAACAGTCCAGCCCGAACTGCCAAGCCATGTCTTCCCTGGACCGGAATCAAGCATCCTAGGACCGGTTTCTGGCTATCAGCCGTCATCAGCCAGGATAGCTTGACTCCAGTGGCGTAGTGAGCACGGGTCCCACGTCTGGGAATACCCATCCCACTTAGGGCGAAAAGCGTTACAACAAACAAATGATGGACGGAATGCTGACAATGCAGACATTCTCCCCCAGTCAAGATATCTGGGTTAAATCCATCGTTCTTTTGCCACTACACCACCCCAGTTTAGACATGGCCATATGCAAATCAGTCTTGACCCTGTGCCTCATGGGAACAGTCCAGCCCGAACTGCCAAGCCATGTCTTCCCTGGACCGGAATCAAGCATCCTAGGACCGGTTTCTGGCTATCAGACGTCATCAGCCAGGATAGCTTGACTCCAGTGGCGTAGTGAGGACGGGTCCCACGTCTGGGAATACCCATCCCACTTAGGGAGAAAAGCGTTACAACAAACAAATGATGGACGGAACGCTGACAATGCAGACATTCTCCCCCAGTCAAGAGATCTGGGTTAAATCCATCGTTCTTTTGCCCACTACACCACCCCAGTTTAGACATGGCCATATGCATATCAGTCTTGACCCTGTGCCTCATGGGAACAGTCCAGCCCGAACTGCCAAGCCATGTCTTCCCTGGACCGGAATCAAGCATCCTAGGACCCGTTTCTAGCTATCAGCCGTCATCAGCCAGGATAGCTTGACTCCAGTGGCGTAGTGAGCACGGGTCCCACGTCTGGGAATACCCAGCCCACTTAGGGCGAAAAGCGTTACAACAAACAAATGATGGACGGAATGCTGACAATGCAGACATTCTCCCCCAGTCAAGAGATCTGGGTTAAATCCATCGTTCTTTTGCCCACTACACCACCCAGGTTTAGACATGGCCATATGCAAATCAGTCTTGATCCTGTGCCTCATGGGAACAGTCCAGCAGGAACTGCCAAGCCATGTCTTCCCTGGACCGGAATCAAGCATCCTAGGACCGGTTTCTCGCTATCAGCCGTCATCAGCCAGGATAGCTTGACTCCAGTGGCGTAGTGAGCACGGGTCCCACGTCTGGGAATACCCAGCCCACTTAGGGCGAAAAGCGTTACAACAAACAAATGATGGACGGAATGCTGACAATGCAGACATTCTCCCCCAGTCAAGAGATCTGGGTTAAATCCATCGTTCTTTTGCCCACTACACCACCCCAGTTTAGACATGGCCATATGCAAATCAGTCTTGACCCTGTGCCTCATGGGAACAGTCCAGCAGGAACTGCCAAGCCATGTCTTCCCTGGACCGGAATCAAGCATCCTAGGACCGGTTTCTCGCTATCAGCCGTCATCAGCCAGGATAGCTTGACTCCAGTGGCGTAGTGAGCACGGGTCCCACGTCTGGGAATACCCATCCCACTTAGGGCGAAAAGCGTTACAACAAACACATGATGGACGGAATGCTGACAATGCAGACATTCTCCCCCAGTCAAGAGATCTGGGTTAAATCCATCGTTCTTTTGCCCACTACACCACCCCAGTTTAGACATGGCCATATGCAAATCAGTCTTGACCCTGTGCCTCAAGGGAACAGTCCAGCCCGAACTGCCAAGCCATGTCTTCCCTGGACCGGAATCCAGCATCCTAGGACCGGTTTCTGGCTATCAGCCGTCATCAGCCAGGATAGCTTGACTCCAGTGGCGTAGTGAGCACGGGTCCCACGCCTGGGAATACCCAGCCCACTTAGGGCGAAAAGCGTTACAACAAACAAATGATGGACGGAATGCTGACAATGCAGACATTCTCCCCCAGTCAAGAGATCTGGGTTAAATCCATCGTTCTTTTGCCCACTACACCACCCCAGTTTAGACATTGCCATATGCAAATCAGTCTCGACCCTGTGCCTCATGGGAACAGTCCAGCCCGAACTGCCAAGCCATGTCTTCCCTGGACCGGAATCAAGCATCCTAGTACCGGTTTCTGACTATCAGCCGTCATCAGCCAGGATAGCTTGACTCCAGTGGCGTAGTGAGCACGGGTCCCATGTCTGGGAATACCCAGCCCACTTAGGGCGAAAAGCGTTACAACAAACAAATGATGGACGGAATGCTGACAATGCATACATTCTCCCCCAGTCAAGAGATCTGGGTTAAATCCATCGTTCTTTTGCCCACTACACCACCCCAGTTTAGACATGGCCATATGCAAATCAGTCTTGACCCTGTGGCTCATGGGAACAGTCCAGCCCGAACTGCCAAGCCATGTCTTCCCTGGACCGGAATCAAGCATCCTAGGACCGGTTTCTGGCTATCAGCCGTCATCAGCCAGGATAGCTTGAGTCCAGTGGCGTAGTGAGCACGGGTCCCACGTCTGGGAATACCCATCCCACTTAGGGCGAAAAGCGTTACAACAAACAAATGATGGACGGAATGCTGACAATGCAGACATTCTCCCCCAGTCAAGAGATCTGGGTTAAATCCATAGTTCTTTTGCCCACTACACCACCCCAGTTTAGACATGGCCATATGCAAATCAGTCTCGACCCTGTGCCTCATGGGAACAGTCCAGCCCGAACTGCCAAGCCATGTCTTCCCTGGACCGGAATCAAGCATCCTAGGACCGGTTTCTGACTATCAGCCGTCATCAGCCAGGATAGCTTGACTCCAGTGGCGTAGTGAGCACGGGTCCCACGTCTGGGAATACCCATCCCACTTAGGGCGAAAAGCGTTACAACAAACAAATGATGGACGGAATGCTGACAATGCAGACATTCTCCCCCAGTCAAGAGATCTGGGTTAAATCCATCGTTCTTTTGTCCACTACACCACCCCAGTTTAGACATGGCCATATGCAAATCAGTCTTGACCCTGTGCCTCATGGGAACAGTCCAGCCCGAACTGCCAAGCCATGTCTTCCCTGGACCGGAATCAAGCATCCTAGGACCGGTTTCTGGCTATCAGCCGACATCAGCCAGGATAGCTTGACTCCAGTGGCGTAGTGAGCACGGGTCCCACGTCTGGGAATACCCATCCCACTTAGGGCGAAAAGCGTTACAACAAACAAATGATGGACGGAATGCTGACAATGCAGACATTTTCCCCCAGTCAAGAGATCTGGGTTAAATCCATCGTTCTTTTGCCCACTACACCACCCCAGTTTAGACATGGCCATATGCAAATCAGTCTTGACCCTGTGCCTCATGGGAACAGTCCAGCCCGAACTGCCAAGGCATGTCTTCCCTGGACCGGAATCAAGCATCCTAGGACCGGTTTCTGGCTATCAGCCGTCATCAGCCAGGATAGCTTGACTCCAGTGGCGTAGTGAGCACGGGTCCCACGTCTGGGAATACCCATCCTACTTAGGGCGAAAAGCGTTACAACAAACAAATGATGGACGGAATGCTGACAATGCAGACATTCTCCCCCAGTCAAGAGATCTGGGTTAAATCCATCGTTCTTTTGCCCACTACACCACCCCAGTTTAGACATGGCCATATGCAAATCAGTCTTGACCCTGTGCCTCATGGGAACAGTCCAGCCCGAACTGCCAAGCCATGTCTTCCCTGGACCGGAATCAAGCATCCTAGGACCGGTTTCTGGCTATCAGCCGTCATCAGCCAGGATAGCTTGACTCCAGTGGCGTAGTGAGCACGGGTCCCACGTCTGGGAATACCCACCCCACTTAGGGCGAAAAGCGTTACAACAAACAAATGATGGACGGAATGCTGACAATGCAGACATTCTCCCCCAGTCAAGAGATCTGGGTTAAATCCATCGTTCTTTTGCCCACTACACCACCCCAGTTTAGACATGGCGATATGCAAATCAGTCTCAACCCTGTGCCTCATGGGAACAGTCCAGCCCGAACTGCCAAGCCATGTCTTCCCTGGACCGGAATCAAGCATCCTAGGACCAGTTTCTGACTATCAGCCGTCATCAGCCAGGATAGCTTGACTCCAGTGGCGTAGTGAGCACGGGTCCCACGTCTGGGAATACCCATTCCACTTAGGGCGAAAAGCGTTACAACAAACAAATGATGGACGGAATGCTGACAATGCAGACATTCTCCCCCAGTAAAGAGATCTGGGTTAAATCCATCGTTCTTTTGCCCACTACACCACCCCAGTTTAGACATGGCCATATGCAAATCAGTCTTGACCCTGTGCCTCATGGGAACAGTCCAGCCCGAACTGCCAAGCCATGTCTTCCCTGGACCGGAATCAAGCATCCTAGGACCGGTTTCTGGCTATCAGCCGTCATATGGCCATGTCTAAACTGGGGTGGCGTAGTGGGCAAAAGAACGATGGATTTAACCCAGATCTCTTGACTGGGGGAGAATGTATGCATTGTCAGCATTCCGTCCATCATTTGTTTGTTGGATATAAATCGTAGCCTGCAAATGGCTAATGGAGGGTGCATGTCCCACCTTTTTTTGCACGTTCACTTCCATGGAGTATTGTCATGGGAGCGAGTAGGGATGCGCACACTTCGTGTTTTAAAAGCAGCGCCGCACACAGCGCTTTTTTTTTCCAGACACGTATAATGTTTTTATTTTAGCATCTCAGCACGCCGCACTTCATTGTTTTTTTCTCAGCCGCACATAATGTTTTCATTATAGAAGCGCTGCATGCCGCAACCGGAAACTGCAGGCCTGCATATCATGAGGATACCCTAGACTTCCACGGGAGCAGCCTCAAATTGTCACTTGCAGCATATGGCAAGCGGTTCTTGCTCAAAAGCAATGGGCGGTGCCCTGCCACCTACGAGGAGTTACACACCCAGATGCTAGGAGTGAAAGAGGACACCCAATACTCACTGTACTTGAAAACACATGCATTTGAATATGATCGAGTTTTTATGCATTCTGCCAGTTTGTGTAGCAGCCTCTCTAACTCATTGCAGGAGGAGGAGGGAGAGGGTGGGGCTGAAGCATTCATCTTCAGACTGCCATGTTTGTTTATGGCAATCTGTAAAATGCACGCCTGGATAGTGCATGTGTGAGGGTGTAGTCCAGCTATGTCCCCTCACATATGAACTTTCTATTGAATTTAACAGCCTGTTATGTTGCGTAGACCACCCCATGTTGGTTTGTTTATGAAGGGGTGTCCTCCACAGCAGTCCTGTGACACAAGTTATGTGGTACCGCCCAGGGCGGTAGTACTTGGAGAAAATAAAGAGTAGGTCGGACCAGACATCCGGGTCAGACTAAGATTACCATCAACATGACTGATGTGTGTGTCTCCTTATCTGCTGCTGCCCTTTCCGCATGCCTACTCTGCTGTGCCCTCTATCTCCATTCAGAGCACACAACAACTGTCGACCAGTGGTGGTCCTCTCTCCAGGGACCCACGACAGCTGTGCCAGCGTGTGTCTGCTCGCTCCATGTAGGAGCGTCCCTGCCCTGTCTGCAGCGGCTGCGGTGCGGCGAAGAATCGACGGGTGCCGGGCCCTGCCAGGTTCATGGTGAGCGCCCTCCCCAGCATGTCCTTTTCATGTGCTTCGCACTGCCAGGGTCGCGCTGTTTCTTCCGCCCCTCAGAGCGCTGTTCCACTGTGTTCCCAGCGAGGTGGGCAGAGGGGCCCTCATATGAAAGTCAAAAGACTCTCTCACACACTGCTATCTTCATGGGGCAGCAAACAGAGGGCTGCATGAGCTGATGGGCATTCCAGCAGACTGCGGAAAGAAAAGAAAAAACACAGGAGCAGAGAGCTACAAGGAGCCTCAATACAGTCAAGGGCCACAATGAGCCAGCCACAGGAGACGTCCTCCTGCTGAAGATCGGTCACCAGCTCCTAGACTACCACTGCCTCCGAGACAAGTACCCTAGAGCATACACCAACCCCAGGTCATCGGCACATGTGGCCATTTTTCCTCCACTCATTTCGTCTGTGAGCCACCCGCCAGGACCTCGGTGCGCAGAATGGCGACTGTTCCCCCAGTTGAACCTTTTGTACTTGACAGTCTGCCGTCTGCCCAGGTAATCAAGTGGAAGGATTGGTTGGAACGTCTACTTCGCAGCAGTGGGCCTAAAGCCGGAGCACCAACGACCCATGTTGCTGCACCTGGGCGGTCCAGCAATTCACAAGTTAGGTAAATCAGTAGTGGAGGCTGATCCACCCCACAGGTATGCTACACTCAAAGCTGCACTGACCGCGCACTTCGAACCTCTGGCCAACCCAGATTATGAACGCTCTCTTCTATGCCAAGCACGGCAGTTCCCTGAGGAGTCGGTGGATACATTCTACACTCCCTTAAAGGAACTGGCTAGCACGTGCCCGTTGCCGGATGCAAACGATGAAATAAGGGCACAATTCATTCAGGGATGTTCGTCCACCAAGCTGCGAGAGAACATACTCCAAACCCCAGGAATTTCCATGACCAGCATTCAGACAATGGGCCGGTCCAAAGAACTGTCAAAGGTGCGCGCTGCGCACATGGAAGCAGCACTTCAACGACAGGTGAAGACTGAACATGTGAATGCGGTGATGGCCGAGTCACCCACGACGCCCTCTACGAAGAAGCCAGAGTGTAGCAAGGCACCACCAACAACTAGGACTTGCTATATGTGTGGAGGAATCTACCCGTGCCCTGCTCAAGGGAAAAGATGCTCGGTGTGCAACAGGCTAAATCACCTAGCAAAAGCATGCCGCTCGGCTGGGCGAAGACGACAGCGGGCCGACAGGTTAACGCCTTGGATACCCCGCAGACGGGAGAAGAGGATGATATGGACGACGATGACATGGAGGGAGCAGTTCACGTCATTCACACCATGCAACCGAACAGATGCCCCAAGCGGCGAATCCTGAAAAGCAGCATCAGTGTTGCCGGACACCCGATACAGGTGCTTATCGACAAAGGAGCCTCTATAAACATCATGGTGCAGTCAATGCTAAGAGCTCTCCCAACACAGCCGACCCTGCGGCCAACTTCCACACAAGTATTCGCATATGGCTCCACGACGCTTCTTCCGTTGGCATGAGTATTCACCACCAATATCTCCCATGAGTCACGGTGCACCCGAGCCAAGGTCTATGTCACCCAGGAAGGGTCTGGGATGTTGCTGAGCTGCCACACGGAGGAGCACTTACAGTTGGTAGCCTTCGCATTCGCATTCGCTGTGCACCAGGAGAATGTGGAATCCCTAGTGTAAGAATTCAAGTCCCTTTTTGAAGGCCTAGGATGCCTCAAGGATGACATGGTTCGGCTTCACGTGGATTGGTCGGTCCAGCCAGTGGCTCTCAAACACTGACAAGTGGCTTTTCATCTACGGCCAAAAGTTGAGGAGGAGCTGAGGAAACTAGAGGTAGCTGACATCATTGAGCGTGTGGAGGGTCCGACTCCCTGGATGTCTCCCATCGTGATAGCCCGAAAGCCTAAGCAACCAGGCGGTCAGAATCTGCGTGGATATGCGCCTGCCAAATCACGCGATAAAAAGGGAATGTCATCTAACCCCTACGGTGGAGTGGTTCACAGTGTTTTTCAAAAATGGACCTACGGACCGGCTATCACCAACTACTGCTAGACCCCGAATCAAGAGCCATAACAACATTCTCCACACATGTAGGACTACGCAGATACAAACGTCTCGGTTTTTGAGTCTCCAGTGCAGCGGAGGTCTTTCAAGACACCATTAGAGGAGTGCTCTACGGCCTAAGAGGGGTCATAAATGTCAGTGACGACATTTTGGTACATGCACCCACCCTAGAAGAACACATGGACCGCCTCTGGGACGTATTCCAGAGGTTGCAAGACAGCGGCCTCACCCTACATCGCGAGAAATGTCCATTCCTCCAAAAGGAAGTAGCTTTCTTCGGATACCACTTCTCCCAGCATGGAGTGTCTCCTGATCCAGCAAAAATCTATGACATCCAGACCTCACCGACCCCCACCACCATGACTGGTGTGAGGAGTTTCCTTGGCATGGTCACATACTGTGGCCGTTTCATCCGCAACCTGACAGACCTCACTGCGCCATTGCGAGAACTCACAAAGAACACCACCACTTGGGAGTGAGGTTCTACACAGTAAAAAGCTTTTCTGGACACCAAATGTGCCCTCTCGGCTGAGACCACGTTAGTCTACTTCAACTCAGTCAGCGAGTCGCAGCTGTCAGTCGATGCGAGCCCCATTGGACTTGGTGCAGTACTATCACAAAAGCAACCGGACGGGGAGTGGGCCCCGGTGGCCTATGCAAGCCGTGCCCTAACAGACACTGAACAGTGGTATTCACACATCGAAAAAGAGGCAATAGCGATCCACTGGGGGTGCCGTCATTTCCATCTGTACCTGTATGGTCAACTATTAACCGTCCACACAAACCGCTGATCCCACTCTTCATGGGAGTCTCGTCAAAACCTCCACCGAGGATTGAAAAATGTATCCTGCAGCTACAGAAATACCAGTTCAACGTGGTCTATTACCCAGGCACACACAATCCAGCCGATTGCCTGTCCAGGCATGCGAGGCCGGTGACCAAGGAGGAGGAAGATGAAGCAGACGAGATCGAAGAATACATCAAGCTGGTGGTTGAACGGTTTCGTCCCCTTCCCATCTCGCTGGAAGACATCGTGGAAGCTATTAAAGTGGATGAATGCTGGGGAATGACGACCTCAGCAGTAGTGTCAGGAAAGTGGCACCGCCTGCTTGAAAATTTGACATGCAGAACTGAGGAAGCACAAACGACACTCAAGGCCCTGCATCATGTCCGCACGGATTTGACCATGTCCCCGAAAAGATGCTTAATGAGAGGTGCCTGACTGGTAATTCCCAGAGCACTGCAGCAACGGGGTGGATTTGGCTCACATCACCCACCAAGGAATAGTCAAAACTAAGTCACGACTGCGCTGCAAGGTGTGGTCTCCTGACCTGGACAGCATCGTAGAGCAGACAGTCCGGTCTTGCCCTCTATGTCATGCGGTTGGCCCAGCTGAACCACCCGCACTGATTGTGACGGAAGACATACCAGCTCACCCCTGGCACAGGGCAAGTGCCGATTTCGGAAGTCGACCTGATGGAAGACACATGCTCGTGGTCATAGACGATTTTTCAAAGTATCGGAGGTCAAGATTCTGGAATCTACTACAGCAAATAACACGATACCATGGATTGAGAAGATAATGGCCACCCATGGACTTATTCGAGAGCTACGCAAAGATAATGGCCCGCCTTTCTCTAGTCACAAGTTCAAGAGCTACCTTCAATCTCGAGGTGTTCGGCACCACAAGATCACACCCCGTTGGCCACAAGCGAATGGGGAAGCGGAACACTTTATGCGCACCCTAAACAAGGTCCTGAGGCTAGCTGTTGCCCGAGGGCAGAACATGGAATGCGCCCTGTACACGTTTCTACAGGAGTACCGTCTGACACCTCACTCCGTGACCATGGTCAGCCCAGGGTCACTGTGCATCCACGGGATGGTTGAGGATGTCATCCCTCATGTGACTCCATCATCTATCCTGCGTGATCAAGTTGCCGAACGGCTCCAGCAGCGACGGGCCAAGAATGATCAAATGTCCAGGCGATGGCATGCAAAAGAACGATCATTGACAGGAGGTGACCTGGTGTTGGTGAGGAATTGAAGTCCACGAGGCAAGTTCTCACTCACGTTTGAACTGGACCCCTGGGTCATCCAGGCAATAAAGGGTACGATGGTCACTGCCAGAAAAGGTGGCGAAATAATCATGAGGAACATTTCACATTTCAAGAGGTACCAACATCCTGCGTCTCCTAGCATAAGGTCACCCGATCCAGATGAAGTTGAATACACAGTCGAGTCCGAAGTGGAAGACACCTGGCTGCCCAATCGACAAGACCTGCCTTCACCTAGTGCCTCCAGTGACAGTTCCCCGAGGGCGCTCAGAGCTGAAGACCATCGAGAGGGGAGTGTACATCGAGGAGGGCGGAGGTACCACCTCCTGGCCAATCCTGCGGTATTGTCTCGACTGAGAGGTTTCGTATTGGACTAAGTGTTTGAGATGGATAGTTTTGTTCTCTCTCTCTCTCTCTCTCTCTCTCTCTCTCTCTCTCTCGCTCTCTTTTCTCTCTCTCTCTTTCTAGCCATTGTGGTTTCTCATTTTGTTGTCAGACAATTTGTGATAAATGAGGAATGGTATGTTGCATGGACCCCCCCATGTTGGTTTGTTTACGATGGGGTGTCCTTCACAGCAGTCTTGTGACACAAGTTATGTGGTACCACCCAGGGCGGAAGTACTTGGAGAGAATAAAGAGTAGATCGGACCGGACATCCGGGTCAGACCAAGATTACCACCAACATAACGGGTGTGTGTGTCTCCTTACCTGCTGCTGCCCTCTCCGCATGCCTTCACTGCTGTGCCCGCTATCTCCATTCAGGGCACACAACACAGCCGTGCTGCGCATGTCTTAATCAGCACAGTATGCCTGTTAAATAAATATGTTTATCAAGGGGTGTCGGGCGCGAATCAGTACATCCCGGTACCAATTGGAAAACAGACACAACATCGAGTGGGATTTTCAGCCCTGTCCCAAATTCTGATAGAGCTAGAAGCTGGGAGAGGACTTAGGATGGCCTTTCTTATCTCGGTCCCGCTACTGCTTTGCTATTCCGGCTACCTATTTGCAGGATGCAGAGTTCTGGTCCTGCCTTTACGTCTGCCATGGAAATCGAGTGGAGACCTTTCTGGCTGAAATAATAAAGAAAGCAAGGCAAGTGATCCCCCCCCACCCCCCCGCCTCCCCACACCGATGGGGGCATGCAGTTCTGCGTGATTGTGTAAACATTTTTGTGTACCAGTGTGTCTTTCATACTATGTTGTTAGAATTTTAATGGCCTAACACATGCAGGCTTAACACAACAGACATGAGCAGCGACTGCCCCATCTCCCCCCAAGACCAGTTGTAATTGGAGTCAAAGTACAAAGAAGACTGCACGTTTTTTAAAGGAGAGAGTTTCAAAGTACAATGAAGGAGGACAAAAAGTAATGATGACGCTAGTTGATGGTGGTCTAACAGGGCCTGAAAAAAATCTTTTTCCCCAGTGTGAATTTACTATATTACATTGAGGTGTGCAGTCAGGATGTATGTTGATACAACTTGTACCATCACAATGCGATGCGGTATGTTACATCGCGGTCTTGACAACGCAAGTCATTACATCGACTTGCGTTGGAGGGCGCCGGATTTAGGAATAGTTTGAATTACTATTCCAACTCCAGTCTACGTACAGTAGGGAAGGTGTTGGAATAGTAATTCACACTATTCCTTAGTCTAGAGCGCCCTCCAGTGCAAGTCGGTGTAACGACTTGCATTGTCAAAACCACGATGTAACCATACCGCGTTGTAATGGTTGCGTGGTAAAGGATGTTTCCCGTGCAGTCATAATTGGCACATGGAGAGGGCTCATGTGACTTTGAAACTTGTCGTTCAAGGAGATCTGTAGTCTTTGCATTTTCTCCCACCTGTGCAAGGCAGATAGCTCACATGTTTAGGGTCATGAAGTGTGTCTGTGTGTGCGCAAGTGAGTGTGCTTGCCCCCCATTTACAAACTAGAAACCGCTGTGTGTTCAGGACAGTAGATGTGCTTTCGTCTCAGCCATCTAGAACGTTCTCCTCAATAATTTAGTTTCACTTATTTTCAAAGTGCAGTTGTCCTGTTTCACAAAGCTGTATTCTGCTCATAGCAGTTCGAAGACGCATAACAAGGTCACCTGAATGTGCTGTCTTGTGACGCCTTACACCCGCACTCTTATGCCAATCAATATCAAGTTACATTTCATGCTTCAGGGTTAACCCATCATACAATGGTTCTGCAATTCTTTCAGTCCTGTGAAGATTGTTGCGTATAATTCTGTGCTTAATTGTGTGAGCTGCACATAATTAAATCACCATTAAATAAGCCAGCCAGAAGGTGAAAACAGAAGTCTACAGGGCATGTTACCAAGCACGGCATTAAAACTATCGCCGCTTTAGCAGCAGAAAACAGCCGCTAAAGCGGCGATAATGGGCTTGACAATATGCCGCAGAGAATTCCAATAGAAGCCCATGTTGTCACTAAAGCGGCAATAATTTTAACGCCTTGTCCTGATAATATGCCCCTACATTTTTAAAAGCAGTACAGATAGCACCAAACGCAGCGGTGCTCTGATGGTTAGACGTCAGAGTATTTTAAACGCTCTTGTTGATGCTTGCAATAATCTGCAAATAAGGAGTTCGGACTTTTGCAGGGCCAATCGGCCTTTCATCTTTCTGAGAAAGATAAAGTGCATATCTATAGGTATAGTTATAGTGATAGCTTAACGCCAGGTTTTTTTAGTTTTTTTTTTTACTGCTGACTACCCCAGAAGTATACAATATGAAATACTGTGGATAATCCTTACAGTTGATAATGCAGCATTTGACGAAGAGAACAGTTCAAGGGACGTCTTTTAGAACAAATGTACAAATCGTCACGGATCCTGTAGGTATACCTCTGCTTTCTGGTGCAAGTTGCCTACTCACTGCTAGGCCCCTATACTGAGGGAAATGTGTTTCAGGGGCATATGTGAGGAGGCATCTATCAACATCTAAGCTCTAAACCATTGCTAGGCGAATGGGGCACACAATGAACCCTAAACGAGCACCACAAACAGGATGAGAGAAAAGAGCACGGCAGAAAGTCGATGCCAAAGTCACACAAGTGGACACCCTGTCCAGGACTCAGAAAGGTGGAGATAGAACAAAGCTGTGCTTCTTAGGACGTTCCAGGATCACAAGCAGCCTTCCCTTAGAGTGGGATGTATCTATGGCCTCCTCCACATTACTCTAAAAATGAGAGAGTGAAGGGCTCCGTTCATGCCATTGCATGTGAGCAAGATGAACTTTCTTGCCCAGGTAGTAACTAATTAGATTTATGGTGCATAAACCGAAATAAAGAAATATAGAAAGAAGATTTATTTTGACACTACAGATAAAGATAGCACACAGGTTGTCTTACATGAGCCAACCTACCATTTGGGAGTGGAATTAGAGGCTGTTGAGTGCATAAATACGAATGGCGTGTATACGTGCACAAGACAGCAAAGGTTTCTATATTAAAGTCTATTGGTTATTCTGGTGCAGATAAAAGAACACAATCTTCCCTCAGTACAAATACTATTATTATTATTTTTATTATTATGAAAAACATTATTAGAACCTTGATTTCATGTATTTCTTTTGAATGTTTCATTAACAGTACCAGAGAATTATCAAAATTATGCAGACATAACTGTCAGTGTAGAAGGTCTGCGAAGCATAACTTACATCAGTTTATGTTGCAGAAATGAAGTTATTTGCACACAGTGCACAAATGCACAGTAACTGGAGGGATTTATTAATTTGATTTCTTTGCAATGCAGCCAGTAGCTCTTTTCTTGGAATTGGTATTTTTTCCTTGGGTTTTTGAAGGTCGTTGCTGTCAAATGTCTATAACTGTGGTTTCAGAATTAACTTCAATCTGGGACATTTAGAAACTGGTCTTAGTTAAAGAATCCATATTTTGTTATCCGAAATGATACCCATATTTCATGGTATCAGGCTATGTTGTATCATGTTTCTTATCTCGGCGTACATATTGCCCCGAGAGAATGGTAGAAGTGGTTTAGAAAGGTTGGAATAAAATGCAATAAACTAGTAACTAATCATTTCTAGGCAAATAGAACAATGTCTGGTTCTAGATTAGCATTCGATGAGGCTTTGCCTATTTACAATGAGGCACTAGCTAAATGCCGCCACGTTCATTTTGTTTTATACAAGAGATGACGTGACATGCCCAGAATCAGTGCATTGAACCGACGCTGGGACTCCAATCCGGCTCCCCTGTTCCAAAAGCAGCAGCTGTAGTCCTTAAGCCACATCTCACCGCCACCCTTTTCCTGCTGAGCTCTGTTTGCACACTACTCTCCCCCTGCTTTCACCTGCATGCTTCACCCATCCAAAGGCATTTAATTGCCACCCTTCTCACAACTGCACAACACGTCCAGAGCAGCATCTTACCTATATACTGCATCCCCTCACTTGCCACCCTCCAGATCTAGGTCCTAATCTGGGTGCCTGGAGTTGCTAGGGGAGATAGTAACCTACCCCTAATTTTATTTCAGTTAAGCATTTCATTCTAAAGCCACCAAAGGGCAGCCAGGTAGGTTCCTCCCCTAACATGGTGCTCTCCAGCATTCCTCTGCCCTCTTCGTGTGAATGAATGTAAGGAGGAGAGCTTGTTTCACTCCTAGTTTGAGAGGCGAATCCATCCATCCATCCTTTTTTTTGCAGATTTATATAGCGCAAACTCCACCCGAAGGTATGGGAGCGCTTCACATGAGCACCAGTTATGTTACACAAGGTCACATTAATGTTTTGGGTAGTCAAGGGGAGATTAAGTGATTTGCCCAGAATCACAGGAAGCTGAGCAGACGCCGAGGCTCGAACCTGGTTCCCCAGCTCCAAAGTCGGCAGTTCTGGCTATAACGCCACAACCTCTCCCCTATCCTTATCAAAGGTGCTGGGTGGGGGTGGTCAAAATGCATTAAAACAAGCATTTGCAATGCATTAGGTCTTGCATTACTGAAAGTTTAGGCTATTGGCGTAGGTCTCGCATTACTGAAAGTTTAAGCTATTGGCATTGCAAATAATAATGCACTGACAATAGCTCAAACTTCCTGTAATGCGAAACCTATTGCATTGCAAATGCTTGTTTATAGTTGGTTCGTATCTGGAGAGCTCATCTCTGTAGCACATGTTTATCTCGCGTAATTGACTTCCATATTTTGCTTGTGCTTTTTCAAAAGAGGGGATCCCATTTCAGTACCCACAGCCGCCATGGTTTCAGATTGCTATGTGTGACATTTTCATAAATTCAGTGTAATTATGAGTGACATTCAATGACTATGAGTGACACTTTCTTGCAAGCAAAATCAAGCAATGAAGGGGAGGGAAACAAAGAAATCTAAAAAATGACACCCATTGGAGCAATGAGAAACTAAGAAGATCTTAAAACTGCTGCAAAGCACCAGTGCACAACATATTTTTCTTGGATGTCGTGGTTCTTATTTATACAACAACACACATTCCTTTCTGTGGCCCTGCACAATGTTCAGCCTCTTCATTTCTGATGTGCAGAGTCGCTGGATTTAACTGCCTACGGCAAACCCACTCGCACTGACATGCACATTTCCAAGCTCAAACACAAACTGTCACTAGCGAAGCCCACTCACTGGGATTGTACGAGATTAACAAAGTCTCCAAGCATAGGCATAATTTGGCAAGAGTGGATCCCACTCGCCGTGACTGCATTATGTTCCATTAAGGCACCAAACAATGTTCCAACCAATGCAGGCAATCAGGAATGCAAAGCTCATCCGAGCACACGCAATGCGGAATGTACTAAGAAACAGGAAGCGCAAGCACGGGGCTCACATAAGCATGTCAGTTAAACTGGTGCAGCTGCACCCTTACTGGCTGACTGGCCTTTCTAAACTTTGCCTTGAATGCCTTCTGCTGCACGCTCTGCTCAGCTGTCTCGCCACTGGCAAGCACAACAACGAGCGGTGAACAACATGGTGGGGCTGAATTTATACCGCCGCTGCTTTGCTGACGAGACAGCAAAACAAACTGGGCATCATGGGACATTAAATCCCAGATGCACGCGTTCTATTTTACAGGATTAAAAGAGCATTAATAGTATGTTATCTCACTAACAGTGACGCTTGGGCAATGCCAATTATTTAACTTCTTGTTCCATAAATGCGTGACTTTGCATTTCAGTGCGGTGATGGGGACCACCACTCTGAAACACGTTAGTCTAACGCTTGATGCGCGGTACTTGGCAGGGTCTGATCCATGTGGGCCTCCTTCCTATATTGTTTTGTCGGTGTCCTATGCCAGATGGTGATTCACTGGCTGATCAATGATGTCTTCTTTTGCACAGGGGGGCAGCTTCAAGGGGGGGGGGGTGTTTGGCGTGTTACATCCACCCCAATAAATGTATTTTCTGCTAAATATTCGGGTACAGGTGCTTTCAGTCGGGATATTCACCAGGGATGTTTATAGTCACACAGACAAAAACACATACACACTCTCTCCCTCTCTGTTTTGAAAGTCCTGAAAACAATTAGTCATTTTACAAAATATTGTGTTCCGCTCCTGGGGGCATATCTACAAGGTGGCGATATGAAATTATCGCCGCTTTTGCGGCCGTTTTGGACGAAAAGCGGCGATAATGTTATCGCTATATTAGCAAGGTCACGCTATTGCGTGAAACCTTGCCTTATCGCCTGAATTCCTAATGCCCATCTTTGCATCTCTAATGAGATGCAAAGTGGGCGTTCCTCCCCAGGATAATGGAAGAAATGTCGCTAAGCGACATTTCTCCTATTATCAAGCCTCACGCAAAGCAGCATAGCGACAGGAAAAGTAGCGATAACCTCTGTTATCGCTACTTTCCTTATGCCTGCTTTGAAACTGACTTAGCCATGACATCCTATGTAAGGTGGATATCATGGCTAAGTATGTGAGGCCCTATCAGCAAGCTATCGCCAAACTTCGTGGGATTATTGCTGGGTTTCCAGCGATAATCTCACGTTTGGCAGTTAGCGCTAGGATTTTTATCGCTTTTGAGATAAGCGTTGCTAAGAGCACGCTATCTCAGCGATAAAAATCCATGCTAGCCGGCGATAATTATCCTAGCGCTAAGTCCGCTTAGCGATAATTATCGCCGGTTGTTGCTGATAAGCCCCTTAATTCTCCTACCAATCCGCATTGCTCTCCCTTTTGCCATGCCCCTTAGGCTCCTCTCATGCCCCCTGCTTGTCATATAAAGTATTGAAACTTTATATGCCAGTCTGATTGTCGGAAAATCTGAAGCTCGCCTCCACCCCCAGTTTACTGACCAAGCTAAATCCCTGCTTTTGCACATCCGCCATAGAAGAGGGGGGATTTCAGTCCATGGATATTCCAGTTGCTGAGTAAATACTAACACTCAGATACGAATCTCTCATTCGACGGAAATGCTGATTTGATTATATGTGGGAATATTTTGTGTTTAACCCCTTCAGTGCCCATGACGAGCTGGACTCGTCATGAGCCGCGGTTGCGCTGTGCCCATGACGAGTCCAGCTCGTCATAGACCCCGCCCGCTAATGCAACGGCCGGCACAGGGCGGGGAAAGGGGCGGGCACTGAAGGGGTTAATGTGGATGATGAAGGCCCAGATGAACACAATTTTCAAACAACAAAGCCCAGCATCCAAATGTGTTATGCTGTGTCGTGCAGGTGGTAACATTCAGCACAGAGGTACATCTACTAAGAGTATCCCGCGTCCCATGTGAACGCCTGCGATGGTGCTGAAACAAGGACGACTTGTGCGGCGTACAGCCGCGCACAAGGGAACATGGGTGAGAGTGTGCTGTCCACCATAGGATATGGACTGGAGAACATACTGCTTCAGGGCAGATTACTAGGCATAAAGAGACTCTGAAGGTTCCTATGCATTGGTGTTTTTGAGAAATAAACGTATTCTCCCTTTTGTTACTTGCTATGAGTAGGCAACTTATTTGCCACAAACCCCGGTCTGGCTGTTGTAGTAGGTTTGGCTTTGCATCCAGACCTATGGATGTTTGCGCTGATGTAGCCTTGTAACGCATCATTGACTGAAAGTGACCAGTGGTGGCTGGCATGTACAGAGGATGGTGGGGTGGGTGATACATACAAATAAAATAAAATACACTTACCTTCCTGCGCCAGCATGACATCCTCTCCTTGAGGCGGCCTCCCAACTCCCAAGCCAATCCTGGCGCTGCTCTCAGCATGAGAGAAACCCCAGGATTGGGGGAAGAAGTCTCTCTCAGCGCTCTTAAGAGCACTGGAGGCCTGAGCTTTCTCTAACAAAGCTGTCTTAAACAGCTTGGTTAGAGAGGTTTAAAATGCACGTCTCTTTGTCTGGCTGAAGGTGCCCCTTCCTGCAAAAAAACAATCTCCCCACGACCCAGGCATCCTTGCACCATGGTGCACGGGAGCCTGCGCCGGCGCATGGCCGCCGTTTGTGTGCTAGCGCTGGGGAGAGCACAGGAATGTGACATATCCTTGTAAATATGTCGCATTCCTGTGCTTCGGAAATGCCGCAGCGTGGCGCAGCCAAAGGGCTTGCTGTGCCACGCTGCGGCACTTCCTTGTAGATCTGCCCCTGAATCTTTCGGGGCCATCTTGTAATGAAAGACAAATGACTGTCTCCTGAAGTAAAATTAATACATTATTCAGTCATGGCAGTGTCAGCATTGGAGTCGAATACGTTTCTTCTGAAGAGGACATTGACACACACAAAGTAATGTCTCTCCTTTTACTAGAGACGAGGATGCACAAGTGTAGTTTTGTGACACTGTACTCTGGAGTCATGTTTGCAAATGTCAGAAGGTGCAGCACTGATCCTAGTTGCAAGGATGTCTCATATGTTGGGAACTGATAGGACAGGGATCTGGCCTTCACTCTGCCTGGATATCCATAGCTGTGTTTAAAGGTTTGCGAACTGGTGCACCAGGCAGGGTCTCTTGGGCTGGTGGGTGGTGGGAAGAGGGGCAGACTTATCCTTAAGGGGCCACATTAGTGGCTCTTGGACAATCTCCCTTTGACCAATGCCCACCTCATCTGTCTCCCTAGCCAACCTTGCCGGCACTGACATCATCTTCCTGGTGTGCTGCGTGCCCTTCACCGCCACCCTCTACCCGCTGCCCAGCTGGATCTTTGGAGACTTCATGTGCAAGTTTGTGGCGTACCTGCAGCAGGTGAGTTCTTCTTCGCCTTTTTGTTCTGTTATTATTAATTGTTTACACTGTGACTGTCATCCACATGGTTGTGTGGGCTGTCTTGGTTGCTTTTCATCTTCATGGTTCAGGCAGATGATGAGGTTGACATGTCTGGTGGTGGCCAGTGGGTGAAGTCAAGGGGTTCCCTATTTTGGCTGTGGTCCATGGAGTGTGTGCTTCATTGGTGGTTGATGCATTGTATAGGTCAGTGGCAGTACATGCATTGTTTGTTATGGTGGCTTTCGATGGGTGGTGCATTTTGTTGCTGACGGATCCATCAGTTGTCCTAGTCACGGTCAATGGATTGTGTTTTATGTCAGTCGTTGGTCAATGATGTGCTTTTGTAGCAGTCGATGGATTGTATTCTTGTAAGTTGATGGACTCTGTGTTTTCTGGTTGTCAAAGCAGTGCATGTTTTAGTGGGTAGATTGGGCCACACTGGGGAGGGGTCATTCGGTGCATATGTTGGCATTAGGCCACCGAACTGGCACCAGTGCAGGGAGAAAGCACCAGACGCACCGTATTGCATAAATGCGGTGCATTCCTGTCATTTCACTTTGGCATAGGGCATACGCATACATGAGTGCCCCCGGGGTACAGGTATCTGAGACATGTGACCTCCAAGCATCTCACAGCTCCGAGCATTAGTTTAATATGTCCATTTTGATCATTGCATTATGTTTGTTCTTATAAATCCCTTCTTCAATTCCTACTTCCTCTTCCTTGACCTTTGCCCTAACGCTGGTGCGCTTCCAGTACCCCACTTCCTCTTTGTCGAGGACCAAACATCTGTGCTGCGCCGCGTGGTAAAGGAGCTAGGTAAGAGTAGGCCTGCTTACTTGTGACGTACATCCCCTTTCCACCTCCCCAGGTCACAGTCCAGGCCACCTGCATCACCCTGACCGCCATGAGCGCCGACCGCTGCTACGCCACGCTCTACCCGCTGAAGTCGCTACGTCACCGCACGCCGCGCGTGGCCATGATCGTCAGCCTTGGGATCTGGGTTGGTAAGTCCTACCAGTCTCTTCCGTGTGATACGAGTGAGTGAAACATTGACTCGATGGGCAAATGATTCTGTTCCTCTTTACAGTGATGTGCGGAATGTGTGTACTTTGCTTTCTTGTAATTGCGTGACGGTTTGGCAAAATTAAGCAATCTTCTGCATAATTGCCCGCAATGCAAACCTGTCATGTTGAGGTTATATGTTAGTGTTAAATGCATCCTTGTGTCAATTCGAGGACGCCTCTAAACAAACCACCGCAAACAGGTCTTCGTGTTCTGTTGTTCACACGTATTCATGGTACATTTTTACCACAAATGCCACGCAGTTATACAAAGTGTCATCATTTTGAAAGTTTTCTGTAACAAGCATTACGGGAATTTCTCGAAATTACACCAGCGTAATTTACATTTCGCCCAGGCCTACTTTCTAGCGCTCTGATGCCAGCAGTTAAGCCCTTGTGACACTTTCTTTTTAAAATAATTCTTGAGTGTAAAAGTTTTACAAGAATGCGTTAATGGAACCATTAAACACAAGTAGATGGTGCAAATGTAGGCAGATGTTAAGTGGCTGCAGAATTCGTGAGGTCACCATGCAGTAGTAGAGACCTTCGACTCTAGAACCGTAACTTACCTCCTCCGCGACATCTGATGCATCTCAACCTCTGGTTATAGCGACGAGGACAGAAATAATGTTTTTTATGTAGAACTTACTATTTCAGTTCTTGCTGTCTCTAAGCGCTGTGACCTAATGTAATGTTCCTTTCTGTGTGGACCTTAGAGGATGAAACGCAGAGTTGGCCATGCCATGTGATTTACTGATCACTCAAATGTCTACAAGGGTCACTGACCTCACAGAGGCATATTATTGGATAGATCACATGACTTTTGGGTCCCAGATGGAAGACCCCCAACCTAATGTTTATGTCCTTAACCAGCCGAGCTTCAGAATCCTCTAATACTGCACCTCTTACCTCCCACCCCATCCTTGAACAAGTCACCATTGAATACATGACTACATATGTTCACCACCAGGGGGCAGATCTACAAGCCCCCTGCGCCACCACTACGTCACTTTTCGTGACGTACTGGTGGTGCAGGGGGCTCCTCCATATTTACAAGGAGAGGGAAAGCCACACTGCGTGACTTTTCCTCTCCTTGTAAATATGGCCCCTTTACACGCAGCACTGTGCGTTGAAGGGGCGTTCCATGGGTGTTGCTGTGGGTGTTCCGACGCAACACCCATGGAGCCAGACACATTTCCCGATTTACGAGAAATCGTAAATCTGGAGATGCGTGTGAATGCTACGCCACCCTAGAGGTGGCGTAGCGAGGCGCAACGAGGAGAAATGTTTTCATTTCTCCTCGTTTTTTCCTCTTTCAGTGCGTGCTGCATTCTACAGCACGCATTGAAAGAGGAAAAAGCCTCTTGTGATTATTTTTGTGCAGAAAGGTGTCCCTTCCTGCACAAAAACAATCTCCCCACAACGCAGGCATCCTTGCACCATGGTGCAAGGGTGCCTGCGCCGTCACATGGCTGCAGTTGGTGCGCCAGCGCAGGGGAAGCACAGAGATGCGACATATTCTTGTAAATATGTCGCATCTCTGTCTTTCCAAACTAACGCAGCACGGCACAGCAAAATTGCTTGCTGCACCGTGCTGCGTTAGTTTGTTGTAAATCTGCCCCCAGGTCTTTACCTGCAGCCCAGGACACGTGTCCACCATCTGAAGAACAGCCCTCTCTTCCTGTCCTGCTACTCTGCTGTATATCTATAAAGACAGATCTCTAGATGTCTTCTTCCCTCCAAAAAAGCCACTGGGACCCTCATTTTGGTGAAAAAACTACTTGTGAGTCATCAGACTTGTGAGGGTACCAGACCCCTGGTTGCAGGGACATCACTCATGCATCGAATCAAAGGTGCAGTCAAAAACAATATTCAAATGGTATGATGTTGGCACACCACGTATAAATCACAGGTCACCATGATTTGTCCACAAACATACTATGGGGCTCCTCCAACTCGCTTCATTACTAGCTTCCTATTACATGGCAGCTTACTCTCAAATATTACACCCAGCCCTGCTTCTTCAGAGCTGTCATTTCTCCTGCCAAATGGTTCTCTGTGGAGCCTCTGTCCCAGCAGGCTGCGATGCAGGCATCCCGCCATCTTGTGTGTTCGTTCTCCTTCGGCCACGTGTTCTGTACTCAGAGACTACAAACGTGGGCAGAGATACGTTTTCTGACTGTGTACTCAGTCACCTGGCACAGGCCAGATGTGGTATCAAAGGAGGGTCCATGTGGTCTTGGGGGGGTGCCCATGTGCCAATTGGGTAGACCTGAGCAAGATCGCCATTTTTTTCCAGGCCAAAATAGGCCCATCAGTTGTGAAAAACATGGGTATCAGGCAACATATGTGTGGGCTGTTGTCCACATGAAAATTGTACACCATACCCTTGAATATAAAGCGACGCGACATACATGCTCTTTGTATGTTCCTTAAATTTTTTAAAGTGCAACTGGGAAAGATGTCCTTGCTGCACATGCCACCAAGCACGAGCCATTTTGGTGTCTAAGGTGAGTGTCCCAGTGGGACTGGAGTTGCTGTGTTTGTTTCAGGGGCTCTGCTATCAATGGAACAGCCGGTGCAGTGGCACCGGGTCTCAGTTGGACTGGAGTTGCTGCTGCATTGCAAGGGCTCGGAGCCAGTGAGGCTAGAGTTGCTGGTTCTATTAAGCATGGCCGTCTTTAGCGCTGGTGGCACCTGGTGAAACAGTCTTTTT
The DNA here is from genome assembly GCF_964204655.1 of Triturus cristatus. Classification (NCBI taxonomy): domain Eukaryota; kingdom Metazoa; phylum Chordata; class Amphibia; order Caudata; family Salamandridae; genus Triturus; species Triturus cristatus. The sequence continues at coordinate 894,238,105 of NC_140586.1, forward strand.
TGGCACCCGCTCCCCATGACCACCTCCTCGGATTCCCTCACTACCACCCAGCAAAAGTGCCCCTCATCTCTCCATAGCCACTATCTCACGTACATATCATTTGTTTAAACGCACTTGGGAAGTCTGGCTATACTATTCCACTCAGCTATCCACATAAAATACAGAACTCTTCATTGCAGCAGGCATATTAACCATTTGTGCTACTTTATGGAAGTCTAAACTGCTACTAAACAAAACTCAGATCTCTCTCCCTAACAGGAACATTAATCACAAGCGCAATCTTGACATTTTGATATCTGCATGAAACCTGCACGCACAAGACCTCTGGAGCAGGTGCTTTTAAATCGTAAGTTATTGCAAAACACAGCAGCCCCCTCAAGGTCAGCGCCCAGGGCGGTCGCACCAGTCGCACTGCCCTAATGCCGGCCCTGCTTTTCAGGGGCGCAGCTATCAATGGCACGGCTGGTGGAGTGGCACCGCGGCCCAGTGAGTCTGGAGTTTCTGGTACTTTTCAGGGGCGCAGCTATCAATGGCACAGCCGGTGCAGTGGCACCAGGGTTCAGTTGGTCTGGAGTTACTGGTTCTTTTCAGGGGCGCAGCTATCAGTGGCACAGCAGGTGGAGTGGCACCGCGGCCCAGTGAGTCTGGAGTTTCTGGTACTTTTCAGGGGCGCAGCTATCAATGGCACAGCCGGTGCAGTGGCACCAGGTTTCAGTTGGTCTGGAGTTACTGGTTCTTTTCAGGGGCGCAGCTATCAATGGCACAGCAGGTGGAGTGGCACCGGACCCAGTTGGTCTGGAGTTACTGGTTCTTTTCAGGGGCGCAGCTATCAATGGCACAGCTGGTGGAGTGGCACCGGGGCCCAGTCGGTCTGGAGTTACTGGTACTTTTCAGGGACGCACATATCTAAGGTACAGCTGGCGGAGTGGCACCGGGGCCCAGTGAGGCTGAAGTTTCTGGTACTCTTCGGGGACACAGCTTTCGACGGCACAGCTGGTTTAGTGCGTCGGGGCCAGAAACCTGAAGGACCCACTCATCCCTGGTTATTTTAGTGCATTTCAGCCCAGACAGCTAGTCGCAGGCCCATTATTCTAGCTTGTTTTAGTTGGGTCGATGGCGCCCTTGCCATCCCATGCCAATGCTACTTTTGTGCTCTACTTTGTCATGCAGAACCAGCAATGAGCTCCTGTATCCGAGGGCCCTATGCTATCTGTGGCACACACATTTCCTGTTGGACATCTGCGCGCCTTTCCTTCAGTAGAGGAATAACTTTCTTTGGTACAAAGGCAGACACTAAAGTTTTTTTCTTCTCCTGTGCTTCCCTTAGAATTGTGGGTCATATGTACAATGTCCCTGTGGCACTTTTACGCCACCGAAGCATCACTTTTGTGCTGGAGGCGCAGTGTGCCAGCCGATATTTAAAAGGCCACACAAAGCCACCCTAAGAGGCTTTTCATGGCCTTGTAAATATGGAGTAAGACAATACCTTACTCTGTGTGGAAGGGGCATTCCATGTGTATTGCTGTGGGTGTTCCACGCAAAACCCATGGTTTTTGACACTGTCCCAGATTTACAACATAGGGTAGATCTGAGGCAGTGCCAAAACTAACGCCTTCCCAAAGCAGGCGTTAGAGAAAAACAAGAAAAACGCCTCCTTTGGTTGTTCAATCATGTCAACAACACAGCCACCCTTGCGCCATGGTGCAAGGGTGCCTACGTTGGCGCTCACCTGCAGTTTGTGCATTGGCACTGGCAAAGAGGACAGGAATGCACCTTCTCCTGTATACGGCTCATTCCTGCTCTCCTGCTTTGACATAGGGCCGCACAGCTAGACGGCTTGTGGACCTGCCCTATTACAAGATATTGTAAATATGTCCCTGTGTCTCCAAACTAGAACAAGCAAAATGTATACAATTACATGTATTATCTGTTCCTATTTGTTAGTTTTCTTGGAACCTGAAGAAAAAACTGCCCTATCTCATTTTATCACAGAGTTGTTCCTTGGGAAGGGTAGTCACTGTCATGTTTCCTTGCGCCCCTCACCCGTAAACCAGAAGCAGGGCACTCCTCAGTCGACACGGGACTCCTCCCCCTGGGTGGTCCCGGCAGGTTGCAGTCTAGTCTTTCGGCAGCACGTAGTGGACGCCGCCAGCCGGCCGTCACTTCCGGTTACCTGAGCATATCACTACGGAGGACGGCAGGCTCGGCGCTTCGGATTCATTTCCTGAGCTTCGCAGGCACGCAGGAGCGTAGCGAAGGCTCTTCCAGCAACCGGACAGTCGGTCCGGACCGCGCAAGGGCGCCCAAAGATCCCGCCTTACTTCATACTTGGCACGGAGCCACCCTATGCACTATTACCTTCCAGAGCGCAGTGGCGCTTTTCCTTTGTTGTTAAAGATGACTCGTGCGACGGCACGGAGTCACCATACCTGCCTTGGTTACCTCAGAGCGCAGTGGCGCTTTTCCTTTGTTGGGACGACTCGTGCGACGGCACGGAGTCGCCATCTCTGCCTTATAACCCCAGAGCGCAGTTGCGCTTTTACCTTTGTTGAGACGACTCGTGCGACGGCACGAAGTCGTCAGAACTGCCTACTTGTCCCCCCAGAGTGCAGTGGCGCCTTCCCTTGCTTACTTTCACTTGTGCGACGGCACGAAGTCGCCACACCTGTATTTCCTCCCTCTAGCGCAGTGGCGCTTTCCTGGTACTTGATCCTTCCTAAAAGCGCAGGAGCGCTCGGACCCTGGCATACCTTCGGGGTCTTTTTCTTCACTCTCCGCAAGGACCTCGTTTGATACCAACGCCTGAACTTCATCTGTACAAGAACACCGCGCTCACAGGTAACCAGAAGAGAGTACTGCTCCCCTTAGTACTGTGTTCCCCCAAACGCTCGGGGGGTGTGCATGTTCCGCTCTAACCCTGTACTATAGTCACCCCTGTTTCCTCTCTTACCTTAGGGATCGTGGACTTCTACACAGCCTAAGGAGCCACGAAGGGTTTCCCCGTCACGTCATCCACAGTCCCACTCGCACCACCCTTCCTGGCAATCTCCCCCGGTTCCCTCCTGCAACTGGCTAGTGTATTCAGTCCTTCCAGTAACAGAAGGGTTCAGGTAGGGGTTGCTCCTGTCGTCGCTGTGGGATTCCTCCGCAAACACGAGGTGAGAATTGTGGGGGTCTGACAGAATCCGAAGCCCAAGTTTATCATCCTACCCGGACACATGGAGGGCCCCGATGTTACGTTACAGGACATAGCAGCAATGTTAACTAACATCCAGGCTGAGAATCGGAGCTTACGTAGCGATGTCACTGCGTTACAAGGACAGTTGGGTGCAGGACATACAGGAGCCTGGGGCGCACCCCAGGGACAACAAACCCAACCAGCCGGAATAATAAGACCTCCTTTGTTTAACCCATGGGGTCAGGCGCCTACTGTCTCGTCTAACCCTCCCCCCGTTCAGGTATTAGCCCAACCCATGGCACAATTGGCCGCACCAGAACGTTACTACGGTGATAGTACTAAGTTCAGCATTATTCCTCAACCAGTGCCACCTGCACTTCATGGCCAGAACCACCGCCTTTCCGGATGATGCCTCAAAGGTCGCCTTCGTTCTATCCTATTTAGGGGGTGACGCCGCTCATTGGTCCATTCCCCTGGTAGAGAACGACGAACCTTTGCTATATAACTTTCCAGTTTTTAAGGAGACCATGAGACGCATGTTTGCCCGCCATACCTTCGTCCAAGCCGCGGACAACGAATTGCTCAAATTAAAACAAGGCAACACGGACTTGTTGCACTACATCACAACGTTCAAACGATTGGTGGTGGAGGCTCACTGGCCAGAAGATAAACAAGTGTCAGTATTCTACAGGGGTCTTCGGGAAGAATTGAAGGATCTCATCTCACAGATGACGGAACCTCCTGAGGACATAAACCAGTTTATTGATATGGTAGTGAAACAAAACTATCGTCTGCAAGAGCGAAGAACCGATAGGTTCAGAGGAAGTGAGACCAGACTCCCGGTGTACCGGGAAACTCCAAAACCCCGTGAAACACCCGAGCCTATGCAGATCGGGGGCGTTCGGGCTCCCTTGACGAAAGAAGAAAAAGAAAAGAGGCGGAAGCAGAACCTATGCCTGTACTGTGGCAAAAATGGGCATTTCGTGCGGGATTGCCCTGCTAAACCACGCCAGTCCAAGGAGAGGAACCCTTCGGCTCTATCGATCACCAGAGAAGAAAGGACGGGAAACGAGACCTCCCAGTAGATAATGGGGTCTGTCTACTGGGACTACACACCGAGAAGACGCAGACCTCGAACACCTGCGCCCGCCATCACCATATGGGTATACCCGTACTCCTTCAGTCGTTTACAGGGTCTTCCTGGCGTGTCATTGCCTTAATAGACTCTGGGGCAACCGGGAATTACATCGATGCACAGTACATGAGGGGGTTGGGCATACTGACACAAGCCAAGAAGACACCCGAGATAGTCAAAGCCGTCGACGGTACGGACCTAACCTCAGGATTGGTTAGATACCAAACGGAGGATCTGCGAATGGTGTTGGAAAATCAGCATACCGAGACCATCGCCTTCGATGTCATTGATGCCCCCCAGTTCAGGCTGATATTAGGCCTTCCCTGGCTGGTTCAGCACAACCCCTTGATCGATTGGGTTACTGGCAAAACAACAGTGGACTCTGTTTATTGCGCCCAATCCTGCTACCCCTCCACGGGGAAAGAGGCGACCCGAGAGGTCCTAGCCTGTATCCTACCTAGAGACGGCATGGGCTCGGTCACACAGGAGTCTATACCCCAGGAATACAGGGATCTGGCCCAAGTGTTTGACGAACAAGGAGCTAATACTCTGCCTCCACATCGACACTTTGACTGTAGAATCGATCTGATTCCGGGATCCACGCTCCCTTGTAGTCGAATATACTCTCTCACAGAAAAAGAAAACACCCATCTCCGCAACTACCTCACTCAATACCTTCAGAACGGGTTTATCCGTCACTCCAAATCTCCGGTCTCCTCCCCTCTCTTCTTTGTGGCTAAGAAGGAGGGGGATCTACGCACATGCATTGACTTTCGGGCAATGAATGCCATAACCGTTAAGAACAGGTACCCACTCCCCTTAATTCCTGACTTACTGGACCAAGTGAAAGATGCGGCCATATATACCAAGTTGGACTTGCGAGGGGCCTACCATCTTGTCAGAGTCCGAGAGGGCGATGAATGGAAAACCGCCTTCCGGACGCGGTACGGGTTATTTGAGTACCGCGTCATGCCCTTCGGACTCTGCAATGCCCCGGCCGCATTTCAGTACTTCATCGACGAGGTGTTACGGGAGTTCCTTGACCGTTTCTGCATAGTATATATCGATGATATACTGATCTACTCTGCGAACACGGAGGAACATCGCCAACACGTACGAGCCGTCCTCCAACAATTGCAACAACACGGGCTGTACGTGAAATTGGAAAAAAGCGTGTTCCATACCACAACCGTAGAATTCCTGGGACACATTCTGACACCAGGAGGCGTTCAGATGGATTCCAAAAAAGTCGATGCCATTCTGAGATGGCCAGCCCCGTCCTCCGTGAAACAAGTCCAGAGATTCCTAGGGTTTGCGAATTACTATCGCCGCTTCATTGATGGGTTCTCCCGGATTGTCGCCCCCATTACCGGTCTTCTGCGTAAAGGGGTGCTGTTCGCATGGAATGCCAAAGCAGAACAGGCATTCCGTGACTTGAAAGCCCGATTCACCTCGGCTCCAATCCTGAAACATCCTGACCCCACACGCCCCTTTATCGTGGAAGCCGACGCCTCGCAAAACGCCCTCGGGGGAGTGTTTTTTTTTTTTTTTTTTTTTTTTAAAGGTTTTTATTGAGCAATAATTCGATTACAAGCACGGGCCTACAACCACCAGGGCCGGCCGCTAAGGACAGAATGAAATATACATTTATCAAAGCTGCAGTCGGTTCCCGGGGTTCGGCCCCGTAGTGACTCCGGATAGTTCTAAAGGAACAGGAGAGTTAAATCCAACAAACACAAAAAAACTAAAAGAAAAACAAAAGGCGAGGCATAAAGACAAACAGTGCAGGTCAGGCTTCCTCCGGGGAACTCCAGTTCAGACCATTAAGCAGCACGCGAAAGGAAGGAGTACCGGGAGGCTGGGGACGGGGGGGGGGGGCCAAGGGAAATGAACGTCCATATGTAGTCATTCCAAAAGATGCCCGGAACCGTCAAGGGTCAGGGGGACATGGCGATATCGGTGTCCACCAGGGGGGGCGTACAGATACCCCCGCGATATGCATTCCATTGCCCCCAGATTCTGCCCCATGCCCCCGGCTTACCACGGGCAACATACACAGTCTTCTCCCTGAACATACACCAGTCCATATTCTCCTTCCATACTGACACGGTGGGCGGCCGCTGGGCACCCCAAAGCTGCGCTATATCTCTCTTGGCAATCATGTTCCCCAGGGCCGCCCACCGAGTCTGAGCCGCGCTATAATCATTGGGCTCCCACACATTCAGGACACAGCGACGCACCTCCGGCAGTAGCACAACCCCAGTGACCTGTCCCATAACCGTATGTACCCGGCGCCAGTAGTCCGCCACCTCGCGGCACTCCCACAGGATATGGAGAAAGGTGGCGCTGAGCCCACAACCCCGCTTACAGAGCCCATCGTCGGAATACCCCATCGAGACCAAGCGAGGACCCGTCACATACACCCGGTGAAGAATCTTAAGCTGTACCAACCGGAGACGGGCTGGAATGGCGACCTCCTTGGGGGACGACAGTGCAGACTGCCAGTCCTCGTCGTCCAATTCCACCCCATCCCCCGTCCAAGCCTCCCGAAGGCGCACCAAGAGGTCAGCCCGATGATTAATCAGTTTCTTATAAATTAAAGAAATAGTACTGTCAGGGACATGTCCGTCAAGTATGCGGTCCTCGAGGGGCGAGGAAACCGGGATCTTGGTCCCCTCTCCAAAGACCGAGAGCAGGGCGTGTCGAACCTGGGCATAGCGGAAGAACTCCCTGTCCGTAAGCTCATATTCGGCCTGAAGAGCCGCGAAAGTCTTAACCGCGCCCTTATGCCACAGGTCTCCCACTTTGCTGATACCAATCGTGTCCCACTGGTCAAACCCCTTCGTAGTCCAGAGGCTCCCAAGGCGATCGGAGGCAAACAAAGGAGTAGCACATGTCAGTCGCTCACTCCAGCCCGTGGCCGCAGTGGCAGCCCTCCAAGTCCTCACCGCAATCTTAGTAGGACCCGTAAGGGTCCGGCCAGCCGAGCGGGAGTAAAGCGCCCTGTTATAGTCCCCGCCGGGAAGCAGGAACTTGTCCATCTCATACGCCGGATTCAGGCCAGGCGCATACGTGGCATGGTTGATGGCCGAAAGCTGCGCGGCCCAATAATACCTGCGAATGTCGGGAAGCGCGATGCCCCCGTCGTACCAGGGTAGAGTAAGCTTAGCCAGAGCAATGCGCGCCCGCCCGTCCCACACCAGTCTCCTCTGCAGGCTCTCTACCTCCCGAAAGTAGGCCACTGGGATGACGTCGAAGGAATTCTGGAGTGCATAGAGGAACCTGGGAAGGGACATCATTTTGAACAGCGCGGCCCGACCCAGCGGGGACAGGGGCAGCCTGCACCACCGGGCCGTGTCCTCTCGCAATCGCCGAAGCGGACGCAGGAGATTCTGCTCATAGCGAGCCACCGGGTCCAGCGAAACGTATATCCCCAGGTACTTAAAGCCGCTCAGAGATACTTGGATCGGAAGCCGAGGCGGCAGGAGAGGAGGACCACCGGAGATCGGATAGACGCAGGATTTAGACCAATTGATCGTGAGACCCGAATTATTCCCGAAGGAAGTCAGAACGTCAAAGAGGACGTTGAGCGACTGCCGCGGTGAGGTGAGATACAGGAGAATATCGTCCGCATACAGCGAAACCCGATCTTCAAAGCCCGGGGCCCACCGGATCCCTCTAAGCGAGGGCTCCCAGCGGAGCCAAGCAGCGAGTGGCTCCAGGGCGAGAGCAAAGAGCAAAGGGGACAACGGGCATCCCTGCCTCGTGCCCCTGCCGAGGGCAAAGGGCCGAGAGACCCGCCCATTCACCACCACCTGAGCCATGGGTCCCGTGTAAAGAAGCTTCACCCAGCCAATAAATCCTTCCCCAAAGCCAAATTTAGCCAAGACAGCCCAGAGGAATGGCCACTCGATGGTGTCAAAAGCCATCGTGGCGTCAAGAGAAACCAGCACGGCCGGTTCGGAGAGGAGCTCCGCCCTGGCAAGGGCGCCGTGAAGACGCCGCAAGTTAAGAGCGGTGTTACGATGCGGGATGAATCCGCATTGGTCCGGATGAATAAGATCGCACACGACGCTCAACAGACGAGTGGCAAGGACTTTCGCCAAGATCTTAGGCTCCGCATTTAGCAGTGAAATAGGCCGGTAAGAAGTACAGCGGTCTCGCGGCTTGCCCTCCTTGGGGATAACGACTATCGTGGCCAAACGCTGGTCGGCCGGGAGGGAACCCGCCGCCAGAGACTCACGGAACATACGACTGAGGAAGGGCGCAAGCTTGTCAGGGCGCAATTTATATAGCTCAATGGGCAGACCGTTGGGACCCATAGCCTTGCCCGAGCGAAGGGAGCGAATCGCGGTCGCTATTTCGTCCGCCGACAAGGGGGCGTCCAGCCGCTCACGGTCCTCGACGGACAAGCCGGGCAAGGCGATATCCCTCAGAAGAAGGCGAGAGTCGTCCTCATCCCTGTCAGTCACTGGGGAGTACACAGCCCGGAGGTGGTCGGCAAAACATTCCACAATCTCGTCAGGCTCCGTCACACACACACCATCCGCAGCACACAACTCCGGGACCACACGATTCACTCTCTCCTTCCTGTCCAGCCACGCGATCAACTTTCCCGCCTTGTCCCCGGCATCGTACAGTCGACCCTGCTGCTCCCTATACATAGTGTTGGCCGCGTCGGTGACCAGGGACCTATATTCAAACTGTTTCAGGCTGAGGGCATGGAGCCCGTCCGGAGTGACATTCGCCTCCAAGGCCGACTCCAGCCCCAAGATGTCAGTCTCCAGCCTCACCACTGCCTCACTCTTGACCCTCTTAGCCACCACTATCTGGGAAAGGGCGTGTCCGCGGATCACGGTTTTAAAGGCTTCCCACAGGGACATTGCAGACGACACCGACCCCTCGTTATCCAGGAAGTATTGGTCCATAGCCTTAACCAGGCTGTCACGAGTCGTAGGGTCTCGCAGGTACCATGGGTTAATGGGAGCGATCCGCCCTGCAGACCGCGGCCCGGTGTCAAAAAGAAGCCACAGCGGAGAATGGTCGGAGATACCCCGCGCCAGGTGCCTGACCTCTCGAATCCGACCAGTCTGCGCCGCGGGCATCAGGAAGTAGTCTAACCTAGAGAGACTCCCATGCGCCCCCGAGTGAAAGGTGAATTGACATTGGGTCGGATGCATTAATCTCCAACTATCCACCAGGCCGAAGGTATCCAGCATCCCACCCAGCCATGCCTGGGCAGCGGGGAGGGTCCTTGGTGGGTGACGATCCAGTTCCCCCGAAACCACAGAATTAAAGTCCCCGCCCATAAGCAGGAGGCTGTCCGGAAGGTCAAGCAGCATTCGACCCAAGTCAGTGAAGGTGGAGTTCTGGAGGCCCGGGGGGACGTAAACTGAAACCAGGGCAAGGGGCTGACCCTCCCACCTCCCAATCAAGCACACATAGCGCCCTCTGTCATCCGAGACTATCTTAGTGATCTCCACCGGAAGTGAGGTTCGCAGGAGAATGCCCACCCCCCTGGAACCAGTTGTGAAACCAGAATGGGCCACGAGGCGGTATCCCCCCCTGTTCATTGCATGACAAACATTGCCAACCAGATGCGTCTCCTGGAGAAACACCACGTCAGGAGTCAAACGACGCAAATATTGCAGTACTACACCCCGCTTGATACGGTCCCCCAACCCATTGACGTTCCATGACATAAGCCTCAACCCGTCCCCCCCCATCCCCCCCAATAGATCAAGGGTCCCCCAGCCTGCAGCACAGTTCCCAAATGTGGACAAAAATCAGTACCTCGCCCTGTAAACAAAAAACACACAACAAAACAACCCCTCCTCCCCCCCAACCCCACCCCAGGACAAACTCCCCCCACCCTGCACCCCTGCGGGCCAAAAAACCCCCCCAACTTGCAGTGTGCCTGTCGCCCCTCTAACCCCATTCTACGAAAAGACCCCAGAGGAGGTAAGGGACCCGTCCCCGCCCGCCCCCCTCACTGGTCCTGGTAAAACACAATATGCAAATGAAATAAGACCCAACTGTACAGTGCAAAACGGCAAAATCAAGGACCAAAAGTCATTCTTAAGGGGACCCGTCACCCGCGGTGCCCGCGGAGGGTCCGGGACGGCCACCTCCGTCCGGCAGAGAGTCCAGCCAGTCACTTGCAGCCACAGGAGAGTCAAAAAAGGCTGTCCGATCCCCATGTTCCACTCGGAGTTTTGCAGGGTAGAGCATCGAATATTTGAGGCCCAGCTCGCGGAGACGACGCTTCACCCCCTGGAATCCCATCCGTTGTTTCTGGACCAGTTGCGTGAAGTCCGGATAAAAATTGATGGTCGAGTTCTCATAGCGAACCGGGCCGTGGGCCCGTGAGGCCTGCAGAATAGCGTCACGGTCCCTGTAGTAGAACAGTTTGGCCACGATAGGCCTCGGGGGGGCCCCCGGCCGTGGCCGACCGCCCGGAACTCGATGGGCCCGCTCCACGGCAAAGAACTTACTTAGGCCAGCCGGGGACAACTGTTTCAGGATAAGTTCCTCGACCACGAGGTCAACCGGGCGGCCGTCGGAGGACTCCGGTACACCTATGACGCGAATGTTGTTGCGTCGGGCCCGTCCCTCGAAGTCCTCAAGCCGCCGGGCCATATGATCGTTAACCACCCTGATGTCTCCAAGCGCGGCCCGCAGATCCAACACCTCCGCACCGAGGGTGGAGGTCCGCGTGTCGAGAGCCTGGACCCTCTCGTTAGTTTTGGAGAGGTCGGCCCGGATCAGGGTGACATCAATCGCGACAGTGTCAATCTTACGGGCCAGGGCCTCATATTGCGTCGCGATGGTTTCCCTAATGCCATCAATGGCGCCCATAATGTCCTGTAGGGATAGTTCCGTAGAGACGGTCGCGCCTCCCTCCGCGGTATCCGAGGGGAGGCCAGCAGCGCCAGAGGGCCCCCTGCCCTGGGTGTAGCGGTCCATGTTATTGCTCTGGACTGGTCCCCCGCGGAGGGAAGCCTTGGTCTTGCGGCCCTCGGGACCCCCTTTACCCCCCATGTGAACACGGTCACTCAAGGGGACCTCCAACCAAGAGGTGTAAGGGCACCAGCAAGAAGACCAAAAAATGTCAATATAGGGGGTCCGAGGCGATAGGCACGCTAGTGGCAGTTGAAAGGAAACCTCATGCAGAGGCCCAGGAAGCACCTCGCCACTCCGAGCGCACCCCCCTGCCGGTCTCCTGAAGTGCAAAACCGAAACCGAAAGTGAGGGATCGGCAGCTGGCACCGCGCTGAAGCCGCTGTTGTTCAATTGCAGCCCGGCCCCTCGGGTCAACTTCACCCCGGTCACCTCCGTCGGGTGGGTCCCAAAAGTTCCGACGACGACAACTCAGGATTCCCAGGTCCGATTTAAGTTTTGAAAAGAGATATATGCTCAGCTGGTCTTTATCTCCCAGATTCCATAAGCCACTTCAGGATATTCTCAGGATAGATTCCGAGGAGCAGAGAGGGTCCGGGAAGCCCTGTGCTCACGCGACCATCTTGGATGCGCGCTAGGCTCCTCCTCCCCTCGGGGGAGTGTTATCACAGAAAGACGACAAGACCAACATGCTTCACCCAGTAGCATACTACTCCAGAAAGCTACAACCCGCTGAATGCAATTACTCCATCGGGGACAAGGAACTCCTGGCCATCAAAGCAGCATTTGAAGAATGGCGACACTACCTCAAGGATGCCAACCATACGGTGACCATCTTCACCGACCATAGGAATCTACTGTTCCTCCGTTCAGCCAGAGCATTAACGGCAAGACAGCTACGCTGGACCCTCTTTTTTAACGAATTTGATTTCCAGATCACTTACAGACCCGGAAGAGAGAACGCCAAAGCCGACGCCTTGTCACGAATCGAGGAAAACGGAGACCAGAAACCCCCAGCAGAACCAGTACCCGTAATTCCCATCCGCTGCTTTCAGGGTGCAGTTACGTCTTCCGACTTCTTGACACAACTCCACCAAGAGTTACAACAGAAAACCAGGGACGACTGGGTCGGAGACGTCCAAGGGATCACAGAAAACAACGGCTTCCTGTTCAAAGACGGACGATACTATTTACCGCTGCTCACTCAACAACTACAGGCAATGGTCCTGTGCCACGACCACCCCTTAGCTGATCACCCAGGGTACCAAAAAACCAAGGAATTACTGCAGAGACACTTCTGGTGGCCCACCCTCAAACATGACACACAAACCTATGTCGCCCGATGTGCCATCTGTACTCAAGGAAAAACACTCTCACAACCCACGGTAGGGTTGTTACACCCCATTCCGGTTCCGCCTTGCCCGTGGCACACGGTCTCGATGGACTTCGTGGTAGAGCTCCCTAAGACCTCCACAGGACACACCACCATTCTTACAATTGTGGACCACTTGACAAAAATGGCGCATTTCATTCCTCTAACGCATCTACCGTCAGCGGCAGAACTGGCAGCCCTGTTCATGCAGAACGTGGTACGGTTACATGGCATCCCATCGGTTTTGATAACGGACAGAGGTACCCAATTTGTATCCAGATTCTGGACTGAAGTCTGTTCGATATTACAGATGGAAGCCTGTTTATCGTCCTCCTACCATCCCCAAACTGATGGCCAGGCCGAGCGTACAAATCGCACTATGGAGCAGTACCTCCGTTGCCTGCTATTGTCTATGGAAACCGACTGGTCCGCAGTGGTGTGGATCGTAGAGTACGCCTACAATAACAGCAAACATGCGGCGACAAGGGTTTCCCCGTTTTATTGCCTCCAGGGATATCATCCCAGAACGACCCCCTGGGTGGAAGCTCGACCGTGTGGAGTGCCTACTATCCAGGAACACCATGCTTCCCTCCGCACCATATGGCAACAGGCTCGTTTTGAACTCGCAAAGGCCAAAGAATACTACAAACACAACACCGATAAACACCGGCAACCCGAACCAGCCTATGTAGTGGGAGACAAGGTGTGGTTATCCATCCAGAACCTCAACACGCATGGCCCCAAGAAACTGTTGCCCCGATACGTGGGTCCTTATCCCATCACCAAGATCATCAACCCAGTGGCCATGAAGCTTTCCCTACCATCTCACATGAAAATACACCCTGTCTTTCATGTTTCCCTCTTACGCCCTGTGCATCCAGACAGCTCATTGGCAGAACCTCCTCCTCCTGTTCCCGTTGAAGACCACGTGGAATACGAGGTTCGGGCCATTCTTGATTCCCGCAGAACTAGGGGAAAACTGTTTTACCTAGTGGACTGGAAAGGCTACGGCCCGGAGGAACGCTCCTGGGAACCCCTGTCACACGTCCGTAATGCTCCTTCCTTAGTCAGAGCCTTTCATGCCCGGCATCCCCAGAAACCTCGCCCTGTTACCCCTCTGTGACCGGGTGGGTAGATCTGTTTTCAGGGTGGGTGCTGTCATGTTTCCTTGCGCCCCTCACCCGTAAACCAGAAGCAGGGCACTCCTCAGTCGACACGGGACTCCTCCCCCTGGGTGGTCCCGGCAGGTTGCAGTCTAGTCTTTCGGCAGCACGTAGTGGACGCCGCCAACCGGCCGTCACTTCCGGTTACCTGAGCATATCACTACGGAGGACGGCAGGCTCGGCGCTTCGGATTCATTTCCTGAGCTTCGCAGGCACGCAGGAGCGTAGCGAAGGCTCTTCCAGCAACCGGACAGTCGGTCCGGACCGCGCAAGGGCGCCCAAAGATCCCGCCTTACTTCATACTTGGCACGGAGCCACCCTATGCACTATTACCTTCCAGAGCGCAGTGGCGCTTTTCCTTTGTTGTTAAAGACGACTCGTGCGACGGCACGGAGTCACCATACCTGCCTTGGTTACCTCAGAGCGCAGTGGCGCTTTTCCTTTGTTGGGACGACTCGTGCGACGGCACGGAGTCGCCATCTCTGCCTTATAACCCCAGAGCGCAGTTGCGCTTTTACCTTTGTTGAGACGACTCGTGCGACGGCACGAAGTCGTCAGAACTGCCTACTTGTCCCCCCAGAGTGCAGTGGCGCCTTCCCTTGCTTACATTCACTTGTGCGACGGCACGAAGTCGCCACACCTGTATTTCCTCCCTCTAGCGCAGTGGCGCTTTCCTGGTACTTGATCCTTCCTAAAAGCGCAGGAGCGCTCGGACCCTGGCATACCTTCGGGGTCTTTTTCTTCACTCTCCGCAAGGACCTCGTTTGATACCAACGCCTGAACTTCATCTGTACAAGAACACCGCGCTCACAGGTAACCAGAAGAGAGTACTGCTCCCCTTAGTACTGTGTTCCCCCAAACGCTCGGGGGGTGTGCATGTTCCGCTCTAACCCTGTACTATAGTCACCCCTGTTTCCTCTCTTACCTTAGGGATCGTGGACTTCTACACAGCCTAAGGAGCCACGAAGGGTTTCCCCGTCACGTCATCCACAGTCCCACTCGCACCACCCTTCCTGGCAATCTCCCCCGGTTCCCTCCTGCAACTGGCTAGTGTATTCAGTCCTTCCAGTAACAGAAGGGTTCAGGTAGGGGTTGCTCCTGTCGTCCCTGTGGGATTCCTCCGCAAACACGAGGTGAGAATTGTGGGGGTCTGACAGTCACTCCCTCACCTCACACTCACTCGTGAACTCAGGGGCGTTTGTTGTGCCTATGGCATAAAGCCTGCAGCTTCAAGCCTGTCGAGCTCACACGCCCCCTGGAAAGCCTAGCGTTGGACAAGTATTACCCTTCAAGGCTCCCCCTGTCTGAGCTGTTCCAGAACTAAGTTTCCTCTGACCAGAGTGGAGCTGACCCAGGATCCTTCCAATAGTGACAGTTCACTTGTTCCAGAATGCAGGAATATGTTGTGTGTTTTAGGGAATGCCGTCAGCACACAAGAACACTCCGGGTGAGCCCAGGAATTCTCACCATCACCCGTTACCCAAAGGCCGTACACTGTGCCTCCTGGCCAGGTTTCCCCCTGGCAAACAGAAACTTCAACCTGTATCTCTGAGGGTCCTTCCTTCAATTAAATTAAATGTAATTCAAGATGCTGACACATGCTTACACACGCCTTTAAGGCCCTCTATGACCAAGGACCATCATGCATCAACCACAGCCTCCAACCCTGCGCTCCACCTCCCTTGCCCTCACACACACTCCCTCCATCCGCCGGAGCCACAGTGGGGAATGTTCCTTTCTCCTACCTCCCCAAATCCTGAATGGGAGTATTTTCATGTTCAGAATAGACACAAGCATGCACTTTGCTAACCGTGGGCAATGAACTTTGCTCCGCTAGCAGCATTACAAAAGTAGCAGAGTTAGCTACTGCACCCACAAACCTTCAATAATAGACCTTAACCTTTACTTGCCAAAAAGCATATAACCAATTCGCAATAGTGAACTTCAAAAAATATTAGCCAATGAGAGAGGTGATGATTTTGGGGTCACACCTAGCCTAGGGGGAGGACCACGCAGATGCCTTGAACACAAAGAGCATATCATGTGGAACGATTCGGTGGTGGTCCCATCCTCCTAGGACCACCCCAAGCAAAGTTATGGGCAAAAATACAATGCCAACGAAAGGCCCAGCAAAGCATTATGGGGCGAGATTCTAGAGTGCAGTGAATATTATAGTATTAGCTTTCAGCTGAGCTCCAGAGCCTGCCCCTTGAGGAATGTTTTGATATTGGATACTATAATATCCACTGCACTCTAGACTATCGTCCCATAATGCTTTGCAGGGCCTTTGATTGGGATTGTTTTTTTACCCATATCTTTGCTTGGGGTGGACCTAGGAGGATGGGACCACCACCAAATCGTTCAGCATGATGTGCTCTTTGTGTTCAAAGCATCTGCTTGGTTCTCTTCCTAGGTTAGGGAGGTCCCCAAATCATCACCTCTCTCACTGCGTGCTGTGTTTTCATTTTCCCTTTTGTGAGATGACTATATGCATTTTAGCATGTAAGTTTTACTAAAGGTATGTGTGATTTCTGTTTTATTAACTGTCATGAAGAGAAGGTTATGCAAATAAGATTACTCACACGGAATTCATGCAATAACTTTGTAATAATCTACTGCACCCTCACCCCTTTGATAAATCAACTTTATCTTTACATGCTATAAAGCATATAACCAATCCACAAAAATGAGCTTTGAAAACTATCAGGCAATGAGAGAGGTGATGATTTTGGGGTCCCCCCTAACCTAGGGGGAGGACCAAGAAGATGCCTTGAACACAAAGAGCATATCATGCTGAATGATTCGGTGGTGGTCCCATCCTCCTAGGACCACCCCAAGCAAAGTTATGGGCAAAAATACAATCCCAACCAAAGGCCCTGCAAAGCATTGTTTTTCCTTACCTTATAATCAGGTAATTTATAACATTCTGAAACAACATTTCCTGTGGACAGTCTTCTTCAGGGTGCTGCTAGTAAGTCAGGCATCCAGTGTACCACCTGGACGTCCATCTGAAAATGCTTTGAGCTGTTAAATTCCAGGTCTATCGCCAAAGGCCTCCTTTGTTGCTCTGAGCAGGCAGTAATTTTACACGTTTCCCACTGGTAAACGTTTGGAAGTTCGAATCCAAACCCTGTTTGAAGTGTAAAGGTCTTATCACTGTCAATCATTTCCTGGTTAAGAGACTGTCTATGGCATTGTAGGTGATGTCATGGACAGCGTAATCTCCTTTTAAAACAACAAAACCCAACAAGTCTTGGCCCACTCCTCGCTGAGGTGGTTGACTTCCCATTCGGAGTCCCTCAAGGGTTGACCCACTGCTTCTTTTCGTCAATGCTGGCCCCAGCTGCAATCATGCTCAGGGGTCATCTGGATTTCCTGGTGGATTCCAGTGGTATTCCAGGCAAGGAGGACGGTTTCCGTGCATGCTCAGTTGTTTGGTGAATGATCATTAGGGGATGCGGGAGAGCTGCCTGTGCAGAATGTAGCAAACCCAATGTTATCAAGCTAGGCTGGGACATTCCTCAAGTCCCTCCATGGAGGGTTTGGTCTGAGGTACCCCTACTATCACCAAGCAAATTAAGGGTCCTGGTTTAAATACCATATTACCTATCTGGAGTGAACTGAGGAGCTAGGCGAGCCCACCAATTTTCAACCTGGGACAGCCAAGACAGCAGGTCCTGTCTTCAGACAAACCTCTGAGTAGGAGAGTTCACACCCTCAAGGCTCAGCTGTGGAAATCATCTGGGGTAGAAAACTGTGCCGCCAGAGCTGTGTTTGTGCTAAAACCATAGGACCGGATCATTAGCTTCCACGGTTCAAGCTACACTGGCTTCCAAAATCATGCAATTGAGTTTAATGTCATCTCTATGGTCCATATATCTTTGTTGGGGGACAGGACCTCCATATTCCTCTACCCCTAGGGCTAAGGCTTGCTTTAGCAAATGCTGATGAGAGTCATTTGCAAATATACACCCCTAACATGCATTATATATGTACAACCCACATTGATATAATATATGTGCTACATGCTGTCCACTGACCAAAGGTGGTCAGGATAAATACCACAAAATTCCTCTGCACTTGATGGAGGTGGTGGACCATACAACGTTTATGGAACTTTTTATGTACAAGCTCTGGATCTCAGAGTGTATGAATTGCTTGTCTGTCTGAACAATGTAGTGTCTATGTAGCCGCTGATTGCATCTAGGCACCTAGACCCATGCTTTGAAATTGAAGTAGTGAATACTTTTAGTGAAGTCAACAAAAATGATCTGGCATAACATACTGTGAGCCCAACATGCCCATCTCTTTATCTAGGTTCCTTCCTCCTGTCCACCCCGATTATCCCGTACCAGAAGATCCAGAATGGGTACTGGTACGGCCCAAGGACGTACTGCATTGAGAAGTTTCCCTCGGATGGACCCAAGAAGGCTTGCATCCTCTACCAGTTCCTGGCTGTCTACCTGCTGCCGCTGCTGACCATCTGTCTCTGCTACTCGCTGATGCTGAAGAGGGTGGGCCAGCCAGTGGTGGAGCCGACGGACAACACCTACCAGGTGAGGAGGCCTCAGTAAAACACTGTATTTTATTGGACTCTGTGGGAGAACCACACACCTGCCCACCGACTACTAGATAAGGGCTTTCAGTAGAGTATTGTATTTCAGTGGGCCCTGTACTGCAGCAACAAAACCACCCGCTCACTATTGGATAACGGGTCCCCAGTAGAATAATGTATCTCACTGGACCCTTTACTACAACCACAAAACCAACCGCTCACTACTGCATAAGGGGTCCCCAGTAGAGTATTGTATCTCACTGGACCCTGTACTACAGCCACAAAATCACCCGCTCACTACTGGATAAGGGGTCCCAAGTAGAGTAATGTATCTCACTGGACCCTGTACTACAACCACAAAACCACCCGCTCACTACTGTATAAGGGGTCCCCAGTAGAGTACTGTATCTCACGGAACCCTGTACTACAACCACAAAACCACCCGCTCAACTACTGCATAAGGGGTCCCCAGTAGAGTATTGTATCTCACTGGACCCTGTACTACAACCACAAAACCACCCGCTCACTACTGGATAAGGGGGCCCCAGTAGAGTAATGTATCTCATGGGACCTTGTACTACAACCACAAAACCACCCGCTCAACTACTGCATAAAGGGTCCCCAGTAGAGTATTGTATCTCACTGGACCCTGTACTACAGCCACAAAACCACCCGCTCACTACTGGATAAGGGGTCCCCAGTAGAGTACTAATGTATCTCACGGGACCCTGTACTACAACCACAAAACCACCCGCTCAACTACTGCATAAGGGGTCCCCAGTAGAGTATTGTATCGCACTGGACCCTGTATTACAACCACAAAACCATCTGCTCACTACTGGATAAGGAGTCCCCAGTAGAGTACTGTATCTCACTGGACCCTGTACTACAGCCACAAAACCACCCGCTCACTACTGGATAAGGGGTCCCCAGTAGAGTAATGTATCTCACTGGACCCTGTGCTACAACCACAAAACCACCCGCTCACTACTGCATAAAGGGTCCCCAGTAGAGTATTGTATCTCACTGGACCCTGTACTACAGCCACAAAACCACCCGCTCACTACTGGATAAGGGGTCCCCAGTAGAGTACTGTATCTCACTGGACCCTGTACTACAGCCACAAAACCACCCGCTCACTACTGGATAAGGGGTCCCAAGTAGTGTATTGTATCCCACTGGAACCTGTACTACAACAACAAAACCACTCGCTCACTACTGGATAAGGGGTCTCCAGTAGAGTAATGTATCTCACTGTACCCTGTACTACAACCACAAAACCACCCACTCACTACTGGATAAGGGGTCCCCAGTAGAGTATTGTATCTCACTGGACCCTGTACTACAACCACAAAACCACCCGCTCACTACTGGATAAGGGGCCCCCAGTAGAATACTGTATCTCACCGGACCCTGTACTACAGCCACAAAACCACCCGCTCACTACTGGATAAGGGGTCCCCAGTAGAGTAATGTATCTCACGGGACCCTGTACTACAACCACAAAACCACCCGCTCAACTACTGCATAAGGGGTTCCCAGTAGAGTATTGTATCGCACTGGACCCTGTACTACAACCACAAAACCACCCGCTCACTACAGGATAAGGGGTCCCCAGTAGAGTACTGTATCTCACTGGACCCTGTACTACAGCCACAAAACCACCCGCTCACTACTGGATAAGGGGTCCCCAGTAGAGTAATGTATCTCACTGGACCCTGTGCTACAAACACAAAACCACCCGCTCACTACTGCATAAAGGGTCCCCAGTAGAGTATTATATCTCACTGGACCCTGTACTTCAGCCACAAAACTACACCCTCACTACTGAATAAGGGGTCCCCAGTAGACTACTGTATCTCACTGGACCCTGTACTACAACCACAAAACCACCCGCTCACTACTGGATAAGGGGTCCCCAGTAGAGTACTGTATCTCACTGGACCCTGTACTACATCCACAAAACCACCGCTCACTATTAGATAAGGAAACCCCTGTAGAGTAGTGTATCTCAGTGGACCCTATACTTCCGCCACAAAACCACCCGCTCACTACTGGATAAGGGGTCCCCAGTACAGTTTTGTATCTCATAGACCCTGTACTACAACCACAAAACCATTGGTTCACTACTAGACAAGCGGGTCCCAGTACAGTATTGTATCTCTATGGACTCTGTACTATAGCCACAAAATCAAACCCACTCGCCTACTACTAGATAAGGGATCCCCAGTGCATTATTGTAGCTCAGTGTACCCTGTGCTACAACAAGAAAGGCACCTGCCCATCAGCAATGTGCTAGTATTGACTATTTTCATGAGTATATAAACACAATGCAGAACTGCCTGCTCCACTTATGCCACTCTTGGCCACTACATGTTCCTTATAGTGCCGTTTTTGGTTGCCCCTGCTGCTGAACATTCCCAGTTCCACTCAGTCCTAAATCAACAAGTCCAGATTCCACCTCACTGAACCCGGGTCTCTTCAAGTCCTAGACAGTGAGGGTCTTCTTTGGGGGGACCTCTTAGCACCTTTTAACTGGTGCACACCTGAACCCTTGGTCCCTGGAGGCAGTGACTTAGCTTATTAACGATGGGACACTGACGTCACAGAAAATGGGAAAATGTAACTTAGACATTACTAGAGAGCACAGTTATTCTAGCGCTCATTTACAATCTGAAACACAGACGGATAAAGTGATTTGCCCATAATCATATGCTTGCTTCATTGGTCAGGTGCCCAAGTTAGGATTAAACGTTAAGGGGCATATTATCAAGCCCATTATCGCCGCTTTAGCGGCCGTTTTCAGCCGAAAAGCGGCAATAATTTGATCACAGTATTATCAAGGACACCATAACAGGCTTTAGCGCGGGCTTCCTTGTGCTAGCACCCGTTTTACTAACGCCTTGCATCGCATCGCTAATGAGATGCAAAGTAGGCGTTCCTCACATAACTTCATGGGAATACATCGCTAATGCAGCTCTGCGATATTTACAACGAGGGGAGGTGGATTGTCAAGCTAAGTGCACCATGTTGTATTATCAAGGATTTACCTATCGCTGAGTTTTTATCGCTGGATTTCATGCGATATTCCCGCATCTCCTCGCTATTGCTAGATTTATTATCGCCTTGGAGATAAGCGTTGATAATAACATGCTATTTCGGTGATAAAATCCAGCGATGGCTGGCGATAAGAAAGACCACGCTAAACGCGCTTAGCGATAATCATTGCTGTTTGTTGATAATATGCCCCTAAGTCTCCAGCATGGGAGGTAAGCTCGTAACCACTAGATTTAGGGGTATTATTTAGAGTTTGATGGACAGGGTACTCCGCCACAAACGTAGCACCTGATATTGCCTATTTATATACAATCAGTGCTACTCTAAATAGAGTTAGTTTGCTCTGTTTAAAATTAGTCAAAATGCCATATTTGCACTACCAGAGCTGCTGCTGGGTCCGCCGGCAGAAACCTTGGCCGCACATCCATCGAAGGGCTCTTAGCGTGAGGATAATTATCGCCGGGTAACGTGGATTTTTATCGCTGAGATAGCGTGCTATTAGCAACGCTTATCTCCTCAGCGATAAAAATCCTCACGCTAACTGCCTAACGTGAGATTATCGCTGGAAACACAGCGATAATCTCACGCAATGTGGCGTTAGCTTGCTGATAGTAACTCACAAACTTAGCCATGATATCCACCTTCCATAGGATATCATGGCTAAGTCAGTCCTGAAGCAGGCGTAAGGAAAGTAGCGATAACAGGGGTTATCGCTACTTTTCCTGCCGCTATGCTTCATAGCGTGGGGCTTGATGATAGGAGAAATGTCGCTTAGCGACATTTCTCCTGTCATGTTAGGTCAGGAACGCCCACTTTGCTTCTCATTAGAGATGCAAAGCTGGGCGTTAGGAATCCCGACGCTAAAGCAAGCTTTCACGCGTTAGCGTGGCCTTGCTAATTAGGCGATAAAATGAAGCGGAGATCATTTTTTATCGCCTGCTTGTAAATATGCCCCTAAGTACCTCAGATAATCCACCCAATTTGTGGCAGATGTTCTGACGTACATTCGTTCCTATTCGGGAACTGCAAGGAAAATGCTGAAGGTTACAAACAGAATTAAAAAAAAATCACCTTCAGACATCTCACTGCATCAGCCAGGTTGGGATCTCAAAATATGGCGGGTTGTCCCCACCAGGGTTGCAGAGGTTCTGACCTCTGGCAACCTTGTGGGGTGACAAGCCACCTGCCAAACATTAAGTGACCCTCTTAAGCCTCTCAAAGCAGCCTATTCTAAGATGACACCTACTACCAAGCAAAGAAGTGCAAATATGCTCACCTCCCAACCCTAAAATATGGCGCCCCCACCCAGACATGTAACTTTAGATATATTTACCTGCCTAGCTAAGATGGTACCAGACATAAAACAGCAAGTAGCTATGCCCGCCTACAATAAGACTGCACATGGTATTAGACAAAGTTCATTCACAATGCTAGCCTTCTCACAAATGGATGAATATGAGCACTGGCTAAAAATTGTAGAGATACCTACCCACCCACAGAATGATGGCTTCCAATCTCCCTGTGCCTAACAAAAACGAATGTGTCCTCATGTAATGCAACTGGTGTTACGTAAAGCGCTCTGATACCTGATTCGGGTCAGGTTCATGCTATATAAAACTCTGTAAAACAAAAACAAAACAAAAGAACTGCTACTGAAACTTAAACAGAGGTAGACAGATATTGGTCTGCATACAGGTGCAATTCTGATAAACATTATCTGGCACATGCATCAACGTAGGCTTTTGCGATTCCTTAATTGTGATTATTAAGGAATCGCAATTAAGGATTTGCAAAAGCCTATGCATGTAGGAATCGCTATAAAAATAGCAATTCCTACACATTCCTTAATTGCGAGTCACAAATTGCGAGTCGCTATTAAGGAAAGCCGTCCCATTCATTCCTATGGGCCTCCAGGCCCATAGGAATGAATTGGAGATTGCATGAGCAATTTGCGAGTACCAATAGGTACTCGCAAATTGCTCGTGCAATTTCAAGGGTGCAAGGGTGTCAAAATGACAACCTATTGCACCCCGGAAATTGATCTGTGCACATATGTTGCACACACACATGCCCTAAGGGCATGTGTGTGCGCAACATGAAACTTTGAAAAATGCACAAAAGTGCATTTTTCTAAGTTTTTGCAAATTACCATGAAGTTCAACTTCATGGTAACTTGCTCCCCCTATTAGCGAAATCGCTATTTTTTTTACTTCAATGCATTGCATTTAAGGAATCTCAATTTGGGATTCCTTAAATGCAATCGCAATTTAAGTGATCGCAATTTAGAGATTCCTTAAATTGCGATTTTTGCATTTGGGATGATGCATCCCAAATGCAAAAATACCGGTCGCAAAGGGGCAGATTCTGAGACTCTGCCCGTTTGCGACCGGTTTTTCCTTTGATGCATGTGCCTGTATGTAAACTAATTCATAGCAGCCAAGCTAATGCTGACATGTTTTGGCTCAAAATTCACAGATATATCTTCAAATTCCTTTAACGATTTACTTGCTACATTTCAGCCAAAATGTTCAGTTGTTGAGGAAGGGCTTCAATGGATGACGGTTACTTAAAAAGAGCCTGCTTCAGAGGTGGTGATGCATCAGGTGTCAGCTGAGATTCTTAATACCAGTGTCCAGGATTATCTGCCCTAACAAACTTCAGGTGGTACAGAATGCGGCGGCTCGTCTTATCCTGAACCTTCCCAAGCGTCTTTGAGCCAGGGATGGGATTCGCGCCCTTCACTGGCTTCCCGTCAGGAAACGCATCTGCTCTAAGGCTTTGTGCATAGTAGTTAAGGCCTGGCATATTAAGGGCACCTCACACTTGAAGACTCTCTTTCAATGGTATGTTCTGGGGAGGCAACTGAGGTCCCCCTCATGAAAGAACTCATGATTCACACATTTCGAAGGACTAGATGGGGTGGCCGCTTTTTTTTTCGGTAGCATCCTCCAAGTTATGGAACTCCTTACCCATTTACATTTCGAATGCGGACTCCTTCTTGGCTTTTAAAGAACATCTGAACACCTGGCTCTTTTCATCTTAGTTCTTGGCTGCTTGGCCACCTCTCATCTGGTGTCCTCCTGGTCTGCTATAGTGCCTCGACACTTCCGGGTATTAGTTCGCTTTGCAAGTGCTATCCTATCCATAGTGACAGTCACTTTAAGGCAGCCCCTTGGCTATTTGTCACCTTTCAGCTCCCATTCAGCCCTTTCTCCCAGAACTGCACTGTCCACTCAAATGTTTGGGAAGCCTGCACAGCAGTGCATGTACTGGCCCTCTCAAAAGTATTGAAGCCCAAACCACACTTTTCATCATTGCAGAGCATTGCAGAGAGAAAGTGTGAATCTGGATTTACACAAGCAATTATTTTGTTGACTGTATCACAAATTATTTATTTTTTTTCAATATGCTTTCATTGGTCACATCAATTTTGCTGATGCAGCCTTGGAGACAGATTTTCAAAACGGTCACCCAACTCAGAGCAGCATTTAAGAAATGCTGCGCTGCGTTGCGTGACAGGGAGGGAGCAAGAGAGCGCCATATCTACAGAGATATGGCGCTCTCCTCCCCTCTCCTTGCGCCAGGCACACACCTTAGCGCCATAGTGCGGGGGGAGTGCTTGAGTCTGCCATAGCTTTTGTCCTGGAAGGGTACCCTTCCTGTACAAAATACTATGGCTAGACACGTTTAAACACTTCTCCTACTTTGTATGTGTGCTGCACAGTGCAGCACACATGCAAAGTCAGAAAAGAAAGGAGAAATAAAAACATTTCTCCTTTTAACGCCTCGTGTGAAATGGCATTAACTTTTGGCGCTAAACCCTCTACAATTCTTTGTAGATAGGGTTTTGCGTCAAAAGGCCTGGGTGGTTGCATAGGAATGCCCATGTTCTACCCATGTAATGCCCCCGTGGCGCTAAGTAACAATCAGCAGTGCTTTGCTTAATTTTAGGGTCCTTTCCCGTCCAAAAAATGTTTGCGCTGGAAAGCAAATTAGGAAAAACATTTTGTGCTGGTTAGCGACACTTTTGTGATGCTAACCCAGCGCAAAATGCTCTTAAATCTACCCCTTGGTTTGAGCAGAAATTGTCTTTCGTGAACTATGAAACTGGATGTGCGCTCCAGTCACATGAGCTGCTCTAGCAAGGTTTACCACAAGGCTTTTGAAACTGTGGGCCTTATTTACGAGGCCCCTTGCGCCACCAGAGCGTCACTTTTATTGATGCTCCAGTAGCGCAGTGTGTTGGCCCATATTTACAAGGCCACGTAAAGCCACTCTGCGTGGCTTTTATTGGCCTTGTAAATATGGTCCGCTTTCATGCATTAGTCTGCATGAAAGGGGTGTTCCATGGGCATTGCTGTGGGTGTTCCCAGGCAACACTTATGGAATCTGATGTATTCCCAGATTTATAAGGTTTTGTAAACCTGGGAATGCGTCAGATTCCGACGGCTCCCCAAGGAGGAGCAACAAGGAGCAAAACCTTTATTTCTCCTCGTTTTTCCTTTTTCTATGAAACAGGAAAACACATCTTGTGATTTTTTTTGTTCAGGAAGTTGCCCAAAAACAAACACTCCCTCACACAGGCACCCTTGCACCATGGCACAAGGGTGCCTGCATTGGAACGTGGCAGCCCATTGTGCACCACTGCAGGAAAAAAAGGACAGGAATGCTCCGTATCTCATAGATACAGTGCATTCCTGCCCTTTTTTTGTGACGCAGGGCAGTGCAGCAAGATTTCTTAAAGTGCTGCCCTGTACCAAAGCCTCATAGATGAGGCCCTGTATGGGAAATACATTGAACTGATCTCTTGTGTGCCATTTTACATGAGGGCGTACCTGGTGTATCATTTTCATGCAGATAACTACGCATGTGTAATTCATATTTGGATTTAATGTATAGTCTAATAGACCCCTGCAGTAGAGGTGCGCTAGCACAGAATCTTTAACTATCATTCATTTTTTTGGTATCATCTTTTAAAGCACTGGCTTCTAGGCACACGCTAAGGTCCATGGGATGTCAGACACTGAGATGTCTCTCGCTCTCGTTGCAGGTGCAGCTCTTATCAGAGAGGACCATCGCAATGAGGGGCAAGATCACAAAGATGGTGGTGGTCATCGTCCTCCTCTTCACCATCTGTTGGGGTCCCATCCAGCTCTTCAGCCTCTTCCAAGGCTTCTACCCAAACTTCCAGGCTGACTACGCCACCTACAAGATCAAGACCTGGGCCAACTGCATGTCCTACGCAAACTCGTCCATCAACCCCATCGTCTACGGCTTTATGGGGGCCAGCTTCAGGAAGTCCTTCAAGAAGGCCTTCCCGTTCATGTTCAGGCGCAAGGTGAGGGACATCAGTGTCGCCTCAGGGACGGTCAACAACGAGATGAAGTTTGTGGCCATGGAGTCCACCCAAAACGAGCTGAAGTGAGGATGTGAGAACTTGAGACATGAGTCTGAAGGCGTTCTCGGCCATCGGAAATGCAGTGATGGGGCATCCTCGACCCGGTCTATCCTCAGTCGCAAGAGGACCTGGACAAGTTGTAGATTCAGAGGATGAGTTGAGCTTGAGAAATATGGACAGAGAAAGACACAGAGCTTCATAGTGACCTCTTCATTGTCACCCGCTGGAGGGAAGACGTGTCTTGCAGTGGAGTCGGTGTGGCTGAGCAGACCTCATAAAATAGAAACAGAGCAAAAAATGGGTTTATAGACAGCATTGGAATCTTGGAGAAAAGGTTTTGGAACTGGTGTGTCTAAACATCTTTCTCAGTATCCAAACACTTACAAATCCAACAGAGTTTTAAGGAAATGGCTGTAAAATACCACAACGAATCCGGCTACGCAGGCGATGGACCAAAACCCATATTTGTTTTTTACTTTCATTCCACCCCATTACCCCAACCCACACTCCTGTCTTCCATGAGCAGTCAATGTTTGGTCTACAATGTCTGTGACTGTCATCTGTCCCCTGAGATGTTTCCAAACCAGCCTTCTTTTTTTTAAGTGTTGGGGGGGAGGTCTCTTTCCTGTTTTACTTCAGTGTTGTCTCTTTGGCGGATTGAATACTCTTATGTATTTCCCAGACTATGTGGCTCTTCCATTTCATTTTGTAGTCACACTACGACACTTCCTGAGTATTTCTTCTGATGAAGCATGCTGATAATTGTACAGAACTATAGGCTATTACAGCGAGAGAGCGACAGAGAGAGAGAGAGAGAGAGAGAGAGAGAGAATGTGCCCACAGTCTTGATGTGAGCTGTGAATGAACTCCCCCAAAGCACAAACATTCTGACTGACAGAGTTAACTGAGCTTCTTTAAGAACTCCTTGCCTCAAGCAGCAACAATTTCCCCAGAGAAGGTGTGCTTCTTATGTGTGCAACAATCAGTCACGGAGCAATGCAGTTAAGGCACTAAGAGCCAGATTAATTAAACTTTCTCTCAACGCATGACACCCTGCTGCGCTGTATGAAAGGGAGAGGGCAGGAATGCACCATATTTAACATTATATGGCACAGTGCTGTCCTTTCCTTGACCTGGCGCACAATGTGTTGCCTTGGGTCAACGCATGCTCGAGTGCACCATTGCAGGCAGGATTGTTTTCATCCAGTCAGGAAGGCGCACCTTCCTACACCAAAATAATCCTTTGAGGCTTTTTCCTCATTCCGTGTGTGCTGCAGAATGCAGAACACCTAGAAAGAGGTGAAAACACGGAGAAATAAAGATTGTTCTCCTTGTTATGCCTCCTCTGGGAAGGCAAAGCATCCAGATGCATGCCCAGGTCGACCACTATTGGTACATCTAGGAATGCACCAAAATCCATGGATGGATGAGTGGGAAAACTCATGCTCCACCCATGGAACGCCTTCCTGGAGCAGACTAACGCAGGTCATCGACTTGGGCTGCCCTGCGTTACTCTAGATTTATCAAGCACTGCAGAGCCATGCGCAGTGGCCTTGCGTTAGGATAAAAAAGAGAATGGTCCAAAGATCCTGAATCTGTCTATAAATCCCTAGGGTTCTGGAGGAATTTTGCTCAAGGCTCTGGACCTTTTCAGCCTCAAAGGGCAAGTGGAGAAAGGGTTGTGAGCATAGGTTCCTCCTTTCCAAGGCTATTTATATCGTTCCAGCAAGACAAGGTATCAACATAGCGGATTTACCCGGTGACCAGATGAGAGACTACACTGAACCGATCCTGAAATTTGGATGTTTTAAACAATGTTACATTACAATTCTTGGATATGTACAAATTTAACGTTGATACCTTGTCTTGCTGGAACAATATAAATAGCCTTGAGAAAGCCCTGGCCTTACTTGCCAGACGGGGCGAAACACATGTCGGCTGCTCTCTTTCTTTTACAACGTTTTCTATGTAAAACTTATAATGAGTGAAATGGACTCAATCAAGTGACAAATAAAAAGAACTATTTTCACTCAAATCTACTCATATTGTGTTACATCCAAATAAGGAATTAGCCTACTGATGGGTATATATACGTGCTTGGAAAGGAGGAATCATATGCTCACAACCCTTTCTCCGCAGTGGCCTTGCGTTGCTTGGTAAATGCGACCTAAGTGTTCTGTTTCCCTTGCGTTACCTTGAGTGAGCACTATGATAAATTTGGCCCTTAGAGCTTAAAGTTAGCTGCAAAGATACAAATCATTTAAAGATGTTCATCTACATACTAGGGAAATGGGTAAAAATAGGTAAAAATTATGAAAAGCCGATGGAAAGATGTTTGGGTGTCGGATTTCTTGCACAAGTGACGGACATGCTGGAACATTCCAAGTTTCCCTATTCGACTTCTATTGCTTTAAATACATTTTCTCATCCCAAGGACACCTTAATTATCATCACCATAACAACAATGTATTTTTGGTTATATCCCCTTCTTGAAAAGAGAAGAAAATAAATGTGGAAAAATATAAGCTGTGTGTTCATTCTTTATAGACAAAAAATAAAACAGATAGATGCGGTACTATCAATCAATCAGGGTTGGTAAAGCACAGCTACTCACCCGAAGGGTCTCAAGGCGCTGGGTGGAAGGGTGGGGGGCGGTCTGTTGAGTGCTGGGGTCAGCCGAAGAGCCAGGTCTTGAGGTCCTTCCTGAACTGGAGTAGTGTAGGGACTTGCCGGAGGAGGAGGGGGAGGTCATTCCAGGTCTTGGCTGCGAGGTAGAAGGACTTTCTTCCTATTCTGGTCTTGTAGATGCGTTGGATGGTGGCCAGAGAGAGGTCAGCTGATCAAAAGTGTCTTTTGGGTGCATGGAAGGAGCGGCTGTTGTATAGGTATGCTGGTCCGAAGTGGATGGCCTTGTAAGCATCAGTGAGGAGCTTGAAAGTCATTCTTCTTTCGATGGAGAGCCAGTGGAGATCTCGGCGGTGTTGGGTGATGTGCCTTAGTTGTGACGGGGGATGTCTAGGGTCTGTCTGGCTGTAGAGTTCTGGACGGTCTGGAGTTCGCAAAGTAGATTCTTGTTGATTCTGGTGTAGAGGGCGTTGCTGTAGGCCAGTCTGCTACTGATGAGGGCATGCACGACCGTTTATTGGGATTCGGAAGGGATTCATCTGGAAGTTTTTCGGAGTATGCGGAGGGTGTTGAAGCAGGCCATGGATCTGGCGGTTCATCGAGAGCGATGAGTCTAATATTATGCCGATGTTTAGTGCGTGGTCCGTTGGGGGTGGGGGTTTTCTGAGGACGCGGGGCCACAAAGTGTCGTCCCATGCGGAGGGGGTGGAGCAAAGGATGAGGAATTCTGTTTTCTCGGCGTTGAGTTTCAGGCAGCTCTTCTTCATCCAGTTGGCGACGGCTTTAATCCCTTCTTGAAAGTTATGCCTGGTGATGTCGGGTTCTTTGATGAGGGCGAGGATGAGGATGAGCTTTTTTTCAATAAAAAGCAAACATTGAAAATTGTTGACAAAATGTGAGAGACCAAGATAATACATAGACAGAAGGTATGAATGCTGAGCTATAATGAGCCTCCTACCAGCTCTGTGAGAGGTCTGTTCCTACGGGCCTTACAGCTGAACCTTTGAGGAGTCTCTTATCGGGTCTGTGAGGTGTCTGGCCCTCCGTCCCTTACAGGTGAGTCTTTAAGGAGCCTCTACCGGCTTTGTGAGAGGTCTGCTCCTACGGCCCTTACAGCACGTATCCATGATGCTCATTCCCGCTTACACTCAATGTAGCATACATTGTCATGCAAGCTACTGGAATTTAGCTAAGTTTATTAGTCGAACACATTGGGCAACAGGTACGCCGTCCATACCAGCAGAAGCAGCATATATCTTAAACCGTGGGAAATCTCTGTAGACTGGTCGAATTGTTGCCTCAATGGTACGGGGACGGGAAATATGGGTGCATTGTTTCTATTGTATCTGGCGCAGTGCTGCTCTGGGGATGGTGCTAAGGAATTCTTCCATGCACATTGAAGGGTGTACTACTGAATGTCAACACCAACACTATTGTGGCACAAGAGTATCGAGGACAGAATATCGAGAGGTAAGTGCATATAGGAAGTTAAAATTTCCTATTCCGAATTCCACATCTACATACCTTGATGATATATGTACAATATATCTACATAAATTTCAAGTTAGGTATGGGAAAATCTGGAGTTACTTACCTGACAATTTCTTTTCTGATATTTTGTCTTTGATATTATGTCAGGCTGATATTGTGTGTTCGATCTTCAGGCTACACACCATATTGAAGGGTTGAACAGTACACCCAGATTCCTAGATGATGGGAAAACAGACTGTTGAGAGGGAAGTGGATTGAGGTTGGAGATATGATGTGTGCAGATTAGAAAAGAAAGTGTGGAGGACTTTTGTCTTAGAAGAGTTGAGCATGAGGGGATGGAGAGCAATCCCCTATTGACTTGTAGCAAGACAGCCATATGTTTGATTGTCCACCGATGTGAAGGTGGGGATTAGGAGATGATATGTGTGTTGTTGGCATAGAAATGAAAGAGAAACAAAACAGATGAGATGATGTCACCAAATAAGGGGTGGAGAGAGAGAACAGGCGTGGCCCCAGAACTCATTCCGAACCGCAGATCTATTGGAGTCCAAACGCACTGAGAATGAGTGAACAGATAGGAAGGAGCAAAACCACAAAAGAGCTGCATCGTTGGTCATACATGCCAACATTTTAGAAGAGGAAAGCACAAGATCTTTAAAAATATAATTGGGAGAATCTATTTCTCACTTTGACTTCTGTTGTGGCCTGCATTGGGTCCATTGGCATGTATGGGGCTTGCAAGTGTGCTGCTGCAGGACCGGATATCAGAAATACTGATACACGTTCAGTACCTGTCAGGAGCGTGGAGAAAGCACTACGGCAAGCAGGGAGAGCGCGACAAAAACATGGTTCCCTGGCCTGCAGGAGCTGGCTCCTAGCAGGGCATAGTAGGAGCCTCACTAGATTAGATTAGATAATACTTTATTCGAGTTCAAGATTCATGAATTCATAAAAGTAACATGTTCATATAGACAAAAGTAAACCACAATAAAATATCGTTACACAGAACATAAATAAGTTACTTTAAAAACTCATTAAACATTTCCTTTTCCTTAAAATACTTTTTAAAAAGCCCAACATTATTGACACACAGTATTCGTCTTGTAAAGATACTAAAAACAATAAGGCGGGCCGACAGTGTCTCCATGAACCATGTTTTTTTTAAAAATGGCTTAATCCATCTAGATCTTTCCATCGAATAAAATTTACAAAAACAGATTAAATGTAGGGTTGACTGGGTAGACAGATTATCACAAGGGCAATTACATAATTTTCTTGCCCAGTCATTAACTGCGGGGAAGGAAACTAAGCGGAAAAAGACATCGAACCTTAGCCTGGTGAGCAAAAAACGGTCAAAGCCCACCTGACACCATGTTAAATATGGCTGAATATCATTAGAAACCAATGTAAATTGATGTTGAAATACAAGGTTCTTATTGAGTTCAACACCTAATCTAAGTGATTCAACGTGGGACCAACATAGCTCCTTCAAATCCTTTCTTGTTAGACTGCACATGGTCTCTGGTTGAAAGTAAAACTCGGGTCTGCCAAGGTCCCTTGTGAAATAACAAATATACTTCAACCAGGGTATCCTAAGTGCCATATCCAATCCCATACAATCTTTAAGGATATCTCTGTTTAACGTTAATGCTGGGGAAGTCCATACCCTGTACCAAAGCAAAATTGGTTGTATACTAATCAAATCACTCACATAGCGCATACCTAGCTCTGCGTGACAGTTAAAAACTGGGGAACTAGCAGGGGTTGCCAAGATAAATCTTAAGAAAGCATTTTCTACCCTTTGTATTGAGGAGAAATTATTATTGATCCCCCAAATACCTGCCCCATAGATGGCTATACTGATGCACTTGGCTTGATAGATTTTTAACAGTATTGCCGGTGGTCTCCTCCCCAGCTTTTTCGAGAAGATCATAAGTGCAGCAGTAGCTTTCTTGAATGACAAAGTCCTATTTCTAATAGCTGGCCCCCAGGACCCCTTTTCCTCGAGGACTATTCCCAGGTACGAAAATATATTAGCTGGGGCAAGTTCCTCTTTCCCCACAAACAAGCGGCATGCTCTTTTCTTGCCACTGCCACAGGACATTACAAACGATTTGGAAACATTCAATTTTAACCCCCTGTTATCCATAAACTTTATGTAAGTGTCCAGAGCAGTTTGGAGACCTCTTTGCGTCCGGGACATGATCACTGCATCGTCAGCATATAAAAGGGACGCGATTTGATGCTGATTGGCCTGGGGGGAATCGCGTACTGCAGCAATCAGAACTTTTTCTAGGTCGTTGGTATACAAGTTAAACAGCAGTGGGGCGAGTCCGCACCCTTGTCTCACGCCCCTCTTTACATAGAAGGGCTTAGTGCATTCACCATTTAAACCATATCTGACCTTTGCCCTAGCGCCAGCATACAACTGCCTTAGGAAGGAAATAAGTACTTCATCAACCTTCATGTCGCTCAAGATCTGCCATAATCGATTATGAATGACACAATCGAAAGCCGCACTTAGGTCAACGAACACAACAAAGAGTTTGCCCTCTTTGGCCTGAGTATATTTGCCAACTAGTGACGTGAAGTTGAGAACCTGTTCTACGGTACCGCAGCCCTTGCGAAAGCCGTATTGAACCGGCGATAAGATGTTAAACTCGTTGGCCCAAAGTTGCAAACGGTTCAGGATAACTCGCCCAGTGACTTTCAAAAAAGAGTCCAGAAGGGATATGGGACGGTAACAAGAAGGTTTGTCCCGGTCCCCTTTTTTGAATATAGGTATAATTATCGAGTCTGCCCAAGTATCGATGAAACCCCGCGCACAACTGGCCTCTAAAACACGCGTAAGTAGAGGCGACCAGAGCCCCGGCTGGAGTTTGAATAAATCAATTGGGACGACATCAGCGCCTGGCGCTTTATTGCCTTTGCTCTGGGTGATTGCGGCGGACAATTCGTCAACAGTAGCATCTAAATTAAACGGGACAAAATCGTCCGCCAATTGGCCCTGAGTAATAGGCTTCTTAGCTACCAGTTTATCTTTCCCTCCCGGATTATATACCTCAGCGAAGAAGTCGACCCAGGAATCTTCAGTAATGGCCACATCCAATCTATCCGTTTCCCCTGTAATAAGGAAAGGAGCCCTGACCGCCAGCCAGAAGGCAGAGCAGTCCTTTTCCAGGGATGCGTTATATAGGCATTCCCACGCTACGTTCTTAAGCGCGCGTTTCCGCACCTTCCTGGCCTGGTTGTACACACGTCTAGAATGAGTAATTTCAGTTTGATTCCTTGGATTTTTCCCAAAGGCTATCTTTAAGGCAGTGTGGGCCTTGGTACACGCCGAATCAAACCACCCTTTTCTAGCTACTTTCCCCGTTTTTGGGGGACGGTGTAGAACATCTTTGATGATCTTTGTGATGGAAGCAAAAGATTCCAGAATATCTGAATGGGATACTTCATCCTGAAGGCACACGTTGATGGAGATTAAAGCTTGTTTAATAATATTCCTATTCGTCTCCACTTGATTGCACTGTGACCATTTAAGGGCAAACCCGTTCGTTCTATTTAAAGTGCTGTCGACAGTCCAGGCCAGTTTCTCCACCAGAGGACGGACTGATTTGCAAGGGAGCTGAATGCTAAAGCTCAAAGGAAGATGATCACTCACCCCAATAATATGTGTTGCAAAATCTGTTAGCCAGCTGGAATGGGAGTTGGTAATTGTAACAAAGTCGATCAACGTGCTATACCCTCTCCCCACATACGTCGGGCTAAACTCCACCGGAGGTCTACAGAGCAAATTAATAAAACCAAGATCAAAGGTTGCCATCATTTCATTAAACGAGTCACCCCCGCTGTTGTGATCGAAATGTGGTTGATATTCAGATTTATATTTTTCCTGATCACCACAACCGCTCAGAAAATATTTACAGAGGTGGTGATTAAAGTCACCTCCCCAAATAATAATTGAATCCCGATGAGATAAGGCTAGCAGAGCTCCCAAATCCTTAGTGAGAGTATTTATCAAACCATTTACTAGACCTTTCTCAATGCTATTGTACAGATTAACAATGAGCATTTCCACATTTGGGGTCACCCGGATTGAAACAATCTGATAATGATCGCATTGGCCCACCACTTTTACTGACAGGGTCTCTATCAGATTAGATAAATAGATAGTCAGACCCCCTTTATTTCTCCCAGAGGTAGACGGACTAGCAGGTTGATGAAAGGTTATATAACAGGTAATATGGATGGCTTCCAAGGACCAGGTCTCTTGCAAACATAAAATATCCATATCCTTAATATAATCGATCCATATGGGATTATCAATCTTGGAACGAAGACCAGCTACATTCCAGAAAACAATCCTGGTTCCTTTGTCTTTTACTGGCTCAGGTAGGTGCAATGATGGGGTTGCCGTCTGCACAACATTAAGACATGGTATCGCAGTAGGTACATACAATTCAGTCATGGCGGGAGTAACAGCGGCCTCCGCAGTTGGGCGTCAATCCACTCCTTCGAGTCCGCTCAAAACTGAGAAGCGGTTGACCCCAGTAAAACTACGGTGACCGTCGTCCCTCCCACACCAAGTCCTAATAGGGAATGATTTCCTGGGGTATTCCCAACCTAAATTGAGTGGGGTGCGATAGCTCTTCCTCCCCCCAAGCTCAGAGATCATACTGGGGTTTGGTCTATTCAGCTCTCTGTAGAAATAATCGAGTGGGAGGATCTGGATGCCCCTCGATTGTGGTTTCACATTGTAGAACGATTCGTCGATAATTCGTCTAACCAAAAAAGGATTGTTAAAATTGAGTATAATGCAATCTCCATCAATGGTCTTCTTAGATCTACCAATCCAGGCCACTCTTCGTACCATTATTAGCTCATTCCAAGTATTGTGACCCGCCATGGTATTCTTTGTCAACCAGTGGAGCGCCTTGTTTTTTAATTGGCCAAAGTCCTCGCTAGCGCCTTTATTCAGAGTAGGTGAGCACGCTGGTGGGAGGTTAATAACCGGTAATGGAACCCGTTCATCCTGTTCATCCCGCTCTTTCTCCCTCACGCATTTATCACTAGTTTGTAAGTAAGTGTTAGTAGGTGGGGTGGGTTCAACAGTATTGACGCTAGTGGTTATCAGGGGCATCATGGGTAAAATAGTGACGCGATTATCGCCAGGAATTGTTATATCTTTCTGGGTGTTTAGACCTTGAGGGGCTGGGTTGTTACTGGGTATTGTTCCAGTACAGGTGCACGGCTTGGGCGGTGTTAAGGTCACAAGTCTACGCGTATTGATGTTGACAAGCTCCCCCAAAGCATCTAACTTATTGTTAATGTCTTTCAATCTCTCTATTAATGGAAGGGTAAAGGAACGCAAAAGGTGAATTATGTTAGGGAGAGATACAGTTGTGTCCTCAACCCTTCCACTAAATGAATCTCTATTTTGTAAGACAGGGGACAGCAAAAGAGGATCTGTCAATATTTGTGGGTTCTTCTTGGATTTTTTAGTAGCATTCTTAGGGCAAGTGACACTATGTGTACCAGTCAGTTTTATAATTTTGTATTTCCTATCTGTTTGGCTGTTACCACCCCTTTTCCTTTTCTTTTTCCCTTCCTTATCCACACTAGAGAGAGGCGCTACTGTTTTGGCTTCGGAGGCTACATGATCTTCTGGCTGTAAGCTTTTTCTAGGCTCGATTGGATAAAAACCCTCGGATGAATCAAGGCTGCTGAAGGAATTATTACTCTTGGACTGTGGAAATATGGATTTTTCTGATCAGTTATGTCCCCTATCTTGGACCCCAACGGTTTCATGTATGAATCCTAAGTACATGTATGTTCCCTCCAGTTCCAGTTATGAAGACGCAAACACATGTGCGTCCACCGTCAACATGTCCTCTTTCAGATCCGTCATGAATAGGCCGGATATTCCATTCCTAAGTATGAAAGGCCACCGGCTTTATATGGTTCACTTATGCCATTTTACAGTCCAGGCAAGTAGGCCCTGATTCTGTCATCAAGCTTTTCTTGCCTTCTGCCTCTGAAAGCTCCAGTCTGAGCCTGCATCTGTGACCATGAACTTTGTCTCATTCCCTGCGCGGCTCACGATGCCTGACATCAGCCTGTTGCCTGCCAAAAACTGTATTTCACCTTCGAAATTATCTGCTCCGCTCCCTGCCCAATGCATTCCTGTCTAGTAGTTTAAGTAAACATTCTTCCAGCTACCGAGCAAAGGCCCGGCTTCTCTGTCTTTATGCAAGTAATTCATAGCCCTATTATTATGGAAGATTTCTGCCCTCGCATCTAGTGTAGACACTTAGACGCTTGTACACGCACTAACAGTCAGTATAGTCAGTATAGAATAAGATTCTACTCTAAGAGACCTCTCTTTTGGATAACATAGTTCTTTAAACATAGGATGTTAGATATGATTTGGGATTAGGTTGACTTGACCCTCCAGACTTCTGTCGCCACATGTAGAGCTAAATGTCAAGTCCCCTTCACCCCCTAGTTGCACGTCAATCACACGTCATGCTGCTGCGTGCGCATTTCTGCCAAGTATTTCTGCTGACATTGCGAAATTCTTTCATGGAACCACCCTATTATGACATCACACCTGATGACGTTCTTTAGTTACACCCAGTTACGCCCACTTTTTGCTACGTATGTATGCTTTATCTTCACTATCAATTGTTACGCCTTCTGCATTTGCTTCACTGTAATGCCTATTGTATAAAAGTGATTACTTATCAATAAAGTATGTACTTCACTTCCTGAACCTCCGTGGTGATGGAACTTGGAGTCACCGATTCGAATCATCCATTGGAATAAAGCCCATTCCGAACCTCTAATACCACGGATTTTGCCTCTTATTTACTGAGCTATTTTTATTATGTTTCTGTATCAAATTAAGTCCCGGTAATTAAATTATTTACCACATGAATGGCACCCGAACAGGGACACTTTCTCATCTCACGCGCCGGTGGTGCGTTGCAGGCCCGGTCTCCTGCCACAGCTGGACGGACAACAACGCGTACCAGCAGGATTTCCTGTATCTCCCTCCGGTCAAGCGGGGGCGACTGAGGCTGCGATCAACACCCAGACGAGGCGGTGAGAAGTGCGAAGTATCCCGACCAGAGCCTAGCTGAGAGAGCAAGATCCGAGGTACACAGAGGCCCACCAAGTTCCGAAGTTCCGAAGTTCCGAGGTTTCCGATGTTCCGAAGTGTCCGAAGTTTTCGAGTCGAGTCCAGTCCAGTCCAGTTCAGTTCCGTTCCGAGGCCTTCCGTTCCGAGCTACCCGGTGAGTACCATCACTGGGGAGGCGTTCTGACGTGCACATAGGTTGTGCCGGTCACGACGGGTTTGGGTACACAAATCCGGTCTGCACTGTTTTAGCAGTGTATCTGTACTGTTTAGCAGTATATCTAGTATATCAAGTATATAAATTCAGAATAATTCAGTTAATGCCGAGTATTATGTTTAGTGATTAAGTTTTCTTAGATCGTCATCATCATTGTTGCTCATTTAAATGCTAAATGTTAAATGTGTTAATACGTCCTGCATATTGTGGTGTGAATGACTGTTCATTATTGTGTTTATTGTATTAAGTTTGTTCAAGATCAAGTATCAGATCAGTTCTCAATATGCCGCTCTTTTCGAAATTAAGACAGATCACAACTAGAAAAGGGGTACTCGAAGAAGCTGTTCCTATTCCTCCTAGGGACACTCCAGGGTACTTCATGTATCATAAACACGGCTTAGACGCTATATTATTTCTTGATTTATGGGTAGACTACACCAAGGAATTACCAGAAAGTCAGAGGTGGCCCGCAGCTGGGACCTGGGATGCAGAGTGCATCATGAAAGTAGAAGAAGAGTTATGGAAAAGGAAAGCCAGACAGTCACAGAAAGACGCCGTTGAGTTATGGCATAAAGAATCTCATAGACGTACAGAAAAAGCACTCCGGCAGGAGGAGAAAAATAAGGAGAGTTCAAATAAAGTCCGAGAAAATCTATTAATTGAAGAAGGTACACGAGTGAAATCAGAACAAGTAGACAGACAAAGAAATGCTCTTATGAATGGTATGTATCCCCTCCTGGCCGAGGGATTACCTAAGGCTACTCCGGAGATACCAAAAGACTTGCCACCCCCATTGTTCCCAATAAAAATGCATCCTAAGGGGCATCCTAGAACAGCAGAAGATGTTTTTCTTTCCTCATACTTAGATGACGCAGCTCCCGAGTATGCTAACCCCGCCCCACATAGACCGTCTGCCGGGGAGGTTCAACGCCAAGATCCTGTATCTGTATCTCTACAGCAACAAATCCTGACACAAGTTCCGGCAAGCACATCTGTTTCCACATCTGTTCCTACAGCTACTTCTATAGCTGTGTCCACACCTATAGTTGCTGTATCGCGTTCAACGAATCCTTTCACGCCCGATACCCCAGATGGGGCTACCGGAGGTGCTACCAACATTTTTTCTACGCCGCCCAGAATAAATAAACTTACCTTTCAAGAATCAGCACATCCACGTACCCCCAAACTCATAAATCCCCGCACGCTTAAGGAACTTCTTGTAGATTGTAGATATGACCCTGTGCCCGGCAAAGAGGACGAAATGATCATGGCA
Organism: Triturus cristatus; assembly: GCF_964204655.1. NCBI lineage: Eukaryota > Metazoa > Chordata > Amphibia > Caudata > Salamandridae > Triturus > Triturus cristatus. The sequence goes on from NC_140586.1 coordinate 894,277,610, forward strand.
TCATTACGTATCAGACGAGCCGCGGTGTATTTAGGGAAGTTACCAGGAATGACTGTGCATCTAGATAATATATACCATTTTGTCCAAACAGGGCGAGATTCTGAATGTATTAACAGAGCTATGGAATACCAGAAAGTGGAGATACAGGGGGAACTGTTACGTTTCCTCATAAATTGTGTGATCAGAAATCAAGACCGACCGGGGGTAGATCCGGAAGCAATGCAAACTCTTACCAGATGGAGCCAGAATATATCAGAAGGGAGACATGATAAGCAAAAATGTATAATAGCCATGTGCCGAAAGATCCGTAGAGAAATAGAACGCCTACACGAAGAGAGATTAGCGGTAGACCAGTTCGAACAAAGCGAGGAGGAGGAAGGATCAGGACTGCCCACAGGACAGTCAGAAACCATAGCCTATGTAGGTAGAGGAAGATCTTGTAATAGTACTAGATGTTTTTCTGACCCGATACGTCCGATATGTCCAGATAATAACAGGAATTTCCAAACACCTATAATAAATATAAGGTCCCCCGAGCATTCGTTCCAAGCCGCTGACAAATTACTCCGAGAACGAAGGGGTTATCATTTACTCGATTCTATGGATGAACAAGAATTAGCCAGGTCAGCCGTTCATTGGGTTGACAGTCCCGGAAAATATGGTGATGATACAGTAGCACACACATTTTTGAACCTCACCCCAGATGAACAGCGTTTAGCTGGGATTTATATGATTCAACAACTCCTTATACTATATAAAAGCCAACATTCAGATCCTGGTCCCTTACCTGATATATTGACTGAATTACTCACGAATAGATGGAGAGGTTCAGGTACTAAGTTAATTAGAGAAATACTAGAATCAAGAAAGCAGTACATTCTTTTTGTATGCCCAGAACATGTCTCACTGCCCATGAAGGAAAGAACGACGTATTACATGGACAGACAGAATCCCTTACGAGAAGTACACCCAATAAAAGGCGAGGACAATCAGTTTAAACGTGTGTTTGTATACACACCCATATCTAAAATAGAACTGTTAGAAATGAAGAAAGTGGTACCCAGTCATGACAAAGACCCAGCGGGTTTCCACCGAGAAATTAAAGACATGTTACTCATGGGAGAGTATACCTATCCCGACATTATGACAATATTAAAGGTATTAATGCCTGCTGGCATTTATGAAAAACTCAAGGAAAAAGAGTGGGAGGTGGGAGACCAAAAGATAGACTGGACAGCATTAGAAGCAGAAGAAAAGGCCCGAACTGCAGGAGCAGGGCTTGGGGATAAAACTAAAGCACTCCCAGGTTTACTAGTACAGGTACTGCCACGTTTATTAACTACGAAAAAGGAAGACTGGGGTGCAATCTCAGCCTGTAAACAAAAGCAAGATGAAGACACTAGTGATTTCTATGCCCGATTTGAAAAATGTTTTGGTATAAATAGTGGCATAAAAGCAAGTAGCGAATCATACCCACATCTGTTTGTGACAAAATTAGTTGAAAACTCCTTGCCCCAAGTGAAGAATAGAGTATTAAAATTCGAGAGTACCTGGCAAGGTAACACCCCATCACAAATGTTACAAATGTTACAGTATCATCACAATAGAATTAGAGAGGAACAAGAACATGAACAAAGACGCATGAAAGACACAAAAATGAAAATGCTAGTCTCCCAGACAGTTCCAGCTGAAGGACATAAAAAGGGTACGACACATTCCGGTGATTCAGCAGGACCTGTAAAAGGGACATGCAACTATTGTAAACAGCCAGGACATTACATACACGATTGCCCAGTCCTGAAGCGTAATATCGCCACAGGTAAAACACAGGAAAGACCACGGCCACCTAGACAGGATCAGAATGAACAAGGAGCCCCGCAGCATGCACAGTCCATGCCAGCTCCACAACAGTCTATACAGTTTGTGCCAGCTGCACCAGCGCTGCCTGTTGCTGCCACACAAACCACGACACGACAGCTGTACCAGACCGCACAGTACGACTATCCTGATTATCAACGATACGCATGAACCAGCCTAGAGAGGGAAGTTGACTTACCCCTTATCGAGGTCCCTGTAGACCAAGAAGGACCTTATGTACATAGTGAATTATTAGGCCAAGATAGAAAATTTTTACTTGATACAGGGGCAAGTCGAACAACCATAAAACGTAGTGAAGTTCCAGGGGCACCCCTCTCAGGCTCACAGAATATTTCCCTTGGTTTTTCAGGAAAACCTATTGTTAATGAAGTATCACAGCCTCTTCCACTTACGATAGGACCTTTGACCCGAACTACAGATTTATTGCTTACTAAATCATGTCCAGAAAACTTGTTAGGTATAAAAACACTGAAAGCTCTAGGAGCTATAATATGTTGTTCTCCGGAAGGAGTAAGATTGTTTTTACGTGATTTCAAAGGTCACTATGTGTCTCGAGACATGGATCCCCGACTGCAGACTTTACCTACACATTTATGGGCACAAGGCCCTACTGATGTTGGTTGCATGAATATTACACCATATCGAGTTACACTAAAGGCAGGAGTGGTACTACCACGAATGCGACAATACAAGTTACCACCAGATGCTGTAGTGGCTTTACTACAAATCATTGACGAGCTCATTGCCCAAGGAGTGGTTTTGGAAACAGACTCCAATGTATGTAATTCCCCGATAATTCCGATTCTTAAACGAACAGATCCAAAGGCCCCGCCAGTATATCGATTGGTTATTGATCTGCGCGAATTGAACAAATGCATTGTGCCACAATTCCCTGTGGTCCCAGATATCTCGTCATTACTGACTGCTATTGATTCCGAAGCAACATTCTTTACTGTAATTGATCTCAAGAATGCCTTTTTCAGCGTCCCAATAGATCCGGAAAGCCAATACTTGTTCGGATTTAGTTTAAATGGACGTAGCTTTAAATTCACACGCGCACCTCAAGGATTTACAGAAAGCCCCAGCATCTATAGCCAAGCACTGAAACGAGAACTCGACAGTATCCACATGCCAGTCAACACTGCCCTGCTTCAATATGTCGATGATCTGCTGATCACCGCTAGAAGCGAACCTGAATGTGAGAAAGCATCACTGACAGTTTTACAATTTCTAGCCGAAAAGGGGCACAAGGTGTCCCCTTCCAAGCTGCAATTCTGTGTCCAGCGAGTTGTTTACCTTGGACACTCGCTGTCCAAGGAGGGAAGGCAGCTTACACCCGACCGCATTCAGTTAATAGCTAACATGCCAATACCCAAGACACAAAAGGAGGTGCGGGCTTTCATAGGCCTCACTTCATATTGTAGGCAGTGGATCCCTCAGTATGCATTTCTAGCAAAACCACTCATTCAATTGACAACACAGGAGGCAGCCACATCGACTGTTCTCCCTTGGACTCAGGAACATGCACAAGCTTTTGAAAGCCTAAAGAAAGCCTTATGCCAAGCACCTGTTTTAGCAACACCATGTTACAATAAACAGTTTACACTCTTTGTTACAGAGCGCGAAGGTACTGCCTTGTCAGTACTCACACAGGAACAAGCAGGATCACACAAACCATGTGCTTATTTTTCTAGTACATTAGATCCCGTAGCTCAGGCTTTGCCTGCATGCCTAAAATCAGTGGCAGCAACAGCTTTAGCAATCAGACAAAGCGATGCCATAGTGTTAGGACATCCATTGACAGTTCAAGTACCACATGCAGTAGAGGTTCTCGTGAATCGAACGCAAACACAACATTTGACTATAGCGCGACTTACAGGGTATGAATTAACATTGTTTCAGCCACATATAGAAATCAGACGTTGTAACACATTGAATCCTGCCACACTTTTACCTGTAATCGGAATAGACCCACTAGTTCATGATTGTATTGAAGTTATTACAATCACGACGAAACCCAGACAAGACTTGACAGATGTCCCATTGTCAGACCCAGACCTGACGTTGTATGTAGATGGTTCATGTATGAGAACAAGTACAGGAGAGTTAGTGGCCGCTTACGCAGTCACAACAGACACTGAAATCATTGAAACAAATTGCATAAATACCTTGTCAGCTCAAGCCGCAGAGCTCATCGCTCTGACACAAGCCTGTATTCAAGCCACAAATAAAAAAGTCAACATATACACTGATTCACGTTATGCATTCGGAGTTGTACATGACTTCGGCGTGCTGTGGCGAGAGAGAGGTTATTTAACTTCTCACGGTGCCCACATTCAGCACGGACCCCTCATTCATGCCTTATTAGATGCAATACATCTACCCACTGCAATATCTATTATGAAATGTAAAGCTCATACGAAAGTTACTGATATCATTTCTCAAGGCAATGATCTAGCTGACAGAACAGCTAAACAGACTGCTCAAACTCAAACATCCGACATGACAAAGACAATAGTCCCGACGCCAACACATTGTATGACGGTGAAAGATCCCGCTCTTGACGTAATTGACATACAGACACATGCTACACCAGACGAAATAAAGAGATGGACTGAATTAGGAGGGATCCAAACGGATCAAGGATGGATGACGAAGGAAAAATCTGTGTGGTTCCTTCCTGATTCAATGGTCCAAGTCATTATTAACACTGTACATAGTCCAGCGCATCTGGGAGAAAAAGCTATGCTAGACAGCATTCAACACATTTGGTTCAACAAACATTTACGAGCAGCAGCCAAACAAAAAGTTCGTACCTGTATGATCTGTTGTCAGTTTAACCCAGGAAAAAGCATTCCCGTAGAACAGGGTGGATTTCAGCCTCCTGATCACCCTTTTGAAGTCCTCCAGATGGATTATATCCAGATGGAACGATGTCGAGGATTCAAATATGTTCTCGTAGTTGTCTGTGCTCTTTCCCGTTGGACAGAGGCATACCCGGTTTCAGATTACACTGCCCCGACTACTGCCAAACAGTTGGTTCGAGAATTCTTCCCACGGTACGGTTTACCACGTGTTGTCTACTCAGATAACGGCCAGCCGTTTTCATCCGAACTAATGAAACACGTTTCACTTTTGTTAGGCTATCAGTGGAAATTCCACTGTGTCCGACACCCCGAGGCAGCAGGTCTCGTGGAAAGACATAATCAGACCCTGAAAATTAGATTGTCCAAAATATGCAGAGAGAAAGGTGTCGACTGGGTAGTAGCGTTACCAGTTGCACTCTTTTACATGAGAATGGTAGCACACTCTCGAACAGGGCTATCGCCGTATGAGGTGATCTTTGGCAGACCACCAAATATGTGGGGGACGCCGATACCACGCAAAATAACTGATATTGACTGTAATATGCTGACAGATTACTTGGCTTCCTTGATGTCTGCACTACAATCTTGTCGTTCACAGGTAGCTGCAGCCTTTCCTGACAACACTGAGGTGAAACCCCATGACGTAGTTCCGGGGGACCTGGTCTTAGTGAGGAACTTTGATCGGAAGACTCAGCTGGATCCTAGGTGGAAGTCGCCACAATTGGTCTTGCTTACCACAAGGACAGCCGTGAAGATCGAAGGCAGAAAAGGCTGGGTACATTCAAGTCATATCAAGAAATTTCATGGACTACCATCGGATGTGAATACCACACCTCGTGTGTCTTCACCCATTGACTCAAAACTTCCTTTGGTTGAAATGAGTAATCACGAACAATACAAACTAAAACTCAGGTCTAACCAGTCAGGCAATTTGATTGTTTAAGTCCTCTCCAAGGTGAAGCGGTTGAATTTGTCTCTGACATGTATCCCTTAGACCTGAATAGAGAAAAAACCCGAAAAATGTTGAAACGACATGCGTACTGTAAATCACTGCGTAATCATTGTATAGTGACGTTATTAATTTTGTTTTTCTTAAGTCTTTTAATAATTACTGCAAGTATATTGTTGCACATATATTATCCTATTTCTAGACATGTTTATAATGTTACTGCTGAACATTCTTTTAGTGAATTACCTCCGCATGAGTTGTCTTATAGATTTGCGCTGCGCAATAACACGTTTATTAGTATGTTACATCATTCCCATCAGGTTAGCAATGCTACAAATTGTTGGATATGTGGCCGACTCCCTCCCTATCAGAATTATAAAGGAATTCTACCTCTCTTTCCATACCCGTTCACACACAACAGCTCCTGTGGAGCATGGTTTAGTTTAATTAATTCCCTAGATTCGAATTCTGCAGTTTATCAAGACAACTGGGTATGGGAAAATTTGAACTTAGTTTTACTTAAAGTCTGCTACTCTAACAAGGAGGGACTTCCCAAAAGAACAGGAACTGATCTAGAAAATGAAGTGTATGGATTAGGTAATTTTACGCTTAATCTTATGATCCTAAATGTCGAATCCGAAGCTACTCCAATTTTGCCCGCTATGTCAATATTTCCAGTAAAAGGTGAATTATGTGTAAGAAAGAATGGTTCCATACATATGGGCCATAGTAGATGCACCACTGTAATAGAATTTAGTGATCAAGGCAAGTCTACATTTAGAGCTTCCCGCCATTCCTATTTCATATGTGGTCAGACGGCATATGTACGTTTGCCTCTAGATTGGGATGGTACCTGCTTCATCGGATTCCTTTTGCCACCTGTTTTCCTAGCTCCTCCTGATTATCACAGAAATACTCATTTAGTACACAATAGAGAAAGGAGAGATCTCCCAATAGTCGATTACACTGAAACAGCATGGGAAAAATACACAGATTTCAATAAAGGTCTCTTTCCCTATATAGGTACTGTTACTAATAGTAAGCTGATACGTAGATTAACTAGAACCCTTGAAGCAGTAGTGAATGAAACTATTTCCGCCTTAGGCAATTTAACAGAAGAGCAGTCTGCTATGCGGATTGTTGTGCTTCAAAATCGTCTTGTCCTTGACGTCATCCTGGCCGATAGGGGCGGAGCTTGTAGGGTCATCGGATCAAGTTGTTGCATTTTCATACCAGAAAATTCGCCATCTGTATATAAAGCCATAACTCGCCTTCATAAGATTGTAAGCCAGATACACCAGAATCCAGGCACCTGGACTTGGTCCGGTTGGTTTTGGAGTGTATTATCTACCTTTGGATGGAAGGTCCTATCCTTCCTAGGTATTGGCCTTCTCATACTATTCAGTTGCTGTCTATGTCTACAATGTGGACCAGCGATCTGTGGTCTGTGTGCCACATCGTGTATTCCACCACCAAGATTTCATTCATCCCAGAAGAAAAAAGAAGAACAAATGATGCTATATGAACAGATCAACGGATTGATGAAGATTGATATCTCTTAACGGGCAAGTAGGGGACAAGGAGGGAATGTGGAAATATGGATTTTTCTGATCAGTTATGTCCCCTATCTTGGACCCCAACGGTTTCATGTATGAATCCTAAGTACATGTATGTTCCCTCCAGTTCCAGTTATGAAGACGCAAACACATGTGCGTCCACCGTCAACATGTCCTCTTTCAGATCCGTCATGAATAGGCCGGATATTCCATTCCTAAGTATGAAAGGCCACCGGCTTTATATGGTTCACTTATGCCATTTTACAGTCCAGGCAAGTAGGCCCTGATTCTGTCATCAAGCTTTTCTTGCCTTCTGCCTCTGAAAGCTCCAGTCTGAGCCTGCATCTGTGACCATGAACTTTGTCTCATTCCCTGCGCGGCTCACGATGCCTGACATCAGCCTGTTGCCTGCCAAAAACTGTATTTCACCTTCGAAATTATCTGCTCCGCTCCCTGCCCAATGCATTCCTGTCTAGTAGTTTAAGTAAACATTCTTCCAGCTACCGAGCAAAGGCCCGGCTTCTCTGTCTTTATGCAAGTAATTCATAGCCCTATTATTATGGAAGATTTCTGCCCTCGCATCTAGTGTAGACACTTAGACGCTTGTACACGCACTAACAGTCAGTATAGTCAGTATAGAATAAGATTCTACTCTAAGAGACCTCTCTTTTGGATAACATAGTTCTTTAAACATAGGATGTTAGATATGATTTGGGATTAGGTTGACTTGACCCTCCAGACTTCTGTCGCCACATGTAGAGCTAAATGTCAAGTCCCCTTCACCCCCTAGTCGCACGTCAATCACACGTCATGCTGCTGCGCGCGCATTTCTGCCAAGTATTTCTGCTGACATTGCGAAATTCTTTCATGGAACCACCCTATTATGACATCACACCTGATGACGTTCTTTAGTTACACCCAGTTACGCCCACTTTTTGCTACGTATGTATGCTTTATCTTCACTATCAATTGTTACGCCTTCTGCATTTGCTTCACTGTAATGCCTATTGTATAAAAGTGATTACTTATCAATAAAGTATGTACTTCACTTCCTGAACCTCCGTGGTGATGGAACTTGGAGTCACCGATTCGAATCATCCATTGGAATAAAGCCCATTCCGAACCTCTAATACCACGGATTTTGCCTCTTATTTACTGAGCTATTTTATTATGTTTCTGTATCAAATTAAGTCCCGGTAATTAAATTATTTACCACAGGACACAGAATCCTCAACAACAGCGTGGACAGTGTACGTTGACATACGTGGGCATACGGAAGTCAAATCTGTCCTTACTGGTGACACCACGCAATTTAAATCTCCTAGAGAGGAGCGTCTATTACTCAGAAGTTCCATGGACAAACGTTTTTCAGTCCGGGCAATCTCCCTACTTACAACGTCAGCTGCTCTCAAAAAGAAGTCATCAAGTGTACCTGTTGTTCTTCCGCCTACTGTGGCTGGTGTTAGGCAGCGTTGCCCCTCTTTATCCGTGACACATGACATGGTTATATACGATAGCAGAATTACAACAGACAAGGAGATCTTACCAAGGAGATGTTGGCCTCAGAGACGTGGCCCAGCCCTGCCTCCTCCTGCCCCGGACGGCCACAGACGGCCCGCCCTTTGCCCGGGCTTAGCCCGGCGCACTCCCGCGCGCGTCCCTCTGCTCCTTGCGCTGCCCTGAGGGCTCCTGGGGCGTGTGGTTCTCTGCCTCTGCTGTCGGTAATCATTTGAGGTGCTACCTCACTAGACCAGGCCCTGTCGGCTGAAGCGCACAGAGGAATTGGGTTTCTGCATGCCGGAATCGGGAGGCAGGAGACTAGTTTCGAAATCTGTGGTACCCTGCCTGAATCTGGAGCGTTGGCATGTATGGTTGATATTCTACTATGCCCTAGCACACAAACATGTACACAATCCAAATACACATTAACAATAGTGCAACAATTTTTCACAGAACGCAATATGAGTAGATGTTGTTCTTTTATTGTTCATTCCAGTAGTTCCCGCCAACACGTGTTTCGTCGCTCTGGGTATAACACCCGCGACTTCCTCAGGGCTATATCTCTGCACTTTGCTATGATTGGTTCTTCCTTTCTGTTCAGGTGATCCTGCCAAAATCTGGTCAGGACGCAGTGTATGCGATAAAATTCTCCTTCCTAGAGCGCGTATTAATTAGTTTACATCTGACATACACAAGGTTTTAGTGTCATGTCAGTAAATTAAAAGATCCTCATGTGCTGTATATGGCAGCGCGTAAGCAAGGCTGCGTAACGCCTTGTAGGGACCTGGTCTCTCCCCATTCAAATCTGGTCTTATATTGTATGGTTGATACCATTATTTTGTATGGGACAGAGCAGTGCTGAGTGGTCCACGGTGTTGAAAGTTTTTGAGCGGTCAAGAAGGATAAGAGTGTAAAATATGGGATCATGAGGGCATATTATCAAGACAGGCGATAAAACTATAGCCGCTTTAGCGGCAGAAAACTGCCACTAAAACAGCAATAATGGTCTTGATAATATGCTCTATGGAATTCCAATTGAAGCCCATGTTAGACGTCCTTCACATCTAACATGGGCTTCAATTGGAATTCCATAGAGCATATTATCAAGCCCATTATCGCCGCTTTATCAGCAGTTTTCTGCCGCTAAAGCGGCAATAATTTTACGCCGTTCCTTGATGATATGCCCCATAGTAAGTCAGCTGAAGACTGAGCTTCACAAAGGGATGAGTGACACTGGGCCATTTTCACACAGGGAGAAAGTGTCAGACATGTTGCTTTTTTCAGTTAAGATAAAGATAAAAAGAACCTCCACTGATTTGAAACTCTGAGGGTCGATCCCATTTAGTATGGAGTGACTGAAAAGTGAAATTAGGCAGAGAAGTGCTGAGGTGGAAATTGCTCATGTTAGTGGTCTGAAGACGAAAGGGTAGATGGTACATGAGATGGGTTCATATTATGAGCAGTGCTTCAAATGGGCAGGTACTGGCCAGTACTCCTCAGTATCAGCACTTTTTTACTTTGGGAGGGAGAGTACCCACGCTTCTCAAGAGTGACGTAATACTTTTAATTGGAAAGTACTGGCACTTCCCAGAAACAGGCAGGTACTCTGGTACAGGACACCTACACTTCTATTTTTTCATCTCAAGCACTTCATAAGAGCAATGCGAAGTTCGAAAGCCTGCATCTTTCACAGCCACCTGCACGCTCAATAGCGGAAGCGTTCTCTATCAATGGCGGAAGAGTTCTCTATTCAGATACTTTCCTCATGTGTCCACTAGATGGCGCCGGTGTTCCTTTTTCACAAACATGCTGGCTGTTTTGCACCATATTCTGGTTTACAAACTTGGGAGCAGCCAAATTTACAAACATTTTGCTTCATGGTTGCGCTGCCATGATGCAAAATGCTGGTAGATATTTACAAAGCCACGCAAGGGGTGATTTACACTGCCTTGCGCGGCTTTGCGTTACATTTCGTACTGAGAGGTGTTCCATGGGTGAAGCACGGGCGTCCCTGTGCACCGCCCATGGATCTCATGCAATGCCAGATTTGCAAAGGTTTATAAACCTGGGATTGCATGAAATCGCTACGCCTTCCAGAGGATGATGCAATGAGGAGAAAGATCTGTTTTACTCCTTGATATTTCCTCTTTCTGTGTGTGCTGCATTCTGCTGAAAACGTAGAAAGAGGAAAATTCCTTGAAGGATTTTATTTGTGCCGGAAGTTAATGCTTCCTGCACAAAAACAATTCTCCTTGTAACACAGGCACCCTTGCATTCGTGTGTCGTGTGCAAGGGTGCCTGCGTTGGAGCTAGGTTGCCTGAACCGCGCCAGCGCTATAGGGGAGCAGAAGCGCACCATAACTTGATAGATATGGTGCATTTCTGCTCTCTCCATTTTGCGCAATACAGCACAGATGCCTTGCTGCACTGCGTTGCGTAAATGGGGGCTTATTTACAAGCCCCTTGCGCCACTTTTGCGTCACTTTTCCCATGTTAAAAGTGACGCAAAAGTGGAGCATGGGGCTTGTAAATCTGCCCCAAGTTTCGTAAATTGGGCCCTTGGGGACAGATTTACAAGCCCCGTGCGCCACTTTTGCACCACCGTTGCGTCACTTTTGTGACGCAGCGGCGGCGCAAAGCTAGTGCCATGCTGCTACAGATTTACAATGTGATGCATCTTCCTAGATGCGTCACGTTGTAAAGCCCTGCGCCACATTAAACCCGCGTCAGGTTTAATGTATGCAGGGTGGGCGTTACGTCGGAAAAAGCATCAGAAAAGTGACTGCGTGAAATCTACAAGATTTCACGCAGTCACTTTTCTGACGCTGGTGCGTCAAATCCTTACGCCTGCTTCAAGCAGGCGTAAGGTGTGACGCACCATGTTAGGGATAGGGCAGGTTGTAACAGTGCTGGAGTTGCGTCTCGCTTGTGACACAACTTCAGCACTGCGCCAACCTTACGCCGGCAGATGCCTCACGCATCTGCTTGTCCTTGCGCCACGATGCACCGCATTGTAAATGCGGCGCATCTGCAGTGGCGCAAGGGCAAACTTGCGGGACGCATCTTCCCTGGCGCAACCCTGCTGATTTGCAGGGATGCGCCAGGGAACGTAAATCTGCCCCTAGGTCTTTACTAATTCAACCTGACATCCTCTGTAACTGCAAGTTAGACAAACTTACTTTTGCAAGGAAGCTACATTTTTTAAGCTAAATGAATTTGCTCGTTATTATTAAGGATATATGCAGTGCAAGAATTATAAGCCACAAGTAATTTAACACATATTTTTCAAAAATATCTACAAACCATAAAAGGGAAAGCAAGTGACAGTCACAATGTTTGCTTAACACAGTTGTTGAAGCCCTCCAAAATAACAGTATTTTACTGCCATCTAAGGGCCAGAGTTTGGTACTACAAGGAAAAGACAACTAATAACGACACAAAATAATAATACAGGCTGGCCCAAGGTGGCCAGCTGCAGTCAGCAAGGGTACACGCGCTCTTTTAATTAACCCCTTCAGCGCTGGGCGAATTCCGCCGCGGTGCTGAAGGGTTCGAGCGCGGGCGGGCTCATGACGGAACGGTTCCGTCATGAGCACAGCTCAACCGTGGCTCATGACGGAACCGTTCCGTCATGAGCATGGAAGGGGTTAAGAGTCCGATTTATTGTTTGGATGACATAGGACTCCATTACAAAGGTGACAGAGTAACCCCCCACCAAACTGAACGGCGCCCGCCTCATTCAGAATTGGTTGGACGGACCCTCAGTATGTAGATGGCAGAAACTACTTTGTCTCCAACACCTGCATACACCTCCGACGGTACAAGAGATTAAGGGCCGGTGGAGGATTAGCCATTTGTCTGCCCAATTTAGAGTGGGCAGGAAAAGGACCAGTTTTTGCTTTCACTTACCGCCATAAGTGTGGTGTAAGTGAAAGTAAAAACGTTGAAATTACCCCTATGCCATGGCAGAGAACTCCCTTGGCGGGGAAAGGGGGACATCAGGAACAACGAGGCCAGAGCCACGAGTTCCAGGAACCCACAAGCCGAACACCGACTTCCCCGAACAACGACTTTGCCTTCACCACGCATGTGTGTGGGTAAGGCAAAGTCAGTCTAGTGTTCGGGATGGACAGGGAGAGAGGAGCATCGCAAAGAGAACAGCACAGGTAAGAGGGGTTCAGAGTAGTTTTTAGGGGTTTGGTGTGGTTTGGGGTTCTTCTTAGGTGGTGGGAGAATGGGGTAGTTTTTAGGGGGTGCGTGCAGTATTTAAGGGGAGGGTGCTCAGGGTAGTTTTTAGGGGGTGAGGGGTCAGGTTAGTTTTTAGGGGTTGCGGGGTAGTTTTTAAGGGGTGGGGGGTTCGGGGTAGTTTATAGGGAGTGGGGGATCAGGGTAGTTTTTAGGGGGTGGGGGTTTGGGGTAGTTTTTAAGCGGATGAGAGGGGTTTGTGGTAGTTTTTAGGAATTGGGAGGGGTTCAGAGTAGTTTTTAGGGGTGGGGGTTCGGGGTAGTTTTTAGGGGATGGGGGTTTGGGATAGTTTTTAAGGCGTAGGAGGGGATCAGGGTAGTTTTTTAGCGGGTAGGTGTGAGACCCGGGTAGTTTATAGGAGGTTGGGGGCTGTATTTAGGGGAGGGAGGGGTTAAAAACCTTAGCCACGGATAGCTGTTTACCATGCATGCCTTTACCATAACAAGTTGTGGTAAAGGAATGCATGGTAAAGCTATTTATGGTTAAGATGCGTTTGTTGGAGAGACCGCGTTGTAAAGGTAGGCATTGTAGTGGAACTTGCTATTCTCACATACACCCATGGCGGGGGAATCATTGCTTTCTTTTTGGTTTCAAGAACAAAATCCTGCTTTGCTTTTTTTTCTGTTTGAAAATAAACAAAGAAATTGAAAGTGTGCTCTGTGGCGCCATCATGCTGACGAAGCTGCACGCCACACTTTCAATGCAGTTACAGGAACACTGTGATGGCGGTTCCTAGAAATGTAAGAGATGTCCGCTAGGCAAGATGGCATCTCTAAGCTTGTTGGGTGGGTACTCCCTCAGGGAGATGGAGAATGATACTCCATTGCCCTGATGGAGTAAATCTCGTCCACTAAACTCAAAATCAAGCACTAAGGGGCATATCATCAAGCACAGCGCTAAAATGATCGCTGCTTTAGCGGCAGAAAGCTGTCGCTAAAGCGGTGATAATGGGCTTGATAATATGCCGCAGAGAATTCCAATAGAAGGCCATGTTGACACCAGAACATGGGCTTCCATGGGAATTCTCACGGGCATATTATCAAACCCATTATCGCCGCTTTAGCGGCAGTTTTCTGCCACTAAAGTGGCGATTATTTTAACGCCGTCCTTGATAATATGCCCCAAAGTTCCTCATTTAGAGTTGAGCAAACGGAGTGTGTACAGTCACGAGGCTGAGTACTTTTCTACCACCATGCCGAGGGTACTCTGCCTACTGAATTTAGAGATGTCTGCCAGCTCATGCGACATCTCTAGCATAGGCAGGAACCGCCATGAAGGTGGTTCCTGTCAATGCAATGAAATTTTGATGAAGGGCTCTGGCAAACTTTTAATTTTTTTTTATTTAAAAAACACAAAAAAAACAAAGCATGATCTTTCTGATACTGTACCTACTCCAAAGAGCACCACGACCTCAAAGGCATCCTAGTTGAAGAGATGGGGCAAGAAGTTTGAAAGTGTAGGTCGACTTCCAGAGATTGTCTGCTGCTAGGGTGATAAGATTTTTGAAAACTTAAACTTGGACATTTTGTAAGAAAAAAAGGAGGAAAACAATTTTACATTTTGTAAGAAAAGAAGGAGGAAAACAATTTTACATTTTGTAAGAAAAGAAGGAGGACTGCAATTTTACATCAACCCAGGGACACAGAATGAACTGTGCTCATCAACATAGAAACACAGGCAACAAGGCACAAAGGTTCCTCCCCTGAGATACACCAATCTCTAGCCCAAGAATGGGCACACTAGGAGGGGCGTCATCACATCATTTACCCTTTCATGGCACCTCTTAGGACAGGTTCAGCTGCTGCTACTTGCATTGTCCTGGGAAAGAACTGACTCACACCAGTGCTTTTGGAGCCCCAACAATGTTTGTTTCCGGCCCAGGGGGGACAGGCACCAACAAGGCAACAACACCAGGGAGTCAGCCACGTCGCTGGGGTGGGACTCGGTCCCCTAGAAGGCCCCTCTTCCAGCGCGGCGCGGGAGGTGACGTCACCCTCCCGGTTCCATTAAAACTGTCCCGGCACTCCCGCAGCATGGGACGCGCATGGGCGTGCCCGGGCAAAGCCTGCGCCAAGGGCGGACCCATCTGTGCCCGTCCGCGGCCGGTCGAGACAAGGCAGGACCACCCCCCTTGGCTCAGGGGCTGAGGTTTCGAACATTGGCCCAACGTAATAGAGAGAACACAGCTGAATTCAAGTTGGACGACATCTTTAAACTCTGAACTGAATAGCAAAGGCGGTGAGACCCCACGCAAACTAACTCTTTCCTTTTTACCGTGCCTGCCCATTTAAATTCTGTTGAGCTTTTCCCATCGCCTCGCAGTAGGGAGGTTTTGTAAGTGGCGGCCGCTAGTAATAAGATATCAGATTTTTAGGCTTTTAACGGTTCAGCCAAATTGTACTCAATTCAATTTATTTTAAATATTGTACTGTATATTCCCATTGAAGCTGTTGTGAATCCCTAGTGGTGAATAGTGTTTTTTAACCATCTTTTTAATTCTTTTTAAATCTTGAGGATTTTTAAACTTGTATTTCCCTAATTGGACCTAGCTCTCTGTACTGCACCTGGCAGTTTGATCTCAATCCCTAACCCCTAAGTTATTGCATTCTGCACTTTTTTCACTTTGCACTTTTATTATTGTACATTGCACTTTATAGCTGAACAAGAGCACGGCATGGTGTAAAAGGAGATACCAAAATGGTGAAGCGTAAACTGCAAAAAATAGTAATTGATCCTCCATGTACTACTATTGATTCCTACTTAGTGCGCGCAGTTAGTGCAATTAAAGTTGAACTCGACAAAGCGGAACGCTCCCTTTGGTTAGGATCAGGCACGCTGACAGAAGGGATGGTTGGTGAGGATAGCGGAGTAGCCCAGCAAGAGAATGTCCAGTTAAGGGAAGTTCCTTGCAATAAGCAACAAGGCACCCCAACGATAAGAGAAAGTATAGGGGACACAGGCACAGACCCACACATGCAGACTGACATACCACGATTACATTCGCCCAATGGAACACCCACTCCAGAAAGAAAATGAGGCTGTGAAAAGAGCCAGGCAAAGGCAGGGAGTAATAAAAATAAGAAAGGATCATTGCAGAATGCGACAGTTCAGGCCAGTGATAATCCCCCTGAACAAGGGTCCTCGATTAACTCACAAGCCTCACAAATTGCAGCCCTCGTAGCATTGAAGATAGAAGAGTTGCTCAAACCTCTTTATAATAAATTAGACAAACTGAATGGAGAAATAGTTAAGATCAGTGGCATACTAAGGAATATAGGTGATAGTGCCCGTGAAAAGAGGAATATAGCAACGGGGGAACTTATTGAACAGCCCCCACAGGTTGCAGCCACCTCCAATAAGGCAACAAGTACGCCAACTGACAGTAATACAGATCCGGGGTCTCGAGAAAAAATAACTTTAGGGAGTAAAAATGGCCCCAACGGGTTTGTAACTCACCCTCAACTGTGCCAGACCCCGAATAATCAACAATGCCCTACGAGAGGGGACAGGACTGAGCGGATTCAGCCAACTACAAACGACACGAAGTCAGGAGAGATGAGGGCTATCGAGGGAAGTACTGGCATCTCTAAAAACGTACCTCCAGAATGCTGCCCATACGTGGCAGTTAAGGTGAACGTGCCTCAGTTACGGCCGGGCCAAAGGGAACCGGACCATACCCTAAAAAATAAAGTGGTCCATTGGCTAAATAAGAACTGTGGTCATCCAGTGGGAGGTGCAAGCCAGATACTCCTAACAACAAGAGAAAGCTGGATTGGCCCCTTAGACAAGAGTTGCAAAGGAGACTGTATTATTAATAATTTTAAAAGTCCCAGTTGGGCAAGGAATACTCTGGAAAGAACAGTTGCACCATCACACTACGACCCAAATGTGTCCTTACTACCCCTTGGCTTCTTTTATAGACATTTAAGGCCTACATCTAACAGGGAAGTTGATCAGGGGCACGCATTATCAGTGTCTAATAGATTCCAAGCGCTTTTTATACCATATAAAAAAATTGACTGACATAATCTTGCCCGTTTACCCATTGTGGAGTCTGGCCACAATGGAGAAGGGTTAACGGGAGCTGGAGTATTAAATGCTGTTAACTCATTACTGACCATACCAAATGCCCCCTTAAATGTAATGAGCTCACATGAAGTGACCCCATACACAAGTAGGGACGATGAAAGAATATGTGAATACTTTGATGACAATACAGGAAATTTTCCAGTAAATGGCTATACAATTGTCACGGGATATAGCCGGCCTGTCAAGTAAAAAGGATTCACTGGAATGGACGGATTTTATTACTAAACATGATATAATCTGTATGCAAGAAACCTGGAGCACTGATCAAGTCCATTTTGAAGGGTTTACCTCTTATGGTTTACTGGCATTACCACCTTCCCCCGCAGGTAGAGCCAAAGGAGGGCTCCTAATTCTCACGTCAAACAAACTCCTAGCTGTTGTTAAAAGAGTGATTAAAATAGGAGAACACTCACAGATTTTTGGGTTGTGTTGTAAAGATGGCAGGGATGTGCTCCTGGTCAATTTATATAATAATATTTTTAATTCAACCTGCTGCAATGCAGTCTTTGAACTGGAAAAAGGGTTTGATAACTTGATTGGAGTGATGAATACCAATTTTGCAATCATGTGGGTAGGGGACTTCAATACACAAATATGCCCATTGTCTATGACCAAAGCCTGTGGGTATATGAGTGACAAAGACTGTATACATTTCCCACACAATAATTACATAGGAGCAATAAATACAATGATGGCGAAATATGACCTTGATTTGTTACAATTTGCACGTGACACTAATGGCGGGGTGATACTAACTTATATCGGAAGGAATGCAAACTCAGTGATCGATCATGTGTTAATTTCCATGTGTATTGTATATCTGTGTTCTACGCCAAGGATCGCACAGTTGTTACTTAGCGATCATAGCTGTATTATAATGCCAATATTGATATGGGCAATACATTTGTATCTCAACAAACTGTTATTGGTAACATTGCCCCGATCAGTGGCGTCACTAGGAGGATGCAGGGGGTGCGGACCGCACCGGGTGACACCACCACATGGGGTGACACCGTGACACCAAAATGCAAGATTGATTGGCAACAGAAGTGCTTCAGCCGACAAAAAGCGGCCGTGGATCAGATGGCGTAGCTGTTAAAATGAACTGTAAGGCATTAGATTCCATTGTTACAATAACAACTTCTCTACTGAGGTGTTTGCGTTTTTTCTCTTAGCTGGTGAAAAACTCCAAAGTCAATTTAGTCCGCTGTTGTCCATTATCTCTCCCATTTTGGCATATTTGAAAAGGCGCTCAAAGTGCGTTTTTCTCATGACAGGCGGGCCTGCACGGTCAAACTGTTTGGTGTGTGTGCGATGCGTTGCTGAGTGATTGTGTGTTTTTACCTGTGTATTTGCTGTGTATGTGTCCCCTGTGTGTATAAATGGTGTATACTTGAATGGGTGTGTAAGAAGGAGTTGCGTGCGATGTATACATGGTCAAGCAATGTGCGCATGTGTATGTGGAGGGCTCGTAGAGGTGTGAGTGCTAAGGCAGGCCGCTACACTCATTGGACTCAAAGCGCTTCAGCCCCCCCCGCCCCCGTCGTGTGTGGCAGCCCGGGATGAGACAGCTTCCCGGGCACACACACAGCCGCACCCGAGCACTTCACAGGTCTTTAAAAGACCATTTGCATGTTAATGAGGCCTCGCTGTTGTTTCACCCCTTCTAAGAGCCCCTGCAGCTCCACTCTACCGATTGCTTAAAGATTCAGCCCCCCTCCCGAAATCAGCTACACTCTGCCTATTGCTTAAAGATTCAGCCCCTCCGTAATTTTTTCTAAACCCCCCCCCCCCCCCCCGAAATTTGGCTCTAGTTGCACCTCTGCGCTATGGTGTATATAATATCTGAATGCGTATAATCGTAGTGCGTAGGTGTGAATCATCTGGTTTCTCTGCCCTGTCTGTGTGTGGGGGTGATTACTGTGTGCATTTGAGGTGTAGGTAGTTGTGCAGATAGTCAGTATGGGTGCGTGGGGAATTTGTGGTCTGGTCGTGTGTGAATGATCTGTATGCGATCCTATTTTGGTTCGTAAGTGAATGATCTGTGTGTGGTGTACTATTCGTATATGTGTCTGTTATCTGCATGGATGGAGTGTTGGTGTGCAGAGTGTGTACGTACATACACGTGAATTAACTTGTCTGTATATGTGCTATCGGCCTATATGGGCGGTAGGAACCAGCTGCGAGATGTCTGTGTATATTTCGGTGTGAACACGTGTGTCGTGAGCAGGGAGGGTGGTTAGAGTTTAGATATATGTGAGCAGTGAGTTTGTGCGTGGAAGGGGCATGGTTGGTATGGATAGGTGTGAGAATGAGCGGTGCGTGCATGTCTGACTCCGTGAGTTCGGTTTTTGTGAGTGTTCTGTGCGTGTGCTTCCCGTATGTCTCCGTTCTGGTATGTTATATGCATGACCCAAAGTTTTCAGAATGGGACATTTTAAGGCTGAATGAGTCAATCTATGTTTGCGATGTGTCTGTACGTGTGTGATCTGTATGTATGTGTTGGAGAGGACAGATAGCAAGCTGGCAGAGAAGCTCAAGAGATTGTTAGGGCGGAGGCCACCAGGATGAGAGAGAGTTTCTGAAGCTGCTCCAAATCCGGCCCCAGAAGCGCCTGCAGAGGCCATTCTAGGGCCGGAGGCAGCCAGAGCCAGGTTCTTAGTATCACGGGATGACGAGTGTGTGTGTCTCTGTTCACAACCGAAGGTGCTACTGGGACCGAAGATGCTAGTGCGATCGATGGAGGAAGCTGTAAGACATTCTCCTTTACTAGAGAAGACAAAGCCTCGGAGAGTGTCACAATATCAAGAAGGTTACACAGTGTGTGCGTCCTGGACCCTGGCTGCAGACTGCCCCTCGCTCGCCGACCGCAGGTGCTGCCAGGGACAGTCGCCTGGCTTCCCCCATTGTGTAATTGGTGCTGTTCGAAGAGGGCACCTGAGCAGTGGCGTCACTAGGGGGGTGCGGGGGTGCGGACCGCACGTCACCATGCGTTACCGCACTGGGTGACACCAACCCTAGTGACGCCGCTGGCCCCGATTAGACCAAATGGAACACGAATTAAGTGGGAGGGAGTAGACCCGATTAAAGTTTTAAATGATATTGTCATAAAATGCGGTACAGAGATCTCCTATTGTCTTAAAGCAGATGTTAACCTCTCCAAGATATTAACCAATTTTTGTAAAATCAATGGCATTATTGAAGAGATATTGACTGTCCCCCATAGGTATAAAACTATACAAAGCAGAGTATGGTTCAATCATACATGTAATCAGGCTTTTAAACAATTGGAACAGGCCCTTAGTAACAGGTCTAGGAATATTGAATTAATCAAAAACTTAAGATTCAACTCTAAATCAGTCCTTAAAATGAGGAAAAGAGAGGTCCAGGAGCAAGCATGGAACAAACTATCCGTGGCAGCGGACACATCCAATAACAAGCTTTTCTGGGAAACTGTCATTTCACCATTTTTTTAAAATGATTATTCCCAGAATTATTGTCTCATGTTAGTTGTGAAGAATGGGCGTTACATTTCTCCGGCATTTTTTATCCACCTGATCAAGATGTTTTTAGACCCCATAGTTTATCACATTGCAAGTGGCCAGCAATACCCCTAAACATTACGCTTGATGAGGTTAAGGTAGGAATAAATGTAAATGTAAATCCAATACTTGTATAGCGCACAAATCACCCCCGAAGGGGTATCTCGGCGCTGAGGGCCGTTGGGAAGATTAAGCGAGCTATTGCCCAGAGTCGCATGGTGCTGGGCAGACCCCTGCCGCCGGAGCCGGGGATCGAACCGTGAACCCCAGCGTCCAGCGTCAGTCGCCCTGGCCACGGCACCACACCTCTTCCCTTAATAAATGATAGGAATGGAGGAAAAGCCCCGGGCCCTGACGGGGTCACAATAGATGTTTATAAAACAGCACCCGATTTATGGGGACCCATACTTACCAGAGTTTTTAACCTTGCAGTGACCAAGGACACACCACCTACATGGGGTCAATTGGTTATTATTCCCATATATAAACAAGCATTTACAATGCAATAGGTCTCACATTTGCAAGAGTTTGAGCTATTGGCATTGTAAATGACAATGCTTTTTATTTATGTGTTTTGAAAACCTGCAAGCGGTGCGTGAACACCCACTTTGTACTTAGAGTCTCTGCTTATGAGAAGCACATAAATAAAAAGCATTGTCATTTTCAATGCCAATAGCTCAAACTCTCGCAAATGCGAGACCTATTGCATTGCAAATGCTTGTTAGAGTTAAAGCTATTGGCGCTGTAAATGGCAATGTCTTTTACCCATGTGTTTTGGTTTGGGGAGTAGTGGATGTATGAACAGAGACACAGCTGCAGCACTGCCTAGAGGACTTAGAATGAGGAATTACCACTTTGACCAGAAAAGCACCTGCAGCACTGTCTAGAGGACTTAGAATGAGGAATTACTACTGGCACCAGAGAAGCAGCTGCAGCACTCTCTAGAGGACTTACAATGAACTTATCTGAAAATGCCATCTGAAGTACACCACTGGATCCTACACCACCAAACCACACTTCCATAGAATTTATTTGTCCCGTTTTGTACACTCACTCTTTAGGTAACTGTCGTATTTTGCAGACAACATATCTCTATTGAGGCGACGCTGATGGCAGCACCCGCAGTAGGAAAATTGTTCCAGCACCACTGCGCTGTTGCCTCGCTTCCTTTTCAAATGAAGGCAAGAAATTATTATGGTAAGGTGCACCAATATAAGAACAATGACAGATGACGTAACCAATCCAATATGGCTACTAAGTGTTGATAATTACCACCCCTTGAAGATGCCATCCATATGCACCGGCCCACATGCCTCCGGGTTGCAACTGGTAAAAATCTACTGCAGGAACGAACAAATGGAGCCTAAGGGCTGGCAATATAGAGTGCGTGGAGTCACGCGGGTTGGAATCGGACTTTCAACGTATACATTATTTTTTTTATAACACTGCCGCAAAGAAATTAGTAACAAGGGTAAATCAGCTTACGCTTACTTAATTATTGCAAACACGGTGGATTTTAAAATAGCATAGGGGGTTAAGGCATCTGCTGCAGAGCTATATGTGTACCCAGGAAGTTAAGCAGCAGAAGAGGGGTAAGATAATTTAGAAGTCCAATGTAATTGTGGAGAGATTTGCATGCAGTCTAGCCACAGCTTTGACTCATCATAAAATCGCATAGAGGGTCATTGAGGCTCCTACAAAGCACAGCATGTAGCAGGCAGGTCACAGATTTGTAATATATGCAGATATCTCAGTGGGTTACTGCCAGTGTTACAGAAATCCTGGAATTACGCAAATGTTATAATCCCTTTAACATACTTTACTGAGTTATGAACTGGTTTCAAGGAGCTACATGCAAACACCAAGGCAAGAGTTTAGACCCTTACTGTTATTCCTCAATGTTTTCTTATTCAAAGGTTCCTAAAAAAAACGTCATTTGGGCAGTTATAAAGGCATATCAGTGCATTCTATATAAGTGGTTATCTGACGTTCTTACAGTGCATACATATCTCTTTCATACAAAGTTCAGACAACTCAAGACCTCTCCCTAAATAATACTTTATCTCTTGAGTACCTGTGAAATGACAAGCTGGTTGACTTTGTTTCCTGGAATTAAGGTGTTATATCTCCATCTAACAGCCCGGCTGGACAGACTCGAACAAAAGGAGTACTGATGACGCTTAATTAAGGTATATATGTATGGACCCAGCTGGAACTAAAATTAAGCGGTCGCGCTCATCACCGACCAGCATGTTTGATGTACAGAACGCAAAGCACAAGGACTGCCTCACTGATGAACATGCGCTCGTTTTGGCACCACGACAAAGTCTGCATATTTTATTGGGACTGGGTAAATCCCCTCAACTCCCCCCTCCGCCCCTTGTTTAGGATCAACAGAGCCCCTTGAAAAACACAACCTTCATGGCTCCAGTGATGTGAGTGCATCTAGTATGAAAGGCAGAAAAGGTTTCTTAGTATCTAACAGGAGGCGGTTATGCATAGCCATGTTTGATGTTGGCAGGCAGTTTGCTCCAGGGGTAATTGTCCACGTCAGTGTTCATCTTGCCCTCGTCGCTCCCTGGGAAGGGATCCGGGACCTCATGCCGCAGGGCCCAGTCAGAGCTGCGGATGCAATGGTGACCTGGTGCTTCCTGTATCAGCGGCGCTCAGGGCTCCATACCGGATTTGTCTCACTCTATGACTGTGCTACTGCTAGCATCAGGCAACTGCTTCCGGGTTTCGACTAACAGGAAGTGCGTTCTTCTCAACGTCACGTCCTTCTTTGCTGTCATGTTATCCAGAGAGGTCACGTACTAAATCTGAGAAACCCACATCGCTGCTTTTGGGCGTATTAAAACGGTTTTCGTTTAGTTACTTTTAGGCAGGGCACAAGTCTTAAAACGAGGATGAAGCAGCCATGTTGCAAAAGGTAGTTGTCAGGAAACTTTAACAAGCAGCATGCGCTGCCGGCCCCTCGCGCACACCGGCTCCTGTTGCAGCCTTGCGTATGCGCCTTGAGGCGCTGCCATGTTTTCATCAGGTAAGAATGCCGAGACAAAAAAAGAGTCGGATCTGGCGAACAAAAACAGTAGTTAGGCCCCGCTGCTTCCGGACTAAACGGAAGTCAGTTACAGATCGAGAGCCAGTAAAAAGCTAGCTAACAGGAGCTGTGCTAACATTCAACAAATCGCAAGCGGCAGGAGAAAGAACCGGGCAATAGGCGGACTTTCACTAACCATACAGATTACTTAATGCCTGGGAGAGGCAGCGCATGCGCAGCCTATGCGAGACCTAAAAAGGGAATAAATCGGAAGCTAAAAATTACCACCCCATTTCCCTATTAGACTCATCAGTTAAAGTGGAGTAGAGTCTTCTTAGCAAGACTGGAGGAGTGGGTCACTGAGAACGAGATTTTATCATCGGCACAATATGGTTTTATTAGAGGGCTAGGTACGACAGAGCAATGTATTAACTTAGAGCTTGAAATAGGTAAATATATGGGCGCAAAACAAGGGAGTCTATATTTATGTTTTTCAGACCTCGGTAGTGCTTTTGATCTTGTTGTCCATGCTATCCTTTGGTCAGTTATGCTTATCCTTGGATTTTCTCACAAGGTTGTACGAGAGATTAACATCCAGAGTTTGGTATGGTCAACGCGGTGAGTGTACCCCAATTTTGAGGTCAAACGAGGGATCCTCAAAGGCTGTGTTTTAGCACCATTGCTTTTTGCTTTATTTATAAACGAGGTTGACACAGCCCTTAAGTCAGTACAGGTAGATACACCCCAAGTTGCAGGTCATGCTATACCAGTTCTGCTTTATGCAAATTATGCTGTGCTTCTGTCTAGTTCCCGGTTGGCCTACAGCGACTAATAGACACGTTTGAAGCTTTTATTATCAGTAGGAAGTTGTTAATTAATAAAGCAAAAACATTTAGTATGGTATGTGGCTTAAAACCTAAGTAACTAAAAACATTTTTCATAGATAGCACTAGAGTGGAAACTGTTAATAATTTCTGCTGTTTGGTAAAAACTTTTTCAGGCAAGGGCAATTGGTCGCACGAATTAACTAATGTCCGCTCAAAGATGCTAAAGAGTGCACATGGGGTCATCCGATTTACATCCAAATTGGGAGACTACTGTATTAAGGCCATGGTAGATATTTATAAAGCCAGATGTGCTTCCATTGCATTAAACGGTGCCGGGGTGTGGGGCTACAATACCAGTCAGGCATTACAACTAGAGAAAAATTCTTTCCTAAAACACCTTTTATGTCTGGCCCATCCGCATCTTCAGAGATAGTACACCGAGAGTGGAAATAAGATACCTATCAGATTTGATTACTAAATGACCCTTAATGCTCTGGAGGACAAGACAAAATTCACCCAAACAATCATCCAGGATTGCTTGCAACTGGACAATAGTTTATCTATTCCTTGGATAAAATATATCACTGATCTAAATAACGAATTATTTAAGATTAAGGTCCATGAAAAACCCAGCACATGTGATAGGCCTGTCCATGCAGGAAATAAAGGATACGTTCCTGGCCCACAAAAACGAGATCCGTATGAGAACAGTTGGGAAGCAAACTACATACCTGTTCTACAAAAACATTGTAGCTAGTGGTGGCTTTCAAAGCTACTTGTCTTTAGTTACTAAACCCTCACATCATTTTGTATTAATAAGGCTGAGACTAGGAATTGCTCATCACCTAGTTGCTTTCCCTGAAATGAAAACACGGTCTATAACCCTATGTTTATGTGATGAGCATTCCAAACAGAGCACTATGCACTTTCTACTCTTCTGTGACTTTTATCTGTATTTTAGATATATTTATTTAAAGACATTGTTAAAAAAATACAATATAAGAACAACTAACGCTGTTATGAATTGACTAATTGCACTAAATGACCCTGGGATATGTTTTTATGTTGCAACATTTCTTTTAAAATCAATTTATGTGAGAAAAGTATGGTGATTCCTAACTGATTTTACTGTAATTAATTAACTGGATCCTTTCTGTGTAATTAATAGTGGTTTTTTTTGTAATTGGATTTATTTGTTTGTATGCATATATTTGTTGCTTTTCTGGTTGTTGTACATACCGAATAAAGCTTGCTGAACCGAATCGATCTTTCTGATAATAAAAAAGCAGAGACTCCCCTCATCATTTTTTTTTTGTTTGAATATCTTTATTAGTACATTTTTTCAATTTTCTGATACAACATATCCATTGTCTAGCACCAATAAGCATCACTTTCCTTATAACATCTCTTGGCCTTTGACTCTGCATAAAGCAATCGGCGTTTGTGTCTTTCACATGAACTTGGTGTGATTTTTAACCATAGTGTATTGATGCTCATCCGGCCGTTAATTATCTTGGGCATTGACAGCTCGCACATTCTGTCATCTCCAATCGAGCGCCAGGATGGAAGTGTTTGGTATGTCTATTGCCGACAATAGTCTATAGTGCGACAGAGTTCAGGACATCAAATCAATATACATGAAAAATAAGTAATTCTTGTATGAGAAGGCTATTCATTGTGGATCACAACTGTTAAAGCGTACCGTAAAACATGCCTATAATAGATAGATTCATGTATACATCTAAATGTCGCCTCTGCTCGCATGATAGTTCTGTTCTCTTTTTTATAACATTCAATCAAAAAAATATTTTTTAATAACCAATAATAAAACTAAACAAACAAAAGATGTCAATATGCTGAGGGAATATGTGTTCAGTGCCTGGTGTGTCTTTCTTCTTTGCGTAGCCATGCCTAGATTAGTGTGCCATTAGTGAGCATGGGCATGGGCTGCCACTACTCTTGCTGTTGCAGGCGTTTAGCCGTCAGGGTTACGTCTACGTCCGTTTAACATACTTAAAGAATGCAAGGCTTGGTCTCTTCCAACAGTCTGGGTGAGATATCATACAGGTGCAGCACCTTCTCTACTGTCTGGTGATATATCAAGTATCAGGCCCCGCCTGTTGTGCACTAACTTTCAGAGCATATCATCCCAGGTCTGTGCAATGGGATGCTTCCTCAACCCTGCCGTCTCCTCCTTGTGTAGGGTAGTGCTCTCTGCCTGTGCCCACGCTTCTAGGGACATCTTCCAGTGTGGGACCTCTGGTGGATCCTTGTGTTTCCATCGTTTGGTTATAAGCCGTTTCACTGTTATGAGTCCCAAGTCTCGAAGTCGGAAACCTGCTCCATGTGTTTTGTTTCTTTTGTAGAACCCCAGGATACAGACCTCCCAATTGTCATGTACTTCCATGTTAGTGCATGTAGTGAGCGTTGCCAATATATCACGCCAGTAAGTGTGAAGCTTGGGGCAAGACCACAGCACATGCAACAGGTTAGCACCCAGGAGACGGCACCGCGGGCACTCAGAGGTATTAATATTTAAATATTTGTTAATTTTATCTGGTGAAAGATACGCCCTATGCAATATGTATGTTTGTATTAGTTTGAATCTTGAGTTACGTGGGACATGTGTGGCGCTGGCTAAAACTCGTTCCCAGTCTTTATCCGTCCAAGGGCGGCCTCTGTCTTCAGTCCAATAGGCACGAAGCCTTTGTAGCGGCTTCCATGTATGACTGAGAAGGGCTTGCACCAGCCAGTGTATTATATGCGATCCCTCCCCCATCACATGCAAATACTGCAATAATTGATGCGCCGGCGGTTCATTTGTGATATCCCCCCATGCTAGAGTAAGCTTCCGTGTAATAGTTGCATATGTGAGGAATTGGCCCCTTAGTAAACCAGTATCCGCTGTTAGTGTCTCAAATGTCAACAAGGTGCCTTCTACGTACAGATCTCCAAGTGTCTCCACTCCCGCCTCAAGCCAAGGCATTAATGTCATGTCAGTTATATCATCTCTGCCCCTAGGTGTCCCTATAAGTGGTAGTGTCGGTGCATATGGGAGTGTGTCTTTCGTGAGGCAAAGGCTCCTCTTGTAGCCTCTATGTGCCAATTCAATGTATATTTGCGTTGGCCGGGGAACTTTTGCCAGTGGGTGTAACAGTCCGCAGATCTGATTCTGCGTCCAGATTGTTGTCTCCGTCTCCGTGTCCGTCAGGTTTTTCCCGCTGAGCCACTTTGCGACCCATTGTAGTTGCGCGGCTATGTAGTAGAGTTCCATATTTGGTACTGCCAGCCCTCCACTTTCCGAGGGTGCGTACAGTTTCTGTAGTGCAATTCGGGGACGCCCTGTATTCCAGATCAAGCCTCGGATTAACCCCTCCAATTCTATAAATAGTCTAACCGGGACATATACGGGTAGATTCGCAAAATGATACAGGAGTCTAGGCAGTACTATCATTTTTGTTAAGGTGATGCGGCTCATCACATTGAGCGGCAGCATTCTCCAGAATTGCATCTGTGCTCTTATAGAGGAAATGGCTCGAACCAGATTACCGTCCAGCACATCTCCTGGGGATCTGTATATATATACATACCCAGGTATCTGAACGTAGTTGGATACCTGTTTAGCGCAGTCCCGTTAATTACTGTATCTGCCTCTGCCACACTTGCACTGAAAGAGTAGGCGCCCGATTTGGCCCAGTTTACCCTGAGGCCCGACACTGCTTCAAACCTGTGGAACAGCGCTGAAATTGTCGGCGGTACAGCGTGCAAATCTCTTATATATAATAACAAATCGTCAGTATATAGTGATACCGCGTGTAATCCGTCGCTCAAAGGGATGCCCCAATCCTCGCCACCCTCTCGGAGGAGAGCTGCCAAAGGCTCCATAGCCAGGGAAAAGAGCAGCGGGGACTAGGGGCACCCCTGCCTAGTGCCTCGTCTCACCCTTATTTCATCCGACAGGAGCTTACCCGTGCGGACTCACACTGTTGGGCATTGGTACAACAACTGCACTAATTGTAGATATTCATCTCCTAGTTCATTCCTGCGCAGGACTGCCGCTAGATAAGGCCATTCCAGCGAGTCAAATGCCTTCTCCAGGTCTAATATCAGGCATCCAGACCGAGGCCATGTCTCTGCTGCATATCTCTGGACTCCTGCGAATATTAAAGGAAGTGCTTCTGTTGGGAACAAATCCGTTCTGATCTGCGTGCACCAGAGGCGGCACAAACGGGGCTATACGTTTGGCAAGAGTGGAGGGAAGGATTTTGTAGTCTGTGTTTAACAGAGCTAATGGGCGATAAGATAAGGGTTTCTGCCAGGTTTCAGTAGTGAGACCAACGTGGCTTCATTTTGTGTGGGTGTGAGAGTTGCACACTCCAGTCCCGCCTCATACACCCGCCGCAGTTCTGGTATTAGCACATCAGAGTATGCCTTGTAAAATTCAGCCGGCAGTCCATCAGGGCCCGGTGTATTGCCATTTGAAAGTGCATAAATGCTATCTCTTATTTCCTCCGATAGCAGAGGGGCACCCAAATCCTCCCGCTGATGGTCTGTTAGCTGCTGCAGCGTTGTAGCAGATAAGAAGTCTTGTATGTCGGTGTCTGTGGCTACCGAGCAGGACCTGTATACTGCGATGTAGTGTTCCACAAAGGCGCGATGTATGTCTTTCTGGGTATGTACCTCAACACCCTGTGTCATTTGTATTGTTGTCACGGGTGCGGCTGTCACGTCCTGCTGTATCAGCCACATCAGCAATTTACCAGGCTTGTCACCCATATGATGTGTGCGCGCAGAATGTGCCGCATAGTTTAAATTGCGGAGTCGATCGAGCAATCCCGAGTGTTCTACTCTAAGGTTTTCTAGAGGTACAGCATTACCTTCTAGCGCTGTGTCCTCCTCTCGGAGCAATGCATTTTCTAGGCGTGTCAGAGCTGCCTCCAGTTGCCTCCGCATGCCCGCTTGTGCTCCGAGGCAGTCCCCTCTGATGACAACTTTGAATGCATCCCACTCTATCTGAGGGGTAGTTGCCGTACCGGCATTATCCTCAAAGTATTTTGCGATGTTGGCCGCTAACAGGTTCCGGAAAAGTGCGTCTAATAGCAAGTCTGGTGTAATCGCCAGGTCGGTACCGGCGGGTGAGGCTGCTCCCAGAACAGCTCTATTATATGTGGGTTATGGTCAGAGTGCGTCCTGCCCAAATAATAAACCGCTGATATGTGGGGGAGCAGGGCGTCCGTGAGCATGTAGCGATCCAAGCGCACATGCAAGTCATGAGCCCCTGAGTAATAGGAATAAATCCTGTCTTGGGGGTGTCGGTGTCTCCAAGTGTCTTTCAGACGCCACTGTGTAGCCCAATTGTTCAGCGCCTTCATAGCAAAATATGTGCTTGTACCCGGGAGGGGTGGAAATGAGCGATCTATTGAGATGTCAAGTACACTGTTGTAATCACCCCCTAGTAACATAATTGGAATGTCATGCCATTGCGCCAGGAGATGTGATATTCTATCAAAGAATGTAGCCTGCTCTGTGTTCGGGGCATATAGTGATGCAACTACTATATCTCGGCCATCCAGTGTACCCTTAATTATCACAAATCTCCCCTCCGGATCTATCAGTGACTGCGTGACCTGAAGAGGAACCCCTGACCCCATCCATATTAATGCACCTCGCGCAAAAGCTGAATATCCCGTGGCAAACAATTGTCCTCGCCATCGGCGATGTAATCACTGCGTCTCCACTTTAGTCATGTGTGTCTCTTGCGAGACTCCCCTCATCATGGGAGATTATTTTGCATGGCATGGAGGTCTTTTACAAGTTTTCACTGCCCTTTACTTCCTAGTTTTACCAGGCTGTGACATACAGTGACAACTGGCCATTTTACACCCCACTCTGAACCGGGCAGGTGGTCAAATGGCCAAACCTCTGATGCCCCTTACTCTTTCATTCTGCCTGACTCTAACTGAGGCGAGCGGAACTTTATTTACACAGTGACAATACACTGTTGTTTGTGCAACAGAGTACCCTCTCCGCCAAACTCTACATTCGGCCCTGAATCATTCATCCACCCACATTTCAAGCATTTAAAGTTTTAAAGCTTAGAATTGGAACTTGCTGCATCCCATCCCACCCCCTTATACTTTATACTAAGACAACAGTTTTGAGCATTTATTTTCATGTGAAACTAATGCTCATTTATTTATTTATTTTAAAAAGGGGCCTTCCCTACCTCCCCCTTCTGGTAATAGATGCACACACTATCTTCGACAGGAAGGGAAGCACATGTAGTGGTCAAAAGGATTTAAAATAAACGAGATAGAGTCAGACAGACGGGGCAGGGATTAGAATGGTCTATGAAAGAGGCTGTAAAAAGAGAGGGAAAGAGACAGGGGGAAAAATGAAACAAAACAAAAAAGAGATTGAGAGAAGACAGAATTTAGAAGGAGAGAGAGATACAGGCAGAAGGGTTAAACATTACAAAAAAGAGGAGATAGAAATCAGAGACTAGAAATAGGAAATAGGACCAAGAAAGAAAGCTAAATAAGAGAGCAAAAAGAAAGAATAAAATAGAGTAACATTGAAAAGAGATAGAACATGTTGGGATGAATTCAATGAAACAAACAGTAATGTCAAAGAAGGGTGGCTGCTTTCACTTAATTGAATGACTAGATTAAACCCCTTGCCGATGAGGAGCTGGTTGGACTTCGTCATTTAGAATATTAACTCTACAGTCTTTCCACCACATGAGTTTTCCAGATGGACAAATGTCCTTTTCTCCAATAGGTTGCTTCTGT
Organism: Triturus cristatus; assembly: GCF_964204655.1. Lineage (NCBI taxonomy): Eukaryota > Metazoa > Chordata > Amphibia > Caudata > Salamandridae > Triturus > Triturus cristatus. Next base: position 894,308,894 of record NC_140586.1, read on the forward strand.
CACATCCAAAGACTCCTCAGGATCTGGGTGATGCTCCAAGGGGTCCACCTCCAGACGTTCCCAACTCTAACTACAAAATAACCAGAGTATTGAGGCGATCAGGCAATGGATAGGAAAGGGTAGGTAGAGCTGTAAAGGGATACCTGTAACAAAAACCACACAATTAGGTTCATGAACAATCTGGCTACACTCATATAATCTCGCTAATGAGGAAAGTCAATACCTTAAAGGTCTCTTCCCTGGTCTGTCAAGAATGTCCTCTCTAATTGGTAAGATACCTTCTCTCACCATGAGGATACACACCTACGATAAAGCACATGACAATTACCACTCAACCTTTTCCCATTTACACATCTTGTATACAATAGGAACCTTAAAACTCATACACACCATTCCCCTTTCCATAATGCAATGTAAACAAAAATAGTACCAAAAGCAATGAAATCAAGTCCCAGTAAAAGAAATGAGTCCAGACTGTCTCAAAAGGATTTCAGATACCAGACTGCCAATCCAGATTGAAAAACAAACAGTTTTGTTCTGGTTTGGGACAAAACAACTGTAGAACCAAGTTCCAAACAGAATAAGGCTTCCAAAAGTTACATCAAGACTCCTGCATGTGAAGTCGAGGAGTCCGCACTTACTTCAGTGAATTGCTAATGAGCCTTCAAGGGGTCCTGTTCCTGCGGTGAGAGAATGCTGTTAAGCCCGTAGTCTCTTCAGTGAACAGATATACACTCGCCGAACGGCCTCAGCAATGCATCTCCTGCCGCAGCCGCTACACAGGAAATATGTCCCAAGACGTTCTCGCTTGTCCGAGAGAGAGACGTAACCAAGGCGAGGTTCCAGAGTCTTATCTCTGCCAAATCTGAGGGTGGCGCCCCGGCTATATCCAACCAAGGCAGCGGCTCTTCGGAGATACAGGGCCATTGTTCCGATACAAAAGACTTCCTGAACCGGTACAAAGAATCACGCACGATGCGCTATGCGACGTGCGTGTTCTTAACTGCCAGTGTTGCCAGATTTTTAGACCCGTCCCAAGCCCAAAGCCGCTGAAATATAAGCCCAAAATAAGCCCAATCAGACTAGTTCCAGCCCAAAAACCAGCCCAAATTAGCAAGTCTCCAATTAAGCGCAAATCAAAATGAGAAACAATTTTAACGACAAATATACATTCTATTCAATATACAGATGGTGGGAGGGTGTTAACTGGGCACCTGCCTTAATGCTACTCATTTTTAAGACCAGTTCTCCCTGTGACTTTGTCATGTGAAACAGGCACTGCTCAGAATACAATCGTAGAAAACAAAGAATAAGCAAGGCAGAAATAGTGGTCTGTGCAATTTACTGCTCCCTCTAAATTGGATTTGTAATAAAGTCGGTAAAACTCAGTGTCTTCATTATTCATTACATTACACATGTTCTCGCGGTGGGGGTTTAAAGATTATGCACCCTATTTTGAACAAGCATTGGCATAGCCAATAGGTCTTGCTTTTGGGACCTTATAAGTGTTTAGTCATGCAACAGTTGATGTTGCACCAAGGATATTGTGCTGCATAACTAAATACTTATAATGTCCCAAAAGCGAGACCTATTGGCTATGCCAATGCTTGTTTACCTGTGGTATTCTATATCTGGATACAGTGACAGAAGCAGCAAAATACCAGTCAGGTGGCACACTATGCTATGCATAGATTTTCAGATTACGTGTTTCTGTGACACAAACAAATACATGATCAAATGTCTTTAAAGTTAAAAGAATGCATTGCTGTAACATGTAGGCGCATTTCAGAGCTCTCCGAACTTGTGCATTGTGTCCAGGCCCGGTTCTAGAGGGTGGGCACCGAGTAACTTTTGCCTACCGTCCTGTGCTGCGTGGATATTTCCATTTCTGTTAGGCATTTGAGAAAAGAAGTTTGTTAATTCTCATTCACCTTTCCTGACTACTGCAACTGCAGTTACAACTTACACACAATACACTATACATGAACCTACATTGATAAGGAATGGGTAGTGAAAAGAATTGGGGCCCACTGTCCTGAAGAAGTTTATAAACCTAGTGTGTAACCTTTTTACAAGCGACTGAAGCATTTCAGCCGGAACATCGATATAGAGGATAATGCCTAGCCCTTGAGTTCAACATTTAAACAGACAATGCTCCTCCAGAGACTCGCTGGAAAAACTATTCCTATATCAAATACCGAAAAAGTACATTAATGCTATCATAATTAGCCACTTACGTTGTTCGATTGCTGGGGATAATAACTTGAAACAAGGTATGCTGCCCAAATCCATAATTAGATGCTTTACGGTCAAAGGGGTCAATCTTTTGTTAAACTGTTTTTCGCACACTTCCATAATTTTCTGAGATTTATGTAAAATGCAATGAATTCCACTGCTCTCACTGTGCTGCCCCAGTTCTGCAATGATAAACCCTGGTTCACATGACCATGCCGCTAGTGCAGCAACACAATACTCATTTACTAGGCCAGCGACGCTCTCCTCTTTTTAAATAAGGTTATTATTTGTTTCTAATTGAGAAAAAATAATTGAGGAAAATACACAAACACTACTGTTGTAAATACACTACAGATAAAATTACTATACACAGTGACTAAAGTTACTATAGGCAAGTTGAGCTTACAGTGTAAAACTATACTTCGAAAATAACACTAATAAAAGTCCACAGAATAAATAAAGTAATCTATGTGCCCTCCCCCACCATACCCATTCGCATTTTCTCCCATAATAAAATCCAATCTTACCTGGTCCTGGTCGAAGGTCGGTGGTGAGTCACGCCGCGCGGTCACCGGTGGTGGGGCTGGCAGTGGACTGTCACTGGACTGAGGAAAACTAAAGCTGGGCCTAGGCGCTGGCGGGCCTGGGCGCTGGCGGGCCTGGGGGCTGGGGCTGGGCGCTGGCGGGCCTGCCTGGGCGCTGGCGCCGGCGGGCCTGCCCGGGCGCTGGAGTGACTAACCCTGGGGGCTGGGGCTGGCCGGCTGGGGCGAGGTGGGCCTGGGCCTGGGCGGCTGGGCCTGGTGGTGAGTGCACAGTGCACACACGTCGGAGTCGGAGGAGTCGAGGTCTCGTCGTCGTCGACTCGTCTCCAGTCCTCCTCAGTCTCACAGCCAGGCTGAGGCAGCACAGTGACAGACCGTCCGTCCGTCGTCGTCGTCTTCTTCTTCTCTTCAGTCAGACAGACTCAGCCACCAACCATCACAGTGATCATGATGATCAGATCACTTCACTAATCACTGTCTGACAGTACTGAGAGAGAATCGCCAGCTCGCCGCACCCCGCCGAAAAGACCGTGCTCACGTCGTCAGCCCCCGCATTATATGGGAACCGCGTGGGCTGACCTAAAATTAATTCCCAGGGCCGTCATTGGGAGCGTTTTCGCGCGCTACAACATGACGGCCCTGGAGACACCCCACATTGGCTAATTAATTGTCACGCCCACGACTCACGAGGGGTACGGTAAAGTTGCGCTCTCCTCTGATTGAATGATTTGTGCACAGTGCAATTGCTGCCGGCCAATGCCATTGCATTTGCATGCCGATTGCCGTTTTAATGCCAGAGACTCAGACATGCATGTGGCGATGCCGGTGGGCGCCCGCCCCAGGCCAGTTATTCCCGCACAACTACTGAAATCCTGTCCAAAAAGTAGCCCCCCGCCAGGCATGGGTTTTTCCCGCACAACTGGGGAAAAAGTCGCCCAATTGTGCGGGAAATAGCCCAATCTGGCAACCTTGTTAACTGCTGGTAAATCCCTGCCAGAAGGACGGCCTTCTGGGAGATGTAGTTTCCCCCCCCCCCAATTTTCCGCACTACACGCATGGTAGGCGCCATTAGTCACATCCTCACAGCTTCCAATTCTAAATGTTTACCCAGTCCTGATGAAGACTCGCTTTTGAGGCTTAGATTGGCCCTTCCCCTTCCCTTTGCTTGGTCGAAACTTTGACATCCTGTACAGCCTGGATTGTATAATGGTTTTACAAAGAGGCAATTATGAATGACACAATTACTTTTCTTTAAATAAGATTATACTTATGCTGGATAATAAGTATAACGGACACACTATAGTGTAAATAAGTTTAAATATGAACTAGATCTATTTCCTTTCTCCTTCTTTGTTTAAAACTCCATGCACAAGCACTTTTTCTGAGTACCGCTTCACATATCTTCTTTTGGCTACCGTATGTGCATATAATGTATTTATATTTGTTCATTTTCAAAATACAGAAACCTTCATACATTAAAGTTTGTTTTCTTTGTGTGTGATGTAAAATTTATAAAATTATATCATAGTTTCCCCTATTTTCAGAAACAGTTTTTAACCCGATCCTACGTTCAGATGAGTTGGGGTTATTTAACAGCATCTAGGATAAGTTGGTTCATTTAACTTTATCCGCTTGGTGATCTTTCCGATTGGACCACTGCCTTTCTTCACGTAGACAGGCTGACGGTGGGAACAGAGAGGTGAGACCAGTGCCCAAACCATTCTTCCAGTGGGTATGTAGCCCACAGGTGGCTGCACCTCTAGCATAGGCTACCAAGCTCCTAACATCCAAGGAAGGGTTTAGACATCTTGAGAGTGGGCAGAATAGTGCGCTCTAGGATTACTAGATGCCACACAAAGCCGGTGGTTGTCACAGAGTGAGAGAAATCCTGGTAGCCCATTGGCTAGTGAGTGCGTCATTCCTACAGGCCACTTTCTGGCCATAAATATAGCACCACTGGCCCTCTGCACATCAGATCCTGATGGAACTGGAGAAATGACTAAAGAAGGACTGCCCGGCTGACCCGTGGACCTGGCAGGAGAGGCTGCACCGTCTGCTGGACTGCACCTGCCGTACCTTGGGCTAGCTAAGTGAGGATCCAGCCTGTGGCTCGTGAAAAAGTCACTCCCAAGCCCCAGACCAAAGAAGTGACTCCAAGGGTCAGTCAGATGACCAACTGCAATATGTACCAGGGCCATCAAAGCGTAAGAAACCCACTCTGGCAAGTCAGTAACCACGTTTGTCGAATTACCACTGCAGCTGGACAACCCAAGAGACCAATCCTCAATGGCCAAAATTTGCATCTGAGTCTGCCGGACCCGGGAGTGTGGTCTGAGTCTAGATTGGTCACCAAAGGCGTGAGTCAGTGCATGATTGACTGACAGTTACCAGCCTCATTAGGACATCTTAGCTATTTGCTAATGTTCTAATTTGCTCGATTTGGGGAACCCTCAACCTTTACCCTGTCCACACTGACATGATGCACAACTTGCTGAATTTACCTTCTATTTAATGATATGTTGATTGGCATGACAGTCAGAAACATGGGAGCTGACTTGATACCATCTTAACAAATGTGGCATTGCTACCGCGTTCAAAACCACAAGTGTAATCTAAGTATTGGACTTATATTCTTATAGTTGTTGATCCAATTACTGATGCATTTATTAAACATCTGCAGTCTGTGGAGCTGCTTTTAATATCTATGAATAGCAGAAAAACGTCCCTGTATCTATAAATTCTTTCCACATAGAGGAAAACATGTCATTGTGGAGGTATTCTGGGTTTATTCATGATATATATATTTTTTTTTAAATTCAGCCACTCAGCACTTCCATTTCTCTTTTTAAATTGAAGACTACTGCTCTTTTAGTCCATCAGGTTTCTTGTCAACAATCCTATAGCATAAAGTTGAATTCTTCTAATCGATGCTGATGTGGTGACTTCTTGGAGAGAGAGTATATTTCCTATAGACAGAAAATCCTGGCATGTTAAGAGTTTTGGTAACAGATATACCATGATACACACAAATGAAAGTGGCAGCATTTCATGAGTTTCTGCTGGCTGGCTCGAGAGCCAATGACTGCTAGGTTGAAACATACTGAGGGGTCAGTCTTCTGTAGCAGAAGGTTAGATACAGAAATGCCTATTTTGGACACCATAAGGGAGTCTTTTCTGAAAGTGCCCTCCATAAAACTTTCACAAAAGCAGGCTCTCAATCCATTGCTTATTTCTCTAGACACCCACTGCTCACCCTCTCTAGAGGGGGAGGCATATTTTGAATTATACTAGGTCTAGGTGTAGGAGGTTTAATAAGAACCCATGATAAGTGAAAGGTACTTTATCTAACATGCATGCATTATGTTTGTGTTGTAATTTTTGTAGCACAAACCAACTGACAAGCAACAAAGTACTGTGCACCCCATGGAGTTGCAAAATACTCAGGATACTCAGGATCATGTACTTCAAGGTGAGGGAGAAACAGAGAGGTTGAGTCAGTTCTATGTTGAGCCACTGAAGGTGATGGGACCTGGAGCAGGTCCTTATTGACAATAAATGTGCGAAACGTGTAGATAAATGGCAGAGAGGCTGACAACTCTCTGCCTCGCCTGCTTCCTTCTCTTGGAAACCTTTGTCTCCTTCACCACAACCTTACAATGAGTAGTAACTGCTCTATTTCCCTTTTTAATCTTCTTTCCAACAGTCACTGATCGCTGACCCATGATTTCCCCTGAAGTCCAAACCATTAGGGCTGCAAAGCAGTCACTCCTCTTCCAAAGGCACGGTCCCCAAACTCTGGACCCTCTGTTAGAATAATTAAACTCTCTCATTTCACTTACTGCTGTCCTGATAAAACTAAATCTGGAAACTCCAGAACCCCAGTGCACAACTTGGGAGCATATTTACAAGCCCATTTTTGCCGTTTTAGCGGACGATTTTGTCCGAAAAGCGGCGAAATAAACATCTCACTATTTTCAAGGAATTTTCCTTGATTCTGTAGCCGTTTTCTCTCCATTTTGCACGTCAGCGATTATTATCACTAATGACATGCAAAATGGGCGTTCCTCACAATGTCTGCATGATTTACGTGACAGACAGACCTTCGTACTATTAACAGCGATGTAAAAAACCGCGCTAACCGCGGTTATCGCATGAAGGTTACGTCTGCTTTTTCTTCTACTTAGCTATGCTGATAATGGGAGGTGGATCGCCATGTTAAGACCACCCTCCCCTATCAGCAAGCATCTCCATAATCATTGCTGGATTTCAGCCGATGTTTCTGTTTCTCACCGTCTATCGCTGGAATTACACCGCCAGTTCGCAAAGCGTTGATAATACGCCACTAACACGGCGATGTAATTCAGCGATAGACGGCGATAAACAGAAATGCGCTAAGTGCGCTTAGCGATGTTTACTGCTCTTCCTCGATAATATGCCCCACAGTGTGTGACTGGTTTTGATGAGAGTGTCTCAGCTGTGTTCTCAGTGCAACTGGAGCTACCATAGCCTATGGAGTGAAAGAGACTCTTTATGTTTGCACGGAGAGACCAATCTGAGTGTTAGCCATGCCCCTGTTTTGCACAATATGCAATAACATAGGCATCCCATATGTCTCCGAAAAGATGCAGGCCCTAACAAGGTACTGCAGAAGGAAGAAGGAAACATAGTGCAGGCGTTGGAGAAGGGTGATAACATGCAGCACGCTTAGCAACAAAAAGTAGCCCAAAACAATTTAAGTGACCATGTAATTCTGAACTTCTCACATCACAGGGTGTTTCTAAATGTCCCTCCCATATGTTCTCTCCCCTTTACTGCATTTGTAGTTGGAGTGTGTGAAATTTCAACTTTATTTTTGGTGGGATTTGCAGAGTTTTGAAAACACATTGCAAATCTTGCTATGTTTTTAATTTGATTTTAACAAGAGGAACCAGAAGCTATATTTAAGCAGGTCCTGCACACATGCTCCAAGGCAGTAATAGGGAACACAAGAGTGTGCAGATCCTATGGGTAGGGAAGACAGGTCTGTTCTAAAAAGTGCCCTCACACACCCCAAGGGATGTCATGCTTCATCATAGGGCCATGCTCCTTGTCGGGCCGGCGCTGCAATGACCTATGGTCACCCGCGAAGGGGCTCTTTGGCGGAGTTCTTTTGGATGAAGCCGCAGGGTGAGTGTGTGGGCTTGGCAGTGCAGTGAGTGAGTGGGTGAGTTAAAAAGGTCTAGGGCCGTCCTAGCTAAATGGGTTTATTCTCAGGGGACACTGGCCTAATCAAAAGTAAAGTAATCTACCCCAACTGAATATAATGTTCCTATAGGGCTAGTGTGGTGTATGGGGTCAACATGTTTCATGCCAAGTAGCCCCTAACGGGTCTGGCGGCACTTCATCAGGACCAAAGAAAATGAAGTATAAGTACTTGTAGCACTACTGCAAGTCTGTTTCTGTTAATTCCAAGCTAGTAACCAGATAAAACTAGTGGCTGTCCTACCCGTGCTCCGGACCCCATCCACAGGGCCCGGAGCATGGGTAGGACAGCCGCTAGTCGCACACCCTCCCTAGCAGCAGAGCAATGATATGCTCTGACATCCCCATCAGAAAAAAAGCCCTGACACCCAGGGGTCTTTCACCTCGGGAGTACTCAATCCGTGGCGTTTTATCTGGTTACTAGCACGGGTGATTTGCAGCGCTTTATAAATCCTTGATTGATTGATTGAGAGATTCGTCACCCCAAATGTCCCACTGCCCCTTGTAATTCCAGCCCCAGATGTCTGGAGATGCTTATAAACTAGCCCAGTCAGTTGGAAGCTGCTACAGGATGATATCTGTGTGCTCCCTACAGACATGAATCCTATATGTGTTGGCTAAAAATTAGTTTGGCAAAAATAGCACCTAACTTCCCATCCAGAGGGGACATTTTATTTGGTTTATGTAATGTATAAGGTGCTGTCTTTGTGTTGAAGATATTGAATCGCTTGAATTCTCTGTACTTGGAGCCCTCACATGTCTTCTCCAGTGGCTCCACACAGTTTCCCTCAGCACATCCTGGGCTCTGGAGGTATAACTTACCTACTCCCTTCTCAGCTCTTTCCACTAGGCACTCACTTGACTTTCCAAAAACTCCCACTACAGGTCATTTGTGGCTTGGAATCACGGACCCTGACAGAGAAGGCCTCCAGGAATACTCTCAGATTTGTGCAAACAGAAAACGCAGCTGGACTATAGGAAACCTCAGCCAGGAGGCCCCGCCTTCTCTGTGCTGACCTCAACTCGTTGGAATATCCCCTTCGTCAATGTCCTCCCTCTCTGGATCACTTGAGGTTCCAAAAGGCACATAATGCATACCTTTTTATGTGCTTTGTCAGATTTCGAGGTGATTTGTTTTTGGTCTTTCTTTTTGGTTGGTATTTTTTCTCCCGCCAAGGCTCATGTTTATGTTTCTGCGCTCTACAAGAGATGAACCTCACCTACACTCAATATACGTACATACTCTGGGCATATTTACCAAAGAATCACGCAGTGCCGCAAGCCACCTCACTGCACTGCGCTGAGTGACAGGGAAAGGGCAGGAATCCCCCGTACTTAACAATGTACCGCGCATTCATGTCGTTTCCCAGTGCGGGCGCACATTGTGCTGCCTAGCGCCAATGCCGGCACCCTAGACCCATGGTGCAAGAGGGCCTGCATTGTAGTAATCACAATCTGTGCTGTAAGAAGGATTGTTTTTGTGGAGGAAGGATTACCTTTCGGCACAAAAACAATCCCCTGAGACATTTTGCTCTTTCTCTGTGTGTCGCAAAATGCAGCACACAAAGAAAGAGGAAAAACATGAGGAAATAATTTTTACCCATTCCCTGGTCTCCCACTAATGGTAAATCTGGGAATGTGCCAAAATCCTTGGGTGGATGCCTGGGAACACCCACGCTCCAGCCACGGACACCGCCCAGCCACAGAGCAATGCAGCCATTTGCGCTGCATTGCGTCTCTTTAGATTTATCAAGTCACACAGGGCCACGCAAGCTGGACTTGCGTGGCTTGATAAATCAAATTTAAGAGTTGTTTCACTCTCGCACCTCATCACGTGGCGCAAGGACAACACATCGCTTTAATAAAAATGCCTCTCAATATTTAAGGCTACAATATTCAGAGAAATGACTGAGTAAAAAGGATTATTTAGTGCACTACACCTTTCTGGCCCTGTAGTCGCTGCAATGCACCATCTCCTCGCTGCATTAAAGTTTCTGGAGAATCAAGGGGGTGTCTCTAATGTAAACCACATTGGTCGGTGTACAACGGGTGGCATTTCAACTTCTCGCACTTCTGTTTTCTTTCATTACAGTAACTGGTCTTTCTGGTTCAGGAGTTGTTGTTCTGTTGAGTTCACCGTGAGGCGTGGGTGGTGCTCTGAGCTACCCTAAATTCCCGTTCCCTCTGAGGGTGTGTGCCGTGAGTATGTCAATCAGATGATGCATCTGCAATCGACTTGATATCGCGGGCAGTCAACGCCCAGCTCGTTGACACCGCAGAGTCCTATCCCACAGGGGTTATTTACAAGCTCCTAAACTGGTTAGTTACCGAGCTGGTAGTCTATGGACATATAGTTGCATTTAACTGAAATATCCTTCAGTCTCATGGACTGAATACCTTCTTGGCGGATGTTATACTGCATCACAAACGCGACGGATATCCCGTCCGACATATTACAAGTTCCATAGGACATAATGGAATTGGAATTTAGTGGATGAGATATCCGTTTCTGACGTAGTCATCCTGTCCATCAAGATCGTAATCAAGCCGTTAGTAAACAAAAGAGCAGAGCCGCCCTGGCACAGGTCATGGACAGGACTGGGCGGCAGGAGGCTGCACTCAGAGCTGGACCAGCGTGGAGGTCCCCGGCACACTAAGCAATGAAAGCAGCCCCACGGGAGCAACGTTCACTCTTCTAAAAGCCACATCCATGATCTGCTTCTACTGAGAAGTATTGCTCCTAGCTGCCACGCTTCGCTCTGAAGTATTGGAACATGTATTGGAATATGTCTACACCAAATAATCTCTAAAATGTTATCTTTCTATAGTTAAAAATAAAACAGAACCCACCAGGAAGCTTAAAGTCTAACCGGCGTTTAATGCAAAGTAGCAGGCAGCAGAGGGAAAGAGTCCAGGGCAAATTGCCTTTTTAGCTGGCCAGAGCTCTCACTGGAAAAGCTCATTTGCAGCTTAGAAGCTAAACAAGCATTGGCATAGCCAATAGGTCTCGCCTTTGGGACCTTATAAGTGTTTAGCCATGCAACAGTTGCATAACTAAATACTTATAAGGTCCCAAGAGCGAGACCTATTGGCTATGCAAAGCGGCTGTGCAGCCGCGAAAGTGAAAGTGATCGCGATCGTGATCACGATCAAACATCAGTGCGGCCGTGAAAGTAATCGCGGTAAAGCGCGGCGCGCGCACCCGCGCACATGCACTGTAGCTCTAGGCTGGCCTGGTAGCACATTTTGGAGCCCTCACAATAAGTCTAGCCAGAGCAGCGCATGCACTTGGTCAGGCGAGACCTAAAAAGGAATTAAAGCAGAAAATAGCCTAGAATTGAAACAGCCCTGCTACCTCTTTTTCATTCCAAGAATGATCATCAGAGGGCATTTTAGCTGCAACTAAGTCTCCTGGTTAGCAAGTCCTAGTCCGAAGGCGGCCGAGGATAAGCCTGGACCTGCAGATAAAATATGCATGACCTCCTTGTGTGTGTGTGTACATGGGCAGGACTTTACTCAAAGGGAGGTGCCTCCAAAGGAATGTTCTCCACTATTTAATCACATTTCCTCTTTCAAATAAAAACAGTGGAGCCATTGGTTCCTCGGAGCTTGCAAATAAATCTTTGCTCAGTCATTGTGTGATTGGTCACATCTGGTGGTTTGTGGTTCATAGGATTGTTAAACCTTTCAAGTCCTGGAAAGGCAGTGAGGGATGTCCACACACATCTGGCCGTGTGTGCCCATTGTGGAAAAGATTGAAGCCAAGAGTCATTAAAGCTGATACACACTTCAATCAGTGCAATGCTGCGCCCCACCTCAACCGGCATGGGCGCGATAATCAACACACAGGAGGAGTTCATTGTTTGCCTGTACCTTTCCAACAACAACACAGAGGAGTTACCCTCACAGGCACGGTGGCGGCTCGCTCAACGAAAGGTTCAGCACAGTTTGGTTTTAGGATGATTTCCCATTCTGCAGCAAGGATGCATCCCACCACCTGCCAATCAGATGCTCAAAGACAGCAGGCCAGACCCACAATGGCCCATGGCGCCCCTCTCGGCCAGGAGGTGATAGCAATGAAAGGCTGCGGGGCAGCACCACGGGGGTTGGTGGACTAGACAAAGGAGGAGGACGCGGAGAGCTTGGCCCACTGGCAGATGAGGAGGCTACCGCAGGAACAGCTTTGATAGGAGATCTGGGGTCCGGTGCGGACCCTCAGGTGGACGCGGAGCACCTTTGTTTCCAGGAGGAGCCGCTCACTTACAGTGTGGCGAGTGGACCCAAGTCGCCAGACCAGGACATTTGGTGGTGAGCAGGGTCTGGTAGGGTTTGCACCTGTGAGCCCGCGGTGTGGTCATCCTCTAGTAAACACAAAGAGATGCAGCCCACTGCCTGGAGAGAACTGGGCCCATTGTCCTAACTGGGCCTGGCAATTCGCATGACAATCCTTTTTATCATCAAATGTTCTTATCTGGTTTTAATATTTTGTCTTAGTCACTCACCGGCATCATTTGTACCCTCTTCTGTATCACAAATTGTGTATCAGTTTTAATTAACTATATACAATAAAGTGTACTTACTTACTAAGGGGCATATTATCAAGGAACAGCGATAACAAGCAGAGAATTCCCATAGAAGCCCATGTTGACACCAGAACATGGGCTTCTATGGGAATTCTCAAGGGCATATTATCAAGCCCATTATCGCCGCTTTAGTTTTCTGCAGCTAAACCGGCGATAATTTTTAACGCCGTCCTTGATAATATGCCCCTTACTTACTAGAGAGAGTAGTGGTTCTCAGTCAGACACTTGTGTAAGGGAGCTTGCCCCTGAGAGCTGAAACTGTAAAGTAATTTATGGGCTTTCTGCAATATTGCAGGGCAGCATCATCAAACTGCAATCTCAGCTTGGCAGTAGAGACAGGGGTATTGAGGAGAGCATCTTAGGTCAGCGCAAGATTATTTCATACAGGCTCAACTTTGTCTTCTGGGAAGGGTTTTGCTCTCAAGGACCACAATGCTAATGACAGGGCATCAGCCTATTTAAATTGTGCTTCTGAGCATGTCTTTGCTGTCCTGTGTCTTGACAGTACTATTGCTTCTTTCTACCTTTCCCGCAAACTCTGGGTGATGATAGGCACATCGAAGATTCTGGTCTACGCCTCAGGCCTTACAAACTGTCTCCACTATTAAGGACATGAAGTGTGATCCGTGGTCACCGCTGGTTTGTTTCTGTACCCCAAACCGAGGAAATGAACCTCTGGGTAACTGATTAGGTACCGTGATGGCATCTGCATGGGCACAAGGACACTCTTCCTCCCATCCTCAAAACATACATTCTACAACAAAGATGAATGAATAAATTGCCCGTTTGGGCATCTGAATTAATCTATCCGGATGTGCAGGAAGGGGCCCCAAGGGGGAGGAGGTGCAGTGGGGGTGGTCTTAATCCGTTTGCCTTTATTGTGTGATAGGCATAAGAACTAAACAGTCAATCTCTCTAGGCTATGGAAAAATAGAAGGGCACATAGCAGTCACTTGCAGTTGTGCGTACCATGCTGTCCCTACTAACAAAGACTGCGCCATAATCAACCTGGCAAGGTTTGGGAGTAGAAATTTCGGTGCAACCACATGCCCAGTGCTGACTCTCCACACCCCTTCATGGCCTTGATCCGGAATTCTTTTTCATTTTCGGTGGGTCGATTCTGCAACGGACATAGGGTTATATCAGCAGCGGCCAGCGATAATTATTGCTGGCCGTGCTTAGCGATAATTTTCTTATCGCTGGCTATCTCTGCTTTTTATTGCCCTGGTAGCGCGTTATCATCAACGCGCTGCTCCAGGGTGATAAAAATTCCAGAGATAGCGATGTTATCGCCGTTTTGCAGGGAACATCGATGGTTTTCCAGCGATGTTCCCTGCAAAAGGGCGATAACCTTGCTGATACGACCCTGTGGTTGTATCAGCATAATCCACCCCCAATGTTATGGGTGGCATAGTCAGGATTTTAGCAGACGTTAGTTTTTGGAGAAAACAGCAGTTTTCTCCAAAAACGAACGTCTGCTAAAATGCAAGGGCATCCTTGCTGATAGCGCAAAGACGCGTTATTGCTCTCCTGACATGTAGTGTATGTCAGGAACGCCCACTTTACATCTCATTAGAGATACAAAGGTAGGCATAGTGAAAAAGGGTGCTAACATGCGAATACGCATGTTAGCACCCTCTTGCTGATAGGGCGTTGGTTTTATCTCCGCTTTTCTGGCTTTTAAAGCCAGAAAAGCGGAGATAAAGCCCTTGATGATATGCCCCATAAATCTTTTAAGGTCAGCACTGGAAACAGATCAGTTTTTACAACTTGCATGACAACATCAGCAGGTTTCGACTATGTAGCTTTCTTAGCAGCTGGATTGGCACAGGGCATGGCCCCTTGAAACATCATCCTGAGGGTGCCGGTGCACAGCGCACTTTACCAACGCCACCTTTAATGATAATCTCAAGACATTTTAAAGGTTTTTGAACATATTGGTCATTCTTAAAGGGAGTTCCAGCTGACGTCAACAAACCTCTTTGCATCCAGAGGAGCCCAGAGTCATGCATCACTCCAAACGTGTGCTGTGAGTCCATTTATACAGCAAGAATCTTGTCTCTGGGTAGACCAGAGGCTGAAGTAAGAGTGGTGAGCTCTCTGACTTGAGCTGACTTCCTACAAGGTAGATGCAAGACCTCCCCAGTTCAGTAGACAGTACTAACAGCGTATCCAGCAAATAGGCATTATTCCGTAGACATGATTCATACACACAATATGTTTGTTCGCTGTCACATGGGACGATGCGCTCATCAGTTGAATGTACACAGGGTTTAGTAACATGGGCCATGGACAGGGCAAAGTCCTGTGGGTCTCCATCCTCACTTGTGGGCACTAAGCAAGCAGGGTTCAAAGGGGAACAGTGGGTCAAAGTAACAGGGAACCAGACAGCAACAGTATTTCATATCAAGACAGATGGCTGTATGGGAGATGCTGAGTGCTGTAGGGAGAAGGAGTGCAAACACACAGTGGGGCGCAACCACAGCTAATGGCGAACTCAACACATTTTTCAAAACCTATAAAATATTTGCGGCTGCCACAGAAGCAGACATGCTGAAAGCCCAGCCACAGCCAGTCCGCATTCCAGACCTGAGGAATAAAAGCTGTAGGCTTTCTCTAGTCTTGAGGACTTTGTACCGACACTCCAAGTGCAAATCTGTTTCGTTCATGACAATACAAAGAAAACAGCTTGACATAATCAGGGGGACCTAGGGCATATTATCAAGAACGGAGTTAAAATTATCGCCGCTTTAACGGCAGGAAACTGCCGCTAAAGTGGCGATAACGAGCTTGATAATATGCCCTTGAGAATTCCAATAGAAGCCCATGTTGACACCAGAACATTGGCTTCTATTGGAATTCTCTGCGGCATATTATCAAGCCTGTTATCGCCGCTGTAGCAGCAGTTTTCTGCCGCTAAAGCGGCGATAATTTTCACTCTGTTCTTGATAATATGCCCCCCAGAGAGGGTGCAGAAATCATAGAGTGTTTAATGGTAACAAAACCCACTGCCTACAGGGCCTTAGCATTCCAAACAAGCATTGGCATAGCCAATAGGTCTCGCCATTGGGACCTTATAAGTGTTTTGCCATGCAACAGTTGTTGTTGCACCAAGGATATTGTGCTGCATAACTAAATACTTATAAGGTCCCAAAAGCGAGACCTATTGGCTATGCCAATGCTTGTTGTTTAGGTTTCCAGTCGGTCATCACATCCTGTTCACGGTTCCTCCTGGACACAGATACGCGTTTCATGTTTTCTGAGTGCTCAAAACAATGGCGGTGATATGACCATCCACGTCGTTATTTTAAAGAGGGGGCTCATTCAAGCCCTTTTCCACAGGTCAAGGGCCACAGCATAACCGTTTTTTTAAAAACGCATTCCCGTACATGTTCCTGCTTCACCTTGCACTCCTACTTCCTCCTGCCTTTTGGGGACAAAGTGTCATGCCATCCCTCGAGAATATCACAATTTCCAACGGTAACGCTAAACCTCTAATTTATGGTAATCTCTTCTTATTGTGGATTTTTCATGGCAGTAAAATACATCTGTGGTTATAAATGCACAAGATGCATCTTCTCTGCAAAAATGAACGCAGGGCTTTAAACGGAATTTTTAAACAAGCAGGAAGTGGGATAAGGGAGGGGGGTAGGGCACGTCGTGCGCACTAAGGCGGAGAGAGGCACGCAGGCTGGCAAATGGTGCGCACTTTCGCGGCCGCTTTTGCTAAACCTCTAATTTATGGTAATCTCTTCTTATTGTGGATTTTTCATTCATGGCAGTAAAATACATCTGTGGTTATAAATGCACAAGATGCATCTTCTCTGCAAAAATGAACGCAGGGCTTTAAACGGAATTTTTAAACAAGCAGGAAGTGGGATAAGGGAGGGGGATAGGGCACGTCGCGCGCACTAAGGCGGAGAGAGGCACGTAGGCTGGCAAATGGTGTGCTCTTTCGCGGCCGCTTTGATATTCTCAGTGGCCGCGCGGCTAACTGAGAACAAAGCGGCCGCGAAAGTGATCACGCAGGCTGATAAATGGTGCGCGCTCCCGGCGCACATGCACTGTAGCTGGAGGCTTGAAAAAAGCCACTAGTTAGCACTTCCAAAACCCGCTTACTAAAACTCTCGCCAGAGCAGCGCTAATGCGCTGGCTCAAGCGAGACCTAAAAAAGTACATCACAATGAGACAGCTACAGGGTGCAGCAATTTACGGATAGCTTCAACTCGTTCAGAGGACAAGTGGCACGCGCCAGCAGATTTTTCATGACAAGGCATTGCGCTCGGGAATGCAGAACTGCAATTTTCATTAGAAACCTTGTGCACTTTATTAGCTAATTCAGGTGGCCAGTGACCTGAATCTTCCGTGCCATGAACAAGAGTAACAGATGCCAAAGGTTTCTTACCGAATCTTGGTTAGCAATTGCGATTCCTTCCGGCTACTCGATTCATCGCTTAGATCGGAAAGGAGCAAAGGGTGGAGGACTGACTCTTGTTTTCCTTAAATACATCATTTGGTATTTCATGAAGAAAAAACCAAAGGAGCAGAATGTATGGGGGTTTTGCCACCAGACTTCTCAACATGGGTCTTTTTAGGGCTCACAAGTATATGGTTTCCGAGTCCTATTTCTTTGTTTCTTAACTCCCTATGAGTTGTAACCCCTTGTTGGTTACAATATGCAAATCTCACCATGTTAGGTGATTTTAATTGTCATGGTGATGATGTAAAACATCTTTCCACCAGAGCCCTCATTGATAATCTAAGCACCCTCAATCTTGTGCAATTGATAACCTGTTCCACGCATTCATCTGGTCATATGCTGAATCCAGTCTTAACCAACTTGCAGCCTCTCGTGACAAGTCAACTAGAAGAACAGGTGTGGTCTGATCATAGGTTTATCCCTTTATTGTTTCCGGCAGACCTTGACGAAGTAAATAATAAAGATGCTGATAGGAAGGAATATTGGGCATATTTACAACATAAAGGGCAAGATGGCGGAGTGACCTTGACGAGGGTTGCTGCAGCTCCTCACTCCCTGTGCTCTTCCAAGACGGCACTATAGTAGTACGCTGCTTTGTTAGCGAAATCTCCCCTCGGTGTGATATGAGGCTGGTGGGAGTCGGAACTTTGCTTAAACTTCGATTGCTGACGGCGGTGTTATATTCACTGTCCCGCTACTCCCGTTGCTCCTGTTCTCCCTTTGGTGTGCCTCCGGTGCTGCGCGTCAAGCGGACTATGGCCCCTAAATCGGAAAAGGTGGTGAAAGGGGCACAAAAAGACCCCATGAATATCTCTGTGGGCTCCGGGGGGGGGGGGCCCGAGGAGCCCCCGACTCCAAAGTACCCAACACCGCCTCCGTACCTGTGTGTGGACCAAATCCAGGTCGGAGGGGCCGCTTAACGAAGAAGACGGATGGTGCTTCAAAGGATATGGGCGCAGCAGGAGGGACTCGGCTCCGGACGGCAGTGGCGGTCACAGAGGGGTCGCTCCAGCAGTCAACAGTAGTGGAGGCTTTCTCCATGTCTTCATCGGCCGCCCCTTCCGTTTTAAATAAAAAATGAATAAAAGAGAATTTTGCCGGCTCGGTGGGCGTAGGGGCTGCAGAGAAAGGAGAGCTTGCTCACTCTGGCTTGGGAGCACGGCTGCCCGTACATCCTGGACCGGAGCAGGGTCCACAGGTGGATCTGGACCTGTCTTCGGTTCAGCACACTGAAACACTCTTGGTAGACTCTGCAGGTCCAAAAGACACAGAAGATTCAGCAGAAAAATAATGAGTAGATAGTCACTACGGGGGCCACATCCGAGAACGGCAGCTTAATTGTTCTGGTACAGTCAATGGGGGACCAAGATAAGAACTGGGCTGAGGCTGGGAATGAAGGAATAAATAGCAATGGGGAAATTAACCCTGTCGTCTCCGAGGCTGGACATCATGCCCCATTCATTGATAACACTCTTGACGGCGATTCTAGTCGTATGCCACAGTTCCCGGCGATGACAACGCACGGCTCTCCCGACGCGGATACATTTTTTTCACTTAATGATGACTCTGATTCACCGGTTCTCAGTGATTTCAGTATATCAGACGATACGGATTCGGGAGAATCTTCTACTGTGCAAAAAGCACTTCACAGTAAGCTAACCTCCCAGAGGCGTTGGATAAGATCCAAGACAAGTCCAGCAAAAATCCATTCCACCACAGTGCGTAATCTGGAATGGGACTATTCTGCAACAAGTCTGGTCCATGAGAACGGAGGACAGGCGGCCGCAGGGGGCTCAATAGTACTCCCCGGTAACACTCCACCTCCTTCACCGGATTTGGTATACAAAACCTTAAAACAAATGCAGAGTGTGGCCAGATCGGAAAGCAGGAAGTCTCTACAAGCAACAAAGAAGCTCCAGGCCTCCATTCGTAAAACCAACAAGTTTTGTACCGAAATGGCCGAAAAGGTTACCCATGTGGAGGACAGAATGGTTGCCTTGGAGGACGCGGTAGATAAATTACAGGAGTCCAAAGTCCAGCAGGAAAAGCGGGCAATGGATATGTGCTGGAAACTCGAGGATTTCGAGAATCGCCAACAGAGAAACAATGTTCGTTTACTTGGGATTGCTGAAAACGCAGAAGGGTGAAATATGATGTCCTTTGTTGTATCCTTACTAAAGGGATCATTCCCAGAACTTGCACACTGGAACTGGGACATGGAGGTCCAACGGGCCCATCGTTTTCCAATGGTACAGAAGGAGAGGAACTACTCGGCTAGGCAAGAAGAGCGTCCTAGGGCAATTTTGATCTTCATCGGGAGCTTCCTGCTTCGACAGGCCATAATAGATATGGCAAGACCAGATGCCAAACAGTCTTGTGAAGGGCATACTTTTTTTGCATGGCCAGAGTTTTGTCACACCACAGTGGAGCGTAGGTGGAGGCTCCGACAACTGATTTCTGCTTTTCAGGGGTTGGGTGGCGAGGCTTACTTGCTCTATCCTGCCCGCCTTAAGGTTATAGTTAGGGGTCCGGTTCACATTTTTTTTTCAGAAACTAAAGCTGAAGAATTCATATCAGAGCTGAAAGGACCCTGAAGGGAGGAGGGACGTCGCACAATGCTGTCTGATGTCGCCTGTTGTTGATGGGTAAATCCTAAATGGTAATGTTAGAGGTTTGGGTGGGGCGATGGCAGAGTAACTGATCTCTAATACGTTTTATATGGGTGGGGGTTCTTACTGGTGGTTTTTTTGGTGGCAGTATCTATGGGCATAGAGGGTGGGGAGCATGCAGTAGCTCGAGTTGTGTGATCGGCTGCCACACATAGGTCATGACTGACCTATTTGCCTATGAGGGATGTTGGGGGGGAGGGAGTGGAGGGGGGTTTGGCTCAGGGGAGATGGGGGGGAAAATAAATAAAGTGGCGGAGCACAAGTTAGCTTCAAAATGGCGAACGCCGCGCTCCATCACTTTAGAAACACAGGGATGCACCGTATTTGCAATAATATTGATAGAGCGCCATGAATGTTTTGACATTTGTAGGGGTGCATTATAATCACTGGTAATCTGCATCCCTATATATAGTGGGATGTTATTAACGTGTGGCTTAGAAATGTAGTATTAAAAGCAGCATATATTTGTGCGAATAGAAATGTTACCAAGTCATTTATGAAGTTTAATGAAATGTTTAGTCGAAATGTATTCTAGCTGATGCATAACGAATTAGTTCACGTATAATGTGATGTATCAGGATTCAAACGTGCACTATATTAAAGTCTGCACGTGTAGATTTGCTTATTCTTGTATGCAATTTAATGAATATCAATGCTTATAGTATGATTCTAGAAATGTGTGTTTAAAATGTGTAAAGGCCTGATCGCATATACATTTAAGAGAAAGGCCTATTCAATTCTTATGTTAGCTGAATATTGTAGGCCGAAAATTGTTTCCCTTGAGAAGGCTCCGAGGGTTTGTGAGACTCAGAAGATCTCAGTGAAGTGGAAAGCTTCTCGTTCCCATGTTTCTGTTGCAGGTGCAAGGACACCTAGCTTGTTAGGGAGACTAACTATTTTGTTTTAGGAGTTAGGATGATAGGAGAAGCCAACACTGGAGTGTACTGGAATGCAGGGATCATACTTTCAGCGGAGAAGGTGCCTGGGACCCAAGGTCAAGCTAACCGTCTTTGGATGGAGTACAAGTTTCGGTGGAAAAGTACCAGAGGAAGACCTGGCTGGAGAGGTGTATCGAAGGGCGTGTTCTATGATTTGGGGATTTTGAATTAGGGACAGAGCCCCGTGGGTTGAGCAGTGGAGGATTAGATGGGAAGCTAGAAGGAGAATCTTAGAACGCACTCCGTACTGTGCAAAGTGAGTGTACTTCTAAGGAAGTCTTCACTTCTGACACCTTTTTTTCTATTCTTTTGCCTGATGGAAAATGCTAAGTAGGGATGTCACCTTAGAGATAGAGTAGGGATAGACTAACCAATTTTTCTTTTAGGTTAATGACTTCTAGTATAGATATCGGAGCAGTTATTGGCTTCCTAATGCTTCTGGATCTGACTATTCTTCTTATTCTGAGTTGGATGAGACTCCTGCGTAGGATATTTTTTTGCACGAGTGCCCATTTATTTTTTTAACCTCGTGATGAGGTGCTTGTATGTGCAATTATTTTTGGCTTTGTAATAAACCCCTAAAATTTGAGATTCTGAGTCAGTGGTCCATTAGAGTTCAAATTCGATACGTTTGATTATGTGCTAAAGTTGTATTTTCTCCCCTTTACACTAGCAGATAGAACGATCCTGGCGACCTGGGAGGATTCTTGGTGATGGTAAGACAGATAAGAATCCGGTGTTATCAATATGATGCACCCTTGTGTTTCTCCCTGCACTGGGGCTAAATTCAGCTGCCTAGCGCCAATGCAGGCAGTCTTGCACCATAGTGCAAGGGTCCCTGTGTTGAGGGAATGATTATTTATGTGCAGGAAGGTGTCCCTTACGGCACATAAACAATCCAAAATGGCGATTTGAAACTCCTATGTGTGCTGCTCAATGCAGCACACATAGAAGTTCGAAATCGTCATTTTTTCAATGATTGATTATGTGCAGGAATTGCAGGATTGTTAGAGATTGGGGACAGAGGAGAGAGGGGAACGCACTTTAGGTTGGTGGTTGCCCGCAATACTTTACTCAATAAAAGTGTGAAGTACCGCTCCAGTGTTTACTCACCTTTGTAACACTTGCAACGATCGAACTCAGCTCGTCAAGGTGAATGCACGCCGTGCCGCACTTTGCTGGATCTTGCACTGGGAACCGGAGCTGTCTTGCCACTTCGCTGCACCTCACTGGATTGTCGTACGTGGGTGAGTAGGCTTTTTACGCAGTCCCGTAAAGAGCAGGACATTCTTACTGCCATTTACGTTTTGTGTGTGGGCGACCACCCTATGCGCATGTGTGCAGTACTGCGCATGTGCAGCCGCCATCTTGTCAAGGTCAGGCATGTTGAGTATGCCTGCATACTTTCTATGATGCCCGCCATATTGTTTCCCTGATCCAGGACCATTTCAGTCAGGCAATGGTTCTTTCCCTTCTTCAAGTACTTTGGAAATGTTAATTTTATTTAGTTTTGGTCTTCGCTATTATCAGTTCACATACTTTAACTACATGCAAGAAACCGATTATCATCATAACATATATACTCTGTGTATTCAGTGGCAAGAGTTGATGATGCAAGGCATCAATCCTGCCCCTTTTCTCCCATCTCCAGGTGAACCACCTGTGTCTTGGACACAATGGCTCAGCGCGTTCAATGCATTTTTGGGTGCAGTTGATGGTTTTAAATTTAAACCTGAAAGGAAAAAATTGTGTTTCAAGCATTCTCTGGGTGTGGAGGCCAGGAAATATTTTTGAACTTACCTGATCTATTATCAGAAGATATGGATGAGTATGAATTAGCAGTAGTAAAACTTGAAAAACATTTCAGTAAACCACCAAATTTGCTTCTCAGGAGGCACATAATCTTTTCCAGAGAACAGTCTGCTGCAGAATCCATTAACACTTATGTTGCCTCATTGCGAGTATTAGCGGCTATGTGTGAATTTGCATCATTCACTGACCAGCTCAGCAGAGACCAATTAGTAACCAGATGCTACAAGAAGAAAATACAGGAACGTCTTCTCACCTGTAAGAATCCTTCAATGGAGAAACTGGTGGATGCTGCTAATAGTATGTAAGACTCGAAAAAGTCACTGAGAGTATTGAATAAGGAATCGGATGAGTCAGTAGTACCTCTAGTGGGTTTTAGAACAATACAACGCATGCTACCCCGCATGCCGTTACAATGTAATTTATTACTCTGACTTGCTGTCGGAGTTGCCCTGGAGTTGTGAATAGTATAATTTACTATTCCAAATGCAGTCTGTGCAACAGTAGGGAGGGTGTTGGAGTTGAATCCAACACCTTATACCCCCTACAGAAAGCCGTTTTCGTTGTAATGGAATACAGAGTAAAAGCATGCGTTTTATTGCATGCGTTGTAACGGTTGTTTCCCCTTCTGGTGAAGCCTAACAAATTTACGGCTACTAAAGTGCCTGGCAAAAAGAAAAGATGTAGCAGAGGTGGCGCGTGTTTTCATTGCGGTTCAAAGCTTCATGTGGCTTCAAGTACCATCCTGCTGTGGGTGAAGAGTGTGGCAAACGTGGCACATCTGACCACTTTGCTCGAATTTGTCATTCTCAGACACGTAAAAGCAGTGTGAACATTGTGGGTGAGGAGCAAGATTTAGCCCATAGTATGGATAATATGCTTTTATGTTTAAGAATTCATGAGGAGGGTTTCCCTAAGTTGAGGGATCCTGCAGAAAATGTTACTATCAATGATAAGAATGTGCAATTATTAACTGATTCAGGTTCTAAGACAACCATGGTTTCTAAAGAGATGTACACTAATAAGATTTTTACAAACAAGTTAGAAGTACCAGATATTAGAGCTTTCGGGTACAATGGTGCAAGGATTGATCTAGTAGGATGTTTTTTATGCTGTAATACAATTTAAAGGCCGAGAAGTTCAAGGAAAAGTCTATGTGTCACAACATGGTCCTGACGTCCTGGGGTGGCATAACTAACCATTTTAAAGGCACACATTGAGGACTTCTGATATTTTTTTATCCCTCCTTCCCTGTAGAAACTAAGAGGCCTTCAAAATAGGCTGTTCTGAAATATATCCATTGTCCTGAAGAAGACCCCGGGTGATGTTCTGTAAAAACACTCTGCATTGGGGGTCAAAACGTCGACGTAAAGAATAGGTGTTCCATACTAGTATCTGACATATCTACACCAAATAATAAGGCAATATGTCCGAATGTATAAACTAAGGACGTACGGATGCCCAATCAAGTTATTTTCCATGTGTGTTGATAATGTCAATTGTCCTATCTTTTAGACTGTGTTCTATGTAATGTACCTTGTAAATGGCATTTATGTATGCATGTAATCTTATACGTTGTGAAACATTCCTGTGTCTTTAAATATTAGTATATGTATTGTTTTATACAATATATGATTTTTAATCTACCAGGCACACTTTGAGATCACAGAATCACTCTCATCTTTATTGTCTTTGTGGTAATCAGTGTTGATTGTTTACCATTGATTGGTTCTCCTAGGTGATCAGGACAAACGCAAACATTTTGAAGCAATTGCACTTTTCTCGACAGATTAGTATATACTGTCATATTTCCCCAGGTTCTGTGAGATACTGGGCTACCCCGTTTATATTAATGGCCTTTAGTGCAGTGGACGGGTCATTCTCTGGGCCAAATTCTACAGATGGCTATCTCTGATTACCAATAGAACTGGATGCCAGTGCCTCCCATGATGCGTGTCCACATGGGGACATGGAAATCACCTGTGATACAAGATGGAGACCTTTGTAGGCCTAAAGTAGGGGTGTGTTTTCATCCCCTACTCTCTGATCTATACACAGCCAATGTATGTCATGCATTTTCATGGCCTGGAGTATTTTGCCCATCTTTGGGCGGCACTCCACTCGGGTACATGATGTATGCAGATGACACCGTCCTTCAAGACCGTAATGCATTAGAGCTACAGTGGTTATTGAAGACTATGGGCCTGATTACGATCTTGGCGGACGGGTTACTCCGTCACAACAGGGACGGATATCCCGTCCGCTAAAATATAAATCCCATAATATCGTATGGAATTTAGATTTCGGCGGACGGGTTACTCCGTCACAACGGTGATCGATATCTTGTCCGTCGAAATGTAAATCCCATTTTTTCCAATGGAGATATCCTTCCCCATTGCGACGGGGTGACCCAGCCGTTGATATCAAATCAGGCCCTTGGATTGGTACAATCTGTTCCACAAGCTCATTGACGGCACCAGCAAAGCACAAATTATAGTGCTAACCAGGTGACTGGTCAGCTGGTGCTTCCTTCGAGTGATCAGCGCAGGACATGATCTCCCAAATTTTACCAATAGACTTGGATTTGGCTGATACGTCTGTGTCCTCACCTCCCTTCCACAGATGCATAGAGGCAGAGGGTTTGACTTTAGATAGAGAGAAACCCCTGAAGGCTTTAAAGGAGCCCGTCCCATGCACACATACAAGGTGAGAGGTCCCTGCAGAGAAGAGATTGTGAACTCCCCAGATATAGCTCAGTGGCTCTAGCCCCCGCTGCAGTGATCTCTATATAAACTGCTGCTCACAGGCTCTGATCTCAGCGTGCCTCACCCTTCATTCTTGTAGGGTCAATCAAATCAACACCATTAGGTTGGCCAATGATAACACTGATTTTGTAAGCCAGGAAGTAACTTATTATTGTTTGGAGTGTGCCAACGCGATGCATGGCTTAGGGAAGAGGTGGATGAAGGTCTGTGAGATTCATTCAGTGATTCTTTGATATGAAAAAAAGAGGGTAGAAACAGATATACTGCTGAAGGTTGCTGGCACACCCAGAGTCAGGAGACCATGATGTGATGACATGCAATAGCTTGATGGTTGACATTATCCAATAGGCAGGGCGATATCAGGCACTGTGCTGTTTACCAATGTGCTGGTTGTCCTGATACAAACCCCTGTCTGTCAGCACCTCTCCCACGATTTCCTGTTCATCTCTCCTAATTACCTCTACTACCAGTAATCTGGCTGAAGATCCGTAAAAAACACAAGGACATTTTCACATAAAGCTAATTAAATAAAATGTGTTTTAGCACATCAATGCTTGTACTCCACTTTTAAAATTCAGACTGAAGTTTGTGCCCTTCGCCAACTTTCCATTAGCTGCATTTTTCTTAGAGGTGGACGAGCCAACAGATTAACAAGTAGAGCCCAGCCAGATCCGAGCCACGGGTCTGGATGTGCACGAGCCGAGCCCTGAAAATGTTTGCTATGTAAATTATACAACGAACATCACGTCAAATGTTATTAAGGGGCATATTATCAAGACAGGCGATAAAATTATCGCCGCTTTAGCGGCAGAAAACTGCCGCTAAAGCGGCGATAATGGGCTTGATAATATGCCCTTGTGAATTCCAATTGAAGCCCATGTTAGATGTGAAGGACATCTAACATGGGCTTCAATTGGAATTCCATAGAGCATATTATCAAGCCCATTATTGCCGTTTTAGCGGCAGTTTACTGCCGCTAAGGCGGCGATAATTTTATCACCTGTCTTGATAATATGCCCCTAAGTCTCTTCAAAATTCACATTATAGCTCTGCACTGAGAAGTACTTTATTAAAAGTGAACCATTATTGAACTAAGGGCCAGATGTACATAGAATTCCGTTTGTGATTTCCTAATAGCGAGTTTTTGTGATTCGCTATTAGGAAATCACAAACAGCTCTGTACAACCGTGTGATTTACACTGTTTGTGATTCCCAATGGGTCGCAAGGTACCTGCCTCATTAATATTCGTGAGGTAGGTCACAATTTGCGACCCATTGTGAATTGCTGGCACTCACAGGGGTTAGGAGACCACAATGTCTGTGACTGCTTTTTAAATAAAGCATTGTTTTATTTTGAAATGCTTCCCATTTTCCTTAAAGGAAAACCGGATGCATTTAAATAAGAAAAATTAAAGTTTCCTTTTTTATTTTTTAAGCGTAGCCAGTGACCAGTGGGACCTCTGCCTGCTCTTATAAAATGTTGCTGCCCACATTCACAAAGGTCCCTTGCAGACCCCTTTTGCAAATAGTTTACCACCTCCTTTATGGAGTGAGTAAAGTATGAATGTTTTGTGACCACATTCCGGGTGCAAGACTTTTATACATGCCCCTACGACTCTTATTAGGAAGTGTAAGGAAGGATGAAGTGTAACCGATGGGCCAGAATGCACTTTTTACAAAAAAGGAACATTAGGAACATGTGATAGATGGTAGAGAAGGTCATGAAAATCAGTTTGGGCAGGGAAAAGGGTGTGGCTGGACACTACATCATATCTGTGTAGCAGATGTGTGTGGATTTGCAATTGTTTTCAAGCCCCTGGCTATTGTCAAAGATGCTCCGTGTTTGTCGGAGGAAAGGAAGGCAAGGTTCTAATGCCACTGAAACCTGCTGAGCAGAGGCAGATAAAAGGGTTTGAGTTGCAGGGTTGGTCTTGATCATGAGGTCAGAGCATGGGGTCACATTAGCATGTCGTTCAGGTGGTGTATTTTCACAGTCTGGGTTGTCTAGATAAATCTTAAAGCTCCCATTTGGTGCCTTTTCAGAGATCGTATGAAAGACTCTAGGTGAGAAGAGGTGAGCATGGACCCAGAGGGAGTCTTAGTTCTAATCAGGGTAGAGGCGGAAGCTTCAATAAGAATCCTCCTTCGGCTCGAATTACAGTTTATCCGATGGGTCAAACTCTTGGTGAAATTCCTGGCAGTAAAGCTCCCAGTAATGATGTGTGTGTTTCAAAGAGGATGGGTAACCAGAATAGCACAGATCGCTTGAAGACCAAACATACATCAACTGGGGTATAATAGGCTTAAGAAACCGTAGAAGGAGTGCTCTCCAGGACGTCTGTATCAATCCAGTGCTCACTGCATTATCCATCCTCTTGATCCATGCTCACCTCTTCTTACCTTGATTGAGAGTACCTGAGAAAGCACTTTGAACTCTACATGTTATCGAACTTGTAGAGCGCGACAGCTACCCCAGCAAGGGGTCGTCCCGGCGCTAATGCAGGAAACACAGACACAACAAGAAGCCTGCCAAAAAAACTAGGAGGCGGGGAAAAGATGGGTTTTAATGGCCTTTCTAAATGCCACATAGTTGTCAAGGCCAAGGATCTGCGCAGGGAGTGCGTTCCAGAGGATGGCGGCTTTATACCGAAAGGAGCGGCCACCCGACCGAACTCTACGGGGTCGGGGAACCACCACCAGATGCTGGCCCTGTGAGCGGAGGCATCGCGAGGGGGCATAAGGTAGCAGAAGGTCAGCCAAAATGGGAGGTGAGGCCAGTTTCAAAACCTTACAGGCGATACACAAGGCCTTGAATTCAAAGTGTCTGGTTACTGGTAGCCAGTGCAGGCGGCGGATAGCATTGGACACAGAACAGAATTTGCGTAAACCTAACAGTGCTCTAGCATCTGCATTCTGTGCTCTTTGCAGCCTCAGAACCTCCGCTTTGTTGGATCCTAAATAGAGGGAGCAGGCATAGTTGAGTCTAGACAGAACCGTCGCCTGAATGATGACCTGACGGGTAGAGGCATCAAAAAGGCCCAACAGGGGTCTAAGCCCCTGAAGGAGACCAAAACATGTCCCTGCCGTTTTTTTTGTTTGGACTTGATAATTTAAGGAAGAGTCAAGCCAAACCCAAGATTTTTTACCACCTGTTTAGGGGAAGGGGGATTACCGAGACTGGTAGGCCACCAAAGATCACTCCACCGACCATGGTCCCTACCCACTAACAAAACCTCAGTTTTGTTAGAATTCAGTTGGAGGCAGTTGTTGTTCATCCACTCGACCACTGCCGCAAGGTCGCCCTGAAACTTGAGGGCGTCCTGCTCGGTGTTGTTAGAGAGTGCCACCACCAACTGAGTATCGTCCGCGTAGGAGACCATGGTCAAGCCCCTACTGCTGGCAACTGCTGCTAGAGGCTGAACATAGATATTGAACAGTAAGGGACTAAGGGAGGAGCCCTGAGGCACCCCTTGTTTGACTTGATGTTCGCGAGAGGCGAACGGGGGGTCAATGACCGAGAATGACCTCTCATGAAGAAATGAGTGGAACTTTTCCACTCACAGCTTATTAATTGATGTTTATTAATGGAAACCCTTTTCACATGACACACTACAGACATATATAACTTGCCCTGAAGAAGTGGCGTAGTCTGTCACGAAACACGTGTTGACTGAAAGTTGTCAAGTTGGCTCTACACAATAGAGTGATACTAAGCTATCTTTATGTTGTAACCATGGACATTTGCTACTAGAATGAATGTATAATTTAATGACAAGAATATATAGTTTATGCATAAGAGTTCTATATTTCAATTAAAATGAGTGAACGTTACTGATGTACTTTGGATTATTCTATGCACCCAACAAATATTGTTACTGTTGCCCATATTCCTGGTTGGCATAGTCTCAAAGCAGACTGTCGTTTGCCAGCAGATTGGTGTATGATCGAAAAAGATGCAGGGTTGTCAAAAGTGCAAGAAGGAACTGTGGCTTGAATGGATGACATTGAACAGTGCAGTGTGGGTGCTTTCACTACAGATGAGTGGGAAAAAGATGGTTGAAGCTGGGGTATTGGGGGAAGTTAAAACTTTGATGATTAAAGAGGGGTGGAGAGAAACAGTGGTGTCCCCTTCTCTAAGACCTTATGTTAAAATCTTAGATGAGTTGTCTTTGAGTGCTCATTGGAATATACTTATAAGAAATTACGCTTAGCCCAGATCTTGACTAAAAGAAGCATCAAGGAAAGCGTTTGGTGGCTCGGCATGCATGACCAGGTTACAATATGGGTAGAAACATTTTGAGGGTGCAAAGAATAGAAGAAGAGGCTCAGAGTTGGTACTCAGGCTGAAATTAGCCATATTCGTGAGCCAGGAAAGGCTTGGGTCAGCATCTGTATGGATTTTATTGGGCCGTTTGCTGGTTTGCAGAGTGATTTAAGGTTTGCTTAGGTGTTGGTTGATGTAAATTCTAGATGGTCGGTGTTTAAAATGAACTTATCGAGGGGAGGAGCCTAGCGCGCAACCAAGATGGCCGCGTAGGTGCGAGGCTCCCGAGGACCTCCGCGACCTCCTGCATAAATCCTGACAGAATCCTGTCCCAGATGAGGGGACTGTGTTTGTGAGCCCGAGCAGAGGTGGTGCCCGTTTTCCGTTTTTAAATCGGACCTCGGACACCGGCAGGAGTATCGATTGAGGTTTGCGGCCTTCTCCACACGGGCCCCCCGTACTGGAGTTGTGGGGCGATCCGGACACAAAGTGAACAACAGCGGCGGGCAAGGCTGGGTGACTCGCGTACCCTGCACTTTCACTTTCGCTTTTGCGCCCTCCTTGCTGCCAGGCGAGGTTGGGTTGCGGGGCGGTGTGCGGTGGTGTGGTCTCGCTGGGGTGCCCTGCCGGCCCGCCAGCTGCGGTCCGTCCTGCGGAGCGGTGGTCGCTCCCCCCCGTGGACCCCTTGAACTGGATTGTCGGCCCCCCCCTTTTCTTGAGGAGACTGACTCGTCTTGGGGATCGAAACCATGTCCACAAAACAAGATGGCGATCGGGCTAAGATAAAATCGACCCGCCGTGGCGCGGCCCAGCAATCCAACAGTATGGACCGCTACACCCTACAGAAGGGATCCCCAGAGGCGCCGCGTACGTCCCCTACGGGCCCGACTGATGCTTCCGCTCTGCCCACGGACCTGACCCTCCGAGACGTCATGGGCGCCATCGCCGAGAAGAAGGCCTCGGTGGACCAGCGCTTCGACACTCTGGCCCAGAAGATTGACTCGGTCCTCGTGGACGTGGGCCTCGTGAGGGCTGATTTGTCTAAAACCAACGACCGGGTCGACTCTTTGGCCCACTCTACCACGGGCCTCACAACGGACGTGGCGGCCCTCCAACAGGAGGTGCGCAGGCTTGGCCAGGCGAGCGCCCTGATGAATCGTCGGCTGGAGGATTCCGAGGGTCGGGCCCGGAGGAACAACGTTCGCATTATCGGGGTGCCGGAGGGACGCGAGGCGGAGGCGGCGGATCTATTTGTGGAGGACCTGGTTCTCACCCATCTCCGGCCTCGGGGGCTGAGTAAATTCTTTGCGGTGGAGCGTGCCCACAGGGTCCCCGGGGGTAGGCCTAAGGTTGGAGCCCCTCCGAGGCCTCTCATCGCCCGGATCTTCAATTTTCGGGATAGAGACGCCATCCTACAGACTTCCAGGCTACAAGGGCCGGTCAGACCTGACAATATGGACATCAATTTCTATCCTGACTTCACTCCGGCAGTCCAAAAGCAGAGGCTGAGCTTTCTTGGTGTTAAACGTCGCCTAAGGGACCTGAATCTCAAATATGCGATGCTTTTTCCAGCTAAGCTGAGAGTGGAGGTGGATGGCCACACGCACTTTTTTGACCGACCCGAGGTGGCCGGGGACTGGCTAGACACTTTGCCCGGAGATCGGGGCCGGGGGGGTGGGGGGGGTGCGGTTGGTGGGGAGGGCCCGCCGGATCAGGACTGAGGGACTAACGGTAGGCCTTGCTCTGGACTGCGTTGTTGTCACTATTGACTGTTAGGGTAAGTTCCCCTCCTGTGGAGGTCATGTGGGGTCTCTTGGGGGATCTCCCTCCTCCTCTGGGGGACTAGTTAGTTTTCTTATCTATGGGGCGACAGGCACACTGCACTTTGGGGGGGCTGTTTGGGCTCATGCAGGGGTGCAGGGTGGGGGGAGTTCTGTTGGGTTGGGTGGGTTGGGGTGGGGTGTGGTTCCTTTTTACCGCAAGGCAAACCCGTTATTGTATTGTTGTTTTTGAGATGCTCTGGGGGGGACAACTGATGGCTTTGTTATGTGATGGGGGGTAGGGATTTGACATTGTTGTCCTGGAATGTTAACAGACTGGGTGATAGGATCAAGCGGGGTGTGGTCCTGCAGTATCTGAAACGGATTTCGCCTGATGTGGTCTTTCTGCAGGAGACACACCTTATTGGTAATTCCTTTTGTGCCATGAATCGGCGTGGCTATCGCTTGGTGGCCCACTCGGGCTTCACGTCGGGCTCGCGGGGGGTGGGCATCATGGTGAAGAACTCGCTCCCGTTGGAAATAGACGAGGTGCGCCATGATGAGAGGGGACGCTACACTGTCTTGGTGGGGAGGATGGAGGGCAAGGTAGTTGTCTTTGTCTCTGTGTACGTCCCACCGGGGCTACAGTCCACCACCTTTGCAGATCTGGGGCGCCTCCTCCTTGACCTCCCGGGGGGGCTTCTGGTGGTTGGGGGGGATTTCAATGCGGTGGCTTCTGGGACTATGGATCGTCATCCCCCTAGGGACCTCCCCCGGGCACAGGCGTGGTTAGCGGGCCTTTTAGACACACTGGGATTGGTGGACTGCTGGCGTTTAAAGCATCCCACCCAGCTGCAGTACACCTTCCATTCGGGTGCCCATGGTAGCCTCTCGCGGCTTGATTATGTCCTTGTCCCTGCGGCTTATGCTGGGAGGGTGGGAGAGGTGCGCCATCTGGCGCGGGGTATTTCGGATCATTCCCCGCTCCTACTGCACTTGGGTGTCTTCCCGAGGGGAGAGGGCAGGGTAGCCCCAATCAATGCCTGGTACCTGCGTGACCCCACCATTCGTTCTGATCTGATTAAATCATTGCAACGGTATTTCGAGGAGAATGTGGGGTCCGTTCCGTCGGCTATCTCCCTGTGGGAAGCCTTTAAAACAGTTCTGAGAGGGGAGGCCCTCTCCTTTATCTCCCATGCCCGCAGACGCGCACAGGAGGAGGTGACCCGGGTGGAGGCCGAAATTACTGAATTGGAGGGTGGTCTGGGGAGTGGGGTGACTGACGCGGCGCTGCATGTTCTACACCTTAAACAGGCGGCCTTTAGGGCCCTCGTCACGGAGGCGGCCAGGGGCCTTAGCAGAGAGCAACAGGGGCGACTGTACGATGTGGGTGATAAGGCTGGCAAACTGATTGCGTGGTTGGATAAGAAGGAGAGAGCTAGTCGTGTGGTCCCGCTGATTGAGAGGATGGATGGTGTACGAATTACTGAGCCGGAAGGCATTGTTTCTTGCTTCGCGGATCATTTCCGCGAGGTATATTCTCCGGTCTCTCCCTGCTCGGAGGAGGATTCCCATGCCCTGCTGCGGGACATCGCGCTGCCCTCGCTTTCAGTGGAGGACAGGGATTCGTTGGATGCCGCTCCCACCTCGGATGAAATCGCCCTCGCCATACGCTCGGTCACCTCGGGCAAGGCCATGGGCCCGAATGGCCTTCCTATCGAATTGTACAAGCTGCGACCGGATGTACTGGCACCTCACCTCCGCGCGATGTTCCTTGCGGCCCACTCGCGGGGCTCCCTCCCGCCGGACCAGCGTCTAGCTACCATCGTGGTTATCCACAAGGAGGGGAGACCGCGGGACCGGGTTACATCCTATCGGCCGATCTCGCTCTTGAATGCGGAGCCTAAAATCCTCGCCAAGGTGCTTGCCAACCGGCTGGTCGGCGTGGTGGGCGATCTGGTCCACCAAGACCAGTCCGGCTTTATTCCCCATCGCAACACGGCCCTTAACCTGCGGCGCTTGCACGGGGTGCTCGCGCGTGTTCCATTCATGCGGGAGCCGGCCATCTTGGCGTCCTTGGACGCCACCATGGCGTTTGACACGCTCGAGTGGCCGTACATCTGGGCGATGTTGGCGAAATTTGGATTTGGCCCGGGATTCATCAGCTGGGTCAAATTGTTGTACTCTGACCCATTGGCGCAGGTGGTGGTGAATGGTCGAGTCTCGGCCCCATTCGTGCTGGGACGGGGCACGCGACAGGGTTGCCCCCTGTCGCCGCTCCTGTTTGCACTGGCCTTGGAACCCCTGGCGGAATGGCTGCGGTGGCACCCCTCTATCCGTGGTCTCCGTTGGACCCCTGAGTATGAGGACCGCGTGTCCCTCTACGCCGACGACATCCTGTTGTACTTAGCCTCCCCGCGTAAATCACTGATTGTCCTGGTCGATGTTCTGCGCTCCTTCGGCCGTAACTCAGGTCTTGTCATCAACTGGGCTAAATCCTGTGTCTATGTGCTTTCCGGGAAGGCTCCTGTTCTCCCGCGGGGCTGCTCGATCCAGATTGCCTCGCAGGGGTTTCGTTACCTGGGCGTCTATATTACGCTGGACCCAGTGGCCCGCCACGAGCGGAATTTGCTTCCCCCCCTCCAGCGCTTGAAGGAGGACGTCGCGCGCTGGCGGCGCTTGCCGCTTTCGTCGCTCGGCCGGGCGGCATTGTTCAAGATGATGTCGTTACCGCGCTTTCTGTACGCCCTCCAGAACTCGATGGACCTGGTCCCGGCGCGTTACTTCCGTGAGGTGGAGAGTTTGCAGCGCCGCCTGTTCTGGGACGGGAGGCCGCGTATAGCCCTGGCAAAGTTGACGCTCCCGTGGTATGACGGAGGGATTGCCCTCCCGGATATTAAGCGGTATTACTGGGCCTCCCAATTAGCTGCAATTAATCACGGCCTCTACGGGCCCGCCTTAAACCCGGCATTTGAAATGGACAAGATGCTCCTGCCCGGTGGCGATTACAATCGAGCGCTCTACACTAGCGTGCCCGACTCCCGCCTGACGGGACCCACGCGTGTCATGGTACGAGTATGGCACGCGGCCAATGCAGCTATGGGATGGAAGGACCGTTTGACCCGGGCGTCACCGTTGTATGCGTCTGAGAGGTTGGGCTCCCTATGGACCTCGAAGGGCTTCGATAGGTGGGACACGATAGGCATTAGTACAGTGGGGGACCTCTGGACGAGGGGAGGATTCAAAACTTTCGAGACACTACAGGCGGAGTTTCAGCTGCAGGGCAGTGAATACTTTCGATACCTGCAGGTCCGTCACGCACTGGGCTCTGTCTTCCCAGACGTGGCCGCCATTCCGGAGTCCTCCCCACTGGAGGATAGAGTGCTAGACGGCCACGTTCCGGACAGCACGATCTCCCTCATCTACAAGAAGTTGATTAATGACCGCTCGGGCTTACTGACTGGGCTCCGCGAGGCTTGGGTTGCCGATGGGTTGGAGCTGGACGGCGAGGACTGGATTTCCGCGGTGGCCTCCCCGAAGGAGGTGGCCATCCCGGCTCGCCTTCGCTTCGTCCAGCTTAAGATACTTCACCGGGTGTACGTGACGGGGCCGGGGCTTCTGCGTATGGGCTATGCCGAGGACGGACTGTGTAAGCGTGGGTGCGGTGCATTGGCGACCTTTTTACATATTCTGTGGGAATGTCCGAGGGTGGAGCGATTCTGGCGTGGTGTGCATGAGGTCCTGCGAGCGGTTACGCATGTCGTGCTGGTGCCTGAAGCGAGGAGATGCCTGCTGAATGTGTGGGAACCGACCGACTACTCGGTTCCGCAGACGCGATGGGTGACGCTGGGTTATATGATTGCTAAACGTGACATCGCTCAACTGTGGGGATCCCAGAGGCCCCCGGCAGTGTCGGCCTGGAAAGAACACATGGACTGGTGTATGTTCCGGGAGAAGGTGGTGTATGTGGCGCGGGGTAAGCCTGGGGCGTGGCTGAAGGTGTGGGGCCCCTGGAACGCCTACCGCGGGGGTATTTGCGAGCCGCCATTGTTGCCTCCCGCTTCACCAGCTCCGTCCCCCTAGATGACCCCCTCCCTCAATCCCGGGCACAGAGTTTTCCCAGTCCCAGACCTATTCCCCTTCCCCTCCTTCGATTTTAGTGTATGGTTGGGGTCCCCCCATTTGAGGAGCGTATGTTGTCATTTTCGCTCTCGGGTTGCCTTGCGGGTGTGGTTTTATGTTGTTGTGTTGTGTAAAACGAAACCGTATTGTGGGCTCAGAGTCATGTGGCCCACGTTGCTGATACCTCCTGCTTTAGCGTCTCTGTAACGCCAAATGCCTTATTGTATATATGTCATTTATTCCTGTCATTTTAGCGGCCGGCCGGAAGGTTGTAGGCCCGTACCTGTATATATTTGAGATTGCAATAAACGGTTTCGAAAAAAAAAATAAAAAAAAAATAAAAAAATAAAATGAACTTATCCAGGAGATATCTGTGAGGACCACCATCTCGGTTTTGGAAGGAGAATTTAGGGAGAAAGGTTTTACTTGTTCTGTCATCAAGCACGCAGTTTACTTCTCTGGAAATTGAGTTGTTATTGGATAAATGTGACATAGAACATCATTGCACAGCTTTGTGGAATCCTCAATCAAGTGGTATGGTAGAGTGGGCCACTCTCCTTTTTAAGGGGGCTGGTCAGTTGGAGTTGACAATAATGTGGTAGATCTGGTCAAGGAAATGGTTTGGGCTCATCACACTACAGAAAACAGTGCGACCAAGGTTTCACATTTTGAGGTTATGAGAGAGCAAAACCCTGGCATTAAGTTGGTTGCAAATTGGTTATGTCAACAATAGTCGCGTGCTAATGAAAGGGGTCAGATTTAAAAAATAAGAAAAAGAAATGGTGTTGTATTGAAGTGGGTGACTAGGTGAAAGTCAAAAGTGGACACATACAGGCTGGGTTGTCTACATTTCAAGACCCATTTAAGGTGAAGAAAGTTAATGAGTGGTATATTGTATTGGAAACTTGTGACAAATGGAAACTGGAGAAGAGTTGCTCTATATCAAAAAGGAGGTGTTTGCAGAGATGCTGAGAGGGATGCTGAGTGCAGTGTTTTCATGCTACTAGGTGATAATGATTTGAAAAGCTCAGGAAGAAGGGGAAAATGTGAGAGGTGATAGTGGTGGTGAATCTACTTCTTCTAATTATTTAGAATGCACAAGGAGTGTGCAAGAGATACCAAGCTGGGGTTGTGATGTTATGGTATTTTAAATTTATAAGGCGCAAAGCTACCCCGAAGGGTTTCCCGGCGCCGGCAGGTAAGGGTGAAAAGAGTAAGTAGGAAAATTACTGATTAAATAACCAGGTCTTCACTTGTCTATGGAAACTACTAAGGAAAGTTTCCTCCCGTATAAAGATAGGAAGAGAGTTCCACAGGGAGGGTCCCAAAAAAGAGAAGGACCTACCGCTCATCCTGGTCAGTTTAATTCTGTGGATAACAAATTTAGACAGTCCAGCAGAACGCAAAAGACGAGGAGGAGTGC
Source organism: Triturus cristatus (assembly GCF_964204655.1). Lineage (NCBI taxonomy): Eukaryota > Metazoa > Chordata > Amphibia > Caudata > Salamandridae > Triturus > Triturus cristatus. The sequence goes on from NC_140586.1 coordinate 894,345,725, forward strand.
ACAACTGGATTAAAGATTGCAAGTATTGTGGGGCTGTTCCGGATTTAATTTTTAAAATAAAGCTCAAGGCCTTAAATTTAATACGGTTCTCCCCTTTTAGCCAGTGTAATTTGCGAAGAGAGTCGGTGGCTGACACCATCCTGGGTACCTAACACAGCAGCCTAGCAGCCACATTTTGCACCACCTGCAGCTTACGTATTATAGTTTTATTTGAGCCCAAGTATGGAACGTTGCCATAGTCAAGCCTAGAGATAATCAAGGCTTGAACCACAGTACGTTGAACAGAGAGGGGTAACATCCACAGAATTGTTCTCAACCATCTCAGAACGGTAAAGCAAGTCGCAGCCACCCTGGTGATTTGTTGCTTCATTGACAGACGGTTGTCAGAGATGATACCCAGGTTACGAACTTGATGTACTGGCTGGGTAAAAATCCCATTTCAGTGGGCCAATTCTTCGGTCCCCAGAGGTCTTGCTCTTTTCCTAAAATCATAACCTCAGTTTTATCTCCATTTAGTCTGAGCAAGTTGTTCTGCATCCAAGATGCAATTGATACTGAGGCTGGTTGTGTTCAGAGGCTGTGTAGGCTTCCTGTATTTTTAGAAGATTATATTCATGACTGACTTGTTTTTCCTTAGACCTCCTGTATATTTCATTTTTTTTCTAGTGGATAGACTCTGTTTCTTTCTGCTACTTTTTGATTTTTTAAACATTTGTGAAAAATTGATTGTGTGGGGTAGAAACCCTTCTCAAGCAACCGCCACAATCCCTGTAAGTTTGTACCACTAAAATCACCAAATTAACCTGTGCTTAACTGTCTGGTAGCTTGGCACAAAAGTAGTGAGGTTTAAGTTAGAGGCAATATGTAAAGAATTTATGCAGCACACAAACAGAAATAAAGTGAATAGACAATACATGAAAAATCTCACACCAATTTAGAAAAATATAGTACATTTTAATAAATTTTGAAGTTTAAGGTGAAAACTAGCACCTAAAAGATCGAAGCACCAACAGCGGACATCTATTAGTGCAAGACCGGGACAAAGTCAAAGTTATGGCAGAGCGCGATGGAGCACAGGTCGGATGCAAGGAGTGGATTGAGCTCGGTCGGCACTTACCTTCGGACTTAGAAGAAATTTTGTGAATAAATGCCTGATACGGTAAAGTTCAGCGGGGCAACGCTGCAGGCGATATCCCCGGAGGGGGTGTCATTATCATGGAGCCAATGGATGAAATTGCAGTGAAGATTTCTATGTTTGGACTTAGGGCCTGATTTAGATCTTGGTGGACGCGTTATTCTATCACAACGGTGATGGATATCCCGTCCACCAAAACATAAATTGCATAGGATATAATGGGATTTGTATTTCGGCTGATGGGATATCCATCACCGTTGTGATGGAGTAACCCGTCCTCCAAGATCTAACTCAGGCACTTAATCTCTTTTTTGGAGATCGAAAATCTCCAGCAGGACGAAGCTTCAAGCTGTAGCCGATGAGGGCTCCATATTACCTGTTACCCCTTCTGGAAAGAGCAGCTGAACAGAATTTGCTGCTACGGTGAAGAACATAGTGGGAGCTGCTGTGAAGTCAGACCAACAGGTGATGCACCTTGGGTGTATTGACAAACAGGTAGGTAAAGGTCCCTAATGTCCCTAGTCGGTTCTCAAAGCAATTTCATCCAATCATTTTCTAAATCCCAAGTTTTGAATTTTGGCAATCAGGGCATGTGCAGCACTACTTACAAGGGTCCAGAACTGGAGAGGCAGAACTGGAGGGTCAGAACTCACTCAGCCTAGGTCCAGCTGCGGGTTCAAGATGGTTGAAGCCTTTTCTGTCCCTGAAGCTCTGACCAGGAGGCCAGCCAACTAGCCCTTGGAGTTACTCTGGTAGCCCTGGGGAACAGCTCAAGCAGCAGGGTAGGTCTTTGAGGCTTCAAGGCAGGCCTCGGGCAGCAGGGCAGCCCTTCAATGTGTAGAAAAGCAGTCTTCTGACATACACAAAAGACCACAGCAGCAGGCAGTCCTCTGAGAGTCCTTCCACAGGTCCAGAGAGTGAACTGAAGAGTGAGTCTGAGGGTCCTATTTTTATATCTGGTGCCTTCTTTGAAGTGGGAAAAGTTACTAAAGGTTCCTTTTGAAAAGTGTTTGGATTTTGCTGTCTGTCTACCCTAGCTCCAATCTAGCTGCAGGCACAATGGGCTGGTGTGAAGTTCTTTGTGTGAATTCAGGCCACGGCCTATTGATTTGCAAGTCGGACTGTGGCAGCTCCGCCACCATCCTGCCAGTGATGGCCCATCCAGGCACACCAAATCCTTCTATTGTGTGACTGTCTAGGAGGAATATAAAAGACCAACTGCCAAGAGCACGCAGTCATGTGACCCAGGAACATGCTAAAGGCACCACATATTGAGGGCAGCAAAATGCAAACTTCCTATCAGTGGCATTTATAAAATAGTAACATAAAATCAGACTTTACCATTAAAGAGGGTTTCACATTACAATTAATTTCTCAGACACCAAATATGGCTTTCTTACCTGCTCTCAATCAAAGTTAGACCGTACTAAATGTAATAAGGTAACCCAGTGTTATCCTATGAGAGAAATAGGGCTCACGGTGCTGAAAAATGTATTTGTGAGTTTTTCACTACTAGGACATGTATAACTTAAAAGTATATACCCAACCGTTTATTTACAATGCACCCTGCTCTATGGTCTGCCTATGGCCTAATTTGGGGTAATGTATGCAATAAAAGGGTTCATAAAAACTGCATACACGCTCATTATGTGTGTTGCACGATAAGTGCTGCAGGCCCCCTAGTAACATTTAATATACAAGCCCTCTGTATTTAGTATACCAATTTACTAGGGACTTGAAATTAAATTAAATATGCTAGTCAGGTGTAAGCCAATTTTACCAGGTTTAAGGGAGTGAGCACAAGAACTTTAGCAGTAATAAAGTGCACAGAGTCCCAAGGCTAGAAAAGATAATTCTGAAAAATAGGAGAGTGAAGGCAAAAGGTTTGGGGGTGAAGCTGCAGTGAGGACCAAGTCCAACAATATTGTAATGCTTGTAACTTTACTTATTTGTTCTCTGTTAAAATTAGAAAGAGAGGGGGCGTGTTTTGTGTTTAAGTCTAGGAAATAACTGTTCTATACTAGCATTCTATTATTTAACCCTGAGTGTGAGATTTCTATGCTTGTCAGTCTGGTTTTGGCTGGCACAGAAGGCTCACGCTCCGGTAGGCTGTCTATAAGAAATCTTTTTTAGTATCTGCTGATGGTCTGTGCTTCAATAAATACATTACATTGCATTATTTATAGAAAACCAGAGCCAGCAACATGGGAAGGGTAGGGTACAAAATCCCACTGTCACACCCACTGTCAATTACACTTGGAACCCACTAAAGATATGCAAATGTATACATTTCCACCTTCCTTTGACTTTCCAAAGAGGAACTGATGGGTAATGATAAACAGAACCTCACCGGCAGACCAACCTCTCCTCCCTTCAAGGCCCCACAGAAAGTCTCACCTGCAGACTGACCCCTTCTCCCTTCCTGCTCCCAATGAGAGTCTCACCTTTGAGACTGACCTCTCCGAGGACCACACCTGCAGACTGTCCTTTCCTTCCTTTCTGCTCTCAATGACTATCTTACCTGTGGACTGACCTCTCCGAGTACCTCATCTGCAGACCAACCTCATCTCCCTTCCTGCTCCCAACGACAACCTCACCTGCAGATTGACATCTACTTCTTCCTGCTCCAAAACGAGAACCTCGCCTGCAGACTGACCACTCTGAGTACCTCACCTGCAGACTGAACTCTCCAAGAACCTCACCTGCAGACTGATCTCTCCTCCCTCCCTGCTCCCAGTGAGAGTCTCACCTGCGGTTGACCTCTTCTCCCTTCCTGCTCCCAACGAGAACCTCACCTGCAGACTGACCTCTCTGAGAACCTCATCTGTAGACTGACCTCTCCTTCCTTCCTACCTCACCTGCATACTGACCTCTCCTCCCTTCCTACCTCACCTGCAGACTGACCTCTCCTCCCTTCCTGCTCCCAACAAGAACCTCACCTGCAGACTGGCCTCTCCGAGAACCTCCCAGCAAAAGTCTCACCTGTGGAGGACCTTTTCTCCCTTCCCACTCTCAATGAGTAGCACACCTGCAGACTCAAATCTCCAAGTACTTCACCTGCAGACTGATCTCTCCTCCCTCCCTGCTCCAAGTGAGAGTCTCACCTGTGGTGAACCTCTTCTTCCTTCCTTCTCAAGCTAATAGCTGTACGTCTGTAACTCAGTGGGTTTTTGCTTAAAGACGCTGCAACTAGATGCCAAAAATGGAAAAAATGCCTAAAAGGGATGGTCCTATTTTGCAATCGACTGGGGGCGCACTAATGGGAACATTGGACAACTTCTTGGTGAGAGTACAATCAGCCCTTGCTAAGGATATAGAATTAACTGAAAAAAGACTATCATTAGACATTCTCTGTGACAAGAGGTCCTCTTTGGGGAATATGGCTAACTCAAGATCACCTCCGTGTTGCCAGCCTGTTAGGTTGGATTCCTTGAGTCCAGTGTCTCCTGTGATGGAAGAACGAATTAGTGACTCAACGACATGTCCCTCGTCTCTGATTGAAATATTGGATGATAATGCTGACACCATAAATATTGGTAGTGTGGTCCCTACTTCCAAACCTTTGTCAAATATTAAGACTCGCTCAACCAGTAACTTAAAAGCGGCTTCCGGCCATCAACAACCAGCCACTACTCTGAAAAAAAACTGTAGGGGTAATCAAAAGATAGCCGCTGGGAAGAACGCTAAGGCTGGTCATTCCCTTGTTTCTGTTTCAAAGAGGGTTACACCCCCATGCCCTAAGCCTCTAACAATCGAAACAAGGGCATACCCATTACCATCATTGGGGCTGTCAGGTGTGGAAGTAACAGATACAGTATATTTTTGGGATAAATTGGAAAGTATTGTTAAGAATCTATGTGACCCCATCTATGAAAGGTTAGGTTCTATTGAAAGTAGGCTTGCATGTATGGAACTCTCATTTGCCTCGGGTTATTCTCGGGGTGGTAAACAAGGCCAGAGTTCGTTAAAAGAGCGTTCTGGCGTAATAGGTCATCGTATCGAGACCAATTCCACTGCCAGTAATTTGATTATTTCTGCGCCAGATAATTGTTCTATCCCCCAGGAACTTAATCCTATTTCAGCAGTGGACACCCGGGTAGCAGTTGAACATCTTTCCCCACGCCCGATACCAAATAGTCCTAGGGCAAGTAGAGCAAGAACTGACAGGCAGCCACCATCTGCTCAGCCTGTAGTACAGGCCTCACCAGGCCTAATTGATCTACATCTACCCCCTGAAGCTGCCCCTTATGTGGTGATCTTAACTGGGGTTCCTCATTTGGCGAACGGAGCAAGGGAATCCTATTGGGATTTAAAGAATAAATGTACACACTGGCTCAATGCTAAACGACCACTGCTGGCCCATATGCGTGCTGAGATTTTATATGCTAGGCGAGTAAATTGGGTGGGCAGAAGCCCTAAGTCATCTAAGGGGGATTGCATTGTTATTAATTTTAGGGATAGGCGGTGTGTGGAATATATCTGTTCTTGGCCCCACAATGACCCTTCGGCTCTGATATGTACAATGCCACTGTCTCATTTCTATGTACCTAAGTCCCTGCCCCTAGGTGGGATTACACGTAGGGGCCCCTTGACAAATGGAACTTCTTTTGAGGACATAAGATCCATTAATAGATTCGATGTACTCTCTGGGTTAGCGGACTGCGACTGACTGACCGATGGTAGAACACACTTTAATGATGAAATGTCACATGTAGCCATAGCGACATTGGGCAACTGTGAAAAAACATATGTGGCTCTAATGGCAGATGAGGGTATATGTGAAAGAGAGCCGCCTAGTATAATTGATGGCAGAGATGTTAATATATCCTTTGACCAAACAAATATGATCGGGGCTAGGGAACAAGGCATCCAAGCTGAATGCCAAAACGAAATTTTAGGCATCGAGAGCACCCCTTGCCTTGGGCAAGATATAGCCCCTTCCCCTATATCTTCTATAGGGAGTATGGAAGGGGGATCTGTCTCTGCAGGACATGTATTGTTTTTATCTTGGAATGTGGCGGGTATAGGCTCCAAACTATCATCTCCCCTATGGGTAGATTTTATCAATAAGCATGACATCTGTCTTTTTCAAGAGACATGGTCACTTGAGCCGGTGTTCATGTTGGGATATTTGAATTTTTTTGTTCCAGCAGAGAAAAAACCCAGGGGGCGGGCATCAGGAGGCCTGACCATCTGGGTTAAACAAAACCTGGAATGTAAAGTTCAAACCACCCAAACACAGAATGCTGATATATTGGGAGTTAGGCTGACCAGTTCGCAAAACCTTAAAATTAACATATACAATGTATATGCAAGGGGCTTACCAGGCGGGAAAGAATCCGAGGTGATATCCGCATTAAATACTCTTGTAGAATCTAGCCCTATTGATGTGCTCCCACTTATTGCGGGAGACTTTAACACGACTTTTGAGCCATTAGGGCCTCAAGACATGCTTTTGACAGAGGAAGAGGATTCAAAATGGGGTGTCCCACAGCTTGAGACAAAGGCAGTCGGTAAGTGGACTGAGGCGGCCCTGTACCTGAAAGGGTTCTGCCTGGGCAATCAGCTGAGGGCGGCCAATGGCAGAACCATATCAGATAGGATGTGTAATAAAACGTATGTCAATGGTATCAGGGCAAGTAATATAGATTACCTCTTAGTCCACTTGAGGATGTGGCATACATTAGTGGACATGGTGGTTGAGACACGGATAGAAAGCGACCACAACCCCCTAGTTGCTATCTTTGATTTGGGAACGAGAGATAGAAAAGATCAAACTCCTGAAAAGATAGGTCTAGCTGTAGTTCTATCAAACAATGAACGTCACCTTAAATGGCGTAACGTAGTAGAACACCCAGACCTGCTAGGTAGCATCGAGTCCCATGTTGAAGAGGCGCTGACGTCAATTACGGCAGTAGATAATTTAGGGCAACCCTTAGTTACATTTGAGAAAATTCATGATAAACTAGTTGCTAAACTAAAATCATGTTTTTGCAGACCTCTTGTAGTAAAGAAAGCCCCGAGAATCAAACAGGAGGGTTGGTATAATGCCTCCTGCAAACAAGCCCGTACTGATCTGGGACTTGCTCTAAAATCAAAGGATGCAAGTAAGATCAAATTAGTTTGCAATACTCATAAAAAAGTCCTATGGAAAGCAAAAAAGGAATGGAACGAACGTGAGTGGCAAGACCTAAAAGCAGCATGTGCTGATAAAAACCAGAAAAAATTCTGGAATATTTTTAAATGGAAAAAGGGCGAAATTATTGACAGTCCTCACAATCATGTCCCTCAGAGTTCTTGGGTAGACTTTTTTAAGTCTCAGTATTCAAAAGGTGTTGAGGAAGTTAGAAAGCCTCATCAGGAGAGGCCGTTTTAAGATACCCCCGTGTTTAGTGTCGGGGAGGTTGAGATTGCGCTTGACATGGTTACCCAGGGTCGTGCACCCGGCATGGATTGTATCCCGGCCGATGTATTCTTGCACAATAGAACGAGGTGGTCATTATATATTACCTACCTAGCTAACGCTATAGCTCAGGGAATGGCGATCCCGCACTCTTGGAAAGGTGCCGAAATCGTCCCAATATACAAAAAAGGGGACAAATCGTTGGCTTGTAATTATAGGCCCATTAGCTTGATAGATGCTTTACAAAAGATCTTGGGCAGGCTGGTTTTGGGCAAAATCCAGACCTGGATGGAATCTAGTAATGTCCTAAGCCCATTACAGGCCGGGTTTCGCCCTAAAACCAGCACCATAGACCAGGTCTTCAGGTTTATCGTCCTCTATTGGAGGACAGTGGTCTTAGAAAAAGGGGTTTTGTACGCTGTGTTTGTTGACCTGCGGGCGGCCTTCGATTTGGTTCCACGTGACAAGCTGTGGCAAGTGTTGGAGGATTTGGGGATGACGCCGGAGTTATTGGCATTGGTCGTCCGCTTACATGAGAACAATTTTGCTCGGGTCCGGTGGGGACGGCAGGGCGAAGTAACGGAGTCTTTCCCCGTGGAGCGAGGAGTGCGGCAAGGTTGTGTCTTGGCACCGACCTTGTTCTCACTCTTCGTGAACGGGGTGGCCGAGTTCCTCTCCCGGGTCCCATCAGATGCTCCGGCTATGTCTGGAACCCGCATTCCTGTTCTCATGTTCGCGGATGACTCGCTGCTGATTTCTAAAACTCCGAGTGGCTTACAGCTTACCCTCCGACGCTTTGAAGAATTCTGCTTGCTACATGGCTTGGAAATAAATGTCTCCAAGACCAAGTTTATGGTTCTGAATGGCCCCAACCCGTGTAGATCTTACAAACCCTTTAGTAGTGTAATTGTTATGAATGGCTCTCCCCTGGAACAGGTGGATGCTATCACTTATTTGGGAGTAACATTGCAGAAGAATATGCGTTGGAAAAGTCAATTAGATCTTTCTATTATGAAGTTCCAACAACAGACAGGTTTCCTTCTAAAAAGATTTAAAAATTCGCAGACTCAGCCAATAGCCCCACTCCTCGAAGTTTATTCAATGAAGATACGTAGCTCATCTCTATATGGTTCTGAGCTATGGGGGTATGGAAATAATCCAAAACGGTTGAATGTTATGGAGAGCGAGTTTATACGGAAAGTTGTTGGCGTACCACAAAGTACTCCCTTGTTACCTCTTTTCTGGGACCTTGGTTTGAAAACCCTACAAGACACCGCTAATTTGCGACCACTGCTGTATTGGCGTAGGATCTGGTCAACTGAGGAGCTAAAGCATTATGCTTTGGGCCTAAAAGAAATAATGGAGAAAGACCTCTTTCATAGAATAGACTGGTTGAGGTCTATCAAGCTATTACTTTATAGATTGGGATGGAGCAACCTCTGGGATGATCCTCAAAATGCTGTCTTTCCCCCAAAAGAAATTGTCAAAGCCAAGTACTGGGAATTTATTGCCATGGAATCTGTTTCAAAGGGGTGTACATTCCAGCTAACAGCTAGAGCCTGGTCGCCCCCACACCTCCCGCCTGCTCCTTACCTGCTGGGCCTCCTGCTGCCGCCTGAGCCACCACAGGGCCGCCGAGCGCCGCCCCAGCCGCCACAGGGCCGCCGAGCGCCGCCCCAGACGCCACCGAGCCCCCAGGTTCCCGCCGCTTCCCACGAGACCCCGCCCCCCCCGCCCGCCGATTGGATCCCGCGCTCCCCGCCTCCCCGCAGACCCTCCCTCCCGGCTCCCCTCTTATGACGCCCCCAGAGCGACCGCGCAGCGGACGCGTGCAGCGGGAGCACCGATTGAGCGCCGAAGGTGCGCCAAAGGTAAGCCCGTCTGCGCCCGTCCGCGCCTGGACCGCGCCCAGCGCCAGAACCCCTGGCCCCCGCAGAGGCCACCCCACCCGCCTGACCTACGATGCCGCCACCCTCAACGCACTCAACACCGGCCGAACCCCCGGGTGCTACCGAGCCACTCCGAGACGCACCCACGGACCCTTCAGCTGCCTCACCTGCAAGTTCACCTGCATCCGGACCTGCCCCACACCAGCACCCGCCAAGCAGAACACCAGCAGCAACCACCTCAAGTGCATCCTGCTCAACACCCGCTCCGTCCACAGACACGCCGTTCAACTCTGGAACCTCCTCGACACCACAGCTCCTGACGTTGCCTTCCTCACGGAAACCTGGATGAACGACTCCTCAGCGCCCGACATCGCCATCGCCATCCCAGAGGGCTACAAGATCATCCGGAGAGACCGCGACAACCAGACTGGAGGAGGCATCGCCATCATCCACAGGGACACCATCCGTATCTCGACCAACGCCGACAACACCCTGACAACCGCCGAACACCTGCACTTCCAGATCCACACCGACCCCAAGACCACCCTCAGAGGCACCCTGATCTACCGACCCCCGGGACCACGCACTCAATTCAGCGAAGACATCGCCGACTTCATCAGCCCGCACGCCCTCCCCTCTGCCGACTAAATCCTCCTCGGGGACATCAACTTCCACCTGGAGAACAACAACGACCGCAACACCACCACCCTGCTTGACAACCTCGCCACCCTCGGACTCAAGCAGCTGGTGACCACCCCCGCCCACCTCGCCGGACACACACTCGATGCCGTCTTCTCGTCCAGCAAAGACATCTCCTTCAGCCACGCCACTGGACGGACCACAGCTGCATCCACTTCACCTTCCAAAGAACCACGGTCCACCACCACCAGCAACAGGCTGCACGAAGAAGCTGGAACAAGATCACAGCCGAACAACTCACCGCATCCCTGAGCCAGCACCCTCCCGCCAGCTCACCGAACCCCAGCCAAGCCGCCGACAACCTCACGAAATGGATCTCCACCTGCGCGGACGAGCTCGCCCCTCTGAGGACCCCACCCAGCAGACCCGGAAGCAAGAAGGCCCCGTGGTTCACCGACGAACTCAAGAGCTCCAAGAAGAACTGCCGAGCCCTCGAGAAAGCCTGGAGAAGAGACCCAACGCCGGACAACATGACTACCCTCAAGCTCGCCACCCGAATGCACCATCAACTGATCCACGCCACCAAGAAAACAGCATTCAAGGACCGGCTGGACAACAACGCACACAACAGCAAGGAACTCTTCAACATCGTCAGAGAGCTCTCCAACCCCAACGCCGGAACCAACGACATCACCCCATCGCAAGACCTCTGCAACTCCCTCGCCTCCTACTTCCACAACAAGATCGCTGACATACACAACAGCTTCAGAACACAACCAACGCTCCCCACGACCAAACCAACGCCCCCCAACACCACCCTCAACGCCTGGACACCGATCAACCTCGAAGACACCATCAGCACGATGAACTCCATCCACTCCGGATCCCCAACCGACCCCTGCCCTCACCACATCTTCAACAAGGCCGACGCTGTCATCGCACCCCACCTGCGGGACATCATCAACACCTCCCTCGACACCGCCACCTTCCCTGAGAGCTGGAAGCACGCCGAACTCAGCGCTCTACTAAAGAAACCAACGGCGGACCCCACCGAACTCAAGAACTACCGCCCCATCTCGCTCCTCCCGTTTCCAGCCAAAGTCATCGAGAAGACCATCAACAAGCAACTGGCAGCCTTCCTCGAGACGACTGGTTCCCTCGACCCTTCCCAGTCTGGCTTCCGGGCCAACCACAGCACCGAGACCGCCCTCATCGCTGCCACCGACGACATCCGAACCCTGCTGGACAACGGAGAAACAGCGGCCCTCATCCTCCTGGACCTCTCCACGGCATTCGACACTGTCTACCACCGGACCCTAGTGCAGCGCCTCAGCAACGTCGGGATCGAGGAGAAGGCACTGGAATGGATCATCTCCTTCCTCACCGGAAGGACACAGAGAGTCCGCCTGCCCCCGTTCAGATCAGAAGCCACGGAAGTCATCTGCGGCGTCCCTCAGGGCTCCTCGCTCAGCCCCACACTCTTCAATGTCTACATGAGCCCCCTTGCGGCCATCGCACGCCAACACAACCTGAACATCATCTCCTACGCCGATGACACCCAGCTGATCCTCTCCCTGACCAACGACCCCGCCACCGCCAGAGCCAACCTACACGAAGGGATGAAAAACGTGGCCGAGTGGATGACGACCAGCCGCCTGAAACTGAACACAGACAAGACGGAAGTCCTTATCCTGGGCTCCTCACCCTCCGCCTGGGACGACTCCTGGTGGCCCCCCGCCCTGGGCAACGCACCCAAACCGACAGACCACGCACGCAACCTGGGCTTCATCCTGGACTCCTCCCTTTCCATGACCAGACAAGTCAACGCCGTCTCCTCGTCCTGTTTCAACATCCTGCGCATGCTACGTAAGATCTTCCGGTGGATCCCCACCGAGACCAGGAAAACGGTCACCCAGGCCCTCGTCACCAGTCGGCTGGACTACGGCAACGCCCTCTACGCCGGTACCACCGCCAAGCTCCAGAAGAGACTCCAGCGGATCCAGAACGCCTCGGCGAGACTCATCCTCGACGTCCCCAGACGAACTCACATCTCCAGACACCTGAGAGACCTGCACTGGCTCCCGATCAACAAAAGAATCACCTTCCGTCTCCTCACCCACGCACACAAAGCCCTACACAACCAAGGCCCGACCTACCTCAACAGCCGCCTCAACTTCTACGCTCCCAAACGCCACCTCCGCTCGACCAGTCACACCCTCGCAGCCGTCCCCCGCATCCACAGAGCGACAACAGGAGGAAGATCCTTCTCCCACCTGGCCGCCAAGACTTGGAACGCCCTCCCCCCGACCTACGCCTGACCCAAGACCACCTCTCCTTCAGGAAGAAGCTCAAGACCTGGTTGTTCGAGCAGTAGCGGCCCCCCCCCCCCCCCTAGCGCCTTGAGACCCTCCGGGTGAGTAGTGCGCTTTATAAATGCCTTGATTGATTGATTGATTGATTGATACTTAGAGATCAAGGCTTACCCCAGACAGGAACTTTTCTGGGACTTGATTGAAGCACCAATTGATCGCAAACTTTATTTCCAGTTTAGGATAGGTACTCTCCCTATTTGTTCATTTACATCTAAATGGACTAAAGGGTCCCTGGATAAATGCCCAAAATGCAGGAACACGACAGAATCTTTGAGCCATTTTGTTTTTTTCTGTCCTCTTTATGAGCTCCCGCGCAAAAAATGGGTATTACCCGTCTGTCGGCTTTTAGGTACCCGAAGGCACGAAGAGGCACTAAGAATCTTGTGTTCAGATCCGAGCCCATTAATTGCAATAGCAATGGCAAAGTATATAAAGTGGGCCTGGATAATACGGTCTAGACAGTTAAATATTAAAGCGCCTAATGAATAGGCGCTTGGTTGTAGTCATGTATTTACTCATTTTCTATTTTTTGATTTATCTGTTTAAATTAAATTAAATTGGAATGTTTTTAATTAATTGGATAACTAGATATCAATGTTGTTTATTCAAATTGGTGATTAGCGCAGGTTTAAGTTTGAAAATCGTGTGCCCATGAAATTATGTTTTGTTTTAATTTATGTTTTAATTCATGTGTATGTAGATGGTTAATGTACGACACTTTCATGACTTAACTGTCGAATAAAGTTTTTCAAACCGGAGTACCTCACCTGCAGACTCAAATCTCCAAGTACTTCACCTGCAGACCTACCTCTTTTCCCTTCTCGCTCCCAACAAGTACCTCACCTGCATACTGACCTCTCCAAGACCTCACCTGCAGACTGACCTCTCTGAGACCTCACCTGCAGACTGACCTCTCCGAGAACATCAAGTGCAGACTGACCTCTCCTCTCTTACTGCTCGCAACAAGAGCCTCAACTGCAGACCAATGTCTACTCCCTTCCTGCTCCCAATGAGTACCTCACATGCATGCTGGCCTCTCCTCCCTTCCTGCCTCACCTACAGACTGTCCTTTCCCCTTCCTGCCTCACCTGCAGACTGGCCGCTCCCTCCTTACTGCCTCACCTGCAGACTGACCTCTCCTCCCTTCCTCCTCTCAATGAGTACCTCACCTGCAGACTGACCTCTCCCTCCTTCCTGCCTCACCTGCAGACTGACCTCTTCTCCCTTCCTCCTCTCAATGAGTACCTCACCTGCAGACTGGCCTCTCCTCCCTTCCTCCTCCCAATGGGTACCTCACCTGCAGACTGACCTCTCCTCCCTTTCTGCGCACTTGCAAACTGGCCTCTCCTAATTTCCTGCCTCACCTGCACACTGGCCTCTCCCTCCTTCCTACCTCACCTGCAGACTGGCCTCTCCTCCCTTCCTGCCTCACCTGCAGGCTGGCCTCTTCTCCCTTTCTACTCACCTGCAGACTGGACTCTCATACCATCCTGTCTCACCTGCAAGGTGGCCTCTCCTCCCTTCCTGCTGCCAATGAGTACCTCACATGCACTCTGGCCTCTCCTCCCTTCCTTCCTCACTTGCAGACTGGCCTCTACTACCTTCCTCCTCTGAATGAGTACCTCACCTGCAGGCTGGCCTCTCCTCCCTTTCTACTCACCTGCAGACTGGCCGCTCCTACCTTCCTGCCTCACCTGCAGGGTGACCTCTCCTCCTTTCCTCCTCTGAATGAGTACCTCACCTGCAGACTGGCCTCTCCTCCCTTTCTACTCACCTGCAGACTGGCCTCTCCTACCTTCCTGCCTCACCTGCAGTCTGGCCTCTCCTACCTTCCTGCCTCACCTGCAGACTGGCCTCTCCTCCCTTCCTCCTCTCAATGAGTACCTCACCTGCAGGCTGGCCTCTTCTCCCTTTCTACTCACCTGCAGACTGGCCTCTCCTACCTTCCTGCCTCACCTGCAGACTGGCCTCTCCTACCTTCCTGCCTCACCTGCAGACTGGCCTCTCCTCCCTTCCTCCTCTCAATGAGTACCTCACCTGCAGGCTGGCCTCTTCTCCCTTTCTACTCACCTGCAGACTGGCCTCTCCTACCTTCCTGCCTCACCTGCAGACTGGCCTCTCCCCCCTTCCTGCCTCACCTGCACACTGGCCTCTCCCTCCTTCCTGCCTCACCTGCAGACTGACATCTCCTCCCTTCCTGCCTCACCTGCAGACTGGCCTCTCTCTACATCATCGGCAAACTGGCCTCTCCTCCCTTCATATCTCACCTACGGACTGATCTCTCCTCCCTCCATATCTCACCTGCAGACTGGCCTCTCCTACCTCCATATCTCACCGGTAGAATGACCTCTCCTACCTTGCTAGCTCACCTGCAGACCCGTCTCTCATCCCTTCCAGCCTCACCTGCAGACTGACCTCTCTTCCCTGCCTGCTCTCAACTAGATTAGTTTTTTTATTGAAATCTTGAATTATGAAACAATGTTTTCAACGCTGTCGGTGTTCAATTCTCCTTTTGATGAACTGTATAACTTATCATCTTTCCATTTAATAAAAACTAAAATAATTCAGATTAATTTGAAAGGAAGACCGTCCTAACAGGCCTTAAAGTCACTGAGTGAAGTCCCCATGTCTTGCCAGATTGTCTAAAGAGGCACTGACTTGAATCTGGGGGCATATCACGTGGCTGTCTGTTTGAAGGGAAGGACCCTCACTTTACATAGAAATTAAGTCAGGCTACTTGGTTTGTCTTCTCTATGAATATAAAAAACCTGTTTCTAGCCCACTGCACTTCAACCAAACTATAGCCTGGACAAGCAGGCCATGCATTTATTCTAGGTGTGTTGATATGCAAGCCCAGCTCGGTGCACAGAGAGAAGAGTGGGAAAGACCTGGGTGCAGGGATGGTGCACAGAGAGAAGAGTGGGAAAGACCTGGGTGCAGGGAAGGAAATGACGTGTGACGGTGCACAATAGGAGGGGAGGGGTGAGAAAGGAGCCAGTGGAGCTCGAAGGAACCTTAGTGGCAGCCGATGAGGTGCTCCTTGAAAAAACAGAACGCTTAGAATCTTTAGGAACTGCAGTAACTATCTTGTGACACCAGGGAGCAGTATTGTTAAACCAATCAATCAATCATGCATTTATAAAGCACGAGGTGCTGGAGCTGTTCGTTGCTGCGTGGAGGTCTGATGATCAAACATCCAGGTCTTTATTTCCCTTCTGAATTGCTGGAGCGACGGAGCGGTCTTGAGTCTACAGGGCAGTGCTATTGTTTCTGAGAAGTGCCGGTACTCTCCAATTAAAAGTATTACATTTCTCTCGAGAAGTGCCGGTACTATCCCTCTCAAAATAAAAAAAAGTGGTGGTACTCAGTACTGGACAGTACCGGCCCATTTAAAGTACTGCTACAGGCAGAGCTTGTCCCAAGGCCTGGCTGCGTCCTCCGCTATTGGCTCGGCGAATCCGTGGGGAGTCTGCGAGGGAGGCTGATCCAAGGTGTCTGGTCAGTGTGGTTAGACAGGCTGCATAGGTTTGAATCAGGATTCAGCTCCTGGATACTCCCATCATGCATTGCACAGGCAATGTAGCATTGTGTTTATTATTCTCTCTGCCCAGTAACCTTGGTGGGAACAACATTAATATTAACGTCAAAGACAGTGATGACAAACAACTTTGGGTGCAAAATATCTTGCTGGCGTCTAATTAAGACATTATTGTAATAACGCAGAACAGCAGTAAAGGAGCAGTGCCAAGGCAACTGCCTTTGATGTGAAAGCGAGAGAGGTTTCTGCCTCAACGCGCCTTGGCTGAGCTTCCAAACCACTTTCATCCAGCAGCTCACAAACAGGCGAGACAAGGAGTCCTCGACGCGCCCTTGGCAATGAACAATGGAATTTGGCACCAGAGGAGCAGCTTGTGTCACTAGGGTGACTAAAGTATGTGGCAAGAAAAGGATAATTAGGCAGCATAATGCAGCACATTCTGTGGCAATATTGTTTCATTGTTTTCTCATTATAGCTATATTAATTCTGTAGGAGTAAAGGTTTCACCTCATTAGTACCAGTGGCGGCTCCTCCGCTATGGCGGAGGTCCATCGTCCCACTGCTTTCTGGCAGCAATGATGGGGCAATGGGTGGTGCAAGCTGCAGTGGCCTCCTCAGGGCCCTGGCACATATTATTTTACAAATTAAGCACTGGTGCCAAGTGCAGTCTAGCTATAAGCGGATAACGCTGTGGCTGCACACTAGCCGTGCAATGGGCTCGCACTTAGGGGGTGCGGGCAGTACAGGAGATGTAACTCCACCACAGGTGCTGGGCTGCAGGAATCAACAAACAGCGTGCAATACAGTTGTGATAAGAAAATTACAGAGTTTGCATCGAACACTTGCTCAAGTTAACAATTATTTTTCGTTTTTCACTTCAGTAAGGATTTTAATTGATTTTGTCAGCACTTGAGCCGCTTCACTCACAATGACTTTGCCGGTGCTTGTTTATCCTGCCCTCTTTTCAAGATTATGTTTTTTGTGCAGATTTAAATAGCGCAAACTCGACCCAAAGTTACTGGAGAGCTTTACACCAAGCACCAGTTACTTACACAAGGACACATTTATTTTTAGGTCTCGGCTGGCGTTGGCTGCGCACATGCACAGTCTCGCTGGCGAGATTTAACGTTTTGGGGTATTTCCAGTAACAGGCTTTAAGCCCCGCCCCTCTTTTCCATTGGCCGGCGTCACTGATTATGCTAAACGGTGGCTAGCCATTGGAAAAGAGCTGTTCATGACATTCACGTTTGGCTTTTTGAGCCGTCCCACTTGGACGGGCTCGTCTGCCTTCCGTGCGTCGGGAAAGGTTTCTTATCCTTATGGGGCCATGTGTTTCAAACACATGGCCCCATAAAGACAAGCTCCTGCGCGATGCTGTGACAGGGAAGGGCTGTGGGGTTGGTTTATGGGGACGCTCATCCTGAAGGAGCCGCAATCGAGTCGAGGAAAGGACGCCCCATTCCGCCAGCGCAGCAGCTGTGTGGAGTAGGAGTCGGTCGTGATCTACCCGAGGCTCTGGCAGCAGTAGAGACACCAATTGTTCAACCACCATACATTAATTATCCATCTTCCTAAAATGGCCGCAGCCGTTGTAGGGCCAGGCAACATTTGGTCAGTCGACTTACAGCATAAGAGGGAACGTGCTCCTGCTGTCACGTGACCCAGCTGTGTCTGCCTACTCACCGTGGCGTGTCCCGCGAGGCTTGCCGTAGACTGAAAGTGAGTGAGTGCGGGAAGCGGAGCGGGGAGGTGAGTGCAGGAAGACCACGGCCCTGCCTGACGTGTATGGCTCACAGCGCTGCCCCGCTACAGCTACTGGCAGTTCCGGGGATTCTTGGCCCCCAGAAGCGCCCGAGGCGCAGCTCCGCGGGCCGGAGATTAAGCCTGCGTTAAACTTTGAAGGTAACGCGCAGGGGGAGGTGGGGCACTGAGGCCAGAGCCCGGTAGAGAACAGAACGTCCATAGAGTCCAGCACATTAACCGGGTAGATACCCTCCTTTCATCTGGTGACTCATTTGTACAATAGCACCCTTTCGTCCCACCACCTAAGTTCCGCATCTCTCTAGTGACTGTTGAATCTCCTTCACCCATTAAGGCTTACTTAAACCACATCACATGCATGGACACCTCACCCATACCCGCCACTGTGGTGACACTTGTTTCTTTTACCGTTTTTTTCTTGAGACTGCCCCCTTTCTAGCAATACTGATATTTTCACTTCGTTAAGCGGGCCGGGAGAAATGTGTGTGGTTTTAAGTCTTAGCAGTGCCTTTTGCACTTGTCCATAGGGCAGAGAAGCCGTCTCTCTTCCTTTGCTTCTTTCTCTTTTGATGCCACCTTTTGCTTTATTTTGTAACGTCACGTCTAGCAGTGTTATCTTACTTGTTTTGCAAATTCTGTCCTAGCGCATTTGAGTACCCCATCTTGTTTATCGCTTTGTTTTGCCTCTTCTCTGTGACATTTAGAATCGCGTTCCTTGCTCATTGGTTATCATCACTATGGTGCGTTCACACCAACCTACAGTGACAACAGTTCTGCTTCACACGAGGCACAAAGGTGGCTGTTGTTATACCAGATTCCCAGAATCCTGGGCATAGGCTGGCGGAGAGAGGATGTTTTGCCATATTCTGTTTACACTTCAACTGAATAATGAGTTCTACACCACCCTGCCCATTGTTTCTGTACATGGTTACTAAACACCCTTCATTATTACTGGCGACAGTTTACTTGTCAATCTGCCCTAATAAAGAGGTAGTTGTCCAAATACATGTCCTATTTGCTGCCAACAACCTTCCACGCCCGGTTGGGTGCTTTTCTCTGATGTCACGTACAGAGTCGCCCCCAGAATGTGAAACTACTGCCTACGTGGCTAAGCTGGTACTACTTCAAGTGTGCACGTGGAGAAAACCCTTGGTTTAGAGTATATCTGCTGTCGCCATTCATGCTTCTGCTGATGCTGCCACGGAAGGCATTACTTCTTTGACACCTGTGAATACAATACTCCGTGCCCAAGATGGGTAAAGCTCAGTTACATTCTCATCGACTCTACTGACATCACTAGTGAGGAGACCAAGAAAGGATTTCTTCTTTATTTTTCTGACTATGAAACTCTAGATATTGCTTTTAAACTGACCCACTGATGAAATGGACCACAGGGCTTTAAGTGGGCTAGCAGGTCTGAGACCTCTCAGTAACTAAAAACTGACATTGAAACGGGGCCCTAATTTCATGTACTTGGCTTTACAGGCAAACATTCTGATCGATTGCTGAACAATGACTGTAAAACATGTTAAGATAATCCTTGCCAGGGATACATCCCAAATATTTCACGTGGGTCCCTCCTTGCCTGCTTAGGGTATTTGGTACTGGTGTCATCTATTTGGACCCTGTGGGTCCCTCCTTCCCTGCTTGTGGTGTTTGGCGCTGGTGGGTTATCCATCTGGGTGTTATCCACTTGGACTCTGTGGGTCCCACCTCCCCAGCTTGTGGTGTTTGGTGCTGGTGTTATCCATCTGCCCCTGTGGGTCCCTTCTCCCCCGCTTGCGGTGTTTGGTGCTGGTGACATCCACCTGGACTCCGTGGGTCCCTCCTTGCCTGCTTGCTGTATTTGGTGCTGGTGTTACCATCTGGAGTCCGTCTGTCCCTCCACCCCTGCTCCTGGTATTTGGTGTTACTACCTGGACTCCGTGGTCCCTCCTCCCCTGCCCCTCCCCTGCTTGTGGTGTTTGTTGTTGGTGGTATTCAGCCCGGGGTCAGTGTGCCCCCTCTCCTTGATACTGTCGGTGTTACGGGTTCCGTGTGTCATTTCTTCCCTCGCCTTTGTTTGTCTGTTTGCGAGTGGTGTTCAGTCAGGGTTTCAATGTGTCACCCACGACCTCCACGGCCACCTTCTGCTGCGTGTAGTGTTCAGTCCGGGCTCAATTTGCCCCCCCCCCCTCCCTTCCGCCCGGTTGTGTTTTTTGTTTGACACTGCTACACTTCGGGATCCATGCGTCCCTTGCCCCCCTTGCTGGCTTGCGGTGTCTGCTGCTGGTGCGCAACCTGTGTTCAGTGTCCATGCTGTGTGTGCTGCTTTTTTCTTTCACACTTGTGGGGTCTGAAGCTGGATTGGACACCATCAGTTTCAATGTGTTTTCTCCCCTGTGGTGCTTGTGGTGTTTCTTGCTGGTGGTCTTACAATCTGAGCTCCACCTCTGCTGCTTGAGGTGTTTGATTGTGGTGGTCACTCCTGGTTTAATCCAAACCCCCCCTCCTCTGCTGCCGATGGTGTTTAGTCCCGGTTCAATGCGTCTCCCTCCTTTACTCTTTGTTGCTGGTCTCTGTCTCCCTCCTGTACTCTTTGTTGCTGGTCTCTGTCTCCATCCTTTACTCTTTGTTGCTGGTCTCTGGCTCCCTCCTGTACTCTTTGTTGCTGGTCTCTGGCTCCCTCCTGTACTCTTTGTTGCTGGTCTCTGGCTCCCTCCTGTACTCCTTGTTGCTGGTCTCTGGCTCCCTCCTGTACTCTTTGTTGCTGGTCTCTGGCTCCCTCCTGTACTCTTTGTTGCTGGTCTCTGGCTCCCTCCTGTGCTCTTTGTTGCTGGTCTCTATTTCCCTCCTGTACTCTTTGTTGCTGGTCTCTGTTTCCTTCCCGTACTCTTTGTTGCTGGTCTCTGGCTCCCTCCCGTACTCTTTGTTGCTGGTCTCTGGCTCCCTCCCGTACTCTTTGTTGCTGGTCTCTGGCTCCCTCCTGTACTCTTTGTTGCTGGTCTCCGGCTCCCTCCTGTACTCTTTGTTGCTGGTCTCTGTTTCCCTCCTGTACTCTTTGTTGCTGGTCTCTGTCTCCCTCTTGTACTCTTTGTTGCTGGTGTCTGTCTTCCTCCTCTCCTATTTGTTGCTGGTCTCTGGCTCCCTCCTGTACTCTTTGTTGCTGGTCTCTGTTTCCCTCCTGTACTCTTTGTTGCTGGTCTCTGTCTCCCTCCTGTAGTCTTTGTTGCTGGTCTCTGTTTCCCTCCTGTACTCTTTGTTGCTGGTCTCTGGCTCCCTCCTGTACTCTTTGTTGATTTGATGATGGTGTTACAGTCTGTATGCTCCTCGTCTTCCTCTCCTGCTTCCGGTGTCTGCCGCTGGTGCGCGTCCCGGTTCAGTGTCTTTCCCCTCTGCTCAGCCTGTGGAGCTTGTCTACAGCGAAGGAACAGGCGGCGCAAGGATGAATTATTGACCGGCACTGGAACCTGGCGGTGTTACAGTCCGTGCAGGCAGTGGTTGCCTCTACAGGAGAGTACCCCCCTCCTCCGCCTCTCTTTCTTAAGCGAATCACGGAGCCCTGGATGCTGCAGGCAACTCTCAGCGCCCTCCTCACCACCCAGCGGGGTTTATATGAAAGGTGGCATTGAAAACAAACCGAAAATGACGAGTTTTTAACAGCTGCCACGTTACGCCACAGTTGTGAAATGCAAGACAGTCAGCATCCCCCATGGCAGGAAAGTCTCTGGTTAGGTACCGTAGCGGCCAACCTTCCCCGGTTCCCATGAGGTGTGCGGCGCACCCGTCAAATTCTGATGGCGCCGTCGTGCAAGAACCACACTCCACGCTGTTACTTGAAGCGTAAAAGGCCATTTTATTAGGACAAGGTTGCAATCATTTAGACTTTATTCGACAGTACATAACTGCAATAAATATACTTTCACCCATCCCATACCGACTCATTCTCCTTTCATCCATTCTCAAAACCATCTCACCTGTTAGACTCTTCCCCCATTCACTCGGTGACCTCCTTTCTCTCCCCATTCTCACCTTCACTTGCCCTCCAAGCATCCTCTGTGTAATTACTTTCATTGGTCATCGCTTCCCGCGCCCGCTATCAGACACCTGTGTACCGTTCTCCCCCCCCCCCCGAGGGGTGGATCCGCCCGTATGTGACTACCCACCCCTCCAAAGTACCGCCAACCAGGGAAACCCCCGAAGGGCGGTTCCCTGCCCCACCCCCAGTTCTAGTGCACCTTTCGCCTCCAACCAGTCTACCTTGCGGCACCCTGTGGACGACCCACCATCCCCTAATCCTGCGTCCCGTATAAAGTTTGCTATTGCCGGGACACCCCAGACTGCGAAAGGTGCACCTATTCTAAGTAGGATTACCTGTCCCTCCAGGTTGCGTGCACCCAACGCCTCCCCCACCCCTCAAGGCACCAGGTGGATGACCATCCACCCTTGAAACCCGTGTCCGGTGTCAATAAGCAGCATTTACCGGACAAACCCCGTCCGTGACAAAAATGTACCATCGCAAACCACCACCTGTCTCCCTTCCCTCCGTCTCCTTAACTGCGGACCATCCCCCTTGTAATCCTGCTCCATCACCCTCAAACTCCCTTCTTGGCAAGGCCCCATCGGTGGATGACCATCCACCCGTACAGCCAGTGTCCGTTGTAATCCAGTAACCTTCCAAGCCAATCCCCCATCCATGAAAAGCGTCCCAGCCCCAAACAAGACCACCTGTGTCTCTTCCAATAGTCCCGTTACCTGCGGGCCATTCCCCTGTCAGCATGTTCGACAGCCCTCAAAGTCCATCCTCTGCAAGGCCCCATCGGCGGACGACCATCCACCCATAAAGCCTGTGTCCCTTGCAAACCAGTTACATTTCCAGGGCAATCCCCATCCATGAAAAATGCTCCATCCCCAAACCTAAAGCAAAACCGCCCCATGTCCCTTCAACAGTCCTCATTACCTGTGGGCTATTAGTTGTTAAGTATGCTCAACAGCCCCCCAAAAATTCCCTCCTCTGCAAGGCACCATCGGTGGATGACCATCCGCCCTTACTCCAGTGTCCCATGTAAACAAGTAACATTTCCAGGACCATCCCCATCCATGAAAGTGCCCCATCCCCAACCAGGCCACCAGTTTCCCCTCGAACCGTCTTATTCACTGCAGTCCATTTCCTTGTAAGCAAGCTAGACATCCCCAGAGCCGTTCATTGCAAGGCGCAGTGCTTCCCCATAACCAACTTTCCCATGTTCCTTGTCATTGAACCATATCCCCTGCCATGCATCTTGGATTAAAACCAGACCTGCCACTTTCCTGAGTACCTTCTCTCCAACGCCTTTGCTTGTATTGGAGCAAGTTCCCATATCGTATGACCCAGTCACTCTCACTGGCCGCAAACGCTCACCCAGAGTCAATTCTACTGTTCCCCCTTCCATCATCAAACATTCCCATGACTGCGTTCCCCGCTGGATGACATCCGTACAACCACTATGTCGCCTCCGTTGCTGCCCAACGTTCGGGAGAATGTCCGCCTGTCCAGGCGACCACACTGGATCCCAGGCCACTCTCACTACCTGCAGTAGAAAAAAAAATGATTAGTCCCGTAAGGAGTAAGTCCCTTTCCCTTCCATCACCAGTCTCTCCAAAACCCCGCCTAAACCCCTTCTTTACCTATAACGGCACCACCCTACTATACTGCCAACTCCCCACTCTCCGACTTCCCCCCCCACCCCCAAACAGCCCTCCTGATGTCACCTCTGTGCCAGCCCTCCGGCGTAAAAATCGTACCTCTCCTTAAAGGAGCCGCTCCCCGTCGGCCCAGCCCTCAAACGAAACTTAAATAGCCTGTAGCACCATTACACTACCTTCCGCATTTGGCAACCCCAATTCCCCAGCCATAGGCCTCCCTTCTCTTGCCCCAATCACTAGTGCCTCATTCCCCATCCTCGCTTTCCCCAGCTTCGTTGCTACCCGCTCCACTTCCCCCTCCCCACCGCTGTAGCCGACAACAACTCATAACCTCCCAATTGCACTTTCCCGGGCCACTACCCTCATTCTCAACTACGCCTCAAGCTCCAACGCTGCCCCATTTCGAAAAAACGTCGAGTCCCTGTTTCCACCCAGACAAGCCAGGCACTAACCGCCCGTCACCACAGCCACTGCACCCGCGTCTGCTGCCCTCACCGGCACAATGTCATCGCGTCTCCTGCGTCCTGCACTACCATAATCCCAGATGCCCCTGAAGAAATCGCCCTATTATCAGTGTGCTGGCTCCTTACTCCAGACACGCAACACATCTTCCCCCCCTATAACTAAACTGCGTCCTGTAAGCCAGAATCCCTGCTTCCAAATTATTGCCTGCTACAACCCAGGTGACCATCTCATACCCAAATGCATCTTGCAGTGCCCGAAGGCCCCTAACCCTGTCTGGTTCCCTTCAAGCAGTGTCCCAAGCCGTCTCCATCTCGTCAGCTCCCCGTCCGGCGCACCCCCTCCGCCACCTTTACTGCGATGCCTACCGAAAGGTGATTATCTTATCAAGCGGCCGACAAACTACCTCTACCAGTCCCCACTCCCCAGGCAAGTCCCTGCCTGTAAAAACACCGCCCCCGTCACGCCTCGAGGCGCTCACGCTCCAGATACTGAGGCTCCAGCCCCGCAGTTCTCCAAGACCTCCGCCCCCACCCAGTGTGCACATTCAGTCAGGCCAATCCCGCTTCCTCTGCATATTTGCTCTCTCTAACAGCTGCCCTCGCACCCAGCAACATCCCCCCCCCCACCCGGAGACCTACCCTTACTCCCAGTCCTCAAATGCTCCCTGTGCAGATGGACTTTTGCCCCCAGGTCTCCCATACAAAAAAGAGGGGGGGGGGCATCCATGACGGCCAGCCACGACTCCCAGTGCTCCTGCTTGCCGCAGCCACTGATTCCTCTTGTGAGTCAACTAGTGCCATGGACCCATGGCCTACAACTAATCGAGAAGGACCTCCAGGCCCCTGCCTACCCCCAAAGACTTCTCCCCCCTTCTACCGGTGCGGCCCAGCCCGCCCCAGGAATGACTCCGTCCCTCCCACGTCGTTGACCAACCGACACGGGAGCTCTCACCAGTCGCCCCCGTCCCCCCGTGACCTGTCCGTTAGAAAAAATTCCCCCGAAAAAACCTGCACCCCCCCTCCAGGTCCACCCCCGTCTGATCACTTGCCCAGCCACGTAAGTGCCGAGAAAAAATTCTCCTGCCTGCCTTCCCAGCTGTGGGTAGCGGCTGAATATTGCGTTAAAGAAAAGACCATCCCCAGTTGCTACGGTCGGGCTTACCTTAACCCTTCTCCCCTCGTTCCAGCCCAACGCACAACCCCTTCCATCTTATAATACCCCCAGCTGTTCCCGGGCCTCACACCTCCCCCCTGTGTTCGAAACCGATATCCACAACCTGCGTCAATTGGCACCCCCGGCTCAAAAGTCACCCTTCAAGCATGGCAAAGAGCCGTTAAACACAGCAAATAGGGACAAGCCACCCTTCGTTTGCCAGCCGTCTGTTCGCCTGATATCACCATCGGCCGTTCGAAACCCAAAACCCTCTCCTCGCGTGGCCCCAAGGTTCCCATCGTCTGACGTACGCCGCCTCCTTGCGTGTAACACCCCGAACTCCCCAGCTGAGCGTCATTTGGGCCCTGGGTTCCCCAGGCCCCCAGCATTGTCCCAACCTTACTGAAGGAAATACCATTGCATACTCTTATACATGAGCACCCGGGACAACCAGGGCGTGAACACCTAATCTTCCACTTACAACTACAATACATGTACCTGAGTGTCCGTCTGGGACCTCCTCTGCCAGAGCGAAGCTGCCATCCCCCTTGGAGCTCCGTCTTAAGCCGCACTCGCCTGAAACAAATAACAAAATGGACTGGTTACCTGAAACTTCCCCCCCCCCCGCACCCCTCAGGCAACTCCCCCACTCCAAGGCTCCTTCCATCACACTGTATCTGGCACGCCAACTTTCCCTCCGTCGCACACCATCACATTCCTCCATCTTCACCCCCAACACCATCCATGCCACCCTTCACACAGCACATACTCAGAACTTGGTAATATTCACAAGGTTGTATTGCTCCATGCGCGAATCCCTCGAAGGAGGGCAGGCCGCCGCGGACCCCCCTACTGCTTCTGGCCAGCGTCTCGGGGCCGTTGTGCGCCCCGCTGGCATCACCCCTTATCTGCCGGCCTTATTCGCCGGTCATGGATCCCCCCCCACTTGGTCGCGCCAACTAAGTGGGTCCCCAGCACCACCGGGCCTCGTGCCGTGCTGGCAGTCCCTCACCCGGACTCTGATGACCCCAGCCCCTACTGCCTGCAGCTCCCCGCCTCCCCCTAGGCCCACCCCCTACACCTCCTTCCCTAGCAGTGGCACCTATGCCACGCCCTGCCTCGCTGCTCCTACACTGCCACCTGACTCCAGCCCCCCCAAAACCTATGCCGGACCCTGGGCCTAGCCGTGGGAAAGCCGCCGGGGTGGGCCCACTGCCCGCTGCCATGAGTAGGCTCCACACCTGCTGGGGTAAGCCGCAATCAACTACCAATGCCGCCCCCCCACCCCAAAACCCCTCACCCCCGAACCCACTTGGGCAATGTGCAGAGCCCGTTGTGCATATTTATATCACGCGAACTCGCCCCCAAGGTATTGGAGCGCTTTCCATAGCACCTTATCTGCATTACACATTCAGGCACGGGGAGATTAAGCGATTCGCCCAGAATAACAGGATGAGGGCGTGACCACGAGGCTCAAACCCGGGCTTACTACACCAGAGGCGGCAGCGCAGCAGACCGACGGGAAAAACCAGATACCCCTTTCCGGGAAGCAGAAAGAGGAGGGGTCCCGCCTCTGCCCCCCAGACTCCGTCATACCCCCGCGTGAAGAAACCGCGTGAAGATACCGGAGCGCTCCCACCAAGCCGGGCGACACACGCATACCCCGCCTCACTCCCGCCCTGGGCCACCTGACAAGATCGCGCCGCCATGAGTGCCGTCCCCGAGCCCGCCCCCCTCCCGCACGAACCCTGACAGCACACACGCGAGACACGGCAGCCGCGCCCGCCTTCAGAGCCCCCCTGCCCGCGCTCAGCCCGGACAACCATGACATGGCAGCCCCCGCCCCCTACCTGAAACGGCCGGTCGCATCTGCCATCCAGCACACATAATCCACCCTCCAGAGCACGCGAGGCCATCCCGGCCCACACGCCTGATAACGCCCCAGGAAGTAAGATATCCACCCGGCCGGGCCATCCAAGACCTCATGCAGCGCAAACCTCCGCCGCATCGATGACACCGTGTCTTCCCGCCCGCTGTGGCAAATTCCCTATTCTCAACCATGCCTACCAGTGCCAGCCCCCCCCCCACCGATTGACCAATTTGCAGGTGGCCTAAACACTGCCTAGCTACACAAACTTTTATTTCCCCCCACCCGGTGGTGCTCAGGTGTCAGGAAGAGGCCAGATCCTCCTCTCCTGACACCTATATACCCTCCGAACTCCCGCCCCCCTCCTTCCTTCCTATGATCCCACCCCCACCTTGTCCTTCCGGTCGTTGTGCGAATACCCCGGGGGAAGACTGGTCTGCGACCTTCACTTCCCCCAGGGGCCGCATTGGGAACCTTATTACACTTTGCGTTCCATCCTTCAACATTCAAGGAATCAGGCTATTTCCGAATGGCGCAGAAACCTTTTGTCCTGGGTGGCGCCCCCTGTAGTCCCTTGTGGCCCTGCCCCCACACAGCCCAGCTTTGCTGGACCGCCCAACTGGTCATCACCCGCCCGCCCTGATATCTTTATCTGAGACATTCCTTCTCCTGAACGACTTCATCCCCCCCAACCCAGTCCCCTCCCTTTTTTACCCTGTAATCAGACCCTTTGCTACCTCTACCTCAGCTATGTAAATTGGTGCCCCTGGCGTGCTTTTGCCGCCTTCTAACCCTAGTCAGCGACGCGTGTATGTGTTTGCTATTTTGATTAACCAGCCTAGCCCCGAAGGCTCGTCCCTTCCCCTGAGACCCCGCCCACCGTTACCCGCTTCCACCCCTACGTGCTACCGACATCCCCCACCAGCATTCCTATACCGCCATTGAACCTCCCGCCGTCCAGGACACAATTCCCCTTACTGGCGCCCCCCCTGCTCCCGAGCCATGCGACCCTCCACACCTCCCTCACTCATCCAAATTGGAGCCCCAAACCCGCTCGCTGAAACCTCTGCTTCCCTCCCAACTCTCACAACCAGCCCCCGCTGGCCGATCGAGCCCGGCAAAACCTCCATCAACACTGCATGGCGACCAAACCGTACCCCATCCTCCATGCGCGCCACTGCAAGGTCCGTCAGGTGGCCATGGGCCCAGCCTTGTCGCTGACCGCGGCCCCCGCAGTGGGCCACTCGGCGGTCGGCGCCTTAGTGGCCCCGGGGCCCCGGTTACCCCTCCCCACCCTCTCCCTTCGGGGGGGGCTGGGACACAGACTGGAGCCCCCCTCCGTTGTCAGGGCCGGAAGTGACGCGCGATGCGTGTCACTTCCTGGCCCAGGTGTGAGGGGGAGGCTATTTAGCCTTCCCCCACCCTCACTGGCGTCCTCTTTTGTCGCCCACCTCGCCTTTTGTCGGTCGCTGTCTCGGGGTCTGTGGCCGTCATCATCACCTCGCGGGCCCCACCGCCACCATTTGCTGCACCTAGGTGAGTCTTGCTTTACCCTTCTCGCCCCGGCCCCGTCCCTGGGCAGTACCAGGTCGACGGGGCCCTGTGGCCCGGATGGCCACGGGCGGGGAGGGCGCAAGTTGGGCCAAGAGGGCTCAGGGCCTCGTTAGGGATGTGGTCCGGTTGCGTGCGCTTACCCCTCATCCCCCTTGCACCATGGCTTACCAGCTACATTCTGCTTAGAGTTTTTGATGCGCTGTTGAGTGTGAGGCTCCCGGTTAACGCGCGGTTTCGCCCGGACAGCCGGCCTCTCCTGGGCCTCACGGCTGGTCGGGGGGGGGGGGTCGGCGCCCGTCCGTTGAGCTGCGGGAACCGGGTTCGAAACTAGGAGAGGGTTTGACGGCCTGGGTAGAGTATAGGTCTCGGGGTGCTTCCTCCTTGCTCCGGCGGGCGTCCACGGGGCCGTGCGGCACCCTGGTCCGGGGAACTGCGCCCGGCTCGATGTCGCTCGAGAGTTGGCCTAACGGTTAGGGCGCACGACATCTCACCTGGGGGAACTGGGTTAGAGTCTCGGTAAACCGCAGGTGATTCTGGGCAAATCACTTAATCTTCCCGGGTCCGAGCTTGTCGCATAGTGAATGATTAAAACCCAAAATTTTCTTTAATATTGGGGTTCCAGACTGTATTTTAGATGTGGCCTCCCATTATGGGAAGAGGATAGATGGCGTCATCTGCTCAAGGTTAATTAACTTTGGATTATATAATGAATTCACAGATGACGACCATTGCGATGTGTCTGCTGCTCTTGGTGCCATGTCACTCAAAGCCGCACAGGCAAGGTATGCAAACAAACCACGTGAGCGGCCTGGAAAGAGAGAAAGCCACCCATACGCATGCGGAATGTTTCCCAGCTATGGTCTTAGCTGGGATATCAATAATTTTGCTGAAATAACGCTATATATTTATACCGTAAATTACAGTATCTATTAATATGCTAAAGGTTTTGAAACACAGCATATCTTCATAAACGGGGGGTGCGTGTGCGTCGGCGGGTACCGGGGCAGGTTACACTCTTACGGAGCCTGCTGCCCTGCAAAGGTCCAGGTCAGGCCTGGCTTCCCCTCGGGCACGGGTCAGGGGCACCAATGGCCGGTGGCCTAATCTCTGGGCTCGGGACTCCTTTCGCTCCCTGCCTGCCGTGCCCCTCAATGCGGGGGGCCTTCCACGGTCCCGCGCGGGCCCGTTGTCGCCCATGTGAGTATATCTGTGATCGGCGGCATGCTTAGACGGGCCATTTCAAGCGCTCCAATAACTTCAGGTCGAGTGCGCGCTATATAAATACAACAGGCGGCATGCTTAGACGGGCCATTTCAAGCGCTCCAATAACTTCGGGTCGAGCGCGTGCTATATGAATCTAACAGGCGGCATGCTATTACGGGCTATTTAACGCGCTCTGATAACTTCGGGGCGAGCTCGCGCGATATAAATACAACAGGCTGCAAGCTAATTGGCACACATAACTTCGCCGAACTTAACTTTGCCGGTCAATCCCAGGGAAGTAGTGCGAGGGGTAGAGCATTTGCGTAGGCACGCGAGAGGTAACAAGATCAATGCCCGCACCCTCCATACCGAAATTGGCAACATTTAAAATGACTTACTCTCCTTGATGAGGAGTTGGTCCTGTAGAATATGGGGGGGGCAGGCCTAGTGGGGTAGGCGCCACTAACAATAAGGCACACAGCAGTCAGGGTTACTGGTGTGGGCCAAAGACCACGAGCGGTCTTGCGCCCGTTTATTTATGCCTTCGGGCGTGCCCGCCCTCCGGGTGCGTGGATGCGTGTCCTGCGTAGCGGAACGGGCCGGATGGCTCCGTTACCACATCCCTCCAATCTTTCAGATATGGAGATCACTCGCTACGGAACAGTTCGGCTCTTGCGCACACCACGCAAAGTCCCTCAGTCTCTGATTAGGGGCCGGATTCGGCCGGAGGCCATACTGCTGGCTCCGGGGGACGTCTCCTCGTCCGGTCCCACAGGTTCCATTTCTACTGGGTACCCACGCACCTTCGGAGGACCCGTTCTCCGGTTCTTCCACGCCAGACGGTGGGGGCGTGCTCCACTGTGGGCTCGCTGGCCCTCCTGGTGAGCTACCCCCTTCTCCGGCCTCCAGTTCCTCCTCCTGCGGGTCAGTCTCTGGTGGGGCCGTGGTGACCTGCTTGAACCAGGATGTGTTTCGGGTCACTGCCCGTGTTCCTCTCTGGACCGACACCATGGTGCCCTGCACCCTGACTACCTCCCACACTTCCGGTTCAAACGGGGTGCGATACTTCCAGTTTGGATAACGGTCCTTCATGATGACCTTGTCCCCCACCTGGAGACTCCTCGCCTGGGCCCTCCTAGCCCGACTGGCGTTCTCATTGGAGGTCCGCCTTCTGTCTTGAGCCGCACCTTGGTCCAGCGGTCGAGGCTGCCACACCTGACTCGCCGGGATGTTGTCTATGTGGGCCATCCTGAATAAGAGGTGCGCAGGCGCGCACCGAGTGGTACAGTGGGGTGTCCGGCGGTACGCGCTGAGAAACTGTGAGAGGCATTGATCCGCATCTTCCCCTTGGTCCACTCCTATCCTCAGCGCCCGGTTCATCGTGCGCATAAACCGTTCTACCTCTCCGTTGGCCTGGGGCCATTGCGGGGTGATCTTCCTGTGCCGGACTCCTCGGGCTGCCAGGTATTCTTGGAACTCTCTTCCCTGAAAAGGCGGCCCATTGTCCGACCGGACTTCCTCAGGCAGGCCCATCATGGCGAATATGCGGTCCAGTGCCGCTCTCACCTGGCTGAACGCAGTGGAGGATACCACTTCCACCACCGGGAATTTGGAGTGCGAATCCACTACCACCAAGGTGTGTCGCCCTTCTGGGAAAGATCCAAAGTCCACACACAGCTTGGACCAGGGTTCTAGACACGGGTCTTCCGTGATCACCGGATGTGGTGCCGGCTCGCCCCCGGTGATGTTGCACGAGTGACAGTTGCGGACGACTTCCTCAACCATGGCATCCATCCGAGGGAACCACACTTTGCTCCGCAGCCTGGCCTTGGTCTTGGAGACGCCTTGATGCCCTTGGTGAGCCAAGCGAACCACCTCTCCTTGGAGACTCCTCGGAATGACGAGTGAGGCCCCTCTCATGACCACTCCCTGTGGCCCCTCGCTGAGCTCACTCTGCGCCTTCCACACCTGCTGCCGAAAAACTCTCTCGTCTTCAGTGAGGGCTTGCACCCCATCCAGGAAGTTCCGCCAATTGCGGTTCACCAGCGTGCGCTTCACCTTGACGAGGCACTCGTCCAGCTCCGTGGCTTTGCCAATGTCCTCCAGCGTGAGTGCCACCGGGCACGCCGCTTGCGACACCATCCGGACGAACTCTTCCGTGCAGCTCGCATCTGACGGATCGGGACCCGATTGGGCTGGCCCCGGGTGTCTTGACAGAAAGTCCGCCGGGTTATTGGCCCCGGGTCGGAAGACAACCTCGAACCTGTAGGCTTGCAGCTGGACTGCCCATCTCTCGATCCGCGGTGGGCTCAGCCGTGCAGTGCCGGCGAAGAGCGGGACAAGGGGCTTGTGGTCGGTGACCACCCGGAAGTCGTGACCATACAGGTAGAGATGAAAATGCTGGCAGGCCCACTTGATGGCCAGCGCCTCTCGCTCGATTTGCGCATACCGTATTTCGGTGGCCGTCAGGGCCCTGCTGGCATATGCGGTGGGGACCCACTCCCGCGCTTCCGTCTCCTGCATCAGGACTGCACCCAGCCCGACGGGGCTCGCATCCACCACTACCTCTGTTCGCCTTTGTGGTCTGAAATACGCCATGACCTTGTCGTCGATGAGCGCGTCCTTGACCGCCTGGAATGCTAGATCTTCCTTCGCTGCCCAGGTCCAGGGCTGGCCGCTCTTCGTGAGGAGCCGGAGCGGCTCCGACAAGGACGCGAGGTTGGGGATAAAGCGTCCACAGTATGTTGCCATCCCTAGAAAACTCCTGACCTCGGTTGCGGATGTGGGCCTCGGGGCTGCTCGGATCGCTTCCGCCTTCTTCGGATCGACTCTCAAACCTTCCCTGGAGAAGACGTAACCAAAGAACTCGACCGTCTCCTGGTAGAAGGAGCACTTGGCCTCGTGCAGGGTGAGGCCACTGTCCGCCAGCCACTGCAGCGTGTCTCGAAGATGCCGATGATGCTCTTCCAAAGTCTTCGAGAACACCAATATATCGTCGCTCAAGTTGATGACTCCCTGGAGTCCAGAGAGAGTTTCCCGTATGGCATTTTGGAACACCTCCGCAGCTGACGAGATCCCAAAACTCAGCCGCTTGTATCTCCGTAGGCCAACGTGGGTGGAGAAAGTGGTGATGTTGCGGCTGTCCGGGTGGAGTTCTAGCTGATGGTATCCTGCGTTGAGATCCAGTTTTGTGAACCACTGTGCGCCGTTGAGGTCGGCCACAATATCGTCCATGGTGGGTGTGAGGTGTCTTTCGCGTTTCACTGCCTTGTTTGGGAGGCGCATGTCGACGCACAAGCGGATGGCGCCTGGCTGCTTGGGTTTGGGCGCCACAACTAGGGGGGACACCCACGGGGTGGGGCCCGATACCTTTTCGATCACCCCCAGGTCCTCCAACTTCTTCAACTCCTCCTCCACTCGTGGTCTCAGGAGGAATGGTATTCTCCGGTGCCGGAGCGCCATGGGCCGGACCGTCGAGTCCACGTGCAGTTTGAACTGTTTCCCACGCAGGCATCCTAGACCTCGGAACAGCATGGGAAAGTCCTTTAACATCTCCCTGGCGTGCAGGTCATGCACCTGGTTTGCGGAGAACATCAGCGCCAGATCTTCAGCGGTGTGACAGCTCAGCAGGGTGCCCCGCTTTCCTTCCGCCACGTGGAACGTCGTGGCCAACTTCCTGCCGTCACTAACGACTTCAACTTCGATCACCCCTCGCAGGGACAGCGGCTTGTCACTGTCGTATGTGAAGATTTGGGCCTTGGAGGGTCTCAGGGGTGGTCGTGGCGACAGTCTCTCATACTGGCAGCTATCCATTACGTTCACCGACGCCCCAGTGTCGATGAGAGCGCTCACCGGAGACCCGGCCACCGTGATGTCACACATGGGCGGCGGCCTGCGCCTCGTGCCTTCCCTGCCAACAAACGAGACGAAGAACACTTCGTCATCCTCCGCCTCGCCCTCGAATTCCATCTTGGTGTTGTCTCTCTGGGCGGCGGATTCTTCCAACGTCAGTTGGCGCACACTCGCCGCTGCACCTCGCGTGCCCCCAGCACTGCTGCGCACTCTTCCGCCTCTGCAGACCTTCGCAAAATGGTTCGCCCGTCCACACTTCAGACACGTCTGTCCTCTCGCGATGCACCTTCCGCCAGGAGGGTGATCTAGGCCGCAGTAGCCCTCGTGGCTCCGCGCTGCTGGGTTGGTCGCCTCTGCAGTACATCCACTCTCTCCTCCTTGACTGCAGGCGCTTTCGGGGCCGCAGCCGGCCGGTTGAGGGCTGCTTCCATCGCGTCCGCCCGTGCATTGGATAGCTCGTGGGACCGGCCCAGGATCAAGATCTCATCCAGGGAGATGCCTGGCTGCCGTAGGATGAGGCGCCGCAGCGGGACCGACCGGCAACCCTGGATAAGCTGCGCCCGAATCTCTGCTCTCTGGTCCGGTAGCTCGCATGATAGCGAGAGTTTTTGAAGGCGGGCATAGAAGACGTCGATGCTTTCCATTTCCTCTTGTCGCGCCTGGCGGAGCTTTAACCACTCGAAGTCGGGGTTAGTCTGGGGGTCAAAATGGCGATTTAGGGCCCTTATGGCGCCCGCATAGTCGTTGGCGTTCCCTCTGTCTGGTAGGGTCTCAAAGAGGTCGTACAGCTCTTCGCCACCGTAGCACATGAGGAGAGACCTCTTGACTGTTTCATCCGTCTCCCGCACCCCGACAAAGTAGTGCTCCAACCGTCCGATCCATGAGCGCCATCGCACTGCCGCCGTAGAGGGGTCCGAAAGCTCGCTAAACGGGGGCAGCGGGGCTACCGCGCTATGTCCAGGCGCGGCGGGCGCTGGCTGCGCGGCCCGCTGCTGTGGCGGTTGTGTGGTGCCTCCTCCGCTGGTGGTAGGGGTGGTCATGCTTGCTGCACCTCTCCGTCACCACCCACCTCACTGGCCGTGGCTGCAGGTCCGCTCTCCGGGCGAGACCACTGTCTCTCTCCTCCCCCGCTTGGGATGAGTGTAGCTGCCTGGCTGTTGCTGCGCGCAGGCGAGACCACTCGCTGCTTCCTTCAAGGCAGATTCAGCTTCCAGGCAGGCACTGCCGAGGACGCCCCTGCAGCTTGCCTCCCTCGCGCACACTTTTCCAGGGCAGGCGGGGGCCTTGCACATCAGACCATCGAAGGGCACTCCCCACCCCACCCAGACACAGCCCGGGCTCGCGAGGGTCGATTTCCCCCTCCGGGGCGAGCTTACCGGCAGTGGGCGGGACGAGGTTCTCCCCTCAGGGCTCCGGAGCGTCACGAGCGGCCCAGACAGCCAGCGCGAGGGCGCGCGTGTAGAAGCTCGGACTGCTCCGCCTCCGCGGACTGCCCGGAACACCGCCAGCAGGTTCGCCTTGATGCAGGTACTCGGGAGGGGCGATGCGCGGGTGGGCTCCGCTCTCGTTGCCAATGTAGAATATGGGGGGGGGCAGGCCTAGTGGGGTAGGCGCCACTAACAATAAGGGACACAGCAGTCAGGGTTACTGGTGTGGGCCAAAGACCACGAGCGGTCTTGCGCCCGTTTATTTATGCCTTCGGGCGTGCCCGCCCTCCGGGTGCGTGGATGCGTGTCCTGCGTAGCGGAACGGGCCGGATGGCTCCGTTACCACAGGTCCGTCGGCCGCGCTGCCGCCTCTGGCGCGCATAAGCATGTTTCGGGCCACGAGGTTGTGTCCTCTTCCTGGGCAATTCATTTAACTCCCCCCCCCCCCGTGCCTCGAGTGGGGTCTGGGGGTGTTTTCAACGCGGGGAATGTAGCGCGAATGTCGGGAGTGCTTGGGATCAATTTCGGGTCGGGTTCGCGCTTTATCAGCCCGCATCCCGTGATTCTGGGCAACCCTCCCAACCGCACTGTGCCTGAATGCGTAATGTAAAATGTGGGCTATGTTGAAGCGATCCCATATTTTCTGGTCGGGCTCGCGCTATATAAACACAACAGGCGGCATGCGATGCTACACCCGGGGGCGGGGCTCGAGAGATCGGGGACGGTAGAATGTGTGATTTAAATGCGGCGCACATGTGAAACGCGCCTATACCGTCAGGTTGGTCTTGGTCTTGCGCTATGTAAACAGGCAGCATGTAGTGGCTGGCGGCCTAGAAGGCCGATGCTTGATGCAGGGGCAGCATGGTGCAGGAGAATTTTGCGCCCATACCTTTTGGTTGAGAGTGCGCTACATAAATATGCACGCTTCAACTGCTGGCTGCCTTTAGGGCCTTAAGTGACATATATGGGGCACCAAGTGCATTTAGCATGGGGATTTGAACGAGCAGGTCAGGTAGAAAGCGGAAGGGATGGGCCTCGGCTGGACTGCTGATTTGGGGGCTGGTAACCAGAGTTCGATCATTTTGGGTCGCGTCCACATCCTGTGATTCTGGCCGAATCACTTAATCTCCTCGTGCCTGAATGCGCAATGTAAATACGGTGCTTACGTAAAGTCCTCCAATAACTTCCGGTCGAGTTCGAGCTATATAAATATGCAACATGTAATGGCTGGCCTCCTATAAGCCAGATACATGACACAAGTACAAGCATTATTCACATCACGCGCTCACGGGCATTACTAAACCCCCTGCACCTCAATGGTTAATCTGGTGCCTCGTGCCTGCTTGTGTGATGTAAATACGGTGCTCATGTAAAGCGCTCCAATACCTCAGGTCGATTTCGTATTGGAACATTTAATACGGTACTGAGCTCCCAGTGCCTTGTGATGCTCATGCATAGCGCTCAATACCTCGGGTCGTTTTTCGGGCTATATAGTAGGCGACAGGTATTGGTTGGCTGCCTACATGGGCAGATGCGCGATACATAGATTGCTTGGCCACAAATTTGGCGCCATTTCCTTCGGGCCGTGTTGGCGCTAGATGAATATGCAAGCTACGATTGCTGGAGGCCTATGAGCTCATGTGCAGGCAGTGTTCTCAAGATCTCGATCGTGCCTAGATGCGCGCGCAGTAGGCGATTCAGGTCATTACTCGTTGGCGCGTATTACTGTTTTAAGGAACTTCGTCGTTCCCCGCGCAGGCAAGTGTAGCATGTAGCGGGCGTCCAGCGCTCCAGTACATGCGCCCTCACCTGACCTGAGTTAGGTGGTACGGTGCTCGCGTCCAGGCTCAGTTACCTTGGCGCGCGGTGGCGTTAGCGACAGAGGCTTCGCGTAAACGGGTTGTTGGCCTCGCGTATATTGGGGCCGGTAGATTGACGTTGTGGCCTTTTGCTCCATACGCTGAGCTGGGGGCCACTGTCGCGTGATGTAAAGGGGACAGTTGTGCGAGTCACGAACGAAGCCAATAGTGCTGACTTGTGGTAGGTATGATGTTACGCGTATCATACAGCTAGGAGCAGGGTCAGAAATAGCAAAATTACAAGTGGGCACGCACAGTATGCTGAGCGCATAGTTGTGCTTTGGGCCCCCGCACCTCAAGGGTTAATCTGGGGCGGTGCTCGCGTGACCTGGCACAGGGTTCGTATTCTATGGTACGAATCCCCTCGCTCCCCGTGCCTGTATGTGTATCGTAAATATGGCGCTCATGTAAAGCGGTGCCATACTTTTGGCGGCGAGTTCGCGCCATACAAACATGCAACATGTATGTGCTGGCTTGCTATAAGGCAGATACTTGATACAGGTGCAGGCATAGTTCACAAGTTTTGCTCCGATACCTTCGGGTCGAGTTCACGCTAGAATATGCAGCATGAATTGCTGGCTTCCTATAATGCAGACACATGATACAAGTGCACGTATTATTCACAAGAATTGCTTGTGCCCCACATTCGCGCGCATTAGATGATTACGGGCATTACGACACCCCCTGCACCTGAATGGGTTATTCAGTCGGTGCTTGTGTCCGGCGCTCGAATAATTTCGCGCACATTACGGTTGAGCTAATCACTAATCGACCGTGCCCGAATAGGTATGTTAATACCTATGGCTCATGTACTGCACTCCAACACCTTCGGGCGGGTCACACTGGGACTCTGGCCAGATAATTTAATATCCACGTGCCCGATGATGCATGTATATACAGTGCTCATGAACGGCGCGCCATTATCTTCGGATCGAGTTCACGAGGGGTAGCGACACTGGTTAAATCAATGAATATCGCCGTGCCCGAATATGTATGCGAGCTGCTGGACCTGGTATGCCTGGGTTCCCGAGGGTCGCGGACCTGGCGGCTCATGATCTCACTCCCGTGCCCGAATATGTGTGTAAATATGTTGATCATGCACAGCGCTGCCATACCATCCGGGTCGAGTTTGCGCGATATGAGAGTGCTAATTACAGCGAGGGTCGCGCAGTATGATCCTGACCACACGTGACCACGTGTAGCTCGTCTCCAACCTTTTGCCGAAAGGGGGCTTGGGTCGTTTGTCATTGTTGTTGTTGTCTCGACACCCACCCCCATTGCCTACGGCCTCGCGCTCCCAAGTGCATCCGTCCTTGGGTAGGTCGGACCAGAGTCGGGATAGTCCTAACGTAGAACGGTCATTGCCATATAAGTAACAGTTAAACACGGGTCGCTGCCGACAGTCTATAAGAGGTTTGCTTATGCCCGCAACTCTGCCCCGCCAACATGCTTATGTGGGCCGCCTTCAACTGTCACTCATAGTGGCACTGACATGGGGGAAACCACACATAACTAACTGTAACCTAGACACCTAGGTGGGTGCCTAGTCGGTCAGGGCAACGCAACCGAGATGGAATGGTAGTTATTATCTAATGCTAAAGGAAGTCTGGTTTGAGCCACTAGATGGGTGTAGATATGGGTGTAGCTCAGTGCCCCATTCGCATTGAATACGGGGATGCACTGACTTAGCACCACATGGGTTACCGGCGTGATTGACCAGGTGGTTGCGGGTGCGCCGCTCGCGAGCAGATTTTAACCCGTGTTTATTTCGGTGGCTTAGAGTGTACCCCTGTCTCAAATCCACCGATAGTTTATTGTTAAGCCGATTAGCCTGCAGCACACTGAGCTGGGCACCATAACCAAGAGTTAGGCCTGCAGGAGTAGTAGTGGAAAGAACCATATAGGAATAGGTCCAGGTGTACTCCGGGGGGCATTCCACTGCAACCAAAGACAGATTTGGGGTTGCTTCAGTGAAGACCTTCCACCCGCGCTTTAGCCAGGGCGGCTTGTGGGTGGTATAGTTGTTATACAGCAAGGGTGCGGTCGTTCAAAAAGTTTGGTAAACACCACGTAGAGCCTCATGGCGTCAGGGCATTATGGACCATGCAGCATTCGCAACATTCAGAATAGGGCCGGCATTTGCACCAAAGTTTCCGGTTGTTTCCCACAGACTTGTCCGCCCCCGTGGTTACCCTTTAGGGGTAGAACTTGTGACTTAGAGGGCATCTCCTGCTCGGGCGTCACAAATAAGCGTTAGCTACTCGGGGATGGAGTACCATGCAGGTCCTGCCACCACTGGGTTCCCGCCAGTCGATGGGATCATTTTAGGTGGGCCCACGAAGTCTACGGTTCCTGGGAAGCTTCCAGCCGTAGGGCAGTTAGCAACAGATGAAAGTATCAGCGTGTGGGTATCGGACATCTGCTTTCTGGGAGCACCGTGCCCTGGGAGCACGCGCGTTGCCCTAATTCTGAGGCCTACCCATAAAGGGGCCGAGTAGCAAAACAAGTAAATAGGCTCCATAGGCGGGCCTCGGGCCTCACAGCTGGGTGAAACCACCATCATTTGGAGATAGGCCCAGGTAAGATAGGGCTTTTCTTAATGTCTAGAGGACCATTGCGGTTGGGGGTACCCCCCACCGGATTCACGGGTCGCGTACCGCAGCTGCGGGTGACTGGGATCCGGGTTTACGGACACGTTACCGCGCTAGGGGCGCTGCCAGCAAACATAGGGTGCTGCTGTCCCAGTATCTGGGGACAGTATGTCAATAGTACATTTGACACGCCCAGGGTGCACTAAATCTCCACTTCAACGGAGCAGGAATTTGGCACCGCTGGGGATGCTCTGGGTTTGTGGTGGGGGTCACCCCCCCCGCCACCCTCCTTCTGAGGAGCATGATGGGAGGGGCGTAGTAGGACTTAGTCAATCCTCAATGCTTGAACTTTACTGACAGCGCGCAATGTTGAAGCCAGACAGATTCCCGAAGCTGGTATACCTAGGGGGTTACATCTCTGAGGGATCTGTGGGGGCATAATTCCCATAAGGAATAGGGGATGGTGGGCGGGGGCAGGAGTCGCCCCTTGCCCATGGTCACGCGCTGGCAGCCAGGAGCACTCCTGTGCTCCAGATTTAGCAATCAGAGGGGGCGGGCCAAAGGTTAAGTAAACCCCTACTCGCCTGCAGAGCCTAAGAGGGCAGGCCCAGAATTGTGATGAGGGTATCCTGCCCGGTTGGGGGGCGAATAGTTCTTGGCACATCTCCCCAGGCCCAACGGGTCCTTTATTTCAGCAGACCCTATTCCGATTAGGATAGCGTCTCGGTCCTTGGGGGCTTAGATGGGGCCATCTACAACACCAGGAGCTACAGCTCACTGGTAAGTCTTGGGCCTGTGGATATAAGGGATCTCACAAGGTTTGAGTCCCGCTAGCGCTGTCACACTGTCATGAAGTGGCAGAATTTCAAACTCTTCTTTCTGCTAGGATGGTTCCCTTCCAGCTAGTTGCAGGAAGCCCTAGATAGGAGAGGTGGCAGGTAAGACTATAGCGGGTTGGTAGGGGGCCCTGGCTGCGACGGTGAGCCGCCTCCAGGGCTGTGGCGGAGTTACAGGGCGATCTGGAAGCAGGCCGGTACAAAGAGTACCTCTGCGCGGCACCAAGAGGGTGCCTGAGCCAAAACGAGGAGCCTCCAGAGAGGTCCCGGAAGCTGTGTCGGCGCCCCGCTAGTCCTGCGGGCGGTTGTGGGCCTGAACAACCGGGGGCTTGCTATGCGAC
Organism: Triturus cristatus; assembly: GCF_964204655.1. Classification (NCBI taxonomy): domain Eukaryota; kingdom Metazoa; phylum Chordata; class Amphibia; order Caudata; family Salamandridae; genus Triturus; species Triturus cristatus. Next base: position 894,386,273 of record NC_140586.1, read on the forward strand.
GCTCCGCCCCGTGAGGGGGGGCATGAGTAGAAATACCAACGGCACGTGATCATAGAAAGAATCACCTGGAGGGCAGCACCGGCGGGCATCGCTCCCGCGCTGCCCGGCTCATCAGGCGGGCAGGCGACCCAGATGGTTGCCTGCCCTTGGATCGCCCGTAAGATAACCCACCCATTACATATCTTGGAATTATGTAATAAACCTGCAGCATTTGTTACCCACTTACAACTGTGTCTTGTGTGTCATTGGGTCACCTAATTTGGGGGAGGGGGGAAAGCGGGGTGCCCCTGGGGGTACTATGGTGCTGACCGCGGCCCCCGCAGGGGGCCACTCGGCGGTCGGCGCCTTAGTGGCCCCGGGGCCCCGGTCACCCCTCCCCACCCTCTCCCTTCGGGGGGGGGGGGGGACACAGACTGGAGCCCCCCTCCGTTGTCAGGGCCGGAAGTGACGCGCGATGCGTGTCACTTCCTGGCCCAGGTGTGAGGGGGAGGCTATTTAGCCTTCCCCCACCCTCACTGGCGACCTCTTTTGTCGCCCACCTCGCCTTTTCCCTCCCTACCGCTTACCCGGCGTAGGCGTGGTTGGGGGGGGGGGGTTTCTGAGCGTTGTAATGTTTTCCTTTTTCGTTGCAGGCGGAGTTACAGGGCGATCTGGAAGCAGGCCGGTACAAAGAGTACCTCTGCGCGGCACCAAGGGGGTGCCTGAGCCAAAACGAGGAGCCTCCAGAGAGGTCCCGGAAGCCGTGTCGGCGCCCCGCTAGTCCTGCGGGCGGTTGTGGGCCTGAACAACCGGGGGCTTGCTATGCGACGCTCCGCCCCGAGAGGGGGGGCGTGAGTAGAAATACCAACGGCACGTGATCATAGAAAGAATCACCTGGAGGGCAGCACCGGCGGGCATCGCTCCCGCGCTGCCCGGCTGATCAGGCGGGCAGGCGACCCAGATGGTTGCCTGCCCTTGGATCGCCCGTAAGATAACCCACCCATTACATATCTTGGAATTATGTAATAAACCTGCAGCATTTGTTACTCACAACTGTGTCTTGTGTGTCATTGGGTAACCTAATTTGGGGGAGGGGGGAAAGCGGGGTGCCCCTGGGGGTACTATGGGTGCTGCCGCACCCCTCCGCCTGTGAAACCGCACACCCTCTGCCCGGCTCACCCAGGTCACTCCATCCATGCCACGTCTGAAGGTGACAATCTGCTCGGCACCACCTGCACCCATCATCCTCGCCCTCCCCGCATCCTCTTTTGCAATACCCCCATCACCCCTCCCAGACAGCGCCTGCCATGTCTCCAGAGCGCCCGCAGACACTGTACCCAACCGGCTTCTGAAGGATGAAAGGCATGATGACTACCCCCGCAACGGTCCCCTCTGGCTACGACCTCGCCCGCCACCAGACCCCTCGCTACCTCCTCCCCAGCTTTCCAACTAACTGCCCCCCCACCTCACCCCCTGGTGCGCCTCCGTCCCAACCCCAATCCGTCTCCTCCATTCTGACCACAAACCTCCAGCGGCCAAAACAGCAGAAATGCGGCCCTCCCAGCGCTCCCCCTAACTCAGCATTGAAACTCCTCGCTGCCTCCTCCACAGGCTGCCTAAACATGGTGTCCCCCCTTGCTCCCTTCCACATGAGCCCCCGAGGAGACCACTCACCCTGCCCAGGATCCCCAGGACGATAAACCACGCCGAGACCCAAACCCAACCCCACCCCCTCCAAAGACGGCAGCTCCGAGCCTAAGTCTCCCCCCCCCGCCCCGGAAACCCCGCCATCCCCACTGTCCTGTTACGCCACACCCTATGCTCCCGAGCCCCATCTCGGCATCCGCAACCCCGTCCTGTCCGTCTGTACTTTTTTCACCCCCACTTCCTCCCTGACACTTTCCTTTCACTGCTCCGCTCTTTCATACTTCAATCCTTTCACCCTTCCTATATTCCTTTCTCCTTTTTTCTTTGCCCATCTAGCCATAATCATTTCTTTCCCCCTGTTCTTACCTCTTTATTACTTTCTTTCCCCCACTCGCTTTCTCTGTTTCCTACTCTGTCTCTTTCATCCCTCATTTTCATAATGTCTGTTTCTCCTCACTCATTTATCAGCCCTAGGTCCACATCCCTCGTCTCAGACATGGGGTTCCTTGACTGTGTCATTTGTTAATATTGGTTTGCAGACCGGAGAAGCCTGTTAAGAATTAGTCAACAGTTTACCAGGACAAAGCTTACCAGCCTGTGAAGCCCCGGACTAGTACATCCGCACCCGCTCGATCTGCTGAGCGGGGGTTCCCGCCTCCACAACCTTCCTGGTAGCATGTAACCGGTCCGTCAAGTCACTTCTGGGTGGAACGAGGAGCTAGATGACACTGCGGTTGCACTACTATACAGTGGACATGACCCTGTCCCTCATAAGTCAGCCGAGATGGGCCTCGCAAAGAATGCTCCCTGGAGCTGGCATGCTTTCCTAGCCCCCCTCAAGATGCCAGGCTGTGCCTGGCATGCGGTGGACTCTGTCCCAGCCCTAATGTCCTTTCAAAGGCACCTGTGGGCATGTTCCGACTGCGCCTCACCGCTACTGCTCTGTCAGAGGGTTAACCACAACAGTGGCACATATAGAAAATAAATGTAAAACCATAAAAATATGCGCACATATACACCTATATACACATACAATACATCTGTATATCTAAATAACGAAACCTCTAAATACATGCATAAATATGCATATTATGTACATTGAAAAATTCTAACACAATAATAAAAACACTTCGAAAAAGACCACCATTTGCTAAAAAATAACCATTCAGAAAGTAAGTATCCTGCAACATGTTCCAAAAACGGCTATGACTGTCTTTCCTCTGAAATTATTTCTGTCTAATCACAGTCAGTCAACACACTGAAGAGGCCTCCTACAAAGGTGTGCCAGAGTCCAGAGAGGGTGCAGCCAAACAATCCTTTGCAAAATACAACTTAGGGGCCAATTCCGATCTTGCTGGGAGAAGGCTCCGTCCGACTCGGATCCGGAGGGCTTTCTGACCGACTCGTGCTCCGGGGCTCCGAGTGCCCGAGTACAATGCGAACAAGCTCTGACGGACACAGGTCGCTCGGAGCCCCATTGAAGTCAATGGGAGCCTGTTGTACGACGCGTACATAGAAGTATGTTGCGCTCCAAGGCGCCCCCTGTAGTGGGGACGCGTCTGTGCCACCTGCACCATACATGGATGTCCCCCCCTGTGATCAACTAGTAAGGCTATGGGTGAAGGGCTGTCCGGCGCGGACCCCCAAAGTCCACTTCCCAGAGCGTTTACGTGTCGGTGGCGCCGACTCGATCCGGCTGTCCGAATCGTGCATCGTACTGGCTCGGTCGGAAATCACCTCCATTGCACGGTTTGCTTACAGACGAGACGCACGGAAACGATTCAGTCGGTGACATCGCGTTTCTCGCATCGTACTTGCTCTCTCGTACAGCTGTATGAGTCGGACAGAAAACAGGCATATGGCTTGTACTTTTTCTGGACGGATCGCGTTCGGAGCCCTTCTGAGCGAGATCAGAATCGGCCCCTTAGACTGAGATTTTCCCAGCACTGGTCCACGGCTGTTACAGCTAAAGATGAAAAAACACAATACTCCTTACTCAAACTTGCTTTAGAAAATTAAATCAAGAAATCGAGTACTATGTGGCAATGAAAGTTAAAGCATTGCACGCTGTGGAAAGGCTTTATTCTGAGTTGCCAGGTCGACTTATATAATAGTTAGTGTAATACAGACAGGACATTTCCCAGCAGGATAAGTGTTTTGAACTCAGTGAGCAGAGACGTATCCTGACAGTGGATAAAATGTCACTATTGTCTCAGGGGTGCATTCAAAAGTTAAAGTGTGTCTGGAAAGAAAGTTTGCCCAGGGTACACACAGAGTCACACTCTCCTTTTTATTTCTTTCTTTATTTAATGCATTTTTATATAGCGTAGACTTTACCCAAAGGTGTCAGAGCGCTTCACAATAGAACCAAGTACGTTACATGAGGAGAATGTTACATATTTACACATTACAGATACAAACGAGAAAGAAGAAAAAGTAAAATAAAACAATAGATGGCAGTCACACAAAAACCAAAAAACACATAGGATGAAGACCGTATAGGCATAGATTACAGATTAAGAATATTGAAAGAACTTCCTTGAGGGACGTGAAAAGGGATGTATTAGTTCTGGAAGTGTCTTTGGAAGAGAAGAGATTTGAGTTCAGTTTTAAAGGTCCGGATAGAGGTGGTGGTACGGAGTAGTGGAGGAAGCAAGTTCCAGATTATTCCGCATTGCCTGAGAAGGATTGGGCCATCAATCTTTCCTTTTTGAAGGTGGGGGGCTCAAGCAGTAAATTTTCTGCATTACAAGAAGGTCTAGAGCCTCCAGAGATTTTAAATTTATTTGCCAGGTATCGAGGGGAGGAAGTGTGCATGACTTTGTGGGTGATACTGGCAGTCTTGTAGATTGATCTTGCCTCGATGGGAAGCCATCGAAGAGAAGACAAAATGCGTGTGATGTGGTCACTTCTTTTGGCCTCAAGGACAAAACGAGCCGCTGAATGGAGAACGGATTAAGAGGTGAAAGGTGGGATTTGGGGAGGCGAGCAAGAATAGAAGTCCAATCTAGAGAGAACCAGAGATTGAACCAAGGTTTTTAGGTCATGCTCCGGAAAGAAACGTTGAATCCCCCAGAGAAGGCGCAGTTGGTATGGTGCATTCTTTGCAATGGAATGGATGTGGGAGAGTAGATTGAGCCTTTCGTCAAATATGACATCAAGGGATTTTGTGCTGTCGACAATGATAGGTTTATTGTTGAGTAAATTCAGCTGATCCATCCAAGATTGAACAGGAGGAGGAGAGAGCGAGGTAGAGAGGAGGAGGAATTCAGTTTTGGAAGGATTCAGAATGAGTTGATGAGCTAACATCCAGTTTTGAATAGAGTTGGGAGTAGAGTTGAGGATTGAGATATCGTGTGCGGGAGACACCTTAAGGTAGATTTAAGTGTCATCCGCATAGAGATGGTTAAGGATCCCAGATTTACTTAGGAGATTTCCCAATGGTTCCAAATAAAGATTGAACAAAGTGGGTGCAAGGATAGAACCTTGAGGGACGCCTTGACCTACCACCAATACAGACTAAAGACTGTTCGCTATTTTGATCATTTGGGATCTGTCTGAGGGGAATGAGGCAAACCATTTAAGCACTGTGCCTTCCAAGCCCATTCTCTGTTGAAGAGTGTTAAGGAGAGTTTTGTGATTAACAGTGTCAAAGGCTGCAGAGAGGTCCAGAAAAATCAGAAGACAAGACTCCCCCACATCGAGTACACGCAGCGCATCGTCGATCACTTGCAGCAGGGCTGTTTCGGTGCTGCAGTTTTGAATAAAACCAGACTGGAAATTGTCAAGAAGGTTATTATCCTTAATATATAGGGAAAGTTGTTTCGCTGCACATCTTTCTGTGATTTTCGCAAGAAAAGGGAGATTAGTGATGGGGCGGAAGTTGTTGAGGTCATTCGCATCAGCGGAATGTTTTTTAAGAAGTGGGGTAACCTGTCCTGTTTTAAGGGCAACAGGAAGGGAGCCTTGGCTGAGGAAGTCGTTAATCAGACTGGTCCAATAGGAAAGAGTATGGGTGTAGAAATCAATGGCAATGTCCCTAGGGATGGGGTCAAATGAATGGTTAGAGGGTTTTGTTTTGAGGATGCATTTGAGGAGGGCATCTTCAGAGATGACGTCAAAGTTCTGCCAAATGACTAAGGATTTGCGCTTCTCTAGGGGGGTGGGATGAATGACCCGATCCACCAGTGATTTAACTTTTTCATCAAATAATTTAGCGAATTCTGCTGCTTTCTTTGGAGAATCGTCAGGCTTGATGGTTGGGGGATGTTGGACAGGCCACGTGAAGGGCTTGCTCCCTCCCCGCATGACAGGGCCCGAGCCCCAGCCCTCCAGGTGTTACCCACAGAAACAACCCGCATCCCGTCCCCAGACGGGACTCCTGCCCCCGGACCTCTCCGTATCATGGGGCCGAACCACTACCGGCTCCCTCGCTTGGCCCGGCCGCCATCTTGGACACTGCACCACGAGGCCGCGTGGCCTCAGCTTGACCCTAACCCTGGGCCTGGCCAGGCCCCGACATCCCGGCACCACCATCCACCCAGGAGGTGAACGGACCACTTGGCAGGTCGATGGGAGAAAGAAGTGTCGATGGCTCTCCCCCGCCAGGTGCCGATCGCCCCCCAGCTCCCCCGGGCGCTGGCTCCACCCCCCTGCTGGGTGTCTGGACTCCCTCATCCCGGACCTCCCGACCTCCAAGTGCGAGGGTCCGGACATCAAAGGGCGCCAGACATATAACTGGGGCAGCTCCAGAGCAGGAAGGCAGTTGTATCCTGGAGTCGAGAGACACCGAGAAGAACTCATCCTTGACGGACTACCGGCGCTGCCGTAGCCCTGCCTTGTGAACTATCATCCTGCCTGCTGGCGCTGCCGCAGCCTTCTGCATCCTCCATCCTCGTCGGGACCTGCTGGCGCTGCCGCGGACCGTTGTAACTACCACCTTCATTGGGACCTGCTGGCGCTGCCGCAGACCGTTGTAACTACCACCTTCATTGGGACCTGCTGGCGCTGCCGCGTACCGTTGTAACTACCACCTTCGTTGGGACCTGCTGGCGCTGCCGCGGACCGTTGTAACCACCACCTTCATCGGGACCTGCTGGCGCTGCCGCGGACCGTGTAACGACCACCTTCACCGGGACCTGCTGGCGCTGCCGCGGCCCGTCCAGCTAGAACACCGAGCTCGAGGATTGTGAGCTATCCATCATATCATCGCATCTACCAGATTGGTAACAAGACTGTCCCGCTACCCCCTTTCCCAACCAAGAGACTAGAATCGAGGGGAACCCTGAGTCCTGACCTCCTTGTACCATTCTATCGTACATTGCTTATAAAGAACGTTAAACCTTATCTTTGTGTGGTGTACATCTGTGGGGGGGAAGTTACTCGTCTGTACGATCGCTGGAGACGGCTCTCCCCGGAGACCTCTCCCCTTGTCCTCGGCCGACCCTCCCGGTCCGTCTAACATTGGTGGCCAGCGGCGCGATCCGAATCAACGCGTAATCGTACAGAGAGTAGCTCACCCCACGACGAAACCACAATGTCAACCAAAGAGAGCGGATCCACCGAGAAATTCCAGATGGAGAAATTGGAAGAGTACAGCCATCGTGAATTGAAACAATTCTGCATTGAACTAGGCATTGCTACCACCGGCCTGAGTACCAAAGACGATTTCAAGCACGCCATTGAGTCGTGGGCAGAAACCGGGGCCGCGAGATCCCCGGACCAAAACATTGCAGCATCAGAGAGGAACACCACGGCTCCCGAGGAGCGAAGAACGGGTCTCTCGCAGGAAGAGATCCAAGAGAGAGAAAAAAGCAGACTACATGAGCTAGAAATGGCACGGCTCAAAATGGACGGTGAACTAAAATTAGCCGAACAAAAACTGAACCTAGAACATCTGCGGCTCCGAGAAGAACGGGAAGAAAAACAGAGGCAGAGAGAGCTCGAAGAAAAGAGATTAGCGTACGAACACGAGCGCAAACTGGCAGAAATAGACCTACGGAAGCAGAACAAAGAACTGGAGGTGCCCGAGCGACCGCGCACCCCGGGAGCGACAGAAAAGAAAGTCCACATCCCCAAGGATGTCGTTCGAGAGTATGTCCGAGAGGACGACATACAACAGTGGTTCAAGGCCTACGAGATCGCCATGACCTCCCACCGGATCGATCGAAGTGACTGGGGAGCCGGTCTATGGGGGAGGTTCGTCAATGAAGGCCGCGATGCCCTGTTACAGCTCCCAGACCATCTGATGTCATCCTATGACCACATGAAGGCTGCCCTCCTCACCCGATATGGGCTCACACCCGAAATGTACCACCAGAGGTTCCGAGACTGCACTCGGATCCCGGGTACAACTTGGGTGGAATATGTCAACTATTTCAGCCGAGCCTTCGAGGGTTGGATCAAGGGAAGCCACGTAACGACCTACGAGCAACTTTTTAATCTCATGGTGTGGGAGCACCTCTCTAACAACTGCTTCGTCGAGCTCAGGCAGCACCTCCTCGACAGTAAATTGACTGACCCACGGCAACTCGCCGCCGAAGCTGACCGGTGGGAAAGCACCCGAGTGGGCCGGAGAGGGCCGCACGAACAGAACCGGAACAACCAAGGTCAGCACCGTCCCCGAGGAGGAGGAGGAGGCCAGGGACGAGGAAGAGACACCGTCCCGGCCGCTCCCGCTGCCAGCACCCTGCCCCCGGCCAGCCGGGGCAACCCCCCGATGCGCCCGGGGTTCCGAGCCAATGTCACGTGTCACCGATGCCAGCGAGTCGGCCACTACGCCAATGACCCGAACTGTCCACAGAACCAAACTCCGAGACCCCGCCAGGTAGCTGCCGCCGCCCTGGGGGGAGAACAAATCTCCGAAGAACAGGAAGAATACGAGCAGGAACAACAAGAGTGGGAACCGGCCGCCATGGTTCTAGCGTGCCTAGGGGGAAGAGACATGGTCCCGCGGGCTCCCCTACCCGCCAACACCAGAAAATATAGTCAGTGGGTGAACATTAATGGACGCCGGGCCGAAGCACTACGTGACACGGGGGCCAGTGTGACGGCCGTCCGCTGTCACCTGCTAAAACCAGAGCAGATCCTGCCGAACATTCTCTGCCCCGTCCGTTCAGCCGACAATTCGGAGAGTCTATGTCGGATGGCCTGCGTCCCCTTCGAATGGGGAGGAGTCTCCGGCATGTTGAAGGTGACGGTCCGAGATGATGCCCCCGTGGACTGTCTCCTGGGGAATGATCTTGAGAGTTCCCCGTGGGCCGCCGTAGAAAGAAGAGAGCACCTGGGGATGTTGGGCCTCCCGGACTGGGCGTGCGTAACCACCCGGTCCATGGCCGCCCGTGCCATCCCCCGACCAGAAGAACCCGAATGGCCAGCACCTCCTCCCCTGATCGCTCCAGTAGAGGACACCGACCACACCGACCCCCCAGAGCAAACCCCCGAAGGGCTCGCTCAGCCCCAGGACCTTCCCAACCTGGCTCAGTGGCGTCAAGAAGGGGGGCCCACCCAGGAACAGTTCCGTCAAGAACAGAAGACCTGTCCCTCCCTCGAGGGACTCCGCCAGCAAGCCCTCGCCCAGAGCGCAGGGGACACCACCGGAGCCCATTGGATCTATTGGGACAACGACCTATTGTACAGTGAACAGAGAATCGCGGAGTTAGGGGCCAGTCGAGTGCTGGTGGTGCCCCTCCGGTTTAGAGACTTCCTGTTAAATTTGGCCCACGATGTCCCTCTGGCTGGACACCTGGGCCAGGACAAAACCTACAGTCGCCTGGTGACCCACTTTTTCTGGCCAAAGATGAGAAACGATGTCCTCAACCACTGCCGGTCCTGCCCCACGTGCCAGGCCAGCGGGAAGAGCGGCCGCAAACTCAAAGCACCTCTGCAACCCTTCCCAGTTGTCACCACCCCGTTCGAGAGGGTGGGAATAGACATTGTGGGGCCCCTGGACCCCCGTACAGCACAAGGACATCGGTTCATCCTGGTACTGGTGGACCACGCCACCCGCTACCCCGAGGCTGTGCCCCTGCGAACTGTAACAGCCCCGGTGGTCGGCCGGGCCTTAATGGGGATCTTCTCCCGGGTGGGCTTCCCCCGAGAAGTCGTCAGCGACAGAGGCACAAACTTTATTTCGAAGTATATGAAGTCCCTCTGGCAACAGTGCGGGGTCACCTACCGATTCACGACCCCCTATCACCCTCAAGGAAATGGACTAGTCGAGCGGTTCAACCGCACGCTCAAGGGAATGATTGGGGGATTGGAAGAGCCCCTCCGTCGCCAGTGGGATGTACTACTTCCGTGCCTCCTCTTCGCCTATCGAGAAGTTCCCCAGAAGTCCCTCGGCTTTAGCCCTTTCGAACTCTTGTACGGGCACCCTGTGCGAGGGCCCCTCAGCCTAGTCAAAGAAGGTTGGGAGATGGCCCCCCTAAAGACCCCTCCAGACGTCTTCAAGTACCTCCTGACCCTACGCAATCCGACCAGGCGATTCAGAGAAATGGCGAAAGCGAACCTTGAGGCCAGTCAGGAGGACATGAAAAAATGGTACGATCAAAATGCCTCCTCCATCAAATTCGAACCTGGCCAACAAGTGTGGGTGATGTCCCCCACCGAACCATGTGCCTTGCAGGACAAGTGGACGGGGCCCTTCAAAGTGGTCGAACGCAAGAGCCCCGTCACCTATCTCATCGATATGGAATCTCCACGGAACCCCCTCCGGGTCCTCCACACCAACAGACTCAAACCCCACTTTGTGCGCTCGGAGCTCAGCCTCCTGATGGCTACAGACAGTGGAGCGGAAGAAGACTCCGAGCCTCTCCCTGATCTCCTGAAGACTCGTGAGAAAGATGGTTCCGTGGACGGGGTCCGGCTCTCCGATGCCCTCACCCCGGAACAGCGCCAAGGCTGCCGGGACCTCCTGCTGCAGTTTGCTACCTTGTTTTCCCTCACCCCAGGGGTCACCCCCTGGTGCTTGCACGACGTGGACACTGGGGACAGTCCCCCTATCAGACACCGGGCGTACCGCGTACCAGATCGGGTACGGGCCTGCATCCAAGAGGAGGTATCAAAGATGCTCACGCTCGGGGTCATCGAGCCCTCAGACAGCCCCTGGGCCAGCCCGGTCGTGCTGGTCCCCAAAGCTGCTGCCCCCGGCACCACTCCTGAGCTCCGATTCTGCGTCGACTATCGGGGCTTGAATGCTGTCACCAGAACCGACGCTCATCCCATTCCCCGAGCGGATGAACTGATCGACCGCATGGGGGCTGCCCGCTACCTCAGCATCTTCGACCTGACAGTGGGCTACTGGCAGATCGGTCTCACACCCCGGGCCCAAGAACGATCCGCCTTTTCTACCCCCGATGGCCACTACCACTTCAAAGTCATGCCCTTCGGCATGAAGAATGCCACAGCTACCTTTCAGCGACTGGTGAACCAGGTCTTGGCGGGGCTCGAGGAGTTCAGCGCCGCCTACCTGGACGATATCGCTGTGTACAGCCGCCACTGGTCCGACCACCTCCACCACCTCCGAGAGGTCCTGCAGGCCCTCCAACGGGCCGGCCTCACAATCAAGGCCAGCAAGTGCCAAATTGGTCAGGGGTCCGTGACCTATCTCGGACACCAGGTGGGAAGCGGTCTGGTGGCCCCTCTACAACTCAAAATCGCTGCCATCCAGTCCTGGCAGCCTCCAGTCACGCAGACCGAGGTCCGAGCCTTCTTGGGGCTCACCGGCTACTACCGGCGGTTCGTGAGGGACTATGGCAGCATTGTGGGGCCCCTCACGCGACTCACATCCAAAAACCACCCGAAGAAGGTCAACTGGACCCCGGACTGTCAAGCGCTCCAGGCCCCCGACTACAGTCGGGAATTCATCGTACAAACAGATGCCTCCGACCATGGCATCGGGGCGGTCCTCTCCCAGCTGAACTCCGAGGGACTTGACCAACCGGTGGCCTTCATCAGCAGACGCCTCCTGGCCCGAGAACAGCGCTGGAGCACCATCGAGAGGGAGGCCTTCGCAGTGGTGTGGGCCCTCAAAAAGCTCCGGCCCTATCTCTTCGGTACCCACTTCCGGGTGCAAACAGATCATCGACCCCTGCAGTGGCTAATGCAGATGCGGGGGGAAAACCCCAAACTATTGCGTTGGTCCATCTCCCTGCAGGGGATGGACTTCACTGTGGAACATCGACCGGGCCAAGACCACACCAACGCAGATGGCCTGTCACGCTTTTTCCGCCTCGACGAGGAGAGTCCCCAAGAGGATGGGTGACTCTCCCCGCCTTCAGCTGGGGGGGACGCATGTTGGACAGGCCACGTGAAGGGCTTGCTCCCTCCCCGCATGACAGGGCCCGAGCCCCGGACCTCCAGGTGTTACCCACAGAAACAACCCGCACCCCGTCCCCAGACGGGACTCCTGCCCCCGGACCTCTCCGTATCATGGGGCCGAACCACTACCGGCTCCCTCGCCCGGCCCGGCCGCCATCTTGGACACTGCACCACGAGGCCGCGTGGCCTCAGCTTGACCCTAACCCTGGGCCTGGCCAGGCCCCGACATCCCGGCACCACCATCCACCCAGGAGGTGAACGGACCACTTGGCAGGTCGATGGGAGAAAGAAGTGTCGATGGCTCTCCCCCGCCAGGTGCCGATCGCCCCCCAGCTCCCCCGGGCGCTGGCTCCACCCCCCTGCTGGGTGTCTGGACTCCCTCATCCCGGACCTCCCAACCTCCAAGTGCGAGGGTCCGGACATCAAAGGGCGCCAGACCTATAACTGGGGCAGCTCCAGAGCAGGAAGGCAGTTGTATCCTGGAGTCGAGAGACACCGAGAAGAACTCATCCTTGACGGACTACCGGCGCTGCCGTAGCCCTGCCTTGTGAACTATCATCCTGCCTGCTGGCGCTGCCGCGGCCTTCTGCATCCTCCATCCTCGTCGGGACCTGCTGGCGCTGCCGCGGACCGTTGTAACTACCACCTTCATTGGGACCTGCTGGCGCTGCCGCGGACCGTTGTAACTACCACCTTCATTGGGACCTGCTGGCGCTGCCGCGGACCGTTGTAACTACCACCTTCGTTGGGACCTGCTGGCGCTGCCGCGGACCGTTGTAACCACCACCTTCATCGGGACCTGCTGGCGCTGCCGCGGACCGTGTAACGACCACCTTCACCGGGACCTGCTGGCGCTGCCGCGGCCCGTCCAGCTAGAACACCGAGCTCGAGGATTGTGAGCTATCCATCATATCATCGCATCTACCAGATTGGTAACAAGACTGTCCCGCTACCCCCTTTCCCAACCAAGAGACTAGAATCGAGGGGACCCCTGAGTCCGGACCTCCTTGTACCATTCTATCGTACATTGCTTATAAAGAACGTTAAACCTTATCTTTGTGTGGTGTACATCTGTGGGGGGGAAGTTACTCGTCTGTACGATCGCTGGAGACGGCTCTCCCCGGAGACCTCTCCCCTTGTCCTCGGCCGACACTCCCGGTCCGTCTAACAGGGGAGAGCAGTTTGGATTTTTCATGAGGTCAAATAGTTTTTTTGGTCTGCTTTTGGCTGAGTCGAGGAGGGTTCTGAAGTGTGATGCTTTCTCATGGAAGATGTGTTTGTGGTATTTAGATCTTGCTGAATGTAGAATAGAAAGATTTGTTATGGATGGATATTGTCTCCATTGTTTCTCCACGATTCTCAGGTTCTTCCTTTCTTCATGAAGGGATTTATTGAACCATGGTACTAAAGGAATCGGCCTTTTCCTTTTGCCTTGAAGTGGAGCGACATTATCAATTTCAACTGCAAGGACTGAGAGGCATTGGGAGGTGAGATCGTTGACATCCAAGTTAGTGTCTAGCCTTGGAAGTGAAAGCATAGAAGAATCACAAAGAGTGTCAAAGTCAATGTATTTAATGTTACGGAACCAGGTAGTAGTCCTTTTAGGTTGCCCAAGAGTTATAGAGTGTGATAGGTGAAGAGAGAAGGGGATGAGGAAGTGCTCAGACCAGTCTACTTGAATAGGGATAGCAACAGTAAGCATGTCTGCTTTAGATATAACAAGGTTTCGAAGAAGCTAGCCTGTAGTGTGGGCCGGCGGTGCAGTACCACATCGGACGACTTCCGCGTGAACATATGTCACAGACGTCCGTCTAACTTATGCGGGTGACTAAGAAAGAAGAATCTTTATGAAATATAATTTTGGACAACGAATGTAGCCTGTTGCTTTATCTTCAACACGGAAACACCAGCATGGTGTGCCAATTACATTAATACAGGGCTCCCTGAGGTTTGGAGGTTCTGCCCTGTCAGCCGTTAGTTGAAACGAGACGAATTGAATACATTACCTCCAGTAACAATAAGATAACCCCTGTCCACTCGATTTGAAATTGGATGATCTTATTTTGGTCCTGATGAAGGTAGCTTTATCCATGGTCCACCGAAACGTGTGTTGATCGCTATTAGATATGTGGGGATCCTGTTCAGCGGCATATTAACAAAGGATAAGGATGGGATACAATTGAACCATAAGGAAAATATTGTCCTGTCTCTGACAATCATTTCAGGATCTCCAACACAACCATTTGTGATCTGTTTTGTGTGAGTGTCTTTGTGAGTGAGATGGTATGATAGGAGAGCATGAAGAGTTGACGGATGCATGTGGGGTTGTTTGTGCATCAATTTCATGTCATTGGATTTTCAAGTTGTTTGTTACTTTATTTGTTGTTTATATAGTGATGAAATTGTTGCAATCAGACTCATTGTTTATGTTTAGATATGATAAGTTCTAAAGCTATATTATCACCTCAAGTATTTCTAAACAATGACTATGAATTGCAATATAACACATTTATATATTTATGAAAAAAGTATATATTATAAAAAAATTGGTTGATACAAAGAATACAAATAATAAAATATATTTTTGAATACGTTTTGATGTCGGACAATGATGTTTGGGGAACTGTTTGGCATTGAGCCTTAGGAGGCCATATTGGAAAGTAATATAGGTCAGATAAGAGGTTCTTTCTCAGATTCTTTAGATATAACAAGGTCCAGAATTGAGCCCTTAGAGTGTGTTGTTTCAGTGCTGGATAAGATCATTTGCTGAGAGAAAAGTGGCAAGCTTGTTGGCAGCAGAGTCTTCCAAAGAGCCCCAGTGAAGATTAAAGTATTGGTCGCTGATGAAGTCGGTGAGTTCCTCCAAAAAAAGAATCAAACACATTTTAGATAAAAGACCAGCACCGTTAGAGGTCCCCACAGAGTTCATTATCGATCTGTTGAACATTGCCCTGACTAAAAATTATTTCAGGTTTAATTCGGACTATTACCAGCAATGTTCGGGCACATCAATGGGTGCAATTTTTGCCCCAAATCTGGCGAATCTTTACGTTGGAGACCTAGAGGAAAAGTTTATCATCAATACCAACAATCCTTTCCACACTAATATCAAGTGTTGGAAAAGGTATATAGATGATATTTTCTTCATATGGGTAGACACTGAAGATCTGGATGATTTCATATCATACTTACATACCTGCCAGTCTGCACTGACTTTCACCTACTTTAAAAATAAAGAAATGGTACCCTTTTTAGATCTCAAAATCAGATGTCGAGTTGACCATCTTGACGTTACTCTGTATCGAAAACCGACGGATAGGAATACACTATTACAATATAACAGTTTCCATCCAAGGTCCCTCAGAGATGGTCTACCCTATGGCCAGTTTCTGAGGTTGAGACGAAATTGCACAGAGAAACAAGATTTTTTCACAGAAGCCAACCTTTTGAGTTCGAGGTTACGTGAGAGAGGATATCCCAAGAGATTGGTTAAAACCTCAATGAAGAGGGCCTGGTTTAGTCCCAGGGAGGTTTTATTGGAAAAAACGGTGAGAGAACCTATAAAAAAAGTTGTATGTGTCACCACCTTCTGCCCGTGGAGTACACAGATACAACGGACAATCAAAAAACATTGGTTTACTCTAAACACCTTAGATTGTTGCAAAGAAATGCCCCTATTCTCTTTCAAAAAAGGAAAGAATATCAGAGACCACCTGGTTCACTCAGACACGAGTGTGTTCAAAAATGAAAAAAGCATACAAGAACTTTGGTCATTACCAGCAGTTACAGGGCACTACAAATGCGGGAACTGTGTGGCCTGTAGCCTCACAAGAGAGACTAAATTCTTTGAGCATGGAGACATTAAGACCAAACTGCATGATCTAACAAATTGCTCAACCCCTAATGTCATTTATTGCATTTGGTGTCCGTGCGATCTAATTTATATTGGGCAAACCATGCAACCAGTAAAAGCACGGATAGGCCAACACAGGAGTAGAATCCGGTGCAAGGTGTTGAACGCCCCCTTGGTCGATCATTTTATTGAAAAAGACCACACAGCCAATGATCTAACCTGGCAGGTGGTGGAGAAAGCTACACTTCCACGTAGAGGTGGTGACATGTCCCTGATTCTCCAGACTTTGGAATGCAAATGGATAGACAAGTGTGGGTCTATCAAAAAAGGTTTGAATAATCTTGAAGAGTGGCGTAAATTTATTAGTCTACATTGAATAGACGGAAAGGGTTCAGCCAATGAGTAAATCTCTGTATAACACCGTGTTTTTTATCTCAGCAATTGTTACACTAACGAGATGTGAATGGACAAGAAAAGGTAATAATAATTTTTTTTTTAAAAATCGATCCTTTGTATGGTATAATTGTCGTATATAAATATGGCTGTTACAATGGAAGATTGATGTGGATTGATTATATAATGACAACAATGAGAAATGCATTACAATTTGATTTGACCATTTAAGTGTAAATGATCATGCACTAGTAATTATTGTATTTCATTCATGTAACGCAATTTAGAATGTTGTGTTTCATCTTTGTGTATTGTTTATTAGATAACAAAAAAATTTCATATCTTTTTGGTTTGTATTTTCGATCCATTGTTTATTCTAACAATCCATAATTGTTCTACATTGGCTAATATGATCCGAATTGATAAACAATGGTCACATAATGACAATAATGAACAGTGTTTTAGAACCTGATTGGACCATGCAGGTGGCAATGATCCTACATCAGTAATTATTGTATTGGATGAATTAATACTAGTATATGCCACATGTAATACATCTACACCACCGTTGGGTATTGTTAACCAGTAGTCAACCGACTTTTGCTATTCCCAATCCAAGATGGCCACTCCATCTTTATTTAAATCGGTCTCCCGAGATATAGATTAAGACGCTTTAACAAAGATATAATTCACTGGATATGTCGTATTTAGGCAGCATATTGGGGCTTTTCAAAACATATTTACATGACTGATTACGTGAGTCGATGTCACGTTTGAATCGTGGAACATCGTCAGCCACTACAAGATGGCCAGTAGTCAACCGACTTTTGCTATTCCCAATCCAAGATGGCCACTCCATCTTTATTTAAATCGGTCTCCCGAGATATAGATTAAGACGCTTTAAACAAAGATATAATACACTGGATATGTCGTATTTAGGCAGCATATTGGGGCATTTCAAAACATATTTACATGACTGATTACGTGAGTCGATGTCACGTTTGAATCGTGGAACATCGTCAGCCACTACAAGATGGCCGCCATTATTTCCTTCCCCGGGCCGAGAGAGATAGATATCTTCTGACCCATTTCCGGGTCTGGGTGCCAGCGTGATTCAGTCCGTTACTGGCACGACACGGATTAAGCGCGTGTAGAGTGTGGGGCCAATCAGCTATTGCCCGGTTGGATTACGGACCTCGTTTCCTTCACTACAGTTTACTAGAAATGTGAGTAACTGCAATCGCTACGCCAGCGTCGTTAGTCTGAGGCAGTTATGTATGGATTATTGTATTGATAATTTTTTTCGATACATTACAGCAAAGGCATTTTAAGAACAGGTCGCATCTCCCTAAAATGATGGGGCACTTCGGAAATAGGGATAAATATTAACAAAAAAGCCCAAGTAAGTGGTTTTGAATGAATTAACGACACCGTGGTGTTACTCTAGAATATCCAGGAAATACAATTAACTACCCCTATTCCTCACTTAATAGGGAATTGTGTTCCGCCAATTATCCGACCTGCTAATTGACCTATATCAGTGGAAGATATAATCATATACATTATTTGCTAACGAAGTCAAAGTGAGTACATTTAAATATTCCACTCCATGGTGAGTTGATGATTAAACGTCACATTTTCATTCAAACTATGAACTATAATATGTGTATGTTCATTACCTATAGGTTTGGATACTATTATTTAATTTGCATACTGGATCCGAAATGGACTTTTTGTATGCCATAAACTAGGTAAGCCTTCAAGTAACTATGCGTAATACATCCTAAGATTTTAATTGTATATATCGTTATCCTGATTCCAATATAGTTATACACGCCCTCTTCTTCTTCCTTCCACCAGTCCCCATATTTACAGTCCTGATGAGACCCGGTATTTAGAAGTGGGTCGAAACGCCGTTGACAAACAAAATAAGAGACAGCTCTGACTGAATTATCATATTATTTACAAAACTGTCCTTGTTCAATTTTTCCAATAACCTTTTGCACTTTTATAATTTTTTTGTTTATCTGTGTCTGTGAGGTTATGGTTTCACTGGGGTCACTTTGCACTGTGAATGTAAGAAAAAGAGATGAGTAATGTATATATGATATGTTTTTATATGTGTTTTGAAAAAAGTTTTTTTGCTAAATAAAAGACCTCGGCTGAGGCTTTGTAAATTATGATTGGTTGTGTGTAGGCTTACTGTGTTAAGTACTGACTTCATGTTAGTTCTGTGAGAGATTAACTCAAAGACAACTACTGATGTTGTATGTGATAGATGACTATTTTCAAATGAGTTCCTTGTGAACATTGTTTTGTAGTACAGTGTACTTACCCGGTTCGCAGGGACATAAGGGTTGCTCTTGTGACTTTGAATAATAATATATATAATATCCAAAAAAAGAAGAGCAGTCACCAGGCAGGTGATAGATGACATGAAATCTGAGGGGTGAGCAGTGTTGCACTTGAAGCTCCAGAGACAGGCATTTGAATGTACGGAAGGAGCTGTTAGGAAAAGCCTTAAGTTGAAGGGAGTTTCTGAAGATGATTGCAACACCTCCCCCCACTGTTCTGTCATTTCTAACAATAGAATAGTCGTGGGTAACAAAAGATCAAACATAGTACGAGAGGTGTCGTTGAACCAGGTCTCAGTGAGGAAGAGAATGCCAATATTGTGGAGAATGATAGTGTCAGAAATTTTCAGTTTGTGTTTAATTGCAGATCTGCAGTTGTGGAGCAAACAGCGCAACTCTGATGAGACTGTTTTGGTGATGGGGGCATTTGGGCTTTTAGGGGTGATTGGGATTTTACATGTAGAAACTTAAACCTGACCAATTCAAGAAAGTGCTGGTGACAATTTTACCTTCCTTGAACCAGGTGATCAATGTGTCCCTCAGTACAGCTACTGTGCCCAGGGCCTGGAAACAGGCTAAAGTAATTCCATTACTTAAGAAACCTGCGCTCGACCCAGCCAAACCAGAAAACTATCGCCCTACTTCTTTGCTTCCCTGGGCGGCAAAGATCACAAAGGCTTATGTGAACTCCCTTCTGTCGGATTTTCTGGCCGCGAATAGCATACTGGACCCCTCCACGAATGGCTTCAGGCCGGGCCATAGCACGGAGTCAGCTCTCCTAGCTGTTACAGAACATCTCTGGTCAGCAATGGATGCGGGTCAAACGTCGGCGCTGATCTTGTTAGATCTAAGCGCCGCGTTTGATACTGTGTCTCATGATATACTGCTGAGACGCCTCGCGGAGATTAGAATTACGGGCTTGGCTCTGGAGTACCTTGCCTCATTTCTCCATGAGAGGTCTTTTACAGTAACTGCCCCCCCGTTTGCGTCTGGTGAACATCCAGTGAAACAAGGGGTGCCACAGGGCTCCTCCCTCAGTCCCCTGTTATTTAATATCTATGTTCAACCTTTAGCGGCAGTAGCCAGCAGCAGGGGTCTGATCATGGTCTCCTACGCTGACGATACTCAGCTGGTGGTGGCACTATCTAATATCACCGAGCAGGACGCCCTTAAGTTTCAGGGCGACCTTGCGGCAGTGGCCGAGGGGTTGAACAGCAACTGCCTCGAACTGAATTCCAAAAATTCAGAGGTACTGTTAGTAGGTAAGGACATGGTCGATGGAGTGAGCTCTGGTGGCCAGCCAGCCTAGGCACACCCCCTTCCCAAAAACAGGCAGTAAAAAACTTAGGGGTTTGGTTGGACTCTTCCTTAAACTATCAAGTCCAAACAAAAAAAAAGGCAGGGACCTGTTTTGGCCTCTTACGGGGGCTTAGACCCTTGCTGGGTGTTTTTGCCGCATCTACGCGTCAGGTCATCATTCAGGCTACGGTTATGTCGAGACTCGATTATTCCTGTTCCCTCTATCTAGGGTCCAACAAAGCGGAGGTCTCAAGGTTGCAAAGGGCACAGAATGCTGCAGCAAGAACATTCTTGGGTCTGCGCAAATCTTGCTCTGTGTCAAATGCCATCCGCCGTCTTCACTGGCTACCTGTGGCCAGACGCACTGAATTCAAAACTAAGGGTGGGCGTAGTGGGCGTAGTGGGGCTACGTGAAGCAGCACGTAGTGTGCCCAAATCTACGCACACTACGCGCTTCGCGTAGCCCCACTACGCACCACCCGCCTCCTGCCCGCCCTCCTTTATAAAAGATAACATTAATTTAGAATAAAGAAAATTAAACACCACTTACCTGAAGCGCGGCGTCTCCGGGGCTCCCTCTTCCTGGTTTCCAACTTTTCTGACAAATGCGCTTGCGAGATGGAGATCATGTGGGGGTCTCAGAGAAGACTAACCCAGGACAGGCCTTGTGCAGGACAGGACTGGGACTGCAAACAAGCCCCGGCAATTACGTTGGTCCGGCCCCCCCGGGGGCAGGAGGGGTGGTCGAGGGGCCTAGTGGAAAACACTGCTACTGTGCATTTGCTACTGGAGGCCTACATAACCGGATCCCAGTAACAACAAGCATTGGCATAGCCAATAGGTCTCGCCTTTGGGACCTTAAAAGTGTTTAGCCATGCAACACTTGATGTTGTTACACCAAAGATATTGTGCTGGATAACTAAACATAAGGTCCCAAAGGCGAGACCTATTTACTAAAGCCGGCCTTGCACCACAACATGCTGCATGGGTAAAGTCTCAACTTACCTGTTCCTTCCCTCCTAAACAATAATCCCAAATGTATGCATGGCCTATTCTCCCCCTCAGACTCAGGCCCAATGCAGGTGGTTGGAAAAGGTCCTGGCTGATGGCATAGAGCATGGCTGTTTTAAACTCGCTGCAGCAAGGGCCACCAGATTTAAGAGGCAGGAGAGGCCACATTGTGAAAAGCCAGTCCGAGTTATCATATGCCCTAGATGAAGCACCCCACTTGTGTACGTTGAAGCCCAGTGTTATTGAATTTCTTATTAAGGTGTTGAAAAAAAACAACCCACGGGATCTGCCTTTGTCTTAATTAGAGAGAAAGCAAGTGAGAAAAAGAGGGAAGAATAGAGAAACCAAGAGAGAAAAACAGAACAGGATAGAGTTAAAGTGAGAGACAAATTCAGGAAAGAATGAAAAAAGAGGAGGATAAACGAAAAAGGGAGAGATGCCACTAATACGTACACCTCAAAAAAGTGTGCCTTCACCAAAGAGTCCCAAGTGATGTTTTAAACCTAAACTGTATTCAAAAATTTAGTGCAGAAATACATACATATTTTAACCCCATGTAAACAATAAACACCATGCTGAATGCCACCATGTGCACGCCCCAATTGTGCTTCGACATAGACCAAAAGTAAACTAAAGATGGGCAAAATAAAAATAAATAGACTTACGGTGCTCGCAAACTTTCACATCTTTCACATTGAAATCGGGAGCAAAGCCACATAAACTTAATCACAATGGAGCCAACAGAATGTCCTCCAGACCCACTGCTCGTTTATAAACCCACTCCCACTAGCGTAGGTGAAACCAATCCATGTAAACACCCAATGCAGTTTAACAACACGTGACTGTGAACTGTAAAAGCTAATCCTGGATAAACATTAAACATTACATGAACATCCACTGCACAACCTACCGAGCTCACATGCAACTACGTGAAATTTTAACACACGTTTTTGCCTATCTCATATCCAAATTAAACAATTTTGTAAAACAATGTTAAACAATAAAACACCATGGAGTGTTGTCTTCTGTGTGGCTGGAGCTGTACTTTGATGCTGGGGAACCCGGCTCGAGCCAGAGGTCTGATAGTTTCCGAGGGCATGGGGATACAAAAGTCAACAAAACAAAGTTGGAGGGGAAAATGCGAGACTCTTCTGTGCAGCTGCGGTAAAGAAACAAATAAAAAGAAGAGGAAGGTGTCCCTTCCTCCACATAAACAATCACTAATGGTCAGTTGTAACTTCTGCATTCTGCATTGTGCAGCACACCTAAAAGTTGCAAGTCGACATGTTTCGCGCCTAATCTGGTCATAGGGATCTGTGGCGTTTTATCAGGACAAAAAGCATGCATATTTTTCTATATGGTTGGGGTACCGCTACAAGGTTCCGGACTGGGGGGCAACACTGGTGGATCTCTGCCTGCTCTGCCAGATTTAGAATCTTCTCTTATTCCTTGTTTTTCCCTCCCTAGAGGTCGGGCCTGGAATGATACACACACAGTAGGTAGCACCCAGGGGCATCAACACAGTGGGGTAGCTTGTTTACCTTGTATATGATTTTGTCCTGATGAAGCGCCACGGATCCCTATGACCAGTTTAGGCGCTAAACATGTTGACTCTTTTTTTTGAAGCTGTGTCCATAGTTAGGTCCCTTCCCTGAGCCAGTAGGAGACTCCCCCTATCCAGTCTCAGCACCCTGACTTCCAGGGTTCCTTTCAAACCCTAAGGTAGCACCCACCTGCAATAGGTTTTTATCCCTGGAAGGGTAATCCCCTGATTAAATTATAGTGCAGGATCTCCCTTACCAGTTTTAATTCTTCGATTCACACCCCACCACTTCACGTCACGTACCACCTCACCGGCACTCATCATAGGGCAGCCAGCTAAAAGTTCTCTGCCAAAGTGACCCTTCGAGGGACCCGTAGGGCATTGCAGCGCCGGCCCGATGAGGAGCACCGCCCAATGATGAAGCATGACATCCCCTGGGGGATGTGTGAGGGCACCATAGTCAGTCTCCCTGACTGTCCCTATTCAGTACTCTGACCCAGGCACACTCCACCTTCTGAGAGACCGTGCCTCCCACTTTATCCTTTCCAGGAACATTAGCCCCTTTTTAGGTCTCGCCTGAGCCAGCGCGCATGCGCTGCTCTGCGAGACATTTAGTAAGGGCTTTAAACATTGAAACACATGCTTGTGCGTGTGCTTTTGTTTTCTTCACCCGCTATTGGCCTTTGCATGCGTCTTTCTAAGAAGGACAGCACACAATTGGCCAAATGTGGGTGCATGTCCCACCTTCTTTCTCTTGTGGCCTAGGGTCCGCGGGAGCGAGCATGAGCGCCATATGTTTCCAATTATCGCACCGCGTCTCGCGGTCGCGTTAATTGGAAACATATGGTCAAACGCGGTGCTTTCACTTTTGCCTCGCGGGCACAAGTGCGCTTGCGCGCGCACCACTTCCAGGCTTGTTTGTTTATTCGAGCAATTGTGAGCTCATAAAATTCTTACTTTGTCACTAAAAGCCAGAAGTATCCGTGCTCTATAACATTAGGCATGCTATTACTCCACGTAGCAGTGCACATTTTAACAATCTCTGAAAGAAGAAAGGCTGAGTCAATCACGCAATGATTTATACTCAAAGCCTACAGAGTGCACATCAATCTCTACAGAGCGCACAGCAGCAGCCCCTCCCACCAGCCTCGCACATTACTAGCCCCCAGCAGTGCGTCTCATGTAGAACTTCACAGCTATTCCGCTAAATTAATCGTGTCTGCTACGTTTCATATGCCCGACGTATGCATCACAGTTCTCTCTATAACTATTCCTGACAAGTCTTACTAGTGCCTCCTCCTATACCCGAGTCCATATTTGGCACCACACCCCACCACAAGCCCCGCCCACTCTCCATGGTGTATGATTCCAGTCCAAACACAAGCTCAGTTTCTGGAAACGACAACGTCTTGCAGGCTTGTTTTTTTTAGTTGCAACGGCAGAAACATTTACAGCTACCTTACAGATGTACAATACATTGGAATGTGTCTATCATAGCTGTATCTTTGGACAGGAACATACCACAGATAAACTGCAATGTTCTAATCCACAAGCATCCTGTTACCCTTTTCCCCAGATCAAGCACGCACCCCAAACAATCTCATCTCTTTGCGAATGCGCTCGTGTCCTGCTCACAGGGCTCTCCTCTCGAGCAGGGAGAGATCGCAATCACGGGGAGTTCTGGGAAATACCACAGCTCAAGTCACCTCACCCAGCAGAAGCCGTTGTACCGCTTCCCTTTGGAGCCACCCGCCGCGAAGAAAGAAGTGAACAGTCCGCATGTCCCAGCGACCAAAATATAATTGTTTGCACTGGAACAAACAAAATGCTGTGGAACTTTACAATTTTACCATCGACCTGATGCCAGATTACCTTGCACCAAATTCATGCATTTGTTTATTGGTAATATCGCGCCCACAACATGATATTTTGGCTCAGTCCGCTCCCATACCCTGAATTGGGCCTCAAATTGCTACCGGTCTGCATGGATTGAAAGATTTAAAACATTAATCAGTACTAATTGGTTGCACGCGGCTTGCTTCAAGCAGACCTTGGTTTGAATTCTTTATACTTGTACAGAAATTTAACATGTTCCCGCACACAGCAAATGTAACATGCCGATTGTTGTAAATGGATACAAAATGAACAGCTTTTCCATTCCGATACACTTGGTGACACAAAAGATCTGAAAAGTGACTTATACAAGTCCCCCAAGAACAGATAACTAAGCATTTTTGATTGGCTCTATTTCATGCCTTAAGTGGAAAGTTAAGGCAGTGCTCCATGCAAGGACCTTTAATTACCGTATTAAAAAAACAAGATTCTGTAGGTGGAATGAGTGGCATAAACATTTGTGCATATTTGTTGGGTTACATTTTGTTCTGCCCTTCGACATTCTGGGGCAGATTTATGACGACTGGCGCATCTCTGCAAATCAGCAGGGATGCGCCAGGTAAGATGCACCACGCAAGTTTACCCTTGCGCCACCACAGATGCGGCGCATTTACTATGCGGCGCATCGAGGCACAAGGATAAACAGATGCGTGACGCATCTCCCGTCGGAAGGGTGGCGCATTGCTGGAGTCATGTCGCATGCGCGACGCAACTCCGCAACGCTCGTGGCCTGCCCATACATGACGTGGTGCGTCACGCCTTATGCCTGCTTCAAGCAGGAGCAAGGTTTTGACGCAGCGGCGTCGGAAAAGTGACTGAGTGGAATCTTGTAGATTTCACTCAGGCACTTTTCCGAGGCTTTACTGCGCCGGAACGCCCCCCCCTGCACCGGAACGCCCACATGAAACCTGATGCAGGTTTCATGTGGCGCAGGGCTTTACAATGTGACACAGCTCCCTAGATGCGGCACGTTGTAAAAAGTGACGCAACAGCAGCGCAAAAGTGGCGCAAGGGGCTCATAAATCTGCCCCTCTGTATTTATCATTCTACATACATTTACACAGCGCCTCGCATCGAGCTGGCAGGCGCGCATTTTTGATATGTATGCTACGCACTGTTCCTCGGCTACTTCAGCATGACATCCACACGCTGCACAACAGCGCAGAGAGGTCACGCCGGGGCCGTCTCGAAATGCTGCACCTTAACAGCGAGGAAAGGCTGCTGTTATTAAATGTTTTTAATTGGCGTTTTCATTTTGCCTCTGTCCACTGGAAAATATGAGTCTTGCATCATGTTAACCATCCCTTCTGAATGCCCCCACATGGCTGAGACTGCTCTAGAGGCGCGTCACTTAGCAGGATGTCCTCTGCCATGGTTACTGCTGTCTCCTAGTCAAAGACCGCCAGTGCACACCCACCCAGAGCAGGGAGGCTGGAGCTGCTCATAGATTCGTGCCTGCTCTGACTGCCGTCACAGGGCTGCTCGTTTTTAGGTCTCGGCTAGCATGGCTGCGCACATGCGCAGCTCGCTCGGCGAGACTTAATGTTTCTGAGTAGCTTCAGGAAATGACTTTAAGCCCCGCCCCTCTTTTCCATTGGCTGGCATCACCGTTTATGCTAAACGGTGGCCAGCCATTAGAAAAGAGCGTCCCATGTTGCCTCCCTTTGGCTTTTTCAGACGGCCCACTTGGACGAGCTCGCCTGCTTTCCTTTTGAAGTAAAAGGTTTCTTATCTTTATGGGGCCATGTGTTTAAACACATGGCCCCATAAAGACAAGAGGTCCTCTTTTACTTTCTGGACTGCGCCACGCGCACCGCGCTTGTTGTAGTAGCGGCGTTTTCCTTAACTCGTTTTCACTATTTATATTTGCCTTGTTTTCAATGTTTTTTATTTCGCTCTTTCGACTCTCTCCTCACTCTTCTCCAACGGGAGAGAGCAATACTTTATTTTCTTAACATTTACTTCACAGAAGATTTAATTTGCCGCTAATGTGCCTCAGAGTCAGATCACATCGGGCGTCATGGGGCATGCCGCTGATGTGCCTCAGAGTCAGATTACAGGGCGCGTCATGGCACACTTCCAGGTATGGATGTTTTTCTGAACGTGGGGACAAAGGAGAAGTGCAGGTTGTCTGTATTTAAATCTTCACTCGATGTTTAACCATACGTAAATCTGTGATGGGGGGTGGGCTCTCTGGGGCAGAGTCACTATATGTTTTTAAACACTCGGGCGGCTTTATCTGCGGGAAATAAATTATTGCAGGTAATCCATGCCCACGGCTGCACCGCCTTTATCCGAAAGGACGTTATTGCATCTTTGATTCCTGGCTGCTGTCCCGCTGAGGGCTGTAAAC
The DNA here is from genome assembly GCF_964204655.1 of Triturus cristatus. Taxonomy (NCBI): domain Eukaryota; kingdom Metazoa; phylum Chordata; class Amphibia; order Caudata; family Salamandridae; genus Triturus; species Triturus cristatus. The sequence goes on from NC_140586.1 coordinate 894,412,918, forward strand.
CGTTTTTGTTTTTAATTGCACGTTGCTGATATGGGAAATTAATAACTCGGGACGTGTTTGTTTAATACCAGTATCTCTTGTCGTGATGGGTCTTCTTTAGAGGACGGGTTTTCTGATAAGGGCATTAAACATTATTTTCTTAACATTTAATTTGCTGCTAATGTTCCTCAGAGGCAGATCACAGGGCGCGTCATGGGGCATGCCGCTGATGTGCCTCAGAGTCAGATCACAGGGCGCGACGGTGAACACCCACTCTGCACGCATCTCCTGTACATCTGAGGGGACTAGAGCCCAAGGGCCCTCTTTACCACACGCTGTCCCTGTGTAAGGGAGCGCTGCACACCTCTCGGCCCTGTACCCCCTCGGTGGTGATGAGACAGCACCGCACCCCACTCTCTGGTACTATACCACCTCCGTAGTCCAAAGAGAGCTCCGCGGGAGATCGGAAGACCCCGGCAGTTGTTATCTGCCGTCAAATCCGATGCTCCCAGTTCCTCCAGGCCTCCAGCCTCCCGCGATATCAGTGTTTCCCATTTAAAATAATTAATAAAAGAGCCAAGAGATGCGCGTGCTTTAACCCGGCGTCTTCACATTAAGCGCTCCTTTTGGTGCAAGGTTTCAAGCTATGCGGCCCTCCGTGGCCCCGCGCCTTCTTCCAAGGCTGTCTGATCGCTCCTAGGATGAATTAATTATTAGTGCAGATTCCACGGCAGGATAAGCCGTCTGTTTACAGAGGGAGCCTAAAAAAAATCCTAACCAGTGAAAAGGGAGAGCCGAACCATTTGTAGCGGCTAAAGATATCTAGGTCGCCTGGGGGCAAAATTGGATGGGAGGCGGGGGAGGAGGGTGGAGGGGGATGTTTGGGGCAGGGGGGAGGGTTGGGGGTCGGTCACGCTTGCGAGCTGGCAGCTTAGTGGTAAAGTTAATATAAATGCCCCAGGCAGGACCATCTAAGAATGTGTAACAAGACTGGGTGAAGTGTTCTGGCGGCGGATGAAAGGCGGAGCCGCGAGTCTGGAGATTATAAGGGGAGAGCAGACAGCTTCAGTTGCCAGACAGATAGACCTAGGAACGGCGGGGAGTGATGACGACACCCCGTGGTTTCAGTGCAGCTTATATGGAGAGGCAGGGCACCCTTCAGAGAGATATGTCAACATTTCAGCATCGGTGCAGGAGCCAAGGAATCTGTGGAAGAAGCGCAGAACATGTGGTATTTCTGAGTTGAATGCCAAAACACTTTTAAAACAATTCCTTGGACTGATCTTTCTGTATTTATGATAAGGCTGCAGGAATTATACGGCAGGGGAGGACAAAATTATATGGCAGTGTTTGCTAAATTATGCTTCAAGAAAGAACTACTCACTCTCTACTACTCACTCTCTACTATTCATTCTCTACTACTCACTCTCTACTACTCACTCTCTACTACTCTCTACTACTCAATCTCTACTACTCTCTCCATTACTCTCTACTCTGTACTACTCACTCTCTACTACTCTCTACTACTCACTCTCTTCTCTCTACTACTTGCTCTCTACTACTCTATACTACAATCTACTACTCTCTACTACTCACTCTCTACTACTCACTCCCTATTCTCTACTCTTTACACCTCTCTCTCTACATCTCTCTCTCTGCCTCTCTCTACCTCTACCCCTCTACCCCTCTACCTCTACACCTCTCTACCTCGCTCTACCCGCACACATATGCACACACATAAATATAAATATAATATATATATATATATATATATATATATATCAAACACAAAGGTTGCCCCATTGGAAGGCCTCACTCAAGGGGGTTTCACACTCGTTTGCCGCCGGCAGTGGCACCGCAGCCCATCATGCTTTACTCCATCTCGTGCCATACGCGTTTCGGGCGTACCTCCCGCCCTTGATCACTGGCTGAAACAACAGGAGACACAGGCTGATTACTTGCACGTAATTTATTTGGAAATTCAGTCCCGCCCAAATAGGCGTCATCAGGGAGCATTATGGTCTTTGCAGTTCCTTGTTGGACAAAGTGCAACTACCCAGTGGTTGCCAGTATTTGCCATTGTTAAAAATGTCAAGCCCCAGTGGGCAGAGTACCACGCCGAGTTGTGGCTTTGTCAGTTGGGGACAACTTGGTGTTTGATGTTTAGCGGCAGTTCCAGCCGCGACGAAGCCCCACCGCTACACATGCGGGACCTCTCTGCAGGATACTAAGAGGCACTTGAGGGACGGCGTGGCCGACGCAGGCAAGATGAATTTTGCAAACCTGGCAATGAGCGCATGCCCAATCGGGTGTTTAATTTTAATTGGGAGACAGGCACGGAGCCACTTGGTTAATGAACATAGACTACCTTGACCAGCATTCCACTGTGCCTATTAGGGCGGGACTCTTTATTTATATAAACCACATGTTCTTGCATCCCGTTTCCTGTCTCCTTGCCGCCAGTGAACAAGAGCTGAACCTAGCTCGAAACGCGTATGGCAGAAATGTGCACATCGCTTGTCTGCTACTTACCGGTGTATATGGAATACCACGCCGAGTTGTGGCTTTGTCAGTTGGGGACAACTTGGTGTTTGATGTTTAGCGGCAGTTCCAGCCGCGACGAAGCCCCACCGCTACACATGCGGGACCTCTCTGCAGGATACTAAGAGGCACTTGAGGGACGGCGTGGCCAACGCAGGCAAGATGAATTTTGCAAACCTGGCAATGAGCGCATGCCCAATCGGGTGTTTAATATTAATTGGGAGACAGGCACGGAGCCACTTGGTTAATGAACATAGACTACCTTGACCAGTATTCCACTGTGCCTATTAGGGCGGGACTCTTTATTTAAATAAACCACATTTTCTTGCATCCCGTTTCCTGTCTCCTTGCCGCCAGTGAACAAGAGCTGAACCAAGCTCGAAACGCGTATGGCAGAAATGTGCACATGGCTGGTCTGCTACTTACCGGTGTATATGGAATACCACGCCGAGTTGTGGCTTTGTCAGTTGGGGACAACTTGGTGTTTGATGTTTAGCGGCAGTTCCAGCCGCGACGAAGCCCCACCGCTACACATGCGGGACCTCTCTGCAGGATACTAAGAGGCACTTGAGGGACGGCGTGGCCGACGCAGGCAAGATGAATTTTGCAAACCTGGCAATGAGCGCATGCCCAATCGGGTGTTTAATTTTAATTGGGAGACAGGCACGGAGCCACTTGGTTAATGAACATAGACTACCTTGACCAGCATTCCACTGTGCCTATTAGGGCGGGACTATTTATTTAAATAAACCACATGTTCTTGCATCCCGTTTCCTGTCTCCTTGCCGCCAGTGAACAAGAGTTGAACCTAGCTCGAAACGCGTATGGCAGAAATGTGCACATCGCTGGTCTGCTACTTACCGGTGTATATGGAATACCACGCCGAGTTGTGGCTTTGTCAGTTGGGGACAACTTGGTGTTTGATGTTTAGCGGCAGTTCCAGCCGCGACGAAGCCCCACCGCTACACATGCGGGACCTCTCTGCAGGATACTAAGAGGCACTTGAGGGACGGCGTGGCCGACGCAGGCAAGATGAATTTTGCAAACCTGGCAATGAGCGCATGCCCAATCGGGTGTTTAATTTTAATTGGGAGACAGGCACGGAGCCACTTGGTTAATGAACATAGACTACCTTGACCAGCATTCCACTGTGCCTATTAGGGCGGGACTATTTATTTAAATAAACCACATGTTCTTGCATCCCGTTTCCTGTCTCCTTGCCGCCAGTGAACAAGAGCTGAACCTAGCTCGAAACGCGTATGGCAGAAATGTGCACATCGCTGGTCTGCTACTTACCGGTGTATATGGAATACCACGCCGAGTTGTGGCTTTGTCAGTTGGGGACAACTTGGTGTTTGATGTTTAGCGGCAGTTCCAGCCGCGACGAAGCCCCACCGCTACACATGCGGGACCTCTCTGCAGGATACTAAGAGGCACTTGAGGGACGGCGTGGCCGACGCAGGCAAGATGAATTTTGCAAACCTGGCAATGAGCGCATGCCCAATCGGGTGTTTAATTTTAATTGGGAGACAGGCACGGAGCCACTTGGTTAATGAACATAGACTACCTTGACCAGCATTCCACTGTGCCTATTAGGGCGGGACTCTTTATTTAAATAAACCACATGTTCTTGAATCCCGTTTCCTGTCTCCTTGCCGCCAGTGAACAAGAGCTGAACCTAGCTCGAAACGCGTATGGCAGAAATGTGCACATCGCTGGTCTGCTACTTACCGGTGTATATGGAATACCACGCCGAGTTGTGGCTTTGTCAGTTGGGGACAACTTGGTGTTTGATGTTTAGCGGCAGTTCCAGCCGCGACGAAGCCCCACCGCTACACATGCGGGACCTCTCTGCAGGATACTAAGAGGCACTTGAGGGACGGCGTGGCCGACGCAGGCAAGATGAATTTTGCAAACCTGGCAATGAGCGCATGCCCAATCGGGTGTTTAATTTTCATTGGGAGACAGGCACGGAGCCACTTGGTTAATGAACATAGACTACCTTGACCAGCATTCCACTGTGCCTATTAGGGCGGGACTCTTTATTTAAATAAACCACATGTTCTTGCATCCCGTTTCCTGTCTCCTTGCCGCCAGTGAACAATAGCTGAACCTAGCTCGAAACGCGTATGGCAGAAATGTGCACATCGCTGGTCTGCTACTTACCGGTGTATATGGAATACCACGCCGAGTTGTGGCTTTGTCAGTTGGGGACAACTTGGTGTTTGATGTTTAGCGGCAGTTCCAGCCGCGACGAAGCCCCACCGCTACACATGCGGGACCTCTCTGCAGGATACTAAGAGGCACTTGAGGGACGGCGTGGCCGACGCAGGCAAGATGAATTTTGCAAACCTGGCAATGAGCGCATGCCCAATCGGGTGTTTAATTTTAATTGGGAGACAGGCATGGAGCCACTTGGTTAATGAACATAGACTACCTTGACCAGCATTCCACTGTGCCTATTAGGGCGGGACTCATTATTTAAATAAACCACATGTTCTTGCATCCCGTTTCCTGTCTCCTTGCCGCCAGTGAACAAGAGCTGAACCTAGCTCGAAACGCGTATGGCAGAAATGTGCACATCGCTGGTCTGCTACTTACCGGTGTATATGGAATACCACGCCGAGTTGTGGCTTTGTCAGTTGGGGACAACTTGGTGTTTGATGTTTAGCGGCAGTTCCAGCCGCGACGAAGCCCCACCGCTACACATGCGGGACCTCTCTGCAGGATACTAAGAGGCACTTGAGGGACGGCGTGGCCGACGCAGGCAAGATGAATTTTGCAAACCTGGCAATGAGCGCATGCCCAATCGGGTGTTTAATTTTAATTGGGAGACAGGCACGGAGCCACTTGGTTAATGAACATAGACTACCTTGACCAGCATTCCACTGTGCCTATTAGGGCGGGACTCTTTATTTAAATAAACCACATGTTCTTGCATCCCGTTTCCTGTCTCCTTGCCGCCAGTGAACAAGAGCTGAACCTAGCTCGAAACGCGTATGGCAGAAATGTGCACATCGCTGGTCTGCTACTTACCGGTGTATATGGAATTCCACGCCGAGTTGTGGCTTTGTCAGTTGGGGACAACTTGGTGTTCGATATATATATATATATATATATATATATATATATATATATATATATTACCTACTGGCGGTCGCCAGTAGGTAGTTATAGTTAGGACCACGTTTCCATAGGAAATCCGCAACATTCTATTTTGAATAACTTTGGCACCGGTTGTCGAATCCTCGCGAATTTTTCAAAATAGGTGGGGCGCTACGCTCCGCTCCTACCCTGAAAGTCTCGGGGGGATTCGTCAAGCGGGGGCTGAGATAAAAGGGGGGTCCCAAAACGCGTTTTTCCCATGCATTTTTCCATAGGACCTTTAGACACAGCTACAGCCGGAACGGCTGAACAGAATTACTTGAAATTTGGCAGAGAGGTAGTCCTCAGGTCAAGGAAGTGCCTTTTGTAGGTTTGGTGTAAATCTGTTCAGTAGATTCTGAGAAAATAGCCTTTAAATCAATATATATATCTGAGCCAGCTTACGGTGCGCTTACGGTGCGCTTACCATACGCGTACGGTGGCGTGCGCGAGCGCGATTCTGATTGGCCCTTAGATCTTAGTAAACATTCAAATCGGTCGAAACCAGGAAGCGGCGGCCGCCATTTTCTCTCTCGCACTCTGACAGGGGGTTGAAAAACAAAGTGCAAATCATGTAAAGGGGCTGTTTACACAGCTCCCAAGCACCTAGCCATGTCGAGGGAGTCCCCAATGATCCCCCAAGTGAAAAAAGGCAATTTTAATTTTTTCGAAAATTTCGCCGATTACGCTTACCGTACGTGTACGGTAAGAAATAATAATAAAAAAAAAAAATATCCACATTCTCCCCACCCCGTGTGCAAAAGGTGCCCGAAGGGCACCTTTTGTGCATGGCTCATCAGAGATAAACAAAACCTATATTTTACCTGTCACAACGATGCTCATCATATGACCTCCATGTGCGCACGGTGCGCGAAGCGCATCGTGCGTTCATGGCCCATCTAGCGTAATGCGGGCACGCGGTGCGCGAAGCGCACCGCGTGCTCACTGTGCGCGCACGGAACGAACTGCTTTAAGTGGGCGCGCACGCCACAAATGGCGTAAAGTAACTTAGCATTTAAAAAAACGTACAAATTCACTGAAAAAACCATAGGTTTCACACACGTTATAGTTAGGAATTAGCATTTAAAAAACCTTGCAAATTCACTGAAAAAACCATAGGTTTCACACATGTTATAGTTAGCTGGACATTTTACTGATAAAAAACCAATGAAATTCCCCCGTTATAGTTACTGTAGGCAACTATAACTCACGCGACCGTAATCCTCTGCTGATGACATATGTGTCTTTATGAAAAAAAAATATTTGTAATATATGTATAGCTAAAATTTAATGGAAGAAGACATGGGCAAATAAGTGTCTAAATACAGTATTAGCATCAGCAGAGGATTACGGTCGCGTGAGTTATAGTTGCCTACAGTAACTATAACGGGGGAATTTCATTGGTTTTTTATCAGTAAAATGTCCAGCTAACTATAACATGTGTGAAACCTATGGTTTTTTCAGTGAATTTGCAAGGTTTTTTAAATGCTAATTCCTAACTATAACGTGTGTGAAACCTATGGTTTTTTCAGTGAATATATATATATATAATATATATATATATGTGTATATATATATATATGCTCTCTAGCCACGGGGTCGAGGGAGACCCGAGAAAATAAAGAAGCCCTATACTTACAGCCTTGAGTACGTGCCTTCTTCTTCGCAGGAGCAGAATTATTCTTTGATATATGCATAAATATATATATATATATATATACATACGTACACAAACATATATACATCTGTATATCTATATAAATACAAATGTAAATGCGTGCAAACATATACATATATGCATAAATATGCATGTTATGTACATGAAAGTTTGAAAAACACGAATAAAACCAAAGCTAAAAAGCCACCTAATTACAAACAGAATTGCTTTAACTTTAACCGAGCCGAGACCTGTTGCATTTTTAATGCTTGTTTACTCTTTTATACATGGCGCCGAGAGGCACTTTTTGGACGTAAGTAGGAAAGTCATTAGGAATATACCTTTTTTTCCTGCTCATTTTCCCTCTTTTTATAATGGGCTTTTTCTTTGTACATTATGATTGTTGCCTCGAGTTTTTAGAAAGCATTGTTAGACTCGAGCCTAAGAAAAACAGGAACCTAAAGCTAGCCCTTTTATTTCGCAGTATGAAGCGAGGGGGTGAGCCCGGTAAGATGAATTGGTGAGTTAAAGGTTCGCCCTTCACCTTCCGTTTTCCAAGGTACGCAAATTAGGCATCATGGGGCATATTATCAAGAAACGGCGTTAAATTATCGCCAAAGCGGCGATAATGGGCTTAATAATATGCCTTTGAGAATTCCAATAAAAGCCCATGTTCTGGTGTGAACATGGGCGTCTATTGGAATTCTCAAGTGCATATTATCAAGCCCATTATCGCCGCTTTAGCGGCAGTTTCCTGCCGCGAAAGAGGCGATAATTTAACGCCCTTCTTGATAATATGCCCCCAAAATAGCAAATAGCCACACCTCCTAAAGTTTTTAGAGACATCAAAATTTATGAAAGACGCCATATGTTATGTCCGCATATATATAATTTTTCAAAAGCTACTAACAGTTCTCCTCTCCTCAGACTTGCTATGTCTCTGTTGCAGTTACAAAAGGCCCTCAAAGCCCCCCTCTTTGCTTCTAGACAACATCCCGCCTACACCATACCACGGCGACTGAACTGTTTAGCTGCAGTCTCAATCAGCCCTCAATCTATCCACGTATACAGTCATTCAACCATTGTGCTAACGCCTTCCTCTCTGTAACCTAACGCCTCTAGTACAGCAACCATCTTTGTAATAGCCAGATTTGCACCACAATTATACCTAGCAGGCATGGACAGCCTGTGTTAGAACCATCCTGGTACCACTGGTATTGCCCACACTGCCTCCTACAATGGATACGGCACTGATTCCTCTGGAACCGCATTTATGAGTGGGTTGGGAGAGTCTGAAGATGGACAGTCCGAGCAGCCTGGAAGCAGCGGCACTTCTTGCATTAATCAGGCAGGCGTTTGGAACTGCAGCCACACACCCACTGCTTTCGGGAACACTGGGGCATATCAGCAAGGGCTTTATCTCCTTTAAAAGCCAGAGAAGCGGAGGTAAAACCATCGCCCTATCAGCAAGAGGGTGCTAACATGCGTATTCGCATGTTAGCACCCTTTTTCACTACGCCTACCTTTGCAGCTCTAATGAGATGTAAAGTGGGCGTTCCTGACATTCACTACATCTCAGAACATCCATAACGCGGCTTTGCGCTATCAGCAAGGATGCCCTAGCATTTTAGCAGACGTTAGTTTTTGGAGAAATCTGCTGTTTTCTCCAAAAACTAACGTCTGATAAAATCTTGACTTAGCCACCCTTAACATAGGGGGTGGATTCTGCTGATACGACCACAGGGTCATATCAGCAAGGTTATCGCCGTTTTGCAGGGAACATCACTGAAAATGAGCGATGTTCCCTGCAAAATAGCGATTTCCCCGCTATCGCAGGAATCTTTATCACCCTGGAATAACGCGTTGCTAATAACGTGCTATCTTCGCGATAAAAACCTGCGATAGCGGGACTTAGGAAAAGGAGCGCTAAGCACGCTTTGCGATAGTTATCGCAAAGCGTTGCTAATATGCCCCACTATTTCTAAAGCAACAGAGAAGTAGTTGAGAGTTTTCCAGTCAGTCACCTGCTACCAATGGGCTTGGAGCAGCGGTATTCAGGAGGGGTGGCATGTGGAAATTTAGCTTGCAAACTGAACATTATCTGCGCCATCTTGCCTCTCCCCAGCGCCACGCATAGCAAATGCACGGTCGCCATTTTAGGCACTCTCGATCGCCAGCGCTTTCCCCCGGCGCTGCGAGCATCCCCCGCGCGCCGGCCACCCCCGCTCTCTCATACAGGCTATAAACCCTCTCCTTCTGCGCGACCCTGCTACGGGACCACTTCCGACCGACAACCCATACATGGTCATGCCTCTCCTTTGATAACCCCCTTCCTCTGCGCCCCATTGTCCGAACTGGTCCCAGGCCATCACCTAGCCCTGCGGATGCAGTTTATTTCCCCCACTGTAAGGGAAACACCCCGCATCAAAGGGATTACAGTAGATCAAAGCCCCTACCCCCTGAGACCCGGCCGGTTGCACACACCCCCGGGAATTAGCGAATTCCCTGCTGCGTGATAGCCATCTCCCACTGCGGGTAGGGTGGGAACCTCTACTGTAACCATGTGTGGGATCGGATCTGAGCCGGGGCTTCAGGGGATGTTCTTTCAGGTATCAAGAGAATCTCAAGAATGTACTATATGTAATAAAGCAATAAACCGGTGTATAAGAGACCAGGTCTCAGAGATGCGGTTAGAGCACCTCGTGACGATACCTTGCTGTCTGATCTGATGTGTTCTGCTCCGACGGAATAAAACTTTGTTTCCTGCCTTCCAGTCTCCGGCACCTGCCTCTTTATTGGTAAATTATCGAGTGGTATGAGAGGCGATTACCGCCGGGCAAATACTTGAAAGGTTATCGACTGAAACTGCCGCTACCATTTAACAATTGGCGTCCCAAACGTGGGGCCCATCAGCGACACGTGGATCCAGTGGGAGAGGTCCCGACGACAGAGTGAACGACTGCAACGATCGGGAGAGCTCCTGCCCAATAGACCCTCGTCTGGCAGCCGATCATCCGAACTTCACTGGTTCTGAGCAGACCTCTCTCGAGTGATCTACGGTCCTGACTGGGAACCATCAGGAGTGCCGCGGCAAATACGGAAAGTAGAGGACGATCGGGCGCTGGAGGCGGAAGACGAGAAACTGTCCACGCGGTCCGGGTAAGGTCGTGATACACGACAAATTGAGAAATAATTGATTGATTGTTTGATGCTTTGGAAATACTAGTATTGCTCATTGATTGTGCTCATTGATTGTTCTCTTTGAGATATTCGCTGTCTACAAACGGGGAGGAGTAGAAATACTCTCTCTCTCTCCCTTTGCAGATAGTGAAGGGTAGGTAACGCAGACTTTTGTCCCCGTTGAAACCCGTCGTGCCTATCTTTATCTCCCCATTGATTGATTGTCCGAACATTGATTGTTTTGGAGAATAGTGCTTTTTGAGATATTCTCTGTTTGCAAATAACGTAGAATAGGAATATTCTGTCTAGTCTTTGCAAATAGTGAAGGGTAGGTAATGCTGACTTTTGTCCCCGTTGAAACCCGTCATGCCTATCTTTATCTCCCATTGATTGATTGATTGATTGATTGTCCGAACACTAGTTGTTCGATATTGGTTCTTTGGAGGTATTCTCTGCTTGCAAATAACGAAGAATAGAGATATTCTGTCTAGTCTTTGCAAGCAGTGAAAAGATAGGTAGTGCTGACTTTTGTCCCCGTTGAAACCCGTCATGCCTATCTTCTCCCCACTGATTGGTAGTTGGTTCTGCCCGGACCGCTTATTAGAGGTGAACCATCCGGCTCCACTGGAGGGCACCCCTAATAAGGACATGTTCACTAAATATGGACTAGTCGCCGTAGCTTATACCAAGCTATGGCATAAATATACAAAGAAGGACCCCGAGAGTCAGTGGCCACTGATGGGATCCTTCGACGACCATAAGATAGAAGCGCTAGAAATAGCTCTGCGTAGCAATAAGACGACGCCTACTATGCTTGACAGTATCGGCATGTGGCGCAAAGAAGCGACGCAACGGAAAAAGAGGGAAGAAGTAAAAGCAGAAAAGGAATTACGAAAGGCAGCTCACCTTGCCGCTAGAAAGTTAGAAGAAGACATAAAGGAGAGAAGGGAAACTAAACTAAGACAGGAGCCCGAAACCTCAGGCCAGTACGCTGTTAGGACCCCTTCTTTGCTCTACCCTGAGTTGTTCTCCAAGCAGCGAACGAATGACGAGTTACTGTTAGGTCCCCCGATCATTTACATGCCCCCTCCGTATGCACCCTCCCAATCGATAGCACAACACCCACAACCCCCGAACATGAGCGAAAGCAGTACAGGGGCCTCGGCCCTCACGGCCTCCGCGCCGGCTGAGCCTCTTGTGCCGAACCCAACGTCGACTACAACGCCAGACGACCATGAGATAGGAAAGAAAGAGTCCACCAGAATGAATCGATTAACTAAGGATGAACGAACAGGAATCGACAAGATAGTAAAGGCACTGGTAGGATCCTTTTTGACCTTACAAAAACTAAAATAACGCTAGGAGTTAGCCCTTTGTGGGACATATGAAACCAAGGGAAGGAGTCAAGCTCACGGTCGAGACGACCGCGAGGTAGCCCGACTCCATTACTCTCGCTAACTAAACATGTCTGCCCTACTGCCCACCCCGCCCAATAAGCATGACAAAATCCCGCACAAACGGAAGCCTGCTGACACCCACCATCGACGTCACCAAACTAGGGCTAGATCGCGCACAATTGGGCTATGTTATTTTTCCGATTGCACAGTAACCTCCTTGTGATCGTCATCAGACTACAAATATGTACAAACACTCCAACGAAGTAATGTAGTTATAACATTTTATTAACTTATAGGATATAACAAGCACACCAACAGGGTAAACAGGTTAAAACACGTTTTAAAACAACTATTTACATGACAGTCTGCTGCAACCTCCATCCCAAAGCCTTAACGTCCACGTGACACCGTCCTCGCCTCTCCTTCCTCGAAATTGCAACATTGGCCTGTTTTGGGCGGTTCTTTTAGTTGACTTTGGGCTATAAAAGCCATGCAAAAATCCCTCGACATCAGTGGCGGGCGATTGTGCGAATAGGCCGGAGGCTATACGAAGCGTTGAAGTTCTGGCAACACCAAGGCGGAGCCCGCCATGCTGTGCGGGCCTACCCGTTTTTCTTTCTTTCTTCAATAATGGCTGACGCCCTGGCGGGGGGAGGCGACGCGGACGGACCTCCCCCACCTCCCCAGGTGGAGGCTCGCCGGGCGCCCCAGCCGTCTTTGACTCACCGGCCAGCTAAGCTGCACCCAACCGTCTTTAATTCGCCGGCCAGCTAAGCTGCACCCAGCCATCTTTTTCATCGGCCTGCTGAATTTCACCCTGGCATGCTGTGCGGATCTTCCCAGTCACTTCTTCCTTCAACAACGGAGGGTGCCCTGGCGGGGGGAGGCGACGCGGACGGACCTCCCCCACCTCCCCAGGTGGAGGCTCGCCAGCAGATGAGGGCACCCCAACCGCATCTTTCACACGTCAGCCAGCTGAGTTGCGCCCTGCCACTTCATTCGCCGTCCGGCTGAGCCGGCACCCCTACACGCGGCCGCCAGGCAACCACCCAAGCACAGGGTTCACCAGGACTGCCGCTAACACCCGACGCGGGGAGTGGGCCCCCGCAGCCAAGTAAGCAGGGGCCCACTCCGGTGGTGACACCATACGAACTGCTGTTGTCGCTGCTACTGGAACCACTCCGGTGGCAATACCATCTGAACTGCCGCTGTAGCTGCTGTTGGCCCCTCTCCGATAGCCGTACCGAAGAGCTGCTGCTACTGCTGCCCTTGAACTCCGGCGGTTGACCCCTCCGGTTCCAGGTCTGGCCCACCGTGAGACAATTCTGGACTCGAAAGCTTGTTTGCTAGGGCATGGGCCCCACCCTTGACAGAACGCTCCCCTCAGCCTTGCAGAATTGGTTAGAGTCATTTGACATTCGACTCCTGCGGACTTCCGGTAAGGACAAAACCACCGCCATTGCTCTTTTTGCCCCCGGGCGGCAGCCACCTTGCCTCCGCTTGATACAGTGAGACAGTAGAGCGTCGGCGGAAGAACCCGCCTGCTGCCCCGCCCTAAGAACAAACCGTGGCATTGCTACAAGGTTGCAGTGACGCCATGCTGACGCAAAGTTGACGCTAACGAAAGTTCTCGAACTACCGAAAGGAATTCTGGTTCAACAGCTAATTCATGGAAAGACTTAGACTGTGCACTGGCCCGACCCCGCCCCAAGATGGCGCTGATGTAGGAGTGGCCTACAACTCCTTGTGGCGTTCCAGCCACGTGACATTTGTGTTAAAAAGAGATATATAAATATATGTATGCGATGCTTTCACACATGATGGTGGGGGAGAGGGGGGGGGACCGATTTTTATGTTAATCTAGTGTTGCTCATGTTGCTCGACGCCTCTCGCACCGTGGCCGGCCTATAGCGGCTGTAGGCCCGTATTTCTACACTGACATTGTTTTAAATAAAGGGCTTCTTAAAAAGGAATTACGGAATCAGTGTCATGACTAATCATCTGGGTTGTTGAAGGTTTCTCTTTTAAATAAAAGATTGTCACTCCTAAGCGAAAGCATACAGATAATACGGACTCAATTTGCCTAAAATATTTTTGTTTAACGGAATTTGTACCCATCACGCCTGCCCCCCCCCCCTTTTCCAAGAATTGTCAAATCAATAATGAACTATAACTTAAGGTATATGTCGCACGCAAGGTATGGTATCCTGCACCATAATACACGACCAATTGAGAAATACATGCACGACCAGGGAACCCGAATTTAGGAGAAGAATGAACTAGAGCATCTTTGCCTCGAACTAAAAAATAATAGGTCCGTGGTATTACCCACCCCTGCGGCTAGCCTGGTACATGGTAGGTAGAACTTTTCGTGTCTGCGCGCGCTGGGGTATTTTTGAATACTGCACCTCCCCTCCCCTCTTATTTTCCCCTCTATAGATCACGACGAAGTTCCGACTGAAGAGTGGAGTGGACATGGACCGCACCAAGTTCAATATCAGGGAAAACATAGACAAACGTTGTGAGATAGTGCGTAAAATTACAGACCACCATTGGGAACATGAAAAACTGTATGATATAATTGTGCGTGTGTACTACGATTATACGATATGAATGTGTATGCATTTCATGTTCGGGTCACTTGAAGAGAGCGTCATTGTATGATTGAAGTGCGCGTCCACCGATCAAAGGGAGGAGAATAAAGGGTCAGACAACCCATAAGATAAACTACAAAATACTAAAGGTACGCGGCATGCATAGGAATAGAGGACAGGAAAGGAGAGGTCCCCGTGCTCGACGCAGCCCTGAGTCTCCGTCTTGATGCATGTACTGTCACACCCTAGCTGGCACTTGTGTGTACGTGATCACCAAATTTATGTCTTTTCCCCGCTTGTGTTTTCTTACATGGAACAGACCCATGCTACTCCATGTTGTGTGTGCACCAAGTGGCCTATTATCTTACCCATCCCTCTCTCTCTCTCGTTTTGTGTCGTATGTATGCCAAAATAGCCTACTTGATGCACACGTCTCTCTCTCTCTCTCTCTCTCTCTCTCTCTCTCTCTCTCTCTCACTCTCTCTCCCCCTCCCTCGCAAAAGGCTCTTTCTTGCCCTCTTTTCTTCTTGAATAAATTAACGACATACACCTCTTTGGTAAGTGTATAATTGGCCTGAACACAGTGGTGTTCGAACAAATTGACAGAAACAAAAACGACCATACTTTACCACGTTACTACCTCTCCTTTTTGCAAACGTTAAGCCTAATCGGCCGAGAAGGAAAGGACAGGTAAGACGACTGATGTCTCCCAATCTGACCCTCATCACGGGGACTATATGTCAGTGGTTTTTGTTCTTAAAGGATACCATCTCCACCACCCAGAATTACCCCTGACCAATTAGCCCGAAATAGAATGTCTAAAGCACCCTGTTCTCCCAAAGATAACTCCAGCCCTATACTAGCCGTCTCAGAGTATTCCGAACGAAACAGCTGATGGCCCTGTTTTCTAACAAATCCATCGCCTAAACTGATAAAGGGTCACCTAATGTCCCCAGCAAAAATAATGCTTGGCTTATAAAAAGGATACTCGTGAACGCATGACCGTAGCACCCCGCACTTACGGGTATTACCAAACCTTGTATTATAGGACACAGAAACTGACACCCAGAAGGCCAGATGATGGACAGGGACACCCACAGAACCCTGCACCACAGCTGTAATTTATAGATTAGTAACACACACGTTAACATCAGAGTTAATAGACACCAATCATATAGTAACAGATAAGAGCATTTCCGCAACTACTCGGTGGTTGGGAGAGAGAATGAAGTATGTAAATGTCTTCCCTGCCAAAATCTCTAAGACTTTCGTTTCTTATAACCCATTCAAAGATAACCTGCAGCCATCGGAAGAGAGGGGTCGGACGTGACGCACAGCCTGGCTGCGGATCATAAAGCATCTACGACATCGACCAAGGGGGAAGCGACGAAGCAAAAAGGGGTGTGAGACGAGGCACCATTATCAAAACGATAAGCGCGAAGGGCTACATCGAGGCCCCTGCTCACTGACCAGCGTGCCTGAAGTCTCAACCCGTCGGGCCCGATTGATGGGCCCGGTGCTGAAAGATTCTGCTCTCCTTGGTCCGCATTTTTTTTTGATCCGATCCCACGCCACCCCATTCTCTCTTCCTCTTTCATTTGGACTATGACTTTGACCTACTACCGAAGAACAAAAGGCCGGCACCCTGTCTCAAAGTACCTGTGATGAACTGTGTTAAGGAACAGGACTGTGATCAAAGAACAGTGAGTGGTCACACCCTGCCACGTGAGAAATCGGATTTGAGCTGGACCTTAGCTCCACCGCCGGTGCTCAACAGTGCCAACGAAAGAAGAACAACAATGAGAGCTTACCAGTGATAGCTCTTTTTAAAACAAGGACACTGGAAAGAAGAACCCATGTCAAAGCTGAAAATCCTCTCCCAACCACCTTATTATATTAACTATCTTCTTATCAAGTTTTCATGATGTTGCATCAATCACTTCCGACTGTGCACTGAGAAGTTAAGAACATGTAACTTTGTATAGTAACATTCATACAACACCAGCCATGTACACGACTATACTGCAACTTTGAATGTACTCCCTCTTCGCCTACTTTATCAAACTGTATGAGACAATGTACAAATGTGTCAGATTACTCCTGCCTACCCTAAAGACTCTGTATCTTTAAATGTATGACGAGCATTGACGATACTGTAACTGAAAGGCTAACAAAGGTGAATATTGGCCGGACAAGCTGGCGAGATATGTTAAAAGGGAGGACTGTGGAAATTTAGCTTGCAAACTGAACATTATCTGCGCCATCTTGCCTCTCCCCAGCGCCACGCATAGCAAATGCACGGTCGCCATTTTAGGCACTCTCGATCGCCAGCGCTTTCCCCCGGCGCTGCGAGCATCCCCCGCGCGCCGGCCACCCCCGCTCTCTCATACAGGCTATAAACCCTCTCCTTCTGCGCGACCCTGCTACGGGACCACTTCCGACCGACAACCCATACATGGTCATGCCTCTCCTTTGATAACCCCCTTCCTCTGCGCCCCATTGTCCGAACTGGTCCCAGGCCATCACCTAGCCCTGCGGATGCAGTTTATTGCCCCCACTGTAAGGGAAACACCCCGCATCAAAGGGATTACAGTAGATCAAAGCCCCTACCCCCTGAGACCCGGCCGGTTGCACACACCCCCGGGAATTAGCGAATTCCCTGCTGCGTGATAGCCATCTCCCACTGCGGGTAGGGTGGGAACCTCTGCTGTAACCATGTGTGGGATCGGATCTGAGCCGGGGCTTCAGGGGATGTTCTTTCAGGTATCAAGAGAATCTCAAGAATGTACTATATGTAATAAAGCAATAAACCGGTGTATAAGAGACCAGGTCTCAGAGATGCGGTTAGAGCACCTCGTGACGATACCTTGCTGTCTGATCTGATGTGTTCTGCTCCGACGGAATAAAACTTTGTTTCCTGCCTTCCAGTCTCCGGCGCCTGCCTCTTTATTGGTAAATTATCGAGTGGTATGAGAGGCGATTACCGCCGGGCAAATACTTGAAAGGTTATCGACTGAAACTGCCGCTACCATTTAACAGGCAGGTGCACCTCATGTGTTGTTGTATAGTTCTAAACAGTGCCTAATTAAAAAAAAAATACAATAATACTAAATGCCAGGTCCCAAGGTATTGCCAAGGATGCAACAGTAGCTTGTCTCACCCTCTGCACGGCTGCAAAATGCCAGTCACAAAGGCCTGTGAAGACACTGTGATTACTATTGTTAGTGCATGTTGCAGTGCTAAACTGATGTGTTCTGCTGAAAATAGGCACACAGCATCACCATGTGGTGGACTGTCACAAAAAGGGCCTGTGTTAAGAATTAAGTGGCAGTGCTACGCATTGGTAAACACCGTCACAAATAAGCACTGGTTCTATATAAAAGGTACTAGTTAGTTTGATCAAGTTGGGAAACAAGTCTTGGTTTCAAAATGCCAATTCTTTGCCTGCAATTCGTGTTTTGCTTGGACGTTTCCCCACAAATGACGCCTTGATGATGAAAAGGCGCTCCTCTATTCCTGGTCCAAGGGTTGTCACTTTCACCATGCAAGCTCGACCGCTACTGTTACTTTAAATCTCCTTTCGACCTGCTTTGTCCTTGTGCCCTCCTCACTATTTCTGAGAGCTGCAGGCTCCAGAACTGAGCTGTGCGAACTGCTTTTAGATAGCCATCCCGGTTTGCTTTTAAGCGCTGTGCAGTTTATGGCAGGTGTACCTAAGCGCACTGTCTGTTTCTTAATTTCCTGTTTTACTATGCTCCTGCCCCCCTTCCCGCCGTGTTCACTATGCTCCCGCCCCCCTCCCTTTGTCTGCATTTGCTCCCACCCCCCTTCCGCATATTATCAAGGGCTAGCGATATTTTTATCGCCGCGTTTGCATCCGTTTTTGGAGGAAATGCGACGATAAAAATATCGCTTTATTTACAAGAGCACGCTAACGGGTGTTTAATGGGATTAGCGCTGGCCTCAACATCGCATCGCCTTGCATCGCTAATGAGATGTAAGAGAGGCGTGTCCCGTGAAACAACATGGGATATTATCGCTAACCCAGCTTCTCTCTATTTACAAGTGTATCGCTAACACGCATAGCGATATTAAAATCAGCGCTAACCGGGTATTTCGCCGGTTTGTAACGCTTGCTATTTTTCTTACTAAGCCATATCTATAATTGGAGGTGGATTGTTATGCTGAGTCCACGTCTCCCTATCTACAAGGTTGTTTTTCCCTAACGCGGTTTTCTATAGCTGGAATTCCGGCGATTTTGACTCTTTCCGACGCTTTTGCCTGGATTTCTATCGCCTCGGCGATGCGCGTTGGTAATAGTGCGCTAACTGGTCGATAGATTTCGGCGATAGTCGGCGTTAAAATTTTACACGCTAATTGCGGCCAGCGATAAATATCGCTGCCGCTTGATGATAAGCCCCCACTTTCGGTTCCAGTTTTCTACTTTGCTCCTGCCCCCTTCCCGCCGTGTTTACTATGCTCCCGCCCCCCTTCCCGCCATGTTCACCATGCTCCCGCACCCCCGTTGTCTGCATTTCCTTTGCTCTATCAGCCGTCCCACACCGTGACTCTAATCGTTATTTCTGCACAGCGGCAGAGCACCCAAGATAATGTGCAGCATGACTAACCACTTATACAGTCCCCAAAGGCGAGACCTATTGGCTATGCCAATGCTTGTTGTCCTTTGAATTCTATGTAGGAGCACGGGCTTCTGGACCTCATAATCAGGCTCCCTGTTCCCCCCGTACACCTTCTTCACTAGCAGGGGGTCCTTCTTGATACGAGCTTGAAAGGGGGTCTTAATTACAGGCAGCGTTAAGCCGCGCTCAGTAGCTTTCTTAACGCTGCTTTGTGAATAAGGCACACTCATATCACCGCAGAGACGTCGTTAAAAGTGACGTTCCTGTGGCGAGAGGGGCTTGTAAATATGCCCTTTTGTGCCATGCGGTCTCCTTGGGTGTCGCTGCTGCCCCTTCACTGACAGACATGCTTTAAGAAGGTAATCGGATAATACACTGACGTATTTCACTTTTAACAATAATGGCCCCTCAAAATAAGATGTATTTTTAACTTCCTAAAAAGACGCTTGATGTTTCAAAACTTCACCTACAAATAGAAATACAACCATTTCCACCCATGGCACATTCCGCAACTAACATACGAGTTCTCCTACGAAGTTTTCCCGCCATGTGCACTGCGAGCTTGAGAGAAGAGAATAGCAGAGATAAGAGGCCCCGAAAGAGGCAGGGTGCACAGAGATGTGGCACACATACCCCGTGCACGTCTGTGCATGTCTGTGTTTTCCAGCTCTGGCACCTTGAAGGCACACCCGCTGGCTTTGCCAATGCTTGCTGTTATAGTTCTATTGAGCTGCGAGGCTGCAGTTACACACGCAACACGCTACGAGCCTTATTTAAACACAGCATCCAAAAACCCATCACTGCCTGAGGGCAAATCGCCCCGGCAGGTACCCTAAATTCATCACTGTCAGAAGGCAACCGCCGCGGCAGCCATCAAAAGCTCATCACCGCCAGAAGACATTTGGCAGACGAATACAAGACTCTGCGACTAAACTTGCTGACACTTCCGCAAACCATATTGACCGCAACCTGCGGCCTTTCACAGCGCTGACCTTGTGATCCAACCTCAACTGTGACAAAGCGTCACATCAATAAGACAACCGAAACAGCGACTAAAAAACTCAAAAATGAATGTGGAGTAATGAGGCTATCGCCTCGGTATCCAAAAACTCACCGCTGTCAGATGGAATCTGACAGGCGAAAACAAGACACACTGACGAGGCGTCTGCCAAAAAGTCCTCCTCCCCTCCCTCCCCCCCCACACACACCCAAACCTTTGCCTAGCCCACACTACTTGGAGGAGAGACACGTGCCAAGGTCATGCCAGTCGGGAGGCAGCTGGTACCAGAGGGCTGTATATCAACGTGCGTCAGAACACCCACCCTGTTCAATGCAGCTCTTCTGGCCTATGTGTCTCTTGTTGCGAAGACCAGGGAAAGATTGGGGGTCCTGTGACCACGAAACAAAAGAAATGACCCCCACAATCTGGGGATAAACTCCCAGCACCGTCTGTATTTCAGTAAAAATCCTTTGTTTCGGGAGTTTGTTATTGGAAAATAAAACAAGCATTGGCATAGCCAATAGGTCCCGCCTTTGGGACCTTATACGTTTTTAGCCATGCAACAGTTGATGTTGTTGCACCAAGGATATTGTGCTGCAAAACTAAATACTTATAAGGTCCCAAAAGCGAGACCTATTGGCCAGGAACAAACCCTGCAAACAACTATTAAAGTCATTTAACAAACCGGTGACAGAGTGTCTGATATGTGTAACCACCTATTGAGTTCATTTAAATGAGATGAAAAAGATCAATAGACATTGGAAGATTCTCCCATCAGGACCTAAAACAATATTTCAATTTAAAAGGGGCAAATCATTTAAAGATAGACTAGTACTCATCAGACCTAAGCTCACCGGTTCATCAAACACTATCACAGTCCAATGGAATATGCCTGCAATCACTGGGCCTTTCCCACGCAAGCATCATAATGCCTGACCAGTCGCTAACAAAATGAAGGAAATTGATGTGGGTTTAAAAACAGCTTGGGATCTGAGGCACAACACCAACTGTGAATAGAAGAATATAGTATCTATCACATCTGTACATGTGGACTCAAGTATAAAGGAATGCCTGCAAGAAAAGCAAAAGTAAGAATAAATGAACATTAGATCACATTTAGGTGCAAGAAAAATTCACCGAAACTGATGAGACATTTCCTGGAGTGGGGACATGCTGAAAACCATTGAGTGGTACATTATTGAAAAACTGGCATCTGCACGAGCCAACACAGCAAGCAAACTATTCAAATAGGAACAATAGATTTAC
Organism: Triturus cristatus; assembly: GCF_964204655.1. NCBI lineage: Eukaryota > Metazoa > Chordata > Amphibia > Caudata > Salamandridae > Triturus > Triturus cristatus. The sequence goes on from NC_140586.1 coordinate 894,434,316, forward strand.
TGCTTACAGACCTCGGACATGGACTTAACAATATAGGGGCAGGGAACCAGATCTAGAGCGACCCCTCTCTCACTAGAACAGACCCAAGAGCCCGGTGTAGCTCAAAACTCTGCATCTGATACATAGTTCATATTTTATAAGTACAACTGTGCATCTGACATACTGTTTTGTCATTAGCAAGAAATGTACCCAACATCGACCACGCCCCTAATGTTACACCCTCTATTGATAACTGAATCAATGGACTAAAGCAGCATAAGAGGAATGATCATGGGTTTTAAAAGAAATAACCACAACACAGACAGACAAGTAAACATCAGTCTATTTATAGCGATTTTCACCGGGCAACACATCACTTGTAAAGTGTAGGCAAAAATATCACTACTCCGTGATGAAGCAAAAGAAAGGAGCGAATTAGTTTAAATTAAAACAGTGGCTAACTAAGTAATTGGAAATACCAAATGCTTCATACAGATGTAACAAGTAGCTAAAGACAAGACAAGCAACGCGGCACGTAGTGTGATGTGACACAGCACGTAGTGTGATGTGACACCACACGTGATTACGCAACATGCCGCCTGACAACACCCTACTGCGGGTACTAAACCACAAGCATTGGCCACGCGACAGTAAAAGTAACGCCGCGCGGCCGTAAAAGCGAAAGTGATCGCGATCACTCTGAAAGCGAAAGTGATCGCGATGACGCTAGGGATGCGCGCGCAGCAGCGGGGGGAGGGGCGGAGGCAGGGAGCAAGGGAGAGGAAATACAGATGGTGCACAGGAAAGGCAGATGGCTGCACGCGCACGTGAACTCAAGCCTGTAGCCAGCCAGCAAATGCCTGGATAGCACTTTCGAGTTCCCATTTACTAAAAGTCGAGCAACAGCACATGCGCTGTTCTAGGCTCGACCTAACAAAAGCACAGGCGACAATACAGACCACCTACCAATCATAGGCGGAGCTGAACAGGCCGCCAAGACTAGCGGGGAGCACCGTAAACATGCAGGCTATGGATAATTTAACAGACTGACAGGACCCCTCGCAGCTAGCGCGTACTAATGACGAGCATGCACGACCCCTAGGAACGAGACACGAGAGCAGGAGTACGCGAGAATACTTGACCCCCAGCAATGACACATATGGGAGCAGGAAGGAAGGGGTACATGGCTGTGTATAGGAAAGGGCGACCGTCGGTGCACGAGCGAGAGGAGCGTCTGGTGTGAGTGGGAAAACCGACTGACTCCCTGCCAGCGCTCCTTCATTAACCAAAGGCGGAGGAAGAAAGGGGTGTGCACTCCGCGGGTCAAAACCACGGGACATAGACAGGTAAGTATTTGTGATCGGCGGCCTTAAACCACCACTAACGGGCATTAGAGAACAAGCATTGGCACAGCCAATAGGTCTCGCCTTTGGGACCTTATAAGTGTTTATCCATGCAATAGTTGCATAACTAAATACTTATAAGGTCCCAAAAGCGAGACCTATTGGCTATGCCAAGCGGCCCTGCGGCCGTGAAAGTGATCGGGATCCCGATCAAACATCAAAGCGGCCGTGGGGCCGCGAAAGTGAAAGCCAGCGCACATGCACTGTAGCTCTTGGCTGGCCTGGTACCACTTTTTGGAGCCCTCTCAAAAAGTCTCGCCAGACCAGCGCATGCGCTGGGTCAGGCGAGACCTAAAAAACAATACTCACCAGGAGCAAAGAGGAAGCATTTTTGTTGAAAGGTCTAGCTTTTTCTAATACCCTATTTCTTTAAAAAAACATAAAACATTCACAGCCAAAAAGTGAAAGTAGAGAGCACACCAATGTCGGTGAACTGACCGCTGAGCACTTAGGAGGCAAAACACAGCTGCTGAAACCGAACCTCCGCACCCTCTTCCTCAAATGGAACGTGCTTCCTGTCAAAAATGACAACTGCAAAGACCTCAGTGACAGCCAAAGCATAACAACCCCAAGAAAGGCACTGCCTCTCAGCGACAGTTGTGCACATTTTTCGCTGCCGGTAATCACGCCAAAATGTTTTGCCTTTAGGAACGGATTCCCACCAAAATCGGGGCTATTGAGGCCCAAAAGTACACGAGCATTGGACTGGAAGAGTCTTCCCAAAATATAGCACATAAGAAAGGGAAACAAATGTGCCCTAGTGAAACTCGAATAAAGCCAATTTTGCCATTCGGACTAGCCAGCCGTCTGCCAGCCATCTCTAAGGCGTGACACTCTCACTAAATGAGTGAGACTCGGATTTATAATATATATATATCAGGAAATGTGTTTTGATAAACACGCCAGTATTACGCGTATTTGAGAATTAATGTTCCTGAGGTCCAATGCCCTCTTGTAAATACTGTTTTTCTCCTCGAAATAGGATCATCACCTTCATCTGAAATTCATGCTTTTATTCACCTTTAAAAAGGTTTCCTTTAAAAGTTGTTCCTTACATGTAATTCTGTCCCCGCTTTATCGAGAAGCGCACACGTAAAGCGCCCTGACACCCTAGGGATTATGAGGAGCCACATCAAAAACTATAAATAGAATAAATAAGATGGCTGCTCCTGTTGCTGCTATCAAAGTCACAATCCTGGCAATCTTCAGAAATGCACGCTCGTGACATGCATCAACAAATCTGCCGTTCCGCCGACAAGATTAGATGGGTGTTAATGGTCGAATGATTGCATATTGGTTTCGAGGTGCGTTCCATCGGTTTTGTTGGCACACTATCTCTCATGACCCCGCCTCCCTCTGCTTTTCAGCGGAGTGTACCATTTGCCATGGTGTTGGGTTTGTTTACATTCAAATCGTGCCGGCTGTTCTGGTGCCTTAGAACGCCAAAGTTTGTGTTTAATAAACGGTTCGAGTCGTACACACACATTTCTTGTAATTCGTCAACGCCGGAGTGGCCAACAGCACGGCTTCTATGAAGCACACCCTTAGCATCTACTGGCAAAATGTAGGCCACAGAGAGAAAGCTAAGGGTGGGTAGGGTTAAAAGATGATAGATACGACAGTAGTCGGGTTTGTGGCCATTCCACACAAGAAATAATGCATGTTTAAAATAAAACTGATCCGTCGTTCCCCTCGACATAAAAAAACAAGCATTGGCATAGCCAATAGGTCTCGCCTGTGGGACCTTATAAGTGTTTAGCCATGCAAAAGTTGATTTCGAAAAGGGATCACGATCAAACATCAAAGCGGCCGCGAAAGTGAAAGTAATTGCGGTAAAGTGCGGCGCGCGCGCGCGCGCACATGCACTGTAGCTCTAGGCTGGCCTGATAGCACTTTTTGGAGCCCTCTCTATAAGTCTCGCCAGACCAGCGCATGCGCTGGGTCAGGCGAGACCTAACAAGCATTGGCTCATGGAGAACATCAAAGCGGCCGTGGGGCCGCGAAAGTGAAAGTGATCGCGATCAAGCGCGGCGCGCGCCCGCGCACATGCACTGTAGCTCTAGGCCAGCCATGGTAGCATTTTTTTGAGCCCTCACAAAAAGTCTTGCCAGACCAGCGTATGCGCTGGGTCAGGCGAGACCTAAAAACTCTGCTGAGCGAGCGCATCGACCGGGGCTGTTGGGCAAAGCCTTGGTGTGGGGGATCTGCTGGAGGCAGAGAGATCCTGCCACCCCCTCCCCCACCTCCCTATTCAGAGAGAGTGAGAAAGAGAGAGAGAAGGAAACAGAGAGAGAGAGAAAGACAGAGGGGGGGAGAGACAGAGAAAGAGAGAGTGAAGGATACAGAGAGAGAGGGAGGGGAGAGAGCGGGGAAGATACAGAGAAAGAGAGACAGAGAGAGAGAGATACAGAGAGAGTGAGAGAAAGATACAGAGAGAGAGAGGGGGGAGAGAAAAAGATACAGAGAGAGATAGAGAGAGAGCGAGAGAGACAGATAAAGAGACAGAGAGAGCAAGAGAAAGATACAGAGAGCGAGACAGAGAGAGAGAGGGAGAGAGACAGAGAGGCAGACGGAGAGAAGCAGGAACCAACTAAATATTAGAACCAGATGCTTTCAAACACCAAACAGCACATTCATGCCCATTTATTTACAGTTTCAAGTTTTTATTCAAATAATGGGGCCATTCATAGCAAAAATTAAAAAGATATTGCGCGTGGGACTGGAACACATTTGAGTTTATGCATTAATGCTGTATTGGAAAGGTGGCCAAATTCAACAGAATACAGATGCGGTGTCCTAAAAATAAATCTTTTTGTTGAGAACATAAAACCTGTGTGAAGCTTTGCCAATCCCGCCCTCAGACAGGACTACACCGCCATGAAACGACCACAGGGGCGGGGGCTGCTGAGCCCACATTAGCTCATCTCTGTGCAGCCCCAGCTGATGCTGTCCAAACCCCACCGCCCCTTAGAGGCTTCCCACGTACTCCACACTCTGGCACTCTCTACACATGGCCCCCTCCGCCCTCCCTCCTCTCTCCCTGGCCTAAGTGCAAGTCATAAAGCGCTTGCTGGCAAGCAAACTGTGATGGTGAGCCAATAGGAAATCTGGACCATGTGCTTGGTGAAAACTGGATTTAGGGCCAGATGTACGGAAGTAATCTGTTTCGATTACCAAATAGCGAATGTTTGCGATTCGCTATTTGGTAATCGCAAACACCCATGTACAAATGTGTGCTTTACATATTTTGCGATTCCCAGTGGGTCACAAATAGACCTACCTCATTAATATTCATGAGGTAGGTCTCGATTTGCAACCCATTGGGAATCGCAAGAATCACAGGGATGGTGGCCTGCTGGGGTCAGCCCAGATCACTGCTTGCGGGTAAAAAATGTTTTTACAAACATTCACAAAGGGGAAGGGGTCCCTCAGGGACCCCTTCGAATTTGCAAAGGGGCTACCACCTATTTGAAGTCGGCAGTAAAATGCGAATGTTTTGCAATCGCATTTCAGTTGCAAAACAATTACACACACCACTGCAATTTAGTGTTAGGAAAGGACACCCTAAGCACGCCCCTTCCTAATACCGACTCTTAAATTGGGCCTTTGTACATACAAAAATGCCTTTATACATTTGCAAATGGCTTGATAAAGCGAATCGGGCCGTTTGCAAACAAACATTTGGTTGTATATCCGGCCGTTGGTGTGCTCTTTTCACAACAGCAGCGATGACCTGTTCGTCCAGGACACCAGTGACGTTTTCTAGTTAACTCACCACTGCTGAGCTCTCCTGAAAGTGCCTTTGAGATTCTTGTTGAATTTGCGCCCATCAAAAACAGGTGATACCTTGCCCTATGGGAAAAGGAAATATGATCATCAGAAAAAGTAATTTTCATGCTGACAGTAGCGGTGCACAAAATTTTTCTAATTTGCTTTTACCTAACTAAGCAAAATTATGTGAAATTAAGCGAAATGCAAATCTGCAATTATGTGCTTCATTTTAGCAAAAAATGCATTCTTGCGTCAAATTTTGACACAAGGGCGTATGTGAGCATAAACATCGCTGACAACAGTCACTCGCGTTCTGCTGTTCGCATGCATTTGTGGTAAATTATTAAAGCAAATTGCCTGTTCTTGGTACATCTTTACCATAAATGGAATGTAACTATACAAAGTGCCATAATGGTGAAATTTTGGGAATTTTACATCACAAATGAAACATGAAATTACAGAAATTATGTGAATTATAATATCAATTTAGCGCCGGCCTCTCTGAAAGCTAGCAAGCAGTTGCTAGAAAAGGGAAAAGTGAGAGCTCTAGAAAGCATCACCATGCATAATGAAAACAAGCTCAGTGAAAAAATGGCAAAGTGTGTTCACTACTAAAATGTGCTCACTGCATGATGCTAAAAGGAAAGGTAAGGTGCACTGCACTCACTGGAAACAGCAGTGGTGTAGTTGCACACAACTGGCAATCTGAGCTCTGACGATATCCCACTGAGGACGAGACTAGGTCAACCATACCACCACCTCACACTATTTTTCCAAACCTTTTGGGGAAAATAATCCATATATTTTGCTTAAAAAAGTTTTTTTGCAAGTTGCCACATTTTCAGAACTATGGATGGCCCACCATGGGCCAGATGTACATTGCTTTGAGTTTGCGATCACCTTTGCGATTCGCTATTAGCTAATTGCAAACAGCGATGTACAAATGTGTGTTTCACACATTTTGCGATTCCCAGTGGGACGGAAATTGACCTACCTCACTAATATTAATGAGATTAGCAACCTATTGGGAATCGCAAAAATCACTGGGATGGTGGCCTGCTGGGGACAGCAGACCACCATGTCTGTGATTGCTTTTAAATAAAGCAATTTTTTTTAATGCAACCTGTTTTTCTTAAAGGAAAACCGGATGCGTTTCAAAAATAAAAATGTAACGTTTTCTTTTCATTGTTTAAGAGTAGGGAGTCGTCCGTTGCTCTTAACAACATTTTTACTAACATTCACAATGGGGAAGGGGTCCCCTTCCCGTTTGAGAATAGGTTACCACCTACTTGAAGTAGGTGAAAAAAAAATCTGCAACTGCTTTTTGGTTGCAAAACATTCACACATACCACTGCGAGTCGCTATTAGGAAGTGATGCCTTTAACACGCCCCTTCCAAATACCTAATCACTAACACATTTTGGGATTCTGCAATAGGCTAGCGAATCGCAAAATAGGGTTTGTACATAGAAAAATTATTTTTTGTGGTCACAAACTGTCCAATTCTGCAAATCGCAAATGGCAGTGCATACCCCTTGGTGCCCTTGGATACTTACGCAAGAGCACTGAGGAGTATGCAGTGTACTGTAGTGCAGTGCATAACCCTCTCAGCCCTTACAAAAGTATATTAGGACACACAGGGGCATGCAGTGCACAACAGTGCATTGTATACCCCTCAGTGCCCTTACATAAATATGTAAAGGCACTGAGGGGTATCCACTCCAGTGCATACCCCTCGGTGCCCTTACATAAGTATTTAAGGGCACCGAGGGGTATCCACTCAAGTGCATACCCCTCGGTGCCCTTATATAAGCGTCCTGTGTGATGGTACTCTTATGGTCTTCAACACGAGACAATGCACAATATGGATTTGTAAAGCGCTTGGCTGCATCCAGAGAGGTGTCCCGGCGCTAGTGGCTTTAAGGTGCAGACTATTTAGTGATTGATGGAAATTGTGTAATTGGCCGGATGGCCCTTTCTACCCCACAAAGACATTGTCTATGGATCTATACCACTTTCCAAATGGGTGGAGTTAGCCATCTGGTTTTGATTTGGACCCTTTCCCGTGGACCTAGGATGCACAACACTGCCAGACCCCATACGTTTTGGTGCTCGATAAACTGGTTTCCACTTGTTAAATCACTCTGAAAGGAGCATTTGATGATAAATAGCCCAATTGACACCACAGGGGGGTGTTCGCTGCTGTAAGTCCTCATCTGTTTCTTATAATATTGCTAAACATTTTTGATCACATATTTTATGGTAGGTTTTTGTTTCATAGAGATGGTTTTAAGACTAATGTTCAGAGGACTCACAAGAGGGCGTTAAGTTGTTAAGAATGACGTTTCATGCTTTCATTGGTTCCAGGACACCGCTAGATACAGTCACTTACAGGGACATATGTGTTTTGCAGGGGTGTGCCTGAGCTAGTGAGGCATTTGCTTGACTGGATTTAAAATCATATTTCTGTCTTTCAGGGGTGGCAATATTGAATGTGCTAAGGGCGTGCATGACAGAGTTATTAGGGGCAAGCGAGTATGATTTTCTAAAGTTGTAATAAAAAAATGAGGGACATTGCTGATTCCTTTGATGGTCATGGTTTTTGAGGTTGAATGCACAGTGGTGTGGCATACGGGTGCACACAAATGGACAAGGGATACTAAGCTCTTTCCAGGAGATGTTGGGTGAGCACTGGTTAAATTGTTATGTAGTATGCTTCTCTATGTTGGCGGTACTGGCATCTTTCTGTTAGCCACTAACACAAGCCAAGGCAGGCTTCTTCGTCCACCACAAAAACAATTCTGCTAATATTGATAATTTGTTTGATGGTATATTTTCACTTGTCTTCCTGTTGGGCCTTAACCCCTTCCCCGCTCATGACGGAACCACTCCGTCATGAGCCACGGTTGCGCTGTGCTAATGACGGAGTGGTTCCGTCATGCTACGGCCGTCATGAGCACAGCTCAACCGAGGCTCGTGACGGAGTGGTTCCGTCACGAGCACAGCGCCACCGCGCTGCCCCCAAACCCCCCCCCCCAGCGCCGCGGCGGAATTCCTGCCGCGGCGAAGGGGTTAAGAGACGACTTGGAAAGGTGAATAGGCCGAAACGCGTCGACCTGCTTTGTAAATTGGAGGTGTAATTTTAAGATGAACTTTGATATAGCTTTCAGCGAGAAGATTTGAATTATTTGAATGGACTGTTTCTTAGGTTGGGCCTTACCCTTGCTACATCAGTGTGGATTATGGACTTAAAATATATTATTAATACCATCAGTTTGATATAAAATTGTTGTTTGGATAGACAAGGAATGATTAAAATAAAGAAATGGAAATATATATTCAATAAGAGGTTGTATTGACGATTTTTGATGTCATGATGTGCATTTATGTATATGATTTAAGGGTTTAAACAAAGATGTGGGGCGTTTTTATTCTTTAGCTGTCTAAATTCATAGTCACACAAACAAATATGTTTGGTCTTGTTTTGCAATAATTCTTTTTGATTCATCCTCAGGCCTCCTATTCATAGCCACAGGGACATAACAGGCTCCCAACCAATTGAACCAGCACCCAGATCGAGCAAGCCCCTGACCTCCAAGTGGTGTCCCCCAGGTCCTGGACCCTTGGTGTGACCTCAGAGAGGCTAAATTGAAGATTTTGGGCACTTCACAACCCCAAACCGGCCTGTTGGAGACAAAACCTTGTCACTTGCCCAGACTACTAGAGCAGAGTTCCGCCAGCTCGACCTTTCGCGCTACAGCATTGACAGCTTGAAGAGAGTGCCTTTGAGTAGCACCAGCACGACCGTTCACAACGACAACAGGATCTTTGAGCTACAGAGACTCCCGTCCACTACGCCAGACCTGTTGTTTGTGGCCTCCTCCACAGCGAATGGGACACTTTGCGCTGGACTGAGAAGGTAACTTTTCAGCTGGACTAACCTGATCGCTGTATCCAATCCACACTCCATCTTGGTCAGCCTGAACTTGAGACTTTCTCTCGTTCTCGCACAACCAGACAGACGCGAGTGGCACATTGGGCTTTTTGGGCCTGATTCACAAAAGTAATCTGAGACAAAATCCTAACTTTATGACTTTTGGTACTCACATAAGGCATTCAGGAGTATTAAAGTTAGGATTCCTAACTTTACTACTCCTAAATGCCTTTTGTGAATACCAAAAGTTGTAAATTTAGGATTTTTTTCAGTTTAGTAGTAGTAAAGTTAGGAATCCTAACTTTATTACTCCTAAATGCCTTTTGTGAATACCGAAAGTTGTAAATTTAGGATTTTTTTCAGTTTAGTAGTAGTAAAATTAGGAATCCTAACTTTCTAACTCCAAAATGCCTTTTGTGAATACCGAAATTCGTAAAGTTAGGATTTTTTTCAGTTTAGTAGTAGTAAAGTTAGGAATCCTAACTTTATTACTCCTAAATGCCTTTTGTGAATACCGAAAGTCGTAAAGTTAGGATTTTTCTCAGTTTAGGAGTAGTAAAGTTAGGATTCCTTGTCAGGATTTCTAACTTTATTACTCCTAAATGCCTTTTGTGAATATCGAAAGTCGTAAAGTTAGGATTTTTCTCAGTTTGGGATTAGTAAAGTTAGGAATCCTAACTTCGCTACTCCTAAATGCCTTTAGTGAATACCGAATGTAGTAAAGTTAGGATTTTGTCTCAGTTTAGGAGCAGTATAGTTAGGAATCCTAACTTCGCTACTCCTAAATGCCTTTAGTGAATACCGAAAGTCGTAAAGTTAGGATGTTGTCTCAGTTTAGGAGCAGTATAGTTAGGAATCCTAACTTCGCTACTCCTAAATGCCTTTTGTGAATATTGAAAGTCGTAAAGTTAGGATTAGTTCTCACTGAATCTGGCCCAGGGGCACTATCTTCACGTAAATGATTAAAATTGCATTTTTGTCGTTTTGGTCTTATTTTATTTATTAAACTCTACTCTATTTTTCTAATTAGGTGTGAGATCCTCTTGTGTGATGTTTTCACTCGATGGCTGTTTGAAGTGTGTTGGAAGGCGGACCTCGGGGGGGTCGGAGAGACCACCCAGGGGGGCCCCCACACTGTACGAAGTAGCCGAGCGCTTCTGAAAAGCCTCCTAGGAGAGGTCCTTCTCCTATACCGTACTAGCACAGTAACCCCACCACACAGGACTCGAGGATGTTTATCAAGACGAGCAATTCTTTATCAGCATTTAGGAAGTTACGGTTATCGATATATACAAGGGGGGATCGAGAGATCCGCAAGAGTCTCAAAGTCTTTGGTCGGGACGGGGTAGCGGGACAGTCTTTAGTAGCCGCTGGGTACGAGGGTACCTTAGGCCCAGTTCTTGACCTCAAGCTGGAGGGACTCCGGGTCTCGGAGTGGTCGAGCCGCGACGGCGTCAGCAGGGCTCTAGCGATCAGTTCGTGGAGCTTGAGCCGCGACTAGGTCAGCAGGGCTCTTAAGGTGGTTCAGTTCAGCTCGAGCCGAGACGACGTCAGCAGGGCTCTGGTGGAAGTTTCAGCGAGGTTGGGCCGCGTCAGCGTCAGCAGGGCTCCGATGTTCCGTGAGGTTCCTTGTCTCAATAAGGTGGAGCCGCGACGCAGTCAGCAGGGCTCGTGGTAGTGTCAGGCAAGAGTTCTTCTCCGTAGGGTCAGCCGCGATTCCATCAGCAGGGCTCTTGACTCCGGGATACAACTCCTGTCCCATTGCGGGGTTGCCCCAGATATAGGTCTGGAGCCCTTTGATGTCCGGACCCTTGCGCCTGGGGGGGCGGAGAGGCCGGGCTGGGAGAGGCCAGACGCCCAGCGGGAGAGGCGCCAGGCCCGGGGAGGCCGGAGGACGATCGCACCTAGGTGTTGAGGGACGGCGGGGGTCCCATCGGAACTCTCCTCCTCCGGGAGTGGTGAAGTGGCCATGCGGTGCCCCCTGGCCAGATCTTGGCACCTCGATTTCGGGGCTTCGCTGGGGCCGAGGCCGGGGGGAGCCGGGCTGCGTGGGCTGGTGCGTGGAGCAAGCATGGGGGGGACCCCGAAGGGATGAGGGGTCCCTGTGCGGCCTGGAAAAGGGGGCCGCTGCGGCGGGTGTAGGAAAACGGGTACAATCCAAAGGGGGCCTCGAAGGGAGGAGGGGTCCCTGGCGGCCTGAGAGGGCGGCCCGTGTAGGCCAGTGCGGGGGACGAGCACAATCCAAGAGGGTTAAGACCACGCCACGAGGCCGGGTCCAACAAAGTGCTGCACCAACACTTTACACATTGCCTCTAAGTTAAGCCTGACTGCTCTGTGCCAAGCTCCAGCGGGTTGAGCACAGGTACATTTGGGGTTTGCTTGTTGTGGTTGCTGCTTGTGTAGGGTTTTACCACCCTGAACCAGTATCCCAATTTCTTACACAATGTTTATAAATGTGTATTTCTAGTGCCATAAACTTCAATGATCTGTTATTTTAAACAGGCCAGTAGCAGTTACTAGTTCTGTTTAATGGGGGCGCCAATTGAACGTGTCAGATCCTCATTTGTGCCTGAGGAACTATGGTTATGGTTGAGGTTCAACCACAGCTTCAATATGAATTAATGACAGAATTAGAATTATGGCTCCAGTGGTTCCAGAATCCAGGTGGCCCACCTCAGCCAAGGACCCCTCAGGTCTAGGTTAAAGCTGAAAAGCTCTGTCTTCCTCTGAAATTGGCATAAAGGGGTACTCGCACAATCGGGGTGGGGGTAGTACAGAACAGAATGCATGCCTGGCATTGAGCCCAGAAATTACTATCGAGATGCATAAGTTCCAGGTTCACCTATTTTTGGTGGCGGGCCGCTAAGATCATACGGGCAGCTGTATGAGGGGTTGAGGACGCTGAGCAAGCCCTCGGGGTGTCCTTACACAGTCATATAAAGCATGGTGGTCCATGGAAAGGAACCTGGGATGAAAGAGCACACCCTAACTCAAGACCAATAAATAAGCAACTTATTTAGTCATTTTGTGTAGCACCAACTAGGATATAGTCTATAGTTTCATATACAAACAATGTGCTAATCCCATTCTAGTTTTATTGGTGCCCTGAAGAGGCTTCCTGCCTGTCTAGACACTACATACAATAAACTAGTTATTATCCCAATTACAAAACGTGAAAAGAACATGTGAGTTATTTTCCTGATGTAAATCAAATCATATTTTCCACAAGGAGGCGCCCTTATAAATGAATCAAAATTACCTTATAAAAGGGGGAGGGGGGTGAGTAGGTCGTTTCCAGTACAGGGACCGATAGACTATATTCACTAAAATAGATTTAAAATGTTGACCATAGCAGATGTGAATTCCTCCCCTGTGTCTTGTAAAAGGAACTTCTTGTTTCCCCCTGTTCATCTCAAGCCCTCTCTTTATCGCATGCATGGCAAAAGACCCAATTCAAGTGGGAGGCCCGACGTTTTTTAAGCCAAAATGTGCTGTATGTAGCTGTCTCCTGCCTGAAATGTCCTTTGCTTTAATGCAGGGGTCTCCAAACGTTTCTGTAATAAGAGCTACTTAAGTCCTATAAAAAACAACCCGAGCTACTAATATTATTGCTATGGTAACAGTGACCACATCAGAAAAAAGTCATCAGTGGCCACCCCATGCAAGACTGTCAGCAGTGATCCGCTCGGCACGACAGGTTTCTCCTCTAGGGCAGATTCCGCACTGCTTCGGAGGAGCATGTAACTAATTATGTGTAATGGGTTAATGTGTTTTAGTGCCATAAACGCATTTCTCGTGTGTTTTGACATGTGCTGCAACTGCTACAGAAGTCATTAGGTATGATCATATATTGCTCTTCGCCCCGCCCACTTGCCACGCCTCTATTCTAATGAGTATCTGCACTTATTTTTTCCCATTTAAAGCACTGGTAATACGTGTCCTCAGTGCAGCATTTCACGCTAATATATGTTTAAAATAGTTTTTCGACCATTTTTCTCAAAACTTACGCTTATGAGTTCTAAAAACAAATACATTTTAATTTCAAACACACATTTTTCAATTTTGGTATACATGTATGAATTCAACCAAGGAGAGCTACTCACAGGTATTTGGGACACTACCATTAGCTGAGCTACTTAGTGGAGAAGACTGCTTTAATGTATGTCAATGGAGAAAATTAAGTCCCCCAATTCCTGTTCAAAATCTCCCTCTTAATAGAGTTTTAAAAATGTTGCCATGTATGTTATAGAACTCTGCAGGGGAAGGGGCGGTAGGAACAACACCCCCAGGTCTAGCAAGCAGGGGCAGTAGACCCATGTACTTAGTCGCGCTCGTGGACACACCTGGACGCAGAGACCCTCTGATGAGGCCCATGCCAGGCAAGGGTTGCAATGGCATGCGAGGGGCAGGATAGAGGTGGCGAGTCAACGAATTAACACGGCGAGCAGAGCCAGAGCAGATCCAAGGATCTGCCTTAGCTCTAAGAGCCCATGCGCGAACCAAGCTTTGAAAATGTTTTGCAGGTAAATTATGTAACAATTATGATGTAAAAATAGGATGACGTCTCTTTAAAATTCAATAATATTTATTTATTTATTTAATAAGTAGAACCATTCCACCTTGGTACATCAGATTATATTGCAGAATTGTGAGGTATGAATTAAAAGGGATTGTTTTATAAACATGAACTTAGAAATGTTTTCTGCCCTCTCGACCCCGATCCTGACGTGTCCAAGAACGCAAGGTAGTAAATCAGTGCGAGGGACTACATGAGTGCGAGGGAGTACTGGAGGAAGATGAGAAAATATAGAGAGCCAGGCCAGGTTCTCTAAAGCCAGAAGGGAGATGGGCTGGTCATGAATACAGTCAGGCCAGGGTTAGTTCCTTACATACTACATCGCTTATAGCATGTGAAATCATAGTGTTCATAACAACACTTCTCAATACCTTCTCAATGACATCATTTGTCACAACACAGTGCATGGTAAAGTGGTGAGTTATAGTTAGTGTTGTCTGGTTAGTGAGCTGGAAAGAGTGTGCAACAAGTTGTGCTACTTATAATAATTTCAAGGTGGTGGATAAATTGAAAATGAAAGCTATAACTATAGAATTTGTAAAGTTTGTGTAGATTGGTTTATATAGAGAAAAAGATTTACTAAATATACCTAAGCATTACTCTTTTTTTTCATTGAATTTCTATGTTTTTTAAAAACAATTTTAAATAAAAATGTGTTTCAAATCGTAGTGTTCATTGTCACAAGTGGAGAGTTGTTATGTGGTGTGTCGTACAGTCCAGTGGAAGAGAGTCTTCTTATAGACTGGAGTATTGTAGAGAGGAATAGAGTGGAGTAGAGTAGAGTGGAGTGGCATATGGTACAGTGTAGTAAAGTGCTATATAGTGTGGTGGCATGGTGTCTCATATAGTAGAGTCAAGTATCGTAGAGTGATGCGGCGAATTGTACAGTGGACTGGCATGTCACACATTAAAGTAGGGTGTCGTAGATTGTCATAGAGTAGAGTGTTTTAGAGTGTAGTAGGGTAAAGTAGTGTTGTAGAGTGAAGTAGAGTGTTTTAGAATGGAGTAGGGTGAAGTAAAGTGTGGTAGAGTGCAGTATCTTTGAGTGGAGTGTTGTTGAGTATAGTGGAGGGAAGTGTCGCAGAGTAGAGTGCTGTGTCATATAGAGGAGTGCATGATGTAGAGAGGAGTGGACTGGTGTGTCCTGGAGTGTCATACAGTGTAGTAAAGTGGCATAAAGTGGATGGGCATAAAGTGGCATATAGTGTGGTACAGAGTTGTAAACTGGAGTTGCATACAGTGGAATACAGTGACGGACTGAAGAGCGGTGTAGAACGGCAAATGGTACAGTGGCATAGAATGAGATACATTTTAGTTGAGTGGAGTATATTGGAGTGGAGTACGCTGTAGTGGGGTAGTGTAGAGTTGAGTTATGTGTGATAGAGTTGATTGGAGTAAAGCGGGGTGCAGTGGCATATAAAGAGTTGTGTACAGTGTTGTATAGTGGACTAGAGTTTCATAAAGCGACATAGGTGGAGTAGAGTGTTGTACAGCAGCATACATTATAATGTGGTAGAGTGTGATAGAGTGTAGTTGCATAGAGTACAGAAGAGTGTCAAACAGTGGAGCTGAGTAGAGTTGATTGTTGTACAGTAGTGTCAAAGTGAGGTAAAGTACAGTGAAGAATGTGTGGCATACAATCTAGTAGAGTTTTGTAGAGTGAAACGGTGTGCAGTACAGTACAATGTTGTTGAGTGCAGTAGAGTTAATTGCCATGCAGTTTTATAGACTACAATGGCATAAAGTGGCGTAGAATGGAGTGGCGTACAGTGGGGTTCTGGAGTGGAGTACTGTGTCATAGACTAGAGTGGAGTAAAGTGGGGTGCAGTGGCATACAACGAGTTGTGTACAGTGTTGTATAGTGGACTAGAGTAGCACAGAGTGGCATAGAGGGGAGTACAGTGTTTTACAATGGCATACAGTATAGTACAGTATTGTACATTGGAGTGTGGGGGTATAGACACATGTAAAGTGTCAGAGGGTGGCATACAGTGTAATAGAGTGTTGCAGAGATGAGTTGCATAGAGTACAGTAGTCTGTCAAACAGTGGAGCAGCATAGAGTTGATTGTTGTACAGTAGTGTAGAGTAAGGTAAAGTCTCATACAGTGGAGTAGAGTCAAGTGGAGTGGTGTAACATAGTATAGAGTAAAGCATAATAGAGTGCATTGGTGTGTCGTAGAGTAGAAATGCATGGGCTTGAGAGAAGTGGCTTCACGTAGGTAGTAAACTGTTATAAATTGGAGTGGGGTCTAGTACAGCAGATTGGAGTGCTGTGTCGAAAAGTATAGAAATGTGCATAGTGGATGAGAGTGTTGTACATTGGAGCGTATGGACATAGAGTGGATTATAGAGTTGGACAGTGGAGTGTATGGGGATAGTGTGGAGTAGAGTGCTGTAGAGTGCCATAAAGTATAGCAAACTTGTATAGAGTGGAGTTATATAGAGTGGAGGAGAGTGTTATACAGTACAGCGGCGTAGAGTTGAGTGTCTTTCACTGCAGTTGCATAGAGTGGATTATCGTACAGTGGAGTAGCATACAGTGGAATAGCACACAGTGGAATACCATACAGGGGAGTGTAGAAGAGTGCCATGGAGTGACGTAGAGTTGAGTAGGGCATAGTGAATTAGCATAGAGCGCAGTGCTGTACATTGAAGTGGCACAGCGTAAAGTTGAGGAAACTGTTATAAATTAGAGTGGTGTCTCATACGGTAGAATGCGGTGCTGTGTTATACAGTGTTGGAAACTCTTGTAGACTGGATGAGAGTCTTGTACAATAGAGTGTACGGACATAGAGTTGAGTACAAATTTGGACAGTATAGTGTACGGGGACTGAGTGGAGTAGAGTCTAGTAGAGTGGCATAAAGTGTAGTAGAGTTTTGTAGAGTGGAGTTATATAGAGAGGAGGAAAGTGCACTGGAGTGGAGTAGTGTTGAGTAGAGTACAGTGGAATAGTATACACGGGAGTGTCAGAGAGTGGAGTGGCATGCAATGTAATATCGAACAGTGGAGAGGCATAGAGTGGACTAGCATATAGTGGAGTAACATACAGTGGAGTAGCATAGACTGTAGTGGTGTACAGTGGAGTACCGTAGTGTGTAATAGCATGCAGTGGAGTGGTGTAGATCATAGTGGCATACAATGGAATAGTGAAGAGTGGAGTAAAGTGGAGTGGTGTAGAGTGGAATAGCATAGAGTGGAATAGTGTACAGTGGAGTGGCTTACACTGGAATGGCGTACACTGGAGTCGGAGCAGACACGGGCCGAGGGCAATAGGCGGCCATGCGAAAGAGGTCCACAAGCGTTTTCTGGCAACAGCCCATCTCTGCAAAGCACAGGGGGGTCAGACAGTCTCTTGACCCACTTCCAATTGTCCTCATAAGCATTTCTCCAGCCCAGTCAGTCACTCTCAGCACCCAGGCCTGAGCCTGGCAATACTACACGACAACACAGTGTCATCAGGAAAGGCCAGGTGAGGAGCTGGCAGTTTGTTCGCCTCGCTGAGGGCCAAGTAAGGGAACAGTAGACGAATGAAGAAAGAAGCAGGGGGGCCTCTGGGAAGGAGGCGGTGCCCCGTAGGTGCCCCCGTTAGGTACACATTGATCAGAGTCTCACCCAGGCAATCTGGGCACAATGTCGTGTCGCACCAGACCATTCTGGTCACACACAAAGAAGAGTTGCAAATTCTGTGCCTCAATGGAAATGGGGCACAACATCCGGTCCACATCAATATTGGTCACACCAGACAGTTCCGGTCAAACACACAGGCGCAAGTTCAGCAATGCTTCATAAGGTAAAATGAGGCACTACGAAGGTTATGCCCCAAACTCAGAGGGTCGCAACCTGTGAATCAGACACCTCATGCAATGAGCATGACGTCAGGTGTTGCACGGGAGAGATGCAGCACGATCGACAAAGGGGGCCACGTAGGTACCGCAACATGTGAAGCCGCTCACCACCAACAAGACGCTTATGCATGCAAGGTCCCCATGATGACAGGGTCACATGCATTAGAAATGGGCCAGACTTCGGACTCCATGCAAGGCAATCTGGTCTTGAGGCACAGTTCTTAGTTCCACACCCATGCCGCGGTACCAGTTGGAATCCAGCAGAAGATGTAGGCTGGGCACTTGAGAGAGCACTGCGTTTCAGGGGTCACTGGTAGATGGTGTGTGTCCCTTTTAGGAGACCTTTGATGTCCCTGAGACCCTTAAAAGAACAGGGGGCAAGCTCAAAAAGCACTTCGAGAGCACACTTCAGGGTGCCACAGAACAGCAGGTAGTCAACCCAGGTCAGCCACTATTCAGGAAGGGCGCACGGTCCCTTTTAATCGCAGTTATCCCCCTTGTGCACAACAGAGTCCTCTGGCAATGTGCACCACGTAGACCAGGATTCTCAGGTCTGTGGTTCTGTGAATTCTGAACCCATTCAATGAAGGGTGTCGTATCGTGATGATTTTGGTATCAGCGAACCGCGACTGACAAGTGCGGTACGCGTAAGCGTTTTCGTCATGCTACACAGATGGATTCACTGTGTATTTGACGATCTAGTCTGCACCCGTGGGTTCCATTTTGTGCATAACTGCCATTTTGTGGTTGCCCTCACATAGGCTAATGACTACAGGATGTCTGTGGCCAAGCGAGCCTCTAGGGACGCATACACCTTAGTTTGAATTCGTGTTGACTTCTGTTTGACCTGAGTCAACTGACCCTGTTGCCCGAGGCTAAACTTGTTGAGCCAGTACCTTGTTAAGCAGCTGGTCAGATAGAGATCAAAGAGCAGGACATTATTGATTCTATGGCACACGCACACACCCCTCTATCTTTCTCCTCATCTGTTTCTGCTCCTTACTTTTATGGCCTTATGGCCTAATTATTGATTTGGGTTGAGGTCTTTTATGATGGGCCCGTCCGGCCTGTTCGAGCAAGAATGCTGGATTTATGCCTTGTCATTGGCGGTGGGTTGGATAACTGAAAGTGGGTTTGTCGTTATGTGATGCCTCTGTAAATATCATCCTCTGATTGGTCAAATTTGTGAGTAATTGATGCTAGCCAGGAACGTGGTTTTTGGCATAAAAGACGATGCTCCGCTCTATTATGTTGAGCAGTCTCCTGAGAACATACACCGTGTTGTACTTCTAGGACCTCTGTTACTGGCTGCAGCTAATAAAATTTGATCTTTGATGTCAACAGAAGAATCCCGTGTCTCTGTACTCTAAGACAGGTGAACCCGAAGACTTTGGGCATGTCCCCTGCGCCGCTGGGTTTAAATCCCGGTTCTTCAGTTGGCGCCCAACTCTGGGGCGACTTCAGCAGGTACTGGTCCAAGCCTAAAGATCGTGAGGAGCTTCGTGTGAAAATTCTGGAGGGAGGCCTACCACTTCATCGACCCCTGTATGTCGTTGTGGTCCAAAAGTCTTTGCTGCGAAGTTCCCCGCATTCCGACGGCTACGAAGGACTGCTGCCCTGACTGTCGCCCTGTCTTGGAGCCCTTTGATGACTTGTAAAGTGAGACGATAGACGGGTCTTCTGGCGACGTCATCGATATTTCAGTTAAGTATGAGTGGAGCGTCTCCCAGTCCTTAGTTTGTTTTGGTATCCTTCGGGATCGCTTTGATTTGGTATCTGCAGGCCCCAAAGCCGAGGGACTCGTGTATTCACGAGGCTATCGTTTTGATATTCCCTTGAAGTTTGAAGCTAGACTAGTGAGCGAAGATGCCTGGTCTTAGCAGACTTGGAAAGATATTTTGTTATGGTTGTAATAGGGATTCCCGATTGGAGGACTCGTGTCCGGTGCCTCCGATTGGAACTCCGACCTATGAGCTCTATTTAAAACACGGCGTGGGTCCCATCACGTATAATGATGTATGGATTAGGTATACTAGGAAGGATGGTGTCCTAAAGTGGCCCCAATATGGTAGTTACGACACGGAAATTTTAGATAATTTGGAAGTTAGACTCTTCAAAAAGAAAGCCCGGCCGGCAATGTTTGACTTCTGTCCGTCTTTGGCGAAAGGAAGCCAAACAAAAGGAAATTAAGTTAGCGAAACGAAATAAGCGTGCACGAGGTATGTCGATGATGCAGGCTGCTATACAGTTTAAGGATAATGAGGAAGAGCAAGAAAGCGAACAGATGTTTAGGCAACGTAAATTAGCGGTAGACAAATGTTATCCAGCTTTGCCGCCTCAACAACAAGAAGAAAAGAAAGATCTTGCGGAAGATCCTTTAATGTCGCATCTATTAAGTTCGCCACCCCCTTATGCTCAGAGTGCTACCGCACCTCCGCCACTTGTAGTTGCGCAACCCCCGGTTGTTTTACCTGCAGTGTTCCTCAACAGCCAGCTCTCCCTCTACTGGCTACTACTGCCTCGGCGCAGCCTTCTCAAGGGCCGCCGTCTTTGCTACCTCCTTCGTCTGCTACTCCTGTACCTGTGTTGTCGGTTCCCTCTGTCACTGTTCCGACTTCGGTTCCTTCTCATTCTGCTTTGTCTCCTGTTCTTTTGTCACCTTCTCCTTCTGCTCGACGGAGTATGACTGATGCGGTTGCTAGTCTTTTTTCTCCTCTAATGGGTTCATTGGGTATGTCTCCTGTTGTAGAGCGTAAGCAATTGCGTAGTCAATTGCCTGGTCCTGATGAACGGACAGTGTTAGATCACTTGGCGCGTAAATGGGTTACCTTTCCTTCGCACTATGATCTTGAGGGTGTTATGGATGTTTTCCATCAATGGGAAGCACCGAAACAGAGATACGTATTTGATGTGATGTGTTCATTCCTTCGTGAACAGTGGGAAGATAGCGAGGTAGGGCAGACTCCGCATGAGTTGTTCCGTGTGCGATCCGAGTTTGCGAAAGGAACTATAGTGGGTCTTGATGTTGAAAGAGCAGTCGCGACATTGTTGTCGTTTAGGAGTGAGTTTCCTTCTAGGTCATTGTTTGAGCCTGATTCTTCAGTTAGGAGAAAGGCACGTCAATACCCGATGCGTGAGGTTCCTCCCGTTTGGAGACCTGGTGATGCGAATGCTAATCCTCCTGTTCTGGCACATTTCCAGCGCGTTTGGGTACATGTTCCATGGAAGCGTGCCGAATTCCTAGCTCTAAAGCAGACTCTGCCTGATCCACGTAAAAATCCTGCGGGGTTTTATAAGGAGCTATCTCAAACTGCCGGTTCATGTATTATGAATTTGGCTGATATAGATATGTTATTTGGGAATATTGTTCCACAGCCTATATGGAGTAAGATTCATCATACGGATCATGCGCAGGAATTAGGTGATACATGGAATAACCTTAGAACTGCAGATGAAAGACAAATAGGTGGTGCTAAACCCGAGAATGTGATTGCTGATCTCCCTGGTAGAATTATTGATTATATGAAGACTTGGATGCCTGCTATGCGTGTCAATTGGGACAAGTTGTCTGCATGCAAGCAGAAGAAAGACGAAACTGTGTCCGACTTTTTCACTCGATTTGAAGAGACGTTTGCAGACCACAGTGGTCAAGATATGAGTACAGAAGGTGGTCAAAGGTTGTTCGTTGACAAGTTTGTGCATAATTTGCTTCCCGGGTTGTGCAATAGGTTGAAGGATTCTGAAAGTGCCTGGGCTGTTTCTTCGTCAGCACAGATATTGGCTACTGCCCAGTACTATGAGAATAGAAATAAGGATGAGATAGAGAAAGCGGATAAAAAGACTAAAGAACTGAAGACTAAGGTTCTTTTGCAGCAAGCATACCCGCCTCGCAACACCCAGCGTGATTATCAGCAACTCCAACAATATCAGAGAAACTCGCAAAGGTTCGAGTCTTCTCAACAGCGTTTTTCTGTAGGCCCTAATCAGTGTGCGTATTGCAAAGAAGAGGGTCACTTCAAGAATAGTTGCCCGACTTTATTACAGCGCACGAATGGTGTCTCTGGTGTGAGAGGTCGAGGTGTTCAACAAGCTCCGCAAGGTCGAGGACGTGGTATGTCTCAGATTGCGCGTTTCTTGCCTCCGCAGAATTCGATGAATTGTTTTGATCAACAGAATGGTGCATCTGGTAGGACGGCTCAATACTATGCGGATGACTATTACGTTGAAGGTGAGAATATGGAAGGTAATGATTGCTAGGACAGCCACAGACAAAGAGAGGGAGTCGTTTCAGTTCCAGTAGATCAGAGTGGACCTTATGTTGAAGTGATTACATCAGGTGTGTCAGAGCCTTTTCTGTTGGATACTGGTGCTGCAAAGAGTTCTATCTTGCTCTCTAAACTCCCTGGCGCACCTTTGCCTGGCTCAACGAATGTTTCAGTAGGTTTTTCTGGCGCCCCGGTTAAAAATCAGATTTCTAGTCCTTTGTCTCTTTCTGTCGGACCTTGTGAATTCGAAGCACCCCTCATTCTGACGACAGGTTGTGGTGAGAACTTGTTGGGATTGGACTTGTTGAAGAGATTGTATGCGACGCTTTATTGTTCTCCTTCAGGAGTACAGCTTACATTGGGAAAGAGAGTGATCTCTCCGATGTATTTGGCTAAAGACCAACTTCCAGCTGAATTGTCTTCTCTTCCTGATTCTCTTTGGGCTACTGGTCCTAATGATGTGGGTCTTTTGGAGATTCCGCCATATGTTGTGACATCAAAGGCGAATGCTAGATTGCCACGCATTCCACAGTATCGTATCTCAAGTGATGGTGAAAGAGCACTCTTGGCGATCATCTCTGATCTGATTGAGAACGGTGTGATTGAGGAAACGAGAGGTAATGTGTGCAATAATCCAGTGTTGCCTGTTCTGAAAAGAACCGATTCTTCACAACCTCCTGTATATAGGTTTGTGATCGATCTTCGCGAGGTGAATAAGATCGTTGTTCCACAATTCCCTGTTGTGCCTGATATCACCGCTATACTGACTTTGATTCCGGCCACAGCCACGTGGTTTTCAGTGATTGATCTGAAGAATGCTTTCTTCAGCATCCCAATTGCTGTGGAGAGTAGAGATATTTTTGGCTTCTCTTTAGGAGGCCGAAGTTTCCGTTTTAAACGCGCTCCTCAAGGCTATTGTGAGAGTCCATCGATCTATAGTAAAGCCTTGAAGACGCAACTTGATTTGTTGGTTTTACCTGATGGCGCTGCCCTTATTCAGTATGTTGATGATCTTTTAGTCGCTGCTGACAATGAAGAGACTTGTAGAGAGGCTACTCTGTCGTTGTTACGTCACTTGTCTGATTTCCATCATAAGGTTTCTCTTTCAAAGTTGCAATATTGCCGACAAGAAGTTACCTACTTAGGCCACCTCTTATCGAAGGAGGGAAGAAGATTGACCCCAGAAAGAATTCAAGCGATTGCGAAAATGAGTGTGACTATGACACAGAGAGAAGTGCGTGCGTTTCTAGGTATTACATCGTACTGTAGACAGTGGATTGCTAATTTTTCGTTGCTTGCAAAACCTTTGATAGCTCTTACTGTTAAGGATACCCCGAATCCTATTCCTTGGACTGACGAATGTCAGAAGAGTTTTCAGAATTGCGTGATGCGTTGTGTTCGGCTCCTGTGTTGGGTACTCCCGATTACAGTAAACCCTTCACATTGTATGTCCACGAGAGAGAGGGATGTGCATTGTCAGTTTTGACTCAACAGTTTGGCGATAAGCAACGTCCATGTGCTTATTTTTCGTCGACTTTGGATCCGGTAGCTAGAGCGTTGCCGAGTTGCTTGAGAGCTACAGCGGCAGCGGCTGTTTAAATCCGACAGTCCGCTGGTTTGGTGATGGACAATACACTGATCGTGATGGTTCCACATGCAGTGGATACCTTGTTGAACCATACCAAGACACAGCACTTAACTAGTGCTCGGTTGTCAGGTTACGAATTGACCTTATTAGCAAGTCATGTACATATAAAGAGATGCAACACGTTGAACCCAGCCACGTTGTTGCCGATCTCAACTGAGACAGATGATACCGAACAGCATGATTGTTTTCTTAGGACTGAGGAAGAAACGAAAGGGAGAATAGACCTTAGGGACACTCCTCTTGCGGAATGTGATGGTACTTTATGGGTTGATGGTTCATGCTTCAAGCTTCCGAATGGTGATACGACTGCGGCATATGCAGTTACGACTTTGCATACGATTGTTGAAGCTGCTCGTATCCCACATAATTCAGCCCAAGCAGCAGAGTTGATTGCATTGACAAGAGCGTGTGTGTTGTCGAAAGGGAAAAGAGTGACTGTGTACACTGACAGCCAGTATGCGTTCAGTGTTGCTCTTAGCTTTGGACGATTGTGGAGAGAACGTGGGTTTCTGACCTCGCATGGGACCAAGATCCAACATGGTCAATTGGTGAATGAACTTCTTGAATCTCTTACTCTGCCGTTGCAAGTTGCGATCGTAAAATGCAGTGCGCATAAGAAAATCACGGATGATGTTGGTCGTGGTAATGCGTTTGCAGATGAAGTCGCGAAAGAGACTGCGAGAGATGTGATGAGTCGAATGTACGTTGCGGGTCCGGCGAGATGGATTCCAGATAGAAGTATGTGTGAAGATACGATTGAGAGTGTGAAATCCATCCAAGCTGAAGCTACAGAGAAAGAGTTGAATAAATGGAGAGAAAGCAAGGGTAAATTGGACTCGAATGGTTGTTGGGTTGAGTTGTCAGAGCATCAGCGATGGTTGTTGCCTGATGCGTATGTACTTCCAGTGGTTACGATGGCACATGGAATGGCCCATATCAGTGTGAAAGGGATTTGTAAGTTGTTGCCCCCAGTATGGCAAAATGCTGGAATTCCTAAGTGTGCAGAGAATTTGGTCAAGAACTGTATGGTCTGTTTGATGTACAATCCTGGTAAGGGAACTCCAACTCCAGCTGGTCATTTTGCTCCTCCCACGTATCCGTTTGAGGCTTTGCAGCTAGATTTCATCCACATGGAGAGGTGCAACAATCTGAAGTATGTCTTAGTGGTTGTTTGCTCTTTTTCTAGATGGGTGGAAGCCTACCCTTTGAAGGACAATACTGCCTTGTCCACAGCTAAAGCCCTTATTAAGGAATTTTTCCCTAGGTATGGGTTGCCTAGAATGGTCTGGAGTGACAAGGGGAGTGAATATGTGGGTCAAGTGATGAAGAAAGTGTGTGATGGGTTAGGAATCCGATAGAAGTTCCACGCTGCCAATCATCTCCAGTCAGCTGGTCTAGTTGAGTGCTACAATGGCACATTAAAATTGAAATTGGCCAAAATTCAAGCGAGCTCTGGTCTACAATGGCCTGATGCTTTGCCGTTAGCCCTTCTGTCCACAAGAATGACTGTGCATTCGCGAATGGGTCTGAGTCCTTATGAGGTTGTGTTTGGTCGCCCGGCAAATATTTGGGGAGTGCCGCGGCCGACAAAATTTAGTGAGATAGAACACCCTGTATTGCTTGACTACCTGTACAAATTGACGGCTAAATTGCGTGTTCTGCATCAACAGGTTCATGATACTTTGCCACAGGTTTCTGAAGATCCAGGGCACACCATTGAACCTGGCGCGTGGGTGCTCCTGAAGAATTTTCAGCGAACCCAGAACGAGCAGCCCCGCTGGATAGGACCGTATCTGGTGTTATTGTCCACCCGTTCTGCGGTACGAGTGCACGGTAAAAAGAACTGGATTCACGGCGTACATTGCCAGAGGGTCCCTTTGCCTCTGCCGTACGACCGGTGGGTCCAAAAAGGACTTCCTGATTCTGAGACTGAGACCGTGCCTCGTTTTCTGCCTTTCAGCGATGCCCGTTTGATTGGAACAAACACTGAGCCAGAAAGCGATAATCTTCTTCAAGAAGCTGTGCCTCTATCGAACCGTTTGAACACTGTTAAACATGAGCTACTTTTCCGAGAACAGACATTGCCTGGCAAAGAGCGTTATAATTTGCGACCAAGAGTCGCGGGACAAATAACAAATTAAGCTCCTTCTTTGCTATTTTTTTTTTAGGGTTAGCTCCCCTCCGAGAAACTATTTTGATTTTTGTTTTTCGAACCACCATCCGGGTTCAGCTGTAGGGTCGCGGTGCCAAGTCCTTGGAGTGCAAGCCGAAGACGTTAGGTCGACGGTTCTGGTTGGTCTAAGGGCGTTCCCTGAACCAACAGGAGCATTCCTTAGCACGGAACACCCATCCGCCGCGAGCAGCACGGTTAGAGGATGGTGTTTTTCGGGATGGAGAGACCTACTAAAAGAATGAGCTTCAAGAACGAAATGTGTATAATAATGAGTAGAAAACGTTTTTTAATAATATGTCTGTTTATACTGTTTAGTTTAATGATGTTTTTAATCGGATATGTGACATTCTCTATTCAAGTAACATTCATGCCCACTGCACAACCCATGCCTCCTCCTACTGTTTCTTCGCATTCTTTTCACCCTCTGCCCGAACATGAGTCCATTAGGAGAATGGAATTCGCTAATAATTCCTTTGTTCAGCTTCTGCACTAACACCAGCTAGTAGTGAACACAACTAATTGTTGGGTGTGTGGCCTTATGCCCCATACTACCGATAAAGATATTCCTTACCTGGTCCTGCCATTTAGCTACAATTGTTCTGTGTGGGCATACAGAACAATGTTCATTTATGCCCTTGAAGTCAACCCCCTACGTTCTGTGAAGGATAATCCGAAGAATAGTGCTCTGGTCAAGGGAATAGTCGACATGATTAGAGGAATAGGTTCTTATGAGACTATCCCGAGAGATGAGACGCTAGCGTATATTGGATGGAACGTTACTGGATATGGAGCTAGTCTGAGTGGGAACCAGCGAGTGAAGAGATCCTCCCCGATTTGGATAGTACCCCATCAGGGTCATTACTGTCTGCAAGGTAATGGCAAGAATCCTAGAGCTCAGCTAGGGAAGAGTGTTTGCATTGAGACATACGTTTTTGCATCCCAGACTTCCCCACCGTTTCTAGCAGCTAAGGGTATCTACTTCATTTGCCATGACAGAGCGTATACATGGTTTCCCCCTGATTTCTCGGGCACATGTTTTGTCTCGTTCTTGTTACCCCCTACATTTACAGCTGCGGCAGATTACCACAAGATGAGAGTCGTTAGAGGTGTCTTCAGAAAGGAAGATACCGCAGGACAAGAATTGGGAGATTTCTCGAAGGGTTTTCTGCCGTTCTGGGGACCTATGGTTAACAGCAGGAACATACGGCAATTGACGAGAGTAGTTGAGTCCACCATAGTCGAGACTGCCGGCGCCCTTAGTAATTTGACTGCTGAGCTCCAGTCGGATCGCCTTATGACTCTTCAGAACAGAGTTGCGTTAGATGTCATACTTGCAGATAGAGGAGGGGTCTGTAAATTGATCCAATCAAGCTGTTGTGTTTTCATTCCAGACAACGCTCCGACAGTTTTCCAAGCCATCTCCAAGCTACATAAGCTCTCCGAGTCCGTACATGTGGATGAAGGAGATTGGTCGTTAATGGGATGGTTCTGGGGATTGTTATCCACCTGGGGATGGAAGATTCTGATGGTTTTTGGGATGGTATTAGCTATCCTTTTCCTGTTCTGTCTTTGTATACAGTGTGCTCCTGCTATCTGTGGCCTTTTTGCTACCTCGTGTTCGAGGAGACCTGTCCAGAGAGAGTTACTAAGTACCAGGATGATGCTACAGCAACATCTCAATGATCTGATGAATATAGACCTGGACTCAGATTGACGTGAGTTTAGGTTATTGCCTATGTAAGGGCAAAAGGAGGGTCTGTGGTTCCGTGAATTCTGAACCCATTCAATGAAGGTTGTCGTATCGTGATGATTTTGGTATCAGCGTTCCGCGACTGACAAGTGCAGTACGCGTAAGCGTTTTCGTCATGCTACACCGATGGATTCACTGTGTATTTGACGATCTAGTCTGCACCCGTGGGTTCCATTTTGTGCATAACTGCCATTTTGTGGTTGCCCTCACATAGGCTAATGACTACAGGATGTCTGTGGCCAAGCGAGCCTCTAGGGACGCATACACCTTAGTTTGAATTCGTGTTGACTTCTGTTTGACCTGAGTCAACTGACCCTGTTGCCCGAGGCTAAACTTGTTGAGCCAGTACCTTGTTAAGCAGCTGGTCAGATAGAGATCAAAGAGCAGGACATTATTGATTCTATGGCACACGCACACACCCCTCTATCTTTCTCCTCATCTGTTTCTGCTCCTTACTTTTATGGCCTTATGGCCTAATTATTGATTTGGGTTGAGGTCTTTTATGATGGGCCCGTCGGCCTGTTCGATCAAGAATGCTGGATTTATGCCTTGTCATTGGCGGTGGGTTGGATAACTGAAAGTGGGTTTGTCGTTATGTGATGCCTCTGTAAATATCATCCTCTGATTAGTCAAATTTGTGAGTAATTGATGCTAGCCAGGAACGTGGTTTTTGGCATAAAAGACGATGCTCCGCTCTATTATGTTGAGCAGTCTCCTGAGAACATACACCGTGTTGTACTTCTAGGACCTCTGTTACTGGCTGCAGCTAATAAAATTTGATCTTCGATGTCAACAGAAGAATCCCGTGTCTCTGTACTCTAAGACAGGTGAACCCGAAGACTTTGGGCTGGGTTTAAATCCCTGTTCTTCAGGTCCTACATCTCCACAAGCGTATCTCACCCCGTGCTGAAGTATGACCCCAGTAGTTATACTGGAGTGTGTCTTTGAAGTTGGGGGTAGTTCAAAGGGTCCCCTTTGGACAGCAGATGTCTTCCTCAAATTTTAGTCCTGTCTGCCATGAGGCCGTGGAATACAGAATGTAATCTTTAGTGGGGCCATGAGCTGGCTCCAGAGCCAAATGTCAAAACCTTTTCCTCCAATCTCTCCAGCCGGCCTGCAAATGGCAGAGGTCTGTCGTTCCAGTTGCGTGCTTAGTATTTTATAGTTGTTACTGGGGAAAGCCCAGATGTGCTCCCCCAAACTCCAGTGTGGACTGAAGCCAAGCACCAAGGCACACAAAGAGTTTAGAGCACAGAAATGCCCAGTTTCCAGTAGTGGCATTTCTGCGCAAATTACAAGAAAACCACCTCTACTACTGGCAAGGGGTTGTTGCTGTGAATTAAATGATAAGAAACCTCACAAGGCTGATCCACTGCAATCCACTATTGCAGTCTGAAGTTATTTTAACCATTTCCCCATTTCAGCCTAGGGGAAGAGCAAACCTCATAGGCAGTGAAAACACGCCATAGTGTTCCTCACCACCTGGGCAGGGGACACACACGTCTACCTGCCCTGCCTTTCACCTGCTACTCACTTCAACCCTTAAGACATACCCTCGGGGTACTCGGTGAAAGTGAAAGGTCCTCTCAGGATGGTTAGTGGCTTAAACAGGTCAGCTTGAGTAAACGCACAATTGAAGGCATCAGCCTGCAATGGTAGGCTGGACACGTCTTTTGGAGCATGTAATATGGGTTAAACTTAATATGTAAGTATTGTGTCTTTTTTAAATCTTTAGAAGTCATATATAGAATGTGTTAGTTTTAAGTGTTCTAGAGTTATGGAATCTTGACTCATTGATTGCTCTGCTGCTGTGGCTGGCGGTAGTGGGTCTTATTTATGGAATAAACGTATACTTCACTTTTCATCCACTTCGTCTGGAAATTCATTCATTATTCCACACTACAATTTATGGCGACGATATTTTCTACTATTTGGACCCACCGATGTCTTATTTCCAGAATTTGAATTGTTTTTGTACTTTTCTATGAAACCAAGGAAATCGGAGAACAGAAGCAAAACTATAAAAACGGATAAGAAAAAACGGAAACGATTTTCTGTTTCATCGTTCATCATTGCTGTCGTTCAACTTCTTCAAGATTGCTCTTGGTAAAGTACATTTAACTGCCATCTTGCTTATATTTAAACATATTGCTCGCGCTTACCGAGTGCGTTCCAGCACACGAGTGTCTGTTGCTCGTCATCTTCTGCACTCGAGTGTTCGTGTGGTCTTCCTTCTACACATTGATTTATTGCGCAAGCTTAATAGATGCCTTCACGTCATTGCGTCATCTCATGCTTCCACAACTACTTCAATTTCCTGTTGAAAGTACGTTGAGTACGTTTCTTGGCGACCATCTTTACTTGTTGGGAAGGATTTCATTACTGTGTGTGTCTACACGTCTTTCTTCATTCAAAGAACCACGCACTACCAGAGCAATTAATCTCAACTGTGTTCAATTAAAACTTTATTATTCCAGTTCTTCATGTTAACATGTTACTGGACCAGTTAACAGCACTTCTTCATTTCAACGCTCACAAGTATTATATTTGTTCAGTTTTTTTCATCCTTTGACATTGTGCTTGATTTTACACGTTGTGACAGGCAAACATTGACTGTTTGGACTGTCTATCACGGCAACTTCAAATAATGTCATGGAACCACCTCCATTTCTTCTGAATCCTGGTAAACCATTGACACCTTGGCACAAATGGTTTAGAGTATTCGAAAACTATCTAGAAGCTATAGATGCTAGCAAGTATACACCATCAAGAAAAAAGAACATTGTGTTTTTAATCATCTAGGCAGTGCTGGGCAAGAAGTTTTTGATAATTTGCCAGTTATTCCTGTACCTGCTGGTGATGAAACGTGGAATGTTTTCTCTGACGCTTTGGCACATATTGGTAAACATTATGTCAATGAACCATCAGTCATGGCTGAGAGACATAGGTTTTTTAAATGCAAACAGATGTCAGAGGAATCTATTGAAGATTACTTGGCGGTTTTGTGTGTGTTAGCATCAAAGTGTGAATTTGGAAGCAATTTAGACACTTCTTTATATGATCAATTAGTATTTAATTGTTTCAATAAGAAGATTCAAGAATGTGTTTTAACATGTTAAAATCCATCTCTTGAAGAAGTTATGGATATAGCTAGGAGTATTGAGCGCTCTGTTGTTTCCTCTAAAATTTTAACACAGTCATCTGGTATTATATCTGCAGCTAGTACTTGTGATTCTGATGTTAATTGGATTTCATATAAGAACAAACCAAAGAAAGCAGGTAAAAGGAGAATAGGTTGAACATGTTACAGGTGTGGCTCAAAGTTTCATATGGGTAATTATCCTAGTTGACCTGCTCAAGGTAAAAGGTGTCACAATTGTAAAAATAAATTGGGCATTTTTACACTGTATGTAAATCTACGAAGGAAAAGTGTAAGGTAAGTCAACTTGATGTTGAGAATGACTCAGTATGTGATGCGTTTAACAATGTTTCATTATCTGTGGAGGTTAGGTCATTAAGTGATTCTGAAAAAAGGTGCAAAGGGCCCATCTGTGAAGTACAAATTGGGTTGATTGATGTTGGAATAATGGATGATTCAGGGTCTCCCATTACCATTTTAGCAGAAAACACTTTTAACAAGTTTTGGTCCAATAAGTTATTGAAACCTTCAAGTGTAAATCCCAAGGCATTTGGTGAGTATGACATCAGCATGAAAGGTTATTTTGATGGCAATATTAAATTTAAAAATCAAGATTTTTTACCCAAATATATGTAGCAGTTAATGGCCGTGACATTCTTGGTTGGCAAGATCAAGCTAAACTTGGTATTATACTTAGACCTGGGCACTCCGAATCAGTAGTGCTTGGCGACATGCCAATATTATCTGTTCATGAAACTAATTTACATGAAAGGATTATACAAAACCTACGTTCTAAATTTGCAGATGTGTTTTCTAATAAGATCAGAGTTGTTAAAAGGTTTCAAAATACTATCAAATTGAAGAGCAATGCCACTCCTGTCGTACAGAAAGTAAGACCTGTTCCCCTCTCTGCAAGGGATGATCTTAAAAATGTGTTAGATGATATGTGTTCCCAAGGTATAATTAAGCTTGTAGAATCTTCTGAGTGGGTTTCGGCTGCCGTTGTTGCACGCAAGAGTTCTGGCGATATACGCTTGTGTGCGGATTTGAGCGTTCTCAATCGAAATATTCTGGTGGACTGTCAACCTCTTCCCAGAATTCATGAAATGTTAGCCAGATTAGGGTTGGAAGTAAATATTTTACTACTATAAATGTACATTCGGCGTACCATCAAATTCCCTTATCTGAAGATTCCCAACCGCTAACAACTTTTGTGATGCCTTTTGGTGTATATATATACATACAATCGGATGCCATTTGCTGCCAGTGTATTTCAAAGATTGATGGATCAAATGTTCAGTGAAGAGAAGGGTATACAAGCTTTCCAGGATGATATTTTAATTCATACAGAGAGTTTAGATCAGTATGTATTACTATCAGAGAAGGTCTTGAGTAAATTTGGAACACACTGAATGACTGTTAATGCTGACAAATGTAAGTTTATTACTGAGGAAGTTAATAATTTGGGTCATAATATTTCCAAAGAAGGTATTAAACCTAAAGTGTCTTTATTGAAAGCTATCATTGATGCACATATTCCTATTGACAAAGATTCTCCTAGAGTGTTTCTTGGCTTAAGTGAATATTACGGCAAAAAATACTAAGTATGTTTGGTCTGAGGAATGTCAAAATGCTTGTGTCTCTGTTAAAAAGCTAATAATAACTGCTTCTGCAATTAAACCTTTTACTCGTGGGGAGAAGAGTATTATAACGGTTGATGCAAGTGCCAACGGTCTGTGTGCTGTTTTTAAGCCAAATTATTAAAGGTCAAAAGTGCACCATAGCGTTTGATTCACGTACTCTCAATGAAGCTGAAAAAAATTATAGTGCTATTGAGCGTGAAGCACTTGCATGTTCGTGGGCTTCTGAGAATTTTAAATTGTACATTTGGGGAATTAAATTTCAACTATATACTTATCATAAACTTTTTATATATATGTTGGGGGACAGTTGTTCTAATAAGGCTTCTTCTAGACTGATTAGATTACTAGCAAGACTACAAGAATTCAATTTTGATATTAAGTATATAACAGGAGAAAAAAATGTCAGAGCAGATTGTTTGTCACGGTTACCAGTAGCAGGTGACTTTGATGGCAACAGTGACAAATCTGAATATGAGTATGTTTTTACTGTGGATGATATAAATGAACAATTTAGAATTTCAGAGAAAAGAATGGTTTGAAAGTTGTGAGAAAGATGATTGTTTCATTCAAGTTAAGAAATTTCTTATTGAAAGTTGGCCTACTGACAAGAGTATGTCAACTAATGTAAGAATTTTCGTCCAAGTGGCTTCCGAATTATCTGATATTGTAGTTAGGCAAGATTTGTTTGTTCCACCGGTGGGTTTGAGAAGTAAGATAATTTCATTGGCTCATGAGGGACATTTGGGTATTACTGCAACTGTTAAAAAGATTAAACAAATCCATTGGTGGCCAGGTATTGATAGTCAAGTTAAAAGGTTTGTAGAAAGATGTGAACAGTCCACTCTGTGTCACTCTACGCAGATGACATGTTGTTATATTTTAAATATTTGAACGAAATATGCATGCAGTGCAGCGGAGTTTGCACGGTTCAAGGAAATATCCGGCCTATGCCTTAACACCTCAAAATTGGTGGCATTTTCCCTTTATGATACGTATAACAGACCTCATTTACAGTTTGTTTTTGACTGTACGCAGTGGCAAGACAAGACTACGGCTCCTCTGCCAAACTAATTCCCAGATTGAATCTACCTAACTAAGAGCAATCATCGCTTGGGTCCACACTGAGCCTACCTCCAGTGGTTCCCCACCTCGGCCAGGACACTGTCCGGCTCTTCTAGGGCTGTCACCGTCTCCCCCGATCCCCGCTCTGGCCTGATGAAGACCCTGCGTGACTTCCAAATGGGGCACACTATGGGTTGAAATGTCGACGATTACTCAAGGTCCAGATTGACCAAAACTCTACACATAGCAAAGGAACGTTATCAGTGAAAAGAGTCATTGGTGTTACATAATTTTCTGGCCTATCCCTCACATGTATATAAAAACCTTCACCACTTTGTATATATTGTACACTTCTTGAGCACTGAGCACCTGTGTCACATTCACTTTATGTTGACAGCCTCCCATTATTGTAACTGTGATTATCTATGAATGAATTAATTCGGATAAACAAAAACAGTACAAAATATCCAGATTTCTATTACAATTCTTTATTAAATAAGTGTTCTACTTTCCAGGCGTTTAAGATAAGGTTGCTATCCAATTTAAATCAGGGCTTTCAGTGCACCATTAAGTGACCTACCTTCTACCCGACAGAACCGTTTCTTGTTTAACTACATATACCCATATTCTAAGGGACACAGGGTTACCCCCTTATTGTTTAATCATTTACAGTTTGGGCAGTTACAATTTAAGGTGGAACCCACAACTTTTAAATATCTAGGGATCCACGTTTACAGGACCAGTGCGGATACTATAGATGGGAATGTGGTTAGAACTATTAACTCACTCCGTTCTCAGATCTCTTTTTGGAATACCTTACCATTAACAGTAGCGGGTTGACCGGCCGTGTCCAAAATTATCATGTTACCTAGACTCCTATATCACTTTGTGAACCTCCCGGTGAATCTCCCTGCATGGATTTTTAAAACATTGGATACACTGTTAGTGTCCTTGTTGTGGGGTTAGGGTAGACATAGGCTAGCATTGGCCAAGATGCAGTTGCCGCAGGCGGTATGGGGGCTTCCGACTTTAAGGCCTACTGTTTAGTGGGACAATTACAAAGGCTAGCATATTGGTTAGCAGGACATAACTTATTTGAGATAGGATATACCCCGAACCGTTTATACCGTGGTATCCTCCTGGCGCAATTGTGCCCTGGGGTCGACAAACTGAGAGATCCCCCCTTTCTCTTGCATGTAGCAATGCATTACTGGAAGCAAGCACAAAAATATGCAAAAATACCTTTTCCATATGCTCCTAATATCCCGCTTTGCGGCCTGCCCTCTAGGCGAGGGAATTTATCTAGTGCTCGATTACAGAGTTGGACCCAGAATGGCACGGAGATGGTTGGAGATTTATTCTTAGTTTGCAGCCTGATGTCTCATGAGGACTTTGTACATACTAATGCAGTCCCGGAAACCCTCTTTCTCACACATGCAGCAATATCGCAATATATCCGGAAATACTGGTTGGTGGATCAGAAAGAACCTTCCACCTTTCAATTGTTGAAGTCAATTCATATAATGGGGCACGGCCACCACCTTGTAAGGTGGCTCTACCGGGGGCTCCGGGAACATTTGGGCACTCCACTATTGATTCTCCGACACAGATGGGAAACGTCCCTGGTAAGGTAATTGGAGGCTAGGGATTGGGCCTTAATGTTAGAACACCATCGACGGGTCTCTTGTAATTTCCGCCTAAAAACAATACAATTATTCATACTGCATAGGGCATACCTCACCCCGAGGGCGATCCAGTAGATGTTCCCTGCTGCCTCTTCTGGCTGTCCACATTGTCCCAACCATGATGCTGATTTAATTCAAATGTTGTGGTCCTGTCCTGTATTGGGAGGGTTTTACGCTGAGCCTTTCCATCTTAACGGGACACTCTCCCTGGAATACTATAGATGCATGCCTTCTGGGCCGATTCCCTCTCCCCAAGAAGGTAAAGCTACTGCGCCACTTTGCAGGATTAGCCTTCATGCTCGCCAAAAAATTGATTACTCAGCGCTGGAAATTGCGCACGGCCCTGCGCAAGGGTAAATAGATGGAACGTAGCAGAGACGGAAGCGCTTCATCGCGAAGAATATAGAGGGCTGAGAAAATGACCCATCTCCCTGGACTGGGCGCACTTGGTAGAACAGTTCAAAGCAAATACGGAGAGGGCGCTGGGGGGTACCCGGGACACACTGGAGGTCCACTCGGATGTTCAATTATTATTAATGCTGCGACCAGAGCAGTTTTCGGGGTGGCCGCCAGGCCCCCCGTTTCCCCCCTCTCTTTCCCCTTCTCTCTCTCTCCCCCTCCTCTTGTGCCTCCCCTTCCTCTCCTGTCCTACCCACCTATATTGGACATGACTACCCCGTAGTATTATATACTTGAGTGGGGGTATTTACAACACAGCGGCAAAGATTCTTTTTAGTCCCATGTTAATAGGGTTGGTAATTGAAGAGTGGAGGTGGGTAGTTCTATAATGATAATTAACACACTGATAATGCTTGATATATATAGTGTTTGATATGTAATTGCATTAGAGATGGTGGTACAAATGCTGAATATCGTGACACTATATTGTAATGTAATATTATGATTGGAACATTGAGAAGACATGTGTACTTCCTTACGAAGGTGAAAAACCCGAAAATGTAATCCGCTCCATGTAACGTACATAACAGATTTGCAAAGCTTAATAAAATGTGTTTAAAAAAAAAGAAATGATGTCAAACATATTCTTGCACCATTGTATAGCCCAGCTTCCAATGGACTGATGGAAAGGGCCAATCGGTTGATAAAAGAAGGTGTGCAAACAGCTGTGGCCAATAAATTAGATGCAGTATGGAACTATAACATTACTCCACAAAGTACTACAAATGTTGCTCCTTTTGTTTTGTTGAGAGGGAGAAAACCCATTTCTGCGCTGAGTCCGACGTGGTTGTTAGATAAAGTTGAGCCATCTCACAATCTACAATGTGTGCATGCACATATCAAAGAGAAACAAGGCATGTACAAACGTAATTATGACAAACAAATGCATGTGAAGGAAGGTATTTTATCTGTTGGTGATTGGGTTTTGCCTTGGTCAAAGTGACTGAAGAACTATCTAATATTATTAGACTCATTCTGTTTGTAATGAGAATTTGCAAATGTGTGGTGTAACTTCTCCTTGCATGAGGTATGACAGGAGTGATAATTACACCACTTCAGATTCTGGTACATGTACTAGTAGTGATAATGCAGTTTCTGGAGGTTATGGGGACAACTTTCTTAGGAGTAGTTCTAGGATAAGATCAGCTCCCATTCGCTCCAGAGATCATGGTGCCGATTACGATCCTGTAAAAACTGGGTACGAACCGTCGGACGGAGCATATTCTCCGTCCGACGCGTACCCGGTCGTCAAAACTTACAAACATGGAATTACGATTCGCACGGAAACTCCATTTCCGTACGAATTGTACAAAACCCCGACCGACGAAAATAAACATACAAATGCGATCTGGGAAAGAGCCGATGTGACGTCGGGTCGAACGCAGCCTGCCATTCACGAACCAGGAATTACGATTCGCACCGACATCATCCCGCACGGACAATATTTTCCGGCTGCCAAAAACTGCCGGGAAATCAGGAAGACGCGAACAAGGAGTACCTGTACGCGACGGACAGACATGGACCCGAACCTACGTGTCATCCCGGCCCTCATAGCAGTCGACCTCCTCTACAGGTTACGACGCAGACGCCGCAGAAGGTCAGAACAACTAAGAGAGGGGGGAAAGGGGGGGGCAGGACCAGGGGCAGGCCACAAAACCCCCACCAAAGTCACACAGCACACATGCCCTGGACATACCTGACCCCCAGGCCCTGGTCACTACGAGGGGGTGGGGGCGTGTCCAGCAAAGCCAGCGTCCGCCACAACGGAGGTGCCTGACGACGCGAACCGGCAACACAACAATACAGGTACGTCCCGTACCCACGCCTTAAGAGCGTGGGTACAAGTCGTACCACGCCCACACCTACGTCACCCCAACAATGGCGGGACGGCTGTACCCACGTGGCAAAGGCCTGGGTACGGCCCACACAAGCATTCCACAGCGTGGGTACGGATATGTACGGACCGTACCCCCACCCGCGTATGCATGGAGCGTACCCCCCACCCCAACCGTGTATGTACAACCCGTACCCTCACCCGCGTACGTATGGAGCGTACCCCCCACCCCAACAGTGTAAGTACGACCCGTACTCTCACCCGCGTACGTATGGAGCGTACCCCCACCCCAACAGTGTAAGTACGACCCGTACCCTCACCCGCATACGTATGGAGCGTAACCCCCACCCCAACAGTGTAAGTACAACCCGTACCCTCACCCGCGTACGTATGGAGCGTACCCCCCATGCCAACAGTGTACGTATGGACCGTACCCCCACCCCGTATGCATGGAGCGTACCCCCCACCCCAACAGTGTAAGTACGACCCGTACCCTCACCCGCGTATGTATGGAGCGTACCTCCACCCCAACCGTGTATGTACGACCCGTACCCTCACCCACTATGCATGGAGCGTACCTCCACCCCAACCGTGTATGTACGACACGTACCCCCACCTCGTATGCATGGAGCGTACCCCAACCCCAACAGTGTAAGTACGACCCGTACCTCACCCGCATACGTATGGAGCATACTCCCACCCCAACAGTGTAAGTACGACCCGTACCCCACCCGCGTACGCATGGAGCGTACCCCCACCCCAACAGTGTAAGTACGACCCGTACCTTCACCCGCGTATGTATGGAGCGTACCCCCCACCCCAACAGTGTAAGTACGACCCGTACCCTCACCCGCGTATGTATGGAGCGTACCTCCACCCCAACCGTGTATGTACGACCCGTACCCCCACCCGCGTATGCATGGAGCGTACCCCCACCCCAACCGTGTATGTACGACACGTACCCCCACCTCGTATGCATGGAGCGTACCCCAACCCCAACAGTGTAAGTACGACTCGTACCCCACCCGCGTATTTATGGACCGTACTCCCACCCCAACAGTGTAAGTACGACCCGTACCCCACCCGAGTACGTATGGAGCGTACTCCCACCCCAACAGTGTAAGTACGACCCGTACCCCCATGGAGCGAACCCACACACGTGTATGTTCTAAGCGTACATATTGTTAAATAGGAGGGGTGTGTGCAGAGTCCTCCCAGCAGTGCCCAGACACATGAGGGGTGGGTGTAGAGTCCCCCCAGCAGTGCCCAGACACAGGAGGGGTGTGTGCCTAACACTCACAGCAGTGCCCAGACATATGAGGGGTGGGTGCAGAGTCCTCCCAGCAGTGCCCAGACATAGGAGAGGTGTGTGCAGAGTCCTCCCAGCAGTGCCCAGACACATGAGGGGTGGGTGTAGAGTCCCCCCAGCAGTGCCCAGACACAGGAGGGGTGTGTGCCTAACACTCACAGCAGTGCCCAGACATATGAGGGGTGGGTGCAGAGTCCTCCCAGCAGTGCCCAAACATAGGAGGGGTGGGTGCAGAGTCCCCCCAGCAGTGCCCAGACACAGGAGGGGTGTGTGCCTAACACTCACAGCAGTGCCCAGACATATGAGGGGTGGGTGCAGAGTCCTCCCAGCAGTGCCCAGACATAGGAGGGGTGGGTGCAGAGTCATCCCAGCAGTGCCCAGACACAGGAGGGGTGGGTGCAGAGTCCTCCCAGCAGTGCCCAGACACAGGAGGGGTGTGTGCTTAACACTCACAGCAGTGCCTAGACATATGAGGGGTGGGTGCAGAGTCCTCCCAGCAGTGCCCAGACACAGGAGGGGTGGGTGCAGAGTCCTCCCAGCAGTGCCCAGACACAGGAGGCGCGTGTGCCTAACACTCACAACAGTGCCCAGACATATGAGGAGTGGGTGCAGAGTCCTCCCAGCAGTGCCCAGACATAGGAGTGGTGGGTGTTGAGTCCCCCCAGCAGTGCCCAGACACAGGAGGGCTGTGTGCCTAACACTCACAGCAGTGCCCAGACATATGAGGGGTGGGTGCAGAGTCCTCCCAGCAGTGCCCAGACATAGGAGGGGTGGGTGCAGAGTCATCCCAGCAGTGCCCAGACACAGGAGGGGTGGGTGCAGAGTCCTCCCAGCAGTGCCCAGACACAGGAGGGGTGTGGGCAGAGTCCTCCCAGCAGTGCCCAGACACAGGAGGGGTGGGTGCAGAGTCCTCCCAGCAGTGCCCAGACACAGGAGGGGTGGGTGCCTAACACTCACAGCAGTGCCCATGGAACGCAAAGGGTGGAGTAGCCACAGATACCATGCCCACAAATTTCAGTCAGGTGCACAAAGACCCTGCAGTACATGTACCACATGTGTGCGAGGCTGGGAGTATACGCATGCATAGCGCAGAAAAGAAAACATGTCCACATGAAGTCATGTCAATAGTCCACATACACAAGTACAATGACTACCAAGGATGCCACGAATGATGCAGGTGGAGACATTGCTCAGCATGCATGTGCAAAGTAGAAGGAGTCCGTCACACACCCAGCTAATGTACACACAGCTCAGCGCTAAATATTGGGAACACCCTGCAGGGAAGATGTCAGGGTACACAGAGGAAGAAATACACCTTTGGACAATTTCACCATGCAGCAACTGCTTACATGAACAGAGAAACCTAGCTAACACCGTGTGATGGCACACAGATCCCAGGGTCCCCCCTATGACCAGCACACTACAAAATTTGCCACACACCCAACACATGAACACCACCCAAAACCATGTAGCAGCCCCACCAACAGCAATACCAGCAAAGCAGTAGTGTTCCAAGGGGAAAAAAATAAATTGCTTTATTCAGCATGAACCAAAAAATCTAGTTTGTAGGAAGTTCAATATTTACAAAGCCCATAGGGCAGTCCAGAAGTCACAGCTGGATGGGGGACACAGTGGGATGCGTGTCCCCTAGCTTGCCTGCACAGTTAGATTCCGTCGTCTTCCACAGGGGTGAGGGCATCATGTGGGGGGGAAGAACCAGGCACCGCAGGGACAGGAGGGCGAAGGGTAGGCGTCGTGGGTGCAGGGATGGAGGACTCCACCACAGGGGGTGGGGCAGGGCCAAAGGCGGAGGCCAGGATCTCGCTGCACACCTTAGCAAGGTCCTCCAGGGAATCCCCTGCACCCGAAGGAACCACAGGCCCCAAGGAGGGGGGGGGGGGTCAGAGGGATGGGTCGCAGCGCCACTGGGGGAGGGTGTAGACAGGGGGGGGGCTCAACCACCCTGACCGGGGACTCCCTTGACCGATTGCGGGGTGGTGTCACTGTGGGGCTCAGGGACAGAGCGGCCATGAAGGAGTCTTTGTGTGATATGTGGCCAGGAGAGCTGAGGGGAGGGGATTTGGAGGGAGTGGATTTGGTGGAATGCGGACTCCCACTCTGGCTGCGTGTCTTACGTTTGCCCCCCGACCCAGTGGGTGTGCCTACTTCACCCTGTGTGTGCGTGCCAGGAGGTGTGCGGGTGACCTTCCCTGCTGGTGTGGTGCCTGTGTCCGTCGTGGTGGGTGCATGCTGACGTCTGGGTGTACGTGGGACAGGCATGGGAGTGGGAGGTGTGGATGGGGCAGGGGTAGGGGGCTGGACGTAGCGCTGCAGGAGACCCACTGCTGCAGTCAGTGTCGAGTCTATCGACCTCAGCAAGCTGCGTTGGTCAGCCTGCGATGAGTGAATGCCCTCCAAGTATGCCTCCATGTTGTTGAGGACCTGGCTGCGGCCATGGAGGACATTAAGGATCGCAGCCTGAGCAATATGCAACTGCCGCTGGATGTCCACAGACTCGGCATTGGCGGCAGCAGTGGAGACAGGGGCAGGGGGTGTGGTGCCTGGCAGGAAGGAGACATGTGGTGACCGGGCACGTTGGGAAGGGACACGAGCAAGTGGGAGGCGGCTGATGGCAATGGAGGGGGCGGGGTGCGATGTTGTGCTGCTGTCAGCTGGTGGTGCAGCCTCCGCCCACTCGGAGAGATCCTCCTCGGACCTGTCGGCTTCATATTCGGTGGTGCCAGTGGACAGGTCCTCGGCCTCACTCTCCTCCGCCTCTGTACCACTCAATGTGCCAGCCACGATGTCAACGCTGGCACTGGTGCTCGGTCCCTCCGCTCCGTCTGTGCTCATGTCTCCCTCCGTGTCCCCCGACGATGCTGTGGGCAAGGTGAAGAGACAGCAATTAATCACACACCTGTATACATATGTCACATGAGTCCAATCTACATAGGTTACAGTGCATAGCCTGAAAAGAAAGATCAGTAACATCTACAAAACAAGGTACAGATGTAGGGCATGCAACACACAGTTGGTTGACCCACCATGCCAATGAAAATCCATGGAGAGCATGACACAATACCAAATGACATGAAATGGAGTTTGACATAGGAGCCAGGCTCTGGGGACAATCCAGCACTGCATCTG
Source organism: Triturus cristatus (assembly GCF_964204655.1). Taxonomy (NCBI): domain Eukaryota; kingdom Metazoa; phylum Chordata; class Amphibia; order Caudata; family Salamandridae; genus Triturus; species Triturus cristatus. Next base: position 894,475,939 of record NC_140586.1, read on the forward strand.
CACCACACAGCGTTGCCGAAAATAGGGATGAGCAGGGACCATATCCATGAACTTGAGGCACATGCTGCATAGGTAATACTGAAAACATGCCCACCATGACTGGCTCACTGCACCTTGAGTGTATGTCCAGACAAACATCACACACTGGCCAGACCTAGCAAGGAGATATCAGGTTTTGACATGTAGGCTTTGCCCGTACCAACCCCCCCCTACATGAGACAATTTGTTGAGACACAGGAAGCACTTACATCTCTTAGTCTGGGTGAAATACACATGGGCTGGATAAATGCAAGATTGGACACAAAATACCCAAGGTGCGCCTGTCCAAATAATCATGTACAAATGGTCATCATCAGATGATTGTAACAAGACACACAGGCACTGGCCACCATGAGTATGAACAAGGACAATCAGGTCAGGTTGTACAGTGGACACTTGTACTACATTTCACGTCAATATACATGGTGCCAGGGGACAATGGCACAGAGCACAACCTATGCTGTAGACACTGAGAGTGTCCACGTTTTGTGATGACACACATGACACCTAGGAAAATATGAGCCAGGGGACAGTAGTGGCAACACAGCTCCATGGTCCTGAATGGGAATGACTGCAACACACGCCACCATCCCTGCACTATGCGTATCGCACACTCATGCACATCATGTCACAGGCCACAACATAGGACATGCGCACTGTAAGGCCTGACACTTGTGAGACTAACTCCCATGTCTGGACTCTGCATCAGTGCCAACTGACATGGAACCCACATGTACTGAACTGGACAGGGCACAGGCAAGGTCCCAAAACCTGTTACACACCACCCCCACACATGATGTTACAGGCATAGTTCACGTGGAGAAAGCGCTAGCCTAGATAACCTTGTGAAGGAGTGACTACACACAGACCAGGGAACACATTGCTAGGAGGGGAAGGGAGGCAGGAGAGCACAGCTATACAGTGGGTAACTGGATCTGCACAGCACCTTTAAACCCTGGCAGTGTATCCATGCAACTGTGCACTTACAAATGCTGGTGAAACACAACAAGCACACATGTACCTACCCCCTTCCTGCTGCTGCATCTCCTGTAAGCGCCTCTCCAAGTCTGGAAAGACCACCGGCAGCACATGCTTGTGGATGTGGCTCAGTCGGCGGCGCCCGCGGTTCTTATGGCTCTCAGGTGAGTCCCCCAGCAGGACCCGTGCGATCCTCCGCGTCCAGCACCGGATATCCTGCCAGCGTTTCCTCACCTGGGACAGGCGCCGCTTCTGACCATCCGCACTCCTCACGGCGCTGACGGCGGTCAGCCATATCTGCTCCTTGGCAGAGGCGCCTACCTGTGAGGATGAACAAGTGACACTACATCAATACACCTAGCACATGTCACAGAGACACATATTAGAACACATTTGCTGTTTACAACAAGGCATAGTATGCATCCAACACATTGCACCTTTGTCATAGGGACATCATCCTCTGGGGAAGGGCAAAAGCAGTACGTGCCATTGAAAGGACACAGGTGGAATGAGGGCAACGACACAATCAATGATCCAGGCTCACACTGTGCATCACAAGCTACACCAGGATAATGTGCAGCACCTCTAAGCAGTCACATGCCACAGGCCACTGACGCTACCGCAGCAGAGTACACAGACACACACAGGCACAGGACATTCACCTGCCATTGCCAAATGCAGCGACAAACCTCACTCTGCACATGTGCCACTAGACTGGGGGGGGCTCACAGGTGTGGGGCTGGCTCTGCACATCAGACACACAGCACTGCTCCCTGCTCACATCACATGGCCAGGGTATATCCATCCCTCATGCAGCTGGGGTGTTACACTCCACATATGCACCCACCCACATGACAGGGGACTTACAAACACACCGATGTCCAGGGTACGAACACATCATGTGGACACTCTCAGCACAGGTACACAGAACTAACACACATCTGTGGGTACAGTCACCTGTCACACTGGGCTGACCACATAATCACATGAGGACTGTAGAGGCAACATTCCCAGGAGGATAAGACAGGCAGAATGTGGCATGCACCATACAGTGATTGTCACAGTAAACACGATGCAAGTGAGGACGGCAGACATGCACCACTGCATGCTCTGGCTGGGAGACATCAGGCATTCCCCCCCCCTGGGACTCCCCCTACAGTACATAGCATGTGTGAGACACCTGGACACAATGCCAGAAGTCACAGTCACAAAAAAGGGACACAGTCTGTGCTAGTGGACTCTGCACTCACCTGATACCCTGATCGCCCATACAGCATGGGGTACTGTGGGAGGATCACATCCAGCAGAGCCATGTTCTCCTCCAGGGTGAAGGGCTGTGACCTCTCCACAGACCTTGACATGGTACCAGGGAATCAGTAGCAGCAGCTGGGTCGTGGAATCCAGAGATGTGCAGGCAAGTGCTCCCTCATGGGACCTGGCTGCCTTATATCTGCCTTGCTGCCCTGTTTCATGCACAGGAGTACAGAGTGATTGGTCACTCACATTTGCATCCTATGTTTCCTCCAATCCCTTCAAACCTAGCACAGTCAGTGGGTTCTTATTGTGTTTTTTTCATCAGCATGATGTCAACCCCACAAACACATTGCAAAAAAGTAGATTCAATCCAACTGACTTCTGCTGTGCACCTTCCAGAACAAATTCAAACTTTAAACTTGGTCTCCATGACAACCAGCATGCATGTAGGCCTTAATACTTGTCCCTCATGTGTCCCCTATGTAATTTTGAGCTTCACACACAGGTACGGTGCGTTCCGGGGCCCTAGGGCACCCCAAATGCATAGCAACGGCCCGTACAGGCATGTGTACGGGCCGTACCACTATGAGTACGCATACGCAAGAACACCCATAGTGGTACGGACCGTACACGCGTGCGTACGTTCACTATCACTATGGGTGTCCTCGCGTATGCGTACTCGTAGTGGTACGGCCCGTACACACGCCTGTACGTTCACTATCACTATGGGTGTCCTCGCGTATGCGTACTCGTAGTGGTACGGCCCGTACACACGCCTGTACGTTCACTATCACTATGGGTGTCCTCGCGTATGCGTACTCGTAGTGGTACGGCCCGTACACACGCCTGTACGCTCACTATCACTATGGGTGTCCTCGCGTATGCGTACTCGTAGTGGTACGGCCCGTACACACACCTGTACGCTCACTATCAGTATGGGTGTTCTCGCGTATGCGTACTCGTAGTGATAGTGAGCGTACGCACGCGTGTACGGTCCGTACCACTATGGGTGTGCTCGCGTATGCGTACCCATAGTGATAGTGAGCGTACACACGCCTGTACGCTCACCATCACTATGGGTACACATACGGCAGCACTCCCATAGTGATACGGGAACGTACACAGGCCATCTTAGCAAAAGTACGGTGGTTTTAACACATCACAGTGGTGACAGGCAGCACACAGGAAGGAATAGGGCTGACATACTTGTCCATGGATGGACATCAAGGCATTGTCTGGCCAGTACTACATGTGTGGGGCACAGGTGTGAAAGGCTGTGATGTGGCACATTACTCCTGAGTCGAGAAGGCACCAGATGTATGATGAGATGTGTACACATGTAATGTGTGACGGTGCAATGTGTGCCAGGCATGCCCTTGACTCCTTTGACATGTGTGCATGTCGTACTGCACACTTGGGATGAGCGTCACTGGCATGGCACGGACACCAACACACGGAAGTGTCCCCTGAGGCCAGGTACAGGGGTTACCACACCTGACATGTCACTACCCACGGTGCACGATGTGACTATGTCATGTATGTGTGGGGGATTCGCATTAGCTTGATGTTGGAGCTCCCTCAAAAGCTGCAGCTGTTGCAGCAACCAACATGTGTCTGTGTGTAAATTGACATTGCACACTGTTCCGCACACCATGCCACATGTGGTATCGGATGTGAGGTGCGTATGTATGCATGGGACACGGAGTAGCGTAACAAGGACTTGTCTGCATCCTCTCTATGAATGTGTGGTGAGTCATCACATGTACACCTTAATGGCAAGGTGTGTGGGCTGTCCTAGTGTAATGTCATGTGACCTGTGGCTCTAGTGTTCCGCTACCAGTCTCTGAAATCGACATCCTACTTCTGCTGATGTGTGGATGTATGTCACTCCTGTCTTGCGTCTGGCTGTTCACTTACACTGGAACACTGCTAATCCCATGCCATGGCATGTGGAGGTTCACAATCTCCGTGTGTAGCTGGGTCTTGGTAGGAGTGTCACCTGACAGCCATACGTATCCAGGGCATGTGGCACATACCTGACTCCGTATGTAGCATATGTGTATAGACAGATTAACATGTGCTCAGTACAAATAAATTGTTGTTGTGGTGCACTCACTCTTCCTTGTCACTTCCAAATTACTGCAGAGCGCCGCCTCTTCCCCGACCAATCTGGACTTGGCTGCCATGCGGGAGAATGACTGTATCCGGTGCTACCGCTTCCCCCAACGGTTGATTCTGGATTTGACGGCGAGACTGGCACCACACCTGCAACCGCTGCACAGGTATCCTACAGCACTGACAACCTGGAAGCAGAGGTCAGCCCGGGACCAGGGTTCAATTCCCGGCTGGGCTGGGTCTTGAGTCCATAAATGTCCATGGACTCGATAATTCTCGCTCCAGTGCATACTCGACTCATGGGTTCACACTCTGCGACTCTGGGCAATAGCTTGCTTAATCTCCACATGGGCCCCTCGCGGCGGGATGCCTGGCTTTCACCTTGCGGATGCCCTGCTGGGTTATCTCACAGGGGAATACCAGGACGGGTTCCCTAAGCAAGCGCTTAGAGACCGCTTGGTGATTTGCGCTATATAAATTCCTGCACATTTACATTTACATTTACTGACACCCAAGCTGAAGGTAATGGCAGCCCTACATTTTCTAGCCACGGGTACCTTTCAAAATACCATAGCTCATGTTGGTGGCATGTCCCAGAGCATGTTCTGCCGTGTGCTGCATGATTTCTTAGAGGCCATGTTGATTCACCTGGATGACTTCATCCATTTCCCAACCCCTGAAATGTTGACTGGGGTCAAGCGTGGATTCTATGCCCTGGGAGGGATGCCCCATGTCATTGGGTCCATAGATGGGACACATGTGGCATTGGTACCACCACAGGCACAGGAGGTAGCGTACAGGAATCGCAAGCACTACCACTCCAGCAATGTCCTTGTGGTGTGTCTGTCCAACATGGTGATTTCACATGTCTGTGCTCGTTTTCCAGGATCAGCACACGATGCCTACATCATGAGGCATAGCAGGGTGCCTGAAATGATGACGCAGCTGTGCAACGAACGAGCATGTGTTGTTGGTGGGTACAGTCTGTCTGTCCTGTATTTTGCGTAGACTTCCAGCACGACCGCTTCTCCTGTCATACTTATGTCCAAGTGCTTTCCATGTAGGGGACGCTGGCTATCCCAACATGCCATGGCTGATCACACCTCTCCGCAACCCCATCACGCCGGCCCAGCTCCGCTACAACACCGCCCATGGCCGGACAAGGAGAGTGATAGAGAGGACGTTTGGCCTCCTGAAGAGCCGATTCCGATGCCTCCACAAGACCGGCGGCGCCCTCCCATATGCCCCGGCGAAGGTCTGCAAAATCTTCATGGTCTGCTGCATGCTGCACAACATGGCAGTTGAGAAAGCTGTGCCACTCATCCTGGATCAAGATGACCAAGACCATCCACCCGTGGAGGACGAAGGGCTTGGCAATGGGGCTAGTGATGTGGAGGATGTGGAGCCGCAAGAGGACATCCGGACTCGGCTCATACGCGACTTCTTTGCTTAGTGGTGAGTACCAGTGTCTGAGTGTGCACGCATTGGTCCCTGTGTGGCATGTGTTGCGATGTGTGTGTCCATCTGCATGTATGGCACGTGAGTCAGAGGTGTGTGTGGATGTGTCACTGGAGTGATGGTGCCAGTGATGAGTGTATTTCCCCAGTCATAATTGTGACCTAGCATGTTGTCATCCATACATGTGTCGAGTACATGCACATGCAAGTGGCTGTACTTTTAGTGGCTGACTTCTTGTGTGTCTCTCTTCCCCAGGTACTTGCGCATGCCGTCTGCTGCTTGCATTGTTGTGGCACTGCTATTCCTCATGGACACGTCATCGTGTGCTGACTCAGCGTTACACGCACGGACAAGTTTGGAAGTCTCCTTAGGGTAAGGGATGCATCAGGGGTATATTGGGTGTGGCAGTGGTTCACGATGTATGCACACTGCCCCTGTAGATGTTTGTTTCCTCTGCAGACATGTTGCATCACCATGGGACACATGACATGCAGATGGGTACACCTGAATAGATGGTTAGACTTGTTGACAGTCATCAGTGATGGGATTGTGGAATGTGATGATGGCATCAATGTGTGTAACACTGCCCTCGGACCCATACAGTTTGCATTGGCTTGACATGGTGTGGGACTTCCACATCAGCGGATCAATGGTGTATGGCAGGCTCTCCGTGAGCAGCAGAGGGTGTTTAGCTGTTAGCCGACACTTGTGTGCCAGTTCCATGGATATCACGCATTTGTGCTGCAGAAGGGGGGTGCCAGTGTTGGACCCACATGTTACTCCACATGACCCGTTCATGTGTACTCCGACTTGCCTCTGCAATCCCAAATACATTACTAATAAAGGTGTCCCTAAGCCTTCAAGGTGCCTCTTCTCCGTCAATGCTGGTGTGTTGCCACGGTGCATCCGGCATGTCTGGCATGGTTTTCCGTGATAGTGGCTATGTGTCTATGTGTAGAGTAGCAAGATGCAAGCTGTTTGTGTGGAATTAGACCGTGTATTGTGCATGATGTCCATGACTGTGTGGGTATTGTGACATGTGCCATCCCCATGCATCCAACGTTGGCCAGGCCACCATTCTCTGCATCCACCTGACTCAAGCTTGCAGGACATGGTTCTGCAACCTGTCCACACATACCTGGGTGCCCCCCAGGACACTCAACATGATCCCTGACCTCTGCGCATGACTGTTGCTGTACTCAATATGTCTGTCGGCACGGTTGTGCGGCCACCCCCTCAGCTGGTTGGGCCCATCACGGGTGTGTATGGTGCTCCATGTCTGTCTTGCCTAATACACTGTGACCCGTGTGTCCTGTGCCAGACTCAGGCCCCAGGGTGTGGATGGTTGAAGTCAAATGAGAACTCAGGCATGTTTAGACTTTACAAGACACATGTAAGGTAATAATGCAACCAGCAGGCATCTTCTCTTCATGGTGTGACTTTTTATTTTAGTGGGGGGGGGGGGATTTGACATGAGGGGCTTTCCGGGTGTGTGGAATCCAAAGTTCACTAGGGGAGTTGGTGTCCTTGCCATTAGAAATACTCAGAGTCCATGCCACAGTCTTTGTCAACATTGGTCAGACAGTGACCAGCAAGGCCATGTGGCAGAGAATGTCTTTTGATGCTGTGCTGCTGTTGCTCCAGTGGGCCAGGTGCCAGGCCAGGTGTCCTGGGAGATGGTGCTGTAGCGCCGACCCTCACGGTCTTTTACGTGGACGACCCGCCCTCCTGCGGGGACCCTCAGAAGCAGGCCGTGACGATGTTTGGGATGCTCCATCGGATGTTTCCTCCTCCTCCTCCTGATCCCTCCCTGTGGGTGGTGATGTTCTACGCCTTCTGGCACAGGGAGGGTTGCCCATGTTGTCGGCCATCCGACGGAGTGTACTGTGAATTCCCGTGAACACCGTCACGAGCTCAGCCTGTCTGTCCTCCATCCTCCGTTGGTGTTGCAGTAGACAGGCATGTTGCTCCGCATGTTGCTGGGCCTGCTGGGTCTTGATCCCCTCGAGGATGGACACAACCTGGGCCATGCCCGTGGTGTCCTGCCGGTATGTGTCCAGGATGTTTCGGACATGGGAATATACCGGTTCCCCAGCCAACTGGTCAGGCTGGCGCCTCCGCCGTCCTCCACTCCCACCACGCCTGCCCACTTGCACCTGGCCTGCCCTTGTGGGCACATCGGGTCTCCGGGACCCCTGAGGGGTGGCATTGGCGTTGTCGCCTGCCTCCTCCTGGGTGCCCGGGACACCGTGTCCCTCCTGGCCAGCCTGGCTGCTTTATGGTGGTGGGGCAGGGATCCTGGGTGTCTCCTGGGATGTGGCAGGAGTGGGGGCGGTGGTTGGCCCCGTTGTACCTGACGCAGGTGCTGCAGGTCGTTGGACACCAGAGGGGCCAGGTTGGTCGGGGTCGGGTTGGCCCACAGAGTGGTGAGAGTCGTCGCTGCTGGTGGCTCCTTCATCCCGCCGAGCCGGGTCCTGTGAGTCTTCCCCCCCAGTGTTGGGGGGTGATCCACGACGTTGACCTGTGTGTGAGAGAGACAATGTTAATTTTGTTCCATGCAACATCCATGTTTCATTCGTTTCAAAGTTGGAACATTTCCTCTGGGAAATTGGATATGTCTTGCATTCCACTCACAGTGCACTTGTGCATGGGTATGTCCCTTGGGCACAGCTTTGGCGACTTTACCTATGTGTGGCACAGTCTTACTTGCTGCGTCAAGTGTGACTGCAGTCAGCAGTGGAGTGGGCAGGTGTGGCGAGCCATGCATTGGCGCCTTCCGTGTAGCACTGTACGTGGGCACATGAAGTTGTTCCACACACTTATATGATGCAGGTAGCTGTCGTTGTGCTCGTGCACAGGTTGTGACATGGCCCTGTGTTCTGCCATGGAGGAGAGGGGGGGTTCTGGCACTGGCCACCCTTGTCTACATGCACGCTGTCCACCTGCTGACAAGCAGACATTCCCACACACCACAAGGCTGATTTGCTCTCCCTGTGTCTCCCTCCCTCTTTGTCCCCCTCTCCCTCCCTCTGTGTGTCGGCCTCCTCCCTCTGTCCGTCTTCCTGTGTCTCCCTCCCTCTCTGTCCCCCTCTCCCTCCCTCTGTGTGTCGGCCTCCTCCCTCTGTCCGTCTTCCTGTGTCTCTCTCCCTCTCTGTCCCCCTCTCCCTCCCTCTGTGTGTCAGCCTCCTCCCTCTGTCCGCCTCCCTGTGTCTCCCTCCCTCTCTGTCCCCCTCTCCCTCCCTCTGTGTGTCACCTTCTGTCACCTCAGCCCAGCTTACTGTGCACACACTGTTAGCAGATCTTTGAATGGCCCTTGGATTGTTGATGTGAGTTTGTTTCTGATCTCCAGGCACCCATTGGGTGTAGTGTCTGTGTCTGCACTGCTGCTGTGGTGGTGTGTGCTGCCACTCTTTCACAGTGTTGGCTGTTCATTAGCTGCTGTCATGTGCAAGAACGTGCCGTCACCCCCATGTGTTGATGCAAGGCGTCCGCCATTTGCTGGCAAGTCATTCCTGTGTTGGGACACACTGTTTGTCTGGCTGTGACCTAGGCCATATGGGCAGGGGGCATTGTTGTCTGCTTCTGAGTTGCACTATGTGATTTTTGGGGCCCACCCTCCCGCCATCCGGCTTACCGTGTCATGTGTTGGTGTCTTCTGTGGCCTGTGACTTGACGTTGTCCAGCTGGGTGCATGGGGCATGGTGGCGCCAGTGGCATGTGCGTGTTCATGGAGTGTGGTTGAGTCATGCGATAGCTTGGGGTGGTTGCGTGCCTGTTTGTGAGTTTGGTTGTGGATGACATTCGCCCCATGTGAGGTGAGTTGTTTGTGTACTCACCCGGGTCTCGGAGTCCTTCTAATCCGTCCACTGCCTCCACCGGCAGTATGGCCATCAGCCTCTCCTCCCAGGGATGGTAGTGTACGGGTCTGCGGGACGGCCCTCCTCCAGTGACGTTGGCCTGGTTGTGTTCATCCGTCATCTTGGCTCGGACCCTCCTCCGCAGATCGTACCACATGGCTTGGCATTCCTGCTTGTTCCTTCTGGTGTCCGCAACAGCATTCACAGCATCGACGATGGTCTGCCACATGGCTGTTTTTGCTGAAATGCTGGTCTGTCTGACCAATGTTCCAAAGAGGTGTGGCTCATCTCTGAGGATTTCATCGACAAGGACCTCCAACTCTCGGCTAGTGAACTTTGGATTCTTGTTAGTGGGCATGGTGAGGGGTGTGGGTGTGGATGGTGGGGGGGCTGTGGATGGTTGTGGGTGTGTGGGTGTGGTTGTGCAGATGTGTGTGTGAATGTGATGTGGGGGTGTTTGGGAAGGTGTGTGTGTGAAGGTGTGCAAGTGTAAGGTGTGGTAAAGCTTCTAGTATGGTGCTGTAGGTTGTCTGTGGGGTCTGGCAGCATTGAGTCTGTTGCAAAGGCTCATGGTTTGTGTGTGTGGGCCCTTTTTATTGGTCCATTGGTGGGTGTGGCTGTGTTTGAACTTTGGGTGGGTGTGTTATAAGGAGTGGTTGTGTTTTGGGCCAATGTTTGGGATTTTGGCAGTTGCAGGTCAGTGAATGTGTTGTTTTAGTGGTTGTTGGACATGTTTAGTGGCTTTGTGCCATTCGAATGGTGTATTCTTGTGTCGTTTTGGTTTGTCCTGGTTGTGTACGTGCGTTTTTTGCGTGTGTACGGTGTGTACATGGGCCATTTTGTTGTACAGTGCTGTCCTTGTGTGTGGCTTGGTACGACTCGTACATGCGGTTGTGATGTTGGGGGCTGGGGTGCGCTCCGTACTTAGAATGTTGTGGTGGGGGTACGCTCCATGCATACGCGGGTGGGGGTACGACTCTAATGTACACGGGTGTAGATACACGGGGGTACGACACGAACGTAGAGGGGGGTAGGACACGTACACGGGTGTACATACACGGGGGGTACAACACGTACACGGGTGTACATACACGGGGGGGGTACGACATGTACACCGGTGTACATACACGGGGGTACGACACGTACACGAGTGTACATACACGGGGGGTACGACACATACACGGATGTACATACACGGGGGGTACGACATGTACACCGGTGTACATACACGGGGGTACGACACGTACACGGGTGTACATACACGGGGGGTACGACACATACACGGATGTACATACACGGGGGGTACGACACGTACACCGGTGTACATACACGGGGGGGTACGACACGTACACGGGTGTACATACACGGGGGGTACGACACGTACACGGGTGTACATACACGGGGGGGTACGACACGTACACGGGTGTACATACACGGGGGGTACGACACGTACACGGGTGTACATACACGGGGGTACGACACGTACACGGGTGTACATACACGGGGGTACGACACGTACACGGGTGTACATTCACGGGGGGTAGGACATGTACACGGGTGTACATACAGGGGGGGTACGACACGTACACGGGTGTACATACACGGGGGGTAGGACACGTACACGGGTGTACATACACGGGGGGTACGACACGTACACGGGTGTACATACACGGGGGTACGACACGTACACGGGTGTACATACACGGGGGGTATGACACGTACACGTGTGTACATACACGGGGGTACGACACGTACACGGGTGTACATACACAGGGGGTACGACACGTACACGGGTGTACATACACGGGGGTACGACACGTACATGGGTGTACATACACGGGGGTAGGACACGTACACATACAGGCGGGTACGACACGTACACGGGTGTACATACACGGGGGTACGACACGTACACGGGTGTACATACACGGGGGGTACAACACGTACACGGGTGTACATACACGGGGGTACGACACGTACACGGGTGTACATACAAGGGGGGTACGACACGTACACGGGTGTACATACACGGGGGTAGGACACATACACGGTGTACATACACGGGGGTACGACACGTACACTGGTGTACATACACGGGGGGTACGACACGTACACGGGTGTACATACAGGGGGGGTACGACACGTACACGGGTGTACATACACGGGGGGTACGACACGTACACGGGTGTACATACACGGGGGTATGACACGTACACGGCTGTCCATACCCGGGCGGACGACACGAACGTACACGGGTGTAAATACGGGGGGGGTACGACACGAACGTACACGGGGGTACGACACGTACACGGATGTACATACACGGGTGGGGGTGTACATACACGGGGGTATGACTCGAACGTACGGGGGCTGGGGGGAGTGTTGGGCGCGTATGCGGGCACATGTCTCCATGGTTGCTATGGGAGTTCGGTGCGGATGGTGTTTTTTCCATACGGTTGTAACATCGGACGCACGGGATGGATCGTGATTCCGCGGTCGGACTTCACATTTCACATTTGTACGGTAAATCGTCCGAGGACGTGTCGGACACATTTTCCGACCCGAGGACATGTGGGGAATTATTCCGAATGCGATTCGTATGGTCTTTTTCCCATGCGAATCGTAATTGGCAGTTTGTACGGCACTTGTATGATTCGTACGGTAAAAAGACCGGATACGAGTCGTACGGGGAAATTTTTTACCGGATCGTGATCGGCACCTATGTGTATTATTGATTTTTCTTCTGTCTATTAAAAAAGGGGGGGTGTAATATGGGTTAAATTTAAAATGTAAGTATTGTGTCTTTAAATCTTTAGAAGTCATATGTAGGCCCTCACAAAAGAATCTGCAAAAACCGGTAGGGGAAATCAAAAAGTTTGGGGGAACGCTACCTGAAGGGTCCAGGTCTAAAAAGCAGTTTTCCTGGATAAGGTCAGTGCACGTTCGGATGCGATATGGCAATTCATTCCAGTAAAAGGGGGACAGGTAAGAGAAATCCCTTCAACCCACTCTTGACCTTTTGACGTGCGGGGCAAGGAGCAAAGCTTTCACCCATAGATCACAAGAGCCTAACTGGACAATAGTACTTGAGCTTCTGGTTCAGGTAACTGGGGCCTTTCCCCATTAATGCACGGTGAGTAAGGCAGCAGGTTTCAAATATAATTCTTTTTCTTATAGACAGCCAATGTAAGGATCTCAGAAGAGGTATGGAGGCACCAGAAGAAAAATGGCAAATGAGGCGGGCTACTATGTTTTGAACAACTTGCAGTTTGGATAGAAATGTCTCATTGGCAGAGGCTAGTAATGTGCTGCCACAATCTAATTTGCCTAAATCAAGGATTTCCTCCCCGAAAAATGCAGGAAAGGAAGAGTTTGACTCAATAGGCACATCATATGGAAACAGGTGCTGATAGTAAACGGAACTTGCTCTTTTCATAGAGTTTGGTCTAATTGGACTCTGAGATTTGTAACCACCTGTTTGGGTATTGAAGCGGTGTCTAGTTTTGAAGGTCACCAATCGGAAAACCAGAGCTGTTTGGCCTTACGGAACAGCATTATATTGTTATTTTCTGCATTCAGCTGTAGGCAGTTGCTTTCATCCCTGTTGGGAAATGTTCTTTTACTTTAACCCGTTCCTTGTCAAAGAAGATGATGGTTCACTGACAAAATATCAAGGCCCTCAAAATTGAGGGTGGGTGAAATTGGCACGGGATTAATTCAGTCTCATCCCAATTAATAAAACAGAAACCTCACATACCTTTGGTAAAACAACAAGTAACTCTATCTTTACATGCAAAAATGCCTATAGTCATCTCACAAAATTGAAAATGAAAATACAGCAAGCAGTGAGAGAGGTGATGATTTCGGGGTCCTAATCTAGGGAGAGAACCAAGCAGATGCCTTGAACACAAAGGGCACATCATGCTGAATGATTCGGTGGTGGTCCCATCCTCCTAGGACCACCCCAAGCACAGTTATGGGCAACAATACAACCCCAACCAAAGGCCCAGCAAAGCATTATGGGGCGATATTCTAGAGGGCAGTAAATATTACAGTATCCAATATCAAAACATTCCTCAAGTGGCAGGCTCTCGGGCTCAGCTGAGAGATAATACTATAATATTCAATAAACTCTAGAATCTCGCCCCAGAATGCTTTGCTGGGCCTTTGGTTGGCATTATATTCTAGGTTAGGGGTGACCCCAAAATCATCACCTCTCTCATTGCCTGATATTTTTCAAAGCTCACTTTCGTGAATTTCTTATATGCTTTTTAGAATGTAAAGGTAAAGTTGTTTTATCAAAGGGTTGTTGGTGCAGTAGCTAACTGAGTGTTTGCATGAATTCTGTGTTTTCAACAAGTGAAATATCAATGTCATCCTATACTTTTAATAGTAAGAACAAAAATATCGGAAAACAATATCAATGTAATAAATATCTTTGTATTAAATATCAATTAAAAAATATATCAATTGAAATAATAAATATTAAAAAATAGTAACATTAATTGTTAAAAAATAAAAACATATTTAATATATATTTTAACAAATAAACTTTATTTTAAAAACAAGTGTTAAACTAATAATTTTTATGTATATGATATATATATTTATATTATATATATCCCACAACGAAACCCGTGGGGTGTACGCCAGCGGAGCAGACTGGCAATTTTCAATGTACAATGTCTGCTTCCGTAAACATGCACTCTCAGGGCCAGGCAGAGTAAATGCTCAAATCCATTTATTATACATTACGCATTTTGGCTGCGCAGCAGCCTTGATCACTTGTAAACCACCACCTATCCAGAGCCCTTATGACTCTGTGTTGTGAGATAAAAGTAGGACTACCGATAACACAAGTAACAAGTGACCAGTTCGGCCATCTTGGAGTATGCAACAAAACAAACAAAAGTGAACATTTAGTAGACAATATAGTATTGTCCACACAGGTCGAAATTCAACAAAATCAGAAATGCAAAATTTCAATAATCAGTGAGCATGTGTGCCCTTAATGAGACATGTGGGTAAACATCCTTTACAATGACTGCGTTACAACACATGTCATTACCCCACATTTTTTTACTCTGCAAAGTCTTTTACAACGCAAGGCTTTACTCCGCAAACCATTACAATGCACTCCCCATTACAATGCCCCGGTGGAGTTTGAATAGTAAATTGAGTTGTAATGGACAATGCGTTGCAAAGCCCGGCGCTGTAAAAGATTCAGTGACCTTCCAAATGATGACCAGGTTGTTGATGTATCTGAGCCAAGGCACGACCTGCTCAAACTCCGGGAAGGTCCTCGGGTTATTAAATATTTCCTTCTCTCAGAGTCCTCGAAACAAATGTGCAAATCTGGACACAAAGCACGAACCGATAGCTGTATTGAGGGTTTATTGGTATAGCATACCATTGAATAGAAAATTTGGTTTTTTAAGCAAAATTCTATCATCTCCAGGATCATGTTGTTGTGGTCCCTGAATCTGACGCTGTGAAGGTGGTCGCATTGTAGTAAGGGCAGCAGGACCGCCGACTCCTTGTTGGGTGGTCCTGCTTCTGTTACGGTGCTGTTGGACGAGAGTCTGACCGGCATTGTAATGATGACCTAAATCTTTAAAAAATAAACCATTCAAAATAAATTTAAAAAGTAAACAACATAAATTCATTACAATTTTGTAAAAATATTGTACACATTAAAAACATTAATTATAAATAAAATGTTAAATTATAACTTTATAAAATATATGATCAAATATACATTTAATACATATACTCTTCCCACTAGAATGTATACAAAACAATGTAAACTATTACAGTAATATAAAGAAAATTACAATTCTCACTTCACACAACGCAAATATAATAAAACTGGGTACAATTTAAAAATCTCCCTCCAGTAAATTAAACAGTAGTGAAAGTGCTGGATTGTGGATAGGTAACATTTACTATTCCAACTTCAGCCAGTAGAACAGTGGGGAAACTGTTGGATTGAAGAGGGGTAAAATTTACTAATCCATCTCCAATCCATAAAACAGTATGGAAAATGTTGGATAGCGGAGGGGTGAAATTTTCTCTTCCCACTCCAGTCAGTACAACAGTAAGGGAAAGTGTTGGATTGTGAAGGGGTAAAATGTACTATTCCCACTCCAGTCAGTACAACAGGAGGGAAAGTGTTGGATAGCGTAGGGGTAAAAATTACTATTCCCACTCCAAAGAGTGCAACAGTAAGGGAAAGTGTTGGATTGTGAAGGGGTAAAATGTACTATTCCCACTCCAGTCAGTACAACAGTAGGGAAAGTGTTGGATAGCGGAGGGGTAAAATGTACTATTCATACTGCAGTCAGTACAACTGTAGAAAATAAAACCTTTTTAGGTGTTCACTGATGCACCTGGTCCTTAAACCAACAAAGAAGAGATTGGCACAGAAGCTGGAATAGAAAAACCTCACATGAGGGAGACTGCGTCAATACGGTACCCTCAGGCCACTGTAATGAGGCCACTGTAATGAGACAGCCTAAGGAGTACAGAGAACATGGGTCTAATATATACATTTGTTGCATAGTCAGCATGAGACCAAGGGGAGGTACTGGCATATACAAGAATAGTTATTGACTAATATGGGTATACAATAATGGCTTGCTCAACAAAGTGGGAGGGGAGACATTTCTCCTTACATCAGTAAGAATAGCCTGACAGTTACATACTAGGACAGGTGTATTGGCAGCTACAGGTCTTTCTGAGCATGTGCAAGGCTCTGGCTCAGAGTTGAAGGAGTTAACTATATCACATGACACAAGCAGAATACAAGGGCAGTCAACTGTGAAGAGGGAGTAAGCACATGGTGAGCACATCGCTAACTAAAATGGCTGCCAAAAACAAAATGGCTTCAGCTGATGCTAACAGCCATTGCCGCTAGTTTTCACAGATGGCCGTTTTAGCATTAGCTGAAGACATCCGCTATGATCTAGAAGGAATATAGGAAATATTTTGCACATTTATTCTCATAAATTCATTAATATTCTGATCCATTTCTAGGTGGGCATTTACATTCTAAACATTTAATTGAATGAGTATATATAAGGTATAAGCAGGAGGACAAAGGGAACAGAGCATTCGGTCATAATTAATACACAGATATCAGGAGAGAATAATGACTATTATTACAAACAGAACTATCAATATTTTCCAAACCCAAGCAGAAAGCAAATCCTAAAACCATCCTGTCCAACTCTATGTTTCAGGGCTCCGATAAATTTCAGTGATCATCTATTTGAACTTCAGAATAGCCAACAGCACATGTCTAATATAATATCTTAAAAAAAACATTTTTTAATAGACCTTTCCACTGTTCTTTTTATGAGGGCTAGAGTATCAATTAATATACTCAAGAAGAGGGCAAAGTAACATTTATCAACTGTTTAGAAAAACGTTTCTCTTGCAGAATAAACATTATTCCTAATGCAAATATTAAAGAAAATACAAGGGACATTACAAAAACTATCTTGGCTGCAGGGGACCAGGAGGACAAAATGGGGCCATGGGAATTAGGATGAGGAGCGGCAAAGGGCTGCTCCTCCTCAAAAATGGGACGGCCAAACAGGTACATTACTAACAAAAAGTCCTTGAGGAATTGAAGCCGCTGTACAACCAGCCAGAGGGGAGTCTCTCCCTGTGTCTGTCTGAGCCTCACAGGCAGGCTCCTATTGTTCATCCAACGGTGGAGCTGCACAACTTGCAACTCAAGAAAACAATCACGGCCCAGTTTTAAGGGAAAAGTTTCTTCTTTCAGGATAGGGCAATCTCCCTCCGGGGCAAATACACTCAACGATCCTGTCCAGTGTCTCAGGCAGTGTACCAGTTTTCTTCACTTTAATCTAACAGGCACCGAAGGCACAGCACCTGTACCCTGAACTCAAGTCCCTCCCTAACTCCTATGTTGCTCCGCTGACGCACTGCTCTTTTGTTGGGGCCACAGATTGTACCCAGTGTGCTCAGGCATCCCATGATCAACAAACAGAGATGCAGACTTGCATTCACTTGGGGACCAGGGCTCAGAGGCCTGAAGCAACACTTGTTTCAAAAGGGGTCACCTCAAGCAAAAGCCTCCTTGCCGTCCTTGTCGGTCTGTGACTCTCTCAGCTGGGAATCAAAAACGGCATTCACAATTTCTCCATTCTGATTTGTGACCCCATCTTTCACCACCAAGAGAGTGGCAGGGGCACACACTTCACGTCCCAGTACTTCTGGCCTTCTACCTTCACTGCAGTCCTAGTTGCCAGCAATGTCTGTGCAGGTTCCCTTCACCTTGGCTTCAAGCTGGACTGGCGCTGACTCCTCAGGCTGGATCTGATGTCCGGGTCCCTCTGGCAATGGTTGTAGGGCAGCAAATATCTATTGGTGGACAGAACACAAGGTCTTTAGACAAGGCACAGAAATAATCTATCAACAGAGAGGATAGTCTCAGAATACTTCCTTAGTCTTGGGGCGCCCCATACATTAGCAAGGCACCCTGGAACCACTTCATCTATCTGAGAGTAAAAATCACCCTGGACCTATTAGCGAGTATAAAAGGAACTTTTTGGTGAACTAACAGGAGTAAAACGTTACACTATTTGAAACAGCCAAGGAGGTCTATGTTTATTTACTAAATTCTGAGGGAAAAAAGAAAAACAATACGGACATACTCTGAATCCTTACATTTGTGTATTCCTATATTATTCATCTGAAGAACGTCAAGAAAGGGAAGTTTTAGAACAAGCATTCTTTTGTGCTTCTTGTCTTAACAAGCTTTTGCTTCATAAGTCATAACCTTTCACTACTTGTACAGGACTGCAGACACTTCTAAAATGATTTTTCTTACATAAAAGCACCTACATTTTACCCTTAGGACCATGCTCTTTTGTTATCATCATCAAAGGCTTTATTTCGATATAAATATATCTTAAAAGCATACATGTAGAAGATACACATTAAAATATTAAAAGACATCAGTACATTGCGAAAAGGCCAAACATTTCAGATCCGCTACTGGTGTCAATAAATTAGATAAAAACCAAAGAAATAGGATAAAAACAAATTAAACAAGATAAGCAAGCCTAATTGATCTAATACGCCAAGCCCAACCAAGGAACTTGGCTAACCCACAAACAAAAAGGGGACGGGGGTCGTTTTTTAGTATTCGGATGGCCTCTATATGGAACCTGGTGCCAAGTTTTCTGCAAAGAGGCTTAAGCCATCTACTTCGGGGGGCTGAATAAGCCAAACATTCAAACAGTAGATGGGGTACAGACTCAAGCCTATTTTCGCAGAAGGGGCAGGAGGAGGTTGTCTGCCTTGGAGCCTTCCACCTAGATGTCAGTTCACCAACAGGGAGTAAACCTATTCTAAATTGGAAGTACAAAGCCCTATCCTTGCGGTTTGTAATAATGTCCAGGTAAGGTTCGCGGAAAACCACATCCTTGAACAGGAGAAAATCCATGGATGTCCTACATAGATTGGCATCACTATTTCTAGTACCCGCTACCCAGGCCCAATAAATCTTTTTCAGCTCCAACTTAGGAGGAGCAGATCTATTGGTCCAATTTTCGCCGAGGCCAAGGTTGAAGAGAAGACGCTTGACTTCCCTCAACCAAGGAATCTTGACCCAGGCTGATGAACCCAGCACGTCGGTTAGGCCGTCTGCGTAGCTGGATAGTTCTGGCGTTCTCCAAATTCTTGCCCATAAGAGGAGAGGGCGAAGCTTTGCTTGGTCTCTCAATGGGCGGATTCCTGTATCCAGGAACAAGGGGAGGTTTGGGGTACTATAGCGAAGCCCCATTAGATCTTTTAGAAATTTGTTTTCCGAACGGGAAAGAAGATCTGCCTTTTGGACCCCCCAAAGTTCAGCCCCATATAGAGCGGCGCTTACAGCCCTTGCCTTGTAAATGTCCAGAACAGCAGCGATAGGTTTTAAGGATGAGGCGCGATGTTCCTTGAGCAAGGCCCCCACTACCCTCTTATGTGTCAACAACATCTTTTGGAGGTGGCAGTTCCAGCTCATAGAGTCACAGAGTCGGACACCCAGATAATCGAACTCTGAGACTCTCTCCAGCGCGACAGAATCTAATGTCGGTGGTTTAGCCAGTTTTTTAGGGGGATTAAGAACCAGATACTTTGTCTTTGCAGTGTTAATGACCAACCCTCTTACATCACAGAAGGACTTAAAATTAGTTAGCAAGCTCTGCAGACCTGCCGGGGATTTTGAGATCAGGAGGGTGTCATCTGCGAATAGAAGAGTAGGTATTCTTTTGCCAGCCAGGGATGGTGCGTCTGCTGGGTGTTGAAGCAGGTGCTCCACCACTCCATTAACGTATATGGAAAACAAAGTAGGAGCAAGAACACATCCCTGGCGTACCCCTCTATTTACAGGGATGCATGCTGTTTTTTGCCCCTGGCTACCCCACCTGAAATTGTCCGCGTGTAGATTTATTAGCAGGTTTAACAAATAGGGTGGAATACCCAGTTCGTTTAATACTCTCCAGAGCTGGCTACGGGGAACTAGGTCGAAGGCAGTCCGCAAGTCTATAAGGGCGAGATATAGACTGCCCCTGGCCAGGAGAACGACCTTCCAATAAAGCATCATTAATCTGAAGGATTGCTCTATTGTCCCCGTGCCTACTCTAAACCCTGCCTGGAAATCGGAGAGGATGCCCTTGTCCTCCACCCACTGCAATATCCTGGTTAAAACCACCTTGCCAGCCACCTTTTGTGAGGTGTCTAGAAGACTTATTGGACGGTAATTAGCCGGGTCGTTCCGACAGCCTTTCTTAAAAATAGGAACGACCTCAGCACCCTTCCATGAAGTCGGAAGAGTTGCCCCTTCGAAGTTGGAATTTAATAGGGCAGAGATGAGTTTTCCCCAGTGATCTGGGTTAGCGCGTAGCAGGTCTCCGGGAATTCCGTCCAGACCTGCTGCTTTATTGGGGACCAAATTGTTTATTGCCCCCTCCACTTCCTTAGGTGTAAACTGAAGCTCATCCTTAAGTTGGGCAAAGTCGTAAGGATGACAGGCACTCAGGCTCGCCCCCACTTCCTGAGGCGTTGAGTAAAGTTTAGTGAAGTGATCAACCCATGCAGTCTCTGGGACATTACACGTAATCATTGAGTCCACAGGTTTCTCCCTGGATCTCAGGAGGTCCCAGAAGCCCTTTGCATCTTTTCTTACGCTTGCGGCTTTAAGATCACACCAGAACTGGTCTTCCCAATCTGCCTTTGCTTTTGCTAGAGCTCTCTTATAGTTGCCCCTGGCTATACATACTAGGTTTCTATTCTTAGCTTTTACAGCTTTTAATAGTTCCCTTTTAGCTAATCGACAAGAGTCTGTAAACCATCCAGATGGGCCCTTCCTTGAGTCTCCCTTAGCCCCCTTACCCGCATTCTTGGCTATGAATAGGTCACCTATAGCCTTTGTGGTTTGGGAAAAAGCTACGGATACCTCTAGTGCACTTATGGAGGGGGAATCTAGGCGCAATGAGATGTTAGCCATTACTAATTGTGCCTCCCGCATCTTGGTCTCGTTGCCACTGAACGTCTTCCACTTCAGGCGCCTGCCACAGTTAGTAGGACATACTTCGTGTGAGGATTTCCACACGTGAGGAAATAGGATAGAGGGGCTGCTCTTCCACAAATAAGAGAAGGATAAGAGCAGGGGGTTGTGGTCACTATCTATAGACGGACGGACCTCCATGTCCTCCAGGAAAGACCACAGGCAGAAGTTCAACATGGCATAGTCGATCCTGGACGAATGACCTATTCTATTGAATGTATGTGCCCCCTTTTGATCAGATTTAGATCTGCCATTAGTAGCTCTCAGTCCGTATTCTAGACAGAGCGCGTTAAGGTCTATGGCGTTTTGAGACCATCTTTTAATTGGAGCAATGGACAAAGGTGGAATGCCTCTTCTTGCATCGTCATCTCTACAACCCAACACATCCTCAGCTGCGAGCGGTTCGAAAGTGCAATTAAAATCCCCAGCTAGTAGGACAAGGGAATTTGAACCACAGTTTTTGAGTTCCTCATCAATGCCAGTTAGGGGGAGAGTGGATCCTCCACCCCTAGAGCCTCTAACATAGATATTCAGTATTTCGAGTTCCGGCCCTCCACTCGGACCTCGAAGTGATAGTCTCTGTAAGTCTGGGGAGATAGTGGCAATGCATTTAGCAGAACACCGCAGGGAAATGCTTATCCAAATTAACAGCCCGCCAGAAGGGCGGCCCTTACCCTCCTTGGATCGGACAGCTGGGACAAAATAGGTAGTAAAGCCCAGTTTATGCTGTGGTTCTAGGCACCACGTTTCCTGGAACAGGCAAATCCCACAGGTTTCAATGAATGCGTTCCACTCAGGGATGGCTAAGTTTCTCGCCAGACCAGCAATATTCCAACTGACTACCTTCAGAGGCACAATTGGGTCCTTTCCGTGACTTGGAGCTGTCGCGCCTATATTGGGAGTGGAATTAGTAGTGTTTATTACCTCACCAGCGCGTATGGCCACATCGTGAGTAGACGAGAAACTCGGGATCTTTATTGTATCCAATGAGTGATGGGAATAAATTTTGGGTGAGCTAGGGCAACCAATGGAAGGTGTGGGGGCAGCCGTTATTAAAGTTGCGCGTGGACTTGTGTGTGAAACCTGCGTGAGGTCATAAATGGCGGGCTTCTGGATCGAGGGAATGGGATTAGTATCTGTAAGAGTGTTTTGATGATCATCAGTGGATAGAGAATGGCTGGGAGGGATGTGGTCCAAAGCCACCATGCTCTGACTTGTAGATAATGATGGTCAATCCACCGAATCCAGGCAACTATATCTATTGGACAATGGCAAGTCACTCCATCCTAAGGTGAAAGGTACCATCCTACCCCTTTGGACCTGCCAGCCATCCCACGCCCTACTGCCAGCCCATTTGGAGTCCTTGAGACCATCCCTAAGTAGATCAGGATAACAATTATGGGGAGGATAGAAGAAGGAAAGCCTTCGTGTCTCAATTCCATCCTGCTTGGCACTTCTGGCACGGCGGCAGATATATTCCGCCGTGTATGGATTGTCAAAATTTACAACAACACAATCCCCACGGGCCCGTTTTTTTCCACCACCTACCCAGGACACCCTGCGTACCATTAGGATTTTACTTGCGCAAGAAGGTGGGAGCGGTCTGTTTTGGGTGAGCCAGTGTTGAACCTTATTTTTTAGGGAGCCCAGGGGTTCCTCCATATTGGGCCTTAGGGCAGGAACACCTGTCATTATGATGACGTAGGGGTCAGCTTCAGGTGGTAAATTTAAGTGCTGGCCATTCGAATCCCTATCATTGTCAGAATTATTATTCGTTCCCCCAGGAAATTTAGATGGTACAGAATTCAAGTTTACAACTGGGGGTTGGGGTTTGGCTGGTTCGACAGCCTTCTTACAATCACCCACGAGTGGCTCAGATCTTTTATTCGAGTTATTAGATGGTAACGAGCCCATCCCGGTGGGTGGATTGAAGGGTTCCCTAGATACAGTCAACTCGCCGCCTAACCCTGCATTAGGAGGGATAGTCGAGAAAGATGTATTCCCAGATGACAACAATTTTTCAATGTTCAGGAGTGACAGTTCCAAAGGTCGTAAGAGAGATTTAATAAGATCATCAATTCTGGACAAAAGAAGATCATTGGCCTCACAAGTCCTGCACCCCTCTCCCAATCTTGTAGAAACCCCAGGCATGATTGAATTCAAAGGGGAAGCTGGGGCATCCATCGGTCCTCCCTGAATGAGGATACTATTTCTGTGTTGGTGAGAAGTAGGGGCTTTTTTGGTAGATTTGCATTTGCGCTTGATTGCCTCCCTAGCCTTCTTAGTTTTGGGGATAGCACCTTCCCCATTGCTCCTTGGCACATTAGTATTCGGGGGCGCCTGGCCAGGGCTCCTCAGGAGGGCTGGCGTCCTCGCAAGGGTCGTGCTAGATTGTGAGTCTATGGATGTTAATGATGCCGAGAGATCAACAGTATTAGGAACTCCATGTGTCTCGGCCTGCACTAACATTAAGGGCCTAGACTCCCTTTGGTTTGCAGGAGACTTGGATAGAGCTAGTGCCCCCAAAGAAGAGCGTCTTGCCATGGCCAGATCTTGGGACACCCTACGCTCTAGAAGTGATATGCCTTGGTTAATGGCCTCATTCGCTCTGGTGATATATTGATCGATTGGGCCTGTTACATGTGTTGGACCATTTTTGCTACCCCTCGTCATCATTATGCTGCTTTACTTGGATAAGCTAAAACAGGTCTGGCTCAGAGAGGGGATAACAAGACACCAAATATGAGGTGGAAATCAGTGGAGCAACAGTTAGAGGAATAATACTTCCAAGATAGAAGATTCAAAATGGAGTAGCAAAAGGGAGTGTCCGAAAACAGTCTTACCCGAACTTCTGGCGGGTTTAAGCAAGTCCACTGAACGGCAGTGCTTGATGGTTGATACGTCTGCAGGGCGCTTTCTCACATCAAGAGTTGTAGGCGCTTTTTTGTAGGACAAGCTCCCTTAAGGAACCTGACTCAACCTCTGTGCCCACAGGGAAGGCGTTGCTCAGATCCCCTTGAGCGCGTTGAGCCGAAGTTAGAGGGATGGCCCAGCCCAGTCTGGTCCGGTCAGTGACGGGCAAGGACGGGCCCGCCCTTGGCCCGGGCTTCGCCCGGGCGCTGCCCGCGCGCGTCCCGCGCTGCGTGGAGCCTGCTGGGCTTATGACAAGCCCGGGCGCTGCCTGATGTCGTCAGCGGCAGGCGCCCGGAGCTGTGAATGCTGGGGCTTGTGGTCTCCTGGCCGTTCACCTCACGGCAGTGCTGGACTACTCCCGGTCCCTCGTGGCAAGAAGGCAAGGAAACTCTCCCCGCAGATGCCGTTCCCCTCACGGCCAACCTTCGATAGGTAGGTGCAAGTTAATTCCTCGTTTTGTAATTAGCGCGTCCCGCGCTGCGTGGAGCCTGCTGGGCTTATGACAAGCCCGGGCGCTGCCTGATGTCGTCAGCGGCAGGCGCCCGGAGCTGTGAATGCTGGGGCTTGTGGTCTCCTGGCCGTTCACCTCATGGCAGTGCTGGACTACTCCCGGTCCCTCGTGGCAAGAAGGCAAGGAAACTCTCCCCGCAGATGCCGTTCCCCTCACGGCCAACCTTCGATAGGTAGGTGCAAGTTAATTCCTCGTTTTGTAATTAGCGCGTCCCCTCTTTTGTTATAGGCGCAGCGGGAATATCTAAAAAGTGCTAATTTAACAGGGATTCTTATTACATAAATAACTTTTTTTTAAACTCAATATAGTGGGTACATGAAGTTCTCCAGCTATTCACAAGCTCTAATAAGGGCTGTCAACTCAATTACACAGACTAGTAATGCCTTTGCACAACTGTATGTAGCATGAGAATAACATAAACAATAATGGTGTAACAACCTGAGAATTTTAGAACAAAAACTACACACATATAGTTCCTCTATAAAGGTCAAATAAGGGAACAGCAATCTAGACTACTCATCCTTTCATAATTTCATCAAACAGGATGGGCAGTAACATGGCATATTTATTTATTCATTTTATTAATGCTAACAATAATTTTTCAACAGTATTACTGAATAGCCAATTAAATATCTTATGGCCGTTCCTAGACAACTTAGACAGGCTCAAGAGTGAGTGAGAAAAAGAGAGAGAGTGAGAGTACATAAATAAAGAAAAAATGACAATGTGGTACTTAATTTTAGTTAATATGCCCAGGAGCTAATCTCCCTAATCTCCTCCCCATGCGACAGTAGGTAACCTGAAACAGGTAACCTTCTGTCGACACTATCTACCCCTAGTTTTGGCAAGTGGGCACAAACAAACTTGTAGGAGGTAAATAGCTCATTGAGCTAGCTAGAAAACATTAATAACCAACTACCAATTCCTTTAGCAATTGTACTAGTGTAACATGAGAGTGCATGAATGCAAACTGAATTTCATTGCCTCCTTATTGTAGCCTTTGCACAGTAATTTTTAAACTAAAATTATTAGGGCTATATACATGGCAGAGCTATTCTCTGCATATGGCCTACAGACGCTGCTATCCCTTGATAATGTTATTCAATAGGATAAACCCCACCTGCATATCTCCTACACTTGCATTTTTGCGCAAGAAAACAGTGATATCCCCATGTTTTCCTAACAGAATATACAATATTTGTTACCTAAAACATTACTTGTAGTGCTTTACCCTACAATGTGAGAATCAGGATATTTAATCAATACAAATAAATCAGTTAATCTAACTACTCTTCAGCATTACAAGCCTCCATAGTGTAATGTAGAAATCACATACTGACAGTGGCTCCTTGCGTGGAAATTTCACGTTCAGTAGGGCTGGTCAGTTCTAAATGCAGAACTTGGCCTCTGACCCTTAAACCTGTTGTCCCCAGTCAGTAAGGCTATTCCATGCGGTCTTTCCAATTCAAAGTAGCTCTGAAGAATCACAGCTGAAAGACAGTCCAGTTCCGTTCCTGTGTGCTAACAATTATAAAGGTAGGATAATAACTTCTGCAGTGTTTTTATACTTATTTTCATTTGTGTGCAGTGTGTAGTGTGCTTTCTAGCAGTTCAGAGGTCAGCTGCTTGTTCTTTACTTGCATGTGTGCATTGCTGAAGCCTGAGATCAGTTTGAAAACTGACCTGAGTGGCAGAACTGCTTATTAAAAAGTAAATTGTGCCCAAACTCGACTTTGGTGGTAGGGGCACTTAAAAATGGATACCCTACAATGTTTTGGCATATTAGGGACCCCCAGGGTCTCCCCTAGATATCCCAGGGGTGGGGATCAGAAATGTATAAGGTACTGAGCAATTCCAGCTGCCACTGGTAGGAGCCCCCTGGAACAGCCACTGCCAAGGAGCTGCATCGCACCAGCCTCAAGGAGCACTGTGCAAGGGAAGTGCCGCCAAACTATGCAGGGCAGAGAAAGCTGAGAAAATGCGACACAATGCGCTAAAACGTGAAAGCATCAAATCACCCATTCCCATGCTCACTGTAAATATACCTACTCTACACAGTCTGAGATTGGTTGCCTTGTATGCATTCACTGCACAAAGACACCACAGAAACACCTTAACAGTGCCAAACAATTCCAAGGAGCTGGTCACGTGACCGTGTCCATGCACAGGTCTGCAGAGCATGATCCCGTGCCCACTCTGAAATACCACTCTTTAGGATCGGGGTATTGCTCCGGAGTCCTGATCGGCGGCATTGCTTACATCAGCAAAGACATTTTAAGTCATGGGGCCAGGGCCCCAGCTTTTCAGGGGGTGCTCTGATAGAACCAGCTCTGTTCTGCAGAGGTTTGCCCTGATGGCATTGAGTGATTCTTAAACAGATTATTTTAAATATCATTTTCCTTTGCTTTATTTTCATTGTGGGTGATATGAGGGTCTATTACATTTTGTAAAGAAATATTGTGTTTATGTTTCATGGAACAACCATAAAATAGTTTCTTTTAGATCAAATTAGGGCCTCACATATGAGAAATGGGAGGGTGTCACAGAGATTATTTGCAGTAATATTGGTGAGCTGCTGCTGTGTTACTATATTGAAAACGCACATCACCATCCATGAATATTAGATGCAAACACATTTAGAATTTGGACAAATGAGCAGTGGGCATGAAAGAGCTGAAACTGTCATGGCGGTGGTGTGAGTTTTAGGTATCTTAGGGCACGAAATGTAGTTACTTGAAATAACTCTTACTATAACAGCTGAATTTCTTTGGTTTTGTATGTGTAAATTCAGAACCTAACTATAACATCCCAGTAACCTTTGGCTATTTCCGTGAATATTACCCCTCCTCTATCCAACACTTTGCCTACTGTTGAACTCACTGGAGTGGGAATAGTAATTTTTACCCCACTGCTTTCCAACACTTTCCCTACTGTTGCACTCACTGGAGTGGGAATAGTAACTTTTACCCCTCCTCTATCCAACACTTACCCTACTGTTGCACTCTTTGGAGTGGGAATAGTAATGTTTGCCCCTCCGCTATCAAATACTTTCCCTACTGTTGCTCTTACTGGAGTGGGAATAGTAACTTTTACCCCTCCTCTATCCAACACTTACCCTACTGTTGCATTCTTTGGAGTGGGAATAGTAATGTTTGCCCCTCCGCTATCAAATACTTTCCCTACTGTTGCTCTGACTGGAGTGGGAATAGTAACTTTTACCCCTCCACTATCCAACACTTTCCCTACTGTTGCACTCACTGGAGTGGGAATAGTAATTTTTACCCCTCCACTATCCAACACTTTCCCTACTGTTGCACTCACTGGAGTGGAAATAGTATTTTTTACCCCTCCACTATCCTGCACTTTCCCTATTGTTGAACTCACTGAAGTGGGAATAGTAATTTTTACCCCTCAACTATCCAACACTATACCCTACTGTTGCACTCTTTGGAGTGGGAATAGTCATTTTTACCCCTCCGCTATCCAACACTTTCCCGACTGTTGCAGTGTTTGCAGTGAGAATAGCAATTTTTGCTCTTTTGCTATCCAACACTTTCCCTACTGTTGCTCTCACTGGAGTGGGAATAGTAATTTTTACCCCTCGGCTATCCAACACTTTCCCTACTGTTGCACTGATTGTATAGTGAAATTTAAGTTTAAATGTTTTTTAATAGTTTAATGTTTTAATTTTTATAGATTTTTGTTTTTTTATATTTGAAATCATTGATATATATTTTTATTTTTTATATAATTTTAATCTTTTAACATAAATTAAAAATAATAGTTTATTAATTTTTTTAAGTAAATATATATGTATAAATAATTATGTTTGTGTGTTTATCTTTTTAAGTGTATTTGTTATATTTTATTAAAATGTATATTACATTTATTGTATTTTGTTACATTTAATACATTTAATATATTTTATATTTATATAAAAGTCGATATTTTATATATGTATATTTTTACATCGATATTTTTTTGTCTCTATATTTTTTACTGGGTATTTTTTTACAGCGATATTTATTACATCAATGTTGTGTCAGTTAATCAGCATTAGGACCACTCCATTGAAATCTATGGCAGTTTTGATGTAAAGTGGGGAACTGGACTTGAGACTGCTTTTGGTGACCAGGTAACTATCCAAATATTCCTTAATGGCCTCCCTGACTTTCTCCCTGTTAGAATTGGTCACCCAGTCCCAGACAGAATTCTTTTCTGTTGTGTGGCTTCCTTATTCTGTTATTTGGTGCTTCTAAATGCTTTACACTAGTTCCTTTGTTTAAGCCCAGCTGATCAAAGTTACAACTGAAAATGCACCCCCCGGATCTAGGGGTGTGTCCCCCGGGCACAGATATTGTCCTCTTGTGGAGGTTTCGAATGTTTGTCAAAGGATTGAATTGGAGTTTTCGTCAATTTGAAAAAAACTTTATTGGTAATCTTGGTTAACGTTCATTCCAAACACGTTGCGCTGACATTAGCGTGAGTTATAAACTCCCAATGCATTTCGGCCTGAGCCTTCATCAGGGGAAATCTACGAACAGTAAAGAGGATAATGAGTGCTACGTTGGAAGTCGGAAAATCGACTGGTGATCGCCCATGCAGTGTGACGTGAGTGGGGTAAACAACATAAACTCGGTCATGGGTTGGTGAGGGAGTGATGAGTGAATCGTGGGGATGAGGGTGGCAGGTTTATATCACGGCATTAAATCGGTGTGATTAAGGAGCTAAGTGTAAATAAGGTGCCTCAAGACAGATACGCCAAAAATAAACGATTTAACTGGATCGACCAAACGACAAATAAAATGGTGGAAAACTATCGTGAACGTGATCATAGTATACCGTTTAGACATATTCTTACCGAGTGCTGAAAGCCTCATCGTGTCGTCCGTGTGTGGTTGTTCACGTCTGGGATAATGCGGGAAAAGATTTAAATGCTACGAAAAGGACGCTGAGAGCGTGTTACGTGATGGAGTGCTGTGTGCATAGAAATAGGACTATAGTGGTGTTGTTATGCAAACGGTGAAAGGACTAGCCCGGGTTGTGTGAAATTATTCTTGAGAATCGAAAAGAACGGGAGATGACCGGTATGTCATCACCGATACCGTGTCGGGAAAATATAATATGAGAGTGTGAGGGAAAGCGTATATTATAGAGTGAGATAGCTGTGATAGTTATACACGTGAGAGCAGAACCGTCAGTAAAGAGGGATGTTACGAATGGTTCTGAACCTAAATAAGACGTATGGTATGGGGCGAATGATTCATGGTTAATCTTAAGCCTGAATAAACATAAAAAATGGAATCATATGAATCTAAATAGTAAATTATACAGTTATAAGTAACATAAAAATTCAGTACGATCATTTAAACCATCCGGTTTCATCGAGTTTAGAAAATAGATCCAATGATTTTCTCTTTGTAACAAAAAATTGCGATTGTCTCTCCCTTCTTTTTTTGTGACAATTTCTAGAATGCAGTATTTTAGTTGGCTGACATTGTGTCCGGCTTCCACAAAGTGTTGGGCAACTGATGATTTCTGCTGTTTAGTCCTGATGTTGGACTTGTGCTCGTTAAGTCTGATTTTCATTTTTCTTTCGGTTTGTCCGACGTAAATTTTGCCACAAGGGCATTTGAGCATGTAAATAACATTAGATGTGTCACAGGTTGCAGTTGTTCTCAGTTTGATCTTATGTCCTTTCATGGGATGTGTGATATGGTCGCCTTTTATGATGTTATTGCAACTATTGCAGTTCAAACAGGGAATAGTTCCTTTGAATGAAGAGTGTGTAGGTGGTTGATTTTGTTGTTTGAGTATTTCGCCAATGTTCTTATTTCTTGTGTAGGCAAAAATTGGTTCCTCATCGAAGATGTGGTTGAAGTCCTGCTCCAGTTTGAGCAGTTGCCAGTGTTTTTTGATTATCCGTCTGTAGCTTGTGCTGATAGTAGAATATTTAGAAACTACTGTGATTTGGTTGCTGGTTGGTTTGGATTGGATTGTGAGAAGTTCATTACGATTTTTGGTGTTTGATCTTTCTTTCGCTTTTAGTGGTACTTGATCAGGGTAACCACGAGATTTAAATCTTTGTGTGAGAATGTTGAGTTGATCAATAGTTTTGTTCGGGTTGGATACGATCCTTTTTACTCGAAGCATTTGAGAATATGGGAGATGCTGCTTGAGAGGTGGCGGATGAAAGCTTTGATAATGGAGGGTGTTGTTCCTGTCGGTGCTTTTCCTGTAAAGGTCAGTCTCAAATCCCGTAGATGTTTTAATGATGGTAACGTCCAAGAAAGTGATGGTGTCAGGATGTATGTTGAAGGTAAATTGTAATCGTTGATCAATTTGGTTTAGGTTGTTGAGATGATTTTTAAGAATATGGATCGGACCGTTCCATATGATGAATATATCATCTATGAATCTGAGGTACAATTTTAAATGGCTAATCCATGTTGGTATGGTGAGGATGTGGTCTTCTTCAAATTGGTTCATAAAAATGTTGGCATACGCTGGGGCAGCGCAATTTCCCATAGATGTGCCCGTTAGTTGTTGATACCATTCATTGTTGTATTCAAAGTAGCTGTGTAGGAGGGTAAATTGCATTAATTCCATTAGGAATACTTGTAGGTTGTGTGGATGCTTAGATTGTAATAATGCCTGTTCGATAGCTTCCAGACCCATTTGGTGAGGGATGGAAGTATATAAGGAATTGACATCCACTGTGCATAGGATGATGTTTTCGTCTTCCAATATAGTCACATGGTTAAGTTTGTTAAGGAAGTCAGTGGTATCTTGGAGAAATGATTTCATGGAGCTCACGCTAGGTTGTAAGTGACGGTCTAAGTATTTACCAACCGGTTCATGAAGACTTCCTCGTGTTGTAACAATGGGTCGGCAGGGAGGTTTGGTAGGATGCTTGTGGATTTTGGGTACCATGAAGATGGTTGGACTTTCTGGATTTGGTTGAATGAGAAATTTTTGGACTTTCTCGTTGATGGTGCCGTTGTCGACGGCCTCTTGTATTATGATCTGTAGGATTTCTTTATATTGTGTTGTAGGATTGGTTTCCAATTTCATGTATGTGTTAGAATCTTGGACGTGGGCTGATATTTGAGAATTGTAGTAGATGGTATTGAGCACTACCAGTGCTCCGCCTTTATCCGCTTTAGTGCAAATGATGTCTGGTTTGCGTGCGATGGATCTTAAGATGCACATCTCTTTGTTGGTGAGGTTATTGTGTTTTGATCTGTGTTTGTTGTAGTTGAGTTTAGATAAGTCATTTTTTACGCCTGATTCAAATAAATCCAAACATTTGTGGCTGGCTGGTGCCATGAATGTACTTCTAAGTCTTAAACCCATTAGGGGATCATCCTCTTGTTCTTTTGTTGATGTCATGATGTTGTCAAAAAAGTGACGTAACCTGAGTTTCCTCATGAGTTTGAAGAAGCTGATATGAAGTTCAAGGAGGTTACTTTCGGCTGTAGGTACAAAAGAAGTGCCTTTCTGTAGGACTTTTAACTCGATATCACTGAAGTGATGATCGGAGATGTTGATGACTAAGTTGTCTATTGGTTCGTTTTCTTTGTGCGGTCCTTCTTGCCCGTGGTGGTACGTGTTTGTGGTGGGTCTTTGTCCTTTTCTTTGGCTTTTCCTGCGGCTCCTCCTGGGTCGTCTTGTCCTGTTGGGCCTACCTCTAAAAAAGGAACCTCTTCATTATGGAGAGTGGTGGTCGACGTGGATGGTATAACCTCTGGTGTTGTTATGGGTATTCTATCTTTTGTAGGGGGCCTTCTCGGTGGTTGTGTGCGATCACTGTCAGAGGAAGAAGTCTCAGTATTGGCGGTGTAGGGTTTGTTTTGTCTCCGTTTGGCATAGATTTCGGCCCAGGAGTATACTTCCCCCATTTTATAGTCCGTTGTATCCCCACGAAATTTTCGAATTTTGCGTTCGTTGACCTCCTCTGTATGTTTTGCTAGTTGTTTGTTGATGTCCTCCAATATTTCATTGAGGTCCTCAGAAGTTAGAGATTTTTCTAATTCCGTTTTGATGTTGAGTATGTCTTTAGTTAGTTCTTCCAGAATGGTTGATAATTCTTCTGTGATCAAAAGGATCAGGTCTAAGGAACATTTATTAAGAATAGCAAACCATTTGTCTTTAAACTTTTGTTGATTTTTGCATAAGGATGGTTTGAGAGGTATTCTGAGTCCCCTTGGAATTCTTTGGGCTTTGTGGTATCTGATCAATGTACTCGCAAGTAAGCGTTGGTTTATTTCTTTTTTGGACAGATATATAAGCTGACGAATATTCTGTTCTTTCGTGTTCTTGGTTGAAAAGGTGGCTGTGTCCTCTTGTATAAGTGCGTAGATTCTAGAAACTTCCTCTTGGCCGTAGGCGAATGTGTCCGCTCTTGTGTCCGTTAGGTGTGAAATTTCGTCGCATTGCATGATGGTTTGGTTGGCGTGCTGCGTACTAAATATCGGAGTGGAATATTCGAAAAGGAGTAGAGTGTATAGTACACGCACTGCTTAGTGGTTCATTGGTTGTTAATAGTTTGTTTCGTGCTCCGGGGACTCGCTCTCCGAAATTAAGTGAGTAAGTAAACACATGAAAATGCACCCCCCGGATCTAGGGGTGTGTCCCCCGGGCACAGATATTGTCCTCTTGTGGAGGTTTCGAATGTTTGTCAAAGGATTGAATTGGAGTTTTCGTCAATTTGAAAAAAACTTTATTGGTAATCTTGGTTAACGTTCATTCCAAACACGTTGCGCTGACATTAGCGTGAGTTATAAACTCCCAATGCATTTCGGCCTGAGCCTTCATCAGGGGAAATCTACGAACAGTAAAGAGGATAATGAGTGCTACGTTGGAAGTCGGAAAATCGACTGGTGATCGCCCATGCAGTGTGACGTGAGTGGGGTAAACAACATAAACTCGGTCATGGGTTGGTGAGGGAGTGATGAGTGAATCGTGGGGATGAGGGTGGCAGGTTTATATCACGGCATTAAATCGGTGTGATTAAGGAGCTAAGTGTAAATAAGGTGCCTCAAGACAGATACGCCAAAAATAAACGATTTAACTGGATCGACCAAACGACAAATAAAATGGTGGAAAACTATCGTGAACGTGATCATAGTATACCGTTTAGACATATTCTTACCGAGTGCTGAAAGCCTCATCGTGTCGTCCGTGTGTGGTTGTTCACGTCTGGGATAATGCGGGAAAAGATTTAAATGCTACGAAAAGGACGCTGAGAGCGTGTGACGTGATGGAGTGCTGTGTGCATAGAAATAGGACTATAGTGGTGTTGTTATGGAAACGGTGAAAGGATTAGCCCGGGTTGTGTGAAATTATTCTTGAGAATCGAAAAGAACGGGAGATGACCGGTATGTCATCACCGATACCGTGTCGGGAAAATATAATATGAGAGTGTGAGGGAAAGCGTATATTATAGAGTGAGATAGCTGTGATAGTTATACACGTGAGAGCAGAACCGTCAGTAAAGAGGGATGTTACGAATGGTTCTGAACCTAAATAAGACGTATGGTATGGGGCGAATGATTCATGGTTAATCTTAAGCCTGAATAAACATAAAAAATGGAATCATATGAATCTAAATAGTAAATTATACAGTTATAAGTAACATAAAATTTCAGTACGATCATTTAAACCATCCGGTTTCATCGAGTTTAGAAAATAGATCCAATGATTTTCTCTTTGTAACAAAAAATTGCGATTGTCTCTCCCTTCTTTTTTTGTGACAATTTCTAGAATGCAGTATTTTAGTTGGCTGACATTGTGTCCGGCTTCCACAAAGTGTTGGGCAACTGATGATTTCTGCTGTTTAGTCCTGATGTTGGACTTGTGCTCGTTAAGTCTGATTTTCATTTTTCTTTCAGTTTGTCCGACGTAAATTTTGCCACAAGGGCATTTGAGCATGTAAATAACATTAGATGTGTCACAGGTTGCAGTTGTTCTCAGTTTGATCTTATGTCCTTTCATGGGATGTGTGATATGGTCGCCTTTTATGATGTTATTGCAACTATTGCAGTTCAAACAGGGAATAGTTCCTTTGAATGAAGAGTGTGTAGGTGGTTGATTTTGTTGTTTGAGTATTTCGCCAATGTTCTTATTTCTTGTGTAGGCAAAAATTGGTTCCTCATCGAAGATGTGGTTGAAGTCCTGCTCCAGTTTGAGCAGTTGCCAGTGTTTTTTGATTATCCGTCTGTAGCTTGTGCTGATAGTAGAATATTTAGAAACTACTGTGATTTGGTTGCTGGTTGGTTTGGATTGGATTGTGAGAAGTTCATTACGATTTTTGGTGTTTGATCTTTCTTTCGCTTTTAGTGGTACTTGATCAGGGTAACCACGAGATTTAAATCTTTGTGTGAGAATGTTGAGTTGATCAATAGTTTTGTTCGGGTTGGATACGATCCTTTTTACTCGAAGCATTTGAGAATATGGGAGATGCTGCTTGAGAGGTGGCGGATGAAAGCTTTGATAATGGAGGGTGTTGTTCCTGTTGGTGCTTTTCCTGTAAAGGTCAGTCTCAAATCCCGTAGATGTTTTAATGATGGTAACGTCCAAGAAAGTGATGGTGTCAGGATGTATGTTGAAGGTAAATTGTAATCGTTGATCAATTTGGTTTAGGTTGTTGAGATGATTTTTAAGAATATGGATCGGACCGTTCCATATGATGAATATATCATCTATGAATCTGAGGTACAATTTTAAATGGCTAATCCATGTTGGTATGGTGAGGATGTGGTCTTCTTCAAATTGGTTCATAAAAATGTTGGCATACGCTGGGGCAGCGCAATTTCCCATAGATGTGCCCGTTAGTTGTTGATACCATTCATTGTTGTATTCAAAGTAGCTGTGTAGGAGGGTAAATTGCATTAATTCCATTAGGAATACTTGTAGGTTGTGTGGATGCTTAGATTGTAATAATGCCTGTTCGATAGCTTCCAGACCCATTTGGTGAGGGATGGAAGTATATAAGGAATTGACATCCACTGTGCATAGGATGATGTTTTCGTCTTCCAATATAGTCACATGGTTAAGTTTGTTAAGGAAGTCAGTGGTATCTTTGAGAAATGATTTCATGGAGCTCACGCTAGGTTGTAAGTGACGGTCTAAGTATTTACCAACCGGTTCATGAAGACTTCCTCGTGTTGTAACAATGGGTCGGCAGGGAGGTTTGGTAGGATGCTTGTGGATTTTGGGTACCATGAAGATGGTTGGACTTTCTGGATTTGGTTGAATGAGAAATTTTTGGACTTTCTCGTTGATGGTGCCGTTGTCGACGGCCTCTTGTATTATGATCTGTAGGATTTCTTTATATTGTGTTGTAGGATTGGTTTCCAATTTCATGTATGTGTTAGAATCTTGGACGTGGGCTGATATTTGAGAATTGTAGTAGATGGTATTGAGCACTACCAGTGCTCCGCCTTTATCCGCTTTAGTGCAAATGATGTCTGGTTTGCGTGCGATGGATCTTAAGATGCCCATCTCTTTGTTGGTGAGGTTATTGTGTTTTGATCTGTGTTTGTTGTAGTTGAGTTTAGATAAGTCATTTTTTACGCCTGATTCAAATAAATCCAAACATTTGTGGCTGGCTGGTGCCATGAATGTACTTCTAAGTCTTAAACCCATTAGGGGATCATCCTCTTGTTCTTTTGTTGATGTCATGATGTTGTCAAAAAAAGTGACGTAACCTGAGTTTCCTCATGAGTTTGAAGAAGCTGATATGAAGTTCAAGGAGGTTACTTTCGGCTGTAGGTACAAAAGAAGTGCCTTTCTGTAGGACTTTTAACTCGATATCACTGAAGTGATGATCGGAGATGTTGATGACTAAGTTGTCTATTGGTTCGTTTTCTTTGTGCGGTCCTTCTTGCCCGTGGTGGTACGTGTTTGTGGTGGGTCTTTGTCCTTTTCTTTGGCTTTTCCTGCGGCTCCTCCTGGGTCGTCTTGTCCTGTTGGGCCTACCTCTAAAAAAGGAACCTCTTCATTATTGAGAGTGGTGGTCGACGTGGATGGTATAACCTCTGGTGTTGTTATGGGTATTCTATCTTTTGTAGGGGGCCTTCTCGGTGGTTGTGTGCGATCACTGTCAGAGGAAGAAGTCTCAGTATTGGCGGTGTAGGGTTTGTTTTGTCTCCGTTTGGCATAGATTTCGGCCCAGGAGTATACTTCCCCCATTTTATAGTCCGTTGTATCCCCACGAAATTTTCGAATTTTGCGTTCGTTGACCTCCTCTGTATGTTTTGCTAGTTGTTTGTTGATGTCCTCCAATATTTCATTGAGGTCCTCAGAAGTTAGAGATTTTTCTAATTCCGTTTTGATGTTGAGTATGTCTTTAGTTAGTTCTTCCAGAATGGTTGATAATTCTTCTGTGATCAAAAGGATCAGGTCTAAGGAACATTTATTAAGAATAGCAAACCATTTGTCTTTAAACTTTTGTTGATTTTTGCATATGGATGGTTTGAGAGGTATTCTGAGTCCCCTTGGAATTCTTTGGGCTTTGTGGTATCTGATCAATGTACTCGCATGTAAGCGTTGGTTTATTTCTTTTTTGGACAGATATATAAGCTGACGAATATTCTGTTCTTTCGTGTTCTTGGTTGAAAAGGTGGCTGTGTCCTCTTGTATAAGTGCGTAGATTCTAGAAACTTCCTCTTGGCCGTAGGCGAATGTGTCCGCTCTTGTGTCCGTTAGGTGTGAAATTTCGTCGCATTGCATGATGGTTTGGTTGGCGTGCTGCGTACTAAATATCGGAGTGGAATATTCGAAAAGGAGTAGAGTGTATAGTACACGCACTGCTTAGTGGTTCATTGGTTGTTAATAGTTTGTTTCGTGCTCCGGGGTCTCGCTCTCCGAAATTAAGTGAGTAAGTAAACACATGAAAATGCACCCCCCGGATCTAGGGGTGTGTCCCCCGGGCACAGATATTGTCCTCTTGTGGAGGTTTCGAATGTTTGTCAAAGGATTGAATTGGAGTTTTCGTCAATTTGAAAAAAACTTTATTGGTAATCTTGGTTAACGTTCATTCCAAACACGTTGCGCTGACATTAGCGTGAGTTATAAACTCTCAATGCATTTCGGCCTGAGCCTTCATCAGGGGAAATCTACGAACAGTAAAGAGGATAACCATCATGCAATTCGACGAAATTTCACACCTAATGGACACAAGAGCGGACACATTCGCCTACGGCCAAGAGGAAGTTTCTAGAATCTACGCACTTATACAAGAGGACACAGCCACCTTTTCAACCAAGAACACGAAAGAACAGAATATTCGTCAGCTTATATATCTGTCCAAAAAAGAAATAAACCAACGCTTACATGCGAGTACATTGATCAGATACCACAAAGCCCAAAGAATTCCAAGGGGACTCAGAATACCTCTCAAACCATCCTTATGCAAAAATCAACAAAAGTTTAAAGACAAATGGTTTGCTATTCTTAATAAATGTTCCTTAGACCTGATCCTTTTGATCATAGAAGAATTATCAACCATTCTGGAAGAACTAACTAAAGACATACTCAACATCAAAACGGAATTAGAAAAATCTCTAACTTCTGAGGACCTCAATGAAATATTGGAGGACATCAACAAACAACTAGCAAAACATACAGAGGAGGTCAACGAACGCAAAATTCAAAAATTTCGAAGGGACACAACGGACTATAAAATGGGGGAAGTATACTCCTGGGCCGAAATCTATGCCAAACGGAGACCAAACAAACCCTACACCGCCAATACTGAGACTTCTTCCTCTGACAGTGATCGCACACAACCACCGAGAAGGCCCCCTACAAAAGATAGAATACCCATAACAACACCAGAGGTTATACCATCCACGTCGACCACCACTCTCAATAATGAAGAGGTTCCTTTTTTAGAGGTAGGCCCAACAGGACAAGACGACCCAGGAGGAGCCGCAGGAAAAGCCAAAGAAAAGGACAAAGACCCACCACAAACACGTACCACCACGGGCAAGAAGGAACGCACGAAGAAAACGAACCAATAGACAACTTAGTCATCAACATCTCCGATCATCACTTCAGTGATATCGAGTTAAAAGTCCTACAGAAAGGCACTTCTTTTGTACCTACAGCCGAAAGTAACCTCCTTGAACTTCATATCAGCTTCTTCAAACTCATGAGGAAACTCAGGTTACGTCACTTTTTTGACAACATCATGACATCAACAAAAGAACAAGAGGATGATCCCCTAATGGGTTTAAGACTTAGAAGTACATTCATGGCACCAGCCAGCCACAAATGTTTGGATTTATTTGAATCAGGCGTAAAAAATGACTTATCTAAACTCAACTACAACAAACACAGATCAAAACACAATAACCTCACCAACAAAGAGATGGGCATCTTAAGATCCATCGCACGCAAACCAGACATCATTTGCACTAAAGCGGATAAAGGCGGAGCACTGGTAGTGCTCAATACCATCTACTACAATTCTCAAATATCAGCCCACGTCCAAGATTCTAACACATACATGAAATTGGAAACCAATCCTACAACACAATATAAAGAAATCCTACAGATCATAATACAAGAGGCCGTCGACAACGGCACCATCAACGAGAAAGT
Source organism: Triturus cristatus (assembly GCF_964204655.1). NCBI lineage: Eukaryota > Metazoa > Chordata > Amphibia > Caudata > Salamandridae > Triturus > Triturus cristatus. The sequence goes on from NC_140586.1 coordinate 894,515,258, forward strand.
CCAAAAATTTCTCATTCAACCAAATCCAAAAAGTCCAACCATCTTCATGGTACCCAAAATCCACAAGCATCCTACCAAACCTCCCTGCCGACCCATTGTTACAACACGAGGAAGTCTTCATGAACCGGTTGGTAAATACTTAGACCGTCACTTACAACCTAGCGTGAGCTCCATGAAATCATTTCTCCAAGATACCACTGACTTCCTTAACAAACTTAACCATGTGACCATATTGGAAGACGAAAACATCATCCTATGCACAGTGGATGTCATTTCCTTATATACTTCCATCCCTCACCAAATGGGTCTGGAAGCTATCGAACAGGCATTATTACAATCTAAGCATCCACACAACCTACAAGTATTCCTAATGGAATTAATGCAATTTACTCTCCTACACAGCTACTTTGAATACAACAACGAATGGTATCAACAACTAACGGGCACATCTATGGGAAATTGCGCTGCCCCAGCGTATGCCAACATTTTTATGAACCAATTTGAAGAAGACCACATCCTCACCATACCAACATGGATTAGCCATTTAAAATTGTACCTCAGATTCATAGATGATATATTCATCATATGGAACGGTCCGATCCATATTCCTAAAAATCATCTCAACAACCTAAACCAAATTGATCAACGATTACAATTTACCTTCAACATCCATCCTGACACCATCACTTTCTTGGACGTTACCATCATTAAAACATCTACGGCATTTGAGACTGACCTTTACAGGAAAAGCACCGACAGGAACAACACCCTGCATTATCAAAGCTTTCATCCGCCACCTCTCAAGCAGCATCTCCCATATTCTCAAATGCTTCGAGTAAAAAGGATCGTATCCAACCCGAACAAAACTATTGATCAACTCAACATTCTCACACAAAGATTTAAATCTCGTGGTTACCCTGATCAAGTACTACTAAAAGCGAAAGAAAGATCAAACACCAAAAATCGTAATGAACTTCTCACAATCCAATCCAAACCAACCAGAAACCAAATCACAGTAGTTTCTAAATATTCTACTATCAGCACAAGCTACAGACGGATAATCAAAAAACACTGGCAACTGCTCAAACTGGAGCAGGACTTCAACCACATCTTCGATGAGGAACCAATTTTTGCCTACACAAGAAATAAGAACATTGGCGAAATACTCAAACAACAAAATCAACCACCTACACACTCTTCATTCAAAGGAACTATTCCCTGTTTGAACTGCAATAGTTGCAATAACATCATAAAAGGCGACCATATCACACATCCCATGATAGGACATAAGATCAAACTGAGAACAACGGCAACCTGTGACACATCTAATGTTATTTACATGCTCAAATGCCCTTGTGGCAAAATTTACGTCGGACAAACCGAAAGAAAAATGAAAATCAGACTTAACGAGCACAAGTCCAACATCAGGACTAAACAGCAGAAATCATCAGTTGCCCAACACTTTGTGGAAGCCGGACACAATGTCAGCCAACTAAAATACTGCATTCTAGAAATTGTCACAAAAAAAGAAGGGAGAGACTATCGCAATTTTTTGTTACAAAGAGAAAATCATTGGATCTATTTTCTAAACTCGATGAAACCGGATGGTTTAAATGATCGTACTGAATTTTTATGTTACTTATAACTGTATAATTTACTATTTAGATTCATATGATTCCATTTTTTATGTTTATTCAGGCTTAAGATTAACCATGAATCATTCGCCCCATACCATACGTCTTATTTAGGTTCAGAACCATTCGTAACATCCCTCTTTACTGATGGTTCTGCTCTCACGTGTATAACTATCACAGCTATCTCACTCTATAATATACGCTTTCCCTCACACTCTCATGTTATATTTTCCCGACACGGTATCGGTGATGACATAGCGGTCATCTCCCGTTCTTTTCGATTCTCAAGAATAATTTCACACAACCCGGGCTAGTCCTTTCACCGTTTCCATAACAACACCACTATAGTCCTATTTCTATGCACACAGCACTCCATCACGTCACACGCTCTCAGCGTCCTTTTCGTAGCATTTAAATCTTTTCCCGCATTATCCCAGACGTGAACAACCACACACGGACGACACGATGAGGCTTTCAGCACTCGGTAAGAATATGTCTAAACGGTATACTATGATCACGTTCACAATAGTTTTCCACCATTTTATTTGTCGTTTGGTCGATCCAGTTAAATCGTTTATTTTTGGCGTATCTGTCTTGAGGCACCTTATTTACACTTAGCTCCTTAATCACACCGATTTAATGCCGTGATATAAACCTGCCACCCTCATCCCCACGATTCACTCATCACTCCCTCACCAACCCATGACCGAGTTTATGTCGTTTACCCCACTCACGTCACACTGCATGGGCGATCACCAGTCGATTTTCCGACTTCCAACGTAGCACTCATTATCCTCTTTACTGTTCGTAGATTTCCCCTGATGAAGGCTCAGGCCGAAATGCATTGGGAGTTTATAACTCACGCTAATGTCAGCGCAACGTGTTTGGAATGAACGTTAACCAAGATTACCAATAAAGTTTTTTTCAAATTGACGAAAACTCCAATTCAATCCTTTGACAAACATTCGAAACCTCCACAAGAGGACAATATCTGTGCCCGGGGGACACACCCCTAGATCCGGGGGGTGCATTTTCATGTGTTTACTTACTCACTTAATTTCGGAGAGCGAGATCCCGGAGCACGAAACAAACTATTAACAACCAATGAACCACTAAGCAGTGCGTGTACTATACACTCTACTCCTTTTCAAAGTTACAACTGCCCAGCATCAAGCAAGAGGTTTTACAAGCAATCCTGACTCACCCCAAAGAGGTATTGTGAATAGGCCTGGGCCAAAATTCTGTTCCGTTCGCGGAAATTGCGATAATTTGGCATTTTTGCGTTCCGCGGAAAGCGCAAAAATGTCAAAATTGCCGCATTCCGCAGCTTAGCAATAATTTGTTTCTTGCTCGCACTGTAAAATAATACATTCTCACGTGCGCGCAATCGCCTTATCTGAATCCCCGCGTTCGCGACAAGTTTTCCCGATCCGGTCGCGTTCTCCACGAGATGTTGGATTGTTGGTAGCCATTTGCGCTGTCTCGCGACATTTCACGCCCACAGTAACGTCATGCATCGCGCGATCACGTCTTTCTTCTCACGATCAAGCACCGCGAGACAAGTGAAAACAAGATAGCCGCGCCCGCGAGCAACCGCATGGGTAAATTGGCGAGCCGCGACCACGCAGAAAATACCACGAACGGGCGGGGAAAAAACTTCCGCATCTTCGCGATATTTCTGCATGTTTGCGGAGATTTTTAACATTTTCGCGATAATTTGCGAAAGTGAATTTTGCAAATTCCGCCCACCCCTAATTGTGAATGTATTACACGGTTAGAATGCACAAGCACACCGTATAATACACCACAATCCTGATGCTTTTGCTGTGCAATGTTGTGTTGCGGGTATTGTGATCATGTAGGGAAGAGCCCGGTCTTGGCCAGTCTTATAAAGCTGAGACGGTTGCCAGTGTATCTTGTTTTGGAGGGGTAAAGGATTCCATAGTTTTTCTACTTGCACAGAGAAAGGTGTTCCAACCATGTGTTTTTTCGTGTATGCCAGGGTTTTAAAGTTTTAAAACAGAGTGCCAGTACTGAGCATAAGTCCCTTTCTTGTGTGTATTTTGTGATTTTTTTTTCCTGATGAGTACTAGATTTTTTTTTCCTGATGAGTCCTTTACCATGTTTTGCCTTTTCGGTGACACAAAGCAGCTTGACGGAGAGTCTTCTGGCAACTGGTAACCAGTGAGGGCAGGAGAGATGCGGGCTTGTGGCTTTACATGCAGCAGTTGTCTGAGAGCAAAGTTCTATGGGGCATATTATCAAGAAAGGCAATAAAATTATCGCCGCTTTAGATGTGAAGGACATCTAACATGGGCTTCAATTGGAATTCCAGAGAGCATATTATCAATCCCATTATCGCCGTTTTAGCGGCAGTTTTCTGCCGCTAAAGCGGCGATAATTTAATCGCCTGTCTTGATAATATGCCCCCATATTCTCAGTAATCTACTCATAGTTGATAAAGGTGAGCAGTGACATAGACCATTCGCGTAATCTAGTGTTGATAGGACAAGAGAGATTGTTGCTAGGACCTTGTGGGGGAATGCTAGGAACAGGTAGATGCGTCTTCACATTTTCATGTTAATAAAGCTTGATCGTTTTCGCATTCAAGGACAGCTTGGAGTTCATGGTGTCTTGCCTCCTTGGATATTTTGGGGGTGGTCCTAGATCATCAGACCAGATGCAGAGAGGGTTGTACGTTTTCCATTCACCGAGTATTTCAGTTTTGGGGGCGTGCATTTTGCGGTGGCTCCTTTTTATCCATGGGTCACGGCCCAGAGGCAAATCAAGTTTTTGGAGTTTCCAATGTAAGTAGTATCTGCATATCGTCTTCATAGTTATAACAGGTGAAATTAAAATATTGCTCAGTTTTGGCAAAGGATTCCATGTAGCTGTTGAAAAGAGGGGTGAGATGAGAGAACAGCTAGATACTAGAGCCAAAGAAAAAGTCCAGAAACCAGTTTGACATGACGTCGGGCACTCAGGTAGAGGTACATTCTTATTTTCCGTACAGGTGCGTACTCACCTCATCAGGAGGTGTTTCAGATTCAGTGTGCCAGGTGCACAGGGACAAAGGAAGATGTTGAAAGGTAAACGAGACATTCAAGATAGACAACAAAAAATGTAAGAAAGGTTTACTTGTGTAGAGTTAACGTTTAAACTATTATTAGAACACTAGTTTTCAAGTTCACAGTAATTCAAATGCATTTATTTAAACTTAGGTAGTGAGTTAGGGCCCGATTCACAGAACTAACTTAAGACAAAATCCTAAACTTATTACTTTTGGTATTCACAGAAGGCATTTAGTAGTAGTTAAGTTAGGGTTTTGTCTTAAGTTTTACTTAGGACAGACTTAAGACAGACTTAAGTTAGGAGTTTGTCTTAAGTCTGTCTTAAGTCTGTCTTAAGTCTGTCTTAAATTTGTCTTAAGTCAAACTTAAGACAAAATCCTAACTTTACTACTACTAAATGCCTTCTGTGAATACCAAAAGTAGTAAGTTTAGGATTTTGTCTTAAGTTAGTTCTGTGAATCGGGCCCTTAGAGTTTGGCAGACAGGGTACTCCATCACAACTGTGACAGAGAAGCTGACGGTCTGCTCTCCATGGCTTCACCGGACCATCAGTTTGCTGTTGACATAGCCTACTTGACTCCTTCGATGGCAAACTACCTCCAACGTAATAAAGCCATCACACTGCCCACTCTCTTTAGAGTCGTCATTCTGAAGTTTTTTTATCTGCCCTCTGTCACTGCCAGATAAAGCCTGGCAGCGAGAGAAATGAAAAGAAAATGATCCACAAATCTGGTAGAAAAGTCCTGGTTGCAGGGGTCATTCGTTTTTTAGGTCTCGCCTGACCCAGCGCATGCGCTGGTCTGGCGAGACTTATTGAGAGGGCTCCAAAAAGTGCTACCAGGCCAGCCTAGAGCTACAGTGCATGTGCACGGGCGTGCGCGCCGCGCTTGACCGCGATTACTTTCACTTTGGCGACCGCTTTGATGTTTGATCGTGATCCCGATCGGGATCACTTTAACTTTCACGGCCGCACGGCCGCTTTGCATAGCAAATAGGTCTTGCTTTTGGGACCTTATAAGTATTTAGTTATGCAACTGTTCCATGGCTAAACACTTATAAGGTCCCAAAGGCGAGACCTATTGGCTATGCCAATGCTTGTTTGTTTTTCAATTACAAACTCCCACATTGGGAGTTTGTTTTTCAAAAATAAAAAATGCTACAAGTTTGGTGGACAGCCGTCAAAACCATCTGTACCTTGAAAGGAGGCAGCATTGCTTCCATCCATCTCAGAGAGATGACCGCTGAGTCAGGATGGCAGGGGTTAAATCCGCTGCCACCTGTCCTCCAGGACATAAATCAGGCCCTTTGTCACTTCCCAGTTCAAATAATTCACATTCAGACTTATTGTTTTGAACGTGTTCATGCACATGTTAGGGCTTTTCTCACTATTCCATTCAAGTTGTTTTTATCTAAAAAACAAACAAACATTTTTTACATACTTGCAGTTACTTGGGTGCCAAAATTCAATTGATTGTTTTTTTAGGCGCAGAACCAGGTGCTAGGTGAGAAGTTTCCAAGGTTGGCAGTTGAGCAGGGGTGTGCAAAATGTGAATAATTTCGTAAAATGATGGCAAAAGTCAGTGAAATTACGTTTAAATACGGGAAAAGTTAATCCGTCTTTTTGCGCTATATTTGAATGCAAAAACTATGCTGGAGTCAATTGAAATTTCGGGCAGGCCTAGAATTGAGCTCGCCTCTCATACCTTGGATTCGTGCAATGAAGATACATCATCATGCTGCAGTTCTCCCCTTCGGGCACTAGGGGGCAGGGCTTCCTCATGTTCCTTTGTGGTAGTGGCTGGCTAGTAATACAGCACTTTATGGGGATTTGAAATGCATTGCATGCATTTATTTTATTGAGCACGTGGAGCCAAAATACAGCACTAGAATTACATTACGCACATAGCTGTCAGCAGGCCCATGTTTTAATGTCCGGATCGGTGCGGGGATTTTTAGCACTCAAGGCAAAGTAGAACTTTATGAGTTGGAGTGCTACGAGTCCCCATTTGAGGGGGATATTCTCAAGAACGTGTGATAACTACCGCAAAAGTAGCTTAACGCAACCCTTCACATCGCAGCCTATCGTGGGAAAATAACTCCGTGCTAACGTGGTATTCACAATATGGCCGTAACATGCTATAGGCACACAAGATCGCGTCAAAAGTCAACGCAACACTGTAAAAATGCAAAACACGAATGCAAAAAAGCTGCGATGACGCCAATCGCGATACAAAAATCTGCAAAAATCAGCGACAGGCCTGCAATTCCCACGCGTCATGCGGGAAAATGCACTATAAAAACAACAACAAAAAACACACCAAAACCAAAAGAAACTGCATAGCACTATGGATGCACCCGGAACGAGTGCAGAGGGCAACGCAAACCCCACAAGCCCCACAGACCACCACCAAGGAACAACGGTGTCGGGGAAGACCAAGGAGAAGAGGGAGAGGAAGATGGAGTGCAGTCCGCAGGAAAACCAGATCAGCACCACGGAAGAGACAGAACACTGCCATCAACTGAACGTCAATATGACAAACATGAATGCAGTCGAAGTGTCGTGGAGGTCCATGGAGGTGGACAAGAGGCGCTGGCATGTTGTGAAAAGCCAAACCAAGCACAAACCCGCTGCCAACAGGAAGGCAGCAACGGTGACTGGAGGTGGGAGTCGTGCACCACAGGAGGAGCAGTAGCAAATGGAGGCCACAGTCATCAGTGTGGAGATGATGCAAGGACTTGGGAGTACGGACACAGCTCGATAGGACCTGACACAACATCAACAGGGTGAGTAACGACCAGGGACTGGGGGGACGGGGTGACGGGCACAATGGCACACATGCACAACGACGTGTAACACACCGCACACCCACAATGACACTGGATCATGTCCCTCATCCCCGTGGCACACTGCAGCACACACACATAGCAATCACAGCACATCCCACGACAATGTGGCACAAAGTGCAACACCAACACTGCAGAACAGAGGACACAACTGGGTCCGCCCATGTGCAGAAACATGCCAATCACATCTAACATAGCAGGAAACTGTGAGGTTGAAATGTACGTGTACAAACTCACATCCGTCATGTAGTCCACATGTCCACTGTCCACAGTCCCGCCTCAAATTGCAGCACCTCTCAAACAGTCACAATGTACATTGTCATACAGTCTGCATGTAAACAAGAACAATGCGCCAACAAACATGTCAACACAATGTCAACAAATGCAAAAACAACAGTTGATGGACACAATGCAGAACAATGTCATCCATTCACCCCAGTACAGAGATCTGGGCCTAAATCCATAGTTTTTTTACTCACCATGCCATTCTAATTTGAACCCGGCCATATGCAAATCAGTCTTGATCCTGTGCCTCATGGGAACAGTCCAGCCCGAACTGCCAAGCCAGGTCCTCCCTGGACTGAAAAGAAGCATCGTAGGACCGGTTTCGGGGTTTCACCCCTCTTCAGCCATGAAAGCTTGATTTCCGTGGCATGGAAAGCACGGGACCCATGTCTGGGCATACCCGTCCCACTCTGGGTGATGAATGCAAAAACAACAGTTGATGGACAGAATGCAGAACAATGTCATACATTCACCCCAGAACAGAGATCTGGGCCTAAATCCATCGTTTTTTTGCTCACCATGCCATTCCAGTTTGAATCCAGCCATATGCAAATCAGTCTTGACCCTGTGCCTCATGGGAACAGTCCAGCCCGAACTTCCAAGCCAGGTCCTCCCTGGACTGAAAACAAGCATCCCAGGACCGGTTTCAGGGTTTCACCCCTCTTCAGCCATGATAGCTTGATTCCAGTGGCATGGATAGCACGGAACTCACGTCTGGGCATACCCGTCCCGCTCTGTGTGACGAATGCAAAAACAACAGGTGATGGACAGAATGCAGAACAATGTCATACATTCACCCCAGTACAGAGATCTGGGCCTAAATCCATCGTTTTTTTGCTCACCATGCCATTCCAGTTTGAACCCAGCCATATGCAAATGAGTCTTGACCCTGTGCCTCCAGGGAACAGTCCAGCCCATACTGTCAAGCCAGGTCCTCCCTGGATTGGAAACAAGCATCCTAGGACTGGTTTCGGGGTTTCACCCCTCTTCAGCCATGATAGCTTGATTCCAGTGGCATGGATAGCACGGAACTCACGTCTGGGCATACCCGTCCCGCTCTGTGTGATGAATGCAAAAACAACAGGTGATGGACAGAATGCAGAACAATGTCATACATTCACCCCAGTACAGAGATCTGGGCCTAAATCCATCGATTTTTTGCTCACCATGCCATTCCAGTTTGAACCCAGCCATATGCAAATTAGTCTTGACCCTGTGCCTCATGGGAACAGCTGGCATTGGAATGAGATGTGTGCCTCGGTGGAGTGTTGGGAGCAAGCCGTGGTGGCAGGTGCTTCCTGCTGTGTGGTCTGTGCAGGGGCTGGGGTCTCCTCTATGTAGCTTGACTGCCCTGCTCCTGGGGGTGGGTTGCCTAAGATGTCCATGAGCTGTTGTAGGGCGTCGGTGTCGGAGGTGTGGTGGTCCTCTCCAGCATCACTGATGAGTTGTCTGGTCTGCTCTGCTGGAGGTATTATTTGTCCCTCTGCAATGTGAAGGGGAGATTCATGTTGACATTGTGTCCAGACCAAAACTGGTCCTACGATGCTTGTTTCCAGTCCAGGGAGGACCTGGCTTGGCAGTTCGGGCTGGACTGTCAAAATGCCAAAAGGAGGTGGCCGAACAGATGCGGGTGGGGTCAGAGCTCAGCCGAACTGGACTACATATGTGGGTGTCTAAGTCCCATCAGGGACCACCTACACCCCACAAAGGAGACCCACACTGCGACTGAAACACATGCATTTGCACATGTCCTGTAATGAACCACACCCAGAGCCCCGGAATTATCATTCACACACCCACGCCGGACCACCGTACGACGGCCCAGTCTACTCCGCTTACGTATAGAGTGGGTGATGACAAAGCTACACATCCAAGGTCCTACCTGCTGCCAGCGGGGACATGGTTGCGTCCACTGTACACAGCACAATGTAATGTTGTAGTGCCCGGGGCCGTCATGCATACATCATGACCACACGGACACATGCAGCTAGTTCGTGGGACTGGCTACGGGCACGTGTGCCCGGCCCCTTTAATGGCAGGGTCACATGTACAGTGACGCATGTGCTGGATGTGTGTGGGGTGAGTGTAAACCAGCCCGCAAGGAGTGGTTGGTGCTGGCAACAACTCCAACAGTGAACACCTTCAAAACGGAAACAGAAAACACCAGCATTACAGAGACAACTGCGGAGCATCATGGTGGTAGCCGGACCAAGTTCAGAGGTCACCCAATGAGCAAACAGAACTGTCCATGAGCCGTGGTGCACTGAGTCAGTGGCACCTGTAGTGCTGAGCAGGGTATCAGGCAGATGATGGCATCCACGACAGGTGTGAGCAACTCTGATAGTCTGGCAGAAAGATACTTTCGACTCTGGCAGTTTGTGTTTGGAGGTGGTCCTGGTGGGGATGGCGTGTGCCTCCTGCCGTGATGCAACGTACGGGCCAGTCATGACTCGATGTGACGTGCAAGCCCTGGTGGACCGCAGTTGAGGCCGGAGGCAGCGGACAGCACAGGGCCACAGACACATGGCGTCGATGACCCAAGGCCATCGTCTCAGAGGCCATCCAGTATCTCAGCAGACAGGGTGCTTGACTTGAGCTGCACAGAGTTAGTGGCCCCGGTTTTGCCACCAAGACAGTATCACCGACAAGATGATGGCGACACCCCCCAGTCCATAGACTCCGTCACCACCAAAATTCAATCTGAAAGTGTCCATGGATGTCGGAGAACAGACTTAGTGGCACCGGAGCTGAAAGGGGATGCAGTCTGTGATGAGGCCTGTACAATGATATCAAATCTGCCATTAATGAATCAAGACTGAGTTCTGAAAGTGGAACCTCCTCGGCCACAGTGTAGGCCCGAGGCAGTGGTCAGCGCGGGACAACCGCTGTTGAGCGAGCTCCTCCTGGAACTCTAACTCACAATGTTGAAATGGCATGTGGGGGTGACTTGTGGTTGACGGAGGTAGGAGCACCAGAACTGAGCGGGTGTTCAGTCAGCGACAATGCCATGTCCTGCCTGGTACGGACTGGATTGGATTGGTGTGAGGCCTGCTGGACTGCAGAGTAGGCCGAAGGCATAGTCATCAAGAGCCCACAGACACGTGTGGTTGGGATGCTATGCACAGACTTGGTGTCACCACATCGAAGGGAGAATAGTGACATAAAATCAGCCATAATAAATGTTCTCTGCCATAGTGTAATCAAGACTCAGTTCCAAATGTGTGACCTACTAGTCCGCTGTGTATGCTGGTGGAGTACATCAACGAGAAAGGAGTACTGAGGGCCTGTGTCGCGGAGGCCGTGATGGTCTGAGGAGGCTGCCGGGTCGCGGCACTCGGACTTGGAGCTTGCACCGGCATGCGGTGGGTCCTCTCCGACACACGCCGGTGTTGGTAGGTGTGCATTGAGGCCTGGGTGCGCAGGGCTGGGCAGGACTGGTTCAGGGACCAGTGGCCCAGGGTGCAGCAGGCGCACAGGATCACAGGCAACACCGCTCACGGCGTCGGCCTCGTAGCGAGGTGAGGGGCACCACCCTGGCAGAGACGTTGGGCATTCTGGAAGTGAACCACGCCCAGGACTACATGCTTTTTATTCACATCCCTATGCTGGCCTGGCGTATGCCGGGCCAGCCCACTCCGCTCACGCTTACAGGGGGGACGTAACAAGCTACATTTCCGCAATCTCTCCCACTGGCTGGGGTGACATGGTTGCGTCCACTGTCCACTACACTCCAAACACCAGCGGTGTATGTTGACATGGATATGTGTGTGGTCTGCATACTGCAGTCTGGCCATCACATCCACGCCACACTTGGCATTGTGTACATTCTGATTTATCGGTCACTTGCCTCCTTCGCACATGCCTGGTACCCACCTCTTCCCACAATCTGCTATCGTGTGGCTGAGGTGCCTTGCCATTGATGGCTTATGTGCATGGCTGACCCAGGTTGCCACAGTAAGTTGTGCTGTTGTGTCTGGTGGGTGGGCATGTTGTTTGGCATGTTGTATGTGAGTTTGTGACGTGTGCATTCCAAGAGTTGTGAGTTGCATGATTGTGGAGTTGAGGTGTGTGGTGTGTTCATTTGGTACTTGCCAACGAGCAGTGCATTTCCGTGGGTGCCAGCCTGGAAGCTCTGGCTAATGATGGACTGTCGGTAGAAGTGGAATCATGCACACTGCCTGGGTGGTTGGCGTCAACATTGGTGGAGATTCCCTGGTGGTCCACTGTTGCCTACACATTGATGAAATATGTGTGCTTTCGGAAGCGGTTCTTGTGTGCAGTGTTGCCAGGGTGCACAAGTAGGACATGTGTGCAGTCAATTGCCCCCTAACACGTGCGGGAAGCCAGCTGTGGCGTAGATGCCTTGCTTGGTCTCCAGCTGTTCCTGCGCAGTGTGGGGGACGTATAGGTAGTGTGGTACCAAACTGATAATGGCATCCAAGACAGTTGTGGGGAACTTGGATAGGGCTGGCTGTGAGACTCCTCCGACTCTGGCAGTTGTTGGTTGGAAGGTACCAGAGGCCAACACGTGCAGCACGGCCAGCAGCTTTGTCTGAGGTGGGATGTTGGTTGTCCGCTGTGTTAGTGTCATCTGCCTTTGGGCAATGGTGGTCAGGATGCGTTGTCCTTTTGAGCCTGTATTGGGCACTGACATTCTCTGGTGTTGGGTCTGTGAGGCTGGTGCATTTTCTGAAGGTCCGCTGTCTTGGTCTGTGCTGCCTCTGTGGTAGTCTGGGGGGGCAGAGGGGGGATCCAGGGTGGTGGTGGTGGGTGTTGTGGCCCTGTTGGGGCTCCGAGCTGCATGATCAGTGGCTCCATGGCATCTGTTGGTCTTCGGGTGTGGCTGTGGTCTGTGCTCCCTTTTCTGGTGCCGGTTGTCATCTGACTTTGCACCAGGTCAGAGCAGGTGTTAATTTCCTGCTGCAAATGCGCCTTATCGCCTGTTTTGTGATCTTATCGCCGATCTGGCTGGTCATTGAGAATGTTGAGGAGTGGTGTTGTCGCGGCTTTTTGCTCGGGAACGCCTACTCTGCATCTCATTAGTGATAGTTGCCAGGGTCATCTGTGGCAATGTTTTGGCGATAAATTTATCGCCAATTTGGCTGCAGTAACGTGCCGATAACTCGGCGATAGATCCTTGAGAATATGCCCCTAAGTGTTTTCTGTTCAGTCATTTTTCACCACCAAGTGCCTAGCCTACTGGCCAGCCATGGCCCGTGCAGGTAAGAGCGGTGAGGCGGTGGGGCTGGGTAGGGGGGAGGGAATTTCGACAGACGATGACAAGGGAAAATTAATTATTTATTTAATTTTCCCTCGTCATCGATCGAAATAACCTCCCCCCCCTCACCTGGCCCCACCGGTCTTACCTGCACAGGCTGCGGATGCTACTGGCTCCCTTGTGAAAGGCCTATTCACAAGCTCCATTTTGTAGTACATAAAGTAATACTACAGTAGTGCGATGCACATACTAAACCTACAGGCAAAGGGCTCCCCCGTCCATTCTTTTCGTGCAGAGATCTGCACCAGAGTAGTGGAGATGTCAGCATAGGTAGGTATATGCTTCTGTAGTACATCTGGGAGGGAGAAGTGCGAGGGGCTTAAAAACAAGAAATACTACCTCTTAAATTGGCAATGTGTAGGGACATTTAAGGAGAGGCTTAGAGAAGCACATGGTAATACAAGCACACACCCGAAACCAGGCTTCTAAAGGTACCACTCTTGCCCACCATGTATGACAGCACGTGCCCCTTCACTGGTTCTACAACACTCTTGCGTATAAAATAAGAGAAGCAGGGAAATATTTCAACATTTAAATTTGTCAATTTTATATCCCGTCTATCTATCTATCTATCTATCTATCTATCTATCTATCTATCTATCTATCTATCTATCTATCTATCTATCTATCTATCTATCTATCTATCTATCTATCTATCTATCTATCTATCTATCTATCTATCTATCTATCTTTGCATGTATACATATAGATAGATAAACAGATAAATAATTTGAAAGTTTAAATGTTGAAATGTTGGATAGATAGATAGATAGATAGATAGATAGATAGATAGATAGATAGATAGATAGATAGATAGATAGATAGATAGATAGATAGATAGATAGATAGATAGATAGATAGATAGATAGATAGATAGATAGATAGATAGATAGATAGGTAGGTAGGTAGATAGATAGATAGATAGATAGATAGATAGATAGATAGATAGATAGATAGATAGATAGATAGATAGATAGATAGATAGATAGATGGATGGATGGATGGATGGATGGATGGATGGATGGATGGATGGATGGATGGATGGATGGATGGATGGATGGATGGATGGATGGATGGATGGATGGATGGATGGATGGATGGATGGATGGATGGATGGATGGATAGATAGATAGATAGATAGATAGATAGATAGATAGATAGATAGATAGATAGATAGATAGATAGATAGATAGATAGATAGATAGATAGATAGATAGATAGATAGATAGATAGACATGTATGTTTTTATGTAAAAAATAGAATCACTAAATAATTACTTTATTGTTTTAAAATTTAATTGAGCATAAATTATTCAAATTAACTAAACACAATTTTTTACAGAATGTTCTACTTGTTAAAAATAGAAACGTTAGTCAGTGTGGATTTTGGGATCATTGTTTAAAAAATATTATATATATTTATATATTGATTAATATATTTAAATATAATATGTATGCACATTTAGGTGCCGATTCCGATCCTGTAAAACCCGAGTATGAATGGTCGTACGGAGCGTTTTCTCCGTATGACTCGTACCCGGGAATTCCACCGTACAAACCAACAAGTACGATTCGTACTGAAATACCATTTCCGTACGAATCGTAAAAAACACCGTACGGCTAAAAAATACATACAATTCTGATCCTGGACAGCGCGTCCGCGACGTCCGCACAGAGTCAGGCAGCGTTTTACGGACAAGCAAGTACGATTCATACCTACAGCACTCCGCACGGCTATATTTTTACGGGAGCCAAAAAGTGCCAGAAAAGCTAAGTACGCTGCGATGCACGAGGAAAAGGGGGCCCGCTACGCGACGTACACGCCATCACCCACATCGTACGTGTCATCATGTACGGTGCGTACCCCAACATTGCATATGTACGGACCGTACCCCCCACTCCCCGTATGTACGGACCGTACCCCCCACCCCCCGTATGTACGGGCCGTACCCCCCACCCCACCCGAGTATGTCTGCACCGTACATACGCGAGGATTGGGGTACGCCTGGGGTACGGTGCGGACATACGCGGGTCGGGGGTACGCCAGGGGTACAGTGCACACATACGCGGGTGGGGGGTACGCCTGTGGTATGGTGCGGACATACACGGGTGGGGTGGGGGGTACGGCCCGTACATACGGGGGTGGGGGGTACGGTCCGTACATACGGGGGGTGGGGGGTACGGTCCGTACATACGGGGGGTACGGTGCGGACGTACGGGGGGTGGGAGGCTGGGGGGGCCGTACGACTCGTACGTATGCGCTTGTGTTTTTGGACGGGCGGTATGGATCGTACTTGCGCGCTCGGACTTCAGTTTTACGAGTTGTAAGTAAAACTGTCCGGGGACGTCTCGTAGACTTTTCCCGAGGCTATTCGTATGTATTTTTCACGTACGAATCGTACTTCGCCGTTTGTACAGGACTTGTACGATTCGTACATAAAAAAATACGGATACGAGTCGTACGGGGAAAAATCCAGGATCGGAATCGACCCCTTAATGTGACCAGGTCATTTGCTATAACATTTCATTTTATTAGTTCATTGTTAAAAATAAATATTTACAATTAATTTACATGTAAATTGTATACTAATTTTTACGGTTCATGTTTTTTATAAAGAATAATACAATTGAATAATTTTCCACTTTTTTCCATAGGGAGACCTTGGCCACAGTAGCGGAGATCTCCCCCTACATCTGCTAAGTTAAAAGTAGTAACTTTACACATGTAAGTCCTATGGTAGGTGACTCCACCCCCGATCTGAAGGCTTGGAGTTATGTAAGTCTACACCTCAGTGTAAGTCTACACTTGGAAATGGTTAATAGCAAAATAGACTTACAACAAGGTTTAGTAGCAAATGTACATAAGTAATTATACATGTATAGATTTACCTTTGTAAATAGGCCCCCACGTGTCCATCCTGCCAGAATTAGAAGAATCACATAGTGACTCCTATGAAGGCTACTCCATGCCTTGGGCGTACTGTACCAACCTGCACAGCGGGCAGGCAGTTCCAAAGCGGGCATCTAATGCAGAGAAAGAATGGTGATCTCTTCACCCAGTGACAATCACCAGCACAAGGCATTCCAGAAAGTGCCTTTGTTTGATGACGTCTCGTTGGGTTTGGTCTTCAGACCTTCTGTGACATCATTCCCCTTTTGACGTGTATAGCATGGCCCAAAAATAAATATGAATGAATTGACAGCTTCAGCTGGCTTTTTGCCCAAAATACCCTGGACTCCAGGTTATGCTTTTCCTGTTATAGGTCCACACAGCCCATCTCAGAGCTGTCGGTGAAGCAGCCTGGACTGGCCGGTGTCACTCGTGGGCCTAACTCTAGCCGAACGAAGACCTTGTCCCTCCCTTACTCTCCGCATTATCGAACATTATTTAACCAGATATCATGTATTGGATTGTGAGTGGTCGTGGCTGTGTTTTTGCATGTCTGACATCACTGAAATGTATTCTGTGTAATACTGCCTGTGGTGCAGGTGCATTATGTAAAACTGTCAAATAAATAAACGCATCAATAACTGCCCTACCTGAGAGCAGTGAACTGCCCCATGTTTCACCCTGTACCTCTCTCAATATATCCTCTACCTCCACTCTCAGACTCATCCCAAACCTCATAACCTACTCTGATCTCCAAAATAACCATTTGTAGTCTCTTCCTCCTTGCATCACCCCAAACTTCATTTACTAGTAGGATCTCCCAAACAACCCTTTCTAAATTCCTCCCTCATTTATCTCTCCTTAGACTTATCCGAGACCTCATTTACTACTCTGATCTCCCTAATCCACTTCTAGAGATTCTTCCCTCCTCCTTCTCTCCTCCACTCATCCCATCCTCCTCCTCCTGCTATGATCTCCCAATAAACACTTTCTAGACTCTTCCCTCTTCTTTCCCCCATTAATCTTTTCAAGCCAACTAACAGACTCAAGTGTACACCACTCAAAATAATTCATATTTCCCTATACTAATTCACCACTAATCCTTTTTGGGTTCCAGAGTAGCTTGCTACTTGGTGAAAAGCACTTCGACGCCTTGTCAGTGGTAGGACGCGCTATATAAATAAATACAAGTACAGTTAAAATTCTAAAGGAACTTGGCAGTATGTGTGGTACCAGAGTGGAGACGGGTCCTACGAGCCCTGGTTTCCATGTGTAAAAATCCAAGCCAGCCTGGACATTTGAGCAACACTGACAGCTCTGTGCCTCCTGGGGCTTGGCGTTGGGGGGTGGCCTTTGTAAGGCTCAGCCCACAGCAGCCTTCTGTTGGCTGAAAAAAGACAGGACTTGTGAAAGTGTCACACATGACTCGGCTTCCTTGACAGTCGTGTGGAGGGGAAATGTCACTTTAGGTACAAGAATAGGTTGTCTCGACAACAGATGATTCAATTACGTGAACCTCAACACTGCAGAGGTGAATGAAACTGGAGCAGCCCAACATATCTATGATGTAGGGCCTTTGACGGTTGTATGACTGGACGACGCAGGGAAATACTTTGCATTCCTTTAGAACTCATTTTTACCCTGCATTTGTTCAAAGTGCATATGCTTTTACAACGCATTCCATTACTATGCATTGTTTCAATAAATGAAAACAAGGAATTTGTGGAGGGACACCACCCCCAACGTACCTTAAACGTGTTGTAAAGGCATGCTTTGTAAAGTCATTTACATAGTAAAATATGCATGGTAAAAAATGTGTGGTAAAGGCACAATGTGGTAAAATCTTCGTGGTAAAAGCTGTTTCCCCCTTTGACCTGTGGTGTAGGGTGTCTGAGGGACAGAAAAGGTGCCTCACACTCAGATCCTAAATGTTCTTGTACCCTGGGCCCTGAGTCCCTGCTGCCCAGTAACTCCATTCCGTGTTTATACTGCTGCCTGATCAGAACAATATCAGCAGAATGCCTGGAGTTCAAGCCAAGTATTTTTCTTTTTACAAATCCTATTAAGGATCATTTTCAATTTGGTTCCATAGACGTACACAAACACGGCAGCCTCCATAGTGCTCAGACTGAGGGTAGAATTCTGTGCAACCACCCAGGGTTTTTGACCAAGCGCCAAGGTGTGCGGGTGGCACTAGGCAGCCCGTGTGTGCCCCAGTGCGGGGGAATGGAGCATCAATGAGACATCTTGGTAGATGTGGCGCTGTCCTGCCCTGCCCTCTTCCCCTGGGCTACTTTGGTTACAGCGCAGCACTGTGCCACTTTTAAGTAACTGTTTCCTGATTTCTCCAGGTTGCACGGGTTCTAAGTTGCCCAATAGGCCGGAACTGGGTAAGAGCCGCTCTGATAGAGAGACCCAGAGACTGCCCTTCCCAAGGACATACTGGAGAGTTAGGGGCACTGCCCAGTTTATTAATGCACTCTACACCGTCAGCACATTTAGGTAAACTTGTAAAGCCACGATTAAAAAACAAGGGGGCATATTTACAAGGGCTTTATCTCCGCTTTTTGGCTTTGGTGGAGATAAAACCAGCGCCCTATTTACAAGAGGCTGCTAACATGCATAATCGCATGTTAGCACCCTTTTTCCCAACGCCTCACTTTGCATATCGAATGAGATGCAAAGTGGGCGTTACTGGGCGTACCCAAGATCGACTACCTTGCAAATATCGCTGATGTTTACTTCGCGATATTTACAAGGCAGCCCACACGATTTTAGCACACATTAGATTTTGGCAAAAACGGCCGTTTTCGCCAAAACCTAACATCTGCTAAAATCCTGACTTAGCCATCCCAAACGTAGGGGGTGGATTATGCTGATACAACCCTGTGGGTCGTATCAGCAAGGTTATCACCCTTTTGCAGGGAACATTGCTGGAAAACCAGCGATCTTCCCTGCAAAAGGGCGATAACCTCGCTATCGCTGGAATTTTTATCGCCCTGGAGTAATGCGTTGTTATTAACGCGCTACCAGGGCGATAAATACCAGAGATAGCCTGCCATAATATAATTATCGCTAAGCACGGCCAACGATAATTCTCGCTGGCCGTTGTTAATATGCCCCAAGGCTCTTATTTCCTTGGAGTTCACACATAGGTGAATTACCCACCAAGTTGGGGATCCTGTGATGGTGAGTTTTAATGTCACTTGTTCCCTGAATTCACTCTTTTTAATGACTCCCAATGTGTGAAGACAAGGTAATAAAAGAGTCAGTAGTTTGGGAGACCTTTTATCTGTGCCCAGGGGCAGTAGGCAGGATCTGCGGTGGAGAATATTTACTATTAATGGGATCAGGACCTACAGTTCCTATTGTATAAGAGAATAGTCTTGTGGTACACTTTACCCTCCAAAGGCATCAACAGCGCGCAGCGCGGGCGAAGAGGGGGTTCAATGATTGGGCCTCAAATATACTATGATACATTTATGACACCGAAGACCACCAGATGATTCAGCTGCCACCCTTAGCCTGCCTCTGGTAACTCCTGGCACTACCTTTGGGTCCCCTCACCAAAGAGGTGGTAAAACCACTGCCAGGAACACAGAGGCGGCTCGCCCTTATGGGCATTGGCACGCCCCCTCTTTGCATGCTGCCCACTTTTCTAATTCACTAATAGTGAGTAAAATTGTATTAACAGGTATTGCGTGAGAATGGGTGAGATTGTGACTAAGTGTGTCAGAGTGAGTGAAGCCAAGTGACTGATAGAAAGCGTGATTCTGAGTGAGTGAGAATGAAGGGGTGAGAATGAGTGTGAGGCTGCGTTACAGAGTGTGAGGAAGTGTAACTCAGAATGAGTCAGTGAGTATGAATAAGTGAGATTGAGTAAGGATGAGTAAGCAACAATGAATGCCTAAGAATGAGCGTTGAGGGTGTATTATGGAATGGGAGGGAGGGCCTGAGAGAAGGAATATGAGTGAGAATGAGTGAATTAGAATAAGTGAGAGTGAGTGAGAGTGAGTACAAATAAGAAGAAGTGCAAGTGAGTGTGTGTGAGAGAGTTAGAGTGATTCAGAGTAAGAGTGCATAGAAATGAGTGAGCATGTTTAAGAGTAAGATTGCAAGAGTTTGAGTGAGTCAAAGAAATAGTGAGTGAGAGTGAGTAGAAGTGAGTGAGAGTAAGAGTGCAAGAGGATGATTGAGAATAAATGCGTGCAAGTGAGTGTAGAATAAATGAGTGAAAGTGATTGTGAGTAAGTGAGAATGTGTGAATGAGTGAATGTCAGTGAGTGTGAGGGAGAACATGGTGTTATGTTTGGTATCTGCTGTTGGCCCTGACATCCAGAAGGTAGTGCTTGATTTATTTTTGGCACCCCTAGGAAAATGCTGGTGCTGGCATACTGGAGGCAACTTGCAATGTCGAACTAGTGGTAACACTCGCCTTATGTGACACCGATGGAAAATGGTGGTGCTATCATATTATATATCATTATTGGCACAGGGCGCTCATGGGAGAATGCCGGTGCTGACGTACTGAAGACCATTCGTGGCATGGGGGCACCCGTGGTGAAACACTGAAGCTGTCACAAGAGGTCATTCGTGGCATGGGAGAGGACAACCATTGCATGTGGGAGGCAGACGACGACAGCCAAGACAAAAGGCCGGCCCCGCCAAACCAGAAGCCATGTTTGACATATGTGTCGCTGTTGTATAGGGACGGCTCTAATGGCAACATTCTGGCCCTTGCATTTTTTGGACTTGGACACCCATGGTATATGGAGGCACCCAGGAGAAAATGCTGGCTCTGGAGCAAAGGGGGTCATCTTTGACATACGGGGCCACCAATAGCACATTTTGAAATGGGGACACCTCCAGGGGGGGATCAGGTATCACTGGCCATGCACACATGAAAGGACTTGAGTGTTTAATGAGTGCCCTTTCAGATCCTATGGGTTTTTGGCACATTTATGTGAAATTTTGCTTCAAGATGTGCTTATTTGACTCTATTACTTCGACATTTTCTCCCATAATTCCCCCTAGAAGGATCAGGCTCACTCCCTTTGCTCACTGGCTACAGTTCAAGGCCAGGAGTATGCCCCGCCCCTTCAGAGAGCACCAGCTGCCGCTGCCAGAATGGAAGCCAATCAGGGTCTTGATAAGCAATGTTTACTTCCTGTGGCTTCCGGCAGCACCCAGACACTGAGCTTTAGGCTTTGTAAAGTCAATAAATGCAGCTCTGTAACGTGCACTCTGCTGATTGGGTAAAGACATGAACTAAACAACAAACACATTTTTAAACAGCTTGTTGCTATATTTCATTATTATGGACACATGAACAATGATGTGCTTGACTAAATCCTTCAACGTTGTGCTTTGCACGAGTGAGACTGCATTTCAAATGAACATAAATACAAATGTATTAACAACTAGGAATACTTTAAGGCAATAACATAGTTTATATTCAGTTTATGGTCTATGGTAATTAATAAATGACGTGAAAAAAATTACTGCTGCTAACCCCCTCCCCCCCCCATTAATCAATACATTTCGTGTTGCCCTATACACTAAGAGAACTATTAAATCATAACATTTTGTGGTATGAATAATGTACGTTCTCAGCGCTGGTCTGTGTTTTGTGGCAGGCAATTCTTCAGTTAAACCCATCATTGTTCATATAATACAAAAATAAGCGCGCAATGTTGCCCTGGCCTATCACGTCATCACATTAATAAAGGCGAAATCTAAATGAGACATTTCTCTGTTTAGTTATATTAATCATGCAGCCATCATGAATTTCAGGAATGTCAGTGACTGCGAAGGGGATGTGCCCAGCAAGTTCACCATCTAGACGCATTTTGAGACCACACCCACTCACCCTTCCAAAACTCCTGAGACATCCTGCATAAAAGAAATCACCTAACACCCGCCTCCCACCCCCAACGACAGGCAGAGCACGAGGCCACCCAGATGGGCATGATATTTCTTGGGCCTATAAACATGCACCACCCGGTACCCAGTGGCATTAAACGGAAGTGAGGCCTGGTGTGCAGGGGATGAGTCCTGGAGCTGTGGTGGAGACCGGCCGCAGTAACGAACTAGAGGAACGCATGCCGGGAGAGGAAGAACCTTGGACCCAAGCAAGGGAAGTCCATCCTTCGGGGGCAGCCTTGGTACGCAGAGCACGGTGGACCACTGGTGGACGGCGGTGCCAGGGAAGGAGTCTGCAAAGAAGACACTATGCCTGGGAGAACAGATCCGTGGTGGCAGCAGAGGGCCAACAGAGGCGGATGTGGGAGCAAGAAAACATGCGTGGTACCCACTGGCATGAAAGCGAAGCCTGGTGGGCAGGGGATGACGTCAGGGCCTGCACAGCAGACAAGCCACAGCAACGCAACTGAGGAATGCAGGACGACTGAAGGAGATCTCTGCCTCACACAAGTAACGTCCTTTCCACAGAGCAACCCCTGGTAATCAGCCACTGGGCGCAGGGCATGGGACGCGCCCCATACCATTAACTGGCGACACCAGTCAGATGCTGGGGGAGAAACGCTGGCAAGGGTGCAAACCTCCGAAGAAGATGATCCCTGTGTCCTAGAGATAACGACTGATGGAAACGTGGGGCAGTGGCGTATAAAGAGCTGCTGCAGGGCAGAACATATGAAGAATTCGTGTCACAGGGGGAGGCGCCTGGGGGCACGACAAGTGCACGCAAAGCGGTCCGAGGGTGCAGAATCCCACAATATGTAGGGAAGTAAACACAATACATAAGCGTTCCTCGCAGTGTGGAGGCCTGCCTGAGCTGGGGCCCTGACAATAAGAAGGGAGGTGGGCTCCAAGCCCCAGAATCATGTACACGGCTCAGATTAAGAACTTGACAGGCCATACTGAAGAGACCCCACAAATCCCACTGACACAGAAATAGATGCACCTAGCCCTGCTACACAAACAATACAACACAAAGTCCTAAACAAGTGCTGCGAGAGAGGGTACAGACCACCGAGTGCTGCAGAGGGCCTACTGCCAGCGGCAAAGATAGTACACTAAAGCGCTTTCAGAGCAACAACATTGCACAATATATAGCTCATCATGTGCAGTGAAGGGAGTGGTGCAGTCCCAGAAAACCCAAAGGAACTCTGATACGCCTGGGCCATCCCCAGAAGATATAATGGCAGTGAATCAGACCTCTCGAACGGCACTTGAAAGCAAAACAGATGCAGCTATGATTGAGGTCAACCTCCCCTGCATGACATGAGGTAAACAGTGGGGGTGGGAGTCACTGAAGTTAGACGCAGGTTGCTACCCTCCAAAAAGAAGGAAAAACGTTGAAGGACACTGAGTACACGAACAGCTCGAGCTCAGAAGCTTCAGGAAAGAGTTGAAGACGCTAAGGGCTGGCCTCGGTGAAACAATTGGCGGTCCTTTGTCTTCCCAGAAAGAGTGGAGGAATGGTCAGTAGAACTCTTTCTGGATGGCTGCGCAACCAACATCCTGAAACCCAAAGCATTCTCCATATTCTTCACCACAGAAAGGGCCCACGGGTCACTAGTGGCACCCCCCCCCCCAAGGGGCATCGCTGAGGGCAGTATTTGCGCGGCTCTTCAACCACTGTGATCGAGATTCTGTCTTGCAGCAAATGCACAAAATGTGAAGCCACAACTACAAGGACCAGTCCATACAGATCTTTTCTTATTATACCAAGAAGGTTCAGGAACAACGCACATCCTTCGTGTTCGTTAAATAGAATCGGAGTGACATACACTTGGAATATTGCCTGATGTACCCAGGCATACTACGAGTCCAATACGAAGGAAAGGCACAGGGGTGGCATTGGAATGACTGGCAGCTGGAAACAGCCAGGACCCTGAAAGAGAACACAAGAGACCCAACAGAACACAGGAAGACATCCGCAGACGGGCACTAAAGTAAGGACTACCTCACATTGAGAGGCGACAACCTGCATCACAGCAACAGCAGTGTAATGGTGCAAGAGGATGGAACGCTAATAGAAGAAGAATCAGAACCAATGGCGGAGGGTCCTGAGAGAGAAGCTCCCCAAAGAAGACCCCAAGAAAGATCTAGGTGAGACCTCTGCAAACTAAACATGGCAGTGAAAATGTGGGATTCTAAAGTGGAAGACTTTAGAAGCATGTGCATGACAACAGAGTGGTAACTATGTAAGACACTAAAGAATAAAACTTGAAGCCATAAGGTAAGTCACATACTATAGATAGATGACTGTAAAGAGAAAAGCTACCTCTAAAAGGACTAAATCATATCAAAATCATAATGGAACATTACAATCATCTAAACAGAAATCAAGGTGTGTAAGATGAACATTTCACCATCATGGTTGGACTGTTTAAGATTAAAACAAAGGAATTAAATCAAGTATGACTACCTACAACACAAAGTCAAGGGAGTAGGGCGTGAAACGGGGATCATAGAAAGGTTACCACAGTAAAGCTGGGCATTGTATTTGAAATACAGAAAAGGATCAAGACAGGTAGTATCCTAGAAGGCAAGGGAAGGGAAGAGGGGCGGAGCAACAAAGAAGGAGGAGGCAAGGTGAGGTGGATGAGAGACCTGTTGTGTTCGGCCTGCAACTGCAGACTTAAGAAGGGTTCTTAACCTCAAACTGAAACACAGATACAGACTCATTCTTGACTTGAGTTTATTGAGAGTCAGGAGTTCACAGATGTGGGATTTAGGGGGGCAGCTTGATGCTGCCCTAAGGTTGCTGCCGGCGTGGGTGGAGGGGTCAGAGGAAATGGTCAATAATTCATAAAAAAATGTTTTTCAAGTGGACACATTCTGGGCTCATTTACACTGTAATGGTATCACCTCATACAAATGTGTGCAGATGGGAGACTGTGCGCGGAGGCGATGAACTGTGAGGGGAGGAGGAAAGCTTAAGGAAGCAGAAAACCTCAGGGAGCTGTGAAAGGAGGGAGAAGCTGATGACCTGGAATTTAAGAGCGCCTAACAATCCCACACAAATGTACAGAATTCTCTCCTACTTAAAGAGGTGGGGTATGGGACTAGCAATGCTGTAAAAAATGCATTTACCCTAAGAGGAGATAAAAGAAAATTGAGAAAACATAAAGGTGCAGATGTTCGCTGCGGTCTTCTTCAGCAGAGGGTACTTACCTGGGTGGTGGAGGGGGTCCTGTTTCCGACAAAAGACCTCAAAGCCGAACCTGAAGGCAGATTGGCCCTGGTATGGGGTATACTAGATGGTCAGAATACTCTAATGCCGCTGATGAAGAGCACTTTAGGGGTGGACTAGAGATCCCTTGCACAGACACTGGAATAATATTCTAAGGGGACCTCAACTGTGTGTTGGGTGGACACCTGGACAGGTGACCCCCTCTATAGACCCAAGAACACTCTCAACCCTGCTGTGCTGAAATCACCGACACAAATGATGCAATGATATGGGCTGATGGACATGTGGAGGGTGCAACTTTCAGAGGACAAAGTCTACTCATACCACGCTCCTCCAGTGGCACCCACAGTAGATTAGGAAATATCCTAATCTGGAAAGGAAAGCACTATAATGTAATAAGGAGGCTTGCGTGGCAGAGTTCCTATCAGGTCTTTCCCTTGATGGTCACGTATGGTGGAGTTGGGAGAAGGACTAGAATATACATCATTGCCTTTGTGGGGGGCTATGCGAGGCAACGCGAGTTCCTTGGACGACAACTGGGGTGGCGCTAATAGCAAAGCAGTGGAGTGGGAACCACTCAAGGTAGTGCTCCCCGGGGAATGCATGACTAAGAGATATGGAACGAAACCGCAGTTAGGAAGGACACGGAAAGATCAAGAAAGGAACAGAACAGCACTAGGTAAGGAATTACCGTCCTGGCCCGATCAAGTGTCTGACTTGGTACACCTGAAATGAGATATGGCAGGCCCATGGAAGGAGACTGGCATTTTAATTTTTAGCACATATGGAGAAAGATACCAGAGGGAGGGTGACAAACAGATACACTATGAGCCTGGCTCCCGAAAAGAGAAACCCACCAACCGCCACACTGCGTGTAATATACAGAGAGTGAAATAATATCATAAGGCAGAAATGCATCAATGCCCCTTGCAGCCTCACTTAGTGATGCTCTGTGATGCGCCATGCTTAGTAGATGATATGCAAGTATGAGTGTACCGAAAGGACCACCCCTGAAACATATCGCCAAGGAACAAGGAGATATGTTAGAAGCACCAATCACGAGAGAGGAGCTACGTGCTGTCACGCAAAGATGAGGGCGGCTAAAGCTTCAGGACGTGATGGATTCTCCACTGAATTGCACCAAATGTGTGAGACAACGGTAAAGTTAGACCTGCAGTCTCAGTTTACCTTTATGAATTCGGCCCTTAGACTTCAGGTCTAAACTTAGACTTCTGGTCTGAGTTTACCTTTACAAAATGGGCCCTTAGACTTCAGGTCTAAACTTAGACTTCTGGTCTGAGTTTACCTTTACGAAATGGGCCCTTATACTGCAGGCCTAAGTTTACCTTTATGAATTGGACCCTAAGACTTCAGGTCTAAGTTTACCTTTATGAATTGAGCCCTTAGACTTCAGGTCTAAACTTAGACTTCTGTTCTGAGTTTACCTTTATGAATTGGGCCCTTAGACTTCAGGTCTAAACTTAGACTTCAGGTCTGAGTTTACCTTTATGAATTGGGCCCTTAGACTTCAGGTCTAAACTTAGACTTCAGGTCTGAGTTTACCTTTATGAATTGGGCCCTTAGACTTCAGGTCTAAACTTAGACTTCTGTTCTGAGTTTACCTTTATGAATTGGGCCCTTAGACTTCAGGTCTAAACTTAGACTTCAGGTCTGAGTTTACCTGTATGAATTGGGTCCTTAGACTTCAGGTCTAAACTTAGACTTCGGGTCTGAGTTTACCTTCACGAATTAGGCCCTTAGACTTCAGGTCTAAACTTAGACTTCTGGTCTGAGTTTACCTTTACGAAATGGGCCCTTAGACTTCAGGTCTAAGTTAGCCTTTATGAATTGGGCCCGTAAACTTCAGGTCTAAACTTAGACTGCAGGTCTGAATTTACCTTTACGAAATGAGCCCTTAGACTTTAGGTCTAAACTTAGACTTCAGGTCTGAGTTTGCCTTTACGAAATGGGCCCTCAGACTTCAGGTCTAAGTTTACCTTTGTGAATCGTGCCCTTAGACTTCAGGTCTAAGTTAGCCTTTGTGAATCGTGCCCTGAGTGTCTAGTGGAGTTTGCTGTGTGTAACGAGATCTGAAAGGCCTTTCATGCTGCCACTCACATCGGAGTCCTCATGGGTGTGACCAGGCGGACCACGCCTGTTCCGGACCAGCTAGCTGTCAAAGCCTGCTATCGCTGATAAAACGAACTTCACACGTTTCCCTAAATGCTTTTTAAAAGACTGGGTGAGTGAGTGTAATGTGTACTGACCCACCCTTACTCCCCACAGCCTTACCAGCTCTCAGATAAGAGCCCATTCATAAAGAAGTAAAGAGAGGCTGGGTCAACAAGGCTGTGTTTGCTCTGCTGGGGCCGGCTTTGCTTCCGGGAGGCCTCCCCTGGAGGGCCTCACCTGCCCAGGTCTGCCAGGCAGAGTGTCTGTGGTGGTTCCGTTTCCTTTTTGGGGCCGGAAGGCTGGAACAATCTTCCTTTGGAACTGCGCCAGATTGGTGAAGAAGGACTTTTTAGGAAGAAGCTGAAGACATGGCTTTTTGTTCTGCAGCTCCTTCCATTCTCTCGTGTGTGCCTCCCCGCAAAGCGCCGGCACGCTCTTGAGTACTGTGCGCTCGATGAATCTCCATGCCTAGACGTCCTCTCAGAGGAGGCAGCACTGTAGAGTAACTGAGCGAGCTATCAGCCTGCAAGCTCTGGGCTAGGGCGACCATCAGCCAGGCCGGGGTCTTCAGCCTGCAGCCGGAGTAGGACTGAACTCAGAGTTTCACTTGTTCCCTGTAGGGTTATTGCTATGAGTCCCAGCATGCTCAGTGCTGGTACTGGCTGAAAGCCATCCTCATGACATGGGTCGGGTGACAGCTGTGGGAATGGGACAGATTCAATCGCATGTGAGGCTCACGGGCAGGGTGTGCTCCTCAACCAGTCACACGCAGAGCACCTGCCCTGCCGCTACGTGGCACCTGCTCCAGTTCCAGCTGCTTCCGCCAACAACTCGTGGCATTCTGGGGCTTGTAGTTTCACTTGTCCTTTCTTGAGTAGGTGCCTCCAGGTCCCAGCATGCCAAACCCCCCAATATAAATTGGGTCTGGGTGTCGCTGCCACATGTGACAAAGGACTACTTTGCAGTGATGATGGCACAAGCTGCCATCTGTCCCACACCTTGTGTGACCCATTCACTCATCTCTGGCCTCTTTTCCAGAGGCACTTTCCAGGTAAACTCACACCTACAAGGTTAGACGCCAAGCCACAAGTCCCAGATGGCAACGAGCTGCTGACCCAACAGCCAGGACTGGCTCAAGGTGTGTGTCACACATGGTGCGGTGCCACCTGGAAACCATGGGGCAGATTTACAAGCCCCTTGCGCCACTTTTGCGTCACTTTTTACATGGGAAGAGTGACGCAAAAGTAGCCCAAGGGGCTTGTAAATCTGCCCCATGACATTTGGGCGATGCCAGGGTTTGACCTTCATTCTAAGATCTTTGGCAAACAAATGCGGGATCTCAAGGTCGGGGTGTAGTGTCTTGGGGGCGCACACTTTACTTGAAGAAGCAGCTACAGATTGTTATATTTCTGAGTTATGTTCGTCTTTGCTTTACGTTCTGCTTTGCTGGTTTGTAAACAAGTTACAGCGAGATTCTTGTTAACTACAGGGACTAGAATATATTGTCTGATTGATGTTTTTGAGGGGAGGGTTGACTTTCCCAACATCTGAATTGCTAAGACCCCCCACATCAGAGCTCAGCGTGGCCGAAAGCCAGAGGTTACCGGGCATGCAGGTAACCAGGCAGGAGTACCCTTCAGGCAAGTCACTGCGTAATGCCCGTGTGGGTGGAGCAGCCATGTCCATGTGCCAGTCTTCCAAACAGGCCGGGGGGCTAAGAGCTAAAAAGGGATTCCCAACAGACCCCTAGCTCGGAAACTACAATTACAAACTTCCTTCCACTCCAGCCTTTTTATCTACAAACCTTGGTAATCTAGAACTGTAGCCCAATCGGAGCAGACCATGGCTGCTGCTCCCACGCTTCAATGGGTTGACGAATGAAAGCCTGAGACTGGAACATGGCGTCCTTGATGGGACGAGTCAAGTGGTGACTCTGTCAAGGGGGCGTCCGGGAACAGGCCTCGGCCTCTCACGGGACTGACCATGTCTGAAACATAAACCGATGTATGTATAGATGAGCGCAATCCCGGGTATACATTTTACACCATTCGAAAAAAGTAGGTGGTGCAGGTCGGTAAATCCTCCTGCATTTTAATGCTTTCCATTGTATGGCTGCTCTGCACAAAGTACCTGCTGCTATTTGAATTTAGCAAACCCAAGGGGGATGATGGACGGACTGTTGAACATTGCAAGCACTCACCCCCAGTCAACTGATCTGGGTTTAATCCATCACCGTTCTTTAGCCCACTCTGCTTGCAATGTTCAACACTCCGTCCATCATTTCCTTTGGTTTTGCTATTTGAATTTAACCATTGCCATTGGGGTCATTGGGCTAGAATTTAACAGAGAGAGGTGACTGCCAGTTCGGGCAGGTCCCTCGGCGCGCTCCGTAGTCGGCTCTTCCCTCTGTCGCGCCCTTGGGAGCCTTCACATGCGCAGAAAGCAGGTCGCTGCGCGGACGCGCACTGGCGCACCAAAGGCGTGCCTAAGGCAAGCCCGTCTGCGCCCGAACGGGACCAGGGGCCATGGACCTTGGCCAAAAATATGTGTATTCTATAGGAAAGCTCCTTGATCTGAATCACCCAGCCCATTTAACCTCCCTCCCGGAACTGTTAGCAAGGAAGCTCCTCTCATACAACTTGCTAGCTGATAAGCTCCTACCGGGGAAGGGGGAGGTACAAAGGGGTGCTATGCAGGGCCTTAGGATTAGAGACATAGGGTCGGATGACCTCCCTAGCCTAACGGTCACTCTGCTAAACACTCGGTCCCTCCACAAACATCATTTAGAAATCTTTCCACTGCTCCAGGAGGAGAGGCCCGATGTCCTCGCCCCAACAGAGACTTGGCTTGAGGACAACTCGGGCCTATTATAGTGACCTCCCTTCCCCTTGACTATGACGTCCTGACTTATAATCGACAGGGGAGCAGAAGGGGGGGAGGGGTTGCAGTGTTTTACCGCAGGGTTATGACTGCCAAGAAGATAATTGAGGAAAGTCTTGATGGGGCTGAAGTCCTAGGGATCAAACTGGGGCTTAACTCATCCTGTTTAATAGTGGTGGTGGTATACCGCCCACCACAGTCAACCCCACTGTTTAATGGTCTGTTTCATGAAGTGATGAGCGACCTTTGCTCAAGGTATCAGCAGATCCTTGTGGTAGGGGATTTTAACTACCACTGGGATCTGACGCCTAGAGATTAGGTGGCCAGGGGGTTTGAAGAGTCCATGACCATGTTGGGAGCTGAATCAATTTGTGGAGATCCCTACCCATGAGAAGGGCCACACTTTAGACCTCATCTGGACTACGTCCTCAGCTGCGTCATTGACAGAGTGCAGGCCTTGTAGCTGGTCAGACCATTATCAGATTAATTTTGAAAACTCGGTACATAGTAAACCAGCTTACTTACCTCCAGTGTGGAGAACAGTACGAAACTGGCATAAGACCGAAGACACCAGCCTAAGGGCCACACTATGTGAGACAGCCCACTCAGGGACTCAGTTCAGTGACCCAGAAAAGGAGCACGAGAAACTTACTCAATGGCCGAGGACTGCTATTGATATTGTGGCCCCTGCTCGGAGGGAAAGAATAATGAATAGAGCTACGGGTGCTCCATGGTACTCGGAAGAATTAAGACGGGAAAAACAGGCCGTTCGCCAATGTGAAAGGCAGTGGCGGAAGCGATACGACGCAGAAGAGTATGAGAAATATAAACTAAAATTAGCCTCCTACAAAGATCTAATTATTACAACTAAATCTGTATACTATGAATTAAAGATTAAGGAGACTATAAACATTCAAAAAGAGACTTTCATTGTACTGAAAGAGCTGAGCCATAAGAAAGAAAATAGGGCAGTCATCGGTCAGGATGACTGTGAGAAAATTCAAGATTTCTTCCCAGTTAAAGTCCAAGACATCATTAGGGAAATAGGTAGCACCCGCCTAAGCTCTTGTCCCTTTACAGTTTTAGACCTACAAGACTTTCAGGGTAGCACACTCTCGGTCTTCCCTGCCCTTGATCCTAATGACCTAGCCTATATAACAGCTAAAGTTAAATCGGGGTCTCCAGAGGATCCCTGTCCTCCAGGAGTGTTCAAAATGAGCCTTCCAGTAATTGGGCCAGAGGTGCTGTCCTTATTAAACCTGTCCTTGACTACAGGGAAAGTCCCACACAAGTTCAAAGAAGCAATGGTGATTCATCTATTAAAGAAACCAGGGGCAGACACTAAGAATGTAAAATATTTTAGACCTATTTTGAGGCTTCCTTTTTTGGCTAAGGTTCTCGAACAATACGTGCTCCGAGTGTTCTCGTCCTTTTTGGAAGATCACCAGTTGCTACATGCCCGGCAAGCCAGGTTTAGGGCCCATAATACCACTGAGCTGGTGATGCTTTCGGTGTTAGATGAGCTAAGGCTCACTACGGACAAGAAAAGCCCCGCTGCATTGATCCTATTGGACCTCTCATCCGCATTCGACACGGTGAATCACGCATTACTGGTAACCCGTGTTCGACGGCTGGGAGTGACCGGGACAGTCCTCAAGTGGATTATCTCCTTCCTGGAGGATGGGTCACAAAAAGTCCAATTGGGTGATTGTACATCCAGGTATAGCGCTCTGCCTTGTGGGGTGCCGCAGGGTTCGGCATTGTCACCGCTGCTTTTTAATATCTACCTTCAGCCATTGGTAAAAGCACTGACAAAACTGGACTGTCAGGTGTTTAATTACGCCGATCACACCCAGCTAATTGTGTGCATAGACAACTCTGCCCAGGCGCAGTTAAATGTACAGAATATCCTCCGGTTCACTATGAACTGGATGACCCACAACTCGCTTAGGGTAAATACAGATAAGACTGAGTTGTTGGTCCTTGGTACAAGGGCCAACCCATGGTCCAGTAGTTTCTGGCTACAAGAGCTCGGCACCACTCCGATACCGTTGCCAGTTGTGAAGAGTCCGGGGCATCAGGTTAGACACCAAGCTAACAATGAACAATCAGGTAGCGGCGGTTATGGGGAGCTGCGCGAATCTGATAAGACAACTTAGGAAATTGGCTCCTCTGCTGTCATTTTCCACCATGCGTACCATTGTGTCCGCACTAATCTTATCCCGTCTGGATTATGGCAACGCAGTCTACATTGGGCTCCCCGAGAAACTCTTGGGGAAACTTCAGGTGACACTAAATGATGCGGCAAGACTGATTTTTAAGCTGCCAAGAAGAACTAGCGCCACACCCCGGCTACAACAATTACATTGGCGCCCGATTAAGCAGAGGGTCAGGTTTAAGGGCCTGTGTATTGCACACAAAGCTCAGTATGGAGCAGCTCCCAGCACTATAAAAGATCGACTGAAGCCGTTCACTCCAAGTCGGTGTCTCCGCTCATCCGGGAGAAATCTGTTGACTTGTCCGTGCTTTAACAGAGCTACATTGGGAGGGCGGTCTTTCTTTGTGGTAATTCCCCAACTCTGGAATAAGTTATCGGAGAGCCTACGTGGAGAAGCTACGCTACTTCCTTTTAGGAAGAAGTTGAAGACCATCCTGTTTATTGAGGCATTTGGATAAGCTTCTCTACCTTTGTTTGATCAGCTGGCAGTAGGGGGCATTTGGGTTCTGGGTCAATGTGTTAGCGCTTAGAGACCGTTGGTGATTTGGCACTTTATAAATATATATTAACATAACATAACAGTGTGAGGATGGAACAGTGTTTGAAAGCGCTGTCCTCACAGCATGAGGAGCGTTTCCAACTTGCACTCAATAAAGATTTGTAAATGAATTATTCACTTCTTCATCAATTCTTCTCAATTAAATGTATTAGGTTGTCAGCATTTTGTTGAATTTGTCAATCATTATTCATGCATAACGGTGATTATTCCTTGAGAACAAACAATTTCGTTTTACATGTAGCCATATGCCCAATGTATTTCGGGCTGTTGCCCTTCATCAGGGGACAAATTCTGAAACACAGAAGAAAACTCAGGTTCAGTACCCTAAATGGCAAACATGCCACAACATAGAACACAGCGTGAAACTCATTAATGCCGTGTGTAACACAATGAATGGTAAACATTCACATCGGATTGATGCTGATGACAGTGAAAAAAATGAAACAGAGTCCACGGGGTATATCATCAGGGGGCCGCGATAAAATTATCGCTGCTTTAGCGTCCGTTTTTGGGTGAAAAACTGCGATAATTTTATCAGCGCGTGATTCCATGCCTCAGCGCCCGTTTTCTTAACGCCCAGCGTCGCAACGCTAATGATATGCAAAGTGGGCGTACCTTACTAAAATAACGTGGAAAATGTTGCTAACAAAACTTTCTCCTATTATCAATCTGCCCGCTAACCCGCATAGTGATGACAAAAGTAGCGCAAACTGCGCGTATCGCAGGTTTCATTACACCTGCTTTGAATCTTACTTAGTCATTATATCCTATGGGAGGTGGATTGTAAGGATGATTCCACCCTGCCCTATCTACAAGGATTTGCCTATTGCTGTGCTTTTATCGTTGGATTTCCAGCGTTAATCGCACATTTTGCCGCTATCGCTGGATTTTTTATCGCATTGGAGATAAGCGTTGATGATAACTCGGCGATATAATCCAGCAATAGCCGGCGATAATTATACCTGCGCTAAGTGCGCTTAGCGATAATTATCGCTGGCTGTTGCTGATATGCCCCCACATGCTGAAAATATCCCCGAAATTTAGTGGGTGTTTAAGGATAAAAAGTGCAAAAATTAGTAGAAAATGATGAAAAATTATGAAAAAAGAACACCGTGAAAAAGTGAAAAAGTGAAGAGTGAAAGGTACAAAAAGAAACACACGTTAAAGTGGTCTGTTCTGGAAGCGCAATGAGGCCACCGGAATAATACGTAAAGGAGAAAAGCAAAGTTATTCCCCTAGAGTTAAGGGAAGTGAAAAAAGTGCATGAATCCCTAGATTCGAATTGAATGGGTGATAAACAGAGTGATAAATTAGACCGAATAAGGGGCATATCAGCAAGGCGAGGCGATAGAATTATCGCCGCTTTTGCGGTAATTTTCGGCCGAAAAGCGGCGATAATTGTATCGCCTAATTAGCAAGCTCACACTAACGCGTGAAAACTTGTGTTAGCGCAGGAATTCCTAACGCCCAGCTTTGCATCTCTAATGAGATGCAAAGTGGGCGTTCCTGACCCGACATGACAGGAGAAATGTCGCTAAGCGACATTTCTCCTATCATCAAGCCCCACGCTATGAAGCATAGCGGAAAGAAAAGTACGCCTGCTTCAGGACTGACTTAGCCATGATATCCTATGAAAGGTGGATATCATGGCTAAGTTTGTGAGTCCCTATCAACAAGCTAACGCCACATTGTGTGAGATTAGCGCTGGGTTTCCAGCGATAATCTCACGTTAGGCAGTTAGCGCGAGGATTTTTATCGCTTTTGAGATAAGCGTTGCTAATAGCACGCTATCTCAGCGTTAAAAATCCACGCTAACTGGCGATAATTATCCTAGCGCTAAGTGCGCTTAGCGATAATTATCACAGATTGTTGCTGATATGCCCCCAAGCCGGTTACCGAAGTGCACCCTTCGGTACCCGTATACGCAAAGAAGTTGTCATGTAAGCGGTAAACAACCAGTAAACTTACTCAACACCGTGTTTGTAAACATCACGGCAGTACCCGTATACGCAAGGAAGTTATCATGCAAGCGGTGAAAAACACAGTAAACTTACTCAACACCGTGTTTGTAAACTTCACAGCGGTGCACCATTCGCTGTAAGAAAGGTAGACCGCATGTTGAAAACGTTCAAAATGCAGGGCATGCGTTAATAAAAATCTATATTGATGGCTGCAGTAACTGAAATGTTGACGGTGTTGAAAACCGGTCCCGAAATTAAATGCGTGTCTATGGAGAATACCAAGTAGATTTTTTTTATAAAAGTGAAACCCGAAAGCAAAAAGTAAAGTCAGGTGATCGCGGGCCACAGTGATCAAAATAAACAACAGAGTCACAAAGGTCTTATGGAGTGTTCCGCCCCAACCAGTGCAAGTTAATAAAAATACTATAGTTTCAACAGCGCGATCGCCAAAAAATAAATGACAGAATATGAGTGATCATGTAGACATAGAAACCATTCAGAAACGTTGTGTACAAGAAATAATTAATAAACATGAATATAAAAATAGAAGGTATCCTTGTTACTCCAACGAAAAAATGAGTGTATCTTCCATCAAGGGAGGTCATGTAAACAATGAAAACATTCTGTAACGTCATGTAAGGTGAACAGGATGTGTATGTTTCTCATTGAAAAAATGACAAAAAGCACAGACAATGAATAAGTGAAATAAGTATGCCAGGCATCATCCATGATAGTGAATGGTGAAATCTCAACAATATCACGTTTGATTCATAAAAAGCAGCTAAGGTCTATGCGTTCATTCATTCCATTAAGATTTACAGAGTCTAGGAAATTGATCCAATGTGTTTCTCGTTGTAGGAGAAATTGCGTATTGTCTCGTCCATGTCTTATAGGAACTTGTTCAAGGACCAAAAATCTTAATTGGCTGATGTTATGATTCAGCAGATGAAAGTGTGCAGCAACCGTAGACTTAGGGCTCTTGGTGCGTATGCTGCTCTTACAGTCATTCAGGCGTACCCTGATTTTCCGCT
This sequence comes from Triturus cristatus, assembly GCF_964204655.1. Taxonomy (NCBI): domain Eukaryota; kingdom Metazoa; phylum Chordata; class Amphibia; order Caudata; family Salamandridae; genus Triturus; species Triturus cristatus. The sequence goes on from NC_140586.1 coordinate 894,551,240, forward strand.
CCGTCTTACCCACATAGACGAGCCCACACGGGCATTTTAACGTGTATATAACATTTTGGCTATTACATGTGGCTGTCACTCTTAGTTTAATTATCGTTCCTCGATTAGGATGTCGTGTGGTATTCCCTTTAATGATAGAATTACAATTCCCACAATCCATGCAGGGTACCGTTCCTTGATAGTTTTTTTCTTTATTATCAATGGGTTTGTTTAGAATCCATTTCAGTTTTCTTGTACATAGATACGGAAATCTAGGTTGGGATTCAAAAATAACTTTAAAATCTGGTTCTGTGCTCAGCATTGGCCGATACTTTAATATAGTGTTTTTGATTTTCTGACTGCGGGTTGAAAATTTAGACACAAACAACTTCTGTTTTCGTTGACTTTGAAATCACTGCATTTAAATAGACTTTCACGTATCTTTGATTAAACTTTTGTAACTGCTTCTTGAAGTATGGATTTGGGGTAACCCCTTTCTCTGAATTTTTTGATGCAAACCGTCATACTTTCATTGTATAGGTCATCATTGGATACAATTCTTTTTAACCTTAGTAATTGTGAATCTGGTAAATTTATTTTTTAAAACGGTTGATGTAAACTGTGAAAATGAAGTAAGTTGTTTCGATCGGTAGGTTTAGAATATACACTAGTGATCAACCCCCAGAGACAGGCCCCACTAAGTCTCATCTTAAAAAAACACTTCCTTTTTTAACTCCTCCCCGGCATCGGGGAGGAACAAGAGGGTCAGCCTCGGCTTACATTTCCTGTTTTTTATGTCTTCTGAAAAGGCAGATCCCTCCTTTATTGGAAAAGATGGGTTTTCAATTACCTCAGATGAGGGTCAGAGCTTCACCCCCTCACTGTGATGTCACTTCCTCCTGGAAGGTGTGTTGGGCGATGGGGGTAGGGGTGGCTTCTCCACTAGGGGGGAGGAGCGTCGCCCCACTGCTTTCCCGCAGTGCGAGAAGAAGAAACATAAAATGGTAAGAACTTCTAGTTATTACCATTTTATGTTTGGGCGGGGCTGCTCTGCAAGCAGGCAGGGCAGAGGAGGAGTGGTCGCCCACTCCTGAAGGCGCAATGACTGTTTGGACGGCCCTCTGGGGCTGCCCAAACCAGTCATGCACACTCTGCCGTTCTCCATGCAGGCTGCAATGCAGTTTACATGGAGAACATGGCCTCCCCATAAGGACCTGGCTGGGCGGCGTCCCCATCAATCACAAAGCTGCTCGCAGCATTTTGATTGGCTTAGGGGAGGGTCCGGAGGGAGCCTGGCTGCCTGCTTCCTGTTCCTGCTGGTGGCAGGAGAGCAGGAGCTGGAGCTGAGCAGACGCTGGACCTGGCAGGTGGAGAGTTAAGTCTATTTTTTTCTGTTGTTAAATTAAACCCCACCTCCCCGCGTGACCCCCCATTCCACGCGCGACCCCCCCCCCATCCATGAGACATGCTGGCCGCGACTGGATGGAGGTTGGATCATTGACGTAGCAGCGTTCCCATAGGCCCTGATGCAAGCAAGGACAATAGCCCCCCCGTCATTCTTAATGTCTCAATACCACAACCGCGCAGCACTGCTCAGTCATTTCTAACATAATCTGGCCCGACCCGCTCCTCACATACCGCCATTCCCACACACCTCTCCCATTGCACCCCTCTCTCTGCACAGGAGTAGCGTGAGTCAAAGCCATGACCCCCAGCAGACAGCAGCAGGGCAGAGGAAGAAATAACAGATCTCTGATAGTGCTGTATTTAACTGCATAAAATACTTGGGCGCAGATTTACAAACGCTTTGCATCGGGTTTTTGATGCTTTTCTAATGCAAACCCGACGCAAAGTGTTGTGGAAGGTCTCATTAAGCAACGCAAATCGTTATTTGCGATGGATTGTAACCCAAAGTAACCCAGAGCTGTGCAATGCACTAACTTGCATTACTTTGTGTCAGGGAGGTGTTCCTTGGGTGGTGCATGTGCGTTCCCATGCACCCACCCACAGGTTCCAACTCAACCCTTATCTAGAAAGAGATATTGAAATTAATTTGCATCAGAATCCTACTCCTCCTCGAGGCAAGCGCAGTGAGGAGAATGTTTTCATTTCTCCTCCTTTTTCCCTCTTTGCATGTGTGCTCCATTCTACAGCACACATACAATGTAGGAGAAGTGTTAAGGGTGAGGGATCTCTTCCTCTACAAAAAACTATGCCTCCGACAGGGTAGACACCCTTGCACTATGGCACAAAGGTGTCTTCATTGGCGCACAGCTGCCAAAAATGGCCTTGCGCAGGGAGGGAGCAGAACAGCCCCATATACTATGATTTCCAAAATAACCTTTCTAGACACTTCCCTCCTCCATCCCTCCTTGGATCACCCCAAAGTTCATTGTAATACTATGATCTCCCAAACAACTCATCTCAATTCTTCCCTCCCCTATCCCTCCTCTACTCATCCCAAACCTCCTCCTCCCGCTATGATCTCCCAATAAACACTTTTTAGACTCTTCCCTCTTCTATCCCCACAATATCCTTTTCAATCGGACTAACAGACTCACATGCCCACCGCTCAAGTGAACTCAAATATACCTATACGAATTCACCACAAATCGTTTTTGGGTTCCGGAATAGCGTGCGACTCGCCAAAAAGCGCTTTGACGTCTCATCAGGGGTAGTAAGCGCTATATAAATACAATTACAATACATCTTAGTAGATAGGGTGCTGTCTATTCTCTCCATTTCACACCATGCAGGGCACCAGCGTTACATGCTGCCTCGCATTGTGTGACCGCTTCATTAATCTGAGCCTTGGTATACGCAGAGAATAACAGGTTAGTGAATGTGCATTCCTGAACTAACTCCAGAAATGGAAAGACTAGAATGAGTAAAGCTGAAGAGTGGAGAAAATATCACCGAGAAAATAGAGTTTATTTCTGTAACTATATATGTTGGCAATTTTACACTACGCACACACAAAAGCATAATTTTCAAAAATGTATCTCTTCTTATTAGCCAACTCTGTGGATATGTATCTTTCAGATTGTGTCTGAGTTACACCCTCAAAGCTGAAGTAAGATAGCTCAGCGAGTCAATGCAGACACCCCCTCACAGACAGAGGTCAGAGGCTCAGAACCCAGAACCCAGAAGAGTTGATCCAGCCATCCATTCTTCCGACCATACGACACCTGGCTTCTGCAGTGCTATGAAGCCACCTGAGGAAGGCAGCAGACACTATATAAAATCTTATCATTACAGCTGGTGATTTGTTTTCTGTATAGTGATTCTAGCACCGGGCGAGCATGTAGGCTTTTTATTAATTTGTCCACGCTCTATTAACATGCTTTTGAAGGTCAAGGTAGTCACTTCGAAAGTTTTTTTTTTTTTTTTATTTCTACGAGAGAGGGACATCACACATCCATCAGAAAGATGTCAGCCTGGAGACGCGCGAGCGCGCGAAACAAGATGGCCGCCGTATAGAGAGCTCCGGCGTTTTTTCGCCCGTTTTTCGTTAAAAACGACGATTCCTGTCAGTTTTTTACTGCAAATGAGGTCGCTTGGACGCTGAGCATCTTACCTGTCGATTGCTGAGTTTTTCTTGGAATTTGGGCGCTGTCTGAGGCGTTTTCCAGTGTCCAGCCTCTGCCTCCAGCTCTTCCTTCAGGTATTCCCAGCTTTGTCTGTCAGGGGGCGGAGCAAGCATTCAGGAAAGGGCCTGGCTTGGGCCTAGCCACTCCTATAGCCTGTTATAGCTGCTGCACCAGCTTTAATAAGGATATTCTTACTGCTGCAGTATTTTTTTTCCTTCATTTTTTCTGCGTTGTTGCTGTTATTTTTGCAATTTTGATATTTTATTTTATTGTTATTATTATTATCCTACTTTTGCTACCAAATCAACATGGATAATAAAAATATTCATCCTAAAAGAAAGCAGCAGGTTTCACCTCCGCCAATTAAATCAAAGGCGATAGAGTCAACAGAACCTTCATTATCCTTAATTTTGGAGGAAATTCAAGCGCTTCGTGTTAACACAGATGCTATTGCCTCAGAGATTAAAAATGTTCGAAAGGAAATGGCGAGTATGTCAATGAAAATATCTGATAATGCAATTAAAATACACGATAATAAGGCTAAGCTTGAGACTTTCACTCCTCTTGTAGCTAAAATATCTCCTTTGTCTACCCGGCTCCTAGAGATGGAAAATCGTAACAGACAATACAATTTACGCATTTTTAATTTACCAGAGGATGTGGAGAGTGGCAACTGTAGGTTGTATTTGGAAAATTTGATTCCTGGGCTTCTACAAATTAAATTTCCAGAAAAATTTGAGATTGACAAGGCCCATAGAATCCCCTCACATCGCAATCCTCAACATACCAAACCTCGTCAAATGATTTTCAAAGTCCTCAGACATCATCATTTGGTTTTGATTCGAAAGGCAGCACGAGAGATTCCTTCCTTAATGGTCAATGGGAATAAATTTTTTATTCATCAAGACTTTGCCAAGGAAACAGTCTCAATCCGCAAGGAATTTTCTACTCTTCGGCCTCAACTGCGAAGTCTTGGATTCAAATATGGTCTTTTTGACCCTTCAACAATGCGTATCTGGAAAGACAATCTGTCAAAATCTTTTCAACGTCCTGAGGACTTGCGTCAGTTTTTGGATCAACGTTCACAGCAATCCATGGATACTCATGACTCTAATACCTGATTATAGCTAATTTCCTTTTTGTTTTTTGACAGGTTAATGAACCATTACTACATTGGGCTCCAACGGTTAGGTCATGCTTGTTGAGCGTATGTACGTCTCATCTTTGATATTTTTGTACCCTGTTTGTCATTTTCTCCTTTTTTTAATTTTTTCACCTCCTTTTACTTGTTCTGGAGCTACTATTTTCTCTCATTATCGTTCTCCTTCTTTTCTTTTTCTCCTCTTCTTGATTTTTTCTTCTTTCTCTCTTCATTATGGCTAATATCCACAATATTAAAGTTGTTTCACTAAATGTTAAAGGTTTACGTCATCCAGTTAAGCGTACAAAAATCTTAGATTATTTAGGTAGTTGTAAGGCAGATATTTGTTTTCTTCAAGAGACTCATATAGATGACAACATCTTAAATTATATGAAAAAGAAATGGGTAGATACTATTGTTTCATCACCTGCAATTGGTAAAAAAAATGGGGTGGCTATTTTTGTTGCGAAAAAATTGCATTGCCAAGTCTTAAGCAAAATTTCGGACACAGATGGAAGATTTATTATAGCTAAAATTAAAATTCATGATTCAGTCATATTTTTGCTCAATGTTTATGGTCCAACTGCGGATGACCCTCTTTTTTGGTCTAATATTACCACCGAGGTTCTAAAGTTGGGTAAAGTTCCTTTAATTGTTGGAGGTGACTTTAATGTTATTGCTGACCCATTATTGGATAGAATCTCTAGTACTAAATTTCGCCCTCCTAAGGTTTTTCATGCTTTTAAGTCATTTATTCATAACACCAAATTAGTTGACATTTGGCGTTTGCACTTTCCCACAGAAAAATGTTTTACATTTTTCTCTAATCCACATAATTCGCATTCTAGAATTGATTATTTTTTAGTCTCCACACAATTAGTCCAATCTGTTAAGACTCCTAAGATTGGTAATATTGATATCTCAGATCATGCCTTGATTTCTTTTGTTCTGAATTTAACTTCAACTTTTGCAAACCAAACGAGATGGCGTATGAATACTGGAATTGTTCTTAATGAACATAATAAGCCTAAAATCTTAAATGCTATTCAGGACTATTTTTTACTCAATCCTGAAGGTTCCACTTCCATGGTCAATAGATGGGACGCCTTTAAAGCTTACACTAGGGGTGTAACTATTTCAATTATGGCCTATGAAAATAAAACATTTAACGCACGTATCAGGTGTTTGGAAAAACAAATTGCGAAATTTGAAAGGCTTTTTATTTCATCAAATGATCCTCAATTTAAAGTCAAGCTACAAAAGCTTCGATATGAATTTAACTCAATCCTTAGTACTAGAGCGGGCATCCAAATTTCTAATTCTAAGGCTAAGTTCCGTTTTAATGCCAACAGATCTGGGAAGCTTTTAGCTAATTATTTACGTATAAAAAAAGATAGAACGCAAATTACCTCAATTCATGGCCCTAATGGTAACATTGCAATATCTCATAATGATATTGTTAAGGAATTTTTGGATTTTTACTCTACTTTATATAATAAGCCTGATCCTCATGATCCTTCCATACTGGACTCTTTTTTAGATACATGTGATTTGCCCAAAATCTCACACTCGGACAGGCTTAGGCTAGATTTACCCATTACTACAGAGGAAATTTTAGCTGCTATTAAATCCATAAAAAAAAAAAAATCCCCTGGCCCAGATGGTATCCCAGCTGAGTTTTATAAAGAGTTCCAGTCCCAACTTTTGCCTTATTTATTTCAACTTTTTACTTTTTTTGGTTCTTCAGGAACGATCTCAGGTTCCTTTACTGATGCTTTAATTATTGTACTTCCTAAACCAGATAAAGACTTTCAAATTATCGCCCTATTTCCTTAATTAATCAAGATTGTAAATTGTATGCTAAAATACTTGCTTCTAGACTGTCCCCTATATTGGATTCTATTATACATCTTGATCAATCTGGTTTTATGAAGAATAGATATTCTACAAATAACACAAGAACCTTATTACACATTATTGAACAGAGTTCCACTTTAAGTTCCCCCGCAGGAATTTTGGCTTTAGATGCAGAGAAAGCTTTCGACAAAATCCATTGGCAATTTTTATTTCAAACCTTATTATCATTTAATTTTGGTGCTTCGTTTATACGCATGATTTCTGCTTTGTATTATGCCCCTACTGCTCGTTTATTTATTAATGGTCAAGTATCTAGTCAGTTTTCTCTTTTTAGAGGCACAAGACAAGGTTGTCCCCTCTCTCCACTTTTATTTCTCATTGGAATTGAACCTTTCCTTACTCATATAAGAAATTGTGTTAATATCAAAGGTATTCAGATTAAGAAGATTAATATCAAAACGTTAGCCTATGCTGATGATGTGCTGTTATTTATTAGTGAACCTCTATCCTCAATGCCTGCCCTATTAGAAATTATTACAAAATATTCCATGGTTTCTGGTTATAAACTTAATATTAATAAAACTGAATTCTTCCCTTTAAACATTTTTTGTACTCCTGATATGTTACCCATGGCTGATATTGTGTGGCAAAAAGATAAATTAAAATATCTTGGGATTCTATTTGCGTCCTCCGTAAAAGCAACATTAACATTAAATAGTAATTTTATTCTGAATTATATTAAAGATAAAACGTCTAAATGGTCTTCACTTCACCTCTCTTGGTGGGGTAGAATGGACTCCATTAAAATGACTATTGCTCCTAAAATTTTTTATACACTTGCTATGATTCCTATTCAATTTCCTTTACAATTCTATAAAAACATTGATAGACTTCTCTCCAAATTTCTCTGGAATAATAAATCAACTCGTATTGGTTATAAAAAATTAAAAGTACCTAAATGCAATGCTGGATTTGGCTTGCCTGACTTTTTTCTATATCACAAAGCATTTATACTGAAACAAAGTTCCATATGGTTTTCTCCTTCCTCTTTAAAGAACCAACCTACATGGTTTCATATAGAGCAGTCTCTTGTGGATCCTTTTCCATTGACCACCTTGCTAACAATGTCCAATAGGTCAATATATGTGCATAAATCGGTTATTATTAAATCCACTAAACTCATTTTTAATGACCTGGATTCAATCTTTTTGATCCCTATGACTCATACTGAAGATATGTCATTGTGGCATAGTAATGTGATTAAATTGAATAGAAATGTTACTTTTTGGAATGCTTGGATTAAAGCTGGTATCTTTTATCTTAAAGATATCTATTTTGACAATGTTTTTATTTCTTTTGAAGCGTTACAAATGAAATTTAATTTACCTCAATCTGATTTTATTAAATATGAATCGTTATGTAATTCAATTTTAGACTCCTTCCCTCATGGTATCCCATTTAATGTTAAAGCAGATTTAGCACTATATATTCGAACTATCTCTACGTCATCTCATACTGTCTCTATTTTATATAAAAAATTATCTAATTCTATAGGAAACAATCTAAATATTATTTCAACATTTTGGAATGATGAGCTTTCCCTCTCTTTGTCCAATGATACATGGACGACTGTTTGGCTTAATAGTATTTCAGGATGGCTGCCTGTTTCACTTTACCAAACCAATTCTTATATTTTATTTAATTGTTTATGGACCCCAGTGCGTTTATTTCGCGCTAAGCTGATGAAAGACGACATTTGTTGGCATTGTAAATTACTCCCTGGTTCACTACGACATATGCTTTTTGAATGTCCATTAATTTTTAAATTTTGGTCTGATGTTTGGGACATTATTCAACAAATATTTCATATTCATGATGTTATTTCTTACAAAATATTAATATGTAAAGCTGTTGATCTTACGCATAACTTAACTGAATTAGAAGGTAAACTGTTTAACTTCCTAATATCAGCTGCTTTAAAGTCCATTACATTTTGCTGGAAGGATATTTCGTCTTTATCGGTTCATGCTTGGTGGTCATGGGTCATTTTTACAAGAAGAGGTGCTCAATTATCCCTGAAAGGGATCAATCACAATTCTAGTTTGTTTCACTCATTTTGGTTACCCATAGATGTATACTTATCTTTATAATTATATTTATACTTGATTCACCGTTTTACAGTCATTCTATTTAACGCATTATATGATGAATGTAGCTCCTTTTTTCTAATAAGTTGACATTGCAATTCTTCATGGCTCCCTCCCTGCCCTTCTTTTTAGTTTATCTTCCCTCCTTCTAATTGATTATATATACATCTTTATCTATTGTATTTAGAATTGCTTTTAGAAATGTTTTATTTTATATAGGTATTTTCGCTTGTGATAAATTTTTTCTGTATTGTCTGTATTTGTTCATTCTTATGGAAAATCTAATAAAACATTTTGAACTCAAAGAAAGATGTCAGCCTACTTTGTGACACCTATGATCACTGCACGCTTCTCTCACACACTGGACAGGTGTGACAGTGCAAACATCTCACTGCACAAAGGCAGGCAGAGGACGGGGCAGCAGCAGTGCAAGCTTGCCTCAAGGGCGGGACAGGTGCAGCACTTGGCCACAACAGTGCAAGCTTCCCTCAGGTGCGTGGAACAAGTGCTGTGCTGGGCAGCAGTGCAGGCCTACCTCAAGGGCGGGACAGGTGGGCCTCACCAGCTCAACCTTCCCTCAGGTGCAAGGAGCAAGTGCTCTACTGGGGAGCAGCAGTGCAAGCTTCCCACAGATGCATGGCACAAGTGCTGTACTGGGGAGCAGCAGTGCAAGATTCCATCAGGTGCAAGGAGCAAGTGTTGTACTGGGAGCAGCAGTGCAAGCTTCCCACAGATGCATGGCACAAGTGCTGTACTGGGGAGCAGCAGTGCAAGATTCCATCAGGTGCAAGGAGCAAGTGTTGTACTGGGAGCAGCAGTGCAAGCTTCCCACAGATGCATGGCACAAGTGCTGTACTGGGGAGCAGCAGTGCAAGCTTCCCTCAGGTGCATGGAACAAATGCTGTACTGGGGACCAGCAGTAGTGTAAGCTTCCCTCAAGGGCTGGACAGGTGCAGCACTGAGCTGCACAAGCGCAAGCTTACCTCAGATGCAATGAACAAGTGTTCTACTGGGGAGCAGCAGTGCAAGCTTCCCTCGGGTGCATGGAACAAATGCTCTACTGGGGAGCAGCAGTGCAAGCTTCCCTCAGGTGCATGGAACAGGTGCTGTACTGGGGAGCAGCAGTGCAAGCTCCCTCACGTGTATGCAACAAGTGCTGTACTGGGAGCAGAAGTGCAAGATTCTCTCAGGTGCATGGAACAAGTGCTGTACTGGGGAGCAGAAGTGCAAGCTTCCCTCAGGTGCATTGAGAATGTGCTGTACTGGGGACCAGCAGTAGTGCAAGCTTGCCTCAATGGCTGGACCGGTGCAGCACTGAGCCACACAAGCGTAAACTTCTCTCAGGTGCATGGAACAAGTGCTTTGCTGGGGAGTAGCAGTGCAAGCTTCCCTCAAGGACGGGACAGATGTAGTACTGGGCTGCACCAGTGAAAGCTTCCCTCAGGTGCATGGAACAAACATTGTACTAGAGAGCACCAGTGCAATCTTCCTTCAGGTGCATGGAACAAATGCTGTACTGGGGAGCAGCAGCGCAAACTTCCCTCAGGTGCCTTTAACAAGTGTTTTACTGGAGAGCAGCAGCGCAAGCTTCCCTCAGGTGCATCAAAAAGTGCTGTACTAGGGAGCAGCAGTGCAAGATTTCCTCAGGTGCATCAAAAAAGGGCTGTACTAGGGAGCAGCAGTGCAAGCTTCCCTAAGGTGCCTTTAACAAGTGTTCTACTGAAGAGCAGCAGTGCAAGATTCCCTCAAGTGCATGGAACAAGTGCTGTACTGGGGAGCAGAAATGCAAGCTTTCCTCAGGTGCATGGACCAACTGCTGTACTGGGGACCAGCAGTAGTGTAAGATTGCCTCAATGGCTGGACCAGTGCAGCATTAAGCCACACAAGTTCAAGCTTCCCTCAGGTGCAGGGAACAAGTGTTTTGCTGGGGGTAGCAGTGCAAGCTTCCCTCAAGGGCGGGACAGATGAAGTACTGGGATGGACCAGTTAAAGCTTCCCTCAGGTGCACGGAAAAAACATTGTACTAGAGAGCACCAGTGCAAGCTTCCTTCAGGTGCACAGAACAAATGCTGTACTGGGGAGCAGCAGCGCAAGCTTCCCTCAGGTGCCTTTCACAAGTCTTCCACTGGAGAGAAGCAGCGCAAGCTTCCCTCAGGTGCATCAAAAAAGTGCTGTACTAGGGAGCAGCAGTGCAAGCTTCCCTCAGGTGCCTTTAACAAGTGTTCTACTCGAGAGCAGCAGTGCAAGCTTCTCTCAGGTGTATGAAAGAAGTGCTGTTCTGGGGAGCTGTAGTGCAAGCTTCCCTCAGGTGCATGGAACACGTGTTCTACTGGCGGGGGGGGGGACCAGCACAAGCTTCCCTCAGGTGCATGAAACAAGTGTTCTACTGGGAAGCACCAGCGCAAGCTTCTCTCAGGTGCATCAAACAAGTGCTGTACTAGGGAGCAGCAGTGCAAGTTTGCCTCGAGGGCAGGACAGGCGCAGCACTGGGCCTCACCAGCACAAGCTTCCCTCGGGTGCATGCAACAAGTGCTGTACTGGGGAGCAGAAGTGCAAGCTTCCCTCAGGTGCATTGAGAATGTGCTGTACTGGGGACCAGCAGTAGTGCAAGCTTGCCTCAATGGCTGGACCGGTGCAGCACTGAGCCACACAAGCGTAAACTTCCCTCAGGTGCATGGAACAAGTGCTTTGCTGGGGAGTAGCAGTGCAAGCTTCCCTCAAGGACGGGACAGATGTAGTATTGGGCTGCACCAGTGAAAGCTTCCCTCAGGTGCATGGAACAAACATTGTACTAGAGAGCACCAGTGCAATCTTCCTTCAGGTGCATGGAACAAATGCTGTACTGGGGAGCTGCAGCGCAAGCTTCCCTCAGGTGCCTTTAACAAGTGTTTTACTGGAGAGTAGCAGCGCAAGCTTCCCTCAGGTGCATCAAAAAGTGCTGTACTAGGGAGCAGCAGTGCAAGCTTTCCTCAGGTGCATCAAAAAGGGGCTGTACTAGGGAGCAGCAGTGCAAGCTTCCCTAAGGTGCCTTTAACAAGTGTTCTACTGGAGAGCAGCAGTGCAAGATTCCCTCATGTGCATGGAACAAGTGCTGTACTGGGGAGCAGAAATGCAAGCTTTCCTCAGGTGCATGGACCAACTGCTGTACTGGGGACCAGCAGTAGTGTAAGATTGCCTCAATGGCTGGACCAGTGCAGCATTAAGCCACACAAGTGCAAGCTTCCCTCAGGTGCAGGGAACAAGTGTTTTGCTGGGGGTAGCAGTGCAAGCTTCCCTCAAGGGCGGGACAGATGAAATACTGGGATGCACCAGTTAAAGCTTCCCTCAGGTGCACGGAAAAAACATTGTACTAGAGAGCACCAGTGCAAGCTTCCTTCAGGTGCACAGAACAAATGCTGTACTGGGGAGCAGCAGCGCAAGCTTCCCTCAGGTGCATCAAAAAAGTGCTGTACTAGGGAGCAGCAGTGCAAGCTTCCCTCAGGTGCCTTTAACAAGTGTTCTACTCGAGAGCAGCAGTGCAAGCTTCCCTTAGGTGTATGAAAGAAGTGCTTTTCTGGGAAGCTGTAGTGCAAGCTTCCCTCAGGTGCATGGAACACGTGTTCTACTGGCGGGGGGGGGGCACCAGCACAAGCATCCCTCAGGTGCATGAAACAAGTGTTCTACTGGGGTGCACCAGCGAAAGCTTCCCTCAGGTGCATCAAACAAGTGCTGTACTAGAGAGCAGCAGTGCAAGCTTGCCTCGAGGGCGGGACAGGCGCAGCACTGGGCCTCACCAGCACAAGCTTCCCATTGGTGCATGGAACAAGTGCTTTACTGGGGAGCAGCAGTGCAAGCTTCCCTCAGGTGCATGGAACAAATGCTGTTCTGGGGAGCAGCAGTGCAAGCTTCCATAAGGTGCATGGAGCAAGTGCTGCACTGAGGAGCAGCAGTGCAAGCTTCCCTCAGGTATATGCAACAAGTGCTGTACTAGGGAGCAGTAGGGCAAGCTTCTCTTAGTTGCATGCAACAAGTGCTGTACTGGAGAGCAGTAGTGCAAGCTTCCCTTAGGTGCATGGAACAAGTGCTGTACTGGGGAGCATCAGTAGTGCAAGCTTCCCTGAGCTGCCTGGAACAACTGTTGTACTGGGGAGCAGCGGTGCAAGCTTCCTTCAGGTGCATGGAACAAGTGCTGTACTGGGGAGCAGCAGTGCACGCTTCCTTCAGGCACATGGACTAGTGCTGTACTGGGGAGCATCAGTGCAAGCATCCCTCAGGTGCATGAAACAAGTGCTGTACTGGGGAGCAGCAGTGCAAGCATTTTACTACTAAAAGGCAGGCAGAGGACTGGGCAGCAGGTATGTTACCTCTTGGGTAGGCTCCTGCGTGCAGCTGCCCCCTGCTACTCTGAAGCGCCCAGAGTCTTTCATAAAGAGCGCAGGCTGCTTGCTTCAGAGTACAAGGAAGCCTTTGTTGGTAGCCACACATCTTTTAGAACCGTCTAGGGTGTGGTGGTCTGCTTTATGACAATAACAAGGAACCCAGCTGGGAAGGAGATGGACACGTAGTTAGCTTGTAGGAGGTGAATATGGAGGGGTCTTCTGAGAGATTGAAAAGGTGTCTCTGTTAATGTCGCTTCTTTCTCAAATACCCTGAGGCTAGATTCTAGAGTGCAGTGAATATTATAGTATTAGCTCTCAGCTGAGCCGGAGAGCCTGCCACTTGAGGAATGTTTTGATATTGGATACTATAATATTCACTACACTCTAGCATCTCGTCCCATAATGCTTTGCAGGGCCTTTGGTTGGGATTGTATTTTTGCCCCTAACTGTGCTTGGAGTGGTCCTGGGAGGATGGGAAAACCACTGAATCATTCAGCATGATGCGCTCTTTGGGTTCAAGGCATCTGCTTGGTTCTCTCCCTAGGTTAGTGAGGACACAAAAACAATCACCTCTCTCACTGCCTGCTGTATTTTCATTTTCACTTCTGTGAGATTTTGCATGTAATGATAAAAATACTTGTTGTTATATCAAGAGTATGTGAGGTTATTGTTATATTAATTGAGGTGAAGCGGAACGTATCAATTCCATGAGCCTTGTAAATATTTGCCATGTAAATACGCAACAGACACTTTGTTAGACTCTGATAAGTTGTCTTCAAGCCACAAGAACATGTATTGCTTTAAACCTCTGTACGACATTTTCCACCTTAGTACATCAGATTATTTTTAAAGTATTTATTAAAAGGGAGAGTTTTTAAACATGCACTGGAAATAGTTCTGCCTCCAACCTGATGACAATGTCATTAGTGCCCTAAGAGTCCAGTCAGTTGTCACTTGTACCTTATACGTGGACTAGATTCTTATTACAAATAGAGCAACGTTATGAGTTATTAAATTAAATACATAGAGGTTTTTGTATGGAGAACACCCTGAAGGGCCGTATTCAAAGGTGCTCTCCTATATAAAAAGGAGGTTTGGTTAAACAAAATATTTACCTTTGATTACACAATTTAGTCAAGCAGGAAAGCTGGGACTGATCCCAGATTTTTCCGTTTCACACTGCAAATCGCCTACTGAATGAGTGTCTCTGGCATCGAAGGTGAATGCTTGGTTCGCAATTCTTGGGGGCATATTATCAAGGTCCGGCGATAAATATCACAAAGCGCGCTTAGCGCTTGCATATTTATCGCCGGCTATCTCTGGAATTTATCGCCATGTTAGCGCGTTATCAACAACGCGCATCGCCGAGGCGCTAAAAATTCCAGAGATAGTGGGATATCGCCGTTTTCCATGGTGGAAAACGGCGATATCCTAGATGATAGGGCCTGCGGTCTTAGCCACACAATACACCCCTCATGTTAGGTATGCCTTAGTCAGGAATTTAACAGATGTTAAGTTCCTGCGTTAAGGCATACTTAACGTGATTTAAATATCGCTAACCCTCCTTGTCAATATGACGAAGCTGGGTTAGCGATATTTTCCCAAGGAAGTCTTGTCAGGCACGCCTCCTTTGCATCTCATTAGCGATGCGATGCGCGCTGACAAGGGGTGCTATTGCCAGTAAACTGTCACTAACAGCTGTTAGCGAAAGGTTGCTGATAGAGCGATACAAATATCGCCGCTTTAGCGGCAAAAAGTACCGCTAAAGCGGTGATATTGCCCTTGATGATATGCCCCTTGGAGAATGAGATTAGAGAGTAGGAGACAGGCGGAATTTACATTTTATTTTTGGGAGGTTCACACAGCAAGAACATTACCCAAGGATATGAGAGCTCTTCATGGAAACCGCATGCTAAAAATCTTTTTTTTTTCAACACAGTGAAATTTAAAGTGATTCGAACCCTGTTTCCCATGTCACGTGATCGGCAGCTATAGCTGTGAGGCCGCATCACTTCCTGCGGATGTCCGGCTAGTGTTGGGCACGAGAGCCCAAGAGGACCGTGAGCTGAGCCAGAGCTTGACACCGGGTTCCTGGTTCCAGCTTTCAGTGGCTCACACACTTCTAGAGTCACATTATAGTCTATTTAATCAAACAGCACAGAATTGTGTACAGTGCACATCCTGGACTCACACATTTGAACGTGCTGTCATATGTAATAATGAAGAAAAAGGAGGCCTGTTACAATAAAATGTTTGCATAGAATCACACAATTTGATGAAACAGGGAAGCTGGGATTGAGCGTAGGTTTGCTAGATCTACATTGTGCAGTTCAGGCACAGGATGGGTATCTCTGCCGCTAGCCCTCTTTACATCACAGCACTGCTTCCTTTGGTGCATGGGTTACATTGTGGGTTCAAGAGGACCTTGAGCTGACCCAAAGCCAGGCATCTGGCTTGAACCTGACTTGAGGTTTCATGGCTGACCCTCCTCTGCATCAGATCACGCAGTGCTAGCCCCCGGCAGTCAGCTGGGGGGAGTGAGGCTTTGTAAACATGTGATTCAGCTCATGGCCACAGAAAAGAGATTTCTTAAGTGAGGGGAAGGAAGCACAGAGAGGTGCCTGAGCCCATGTTTGCTGCTGCAGGGTGCTCTGTTGCATTGGGTAACATAGGGACCTCGTAGTAGGCTAGTGCCTTTTATAAGGCCAATGGTTGGGCTATATCAGTCACAGGTCAGAAACTGTGAGGCGTAGCATTATATGCGACTCATTCATGCTACAGCTTAAAAGCAAGCAGTGAATGTGGAAGTACTAAGAGGAGTGAAGAAGCACCAGAGCACTCCTACTGCTGATCCTCGGTGTCACTGCACCGGCTGCACTACTGATAGCTGTGCTGCTGGGTTCTCTCAACATGGAAGAAATGTCGGGTTGTTTGACGTACAAGGGCTTCATATGGGAGATATTGCGGCAGAGTAATGTATCTCTCACTTTTCCTGTTCTCCAAAGAATATGGATTATCTCCCAATGTAACTTTTCAGGAGCATGATCAGGTTGCAAAGTCTTCTGCAAACCTTCAGGGGGCAGCACTGCTGTTTTCTGGCCATTGTCACTCACAGGATCTAAGCATGCACGGAGGCTCAGCTCTGTCTCCATCAGACGGCTACATCTCAGGGTGGAGAATGTGGCGCCGAAGCTCTGAGCTGGGTCTTTCCGTCTTCAATAAACTTTGCTCTTGTGAGTGGATCCGTTTCAGGAGATCTGGTTTCGGGCTTCTCTTCGGGATCTCCTTGGTAGCTTTCTCAGCATCCAGCCGCTCACTTTTCCTCGAGGGGGGAAGGATCCTCTTGGCCTCAGGATCTTCACTTTGCCTTTTCTGTCTTTACCGCTTCTTCAGACAGTGCTTCATTGACCGGGGGATCGAGCCCTGGCGTGACTGGTGGCTCCAGCCTGGCCGAGGAAGCTTGGCTTCCTCTCGTCAGTGGCTCCAGAGTGGCTTTTTCTGTGTGTGCCGTCCCTGATCCTTTGTCCTCTCTTATCTCCTCTCAGCCTGAAGTTGATGGCCTGGCTCCTGAAGGGCTAGGCGTAGGCGCTCCTGGTTGTGTCCATCAATCCTGCCGGCAGTCTACCTTATGTTACACAGTAAGCATCAGTCTCCTTTCTTAAATGGTCTCGTATTAGGGATTAGTTTCACCTTTCCTGGGATCCTCTTTGTTTTCAGGAATTCTTTAGACCTGGTTTCCTTCTATGTCTGTCGGTGTCGTTCCTATGCTGCTGGTTGGCTGCCTTCTTTCATCCGATTAGTCTGCGTTCCATGCTTGAACTTGCTTCTCACCTTCTGTTGGGTTTTGAGTTGTCCTGTCCTGAGATCTGTTCTCCTGTTTTATCTTTGGATCTTCCTCTTGCACTCAAGGCCTCCAGTCCGCAGCTTTTCATGCTTTCTAAGATGCTCTCCCTAAAGATCTCTTCGGAAAGGTTTCGTTCCTAGTTGCTATCATCTCGCTTTGTTGAATAGGCGAAATTGGAGCTCTGCTGTCTTCAGATCCCTGTCACCACTTTCTTCCTGAGGGTCAGGTCTTCCATCTTTTCACTGAGTTTCTGCCCAAGATCCCTGCAAATTTCCACGAAAATTAGGGAATTGTTCTTCCTTATCTGCGTCCTTTCCCTTCATTGGACAATGAGCTTTGCTCCTTTGGATGTTGAGAGGACTGTACAGATTCAGAATTTAGAAAGCCTGACTTCCTTTAGGTTACTTTTGGTGCTAGTGATCAGGGGCCTAAAGCTTCTCCTTCGCCCCTGTCCGCTGGATTCCTGCTGCGGTTTCAATGGATCGTGAATTGTCTGTTGCCACCGTGCTAGTCCTCATTCGGGGGACTCCAGTAGGGTATGGCCACCGCTTGGACAGTTGTGCAGGTGCTTCCATAGTTGATGATTGTCAGGCTGCCATTTGGGGGGCATATTATCAACGGCCAGCGATAATTATCATTGGCCGGGCTTAGCGATAATTACATTATCGCAGGCTATCTCTGGTATTTATCACCCTGGTAGCGCGTTATTAACAACGCGTTTCTCCAGGGCGATAAAAATTCCAGAGATAGCGAGGTTATCGTACTTTTGCAGGGAACGTCACTGGTTTTCCAGCGATGTTCCCTGCAAAACGGTGATAACCTTGCTGCTACGACCCCTAGGGTCGTATCCGCATAATCCACCCCCTATGTTAGGGATGGCTAAATTAGGATTTTAGCAGATGTTAGATTTTGGCGAAAATGTCCGTATTCGCCAAAATCTAACGTCTGCTAAAATCATGTGGGCTGCCTTGTAAATATCGCGATGTGAACATCAGCGATATTTCCAAGGTAGTCCATTCGGGGTACGCCCAGTAACGCCCACTTTGCATCTCATTGGAGATGCAAAGGGAGGCGTTGGGGAAAAGGGTATTATGCATGTTAGCACCCTCTTGTAAATAGGGCACTGGTTTTATCTCCGCTTTTTTGGCTTTGTAAGCCAAAAAAGCGGAGAAAAAGCCCTTGTAAACATGCCCCTGAGTTTCTCCGCGGACCTTCATTAATCATTACAGACTTCAAATTGTGGGTTCGGGTGCTACCTTCATTCCCACTGCACCGGTTCCGCGGCTGTGCAGGTGTGTCAGGCTCTGTATGTATCAGTGAAATCATGTGTGCAGCATCATCACTTGAGCTGTTGACTCGGTGCCCTTTTTATTTTCCTTCTTACATTTTATATATGTATATATATATATATATATATATATATATATTATCTACTGGCGTGCGCCGTGAAAAAGTATTGTTTAAAAAAATATATTAATAAATACATAACTTAGCATTTAAAAAACCGTACAAATTCACTGAAAAGACCATAGGTTTCACACACGTTATAGTTAGGAATTAGCATTTAAAAAACCTTGCAAATTCACTTAAAAAAACATAGGTTTCACACATGTTATAGTTAGCTGGACATTTCCCTCGTAAAAAACCAATGAAATTCCCCCGTTATAGTTAGTGCAGGCAACTATAACTCACGCGACCGCAATCCTCTGCTGATGACGTCAGATATTACATCACTGATGACATATGTGTCTTTCTGAAAAAAAAAAATGTAATATATGTATAGCTAAAGATGAATGGAAGAAGACATGGGTAAATAAGTGTCTAAATACAGTGATGTAATATCTGACGTCATCAGCAGAGGATTGCGGTCGCGTGAGTTATAGTTGCCTGCAGTAACTATAACGGGGGAATTTCATTGGTTTTTTAGGAGGGAAATGCCCAGCTAACTATAACATGTGTGAAACCTATGGTTTTTTAAGTGAATTTGCAAGGTTTTTTAAATGCTAATTCCTATCTATAACGTGTGTGAAACCTATGGTTTTTTAAGTGAATTTGCAAGGTTTTTTAAATGCTAATTCCTATCTATAACGTGTGTGAAACCTATGGTCTTTTCAGTGAATATATATATGGACAGAGATACAAAGAGGGGCCAAATGTTAATAATCCGTTTAATTACAGGTGATCTTCATTACATAGAGTCCTATTCTTCCTCTTTCTCAGTCCTACTCCCCTTCCTCCCAAAGAGCAATGAGCTTTGTGTTGACGCTTTAATTGAAACAATTAACAGGGTCAAGCTGTGGGATCAAGGCTGTGTGAGTCTGCCTAACAGTATGCCCATTGCCATTAAATGATATCTCCGCACGACAAGAATTCAAGTCAAAACCATAAGGGTTTATTCAAAATTAAGTTCATCACAGAAAGCAAAAAGCATTAGTTAAATTAAGGGGAATCAAAATCAAAACATGCAAGAAGATTGGCATAAGGTCAATCACTAAAGCAAGCAGTAGCCACAACCAAAGTATAGTATAGCAAGAGGATTGACATAGAGTCTACCTCAATGGAAAGCCCAAGAAAGTCTAAGTATCTATCAAATGGCAGACTAGCACAGAATCTGCAGTTAGAAGTCAAGCAAACGTCTGGCACATAGCCCAAAAACATCATCTTTACAGGGTTTTTACTCAAAGAACAAACAGTCTGACATGACATAATAGGGCTGGATTAACAAAGATGAATTCACATAAACCTATCATTATTCAAATACATCAAAAACGATACATCTAGTAAACACCTACTATGCTGCATACTGATGAATGAGGTGTGCATAGGTAATGAAGGAAACTGCATGATGTTTATGTCATACAGAAGCTCAATTGACTGTTCAGCTAATGAATGGTCCTTGGTAAGGACTCGAGCATAGGGCCCTGAACGTTCCAAAGACAGGGACGTCCGAGCATGGAGGCCACGGCTTCTGCTTCTCTTTCACTGATTTGCTGAAATGGAAAAGCACACACACACATGCACATGGAGAATGCTAACACTGCACTTTCATTCTGCAAATGTGAATGAATGTCAATGTAGCTGATTGCGGCCTAGTCATGGTAATTTAAACATGTCTACATTTAAAAAGAAGGGGAAAAAAAGAAAAATAAACCCATCTAAATTAAGCATTATTTTTTAATTATTAAAAATGCTGCTACATAATCCTGCTTCTTCTGTCACAGGACATGTGATGTGAGGCTGGCCTTCTCAGACTTCCCGGATTTAGTTAAAAAAAGACAGAAAGTATTTTTTTTTTAGTTAGGGTTTAGAAGTGCCTGCCACAGAGATGGATCACCTCATAGATTAGGACTGAGCGGAATGAAGACTGTTGCCAATTAGAGAGTGAAGGAAATTTACAAACACATGTGGGGTATTTCATTTCCACACTAACTAACTTTGAGGAGTGTTGTAGGCACGTGGCTTTACATAGTCATTCAGTACTCTTGAGGTCCCCCTTTCAGTGCACGCATAACCCATCCCATCCAGAGGTTTTTTAATTTGCATTATAGTAACAGTTGGGTAACCGTGGCCATTACTTTTTAATGGGACACACAGTTCTAAAAGAATCAGATTGCAAATAAAAGTATAAAATGAATAAAGTAATCGGGATGAAATTGAGGAACATGACTACTGTGGATTCTGTTGGTAAATTGACTCGATTTTGTCAGTCTTAAAACCCGCACTGAAAGGGGCGTGCTTTTAAAAGGACTGTGCAGAGGTTGACTAAGCCATGTAATTAGCCAACGCTTTCCTCACCAAACTGTTTCTAAAGCAAGGGTACTCTGTCCCTCTTTCCTGCCATTCTGTGCAGTGCTTAATTTGTGCTTAGAAGCCTGAACCTGTTGCTACAGAATGTCCTGGGTTCCAAATACCATAGCTTCCTAGTCTTGATTTCGCCTCTAACCTCTTTCATCCAACACCAGACACTCTCTGCCTCTTTATCTCTCTCTTGTGCGTTCTTTAACATCCCTGTTTTCACCCTTTCCTCCTGTTTTTCCAGTTTCCTCTTTCTCCTCTCCCTCTTTTAAGTTTTTCTGTCTCCCTCTCTGAGTCAAAGTCTGATGAAGAAAAATGCACTAGCTTGAATTAGTCAAATCGTGAGCTTACTCAAAGGTATTGGGACACTATGTTGTAGTCCTGTTTTTTCCAAAATATTAAGGGCCTCATTTACTAGAAAGTGCCCCAGCGCGGCACCACAAGCCCCAACCCCTTTGCTCTCCCCTGCGCTGGCACACAACTTGCTGCCATGCTCCGACACAGGCACCCTTGCACCATGGTGCAAGGATGCCTGCGTCACAGGGAGGATTGTTTATGTGCATGAAGGGACACCTTCCTGCACATAAACAATCACCAGAGGTGATTTCTTCTTTCAATGTGTGCAGCACGCATAGAAAAAGGAAACAAATGAGGAGAAATGGATACATTTCTCCTCGTTACGCCTTCCTACACCTCCCCTGGGAAGGCGTAGCATTCACACGCATTTCCAGGTTTAAGATTTCTCGTAAATCTGGAAATGTGTCAGGTTCAATGGGTGTTGTGTGGGAACGCCCACAGCAACACCCATGGAACGCCCCTTTCACACAAAGTGCTGCATGTAAAGGAACTTTATTTACAAGGACATAAAAAGCCACGCAAGGTGGCTTTTCCTGTACTTGTAAATATGGGGCAGCAAAATGCACCGCCGGTGGGTCACAAAAAGGGATGCACCGGCGGCGCAAGGGACTTGTAAATAAGCCCCTATGATCTAGAATTTAGTCCCATTGAGGTGAACCAGAACTACAACTCCCAGAATGCATTGTGGTATCACATAAAAGCCCTTGTATTGAAACCTATTGTCCTTGATTACTTAGAGTTAACTGGCAAGCATATGTTATTAGGCATGAAATAAATAAACTGACTGCATAATAGCGAATGCAAAAACAAAACAATGCACTCGCGCAACAAAGATAATGAAGGAGATATGTTGAAGAAAACACCTTTCCAACTATAGCAAAAACCATTTTGAAGACCATAATGAAGAAACTGCTGACAACAACACTAAACCTAGCTGTAAGTCTTAGAACTGGCCTGCCCCCACCATATCCGAAGCTATAATCATTAACAGAGGCCGAACACTAAACACTTATCAGAGCCTCAGCCTCTACATTGGGACCAACCAAAGCCCTAACCTTGAACATTACTCTAAGCACAGCAATAACCTTAACCCTAAATAAGACACTAAAACATGTAGCAGTAGATAGTGTGAAAGCAACCCTTGACCTTAGGGTAGGTCGCTCCCCTGCCCCCGCAGCGCCACCAGTGCTTGCCTGCCTCCTTTTGTGCGATTCTGTGTGATTCTGACTGCTGCTCCCTTTTTTCCTTGTTCCCCGAGTGCGTGCCCGGCTGTTGTTGTGAGTGCTGCCCCCTTTTTTTCCTTGTTCCCCGAGTGCGTGCCCGGCTGTTGTTGTGAGTGCTGCCCCCTTTTTTTCCTTGTTCCCCGAGTGCGTGCCCGGCTGTTGTTGTGAGTGCTGCCCCCTTTTTTCCTTGTTTCCCGAGTGCGTGCCCCCCAGAGTGCCCGGTTGTTGTTGTGCCCCCCTTTTAGTGCCCGGTTCCCCTTTTGCTTTGTTTCTCTCGCTTCTCGTCTTTTTTCGCTTTTTTGCCCTCGCCGCTTTTCCCGCCGTTTTTTCCCCCGCCTACCCTCCCGCCTCCCAGCTGACCCCTCCTCCCCGGCTACCCCATATATGGCGGCCGCTGCGAGACAGAGGTAGCGACCCTTGACCTTAGGGTAGGTCGCTCCCCTGCCCCCGCAGCGCCACCAGTGCTTGCCTGCCTCCTTTTGTGCGATTCTGTGTGATTCTGACTGCTGCACCCTTTTTTCCTTGTTCCCCGAGTGCGTGCCCGGCTGTTGTTGTGAGTGCTGCCCCCTTTTTTCCTTGTTTCCCGAGTGTGTGCCCCCCAGAGTGCCCGATTGTTGTTGTGCCCCCCTTTGTCTTTTTTTGCTTTTTTGCCCTCGCCGCTTTTCCTGCCGTTTTTTCCCCCGCCTACCCTCCCGCCGCCCGCCTCCCAGCTGACCCCTCCTCCCCGGCTACCCCATACATGGCGGCCGCTGCGAGACAGCGCAGCGGACGTGCGCAGCGGGCGCTTCGCTGGCGCGACGAAGGCGCGCCTAAGGCAAGCCAGTCTGCGCCCGTCCGCGCCCAGCGCCATGACCCCTGGCCCCCGCGACCCACACCTCCCACGCCTGACCTACGACACCGCTGCCCTGACCAAACTCAACCCCGGCAGAGCGCCGGGCTGCTGCCGCACCACCCAGAGGCGCACCCACGGTCTTTTTACCTGCCGCAACTACCGATTCACCTGCCTACGGACCCCCAACGCACCCCACAAGAACAACACCCCCAGACACAACCTCGAGTGCATCCTGATCAACACGCGATCCGTCCACAGACACGCCATCGAACTGTGGAACCTCATCGACTCAACAGCCCCGGACATCGCCTTCCTCACTGAGACCTGGATGAACCCCTCCTCGGCACCCGACATCGCCATAGCCATTCCTGACGGATACAAAATCATCAGGAAAGACCGCACCAACCGCACCGGAGGCGGCATCGCCATCGTCCACAAGAGCTCCATCCGCATCACAACCAACACCGACCACACACTCTCCGACGCTGAACACCTCCACTTCCAAATCCACAGCGACCCCAAAACCCCCCTCGGGAGGAACCCTCAACTACAGACCCCCCGGACCACGCACCAATTTCAGCGAAGACATCGCAGACTTCGTCAGCCCACACGCCCTCCCCACACGCCCTCCCCTCCGCCGACTACATCCTCCTGGGAGACCTCAACTTCCACCTGGAGAACTACAACGACAACAACACCACCACCCTACTGGACAACCTCTTCAACCTCGGACTCAAGCAACTGGTCAACACCCCCACCCACTACGCCGGACACACGCTCAACCCCATCTTCTCCTCCAGCAAACACATCTCCTTCAACCACACCACCAAACTCTCCTGGACGGACCACAGCTGCGTCCACTTCAGCTACAGGAAAACCACAACCCACCACCACGCTCAACAACCACCGAGAAGACAATGGAACCGAATCACCGCCGACCAACTCACATCAGCTCACTCCCAGAACCCGCCCACCAGCACCTCAGACACCCAACGAAGCAGCCAACAAACTCACGAGCTGGATCTCCGACTGCGCTAACATCCTGGCTCCCATGAAGACCCGAGCGAACGGAGCCAACCACAAAAGAAGCTCCTGGTTTAACTCCACCCTCAAGGACTCCAAAAAACGATGCCGCACCTTCGAGAAAACCTGGCGCATCGACCAGACCGACAAGAACATGTCAGCCCTCAAAAACGCCACCCGGAAACACCACCAACTCCTCCGCGCCGCAAGAAAATCTTCCTTCAAAGACAGACTTGACAACAACTCCCACAACAGCAAAGAACTTTTCGGCATCGTCAGAGAACTCTCCAACCCCGACGCCGAAAACAACGCCATCACCCCCTCACAAGACCTCTGCGACTCCCTCGCAGCCTTCTTCCACCACAAAATCACCGACATCTACAACAGCTTCACCACAACAAATGCGAACCCACCACCAGAACCCACCCCCCACAGCACCACCATCCACACCTGGAACCCGATCACCACCGAGGAAACCACCCGCACGATGAACTCCATCCACTCAGGATCACCCGCCGACCCATGCCCCCACCACATCTTCAACAAAGCCGACAACATCATCGCCCCCCATCTCCGAGACGTCATAAACACATCCTTCACCACCGCCACCTTCTCCGAGAGCTGGAAACACGCCGAACTCAACGCCCTCCTCAAGAAGCCGACAGCAGACCCCACAGACCTCAAGAACTTCCGACCCATCTCTCTCCTCCTGTTACCAGCAAAGGTTATTGAGAAAACCGTCAACACTCAACTGACTACCTTCCTCGAAACCAATGAATCACTCGACCCCTCGCAGTTCGGTTTCAGGGCCAACCACAGCACCGAGACCGCCCTCATCGCAGCCACGGACGACATCAGATCCCTGACCGACAAGGGAAAGACCGTGGCCCTCATACTCCTTGACCTCTCCGCAGCCTTCGACACGGTATGCCACCGCACCCTGATACAGCGCCTCAACAACGCCGGCATCCGAGGCAAGGCCTTGGACTGGATCATCTCGTTCCTCGCCGGAAGAACTCAGAGAGTCCGCCTCCCCCCCTTCAGATCAACAGCGACCAAGGTCATCTGCGGCGTCCCACAAGGATCCTCCCTCAGCCCTACCCTCTTCAACATCTACATGAAGCCCCTGGCAAACATCGCAAGCAAACACGGACTCAACCTCATCTCCTACGCAGACGACACTCAACTCATCCTCTCCCTCACCAACGACCCTTCCTCTGCTAGAACCAGACTACACGAAGGAATGAAGGAAGTAGCGGACTGGATGACGGACAGCCGGCTTCAACTCAACACCGACAAGACGGAAGTCCTCATCCTAGGCCCTACTCCCACCGCATGGGACGACTCCTGGTGGCCCCCCGCCCTAGGCAGCACTCCCCAACCCACCAACCACGCCCGCAACCTGGGCTTCATCCTGGACTCCTCCCTCGCCATGACCAGACAAGTCAACGCAGTCACATCGGCATGCTTCAACACCCTTCGCATGCTCCGCAAGATCTTCCACTGGATCCCCACCGACACAAGGAAGACCGTCACCCACGCCCTCGTCACCAGCCGCCTGGACTACGGCAACACCCTCTACGCCGGCACCACGATCAAACTACAGAAGAAACTCCAACGAATCCAGAACGCCGCCGCACGCCTCATCCTGGACGTCCCGAGCCACCACCACATCTCCGTACACCTGGAAAAGCTTCACTGGGCCCCAGTCAGCAAGAGGATCACGTTCAGACTCCTCACCCACGCACACAAAGCCCTTCACAACCAAGGACCCAAACTCATCAACCACCGCGTCTCCTTCTACATACCCACCCGCACCCTGCGATCGACCGGACAAGCCCTGGCAGCCGTCCCCCGCATCTGCAAAGCCACCGCCGGAGGCAAATCTTTTTCCTACCTCGCAGTGAAGACCTGGAACTCTATCCCCAGCCATCTCCGCTTAACACAGGACCACCTCTCCTTCAGAAGGCAGCTCAAGACCTGGCTGTACGAGCAATAACCCCCTCCCCCCCAGCACCTTGAGACCCTTACGGGTGAGTAGCGCGCTTTATAAATGCCAATGATTGATAGATATGTTAGAAACATTGCCCTCTGACCTTTCGGTTACGAACAGACTCCCGGGCCACAAAGTAAGATTTTACTTCCTTTCTTGCACGTTCAGGGGCTTATTTTTGAGAGCCCTGTTTTATGTTTGTAGCACGTAAAGTGGTGCATGCGTGGCACACGGCTCTCATAAAGGTTAATGAAGCCACCCAAGCCACCCTGCGTGGCTGTGAGTGGCCTCATAAATAATGTTTTTTCCATGCAACACCCATGGAATTTGATGTTGGCCCAGATTTACAGTATGACGTAAACCTGGGGAAGTGCCAAATCCATATGGCTCCCGAGGTCTGCAGCACACACAGAAAGTGGGAAACACTTCATAGGATTGTTTTCATGCAGGAAGGTGCATCTCCCTGCACAAAAATAATCCTGCGTGCAACCGAGGCACCCTTGCACCATGGGGCAAGGGTGCCTGTGTTGACAATAGACTGCCAAAACGGCACCAGCGCGGGCAGAATGGACAGGAATGCACTGTGTTGCTTTCATACGGTGCCTCCCTGCCCTTTCACTTTGGCGTAGGACAGCGCAGCAAGCTGACTTGCTGCGCTGCTCTACGCCAAAAGGCCAGAAAGACGCCCTCAGACTCCAGACACAAGCCCTAAGGAAGAGGTCAGGCGTCCTGTCCATGAATGGGATCTACCAGGACACATGGAGCCTCGAAGGGTAGTCGATGGTATTCTATTCTGGTCCCTAAGACACTGGCCAGTTTAGCTCTTCAAGGAAACGAGAATCTACGAGTGGATGAGCAGGGACTACACATCGTCTCTCAAAATCGAACTAATCTTGGGAGCTGTTGGCCATATTTTCATGGAGGTGTGTTGGAGCTGTTTGTCATTGGGTATAATGTGCCTCTCCATGCGCTTCCACCCATCCAGAGGCTGGGTGATGACCGTGCCCTGCTCTTCCTGAATGTCCAGTTTCCATTACTGATTCAGAGGTCACTGGCCCAGAAGTGGATCTTCTCCCTTCTTTCTCCTCTTAGATGGGCCGCCCTTCCTAAAGCCGACTGAAGACTTTATTGGTTTGCCTGGAGGTCGACAGCTTTTCCTTGTGAGTCTGGTGTTTTCCCAAAGGTAAGAATTGGCGGTTAAGTCTACCAATCAGCTTCTCTCTAGGTATGCTTCCAGGTTTGGGATCTCCAGTCTCTCCAGTTGGAAGTAGACTTGAGTCTGACATCCTTCAACTCATAAGGCGTTAGGGCTCATATTACATAATGCGATCATTGGCCTGGTCTGTAACGCAATGCACCTTGAACTGTGTGCTCCGTGCACAGTGCACCGTGCACAGTCCGAGCCAATGCGCCCTATCACAATGAATGTGCTGCCCCCAGCCCAGCTTCACACTTGCCTCTGACCTGGGCTCTGTGCACTGTTTGAAGTTGTCAGTCTGTCTTTCACTGAGCAGGTGGCAACCCTGTCTGACTTTCAAAGGGGGGCAGATCCCCCTGCAGGGAGGTCCAGTGCACGGCTGCACACGCCTGCACGGGGATGCCCGAGGGTCCATGGGACCATCCTTCCACCTGATAAGGATCACCTTTGAAAGTCTTACTGACTGTGTGACGCATCTTTGGGGCCACTCCTGATGGTCTCATTGCCCCGGTGCCTGCGCTGTATTATAGACACGGCGTAGAGGCAATGTCATTCCTCATTTCCATGGTGCCACGCCCCCAAGAAATGAAGGAATAAGTCCTTGAGATAATGCACATGTACCACTGATGTGACTTGTAATACAGAAGGGGTTGTGCAAGAGCATGCAGCCCTACTCACAGGCCATCTTGCTTCGTTCATGTTTCCTTGGCTTGATCGCATAACTTGAGACGGCCCTTCACTCGATATTGGCTTACGGCTGCAAAAGGCTCTGTCTTTCGTAGTCAAGACATGAAGCATCAGGAGAGGGGTGAGCTTTCATGGTACTCTTCTTAAGTAGCAAAACTCACAAGATGATGGACGGAATGTTGCACATTGGCAAAACATTCACCCCCAGTCACAGATCTGGGTTTAATCCGTCGTTATTTTGCTCACCACGCCACCCCAGTTCAGACATGGCCATATGCAAATCAGTCTTGTCCCTTGACATGGGTCCCGTGCTCACTACGCCAGTGGAGTCAAGTTATCCTGGCTGAAGAGGGGTGAAACCCCGAAACCGGTCCTAGGATGCTTGATTCCGGTCCAGGGAAGACATGGCTTGGCAGTTCGGGCTGGACTGTTCCCATGAGGCACAGGGTCAATACTGATTTGCACATGGCCATGTCTGAACTGGGGTGGCGTGGTGAGCAAAATAACGATGGATTAAACCCAGATCTGTGACTGGGGTGAATGTTTTGCCAATGTGCAACATTCCGTCCATCATCTTGTGTGTTTTGCTCTTCTTAAGTAGACCTGGATGAAATTTTAAGAGTAATCAGAGTAATTTTGGTAATTTTGTATTACTCTTTTGAAATTACCAAAATGTACGTGATTATGCAGGCACGTGTATTTATGAGTAATTTAGCACAAAGATCGTACCACAGAAGCAGAGAAACAATTGATTTAGCGAGTGTCAGCGGCTGTTGCTGTTCATGTTCTTTTACATTTAGTGCTGTTTTAATAGAGCTATATGTATCCTCTGGACCATTTTGGACACAAGGTTGTATTTTGCAATAAGAAAATCGCGCTAAAGGCTGTGTTATGCTCCTCACATAATTCCATGTAATCTTGCATAATTTTGAGGCAATTTCACGCAATTACGCTACAGCAAAATCACTCAGTATGTTGCCACTTAGGGCAACATACGAAAGTATAAAAAAGTAATGGATGGAATGCTTGAATTAATGGTGGATATGACCAGAGGTGAATCTTGTGCACACTGTGTCACTGGAACCAAGCTACACCGGGCTGATGAGCCCATAGCTAGGGTGAAAACGCTCTGGGCTTCTTGTGTTCTGGCGGTTCAGGGAGGACCTGAAATGGCAGTTTGGGCTGGACTTTACCATTGGAGCAAGGTCATCGATGTTTTGAATATAGCTGGGTCCAACCTGATGCGGCATGGTGTGCAATCTAACGATGGACTGGGATACGGGCCCGATTAATTACCAGTGAATGAGATTAATTCAAGCATTCCATCCATCACCTTTTGTATACTTTTTAGGGTGAGCCTGGGTAATGCATGCGCTGCTCTGCGAGGCATGTTGTATTTGAGTATGGACATGAAGTCCCCGCCCACTCCACCCATATTTGTCACTGGCTTGTGTTTTGTTTACCACAGTGAACAGTACTTTTATGTTCCTGTATACATATTAAATAATATACGAGCTGTTAGCCTGATGACTTAATATTCTCCTTTACATTTCATCTACACCTCCCCGAGTTTAAGGAGTTGTGCAGCTTAACACTGCATTAAGGGCAGTAGCGCAATGAAGCGGGAAGCTTTCTTTTTATTACGTCTATACTTCCCATAGTTTAAAGCGGTGAGCAGCTTCATGCTGCAATAAGGACAGCAGTCTAATGATGCGGACAGCTCTTCTAAATTGTACTGCCTGCTGCGCCCGTGAAGTTTGCACACGCTGCAACAAGGGCAGCAGTTTAAGGATGTATACTGCTCCATCAAATTTCACTGCCTGCTGCGTTCATATAGTTAGCACAAGATGGGGCTGATTGGTTGTTTGAGGCCGATTACGGAGGTTGTAAGTACTTTGAAGGCTCGATAAGCATGTTGTCATGTTACACGGATTTGATGCATATCTGGACAAATGTATTTGATCAATACCCAGATGAGTACATTATTTTCTTTTCAACATAGACTGGTCCAGTTCACTGTCCCCATGATCTATCCATACGTGGTGACGCGTTTATGTACGACGTATCTTCCTTTGTTTTCTGCCTTTACTATTATTTTTCCTTTTAACTCATCACCCCCATTCTCTTCTTTAGGTGGGGGTGTTGTCTGTACCTCAGGCTGAATTAGCCCCAGACAGATGCGGTAACTTTAGAGACCACATTTGGTAAGTGACGTATCACTATTGTCCTGCAATCATTGGCATTTGACAACATTTGTGTCAAAGTTAATTGTACTTGGTTTGTGACACCCTAATTATTGCTGACACTATTTCTATTTGTTTTTCTCTCCTTTTCTCTATTGCAGGTGGCAGCAGAACTTTCCGCTGAACACATATATTTTTGGCTCAGTATATATTATTTGTTGTTTTTACAATTACACCAGTTGCAATAGCTGTTTATATTTTTGGGGGATTCTGACGAAGGCCCAGACACTCATATAGGTCGTTGATGGCCGAAACATGTTGATCCTCGATATGCACCTGCCTTGAATTTTGACAGTTGCACTATACAGCTGATTGTTGTTTGTTAATCCTGGCATAGGGGAGCTAGAATAAAGTTCTGGACAGTTAGCTCTATAGTCAGTTTTAACCCACTTTCACTAGCACTGCACCTTCACTCACATATACACACAAGGCTCACATAGGGTTTTTAGTACAACCCATGTGCTCAAGTTGAAAAACATCCCTGAGCTCCTCCCTTGTAGAGAGGGGGTTGTAGCCCGTGTTAGGACTAGGTCCCTAGCGCGAGGAGGCACTCCTATGATGAAGCATGACACCTCTGGTGTGTGAGAGGAGTAGTCCTGAAAGGGATTCCTTCCCTAGTGAGGTTTGAGTTGCCACTTTTTTCGGGTGTCACATCCTCGTACTATTAGTTATTTGGACCAGTGGGCCCGTTTGTGTGTTATATAATAAAGTGGGGAGTCTGCCCACGTTGGTCCTTAATCTCCTTCTCGCCCTCTTTGTGAGTGATATAGTGGTCTATCTATCCCTGACAGGGTGTCCAACTCAAGTCCAGGACGAAGTCCCACACTCTCACTATTCAGGTATGGGGGTTTGACTAAAGCCTAGTGGGATTCTTGGCTATTAGGCTTATGGGTTCTTAGGCTTAGGCTATATAGCACCTACTCACATGCTAGGTACACTTAGGTACATCTAGTCAGGCATCTTAGGAGTACACACTTTATTTTATAAATGCATTTCATATTCATGTATATGTTCGTGACTATTGCAAAGTGGTAAACAATACTATTCCTTTTTATTCACTGTACTGGTGGTTCTATATCTCTGCTACTGGGTTATAGTTGTAATAGCGCACTTATTTTACATGAGAAGAGCAACGGTACAATAAATTCTTATTGTAAACACACCTTACTGTTTCTTCTGTGTATCTCTCTGAGAACAAAACAAGCAAACACGAGTGATTGGGTGAAAAGCAGTATATTGTTTCCACGAGTCTGAGGGTATTGTGTGGCACTGCGAGGATAGTGAATTTCCGCAAGGACCGCGGTGGTCGCCTCCACGTAGACACTATTGGAGGTTTATGCTTTACATACTAAAAAGAACTAAAGTCAGGAAGTGTCGTTTTGCATCAGCATTGCCGATTGCAGATAGATTACATATGTGCAACCTTTGCACTGCGTATCAAGTACAAGTGCAACTTTTGCACAAACTGACCAGTGCAGAAATATATTTTGCACCGATTGGTCGTTCTTCTTGGACTGGAGCAATGGATAAAATCTGGTGTTTGTTTATCTCTCTTGTGGAAGAGCACAAAAGGAAGAGGACAGTTTAACAATCAAATGCATAAATGTGAAATAAAATAAAACCTGATACCAGATTACATTCCTGGCACCAGTACAGAGGGAAGAGTGGCCTCCGCTGTCTTCATCACAACATATGCTAAACAGACCGCACAAAGTGAGCGAAGATAGTGACCAAAGTGAAAATAAAAAGAAGTTTTTCGGGTGTCACATCCTCGTACTATTAGTTATTTGGACCAGTGGGCCCTTTTGTGTGTTATAGTTAGACCACTGTCAACTGGAGCGATGGCATGCCGGAGCCTCAGCGTCTCTGGTCAATGTGCCGTCCTTGAAGTCTCGGTTCCCTCCTAACTACTGATAGCAAGAGGTGCTGTATTTATACATTCTATGTGCGTACGGTACCCATTGCTTAGTATGAGGATGACGTTGGGGATTAAACCTTTGTGCGTAGATAGGAGAGGTGAAGTATGCCCCCTTGCAGAGTGTACTCATAAATTATTCATATGTACTAAGGATGACGTCTTAGCAAAATCAATCGGGCAGAACCCACCCTCGTCATAGAATTAGGTGAAAGGTTTAGTCCTTAAAAGGCATCAGTCCTTATAAGGCGTTCAGTCCCTATGAGGCATTCTGTCCTTATTTGGAGTTCTGTCCTTATAAGGCTCGTTCATATGAAATGAAGGGGAGATGATGTAGGGAAAGAGTACGATGTTCTCAAACCTACATTACAGTACCGATATGAAATATAACAGAAGGAGGTGTGTGGGTGAGCCCGGCAAACTCCTGGATTTGCTCTGAAAAAGAAATACAGTATGGATGGCACCAGGTTTGCCTGACGCAGTTTTTCCGTTAATAGTTATGTAGTGATGGGCTTTGTACTGGAAGTGAAGTTACAGCTATTGAGCGGCTCTGTGCTGCAGTCACCAGAGTGTCTGAGGTCTGCACAAAGTTGGAAAGTCGCTCAGCTTCTTCCTAATTTAATTTACTTTTATAGGAGTAAATGTGTCCGGTTAGGCAGGTCCTCATTGGTTAATTTTTCTCACGAGAAAGTGTCACTCATAGTCGTTGAATGTCACTCATAATTACACTGAAATTATCAAAATGTCACGCATAAGCAATATGCAACCTTTGCAGCTATGACATTTTAGAAGACAATGAGGGCCTTTCTCAGTCTCCATCAGTGATGAAGGAACATGGTTTTAATTGGAGCAGCGGCAGGCATTTATTGGAGGACAGAAATGTATACAATCACCAGCTTGGTGGACAGATCCTTGGAAATAGGGTTGTTGTTTGGCAGTATTTCACTTTTCTTATATAAATCTCTAAGGGGCATATCATCAAGGACCGGCGATAATTATCGCTAAGCGCACTTAGCGCTAGGATAATTATCACCGGCTAACGTGGATTTTTATCGCTGAGATAGCGTGCTATTAGTAACGCTTATCTCAAAAGCGATAAAAATCCTAGCGCTAACTGCCAAACGTGAGATTATCGCTGGAATAGGATATCATGGCTAAGTCAGTCCTGAAGCAGGCGTAAGGAAAGTAGCGATAACAGAGGTAATCGCTACTTTTCCTGACGCTATGCTTCATAGCGTGGGCCTTGATGATAGGAGAAATGTCGCTTAGCGACATCTCTCCAGTCATGTCAGGTCAGGAACGCCCACTTTGTATCTCATTAGAGATGCAAAGCTGGGCGTTAAGAATCCGGGCGCTAATGCAAGGTTTCACGCGTTAGCGTGACCTTGCTAATTAGGCGATAAAATTATCGCCGCTTTTCGCCCGAAAACGGACGCTAAAGCGGCGATAGTTTTATATCGCCTCGTTGCTGATATGCCCCTTATTTCTTCGTTCGGGGCCTTCTTTTGGCATCTCTTACACGGAGATACACTCAGCGTCAAATCTTTTTTGTTATGAATAATTGAAATATGGATCTGGGTAGTCATTGTTGGGAGAGGCGCGGCGGGGCACATATGTCAATTTTCAAAGCCGCACCCTCTTCCTGATTCTATTTATTGTAACAGATCCAGACCCGTGCTAAGCAGAGCAGTACAACTCTCCTTTAAAAAAAAAAAAAAAAGTGCAGATAATGTATTGAAGATCGATGTCTCTGTTTATATTCAGAGACATTTAATTTTGCAAAGCAAGACAACAAAACGTAACGTTTTGCTTTGATGAGTAAAACTGAAGGTTTAGTGTTGTGTTTTGAAAAGCAGTTGTACTGAAACACACATGAGCGAGCCCCCACCGCCACCCACGCGCACACAGAGGACCAGAAACAGCAGACCGCTGTAGGCCTGTCTGAAAACTATCTTTTACCTTGTCTGGTTCTGAGCATTGGCAAGCCCCGGCCCACTTAAAGCCTGGACTCATCCGGGTAACTGCTTGGCAGACATGCACTTTGTCACCAGCAGCATGGTTAAATGAATGCTGTGTGCTGCAAGACATTGGAGATACAAATTCTCCCCAAAAATGGCTGGTCTATGTTGGACTCCTTTTCTACAAAATAAATGCAGTCAAAAAAAATACGGACCACTGCACAGACAGAGAGCCTGCACTGCAATGTAAGATGGGTTATTTTGTTGACGTGGTGCAAAGCGACGCAACGCATTGCATTGACTTACTTACCATTCTAAAACCTGTGAGCGCTTTCAAGGTCCTTGGTTAATAATCCCTTAAATCAGGGC
The DNA here is from genome assembly GCF_964204655.1 of Triturus cristatus. NCBI lineage: Eukaryota > Metazoa > Chordata > Amphibia > Caudata > Salamandridae > Triturus > Triturus cristatus. The sequence continues at coordinate 894,585,749 of NC_140586.1, forward strand.
TTTAAATGGCCAGGTACTGTCCGGGACTGAGTACCTGCGGTTCTTTTATTTGAAAGGGAGAGTACCGGCACTTCTCAGCACTGCTGCATTTCATTCAATGGGAGAGTGCCTGCACTTCTTATCACTGCTGCATTTCATTCAATAGGAGAGTACCGCACTTCTCAGCACTGCTGCATTCCATTCAATGGGATAGTACGGAAACTTCTCAGCACTGCTGCATTTCATTCAATGGGAGAGTACCAGCTCTTCTCAGTACGCTGCATTCCATTCAATGGGAGAGTACCAGCACTTCTCGGCACTGCTGCATTTCATTGAATGAATGAATGAATGGGGGATTTATAGAGCGCATAGTTACCCGGAAGCATCCCAGCGCTAAACCAGAACAGAGAGACCAGTGCGGGTACCAGAGAAATAGTTAGAAATGATTAAGGAAAGAGGTGGGTTTTCAAGAGTTTCCGAAACCGCAGATGGCAGGATTCAGCCCGTAGTTTCAAGGGGAGGGAATTCCACAGTTTAGCTGTATTTACCGAGAATCGCCGTCCTCTTGTGCGAACCTTTTTTACTCTGGGCACAGTGACCAGACGTTCATGATCTGAACGGAGTGGTCTGTTGGCTTTGTAGGGTACGATTAAGTTCTTCAGAATGGGGGGCCCCTTACCCTGCAACAGTTTGTGTGCAATACATAAGGATTTGAATTTTACCCTTTCGCGTATCGGAAGCCAGTGCAGCAGATTAAGTGCTGGTTTAGCTGACATTCTGACTGAGGTGCCCGTGAGAAGCCATGCTGCAGCATTCTGGATCTGTTGGAGTTTGTTAAATGTGGTTTCCGGTGCACCCAGGAAGATAGCGTTACTATAGTCCAATCTGGACAGGATCAGTCCTTGGATCAGCAGCTTCCTAGAGGGCTGCGGAAGAAGTGGCAGAACTTTCCGAGCCGATCGGAGGAGGCCAAAACAGGCTCCTGCCATTTTTTTTGCTTGGGTCTCGAATTAAAGATCCTGTTCCATCCAGACCCCCAGGCTTTTGATCTCATTTTTTGGGGAGGGGGGCTCCCCCAGACAGGTGGGCCAGATGTTCGGAGGCAGTGTGGACCCTTTATGCCCTAGTAGCATAATTTCGGTCTTAGACCCATTCAGTTTTAGAGAGGATTCACACATCCAGGTATAAATTTTTGATAGGCAGGAGTGGAGGGTGTCCGGGCACTGGGCAAGTTGGGATAAGGAGACGACCAGTTGGGTGTCGTCAGCGTAGCTCACGATTTTGATTCCAAACGGGGCAACCACCTCCTCCAGTGGGGCCATGTACACATTAAATAATGTGGGGCTTAAGGATGAGCCTTGTGGTACCCCACACTGGAGGGGAATTGCCACCGACCGTGAGTTACTCTCCCAGACCTGGAAGGTGCAGTTGCTAAGGAATGAAGTAAGCCAGGACAAGGCTGTCCCTGCCACACCTATGTCTGTCAGTCGCTGAATTAGGACCTGATGATTAACAGTGTCGAAAGCTGCACTTAGGTCCAGGAGGATCACTGCCACTGACCCTCCTTAGTCCTAAATGCATCTGGCCTCCTCAGCGACTGCCAGAAGGGCGGTGTCCGTACCCTGTCCAGGGCGAAAGCCAGTTTGTGAGTTCCGAAGAAGGCCATTGGACTCTAGGAAATGGGAGAGTTTTTGATTAACTAGTCTTTCTGTGACCTTTCTAAGTCCAGGGAGTAGTGAAATTGGCCAATTCTGCCGGGTCTAGGAGAGGCTTTTTAAGAAGAGCTTTCACAATAGCTATCTTCCAGCCAGGTGGAACCACTCCCTGCGAAAGCGAGGCATTAATAAGGTCAGTAACAGGTATAGAAATGGTGGTTGCAATCTGCTTCAGGATCCGCATGGGTACCGGATCGCTAGGAGAACCGCTTTTGATGTAGGCTAGAGTTTTGAGTACCTCGTCCACTGACACTGGACCAAAGGCATCGAGCTGAATGTCGGGTGTTGCTAGCCGACTGCTAATCTATTCCATGATCGACTTGGGGCAGGGTGGCTAAGATGTTATGAATTTTGGCGTCAAAGTAGTTCGCCAATTTGTTGCATTTGGCCCCTGAGATGTCTTGAGCCAGAGGGGGTTCGGGCACCTTGAGCAGTTCCTTGATGATTAGGAAAGTTTCTCTAGAGGAATTAGAAGAATTTTTAATTCTTTCGTCAAAGAATTGTCTCTTGGTGCTGCGCAGGGCAACCTTATATGCTCTCATGGCGGTGCGATACTCATCTTTGCTGGATCCCGCCCAGTGTTTCCTCCAGGAGCGCTCCAGCTTCTTACATCCTTTTCTTAGGAGTTTCAGCTCGGGCGTGTACCAGGTGGCAGAGTCAGCTCTCTTCTCCTTTTTCTGAATAATTTTCTTGGGGAGAATAGAGTCAAGTGAGTTGGTAAGCCAGTTTTCAAAGTTCGTATCTGCAACCACAGGGTCAAGAACTGGAGGGGCGTGGGAATGTTCTAGATTGGAGATCCAATTCTCAATAGAGAGTTTGGACCAGACCCTACCCATGACACGCTTATTGGGGGGTTGTGGTGGGACGGCCACGACTTGCCAGAAAAAAGGGATCAGGAAGTGGTCTGTCCACGGGAGAGGATAGGGTGGTCTAGCTTTCAATGCATGAGCGTTGGTAAAAATCGGGTTGAGCAAATGTCCTTTGTTATGTGTCGCCCCTGTATTGACCAGTCCCAACTCATAGGATGTAAGGTCGAGGTGGAGGTCAGTCACCACCAAGTCCAGAGGGTCATTAAAATGGAGATTGAGATCTCTCAAAATCATGAAATTAGGAGTAATGCCAGTACAGTGACAGTTTCCATCAGGGCACTAGCAAAATGGTTAGGGCAACCCGGTGGACGGTATACAAGTAGGCCAGAGAGGGAGACTGTAGGTGATATTTGTAAAGAGAAATAACAGCTCTCACAGTCTGCGATGCCGCTATCTTTTGCCCTACATACAAATTTATCCCTATATAATATGGCCAGACCGCCTCCTCTACCAACGGCCCTATTCTGAAAGTGGATTAGGAATCCGTGGGGGAGAGCACGTACAGTATCGGCCTCAGAATTGAGTGTCAGCCACGTCTCTGTGAGAAACAGTATATCTAACTTGTGGTCCTGAAGTAGGAAGTTAATCTCTAGGGAGTGTTTAGGGAGGGATCTACAGTTCAGGAGGGCCATTTGGAGGGAGTACTGTTCATTAATAGGGGGGGGGTGAGCTGCATAAGTCGCAGTTGAGGAATACCTTTTCTCCTTTATGTATATAATGGCAGTTCGTATTTTTAGAGGATCTGAGTAGCATTCAATGGGATAGTACCGAAACTTCTCAGCACTGCTGCATTCCATTCAATGGGAGAGTACCGGCACTTCTCAGCACTACTGCATTTCATTCAATGGGAAAGTACCAGCACTTCTCAGCACTGCTGCGTTCCATTCAATGGGAGAGTACAAGCACTTCTCGGCACTGCTGCATTTCATTCAATGGGATAGTACCGACACTTCTCAGCACTGCTGCATTATATTCAAAGAGAGAGTACCGCACTTCTCAGCACTACTGCATTCTATTCATTGGAAGAGTACCGCACTTCTAAGCACTGCTGCATTCCATTCAATGGGAGATTACCGGCACTTCTCGGCACTGCTGCATTTCATTCAATGGGATAGTACCGACACTTCTCAGCACTGCTGCATTCCATTCAATGGGAGAGTACCAGCACTTCTGGACACTGATGCATTCTGTTCAATGGGAGAGTACCGCACTTCTCAACACTGCTGCATTCCATTCAATGGGAGAGTGCCGCGCTTTTCAGCACTGCTCCATTCCATTCAATGGGAGAGTATCAGCACTTCTCAGCACTGCTGTATTCCATTCAATGGGAGAGTACCAGCACTTGTCAGCACTGTTTCTTTCCATTCAATGGGAGAGAACCAACACTTCTCAACCCTACTGCATTTTATTCAATGGAAGAGTACTGGCACTTCTCAGCACTGCTGCATTCCATTCAATGAGAGAGTACTGGCACTTCTTAGCACTGCTGCATTTCATTCAATGGTAGAGTACTGGCTCTTCTCAGGACTGCTGCATTCCATTCGATGGGAGAGTACTGACACTTCTCAGTACTGCTGCATTTTATTCAAAGGGAGAGTACCGGCACTACTCAGCACTGATGCGTTCCATTCAATGGGCAAGTACTGGCACTTCTCAGCACTGCTGCATTTCATTCAATGGGAGAGTACCGGCACTTATCAGCACTGCTGCATTCCATTCAATGGAAGAGTATCGACACCTCTCAGCACTGCTGTATCTCATTCAATAGGAGAGCACCAGTACTTATCAGCACTGCTGCATTTCACTCAATGGGAGCGTACCAGCACTTCTTAACGCTGCTGCATTCCATTTAATGGGATATTGCCGGCACTTATCAGCAGTGCTGCATTCCATTCAATGGTAGAGTACCGGCACTTCTCAGCACTGCTGTATTTCATTCAATGGGAGAGTACCTGCACTTATCAGCACTGTTGGATTTCACTCAATGGGAGCGTACCGGCACTTCTAAGCGCTGCTGCATTTCATTTAATGAGATATTACCAGCACTTCTCAGCACTGCTGCATTTCATTCAATGGGAGAGTACCTGCACTTATCAGCACTGTTGCTTTTCACTCAATGGGAGCGTACCGGCACTTCTAAGCGATGCTGCATTTCATTTAATGAGATATTACCAGCACTTCTCAGCACTGCTGCATTTCATTCAATGGGAGAGTACCTGCACTTATCAGCACTGTTGCTTTTCACTCAATGGGAGCGTACCGGCACTTCTAAGCGATGCTGCATTTCATTTAATGAGATATTACCAGCACTTCTCAGCACTGCTGCATTTCATTCAATGGGAGAGTACCGGCACTTATCAGTAGCAATCGTGAACTCGGGGAGCGTAAGTGCCCTCACTTCTATATTTCCATTTCAAGCACTGCCTTCAGTGCTCAGTCGTGAGGGAGGTTTCGAGATCTCCTGGTCCTGGGCTCTATAAGATAACTTTAGTGGTTGGAGATTGTGTGAGTACAGTGTACACACCCGCAGACATTATCACGCAGGGCGTGATACGGCTTCCCACACCCTTCAGAAGCATGCACCTGCTGAGCACACAAACATCTATTAAGAAAGTAAAAAAAACCAAAAACAGCATACCTAACCATGAAGAACCTACAATAATAAATAACTCTTTATGTTTAAAAGATGTCGTACAATATCTTCAGCAATCACAAATGAGCAGCCTCTTAAACTAAAGTCATAATTCCCTTTCACAGTTTTCCTATGATTAATATGCAGGTAATACTAACTCTGAACTCCTTTCAGGTATTCCTACTTCTGTTAAGATAATAGCAAAAAAGAGTTAATTTACCTGAAACACACAATACATTCAGCTTAAATAACTGACTCAGGGGTGGCTCCTCCGTTAAGGCATTGGAGCATCGCCCCACAACTTAAATTGCCCCCAGGGTTGAAAAGTAAAATGGTGCTAAAGTTCTTTTATTACCATTTTATTTTTCAATAACCCCGTCCCGAGCCGAACGTCAGGACGGGCGGGCCGCTGCTGACTGGCTGCAGCAGAGAGCAGTGATGTGCAGGGCACTTCAAGTTTCAAGTGCGCATGTCTCTTTGGTCGCCCGTCTTGTGACGGCCAGCCAGACATGTGCATTTTAAAGTATAGAGCTCCAGTGTCCTCGGAAGCGCCGAAGGAGGCCGGAAGCGCAGAAGGAGGCCGCTACCTCCAATCCTGGCACTTCTCTCATGCTGCATGAGAGCAGAGCCAGGATTGGTTAGTGCAGTTTCCTGCGTCCCAGTTGGAGCCTGCCTCGAGGAGACTCAAGTGAGTAGGATGTCGTGCCAGGAAGGTAAGTGTAATTATTTAATTTCTTATATATGTTTGTCTCACCCACCGCACCACCCTCCGTACATGCCAGCCGCCACTAACTGTGATCAATTTAAATGTTCTTCACTGTTGCTTTTTTAACAGAAGCTAGCCTAGCTACATCAACATACATTGCCTACAAGTTGGATGCGCTGCACCGAAACCTCGCCTTTGCATTTTGAACCTTTCGGTCACATGTTTCTAAACACTTTGAAATGCACCATCCACGAAATTCTGCTGTTTCACTGCTTGCCCTGCTCATGGGGAAGGCAAACCAGCACTGGAGGGGCAACCACAGATAGAGTACATTGTGAACCTTACACCTGCATTATCTAAAGACTCTCCCGAATAAGTCCTTCCTAGCAATGCGTGGGCTGAAACATTTCCAATGTGCTCCGAAGCACAGGACGAGAATCAGACACGAGAGCATAGGAAACAACACCCCGTTACTTTCAGCTCTTTTAGTTGTTGATAACACATCAGAACTGTCCCAATAAATAACCCATTGTATATAAAAGCCAAATTAGGGTTTATGCTCTGGCAGCAGCAATAAATGATTTGCGATATTCTTCTTGCAGCAGTTATTATAAAATATTAAAAAAACACTCAGCGGAGCACAACATCCTCTAAGTGTGAGATCAAGGGGCTGCCTGTTTGTTGACTCCTGCCTCGGGTGGGACAACGTCCCCACCATCACTCTTTGACCTCAGGTGGAGATGGGAACACCCGCACACTGCGCGCGGCGACATCACTTAAAAGCGCTTTACAACCCCGCAGTGTGGGCTGCCTGTTTGGACAATGTTGACTCCTGGCTGTGTTGGGACTACGTTCCCCAGCATTACTCTTGGCCCGCAGTCTACACACCGCAGCAGCGCCTAAAAGCGCTTTACAGCCCCGCAGTGCGGGACACGCCCAGGCAAGTGCCTGGGCAGGTGCCTGGGCAAAGAATGGGCCAAGAGTGGACCTGTCTGTGCCTGTCCACAGCTGACCGAGACTGGGCTGGGCCACCCCCGTTGCCCATGGGCAGAGTTCCTAGCTTAAAGTAGGGTCTCCTTCTTTTTTTAACTTGCTGTGCTTGCCTGTTTCATTTGTATCAACAAATATGGGGAGTGAAAAGCCTATTGACCAACCTAAATCAGGTGTTAGAGAAATCTCCTCTAATAACACCATTCTGATCCTCTGCTATGGGGGCAATTTCCACTGCGTTAGAGCTGGTGGACAATCGCATGGATGCTGCACAAAAGATGATTAAAGACCCAAAAACTAATTTAGGAAATCTCCAGTCGGATACCCATGAAGTACCATTTACTGGAGGGAATAACGCCCACCAAAGAGTTCCTTTAGACCATCAGCAACCGCTAGCCTCTGCTCTAGCTATAAATCCTTACATAGCGCGTCACCCTCAAGAGAATATTTATTTTGCCAGCTCAAGTAGTCCCCATTCAAGCGTACACAAATCCCCACCCCTGAAGCGTAAACGGAGGGACGGAAAAATCCAAACGGGTGGAGCTAAAACCAACAAGCCAAAGCTCCATAGAGGAACTCAGCCATATTTAGGGCGTCATTTATGAAAAGTGACGCATCACTGCGTGAAAACAGTGATGCGCCACTTTTCACTGCGCCCTCCCTGCGACTCCAGTGATGCGTCATATTTACAGTATGACGCATCATGTCGCAAGGAGTCACAGATACGTCAGTATTTCTGACGTATCTGTAGGCGCAAAAGTGACGCATCGCTGGAGTGTGTCACAAAAGTGACGCAACTCCAGCAATGTGTCCTTTCACATGGGGCAAGCCCCATGTGAAAGGGCCTGCGTCAGTCTTACGCCTGCTGTGAGGCAGGCGCAAGAAATTGACGCATTTGCACCCTAGAAGTGGCGCAGTGAAATCTCGTAGATTTCACTGCGTCACTTCTACGACCCTTTGTTGCGTCAAAACGCCCCCCTTGCATACATTATACCTGGCGCAGGTATAATGTGGCGCAGGGGTTTACAAAGTGACGCATCTACCTAGATGCGTCACTTTGTAAATATGGCGCAACATGGCGCATGTTTTCTGCCACTGGTGCGTCACAAAAAGTGACGCACCGGCGGCGCAAAAGTGACGCAGGGGCTCATAAATGAGCCCCTTAGTGTTTCTGATGCTGGCTCCATCATATCTAGCACCTGTAAACCTTTTTTGGATAACCTGGAATTCCTACTGAATGATTTTCACCAAGTTGAAACTACACAACTAAATCTTCTCAGTGAAAAAGTTCAAACTTTGTCAGACAATCAGTACCATCTTTCTTGGTCTTATTCTGTCATTGGTATCGCAAGAAAGAATCCACTCCTTGCCTGTACCTCCAGCTCTGAACCAGGCTCAGATTCTCAGCAACCCTAATCCACCACTGCCTAGCCTACCTAGGTGTCCTAACATCCAGCGGAACATTGCCAACCGCGACCAGGCGCCAAGCATCTTAGATTGCCATCAGCCTCCCAAAAAAAAATAAGGCATGAACCCGTCCATATTGGGCGACCGGCCCGTCTCCAACGACTCCATAATTGTACACCATAAGTTATAGTTCTCACAGTTCCTGCTATGGACAAGGATTCCCATGAGAGTTGGTGTTGCCTAAAATACAAAGTTGCCCATTGGTGCAAGAGCCAATCAGCTGGCCTACTTACCTGGCGGAATAAATACTTATGGTGCGGGTCAGTCGGCTCGGCTATTCTCCTAAAACCACTATGACGAGCATTACATTTGAAACAGGAGGCATAGACACGCTCGTACCAGTACACGATCCTGGATAGAAAGCCTTAGTGACTTAAGAATCTGGAAAGAATGTAGGGGCATATTATCAAGAAACGGCGTTAAAAGTATTGCCGCTTTAGCGTTAGAAAACTGCAGCTAAAGCGGCGATAATGGGCTTGATAATATGCCCTGGAGAATTCCCATAGAAGCCCAGGTTCTGGTGTCAACATGGGCTTCTATTGGAATTCTCTGCGTCTATTATCAAGCCCATTATCGCCGCTTTAGCGGCAGTTTTCTGCCGCCAAAGCGGCGATAATTTTAAGGCAGTGCTTGATAATATGCCCCATCATTCGCAGCTGAGCTAAAATCCCCCCCAGATCGTTTTGCACTTTTCTCCTCTCCCCCTCCTGCGTCAGCACAAGCACTTTACTTGAAATAGAAGGCATGGACATGTTTACATCGCTGCTTATAATAAACTGTTGCACTTTGGTACCATACCACGTCAGGGTCACGACTACAAAAAAATGTTTTATTGCAATTTTTATTTTTTGTATTTGAGTTATGTTGTTTATTTTATGGTGGTAAGTCACACCCTTTTTATGATTTTAACAAAGCAAGTAAAAGTGTTATTATCGTCATTATCATGCTCCTAAAAGCTCAACAGGGCACTTTGCGCTGGTGAATTATAGGACTCCTTGGCTGGTGAGTGCACCATTAAATTGTCTAGACTGTTTAGCTAACAAACAGGACAAGACCCGTGCACTTCCTCAGGGTTTCTCCTACCGGACCCCATTTTTAGTATCTCCAAATAGCCTAGGCAAGGACCCCACTGGCTAAATGCCCCTCAGAACCATGGGGCGTATTATCAAGCCAGGCGATAAAATTATCGCCGCTTTAGCGGCAGAAAACTGCCGCTAAAGCAGCGATAATGGGCTTGATAATATGACGCAGAGGAGTCCAATTGAAGCTCAGGTTAGATGTCCTTCACATTTAACATGGGCTTCAATTGGAGTTCCATAGAGCATATTATCAAGCCCATTATCGCCCGTTTTAGCGGCAGTTTTTTGCCGCTAAAGCGGCGACAATGTTATCGCCTGGCTTGATAATATGACCCCATGTGCCCCTACACATCTCTTTGCTCCCCTTTCTGGTCTCACGGACATTGATTGACTTGCCAGATCTTCAGATCTCACCTCGGCATCGTCATTAGTCGCGCCTACAGACGAGTTTACTATTCCAGCTGGGGGCGAGCCTATAATAGCAACACAAAATCTGCTACGCAATGGCCAGGCGGTCTACTTTCATGGAATATAGCTGGGATTCACAAGTCGTTGGACAATGTGGACTGGTTAGAATGATACATTCTTGCAACATTGTGTAATGCCAACAGACACAGGATCTAGAAGAATCCTATATTAATGGTTCCAAATCCTGTGTTACGGCCACAGCGTCGACATCTGGACGACCAAAGGGGGGGCTTAGGAATGCTTGTCTCTCTAAAACTTAGAAATGCAAACATTGAAGTGGTGTTGTCTACTCTCTATTGCATCATTTTAAATTTGACTTTTCCTGGTTTTCCTGTATTTTTGTTGATTAACCTCTAACTTTTTGGGTGATCAACCAACAGAACCAATTCAGGATATAGATATATTTTTCTCATATTTCGTTGAAAAGTGTGCAGACAGGGTGGTTATCACCTGTCTAGGCGATTTTAATACTACCAAATGCCCCTGTTTGGGAGACCCTGTATGTGGCCTAACAGATTGGCAGGGGGAAAATATAACACACTTTTTGCATAATCCTTACGAGGATGCACTAAATAAGAACATTTCCAAACGTAATCTGTTGTTCAATTCGGATTTTACAGGTAACGGTGGAGGGGCTACAATTGATGTAGTCTTGTTCTCTTCATACTTAACCCCGTTAGTATTTGCTTTTACCGTCTGGTTTGGTGATCATCATACCCCAGTCTCAATCTGTCTGACCTGCCCTGCCATTCAGAACCCAAACCCTGCCTGCTCTTCCAATTTGCACTTCCGCCCAAATAAGGGGATTTGCATCAAATGGGAAAACTGGGATAAAAATAAGTTTTGGGAGAAACTTATTGCGGGAACAGAAGAAGAGGTGGTGTGCTGCCTATCAGACGAAGAAAAGCCAAATGTAGTGTTAGAAGGTTTTGATAACCTTTGCAAAATGGTAACCAATATGACGATTTCTAAACCAATTACTCGTAGATGGTTTAACTGGGCTTGTTCCACTGCTTCTAATAACTTTAAACTGGCAACTCAGTCTCTACCTCGTAATGCTGAGGTTATCAGATACGCAAGACAAACTTATAAGGGTACCTTCGAAGACAGAAAAAGAGAAATAAGAGAGAACCCCTGGGAGGATCTCCAGGCCCCCACAGAATTTAGGGAGCCCAAGGCTTTTTGGGAAGTTGGTAATCAGCCTTTTTTGTTGGAAGCCAAGTCCCCTGAAACAGGATATCATGTCTCCTCTGAAGACTGAGTATCCCATTTTTCAGGTATTTTTATCAAGAGGCTTCTAATCCACTCTCCTTACACTGCCTAAGATAGTTCATTTTTTCTTCCTGACTCTATTGATGTAAGTGACGTAGCTATGGCCATGATAAACATCCCTGCTGGTAAGGCAGATGTTTTTAGACAAAGCCCAGCATTCTGGGCTCCTTTACTTACAAATGTGTTCCGTGCTGTAATCAGAGACAAAGTCCCAAGTTCTTGGAAGAAATCCACTTTGGTCCCTATTTTCAAAAAGGGTGACAGAAGACAACTGACATGCTACTGCCCAGCCTCCCTTTTGGGATCTGCTGCCAAGATCCTAGGGAAGGTGATTTGCTAAAAGTTGGAAGACCGGGTGGAGGAAAGAGGATTTGTCTCTAAAGTGCAATACGGCTTTTGCCCAGCGTGGGCACAGTTGAACAGCCCTTGAACTTGCTCCTGCTCAACGGAAAGTATGTTAAAGCCAGAGAAGGTTCTCTCCGCTTGGCTTTTATTGGACTTATCCAGTGCTTTCGATCTGTTGAACGGGGCAGGCTATGGGATATGATGAGTGAGGCAGGGATTGAAGCCTCCTTATTAGAACTTCTAAAACGCCTCCACTGGGACACTGTTGCTCAAGTCCCCACTCTCCACTGGAACAGTCCCCTGAGCCTGGAAACAAGCAGTGGTCAAACCTTTGTTAAAAAAACAACCTTGACCTCTCATGCCCCGGGAACTACAGACCCATATCCCTGCCCCCAGCTATGGATTTAATCAAAAGCTATAGTTATTCCTAGAAGAGAACCCCATCCTCAACCCCACTCAGACCGGATTCTGTCCAAAACACAGAACGGAAACTGCACTTCTAGCAATAATTGAGGAGCTAAAAATATTGCTGGACAGAGGAGGCTCTGTGGTTAATATCCTCCTCGACGTGAGTGCAGCGTTTGACACAGTCGACCAGGAGATCCTTATACTCAGGATGAGGGAAATAGGAATAAGAAATGGCGCTTTGAATTGGCTGTCGTTATTCCTAAAAGAAAGGTCCTCTCCAATCTGTGAACCCCCTGCTACTCAGAGGTCATCCCCTTGAAGTGTGGGGTTCCACAAGGATCTCCACTTGGCTCCACATTTGTTTACATCTATGTGCAGCCACTGGCTGACACTGTCAAGGAATTTGGGGTCTCAACTGTCTCCTATGCTGTCGACACGCAACTGGTCATTTCCCTTGCCCCAGAGACAGGTTTGAAACATCAACTGGCCCCTTGCCTAGAAAAAGTGGCCTGGTGGATGGCGAACTGTTTGCTGAAACTGAACGGAGATAAAACACAGCAGATGCTTTTGGGGTACAATCCAACTCGGCAAGCAACTCATGGTTGGGCAGAGTGCCTGGGAACTCAGCCAACTCCCTCCTACTCCATAGAAAGCTTGGGTATGTGGGTTCCTACTCCATAGAAAGCTTGGGTATGTGGGTGGATAGTTCCCTATCCATGGAAACCCAAGCAAAAAAACTGACAGCATCATGCTTCGCCATGATGGGAACCAAATGCAAGAATTCGAGACCTGCTACCCATACAATCTAGGAAAACAGTGGTCCCGGCACTTATTCTTTCCAGTCTAGACTATGGGAATTCCCTGCAAGGGATCTCCCAAATCTACTAGAAAGAGACTCCAGATAGTCCAAAATGCACCAGCAAGGACCATCTTTAAGCCACGCAAATACACCTCAGCAAAAAGCGCCTCGGCCACCCTGCACTGGCTTCTAGAGGAGGAAAGAATAAAAATTCAAGGCACTGTGTCTGGCACACAGGGAAAACAACCAGAAGGGGTCCCCTTTGATTAGGGCCCTTTTGTCAGCCTACACCCCCCTTAGGGCTTTGAGATCCTTCAACGCAAGACTCCTGATGGTACTGAGAATTCAAAGGTCCAGACTGGGGGGGAAGATCCTTTTCTCATTCGACCCACAAACTACGGAACTCAGTGCCGACTGAGTTAAGAAATGAACCCAACGAGACCAAATTTACAAAACTGGTTAAAGGTTGGCCCACTAGCCACAACCATGTACCGACACAGATGATCACAGAAGCACGCTATGACCCTCGCAGCGCTGGGAAGCCTTCAGGTTGCTAACCACTCTACAAATATACTATACAATACAATACAATTCCAATATGGCCAAGATGGAGAATGTGCTCCTCCTTTTAAGGCCAATCAGGGGGTTAGACAAGGCTGAATACGTGCCCCTTTTTTATTTCTTTTTTATATGCATGTCCTTGATGCAGTGCTGATGGTCAGAGGGAAGGACTGCCGCGGTGGGCGGCCGACCTGTGCCCGTTTTCTTCTTTACGCGGATGACGCAGTGCTCATTTCCCACACCGCCAACGGGTACATTTATTACTCAATTCCTTTAATGAATTTAGGGGGAAACTCAAACTAAAGGTTAACCGCCAGAAATTATTTATTATGATTTGCGTGCCAAAAAGCACGCGCTTGCGTAGATTTAATATTGGTTGGACCCCCATTACTAAGGTTTCAACCTTCAATTATCTCAGAATCATGATGGACTCCAATTTAAAGTGGGATAAGCTCCTGTTTCAGAGAGCTTTTAAAATTGCATGGTCAGAGAATGCTATTTTTAAATTTACTAAGAAATGAGGTCAAAAACCTATTAATTAATGTATATATAATGCTAAAGTCTTTCTATGGGTACATATGGGACTGATGTCTGGAGATGTACAGACTCGCGGTGTCTTGAAACTGTCGCAAGCACATTTCTTAGTAGGCTGTTAGTCTTTCTGACAGCCCCGCAACTTTTGTAACCCACACAGCAGCTGGTCTCCCCTGTAATGAGGATACAATCAAAGTTGGATCACATCCCCTATGGTTGTAGATCTCGTACACTTCCCACACCAATGTTTTATGCCAATTTCTTGCAGATTGTGCCAAACTAGATTTTAGGGATTCTATCCCTTGGCTAACTTAAATTGAAAGAACATTTGAGAAGTTGGCCTGATATATGCTGTCCACTAATTATAGTGGGCACATTGTATCAGTCCAAACAACCCCTTATGGTGATTGGTTAAAGACAACCTTTATTGAAAGCTATCCTAGTGGTAGCTATGGAGAGCAGTCTTCAGGCTAAGTCTTGAAGGAATGTAAAGCAGCTTGTTTTACCAGTCTATAATCTCTTGAATGATCAAATGAAAGGACAACCACACCAGGTATATATTTAAAATATATGTATTTAAGATAAAACACACCCCTCTAGTCTCTTTATGAGGCTGGAGTTCGAAGTACTTAAGTTACAAGTCAGTATTCAACAGTAAAAGCACAAAAACACGTTTGGACCCTAGGGGCGTACCAAACCATATACCAATAAGGTGGTATAAGAACCACGACTGAATTAGACACAAGGCCTAGAGTCTGTAGAAGTGCTTGGACCACAAGGAACCACTCAAGGTAGTGACACAGTGGACCCACAGGGGACGCGTGCAGTGTGTGAACACAGCCGCGAATAGCCATTAACTTCTACGGGGAAAGTCGTGGTTGGAAATTAAGAATTTAAGGACACTTAGAGGATGACTACGAGCGAACCCTTTTGGACTTAGAGGTGTCTAGGGCCAACACCCACGGGAGCACCGGAGTACTCGAATTACCTCACCCAGGGAAGCCGGGTGCAGAGGTGTCTTTTGGTGTCGGGTCGCGTCAATGTTTTCAATGGAAGCTGCTCAAGAAGTAATGCTGCCGTGAAGAGGCGAAGTGTCCGGAGAGATCTAAGCCTGGATCTAGGATGGAAGGAACCTGAAAGCCGAGGGGACAGAGTCTGGGTCACTTACCAGTGACCAAGGGCACGATAGTCCAATGCCCACAGATGTCGGGTGCTTCAGGTGAGTTGACGGGTGTCTTGACTCTTCAGCCACGAGGTCCAGGAGGCATCGACGATGACCAGGAGCTGGATTCAAGCTGTTCCACAAAGTCTGTTGAGTGCTGCGGTCTCGGTGACCAGATTGGACCCAACAAAGCCTTGACAACGCCAAGTCACTGGGAAACAGAGAAAGGATGTCGGTTAAGACCAGCAAGGTCTGGGGGACTCACCCAGCAAAGGTAAGTCGGGGCACGTCTGGAGCAACCAAAGCCCAATTAGAAGAGGAGTTGCCTTCGTGGGGTCCCACTAGCCAACGAACTAGCGATCGCGAAGGAGCTTCAAGCGGTCGCACTTGATATTGGCCCACGGGACACTCGTGGAGTGGAGGCCAGAGATCTTTGGTATAGTAGGTGCTCAAGGCTGGGGCTACTCGGAGCCCAAAGAACAACTTCGAGGAGGACCAGGAAGATGATGGATCAGCAAAAGATCACGGTGTCCAGGGGTCACAGTTCCACGTCACCCACCATAGCCACGGGCCTCAGCTTTGCAGGGGACTCAGGGTAGCCTCACGGAAGTCTGGAAATCCACCTCTGGGGATGCAGAGAATTCGGCGTCCGGCGGGAGCTTCAGAATTGCAAACCAGACAGTTGCGTCTTTGGTGCCTGCCAAGCAGGGGAGTCACTCCTTGACCCCAAGGGAGATTTCTTCAGTCTTCTAGTTGAAATAGAATGTCGAAGGTCCAGGATATATGTTGCAGAGTTTCGTCCAGGGTAATCTAAAGTCTCAAGGACTGGGTTCCCATACTTATACAAAGTTTGGGGGTTGGACATACTCTAGGGACCCACCTATGGGAGGGTTTGGAAAGAGGGGTGATTACACACATTTCCTTTGTCCAGTTTCACGCCAGAGCAGGGGCAGGTAGCCCCTGCAACCGGTTTGAACTGGACTATGCACAGGGACACCAAGTGTGCCCCCAGTGCAGGACTTCAAAGCACCAGAGAGTGCTCCCGCCCAGCCCCAATACACATCTGCCTGTCTGGGGAGGTGGTTACACCTCCCTGGGACAGGAAATCTATTGTCCAGGCCTCCCTTGCCGGAGTTTCGGTCAGCAGCAGGAGGCCAGACCCGTGTCTGTGGCAGTGGCATCCATTTTGTGATGCCAGGGCTTTAGAAAGTCTTTACCGGGTAGACCAGTGTGAACATGTCTCTCCCTCTAGAAGGGTGGTATGCTACCCCCGCCGCCATAACTGGCGGGGAGGTAGTATTGCAAAGCGTTTGACACCAAACACGACATGTTTCCGTGCAGCCAGTCCAAAGTTCGAATTTACCGCGAGGTTAAAATGCACTTAAGAGTATATGGTCAGGCTGCACCACAAACAGCATCAGAGGAGGTACTCCGAACGCTGCAGAGGAGCTCTGCTCAGGCAGGGGCACCCTCTCACATAAAAACCAAGCACTCTGCCTTCAGGATTGTTAAGGCCTGCCATAGGAGTGACTTATAGGTTTTATATGTGTGTGCAACGGTTGTGATATAGGTAGCCTATCCAACAGTAAGGGGTGCATGCACCACCTTACCCAGGCTTCAGTAGCACATCTGTGGTGTCATTTTGGAGTGCTTCCCAGGGGTGGCATAATACATGCTTCAGCCCCTGGTAGGCCTCTGAGGTACCTATGCCCTAGGTACATAGTATACCATATACTAGGGGCTTATAAGGCACTCCAGAATCCAATTAGAAATGTACCTAATGTGCATGGAAACCATTTTAGAGAGGAAGCAGCTAGGCTGGGGTCCTGATTAGCAGGGCCACAGCCAGACTAAGGTCGAAAAACAGTGAAACACCAGCAAAAAGTGGGGGTACCCATGTGAAGCAGATCCTACTCTCCTACACTTGGTGTTCCTAATTTATTTAGCTCCCCAAATGAAATCGATAACAACTCAAGGGCTTTGGTAAAAACTTTTTTTATAACCACAGAACATACATGAGCACCACCAAGATTGAGGCGAAGGACACGGCTAGTCGTCATCCAGAGATTGTGATCACTGAAGGGACAGAACCTCACTTATTATGGATCCCTAATCCTGAACATAGATTTTATTTAACCCGTTTTAAATTGTGCACAGTTCATTTCCTGCCAGCTTTACCTCAGCAGGACACCTGGTTATCTACCTTGCTTAACTGCCCTCGTCCCAACACCAGTCAGCAATCCCTTAATCATTTTCTGTTTTTCTGTCGTTCTATATCATACCCAGAGTGCATTTTTTACATCCTTTATTGCGTGCGAACAATCTCCGATCTGCCAGGTTACGACTCCATTTCCTACAGTGCTTGGACTTACAGTCTACACGTCACGCAGTTATTAGTTATATCAGGAGAGATATGCATGTTCTGGCCTTTCAAGCTCTTTTCTGTACTGTGCTTTTAACTGTGGGGCATATTATCAAGCACTGCGTTACAATTATCGCCAGAAAACTGTCTCTAAAGCGGCGATAATGGGCTTGATAATATGCCGCAGAGAATTCCAATAGAAGCCCATGTTGACACCAGTTCACACCTCATCCCCATCCCCCCCCCCCCCCCCCCCCCCCCAGCGCCTTGAATCCCTCACGGGTGAGTAGTGCCGCTCTAAGCCACCTGATCGAAGATTGACTTTGACTGCCTGAGATCAATTTAACATGGAAATGATTACTCACCCGGAACCATGTTATCAAAAAATAAACTATCTTCTTTACCATCCAGGGCAACAAACAAGAATATAATATCTGAAACACGCAAAAGAGAAATTATATTGAAAAATCATATATTCACTCTTAAGTGATAAGAGGAGTGACAGACATGCATCTTCTACTTACACTATCTTCTGTACTTAATTTATTTTAGTAGAACATGCATTTCCTTTTACATAAACATGTGCCAGAAAAAACGCGAGGAAATAAAATAGACAGCACAAATCCGACACACAAGTCCGACATTTTGTGTAGAAGCTGTGTGGCCTACGCTAAGAGGCTAATAGGGCTGGGGTAGGCTCAGCCTTGGGTTAGGTCCACTTCTGCTCCAGTTCTTCCATCCTTTGAAAAGATACCCACATATCTGGGAACTTTCCAGTTTTCCCTTGGGCGAGGCTTCCTCCGCCTTCCAGTCCAAGGAAGAGAAGACAGGTCACGCTGGACCCTGGACAGTTGGCAGTGAGGCCTTCATTTTAAAAGGCTGAGAAATAAGTCCCGCGAGCGTGAGAGTGGGATAAAGCCTGGATACTTCCCGTCACTGGGGGATACACAGCCAGGCAGCCCAGTGCTTTTTTCGAGTCTTTACTTCAAATCCCACATGAAAACACTTAGCGCGTCTGCTCGCGCCCAGTCACTGCTTGGAAGTCGGTCTTCTTGGAGCCGCGAATCCTCCCAAATGTGTTTCACAGACTCTGCAGAGCTGCGTTTCAGCCTTCAAGCATTCCTGAGTCTGGTTGCATAAGGATACGTCAACGGTTCCTCCGCGTGTTGGCATTAGTACTCTCTGCTGACCCACTCAACCACGAGCTGTGAATTCACTCTGGACCTAAGCTCTTTGCAGACAGGTCATGATCCTCCTTACGCCAAGCGTGACATCTTGGTGCTGACATCTGCTTCATTTACAACCATACCTTTACGAGACAAACAATTAGCGGGGAAAGCCCACTCATCGCAGCCTGCCTGGTCTAAAGATGGCGTCACTTGCTCCCAGGACGCTCCGACTCCGTACATGGCTCCAGTGAGCTGCTGCTAATTAGGGTGACCAGATTTTTAAAACCAAAAACGGGGACATTTCACAAAAATAGAAGAAGGACTCCAATTTGACTTCAAGCGATGAGAGCACTCCTCAGCAGAGAATTACAGAACAGGCAGTAAGAACATACATAAAATCAAAATTTTAAACCCAGTAGCTTGCCTGTTAATTAAATTGATTTCTTGAAACAACTGCTAACTATCCCTGCTTTGTAAAACATAAAAAACACCTCCCATCGTTTTCAGTCGACCCTCTCTAAAAACCGGGACATGAGCTAAATTTCTTGAAATCTGCTGGGACAGCTGGCGAAAAACTGGGACCGTCCTGGCAAAACGGGGACGCCTGGTCACCCTATGCTGCTTGGATTTATGTTTGTATGCCTGTAAATCCATCTGTAAAGCCTTCTTTATGCTGCTCTCCTTTCGGGTTTAATGAACTCTTTCAGGGTAAGGGTTGTTTCTGCTGATCATGTGTTTTCGGAGTTAGTATCTGTTTTCCCTATTCCACGATGCCCTGAGTGTGGCAATTTAAAGAAGGACTTGGCCCCCATGGAGGAAAAATGTATCGGGTTACTTATTAATGCAAGATCTTTAATTAAAAGCAAAATTGACTTCACCAAATTCACTGTGGCACATGACCCAGGCTGGGTGTTTATCACTGAATATAAATAACTCATTTAAAGAGAAGGACAGCTTCTAGTTGGGGTGAATGAAGGGATAAGATTAGTCACCTACTTAAAGATGGGCCAATTGGTCCCACATAGGTTAGAGGAAAAGAAAAGAGAGCAATAGAAAGCCCAAGGGGAAGTTCATCACTGAAACCTGGGCAACTGACTCATCCGACCCCGTCCTGGTGGATGCCTTACCCCGGGGTGTATGATCCTTCGGCAGGACAGGCTAGGCAGATCCTTCCAATAAGATAAAGTATCAGCGCCTCATGGAGCCTTTTCAGAGCTCAGTCCCTTGTAAGGCCCTGCATTTTTCTGTAAAAATACTCCCAGCCATATCTAGTGTACAGACCCCCGGACCTAGGTCTGTCTCTACGTCAGAACGTGCTAACATAACTGAATCTCATCTAGGAAAAGACAATTTCTCCATCTTTGGAGATTTCAACTTCCATCTAGAGGATGACACATGCAAAGACTCCAGGGCCATCAGGGACATGATGACGTGTGGTGGGCTCTCGCAATTGGCAAATGCCCCCACACATAAGTGAAGAATAGTCTCACTAAGAGGTTAGCAGCTTGTAAGTCTTCTTTGCGTGTTTCTTCAGCTCGTCGCTATTGTGAAGAATAGTCTCACTAAAGTACCTTTGTATATATATATATTCTTTATTGGAGCCTTATGACCCCTATACAGATACTAGCCACTACACTAACTGAACTAATATTCCTTGAAAAACTCTCTACATACTTTTCTAGAATCCATGCCCTTAACACTCTAAATGACATCACAGTGTCAACACATCATTACAACATAGTGCAGGGCACACACCAGACGGAATATTCTCTAATGATGCACGAGTACATTTGAACGAGATATTACCACTTATCGGGTCAGACCATTATGCAGTAGGTGTCTCAATCAGCTTTCCGACCATACAGGAGGACCCACACCGCATGAATAATAGAGTATGCAAAAGGAATTGGAATAGATTAACTGGAGAATCCTTCTCTAATGCCACAGGACTAATAATGAGGATGTGGAGCTGGCCATAGTAGAGTTCTCATCCTGGATCAGCTCGGCGGTGGACATGGTTGTCCCCTTAAGGAGATAAGGAAACGCAGAAGGTTACCATCAGCTCCATGGTTCATCGAGCTACTCAGACAACGTAGACAGGCCTTTTGGCAACAAGATCGCACCTGACGCAAAAACTATGAGATTCAAGAAAGAGCCGCATATAAAGTCCTTGGCAGGAACTGTAAAGTAGCAATTGGAGAAGAGAAATCGAACTTCTGCACCAACAAAATTAACTCTGCCAACTCCACGAGAGAACTATTTAATGTAGTTAATCGCTATACGTTCCAAAAGATGCCACCAACATATAGGGCTCTCAAGCTTTCTGCAACAAATTAGCAGACTATTTTCAAAAATAAATTCTCACCATCTATAAGGAATTCAATTCTACTAATGCGGAGTCTCTAAATCTCTCACAGCAGGATCTACAGTCAGAGCCTAGTGCCGCGGAGAGCAGAGAGGCAACCGAGGAGCACATATCTGAGCCATCATGCTTCACACACTTGACAGCACAACAATTAGAACTCCGCCCCCTGAGTGTAAAATCACGGTCCCCCTTTCAGCCGTGTTCCCCTAGTACATTGAGCAGTCAGTACCATTGCTCCGCCATTGACGTCAATCATGAATAGAGTCATCAGTCCAGGATACTATCCGCGTTTGTGGAACGAGGAGGTGGTCAGGCCATTATTGAAAAAGCCCAATCTAGATACTGATGATCTACCAAACTATTGCCCCATCTCCTTGCTCCCCATGCCTGCTAAAATTCTGGAAAGACATCTTAATGCTCAGCTTATGTCCCATGTGGAGGGACAGGGACTGCTGGATGATCCGTAGATTGGATTCAGGAGCAACCATGGTACGGAAACCGTGCTGATCTCAGTGGGGGACAGTACCAGATCTTTGGTCGACCCAGGGCAGGCTGCGGCACTGATCCTATTGGATCTGTCCACAGCCTTTGATACCATCTCTCTGACTCTTTCGATAGATCAATTACAGGATTATGGGTAAAAGGCACAGCACTAAAACTGCTTAAATCCTTCCTTATGGAGGGATCCCAAGTTGTGTCCGTCAGACAAATCAAGTTGGACTCTTCTGCCCTGCCATTAGGGGTTTCTCAGGGACCATCCCTGAGCCTGACCTTATTAATCTATATGTTTCTTTGCTGGCCAAATTGATTCGGACATTTGGGCTACAGGGACTTTCATATGCCAAATAATTGCGTCCGTCACAGATATTTTCCTTTCTCTTGTCTGAGCTGGCTAGTCTCTCAGCGCCTTGACGCCTTCTGGTATTTGTGCGCTCTTACACATCTATTTCATCTCATTTCATTTCATTAAAGCATGAACCTTCCTAGAGCGCAGCAAAGAACTTGATAGAGGGCCTTGGCCCTGAAATATGATTAGGCTTTCCTGTTTTCAGTTTCTATTTTTGGTACATTCTGGTGGGGTTTTATCAGTGTTTTCAATACCTTCAAAAGACATTGTTTATCAGTGGTTACAAATTTCTGCGCAATTAAGAACAATAGAAACAGTGTTATTCCGGTGTTTATGGAACGTTTTGCTTTTATTTTTGCTTGCTTTCTGCACTGATAGTGCATGGGTATATACAGTGTGCCTACAGGGTGTATGAGGTTCAAATACATTTTGAAAAATCAAACTTATTGTAGTGCACCATATAATTCTTCTTTAGTGAGTCTTTGGTCATGCAAACTCTTTCCTTCCCATGTAAACATTTATCTGTAAAAAGGCCCTCTCAACATTGGCACTTGAGACAGGCAACGCCAAAAGAGCCAGTGCACAATTTGCTAACTCTGGCCACTGACATAGCTTTCCATGCCAATACTGGTGCACCTGAAGATTTTGATTTTCTGGGACAGGTTCTGCAAAATATGCATTGAACTGTGCGCATCTGCCCTCAGTTATGGAAGCGATCAAAAATTAAGCGGTTCTTTACAAAGTCTGGACAAAATTCCCATTTACGGAAAACTTGTACAGAGTACCTCAGTGAGGCTTTATTGACTTCAAATGCCATGGTTGGTGAAGGGACATGTCTATTCATCATTGCCAGCCATTTCTCATGCACTGTAAAATGAAATTTACTGAATATCTCCTCAACATGTCTTTGCTTACTAAATGGCAAGAATTCTAACATGGAACATGTTGCAGTGCCAAAGTGACTAAAAGTGTCGCCTTGCCAACTCACAAGGAGATGTTTCACATCTACACTAATTACACTGAACACTTGGTATACAACGGTGTTTTCAGACTCTAGTTTTTTAATTATGTTCACTACAGCAATCATTGTTTCCTGTAAAAATCTAAGAATGCAGTAGAGTGTACTTCTTTTCACACCAGTATAAATTTGTGACCAAAAATCCTCACATTTCTTGACTTTTGGCACCATCACTAAGCAAAAATTCTGTAAATGGTCACCACATGGATAATATATCATTTACGGCCTCTATGACTGAGAAGCACAAGCTAAATGACACAGTTGGGATTACTCTTTCATTGATGCCACACAAAGCGAGAAATATTTGCGTTTTAGTTCCCGCATAATGAAACAGTGCACCAGAATGGACTACAAAGTAAATAGCATTCTTCACTAACTCTGAAGATTGTAAAGATGCTTTCAGCATACCATCTAGCAAGTGGCAAAGATCTCTTACAGGGAAGCACTTCAGCTCAGGTACTGATTTTGACAGGTCATCACACAACTTTTTAGTATACATAGCTGAATTACTGCAAATACAAACAATATCCTCAAATCTTCATGGAACTTGGTAAGAACGTTTAACAGCAGCATTCCAAGTGACACTGCGTCCCATGTATTCCAAACATCTGGTGTCATGTTTTCCCAACTATCCCAGATGCTTGGTGACAGCATTCTTTTCACATATACCTCTCACTACACCTTGCATTGAATGTTTAAAGCCTAGGGTGTTTGGCAATTCACCTACTATCAATAATGACTCACTAGAAAAGGAGCTAATGTATCAAAAGGTTTCACCCGTTCTTTGTCTGTGGGTGAATGTGATGGTACATATTGGGAAAGATCTGTATGAAACCAGCCATTTTACCTATCAGTGAAAGAATCAAATCTTTTTCCTGATTCTCTACAGTTTATAAAATTAAATAATTAAATAAGACCTAAAACATGCTTCTAAACCCCTGCATCATTAGACCAAATACCACAAAACAGAAAAAAAACAAAAAGAAGAAACAATATTTTAGTGGCATCCCTAAACAACAAAACTCAAGAAGAAGAATGTTAGCCCAGTCTTTCTTGCTGCTGCCTTCTGTAACAGTTACATTGTATTGATCCCTTCAGGAAGAAATAGAAATGACTCTTTCACTCATCTTTTCCTTTCTTTGAATAGCATTTAGTTTGTGGTTGCAAAGGTGTTTTTCAGTGTTTATATGTTTACACTGGTGAGGGCTATTTTCTTTTTGGTGGGGTTTAATCAGTTATTATAGGTTTAAACCTAAAACCGGACAGCCTAAATATGATTTATAGTTGTTTACAGCAGCAAAGCTTTAGGAGTAGGTCCATTCTTGTCACGTAAGGGGGGTTGCGTTATCTGAAGCCGTATGTCTTCCATATCTTTGGCACTTGCAGAAGTAAGAGGGCACTGCTGGTGGGGCAGTAATTCCAGATTGTGTGTGTGTAGCTGCAGAAAACATGTCTTCTGTATTGTTTCCAGGTCATCTGGAAACGTCTCATTGTTTATCAGAGGTGGTTATTTTCTGGCCCAGGTATGTAGGGTACCATTTCTGGTGGCTTTGTCCGAGATGTAGCTGGTCTGGAAAATGATGCTGCCAACTGCCCAAACTTGGCATATCCTGGCAATTAGAGGGCCCCTCAGATCTCTTGAGCATTCCAGAACATAAATCTTGACAATCTGCTCATATGGGTGGGGAGTGGGCATTCCAAGGTAGCCTGAGAAAGAAGGTGCACACCAACAAACTTGTGAGTTTTTGTGTATTCACATTCTTTTTATCAGCTCATTCCTCCCCATCGCTGGAAACAATCTGAAGTGTTCTCCTGTCAATGGAAGGATTAAATCGGTTTCATGGAAGGAAATTAGGAAGAAACATTTTGCAAACTAGTTAAAGTTCAGGCGAAGAAGTGCTTAATTTGATCCAGTGGTTTTCGGTACTCGACACTGGAACTTAATTCTCAATAGCAGCGCTTATGGCCGTCTACCACATGATGGCACTGTTTGGCTAATATAGAGACGAGCACAACAACAGTTGGTTATTAATTTTATATACCTTAAAATGGCTCTTTCCTGCCTTCCAAGCCATTTCTGCAGCTTTTGGGCCTCAAATAGTCTGAATTGTCACACTTGGTTAGTAGTTGTGGTGGTGTCATAGGCGACGCTGACAGTAGCAACATGCGGTGCAAGCTGCAGTGGCCTCCTGATGAGAGTCCCAGCACTTATTTTTTTTTCAAATTAACCACTGAGGCGAAGGGATCACTGTACTGGGAAAATATTTCTCCAAGTACAAAATACTAATTGCATTTTGCACGTGCTCAGAAATGTTTGGCCCACCAAATATGCGAACATATATTTGCCCATGTCACAATTTAATTTGCACCACAATTCCAGGAGTACATCTGAAGAAACAGTGACAGACATATCATAATAGAAGTATTCTTGGAAACCTTTAGGCGTTTCAGAACAGGCAGAAATGTTCTTCAATGCTGGAATGAAGCTTGACAACTGTGTTTTTTGTGAACCAGGCACTGTGGGTCCAGAGAGCTGGCTCAGCTCCAAAAATGATCGACTCCACTTTGTTTAGAGTGTTTTTGGAAACTAAAGGCACATCCAGCAATGTATGAGTCATGGATATTTCATGAATGTGTCAAACACCCTGGCCATACCACGTGAAGCTTTGCACCACTTCAAACAAGCATTGGCAAAGCCAATAAGTCTGGCTAACTTATAAGTGAAAGTGCTTTTCGTTGGTTAATTTCTGTGTGAGTGGGTAGGTGAGGTTTAAGAAAGAGTCCATGTTTGGATGGATGTGTGGGTGGATGGATGGATGAGTGAGTAAGGTTGAGCAGTGCTTACTGATTTCTTATGGGAGATAAAAAGCTCTCTTTTCACCCATTGTGCCAAACATGACGCAACAAACGGACATTATGACCAAATGAGATTTTACTATGAAAATAGCAGATGTTTAAAAACTAAGGGCCCGATTCACAGAACTAACTTAAGACAAAATCCTAAACTTACTACCATTTTGGTATTCACAGAAGGCACTTACACATTTTGGTATTCACAGAAGGCACTTACTCATTTCGGTATTCACAGAAGTTAGGAGTCCTAACTTTAGGACTCCTAATTGACTTCTGTGAATACCGAAAGCCTTAAAGTTAAGATTTTTCTCAGTTTAGGAGTAGTAAAGTTAGGACTCCTAACTTTAGGACTCCTAAATGCCTTCTGTGAATACCGAAAGTCTTAAAGTTGGGATTTTTCTCAGTTTAGGAGTAGTAAAGTCTAACTTTAGGACTCCTAAACTGAGAAAAATCCTAACTTTAAGACTTTCGGTATTCACAGAAGGCATTTAGGAGTCCTAAAGTTAGGAGTCCTAACTGTACTACTCCTAAACTGAGAAAAATCCTAACTTTAAGACTTTAGGTATTCACCGAAGGCATTTAGGAGTCGGCCTCCTAACTTCTGTGAATACCGAAATGAGTAAGTGCCTTCTGTGAATACCAAAATGAGTAAGTGCCTTCTGTGAATACCAAAATGGTAGTAAGTTTAGGATTTTGTCTTAAGTTAGTTCTGTGAATCGGGCCCATTATGATGAAGAAAAATTGCAAATTCTGATAGCTGAAAACTATGAGAGGACAGAAAAGGCTTCCAAATACCTAGCAGCGTGACAATATAAGGTAACCTAAAGCCAAAAAGAGAAACACAAGAAGGCCAGGCAGTGCCAAAGCTAACAAGCATTTGTGATGCAATAGGTCTTGCATTAATTACATTTACAGCTATTGGCGTTGCAAATTAGAAGGTTTGTTAGAAGTTTTGTTTCCGCAAAATATATTCTAGCAGTAGCAAACTAATAAAAAAAATATCCATGAAGCAAGGTAAGGGTGCAGTACCTTCACCTGTTACTAGGTGTCCCCGTAGACCCCTATTAGCCATATAAGGTACTGCACCCTGTAATAAGGAAGAATACAACTCATCCCCAGGACCGGGTCCAGGCCCACTGCAGGAGAGAAATCAACAGGCCCCGGGGTGCATGAGGGTTAGCACATCTGAAATCAGAGTGGGACGGCGAAGAATCACACATGTGACAGTAGTGTGGAGAGGGATAGATAAGCACACGAGGGAGACAGCATAAAAAAGATGGACCCCACCATTAAGATTTTGGGAAAGCTTAAACAAAAGGAAAAAAAACAGCACCTGAAATACCGCACAGTGTATCCCCTGGAGAATGAACAATCAAAAGAAGAGGAAGGAAAGCCCACACATGCTAACGAACAAGCAAGCAAATTAGTGTCAATGAAGCCTCCCAAGCAAAGGGCCGTGCATAAGTACACTATAAGCTAACAATAAGTACTGCAACACACACTGCAGGTGATGTCTAGTAGGCGGGACCTAAAAATGCAGCAAACACCCTCTGGGGTTTTTTATACTTAAGAATAAGCACTAAACCGGAAGAGGGTTTCCTTGGTATGAAAATGAACAACTATGCAAATTAGGAATTTCCCGCATGCTCTCGGCTTCCTCCTTTAGTGCGAGGGAAAATCCCACATCAGCTAAAGATAACAAGCCCATGCAGGGCGGTATCAATGCACTAGACCAGGAGTTGTTTACAAGAAATGACGATTACACAACATAAGCGTTGAATGAAAAAAGCAAAAACCTCAGATCATCACTACTTTGCAGAGGTGTGACCACTATGTAGTAATAAACAGGTTCAGTGGTTGCTATACTGCTATCACCGTGCCGTATCCAAACACATTAACATGTACAAATGCTTCGGTAGAGGAGTGAAGGGAATTCACGAGGTTTCGCATACTCACACTACAAAACAAAACCATTGTCACTGTGCAAGAGCTCCTGACGCACATTCTACGTGTTGCATAAGAATTTTTGTTGATATGTGAGTTGTAGAGTTCCTTGCATGATACATCGAAGACATTGATTTAGCACAAGGTAATGAGGAGAGGATCAATAGGCAATAAAAATACGCAAAAAATATCCTTGTGTCTATCATTCAACTAGCCGCACGCTGGTATAATAATAATTTTGCTATACAGAATTGAAAACATTAGCATTGATTGCAAATCACAGGACAGAGTGCACAAACATAGAGTTGGGCAGGGAACGTAATAGCAGCCATCTGTGTCTGTTTTACCCGCAATTGTAGGTACCTTGATATTTCCAATACCTCTTCCACTTGATGCGTATAAGGATAACATGACAACGCCCACTCCAGGGCAACATCTGCACTTCCGCCCGACCTACGGTTTGAGAAATAGCTGAAGGCGGTGTCTATTAAATCTAATGCGGTGGCCATCTTGGACAAGCTCCTTTTATAGCTTATATGTATGTTCAACAAAATATTTGAAAGGCGCCACAGATGAAAACAATATTTTGAAATACTTTTGAGTTCTACCAAGTATATGGTATTTTTTTTGTATAACATACAAGTGAGCTGATTACAGACATTAAAGGCTCTTTTGGCTCAATTACATTTCCCTTAAAACACGTGATGTTTTATTGTGAACAGAGGCAGATGTTTTAGATGTGTTTTGTTGGTTACTATGGGTCTGCCACAACAAATATTAAAACAGTAATTCAAATGTAGAGTGAGGCTGTCAATTGGTAGCATAAACTGCCGAATTCAAAGATCAGAGACTCCAGAGTAAATCTTTTTCAAGCAGCTGTCCCCGGTAGCACGTATGTATGGTGGCTAGCTTACACTAATTTGAACAGAGGAGGAGGCCTGTGTGCAACAGGAGACAGGCCAAGTTTCTTGAAGAGTTTTGTGAAGAGAGCAGCGTGCCGAGGTCAGCCGGTGTGCGCTTTCAAAGCTGCCCCGTTTTCCCTCGTACGC
Organism: Triturus cristatus; assembly: GCF_964204655.1. NCBI lineage: Eukaryota > Metazoa > Chordata > Amphibia > Caudata > Salamandridae > Triturus > Triturus cristatus. The sequence continues at coordinate 894,614,342 of NC_140586.1, forward strand.
CTTCCATGCCTGCTGTGTGCTGCCCAGGCAGCTGTAAGATTATGAAAACAAACTCAGTAAGCCCATGCCCTGCCTAGGCGCACTTAATTACTTATTACCCAGCAGGAAAACTGGTATGTTAGAACCAGATGGCAGCAGCTATAGAAAGGAAGGGACCAGGACTTCAGGCTGTGCATTTTAAAAGCAGGAGGGAGGAGGAGGCATCTGCAGCCGAAGAGTGGGAGTGAAGGGGGAGGAGGAGGAGTCCGCTGCAGCCAGAGAAAGGGAGAAAGCGTAGGCACGCTGAGCTTAAAGAAGCACAAAGGAAAAAAAGAGTACCTCATAACTAATAAATAACATAACGAGTAACAGCACATGTAACAGGGGCAGTCCTCTTGGGAGATTACAATCATAGAAAAGGAGGGGCTACTGAGCTTACTAACCAATGAGAAGCAGCCATTTATGAAGGACAGTAAAGGGAGCCAATTAGAAAGATGGGTGGTGCTTTAATCCCATATCCCAGATACAGCATGTCTCAAAGCGACAGTGCATGCGCTGTCTAGGCGAGACCTAAAAAGAACTTCACATTATGCAGAGACATCACACAGTAATGGATCATTTTCTTTCCTTCTTTATTCTTTGGTCTGTAAATGATATCTTGAAAATATGCAAAGAAAATATGATGTATAATTAAACCTCTACAAAGATGGAATCTTTAGCCAGTTAGCTACGTTAATTTTATGTTCTGTTATTTTATAGAAAATTTCTAAAGCACACGTACAATATCAGGTCTCTTGGCGCTGGGTTAAGAAGTCACCATTTGTAGACGTCCATGTCTAACTGTAAGTTTGGGTAAAAAGCCAAGTTTTCAGCTTTTTTCTAAAGCGCATGTGGTCTGTTTTTAGTCTCAACGATCAGGGCAGAGAGTTCCAGAATTGAGGACCCTGTATTGAGAAACGCAACCCTCCTGTCCTTTTGCGTATGAATCTAGGGACCACTAAAAGATTCATATGCGTAGATCTTAGGGTACGCTGAGGGGAGTATCTGTGAATCCTAGAGGGCATATACTTGGGGCCTGAGCCATGGATAGCTTTGAACAGGATGCAGCCTGTAAACATGGATCGCTGCTCCGCTGGAGCCAGTGGAGCTCCTTCGTCAGTGGCCTGCCTTGACATCGTCTGCTATGTTGGCTGATGATTCTAGCTGCTTGATTTTGTATCAGCTGCAGTCTGTGTTTCTGATTGCATGGAAGGCCTAGATAAATTGCATTTGCAGAATCCATTTTTTGACAAGATCGTAGCAATAATAATTTGAATGCTGGCCTCTCTGATGAAAAACCTTCTAATTTTTCGGAATTTCCGTAACTGGGAAAAACAAGTAGAAGTGACCGAACTTATCTGTGAGCTCACGGAAAGATCTGAGTCAATTTGTATACCTAGGCTTTTTATCGTGTTCTTAAAAATAGGTACAGAGCTTAGCTCAGGGGGCCAGTGGGCAGGAGTTAGGTACAGAAGTTTGTCGTTGGGAATAATGATCTCTGTTTTTTCGGGGTTAAGTTTTACTTGATTTTGGTTCATCCAGTTCCTGATTAACAGCATTTGTACCTTCATTTGTTGAAGTGTGCGTATAAGGGGTCGAATATAAATATTGCAATGGTACGGAGACAAGAGGAGCCCTGTGGCACTCCACAGTTCATGCTGACAATGGCAAATCTGTGGGACAATGATGCATCATTGTGTAGAGTAGAGACTCAAAAATGGTGCCAGGCTAAACTAGTAGCAAGTCTTAAGCGGTGGTGACTACCTACTTTGGCGAGTGGAGGGGCGGGCATATGGGTGGTGGATGGGTGGGTGGTTTCATAAAATAAAAACAATAAAGTGAATAAAATAAAAATGCAGTTACCGTGGTTGCTGCTGCATTGTCCTCGCTCCGGTCTTCTTCCCTCGTAACTCCAGGGCCCCAGCTAACTCTCTTAACCAATCCTGGGGCTGCTCTCACAGTGTCAAAGCAGAACCAGGATTGGTGAGAGAGGCCGTTATCAGCGCTCACAAGAGCACTTGCGGCTTTTGCTTTCTCTAACCCATTTACACTTTAAACCTCTCCAACCCGGTCCTGACACTGGCCCCGTTCTGACACTCTGTTTCTGACGGGGTAACAAAAAATAAAATGGCAACGACCTCATTACTTTTTTATTTTTCCATCTCTGGGGCATTTCAGTGGGGAGACGCTTCTCCACCATAATGGAGGCCTCGAGACGCCTCTATTTAAACACAAACAAGAGCGACCCGTATGTCCATGTAAACAGGGGTATCAAGCTATCCTTGGAACAAACGTTCACATGGAACCTATTTTGGAAATGTTTCTTAAATATCATAGATATTTCTATGTAGCATGAATCCTTGTAACGTCAGCCTTGTTCTAAAATAAGAAAGCAATACAGCGAAGCCAGTATTTGTGAGTAACTACGGTTCAGCTGAACCAAGTTTTACTTAACGAAGTTTATTCAGGTCAACACTTCATAGGTGTATCTCAAAAACATGAGAATAACTTAGAAAAAAGAGAGAATTGGATGGACTCCAGGTGTAAAGTCAAACCAAAACCGAAATAGAGAAGAACAGTGAGGTAAAGTGTGAGCATAAACTGTGCATTGGTTGCTTTACTTCAAAGGACAGCACTGTATATTCAGTACAATTCACAACACGGAATAAATCATTGTATCACAGAAAATTAAAAACAGTCCACCTTTGTACAATAATTTGTATCATAATCATGTGTAATTGGGTGAGAAGTGTAATCCAGCATTTAGCACTATTTTCTTAGTAAAAATGCAATCTTGTGTCCAAAATGGACCCTCAGGATGCATTTTGCACTAACAAACAAAACAGCACTAAATGCTACAGGACACGAATAGGCATTGGCGGCAGCCACTCCATCTGGCTTAGTGTATTGTCTCTGTGCTCCTGCTGTTGGGTTTTTGCCGCAAATTACTCTTAATTACTCAAGATGGCGGAATTTCGGTAATTTTTTGCATCACAAGAATAATGATAGGTTACCTCAGAAACTAGGATTAAAATGGCCTTTCAATTTTTTTTATTAACATGTGAATAATGCCGGCAGGTTCTGGCCAGCCATCGAGGTTTGAAAGAAGCAGCCATGGAAATATTGAGGGGGGCACTGAGAGGTGAGAGTATGTTGGGGCGCAGGATGACAGATGGCGTTCCACCCCAACTCTGGTTTACAAAAAATAGTTTGGGCTGAAAAGCTTGAATCTTCAATGGATCGTTTCAGCAGCACAAGCAGGCGCTCTGTGAGCGTGACTGAAAACAAGCTTGGTGTTACAGCATTACTGTAATGCTACAGTAATTACAGGATGCTCAGCCTCACCCTGTAACAGCATGTGGAAGTGTACCGTTAAGGTGTGGCTTAGCAGAACTCGACCTAGCAAGAGCCTGTAGTACAGCAGCTTCGTAATTCAACGCCATGTAGTAGCAGCCTGTAGTAATGCACTCCTGTAATTCCGCGCCACAGTGTTGTGTCCAAATAATTATTTCAAGGGCCACACTTACCACTGGCCCGCAATATTAAGTAAAATAAGGAGCAGTTGGCAACGTGGAAGGTTCAAACGTTTATTAGCCACCACAGAACTCTATATAGAGGAGCCTCGTCGATCCTCACCCATCAGGTGCGCCGAGGAAGACTGCTGGCTCCTTGACAGTAACACACTTTTATACATTATCAGTTCAGCATACAAAACCTTATATGTGGAAAAGTACCAGTTAGTCCTGGCGCTCCTAATGAGCTCATGCCTATATCTAGTTTCGGTTACACATACAAAGGGTTACTATCTTTACAGAGAAGGTCGAAAGGGTGACTCCCTTCTCGTCCCAGGTCTAGAGGAATTTGCTTGATACTCCCTTTTAGCAGATGTGACCTTGCTTCTCAGCAATTCAGCCTGTCTCCTAACAAATGTATGAAAAGGGGAAGCAGATGGTGTGCGGAAGAGACCATGTGATTCCTAAGCGAGAGAGCCACAATCCAAGATGGAGGCGGTTCGGTTCTCGGCCCTTTCTGTCGTACTAAGCATAACGGGAATTTCGAACCCTTGAATACACCATAACTAATCATACTATCATTAGATATACTGCGCTAATCATACCATAGCAACTTGAACACCTCAGAACGGCCCTTTTAGCGCAGCATAGCTAATGACGGAGTCAGTCTTCAAAAATACCCTCATCGATCTGCATTAAGTCATGCATTTCCTTCTGAGCCCGCTGGGTATCTATCCTGGTTTGGACGGGCTTGGGCCTAGGGATAGATCGGCGAACCTGAGTAGCGCAATATGCACAGCAAGCAGGCCCGCACTGGAGACCAAGGCAGCAGGTGAAAATGAACCCTACTACTCCCAAAAGAATCATGAATAACTTCCATCCCCAGGTAGTCACCAAATCCCAAAACCACCCGGACAAGGACCAAGTACCAGTCTCGGTGTGAATTTCAGAAGCTAGCCGATGCAGTTTCTGGATGGCTAAATGGACGGAAGGGGCGGAGTCAGGTATATATACACAGCAGGAACTGCCGATGACTCTACAAGCTCCTCCACGATCAGCCAGGATAACATCTAAAACAAGACGATTTTGAAGGGTCACAAGCCGGGTCGCCTGGAGCTCCACCGTGATATTAGTTAATATCCCTGCAGTAGTATTAACCACCCCTTCCACCACTCTGGATAGCCTCCTAATTTCTTTACTAGTGAGGATGGGTCCCCATATGGGCAACACCCCTTTCATGATATCAACAAAGTGTTGAGTTGGAGTGTCAGTCTGGTCAGTGGCATCATTACTAGCGGCTCTAGCTCCCAGACTCCGCCGACTTAAGGAATGGGACCTATGATAATCAGAAGGGGCTATGTAAACCGGTGGGTAAAGGAAAGATAAGTAACACCTACCTGCCCATCCTCTGGGTAGCCAAGTGTATGCGTTTTCACCGCACACAAAATAAACATTGGGAGGGGTGAGTGTTGGGGGACTGCTGAACGTCTGTAGTCTATAGGTGTAATTACATCTGCTATAACCTACAAATAAATGTCCAGTACCCTGCACGCAGAAGGAGGAGGATGTATTCAGCACCGGGACCGGAATGATTTTTTCATCTGAGACATTTCGCTCCTGGAAATATTTGAAATACTCAGTAAAGTTAAAAGTCACGAAATCCAATACTTCATCCCTCAACCAGGTATCATTTTCGTGATCAGTGTACACGTTCATGCAGGCGGTAGGATCAAGGGTACCATCCGTTCCCTCAGCATTAGGAGTAAAACCTTGGTGTTTCTCTATATAGGCTAGAATCAAGGCATAATCCTTCTCTGAGAACCGACGTTCATCTATAGTGTAGTGTTCATACAGCATGGATAACATCTTGAACCAGGCTTCGCAACTACCTAAATAAGATAAGGGCATTGATATAAACAAATCTTGCTTATGCATCACTGACGGGAGGAGACCACAGACCCAACAATCAGTAACATTTGTGGAACTATGAGTCTGGTGCAGCATCTCAATGAAGGCATTATGTACATACGTCTGTCGGTGCCTTTCCTTATGAGGGGCAAAGGTCTGGAAATGGTGTTCCTTAGGAGCAGGAGTAGACACTATCAAGGTGTGCACAGGATGGCGGAACTCTAGATATATAAACAAACCTAAGCACAGTACGAATGATACAATCAGTATAGAAACGAAAACAATTTTAACACGCAAACTCCATGAGGAGAACATTGGCAAATGCGGGGGAATGATACGGGGTACTATGGGACGCCCTTCTTCAGGGACAAAACAAGCAAAAGGGTACATTTTCTCACTAAAAGTCCAATATAATCTCGGGAAAAAGGGGTCTACAAGCAGTCCGACCTGCCGGAGGGTGCTTCTTTCCTGTGTCCGTATAGAGCCTCACAGGCAGACTCCTATTGTTCAGAAAAAACAAAAAGGTAAAAAGATAAAAACTTCTCGCGTTGGGGTCACACTTGACGCGACCCGTGTCGAAAAGGAACTCCACCTGGGCCCCACCAACTGATCTATGTCTCTATCTTCGTTCTGAACAGAGCTTTACTTAAAGTTCCATGCTCTCAACGAGTTCAGTCCAGTGTTCCAACAATCCTCAGGTTTTTGCTGGAGCCTCCAACTTCACTCACCGAGGCTAGACCTGGGATTCTCTATTTCCGGGGCCGCAGGTGATATCGATCCCGACCAGGGGTTTCAGGATTAACAAACAAAGTAGGCACAGTGGGGTCAGACGAGGAGCTGGGCTCCCGACCAGATACTTTGCTTTGGGCAATTGGGTGACCGCAAAGAGGGGCCTCCAAGCTCACAGCACTCTCCCCTCGCCCGTCAACCTCTCTGCGGGTGTCCAGGGAAAGTGACTCTTCAGTACCGGGCTCGCCTTGAGTTGGCAGGCCTTCCTCCTGGTCAAGCTGCTCCCTTGGCAATGGGAGGGGAACTCGCTTAAGATGGGAGATATGGATCCAGTGCTGCTTCCCTTCAACTTTCACCGCCGTTCGCGTAGCCAGGAGCACCTGGTACGGCCTGGACCAGCGCGGATCCAAACTCGACTTCCGTTGGTAGTTTCGGACCAAGACCCACTGTCCAGGTTCTACGCTGTGTCCAGGACCCTCCGGCAGGGGCTGCAGTACGGCAGATATCTGTTGATGAATGGAATGAAGATCTTTAGTCAAAGCATACAAATAGTCAGTCAACATAGGATGGTCAATGTCCCTGAAAGATTTGGGCCGGGGTACTCCTCACACGTTGGCAGGTCTGCCAAAAATTACTTCATAAGGGGAGATACCGCTCCGTGAATGGGGAGTAGTTCTCACAGACAACAGGGCCAGGGGCAGGAGATCAGGCCATTTTAATCCTGTCGTGTCCTGAAGTTTAGCCAGTTTCAACTTCAGAATCCCATTATATTTCTCAACCAGGCCCGCTGACTGAGGATGTCGGGCTGCGTGAAACTTCTGCTGGATGGACAGACCTTTGCATACATACTTAACTAAGTTAGCATTAAAATGTGTCCCATTGTCACTCCAAATCACCCGTGGCAACCCATATCGAGGGAAAAACTCCTTTACCAGAGCTTTCGCAGTTGCCAGGGCAGTATTTTCTTTTGTGGGATACGCCTCCACCCATTTACTAAAAGTACAAATCACCACTAGCACGTATTTCAGATTGTTAACTCGCTCTAGCTGTATGTAATCCATTTGGAGAACTTCAAAAGGCAGAGTGGGTGGCGCAAAACTACCCGTCAGGACGGGAATACTAACCCCAGGATTATGCTGGAGACAAATTATGCAATGCTGGACCAAGCTCCTAGCTGTCTTGTGGATATTAACATTATACCAGACAGGATCCAATGTTGCACAGATGCCCTGAACTCCCACATGCGAAGGTCCGTGTGCCATGGATACTACCGCATTTACAAATGCGTTTGGCAGCAACCATCTACACCTTTCTGATAAGTCAGTCCAACATCCATTCTCATCAAGCCTCCCCACCTGTTCTTGCCAGTATGTCAGCTCTTCCGGGGTCACTTCTTTTTGTAGCTCTTTCACATTATCTATGGTGTTGTTAAAAACCCCTGCTTCTATCATTCTTGTTACTACAAACATGGAAGTGGTGTCAGACTGGGCTGTTTCCTTGGCGATTCTATCCGCAAAGAAATTTCCCCTCCCCACATCATCAATTATAACCTTGTGTGCACTGCATTTGACTATGGCCAAGGTCTTGGGCAATGTTAATGCGGCTAGTAATCGTTCTACTAATGGTCCATTCTTTATTTTCTCGCCATGGGATGTCAAGAATCCTCTTTCCGCCCATAACCTCCCGAAGCTATGTGCTACACCGAACGCGTACTGGCTGTCGGTGTAGACATTTAGCCTCAAGCCTTTCCCCAACTCACAGGCCCTGAATAATGCAACCAATTCGGCCGCCTGGGCCGACCGGTATGGTATCTTCGCTGCTTCAACTACTGTTTGCAGGGTAGTGATCGCATAAGCCGCAGCTGTCGTACCATCAGGTAATTTGAAACATGACCCATCAACGTACAATTCTCCTTGGGCATCAGATAGTGGGGTGTCAGTTAGATCTATCCGGCCCTTGGTTTCCTCTTCAGTTCGAAAGATACAATCATGTATGTCTTGTCCACCGTCTCCCAAAGGGAGGGGTAACAACGTGGCAGGGTTCAAATTAACACATCTTTTGATCGTTATATGAGGTGCAAACAGGGTCAATTCGTACCCTGTAAGACGCGCACTAGTTAAGTGCTGCGTCTGTGTCCTGTTTAATAATACGTCCACAGCATGAGGCACCATCACTGTCAGATCCGTATTCAGGACTAGCCCTTCCGATTGTCTGATTGCTATGGCCACTGCCGCTGCAGCCCTCAGACAACTGGGAAGTGCTCTGGCGACATTGTCCAAAACCGCCGAGAAATATGCACAAGGCCTTTGCTTACCACCAAAGTCCTGTGTCAATACTGAAAGAGAACAACCGTCCACCTCATGCACGTAGAGCACAAAAGGCTTCCGGTAGTCAGGGGTGCCAAGCACAGGAGCAGAGCAAAGAGCAGTTTTCAGAGCGGAAAAAGCAGTCTGGCATTTATCAGTCCAAGGTAAAGGTTCATGCACATCCTTCGTAGTTAGATACAGGAAAGGTTTAGTCAAGAGGGAATAGTTAGCAATCCATTGGCGACAGTAGGAAGTTATACCAAGCAGAGCGCGGACATCACGTTGCGTGCGAGGAACAGGCATGTTAGTTATGGTTGCAATGCGCTCAGAAGTCAACCGTCTTCCCTCCTTCGACAGGAGATGACCGAGATAGGTCACCTCCGGTCGACAATATTGAAATTTAGAAAGCGACACCTTGTTACCGTGAGTAGCCAAATGCTGTAGCAGGGCAACCGTGGCATCGCGGCAACCATGTTCTGTATCAGAGGCCACAAGGAGGTCGTCGACATACTGCAATAGGACATTACCTGACGGCAATTGTAAAGTATCCAATACTCTTTTTAGAGCTTGGCTGTAGATACTAGGACTTTCGGTATACCCCTGGGGGGCGCGACAGAACCTAAAGCTGCGGCCTCCCAATGAGAAACCAAACAAATGTCTACTATCTGGATGAATGGGAATACTAAAGAAAGCATTCTTCAAATCAATCACCGAGAAAAAGATCGCTGTGGGAGGAATCATGGTTAAAATGGAATTAATATCTGGTACCACAGGATATTGGGGCACCACAATCTTGTTAATCTCTCGCAAATCAATCACAAATCGATAGGTATCAGCATAATCAGGGGACTGGAGTACGGGAGCTCGTTTAAGAATCGGAAGAATAGGGCTGTTGCAGATATTGGAAGCCGTTTCCTCCACCACCCCTGTTTTAATCAAATCAGAAATAATGGCCAGTAAAGCACGTTCTCCCTCGGGGGCTATTTTGTACTGTGGGATCCTCGGCAATTTGGCATTCTGTTTCAAAGTGATAGACACCGGGGGGATTTGTAGGAACCCTACATCAGTGTCCCCCAGGGCCCAAAGATCCCTCGGGAGTTTTGCAAGCTCGGGGGGTAGGGAGTCCGTTTTTGAAAAACATTGAATGGAGGGGATAGAGGTATTCCTAATGGTCAGGTAAACTCCATCGGGGGAGCAATAGATGCGGGCATGCAATCTTTTTAATATATCCATACCCAGGAGATTTTCCCCACACTGGGAGGTGAGGAGGAAAGGCGAATCTATCGTTACTGGTCCCAGAGTAAGGGAAAGTGGCTTAGAAATGGGGCTCACCACCGGAGTTCCAGAGAACCCCACGGACACATTATTATGGCCAGACAGAGCGGCCCCCGGGACCAGGGCACGTGAAACAGAACTGTTCATAGCCCCTGTGTCAACCAAAAACTTACCTGATGCATCCAGTAATTGTGCATGGACATAAGGTCCAGCTTGATCTATCGGGATTGACACATGCCCCTTACTCGGCCTTTGGCTGTCCTATGCTTGAGAATATCCGGAGCCTTCGTCCGTCACACATCCTTCATGATAGTACTGTTTACCTTGGCTTTGGTCGAAATAATTCTGACTATTCTCACCTCGGGCTGACTGTTCCTGTCTCGTGTATCCACCTCGGTGCCCACTCATCCTTCCCCGTCCACGACCCCTTGAAGCATTATTCTGCTCATACAACAACGGACACTGGGCTCTCCAATGTCCCTCCTCCTTACAGAAAGCACATTGATTTATGCCTAGATCCGTTCGTCCAACCGTTTGCGTGGGTCCCGCCCCTCTTGGAACGAAATTCTGCAACCCTCTTCCTCTTCCTCTACCCCTCTCTACTTGCTGCAGTAACACTCGTGTTTTTAAGTCTTTCGACTTCTTTTCTGTCTTATCCTTGCTCTCATTTTCCCGATGCTCATAATACTGGGCCATGCTTAATATTGTGGAAGGCGTGGTGGTCGTCCAGGTACTCTCAGCTGCCTGTAACCGGGCTGATACCTCAGGTAGCAGATTTGCTACGAATCTATTAACAAATAAACGCACACCCCCTTCCGTGGCCAGGTCCTGTCCGCTGAAATCAATGAATACTCCCTCAAACCTCGTGAAAAAATCGGATACACTCTCATCCTTCTTTTGCTTACAAGCCGTCAGTTTATCCCAATCTACTTTCCTGGGTGGGATCAATGAATGCATATAGGTTATTATTTTTTCAGGCAAGGTCAGTATCTCAGATCGGGGCTTGTTCCCCGGTTTACGATCTCTATCCCAGTTTCTCAGTTGGTCCCATGTCCCACCAAATTCCGTAACATGGTCCTGGTCATGTACCTGGCGCCAAATGTCCACCGGTACTAATAAGGCAAAGAATAATTCAATATCCGCCAGCGTCATTACTGCTGACGAGGCGGCCTCGGTCAGTTCCTTGTAATATGCAGTGGGGTTCTTTCTAGGATCTGGCAACTGGCTTTTTAGGGACAATACCTCACTCCGTTTCCAGGGGGTATAGACCCATTGTTCCTGAAACCGGGCGTCTATTCTTGGACGGGTGACGACACCTTGGGCATCCACCACCTCGGTAACCTCAGGATGGAAGATAGGGTGTACTTCTCGCATAGGGAACTGGGAGAATCCGGCGGGAATGGCAGGCTGCAAACGAGTTCTATAAGAAACCAAAGTCTGCACCTTCCCATACACTTCTTCCGGCGTCAATTGAGATTTGTGAATCTGATCAAGGATATCATACAATATAGCCGGAGCTCTCCCTCCTTGGTGTACCTGTTCCCATACAGAAATAAGACGGTTGGCCATATGTTCCAGGGCATGCTGTTGCATCACCGGTTCATAGTCTCTCATAGTACTCCAAATATCAGAAAGAGTATAAATAGGATGCCGCATCCATTGGGACGCTTGTGTGGCAATAGTTTCCCTTTCTTCCGTCCCCAAGGCAGAACTAGTGAACAACCTCCTAGACTGGCCGGATGTATTGGAGTAGTTACAGCTGTTACCGGCGTTGTACTGGCGGAGGAGGAGGGCAGAGCAGAAGGGGAAGACATTGACCCCGGCAACAGCTGAGGGGTCCCGGCTGCAGCTGCCGTCAATAAATTAGGCAGCATGGCCTTAACTTCAGACACAGATGTCGGCACTCGGGAGAGGTCCGGCAGGGAGGGAGGGGTAGGAGTGGCCGGGGGAGCCGAAGCCGAGGCCCCCAGAGACATATTTGGGACCGGGGCCGAGGCCCCTGGCACCTCCGGATATATTCTCTGCGGTACATAAGGGGGCGGTGGCCTGGTGTCTAATAAATCCTCTATTTCATCTTCCGCATTCGGGCGGGTCACATAGCTCTTATCAACCTTTAATCTAAATTCGCGATTCATGCAATCCAATCCCTTTTCTACTCTGTCTCGGTCATAGGCCATAGCTTTCTGAGTTATATTCTGTCCTGCCTTGGCTCTAGCTACTTTCTCTTCCCTCATTCGCCGTTGTTTGGCCTCCTTCTGCCATGCAATTAGAGCATCGAACATGGCCTGCCTACTTCGCCTAGAAAATAGTTGTTCCTGTAGGAACGCAATTTTCTTCTCATCAAATGAACCCGTCTTGGGCCATCGTAACTCCTCATTACCCTTGGTGTACTTATGCCACAGAGTGCAGAACAATAGGGGAGAGATCCCATGTTTGACATACATAAAATGGCTAGGACTGCCCTCCGGCGGGGCGGGTTGGCTCTCAGCTAATCTGGAGTCACTTGTTCGGCAGCAGCAGCCAAAACAATTTAGTTTACTAAAACAGGACATTTTGGTTAGTTTTCAGACATGTACACACAAACAACAATCAACACGAATCATACACAATATACGATCGGTATCGGAGAACCAAGCCCGTCGACTCTGGTTCACAGTTCAAACACCAAACTGCACGCGGGATCCCCGCCACCCTTCCGGCTCACCACTAAGACCAGCCCCCAACGAGGACTAGCCCCGTCAGGAGTATGCCCTGTGGCTACCCAGTCTAGGTCGCAGGTCCTTCCACGTGCAATCCGTCTATATTCCTCCGGCATGCCGTTTTAGTCAAATCAATCAAAAGGTACGTACTTCGAATCAAAACACTGTAATGCTAAACCGATCAAGCAAGGCACCACTCTCCGGTGCGCGCCTTCAAATCAATGCACCGCTGTCCAGCGCAAGCTTCAAACAAATGCAGCCAGTGTTAAAATCACAAATGCATCGTTCTCAACGAATGCTCTCAAATCAATCAAATAGCGCACCGTCTCCAACGCGTGCTTTAACAAAATAATGCACCGTTTACAACGCATGCTTCAAATCAAATAATGCACCGTTTACAACGCGTGCTTCAAATCAAATTAATCTATACTCACCGGGTGCACCCAGATACGAATGTTCATTCTCCGCTGCCAACTTCTCCCGACCAAATCAGTCCATTTTCTGGGTTAAGCCCGTAGGACCCCGGTGAAGGGTGACTAGCAGCAGGGGACGTACCGAAAAGTCGCGCAGAGTGGGAGAAATCCTCAGGCTCCTCTCCCGCCAACCGGTCAGGACGCCCCCAATCCCACCACCCGAATACGGGGGGGGGAAAACCCTGTCACGGGGTCCCTTCGTGGTCGCCAACTGTTGTGTCCAAATAATTATTTCAAGGGCCACACTTACCACTGGCCCGCAATATTAAGTAAAATAAGGAGCAGTTGGCAACGTGAAAGGTTCAAACGTTTATTAGCCACCACAGAACTCTATATAGAGGAGCCTCGTCGATCCTCACCCATCAGGTGCGCCGAGGAAGACTGCTGGCTCCTTGACAGTAACACACTTTTATACATTATCAGTTCAGCATACAAAACCTTATATGTGGAAAAGTACCAGTTAGTCCTGGCGCTCCTAATGAGCTCATGCCTATATCTAGTTTCGGTTACACATACAAAGGGTTACTATCTTTACAGAGAAGGTCGAAAGGGTGACTCCCTTCTCGTCCCAGGTCTAGAGGAATTTGCTTGATACTCCCTTTTAGCAGATGTGACCTTGCTTCTCAGCAATTCAGCCTGTCTCCTAACAAATGTATGAAGAGGGGAAGCAGATGGTGTGCGGAAGAGACCATGTGATTCCTAAGCGAGAGAGCCACAATCCAAGATGGAGGCGGTTCGGTTCTCGGCCCTTTCTGTCGTACTAAGCATAACGGGAATTTCGAACCCTTGAATACACCATAACTAATCATACTATCATTAGATATACTGTGCTAATCATACCATAGCAACTTGAACACCTCAACAGACATGCTGTAATACACAATCTACTACCGACCTGTGATAGTGCACCCGTCATCATCCAGTGATTTCCCAGCATAATAAAGTCAATGGTTAAAGAAAAGAGGGGCATATTATCAAGACAGGTGATACAATTATCGCCGCTAAAACGGCGATAATGGGATTGAGAATATGCTTTATGGAATTCCAATTGAAGCCCATGAAGGACATCTAACCGGAGCTTCAATTGGAATTCCATAGAGCATATTATCAAGCCCATTATCGCCGTTTTAGCGGCAGTTTTCTGCTGAGGGCTGAGAAGGGGCGGGCCTAGAAATGGCGAAAGTATTGTCAAAGCTATGAGACGATAGAAAAGCCTGAGGGTATCTATCTCTGAAATCAGGGCGCCCTCGCTGGGTGTGAAAAAGAGAAGCCGCTGTTGAACCGAAGAGGCGCTGTTCATGAGGTGTGGTTTATCATGGACACAACTGGATCGAGGGTAGGGGTTGTGTGGAGCTGGACAGCTTTACTTCCACTGACATTACTTTTTTTTTTTAAATGGAAGAAATCCTTGCATAAAGTAGGTTTATTGAGAGAAACACTCACCAAACCATCCATTTTAAAGGAGAATCCACCCACAATTATTTTGGGGGAAAAATGGGAAAACTTTTACTTGCAGCTGAAGTACTCTCGAGTTGACAGGCCTTGAAATTCTCAATTTCACACAATTGTTCTTTTCAGAATTATAACCACACCTCACCTCAGTCTTGATTCTAGACTAAGGGCCAGATGTACGACCCTTACAATTTGCCAGTCGCAAATTGCGTCGTTTTGCGACTCGCAAAATGTAAGTTACAAGTTACAGTGTCTCAGACACTGTTAGTGATTCCTAATGAGGTTGCAAATTGCCTGCCTCATTAATATTCATGAGGCAGGTGCATTTGTGACCCCATTAGGAATGGCTAGCACCCCCAGGGATGGTGACCTGCTGGAGTCAGCAGAACACCATGTCTGACTTCTTTTTAAATAAAGCATTTTTTTTTTAATGCAGCCCGTTTCCCTCAGAGGAAAACTGGATGCAATTAAAAAAGAAGAAGGAAATGTTTCTGTTTCATTTTTTAAGAGTAGGCCGTGGTCCGTGAGACCACTGACTGCTCTTAAAAAATATTTTCGCACACACTCACAAAGGGGAAGGTGTCCGCTGGGGACCCCTTTCCGTTTGCGAGTAGCTTACCACCTACTTGAAGTAGGTGGTAAACTGCGAGTTGCGACTGCAATTGAGTTTGCAAAACAATCATACATGATTTAAGTGAGACTCGCTATTAGGAAGGGACGCTCTTGGCACACCCCTTCCTAATAGCGAGTCGCAAACCCTATTTTGCGAGTCGGTAATAGGTTACTGACTCGCAAAATAGGGCTTGTAAATGGCCCTGACCTATTTTGCGGTTGTAAACGAGACAATTACCCATTTGCAACCGCAAATATCGGTTGTACATCTGGCCCCAAGCAAGAGGAACCAAATGGTGAGTCCATGTAGGGAGGAGGGAACAGTCAGTCATCGGTGTGAGAGAGGGAAACTGTCAAGCTATCAGTGTTTGAGGGTGAGATGTGTATATAGTACTGGAATGAAGAGAGGGCTGGGTGGATGCTTGGAATTAAGGACCAGATTACAATGTCGGTGGCGGTCCGTCCAACATCGAAGCGTCGGTCGGAGTGTAATACCCTACAATGGGGGCGGTGCCTCAGCAGGTATCGCCGTAGGGATTTCAATGTCCCTTTTCCATCTGCATCTACATGGCAGTCCGACCGCCATGTAAAAGCAGATGGAATGGGACTTTGGGGGTCCCTAGCAGGGCCCTGTAACCTGTGGGCCTCCACCATGGGCCTGGGGGGCACATGTTGTGCCCCCAAAACATCCATAGCCCATGTGCTAGGCACCACATGGTGCCTGGCACACAGTGCATGGATGTTTGTAAACATACCCTTTACGATTGCTGATTGTGCTGCTGCCCTTTTCTGGCCGGCAGCACACGCCACAATAGTAAAGGGTATGTTTTCGACTGCGGTGTTGATGGTCGCATTGTAATTCGGAGGGTGGGACCTCCGACTCCAATACGGGTGGTCTCATTTCCGCTACAATGACGATCCGACGCTCATCCAACCAGCATCATAATGAGGGCCTAAGTCATAAGAGGGGCTGTCTATAAAGAAAACCACATAAATGTGGAGTTTTCATGAAGTGGAGCAAACTATTAAGCCACTAGTATAAGAAACAATGACACCAAGAGAACCTTAGGAGTAGTGTGCATTTAATAAATACTATCATTCATACATTTACTCACTCAGTAGAGGAGAAGAACGAGCGAGTGAAGGACAGGCTTCAGTGAGACCATAAATGTGCCAAAGAAGGGTGGGCACATAAAAGAGGAGTCAGCGTAAAAGGAGATGCCATGGAATGAGGGGCAAGGTCAGCCCATTGGGTGAGCACCATGAAAAGTTTGAAAGGTGCCAGAATTTTAAGGCTCCCTGTTTGGCAGGGCAGCAAGAACTATGAGTGAGGCATTTTCTTTAGCGTTGAGACTAACCCTGGGCGTAGTACTACGCTACGCTCACGGAGCATGCAAAGTTAGTACTACTACGTACTACGCAAAATGCACTTAGCACAGTGCAGTAACTGTGCTAAAAGTGACATTTCCAGCTCATGGCGAGGGAAGAAGGACAATATAGCTCATTGAGGACAAAATTCCAGCTCTTTGGTTCTCCACCTGAAAAGGATTGCCCTGGGTTCAGGGATTGGGATGAGTACCTGGGTTACATTGTAGGGGGAAGTGCATGTGTTCTTGAAGACAGCTCATGAGTTTTAAGAGTAGTAATAAGAAGGATAGTCACCTGGGGATAAGGAGATAGACTGTTGGTCAAGGACGAATGCAGATCAATCCTTGGTGGTGTCGCGTCCCTGGCCGTCTCCACCCTACCACTCGATCTCAGGTCCTCGGTACACAGTGAAAAGTGGAAACTTGGGCCGTGCTCTTAGAGGCAGGTTGCAAACAGAAACTTGGGTCATTGTCACTTAGATAGCTCCTCAGAAGCTTTATTGCTTGACATTCTGTTGACAAATGGTCCGTGCATTGCCCGGAAAGAGAGGTTATTGTTTGGTCCTGATGAGAATATCCCTTGTGAATGGCCATCTGAGACATCCTGACTCTTGTATCGTCTACTTTGGACAGCTCTGGGTTAGCTTCTGCCCAGTGGCTGTGGATCCTTGGACCAATCGGAGGGGTTCTGCCTCTGGAAGATGCAGAGGGCAGAGGACCTGCCTTACTTTCGGGGCAAGCACAGCGCCAACTGGCAGACATCTGGGAGGTTAGAGTGGACTGATAGGAGCCTGCCCAGGGGAGCCACAAAGATCGGAAGTGTGGCTGGCCAGGAAGAACCCGAGAGTTCGTGAAGTGCCACAACCAATAAACAGCCTGCGCTCCTACCTCCTCCTGCGAACCTGGTGGTCCATTTCCCAACCCGTAAACTACTCGATTTGAAGTGTGGGAGACCACATCCACCCGGGCTCCTGAAGACTAATCCTTTGGTTATCCAAACCCACTAAAACCATCCCTCAGTGACTTTCAGAACTGGGTTTGACAGTAGCATCCTAACTGTATACTAGGGTAGCCCCCGTTTAGTGACTGGCCTCCTGGTTAGTAGATGCTTCCAGGTCGGTGAGCACAATACCTCTAGAAAAGTATGATTTTCAATCTTTATAGATCAGCTATTAACAACAATGGCACAGTGGCTGCCAGTCACACGTTTTAAGCTCATTTGCTGGGACCTCCTGAAATCCTGAACTTTGGTGGGGGGCATTGGAGTTATAAATGTTCTACTGCACTGTGTCCACTAGACCCCCTGTAACAGAAGAGTCCTGAGGCCCTGCTACACCCCAGAAACTAGAGACAGTCACAGGTTACCTTTTGCAACCCACTGTCCATGCTGGGTAGAGAATAAAAACCCATTTCCTTTTTGTCATGTTGAGCCCCTGGGCCACAGTGCTGGCTCCGGTGAACGGAGCCACGCGGGACAAACTCAGGATACTACGCCAAAGGGCAGTTGTATACTCCACTGAGTAATATTGTGAGAAACAATGTATAGAACTGGGAGGGAGTGCAAACTGCAAAGCAGGGCCAGCTTAAGCGCTGGTGGCCCCCGGTGCAATAATGTTTTTATCCCCTCCTTCTCTACGGATTCCCTCACTATCACCCTCCCACAGTGCCCCTCATCTCTCCATAGTCCCTCTCTCACATGGATTTAATTTGTTTCCTAGCCCTACTCATACCAGTGCAGGATGTCAATGCCCTTTACATCACACACACATTTTACAGAGACAATGGATTGTTTGTGTGTAAATCAGTCTATATGAAATGTTACATAAGACAATGAGGACGTTCAAGGTGCAGGAGTCGCGTCACTGATACTAACAGGCAGTATATTTTAAAAGTGTTTGGTCTGGAGAAGCAAACATTCAGGATTTAAAACATACCACATTGGTTGGGGTTTGGCTTTACTAATGAAACATTAGGATAACTAAAGACTGGACAAAAAACATAACATTCTAACCTATACCATACAGTTTGCATGCAGCTCTTTGATGACAATTCATAGGTCACTGTGCTATATTAGAAGGATTGTTGTAACTTATGAACACCAAGGGGCCAATTCCGATTCTGTATTTGTTCTTCCCGTACGACTCGTATCCGTAAATTTTTCCGTACAAATCGTACAGGTCCCGTCCGACCCGTGAAGTACGATTTGTACGGGAAAAACACATACAGATCAGCCCGATCCGTACGAATCGGATCGGGAAAAGTTGTACGAGACGGGCCCGGACACTTTTCCGTACACGGGGAATGCCATTACCCGCTACGAAGTGAACTTTGTACGACTCGTATCCTGGGAAAAGTTGTTCATGGGGTGCGAGTAGTACAGGGGTACGAGTCGTACAGGCATACACCCCCGTGCGTTGTGTATGTACGGTGCGTACCCCCAGTGCACATGTACTGTGCGTACCCCCAGTGCGCATTTACTGTGCGTACCCCAACATCGCATATGTACGGTGCGTACCCCAACATCGCGTATGTACGAAGCATACCCCAGCATCGCGTATGTACGGCGGATGTTGGGGGTACGCACCGCACATATGCGATGTTGGGGTACGCACCGTACATACGCGATGTTGGGGTACGCACCATACATACGCGATGTTGGGATACGCACCGTACATGCGCACTGGGGGTACGCACAGTACATGCACACTGGGGGTACGCACAGTACATACACAACGCACAGGGGGTGTATGCCTGTACGACTCGTACCCCTGGGGACTCTGCTTTTATGGCTGTTTTTGGCTCCCGTAAGAAAAGAGCCGTACGGAGTGCCGTAGGGACGAATCGTACTTGCTGGCCCGGAAACCGCTGCTTAAATACGTACAGATGTCGCGTACAAGCTGTTCCGGATCAGAATCGTTGGTTTATTTTAGCCGTATGGTCTTTTGTACGATTTGTACAGAAAAAGGTTTTCTGTACGAATCGTACTTCCTAGGTTGTAAGAAAAGTTTACCTGGTACGAGTCGTATGGGAAAAACGCCCCGAAAACGATTTGTACAGCCTTTTCCAGGATTGGAATTGGCCCCCAAGTAGCAAAAGGATCTCTGTAACAAAAGCAGTAACCCACTGAGCTATACACATAAAATTCTATTCTGTGATCGGCATGGTACATGTCCTTTGCAGCAGGCATATGTGCGCTAATTTTTGATGAGTCAAAACTTCCACTAGACAAAAATCTTATCTCTCTCGTCGAGGAACATTAATCACCAGTTATCTTGATATTTTTACTGTTGCCTGAAAACTTCTGCACACACAAGCACCTCTCCAGCAGGTACTTTTAAACCCCTCAGCTCAGTAGCAGGGGCAGCTGCACCGGTCGCACCATTTTATAGATGGCTCTGTTGCAGAGCCCAGTGCTTACTTTGAACCAGTGGTTGCAGGTGGTGCCCAACAGCACTCATTTTTGGGGACTGGCACTTACTTTTCTTCAATAAACTTTGATCTAGAGCAAGACAGAGAAAACCATGAAAAGGGAAGAGAAGGAGGAAGATAGAGGTGGAAAAACAGTGACAAAGGGATGAAGCAGGAATTAAAAAAGAACCGGCAAAATTGTGATAAAGAGTTGTGCATTGAAGAGAAAGGAGATGGAACCAAGGGAATTTAGCCTTGGTATTTGGCACATGACTTTTGATAGCGCCGGCTGCAGGCTTCTGTACAAAACCTTGGGCCCGGCACTTGTTTATTTGACAAATTAAGCACTAGAGCCATCTGTCCATAACTAACCATCCTTAGTATCCACTGTCTAAACCTGGAACTGGGGAAGAGACCATGAAGGTAGTTTGTGTTGATGGGCAGCCCGAGTGCAACCTGGGCTCTAGTCCTATGCCAGGTCTGGTGGCTTAGTGGATTAATGCGTCCACTCCAGGGGCCCGTGTTTGACATCATGGTCACAGGTTAAAATCCTGGATGGTCCACTTAGCCTTTCATCCTTCTGAGGACGATAAAATGCATACCATTGAGTTGGGTAACAATAAACATCTGATATTCAGTGCCAAGATACCCTTCTGGGTGAATTTGCACTTAACAGATACACGTTATGATGTTTGATCCATTAATCAAGAGACTGGTCATTGATTTGAGTGCTTTGCATACAATGTAATTGAGGGTTTGACGCTTTACCATGGTGTTTGATTGACGTGGCGATGAAAGGTGAGACCTCTGCTAAAATATACCCAGATTCCAACACTGGAGCATAGTTAGACAAGTGGGTGGAACAGTTTTCAAGTTTGTTTTCCCCGGCAACTGAGCCCTTTTAAGGCACATATAGCTCCTCTCAGTGGAAGATAAGTTTCAGGGAGGTTTCTAAGACTGGCTTCCCCTTTCTTCTCCAGTCAGATGTGAATGGTGAGCAGTCAAAATATCGACTTTTTTATATCGACCTACACTAATATCGACTTTTTTAATATCGTAGAGACAGAATATCGATGTCAAGAATGTCGGTGACCAGAATATCGACCTTAAGGTAAGTAATATATTTTTTTTTTATATCGAAGTAAGTAATATCGAAGTAAGTAATATCGTTAGCAAAAATATTGTTGTTAATTATATTGATATTTATATTAGTGTTATGTATTTTAGTGTATATTGTATATCTATGTTTAACATTTTTTGTAATGCATTTTTATTATTTTTAAATATATGTATTAAATGTTTAGAAATTAGTATTTTTTTAATGCAAATTTTGCGTTTTAGTATCAGAGCGGGTTGTCGGTTTATAGGGGAATAGGGTGGGAAGTAATTTAATTCTAATTAATTAATTAAAATGTTTTTATTTATTGTTATTGATTATTAATGTATTGTTAATTAATTATTAATTGTTAATTAATTTGTATTAATTAATAAATGTATAATTATATTAATTATAATTAATTGATTCATGTTTTTTATTTGCTGTTATTGTTAATTAATTCATTGTTAATTATTAATTGGTCATACAAATTTATTAATTGATAATTACATTAATTCTGTTATTTTTTATGTGTAGCGGGTTGTGGGTTTATACGGGAATAGGGTGGGAAGTAATTTAATTATATTTAATTAATTAATATGTTTTTATTTATTGTTATTGATTATTAATTTATTGTTAAATAACTATTATTGGCAATTAATTTGTATTAATTGATTAATTTATCATTATATTAATTATAATTAATGTATTCTTTTTTAATTATTGTTATTGTTAATTAATGTATTGTAAATGTATTATTATTTGGTAATTAATTTATATTAATTGATTAATTGCTATTTAAGTTGTGTTATTTGTTTATGTGTAGTGGGTTGTGGGTTTATAGGGGAATAGGGTCGGAAGTCATTTATTATAATAAGTAATTGGTATTGATTATTGATATTTTGTTAATTAATTTTTCATTGGTAATTAATTTTTATTAATTGATTAATTGATAATTAAATTAATTGTGTTATTTTTTATGTGTAGCAGGTTGTGTGTTTATGGGGGAATAGGGTGGGAAGTAATTTAATGTTATTTAAGTAAATATTCATTTAATTTGATTGATCTCTATTATTAATTTTTTTGTTAATTAATTATTAATATGCTATTTATTTATTTCTAAATTATTTAATTAATAAGTATGTTAATTTAACCCCTACGCTATCCTACTTTTCCCACACTGTTACACTCACTGGAGTTGGAATAGTAATTTTAACCCCTACGCTATCCAACACTTTCCCTACTGTTGCACTCCCTGGAGTGGGAATAGTAATTTTAACCCCTACGCTATCCAACACTTTCCCTAATGTTGCACTCACTAGATTGGGAATAGTAATTTTAACCTCTACGGTATCCAACGCTTTCCCTACTGTTGCACTCACTGGAGTGGGAATAGTAATTTTAACCCCTACGCTATCCAACACTTTCCCTACTGTTGCACTCACTGGATTGGGAATAGTAATTTTTACCCCTACGCTATCCAACACTTTCCCTACTGGTGCTCTCCCTGGAGTGGGAATAGTAATTTTAACCTCTACGCTATCTAACACTTTCCCTACTGTTCCACTGTTTGGTGTTGGAATAGTAATTTTTATCCTTACGCTATCCAGCACTTTCCCTACTGTTGCC
This sequence comes from Triturus cristatus, assembly GCF_964204655.1. NCBI lineage: Eukaryota > Metazoa > Chordata > Amphibia > Caudata > Salamandridae > Triturus > Triturus cristatus. The sequence continues at coordinate 894,636,826 of NC_140586.1, forward strand.
CTGTTTGGAGTTGGAATTAGTAATTTTATTCCCTCTGCTATCTAATATTTTTTTGTATTATTTTAGTTAATGTAGTATATAATTAATTTTAAAAATATTAAAAATATTTGTGTTTATTTGTAATATATATTTATTTAAATTGTATTTATATTATTGTTTTATGTGTATAGATGTATTTATAATTTATATGATATTTTTAGCACTATATGTTATTAAAATAATTATTAAAAATAATAATAAATAACGACATATATTATATATTATATGTATATGTTTAATTTATTTTTACATTATACATATATTACTTATAATTTTTAAACATTTTGAAATATTTTAAACTATGTTTATTTTAATTAGATGTATTATTTACTTTATTTTACATTATGTTTTTTAACTTACATTAAAAACGATATTTTTAACAACAATATTTTTGACATTGATATTTTTGGGGCATATTTTTGTACTTACGATAATGTAGATAGATATGTACCACTTAGTCATAAACCTATCTTGTGAGATCCCTACTAGTAAGGGAAAGGTTTAAAACCAGCTTGAAGTTGGCCAGGATATTAGGAGTTCAAGTGGATGTTTGTTGAAGTCTATTCGCTTTCTTGTGCGATCAATTGTAGGTGTGCTATGCTATGTTGATTTGTATAGCGCAGTAATCAGCTGAGAGGGTATCCAGGCCCTTGGGAAAGGTTTGTAGGTGTGCAGTCCCCAGGTGCTTATATGAAGAGCCAGGGCTTCAGCTTCTTGTGGAACTCAAGAAGTGAGGAGGAGGCTCTGAAGTGTTGAGGGAGTTTATTCCATCTCTGGGGTGCAATGTAGGAGAATGAGCGACCTTCAGTTTTGCTTTTGCGGATGCGGGCATGTGTGCGAGTGAGGCAGAGCGTAGGCGTCTGGTGGGTTGGTGAAAGTGTATGCGAGTGTTCTGGTTTTCTGGTCTTGTGTTATGTAGGGTTTTGTATGTTTGTGAGAAGTTTGAATTGGCTGCACTTGTGAATGGGGAGCCAGTGAAGCGTCTTGATGTGGGTGCGGTGTGGGAGGTTGAGTATGAGTCTTGCAGCAGTGTTCTGATGGTCTAGAGTCTGTGTAGGAGTTGATTGAAGAGATTCCTGTGTAGAGAGTGTTGTTGTGGTCTGTCTGGTGTTCTGAGGCAGCCATTTGAAGATCTTTCGCAGCACGCATAGGATGTGGAAGCAGGAGGTGCACACTGCATTGACTTAAGCCGTCATGTTGAGCTTGTCCTCTAGAATGACCCCTAGATTTCTTGCATGGTCTGTGTGTGTGGGTCATAGCTCTGATGGCCACCAGGTGGAGTCCCATGTGGAGGTCTTATTGCCGAAGACAAGTACTTCCATCTTGTTGAAGTTAAAATTCAGACAGTTGGTTCACGTCCAGTCTGCTACCATGGTCATACAGCTGGTGAAGTTGGTTCTGGTGGTGTATGTCTTATCCATTTGGGAGAGGATGAGTTGGGGTATCATCGGAGTAGCAGATGACGGTGATGTTTTGTAATCTAATGATGTTGGTGAGCGGTGTCATGTATAGGTTAAAAAGAGTGGAGCTGAGAGACGATCCCTGTGGAACTCCACGTATCACTTTCTTGGTTTCTTATGCCTGTGCAAAGTGGCAATTTTTTTTCCACCGAACTTTGAATATTTCTTTAAAAAACGACGAAAAATACACAGAGATCACGAAGCTGTAAACGAGTTAAGTCTTTGTGTGGAAGTCAGGACCTAATTTGCAAGTATTTTGTCCACGATTTTAAGCTGTGTTTTCCAGTGTTTCATTTGAGGCGGTGGTTTCCGGTGCTGCCAATGACACACTGGTGCCGATTACGATCCTGTAAAAACCGGGTACGAACCGTCGGTCGGAGCGTTTTCTCCGTCAGACTCGTACCCGGTCGTAAAACTGTACAAACATGGAATAACGATTCGCACGGAAACACCATTTCCGTACGAATCGTAAAAAACACCGACCGACGAAAATATACATACGAATGTGATCCGGGAATGCTGCGACGTGACGTCGGGACGCTGTCAGGCAGCGTTTCACGACCCAGGAAGTACGATTCGAACCGACAGCAGTCAGGACGGCAATATTTTTACGGCACCCAAAAAGTGCCGGAAAAGCGAAGTACGGCGCGAAACGACCAGAGTAGGTGGCCCGGTACGCGCCGTACCCCCCCAGCCCCTGTACGTTCGAGTCGTACCCCCCCCAGCCCCCGTGAGTACGCGCCGTACCCCCCCAGCCCCGTGAGTACGCGCCGTACCCCCCCCAGCCCCCCCGTGAGTACGCGCCGTACCCCCTCCAGCCCCCCCGTGAGTACGCACCGTACCCCCCCAGCCCCCGTACGTTCGAGTCGTACCCCCCCAGCCCCCGTGAGTACGCGCCGAACCCCCGTGTATGTACACCCCTGTACGTGTCGAACCCCCCATGTATGTACACCCCTGTACGTGTCGTACTCCCCGTGTATGTACACCCCTGTACGTTCGAGTCATACCCCCACCCGTGTATGTACGGTGCGTACCCCCAGCGCGTAGCGCTGGGGGTTCGCACCGTACATACACGGGTGGGGGTACGACTCGAACGTACTCGGGGGTACATACACGGGGGGTTCGACACGTACTCGGGGGTACATACACGGGGGGTTCGACACGTACTCGGGGGTACATACAGGGGGGGTTCGACACGTACAGTTCGACACGTACTCGGGTGTACATACACGGGGGGTTCGACACGTACTCGGGTGTACATACACGGGGGGTTCGACGCGTACATGCGGGGGCTGGGGGGGGTTCGACGCGTACATGCGGGGGCTAGGGGGGTTCGACGCGTACATGCAGGGGCTGGGGGGGGGGTACGGCGCGTACATGCGGGGACTGGGGGGGGGTACGGCACGTACCGGGCACCTGTTTGGACGTCTCCATGGTTGTTATAGGAGTTCGGTGCGGACGGTCTTTTAACCATACGGTTGTACATTCGGACGCCCGGGACGGATCGTGATTCCCCGGTCGGACTTCGCTTTTCACGTTTGTACGGTAAATCGTCCGAGGACGTGTTGGACACTTTTTCTGACCCGAGGACTTGTGGGGAATTATTCCCAATGCGATTCGTATGGTCTTTTTCCCATGCGAATCGTGATTGCCAGTTCGTACGGCAATTGTACGATTCGTACGGTAAAAAGACCGGATACGAGTCGCACGGAGAATTTTTTTACCGGATCGTAATTGGCACCACAAATGGCAGCACCTGTGTTTATGACAGTCTGCCACATGGTGGAGCTGTTTGCCTGATTTGTAGCGAACACAACAACAGTTGTTTACTAATTCAATATATGTTAAAAATGACTGATATCTGCCTCCCTTGTTAATCTTATAGGTTCGGTCCTGGAATAGTCTGAACTGTCACACTTGTAGGGTGGGATGGTTAGTAGCTGGTTTGTACTGTCATTGGTGGCACGGCAGGGGCAAAGGGTGCTGTAGGCTGCAGTGACCTCCTGTGGAGCGTTACAACAAACAATTGATGGACGGAATGCTGACAATGCAGACATTCTCCCCCAGTCAAGAGATCTGGGTTAAATCCATTGTTCTTTTGCCCACTACACCACCCCAGTTTAGACATGGCCATATGCAAATCAGTCTTGACCCTGTGCCTCATGGGAACAGTCCAGCCCGAACTGCCAAGCCATGTCTTCCCTGGACTGGAATCAAGCATCCTAGAACCGGTTTCTGGCTATCAGCCGTCATCAGCCAGGATAGCTTGACTCCAGTGGCGTAGTGAGCACGGGTCCCACATCCGGGAATACCCATCCCACTTAGGGCATAAAGCGTTACAACAAACAATTGATGGAAGGAATGCTGACAATGCAGACATTCTCCCCCAGTCAAGAGATCTGGGTTAAATCCATCGTTCTTTTGCCCACTACACCACCCCAGTTTAGACATGGCCATATGCAAATCAGTCTTGACCCTGTGCCTCATGGGAACAGTCCAGCCCGAACTGCCAAGCCATGTCTTCCCTGGACCGCAATCAAGCATCCTAGAACCGGTTTCTGGCTATCAGCCGTCATCAGCCAGGATAGCTTGACTCCAGTGGCGTAGTGAGCACAGGGAAGGCATGGCTTGGCAGTTCGGGCTGGACTGTTCCCATGAGGCACAGGGTCAGACTGATTTGCATATGGCCATGTCTGAACTGGGGTGGCAGAGTGGGCTAAAGAACGGTGATGGATCAAACCCAGATCTGTTGACTGGGTGTGAGTGTTTGATTGGTTCTGATGCTCTGTCCATCACCACCCCCTTTTGTACCGCTTTGTTCGCCATAAGTTGGCAGGGTATGCTCAGACGTGAGTCCCTTGCTCACTTTGCCACTGGATTCAAGCAAGCCTGGCTGAAGAATGCTGAAATGCCAGAAACCGGTCCTAGGAAGCTTGTTTCCGGTCCAGGGAAGGCATGGCTTGGCAGTTCGGGCTGGACTGTTCCCATGAGGCACAGGGTCAGACTGATTTGCATATAGCCATGTCTGAACCGCTGTGACCTCCTGTGGAGCGCCCTGACACTTTATTTTTTTTTTAAATTAAGCACTGTTGTTGTCACTCCCAAGGAGAAGCCGAGAGAAGGGCTGCACTCACACCAGGCCCGGTTCTAGAGGGTGGGCCGGGTGGGCTAGGCCCACCCAAAAATGAGCCTGGCCCACCCAAACATGAGCATTGGCCCTCGCCTTGAGGGCTTTAAGGCAGGCGCGCAACAGCATTGGGCTCAAAGGGCTGTCTGTGTGTGTGTGTGCGCCCGGGCTGAGACACACACAGACAGTTTTTGAGATTATCGCACCCGAGTACTTTGCAGTTCTTTAAAAGACCATTTACTTGTTAACCAGGCTTTGTTTATTTTTTCACCCCTTCATCTCCACATGGCGAAAGGCGACAAATCCTTTGTTTGGCACAGGTAACCTTTGCCTACTGCCCTGCTGCGTGGATATTTCTTTTTCTATGCAGCGCAGGAGAAAATAAGTTTGTTTATTCCTATTCACATTTCCTGACCCCTGCAGCTGCTTATCACACCAGGCTGTGACACAAAGTTTGACTAATGGAGTAGGTAAGAGAATGTGTTACTAGTTGTTTTTCTTTTTAAAATCTGCGCAGGCCCAGCAGGGCACAAACTTAGGGGCAGATTTACAAGCCCCTTGCGACACATTTACGCCGCCGTTGCGTCACTTTTGTGACGCAGTGGCGGCGTAAACCATGCGCCATGTTGCGCCATATTTACAACTTGACGCATCTAGGGAGATGCGTCACGTTGTAAAGCCCTGCGCCACATTAAACCTGCGTTAGGTTTAATGTATGCAGGGTGGGCGTTCTGTCGGAAAAAGCCTCAGAAAAGTGATGCACTGAAATCTACAAGATTTCACTGAGTCACTTTTCCGACGCCGCTGCATCAAGACCCTGCGCCTGCTTGAAGCAGGCGTAAGGCATGACGCAGCATGTTAGGTATGGGCAGCCCCTGAGCATTGCTGGAGTTGCGTCGTGCTTGCAACAAGACTCCAGCAATGCGCCGCCCTTACACCATCAGACGCGTCATGCATCTGTTTATCCTTGCACCACGATGCGCCGCATCGTAAATGCGGCCCATCTGTGGTGGCGCAAGGGTAAACTTGCGTGACGCATCTTACATGGCACATCCCTGCTGATATGCAGAGATGCGCCAGTCCTTGTAAATCTGCCCTTCAGTGTGTGCTTCATTTTAAAAAGCTTTTATCATTATCATGACCGATGCAGGACAACAATAAGACAATACAAAACGCCCAGATAACGCTGGTGATTAATGATCCTGCTGGAGAGCAATTATTTGTCTGTTAGTAGTTTTTAAATGCAGATGAACTGTATTTTATGTGGAAGCTCAGTGGGTTACTGCCTTTGTCACAGAGATCCTTGTGTTACTTGCAGTTAAGAATTACAATCCTAACATAGGACTGTCATCAAAGAGCTGCATACAAACCTGAATGGTATAGTTAGAACTTCGCTTTTTTTGTTTTGTGATATAGTTAGAACTTCCCCAGTCTTTCATTATTCTAATGTTGCTAAAATGAGTATGTTTGGGTATTTATACATTTTTATCAGTAAACTGACCCCCATGGAATACTCTTTAAATTCTAAGGTTGTGTTTCCCCAGACCAAACCCTCTTAAAATATACTGCCCACCAGTATGGATGACATGTGATTCCTACACCTTGTAATCCTCAAAGGCTTATGTGACATTCCCTGTAGAATGATTTACATACTTGTATGATTCATTGTCTCTGTATAATGTGTGCGTGGTGTAAAGTACTGATACACACTACACTGATATGAGTAGCGCTGTACAACAAATGAAATACATATGAGAGAGGGGCTACGTAAAGATGAGGGGCACTGTTGGAGGTCGGCAGGGAGGGAATCAGAGGAGGAGGTAGTGGGAGGGGCTATGGAGCAATGAGGGGCACTGTTGGAGGGTGACAATGAGGGAATCCGAGGAAGAGGTCATGGGGTTGAGGGGGAGCTAGGGAGAGATGAGGGGCACTGGTGGAGGGTGGTAGTGAGGGAGTCTGAGGAGGAGGTAATGAGGGGGAGGGGCTACATAAAGATGAGGGGCACTGTTGGAGGGTGGCAGTGAGGGAAACCGAGGAGGTCATGAGAGGGAGGGGCTATGGGGAGATGAGGGGCACTTGTGGCATGTGGCAGTGAGGGAATCCGAGGAGGAGGCCACTAGGGGGGCCATGGAGGGACGAGGGGCACTGTTGGAAAGTGGTAGTAAAGGTATTTACGGAGAAAGAAATTATTAGTGTAACGCCAAAAAATACTTTCGCATCAGCGCTGAAGCCGGCCCTGTCATGGCCTTTCTGTTTTTGTTTATTTAATTAGCAGTCGGGTCATAAGGGCTACTGTGGAACATACTTTAAAGTGCGTGCTAATTATAATTACTGCTATATTCAATGTTTTAAGTTTGAAGGTGATTTTACTAATGTTTTTACCGGGAAAAATGGAAGTGGAGCCCAATGGTGCTTGATATGGGGCTGGGGCCCAAGGTCAGCTGTGAGATAAGGTGCACTGGAGAGGAGCAGTGGATAATCAAACCTGTAAGGGATTGTGCTGCAGTCAGGGGTCAGGTGGAGGTAGCAATGAAGAGGGATTCTCCATGGATTCTCCCTGAAGGCTCGCACAGAGGGAGCCTGAGAAGTGTCACTTGCCCGATACTCCCACTTCAGAAACCTCCTCTTCCCATCAAAGGAACATTACATGGAAAAAACACTTTTTGAGATACATTTAAAAAGAGATTTGGAAAAGAATGCGTTTTACTGGGCCTTGTAAGACTAAGGAGAGATAAAGGTGGCCCTGAAGCAGGCCTGCCTAGACATATATGCGACAAATCGAGTCCGCAGTGGCCCACCCAAATGCACCCTTGGCCCACCCAAATAAAAATTCCTGGAGCCGGGCCCGACTCACGCACAACATGCGTGACACGATGAGAAGGTACATATTAAAACAGAGAATGTTACCAGCACAGCACGGGGTCAGAGGTCTTACAAGGAAAGGGCATGTACAAGGTGTGCGCTTGCACAGAAAGTGCTCTGAAATGTCCTGCCTTCCGTGAAGCTGCGCGAGGGCACGGGCGTAGGGAATGTGGGAAACTCCAAGCTCTCCTGACGGGCCACCCAGCCCCATATATGGAAGATGTGAGCATAAAACATGTATTCATATTTTAAGGCAGTGGAGTGTCCTGGCTTTTATTTATTAAAACCATGCTAACATGATGAACTTCGTGAAGCTGGTCCTTAAGTTGGTGGAAACAAGCCTTGGTAACTTCTTCACGCGCCCAGATTCAGGGTTTCGAAATTCCAACCGCAAATAAAACTTTCTGTTCATTCAACTGAACTCGAGTGCAAAGACCGTTTGTGCGACGCGTTGAGAGCTTGTCGTTGACGTCAGGGGCCTGTCTGGATCTGACGCCCCCCCCCCCACAATCCCTACCCCGCTTGCGTTGCCCGACCGCTTCCTGCACCATTAAAGCCGTGCCCAGGGGAGGGGCTGCCGGGAAAGGGTGCAATCAGACAATAATCCAGGTAAGTGTAGGTGCGAGGTGCTGCAGCTTCCCGCTTCCCGCTTTTGTTCTGGTAAAGCCCCTCTCAGCTGCCACCTGGCGGCCCTGAGGACACGTGAGCGTGGGGGCGGGGAGGGGTGTGCTGGGTGGCGTGGTGACGTCATCTCTTTCCTTCTTCCCTCTTCTTTCCTTCCCACGTTCCTGTTCCGTGTTCGCCTTATTTCTGATTATTTCACGCTGCACAGAAAGGGAACTCTCTGCACTGCATTGCGTGAAAGGGATAACACACAAAAGGTCCATAGTTACAAAGCTATGAAGCATTTCTACTCTCTCCTGGCACTGGTGCACAGAGTGCCAATGCAGGCAGCACCCAGGCGCTCTAATGTAAGGGTGGTGTTTGCGCAGGAAAGGGCACCTTCCTGCACAAAAACTATCCCGGGAGGCATTTTCCTCTTTCTAGGTGTGAAGCAGAAAGCAGCACACATGGAGAGAGGAAATTACGCCATCCTCTGGCAGCAGACTGATTCAACGCAATCCCAGGTTTACAGACTGTTGTACATCTGGAATTGCGTCGAATTCATGACTAATTGCACAGGAACACCCAGGCTCCATACACTGCATGCGCCCCAGCTCAAAACGCAAAAAGCATATGTCCACTCATCATGAATCGTGGCATGCTGACGAACCCCCGCGACTGCAGCCCGCTGAACACAGTAGCATGCACCACAGTCCAGACAGATTTCCACCGCTAGCATGTTGCTTACGGCGGTCGGAGTCTCTTCCCTCTTCAGAAGACATGGGAGCCTTGATTATGAGTTTATTGGTAAAAAACTTCTAAACTTGCACATTCTTTAATAAACGATTCCGTCAGTTCAGTAAATAACACGTACTAAATGCATTGATTTTCAGTTTGTACCGAGTACCGCGGAATCAGTATTTATCGAATGTATTAAATACCGAACGCGTGCTATTTGCTGCATGCGTTAATTACCACACCCGATAAAAAGCACAAGCACAATAACCATAAAGTGCCCATTTCCAAGCTTTGAAAGCTCATCGAATGAGAAACTGATTCCATATAGAGCAGAAACAGCCAGTGCAAAACACCGGACACCCCGAGGTACATCAAATACTCTTTCCAGTATGGGAAGGTGTAGGCAGTCTTTTCCTGTGGATAAAACACCTTGAAACAAGTCAAACAGAATCCATTGCCATCCTTTGCTGTCACTCAGTCATCGCAAGCAGAAATCTGCAAAGCTCTTCCATTACTAAGTTTACAGATCCTGAGCTGGAGCTCCCGGCCAAGACGCCATGGCCATCGAAGGTGCCATCTCATGCTGAAGATGCCACCAAAACAAGCAACATTATGCCTGTGGAAGGAGAGAATGGACAAAAGCAATACTGTATCAACATATCCACATGATATTGAGAAACGTCAAACCAAGTTCAAGTTCCAAACCTTGAAATGCAAGGTACTGGAGTGAGTTGCCAAGCACAAGCACTAACGCGTGGTCACTGGTGGTAGTTCTCCACCTCGCTCCAACTAATTCTGTGAGAACTATGATGCCCATCCTGAAAATGTCTGGCATGGAACATGGTCTCAAAGTCGGAGGGATCCCAGGTAAGAGACAGAAGAGATGTTACAGAAGTACATGAGGTCGTTAAACGTTGACTCGGCTGAGAATCATCACATTGTGAAGAGTGGCCCAGGGCTTTAAGTGGGGAGGTCTGTGGGGGTCTGAGCACCCCCAGTTTTTTTGGGGGGCATTGAAAGGGATGTCTAGGGGGCTCTATTTTCGGGCCTCAAAGGTCAAAGGTAGGGTGACAAGAAGTCCCGGTTTTTGTTGGTGTTTCGGGTCAGCATGCGCGCGCACTGCTTAAGCCGTGACGTCATTGTAGCAGGAAAGGAAATCCTTAGAAGAGAGACACTTCTCTCGGGATTTCCATTCTCTTTGAACACGCAGCGCCACCTACGTCATTGTGCCAGCCATCGGCACAACAACAGCTGGTTAGAACCGGCACGGCCCTGCTTTTACGGCTTGCAGCAAGATTTCTACAGCAACCAGTGTGACCCTGCTCTGCCTTAAAGCAAGCGAGGGACGAGGGTCTACAACAGAATCCAGCAGCAGTGAAAAGGAAACTTACCTTCGTGACACTTCCCCAGCCCTACCAGCACCGTCGGGACCCTACCTCCGCATCAGAGCTGCCTCTGCCAGGATCCTTCTGAAGCCACACAAGACTTGCCCTCCCAGCCTGCAAGCCCGCAGCGTGATTATTTTAATGGCCGTTTTTTTAATCCCTTTCCCCGCAGCTTTCTCGTTCCGCCGCAAAGCGCCATTCATCTTTTTCAAAACACTCTCACTGCCAATGCTGACTTGTTCTGTTTATAGATTTATATATGCGGTGGTAAAGCACCCTCATAGAAAGCACTGCGTATGCGTAGAAAAGATTGAACAGCCCTCCGAAGGGAAATCAAGGCAAATATTGAGCACCACTGGTTCCCCAGAATTCGAAAATAATGTTACAATTGAGAATTTTAGTTTTGCTTGTGGCTGCATTGAAAATGTTTAGGCACAATTCATAAGTAAGTAAATATCTCAAGTCTAAAGTAAAGCCAACCCAGACGGACCCCTTGGAGTTTCATTTTCATCTACATTCACATTGCTCTGCTCTTCCTATGTTTACTAACCCCTTCGCCGCGGCACAAATTTTGCCGCGGAGCTGGGGGGGTTCGGGGTGTTAGCGGCACCGCCATGCTCATGACGGAACCACTCCGTCATGAGCCACGGGCGAGCTGTGCTCATGACGGAGTGGTTCCGTCACGACTCCGCCCACTTGCATTGTTCGCCCGCACAGGTGGGGAATCAGTGCCGTGTGGGCGGAGCGGCCGCCAACGGCCGCAGCATGACGGAGCCACTCCGTCATGAGCACACGGCGCCCGTGGCTCATGACGGAGTGGTTCCGTCATGAGCAGGCAAGGGGTTAAGTCCTGTGTGACACTCTACACAGATGGGGAATATACAATCACATTGACTGGTACCAGGTATAAGGCTGATGTGCAACTTCGCTTTGTCTCGTGATTTGACAAATCCATTACACTTGGGTTTCTCAGTGAGGGAATAGTGATGGGTGGAATGCTTGAATGATACCATATTTTATGTTTTTGAAAAATGACATCAAACATCTTAAAGGAAACCATTAGTCAGCACCAAGTGCCTTTGTTAACTATGCAGTCTCAGCAAAATTGCTTAGTTACTACTGGGATACCAAATAACACTTACTTGAAATTAGACAGTTTCCCTTAAGTGTGCAATAAGAGAATAATTAAAGAAAATGGGAAGGAATGGACCGCAAGTGCTCACTTAAAGCCAGCTCAACAAACTTTGGGCAAATTTGAACCGATTACTGTGGAATTTCTCTCTGGTGATGGTTAAGTTTGCTCCAGTCTTGAATTGGCATTTTCTCCAAACAACTGTTGGGAAATAACCTCTCCTAAGTACACTGTTAGTTTTTTTTTTTTAACTGAGTTTTATATAGCGCGAACTTGACCCGAATCGGGTATCAGAGCGCTTTACATAATAGCACCAGGTGCGTTACATGAGGATACAATCATTTTTTTGTAGTTGGTACTTAATAAATATACCTTTTTCGCCTATTTGATTATCCTTTGCTTGATGCGACTTCATGATTTTCTTAAGCACACAATGCTAGTTATCTTGATTTAGACCACGCCCCTACTCGGATAGGCCACACCCCTTTAAGAAATTTGCCACGCCACTTTTAGAGCACATATTTGCCTAGCAGTGCTGAATTTATGGTGGTGTACTGCAGAATGCAATTGTGAGATGCTGCAATCAATCTGCAGGAGGATCCCTTGCCTATAGCTATTTATGTAGGTCAGGCCCTGTGTGCAGGTATGTTTTTTGCTTTTTTTCATTCCCTGCACTGCCTAACACAGAACCCGGCCGCTAAAAGTACCGGGCTACTATTCTTCGTACAATATCTAAACTTACGAATATTGGAACCACAGAAGGCCTTTTCCTCTTTATCACTCTGGATCCTTCTTTTACGTTGTCAGGGGTTCTAATTTCTTAATTTATAGACCTCCAAACTGTTCCAGTGATTCCCTTGGCTTATTCATGGACCTGGTAGGTCAACTCTCCATACTTTACTCAAACTTTGTAGTGTGGGAGATTTTAACATACCCTTAGATGATTTAAGTTGTCCTGTGACCAAACAGTTTTTGACTATGTTAGAAGGATCCCATTGTGAGCACAATGTTCAAGGCCCCACTCATATGGCCGGACACACTTAGGATCTTGTTTTCTCGCACTCCCTGAATGTTGGTATGAGTCCAGCCCACAAGCTAACTTGGTCCGACTATTTCTTGATACCTTTTAAGATTGTCACTAACCTACCCAAAAAGCATCAGATGGCATTTAGGACACCCCCAAGTCTTTGGTGCCAAACCTCGGAACCACTTCTTTTTGAGATGCTTCAATCTATCTCCTTAGAACTATCGAGCTCTGTTGACTCGGCTTCAGAAAATGTGAATAACTGGCTGTCTGAATCCTTAGATCTTATTGCCCCAATAAAAACTGTATTGCAAATTAGATTGAGACCATCAACTCCCTGGTTCTTGGTCGCAATAAAAAAAGAACGGTCACAATGTAAACGCCTTGAGCATACATGGCTGAAATCCTATGGCAAGGAGGCGAAAACGGTGTATAAAAAAGCCTTGATGAACTCCCGCCGATCTTCCCGCAAGGCAGGTAAGCAGTTTATCTCCTCCTATATCAACTCTGCCTCAAACAAACCACCGGAACGTTTTAGGATTGTTAGTTTCTGTTTATCCCCAGTGCAATTCAAAACCATCTTACCCCTTCAGCTCACTTACATGAAGAGCACTCTAATTTCTTGTTTAATAAAATCAAAACAATCTGTGATCAATTTCCCACACAGGAAGCACCGTCATCTACTTCGGATAGTAGTTTTTGTTCTGACCCGTTTATACCCTATTCTGTACCTATCTCCTTGGAGGACTCAGTTTCTATACTGGCCAACTGTAAATCTTGCTCTCCTCTCGACCAATGTCCTCCTGACATCCTTAAATTAGTCATGCCGCTTGTTAATCCTATTCTGACCAAGCTGTTGAATTCTACCTTGGAGTCCGCCGTAGTACATAGGATTAGGAAGCAGGTCCTTTTGTCCCCCCTTGCTAAAGAAACCTAATGCTATGTTATGTTAAACATTTTGTAAAGCGCATGGCTGCCCCAGCGACTGGGTGTCCCAGCGCTAAACCTAAAAGAGCGAGTGCTGCAGGAACAACTAGGAGGAGATCAACCATTTCTTCAGAATATTCCTAATGACCAATGGCTCTGGGGACTCCTAATAGACAGAGGGAGTGTGTTCCAAAGGGATGAGGCCTTAGCACGGAAATAACGTCCTCCAGCTTAGTCTCTTTTAACATGGAGATGAGAAGCCGGATTCTGTAGGCTGAAAGCAGTGGCCACGAGGTAAGATACAGGAACACTAGATTGGACAAGATGTAGGCCCCCTGGGAGGAGACGATCTTATGAGTGGTGCGCGAGTTCCTAATGTGCACATGCTTCTCCACAGGGAGCCAGTGCAGTTTGCGATTAAGACCGAAGACAGGACAATGCTTTGGAAGAGAGAACAACAGATTGGCCGCGTCGTTTTGTGCCCACTGGGGTCTGCGGATTATAGCCTTGTTAGCTCCCAGGTAGAGGACCTTCTAATAATCCAACCAGGAAAGGATGACTGCGTGAATGATTGCTTGTTGGGTGGAAGGGTCAAAGAATATATACCGCACCCGTAGCACGTATAAAAGTAAACCAGCATATATCGGATGCGATACAAATAAGAAGAGGAACAAGGCAGGGGTGTCCACTATCACCCCTACTGTTCGCAATTGCCCAAGAACAACTAGCGTGCAAAATAAGACCGCAGCATAAGGCCACAGCACTACAATTCCCGCAACGTCCCATAAATAGCTCCCTGTATGGGGATGATATGGTATTATACATAAGTGAACACAAAGTTAACCTATCTTCCCTATTACGGGAATATATCAAATTTGGCAGGCACTATGGTAAATCCACAATCCTCCCATTAACTGAAATTACTAAACCGCACACAGCAGAATTCCCACTTGAATGGCAGGTGGACCCTGTCAAGTACCTAGGAATTTGGTACCATAGAGACCCTGAGAAAGTCATAGGAACAAATTATGGGACGGCGCTAAACCAGCTGGAAGAGAAAGTAGAGAGATGGATACATTTACCGTTATCCTTGGCAGACAGAATAGCTATTCTAAAAATAGTCTTTCTTCCTAAATTCCTTTACCTCTTCAATAACATCCCAATACCCCCACCAGCACCGGTCTTCCAGAGGCTGACAGCCAGCGTAATCCGTCTAATATGGGCGGGTAAACAGACACGCATTGAACTGCGTACATTAACACTATCTTACCCTCAAGGAGGATTTACAGTGCCAGAATTTTTACTGTATTATCTATGCGCACAAGCGCAATATGCGCACTATTGGTTCCACCCAATCCGTTATTTGCCACACGTAGCGGTTGAAGATGGCGATGCCCACCCAATCTCCCTTCGCCACATTTTGCCTCACCAGCGCACACATGTAGCGAAGAATGAAATAAACACTATACGTGCTACAAACTTAGCATGGCAACGCATGGGAAAATTGGCACATAAACTGCCACTATATGCGCAATGTCACTGCAACAACACCCATCCATATCGGTGACTCAAGATAAGGTCGGTATGGACCTGCTGCAACATGTCGGTATAGATACAATAGGTGACCTATATAACAAAGGCACTTTTATAGATTACAATGATCTTAGCTATATTAGCAACCAAACACTTCCATTCAAATTTACATATCATAGATTAAGAGGTGCAATCAAGGATCTATATCCTACATTCCCAAATGAGCCATCAACATTGAAGGCATCACAAATGATCATTATAAATTCCCCTAGTGTGCATCTAGTCACAAAGCTCTACAAGCTGTTACAGGAAGACATAGCGGGAACTACACACAAGGCACAGGGTGGAACGCTACTCTTGAATCGCCCCTCACTGAAGACGACTGGACTACCTGCTGCGCCCTGACAGACATGCTCACCCCGAACGGGAATTTGTGCATAATACATTATAAATACTTGCACCAAATGTATCCTATACCACTTAAACTACAGAAATGTGGACTCCGGCCTGATGCATGCTGTCGGCGATGCGGGCGGAGAAAGCTGACTTTATACATCTAGCATGGCAATGCACTAGTATTAGGACATACTGGGAAACAATAACTGTGATTTTGGGTAATGTGTTGGAAACCATAATAGAATGCACAATACGAGTATGTTTGTTGGGACTTGTGACACATCTGCGATCTGTAAAACGAAAATTATGTACAATAGCGCCACTCTTGGCGAAAAGGAGGGTGTCGATGCACTGGGATAGCAAACAATGCCCTAACAGTAAACAATGGCTTAAAGACATGGCGTATTGTAAAGACACTTTGAAAACATATGAAGAGGAACTTCCAACAAAATCAAAGCCTAGGGATTACTGGGCACCCCTTACAGATTATTTACAGACTCATCCAGATATGCTAATGACCCCCTCTGTCTAATTAAATGTGCTCTACTTGGAAATAAAAGAACAATATGGTTTATTGTACTATGTATAACTGACATATAGGCAACTCGCAGCATTGTAGCGAGTGCTTTTGCAAGCCTGAATTGTGTGTTGTGTATGCTTACAAGTCTATAATAAAACATAATACAAAAATAATAAATAAAAGAACCCAAGAATGGGTTTATGGCCACCCATAATTCCAAAACTAGAGATTTTGACTGTGCTTCAAAAGTAAAGCTTTGTTCACCCAAACACCTAGGTTTTCGACTACCAACTTGTGCCGAGAAGGGTGTCCGAGTCAGGGAGGCCACCAGTGGTTAATTTGTAAAAAACAGAAGTGCCAGGGTTCTTGTCAGGCGGCAGCTTGCACCAGCCCGTTAGTGCCCCCTAAAACAGAACAAACTTCTAACCATGAGAGTTGGCAGAGAATGTGGAGTAATGGCCAGAGCTGCTGACTTCAGAGCTGGGGAACCAGGTTCGGATCTTGGCTTCAGCTCAACATCCTGTGATTCTGAGCAAATCACTTAATCTCCCCATAAATGCATGTGTCCTTAACTGGTGCTCATGAAAAGCTCTGGTCTTGATGATTAAGTTCCAGTGCTGAGCGCAGGAAACCACCGGGTCAAATTAAGCACTCCACTCACAGACAATGGTCATCCCAGGAATCAGAATCTTCTCATAGAAGGAGAATCTCAGTCTTGCTTGTGTTTAGCTGCAGACAATTAGCCTCCATCCACTCTGCAATGGCCCCCATTCCCCTTTGGAGCTTATACATGTCAAACATGGGTTGCTGGAGAAGGAGAGTACAAGCTAGGTGTCATCTGCGCACGACACCAGCGCGAGCCCCTGAGCCAAAGATTGGAGGTGCATATAATTAAACAAAGTGGGGCTCAGAGGGGAAACCTGGGGAACGCCGTGCTGAAGAGTGTGCAAATTAGAGCTGTATGGAGAAGAAATAACCTGAAAAGTGCGGTCTGAAAGATAGCAGGCTAAGGCAGGCCCTCGTATACCAATCTGCCAAAGGCACTGAAGCAAACTTTTGTGGGACACAGTATCGAAAGTGGCACTTAAGTCAAGGAGGATCAGAGCAGAAGACCTCCTTTTATCTAAAGTGCCACGGAGTTGTTCAGTAACTGCAAGAAGAGCCAACTCTGTGCTGTGTAATGGTCTATAACCATTCTGGGAGATGTCCAGAATCTGGATAGCTTCTAAAAACATGTTTTAAATAGCATTGACGTGCCTCTGTGACCTAAGCAAGAAAAGGCAGGAGAGAGATTCGGCAGAAATTCTCTAGTTTGGGAGCATCTAGAGCAGGATTTTTCAGCAGGCGGATAACCGTGGCAAGCTTCCAGGGACCCAGTGCGACTGCAGATGATAGAGAAAGATTGGTCAATTCAAGACAAGGTGGGAGATGACCATCTTGGAGTTTAAAAAGTGTGTCTGGTTTATAAGGATCATAGTACACACAAGGAGATGATGGACGAAGATCTGAAACTTTTCAGACACTTACCCCCAGTCACAGATCTGAGTTGAATCCATTATCATTCTTTAGCACACTTCGCCACCCCAGTTCAGACTCAGTCATATGCAAATCAGTCGTGACCCTGTACCTCATGGGAAAAATCCAGCCCTAAACTGCCAAGCCAGGTGTTCAGTGGACCTGGAAACAAGCATCCTGGGACTGGTTTCGGGGTAACACCCCTCATCAGCCAGGCTGGCTTGAATCCAGTGGCAAAGTGAGCAAGGGACCCACGTCTGGGCATACCCTGCCAACTTAGGAGGAACAAAGGCTCAGCAGGTGACCCTGATTTAAGTTTGTTACATAGAGGAAGTAGTTCATTAAGGTGCAACTGGGGGAAAAGGGAGAGCAAGGGTGGGATGGTATTTGTGTAGTTGGTGTAGTTTAGTGTAGCTAATGCTGACCCCAAGGTGCTCAGCAACTACAGACCAAGCTCTCTCTTACCTGCAGTAGCAAAAATGTTGGAGAAGTTAGTCAACAAACAACTTGCACATTTTCTGCAAATCATCTCATACATGATACACAATCGGGCTTCCGTGCAGGGTACAGCACAGAGTCCACCTTATTGGAGGTTTTTTGTGGGAGTTTTATATAGCTCAAACTTGACCTGAAGGTATTGGAGCGCTTTACATGCGCACCTGTTGCGTTACAGACAGACACATTCACTGATTTGCCCAGAATCACAGGATGTTGAGTGTCCCTGCCGCGACTCGAATCCGGTTACCCAGCTTTCAGGTTTGCTGCTCTAGCTGTTATGCCACATCCTCTTACCTAGGTTTCAGAATTCATAAAGGTCCATCTTGATGAGAATGCTACGGCGATGGTATCCTATTGGATTTATCTTCAGCATTCGATACGGTCTCCCACTCGACTCTTTTAGCAGGCTGAAGAGTATTGGAGTTCAGGGGCAGGCACTGGACTGGCTTAAATCATCTCTTGAAGGCAGGAGACGAGCAGTATTTCTTTTCCCTTTTGCTTCAGCTGCAAAGCCCCTTGATAGTGGGGTGCCTCAGGGCTCTGCCTTGAGCCCTACCCTTTTCAATGTGTGTTTGGACCCTCTTGCTACCCTTGTGGAGTCTTGGGGCCTGCGGGTGATTGCTTGTGCTGATGACACTCAGCTCCTCCTGTCTTTTCAGGATAATGATGTAGAGGCTCTCAGTTCTTTTCAGCTGTGTTTGAAGTCGGTCTGTGAGTGGATTTATGACAATTGCCTTAAATTGAACTCTCAGTAACGGAACCTCTCTTTTTTGTCACCATTCATTATCCAGACTCCCATAATTGGTGACCTTTGGAGCCAGGAGCCAAGCCCCCCGGTCCAATCCTCAAGTGTAAAAAATGTAGACTTAAAATTTGACTCCTACCTGCCTTTGAACCGCAGGTTCAAGCGATATCTGCAAGTTGTTTTGCAACTCTGAAATCTCTTAAGAGGATGCTACATCCGGTACCGGAAGTCACTCGAAAGACCATTCTCCACTCTTTGGTGACTTCCAAGTTAGACTAACTGAACAGCTTATATTTGGGCCTGCTATCCTACCGCTGCATCGTCTGCAGATCATACAAAATGCCGCAGCTTATCTGATCCTAAAAGATCTGACGCGCCTGCCAGCATCTGCCTGCTTGCGACAAATGCATTGGCTTCCTCTTGCTAACCGTATTAAATTTAAGGCACACATTTTTCCCAAGAGAGCCTTTGAGCAGAAAAGCCCCTCATATCTAAGAAGACGACTCAAGGCCTAAAGTCGGTCTAGATCCCTGAGATCTATGCCCTAAAGCTTTTGCCGGTTACTAGGCTAGAAGCGGGGGAAGATTCTTTGTGTTTCTAACCACAAAACTCTGGAACTCCCTAAGTTTCGCAACCCCTGAATCTTGAAGACATTTCTTTTTAACACTTAGGTTCGGTGTCTTAGGATCTGGATGTTGTCTAGGTCTTTTGTTACCTTGCTGCTAGCGCCAGGATGCCTCGGAAGCAGCTGCATGCTTTACAAATCCTAATGTATTGTAATTTATTGTATTGTATTGTATTGCAAGTAGTATCTGTGCTGCGGGCTCACATAGGGGAATATTAGCAACGCTTTGCGATAAATATCGCAAAGCGCGCTTAGCGAGTATTTTTCCATTGCCAGCTATCGCTGGATTCCATCGCTGAGATAGCACGTTATTAGCAACGGCTATCTCCACGACGATGAAAAATCCAGCGATAGCGGTGAAAAGCGGGATTATAGCATGAATTACAGCGATAATAACCCAGCGTTAGGGGGGTGGTTGCTGATAGGCCATGGTGGTCTCAGCCACACAATCCACCCCCCCTCCATTGAGTTGAATGGACAAGTCAAGTTTTGAGCAGGTGTAAAAAACCTGTGATAACCGCGGTTAGCGTGACTTTCATTGTCGCAAACTGGGTCCCAGAGCCGCATAGCTGATAGGAGGTAGGTGTGTTTGCGAGTGGATTCCTGTTGTTTTCGTGGGGCATGCCTACTTTGCATGTCATTAGCGATAAATATCGCTGACATGCCAAGTGGCAAGGGAAACGGTCACTGTCACCGGAAAGCTGTCGCTAACAGCTGTTAGCGACAGCTTGTTAATTGGGCAATAATATCACCGCTTTAGCGGCAGAAAGTGCAGCTAAAGCGGCGTAAATGCCCTTGCTAATATGCCCCATAGTGATTCTAGTCTTTGGCATTAGTAGCCACCTAGGCCAGGGTAAGATGGGGCACTTGGATAAGCAGGTACGGCCTCCAGCCTGGTCATCTCTGGGTGGGGGTCTTCAGCAGGTGAAACCCTGCTCTCGATTAGGGTTTATGCATCGGCGACCATGAGGAATCTCCGACATCAGGAGCTGCAGCACCAGTCTTTCAGGCACACAGCAGTGTGCTGCTAACACAACAATGCTTGGCAATTCAAATCTATGGCGCAGTTCCAAGCCAGAACCACTCGGGAAGTCTCCCTTAACACACAGTTCACTCCTGGCTTTGCTGCTACTACTCAACAGCCTCTCTTCCTCGTCCAGTGCCAGGAATGCTTCTTCCCTCTCAAATCAGGCAGGCAGGCATCTTGAATCTAGGCAGAAAGAGCATTGACCGCAGTCAATTTCAAATGGCATGTTGTCTCTATTCTCCCTCACTTCAATGTCTTAGTCTCCACCCTCTAGCCATAGGAATGCTGCCAGTGCACTTCCACTGTCTGGGGAACTTGTATCCAGCCTCCATCTTGTGGCATGCTAAACCCGCGGCCATCCAAACTGGATCCTACTGGACCCAGTAATAAAACTCTCACCACATACAGAGTCCTACTACCATACATGTGATAAGCAATCAGTGCAAATTATTTTATTTTTTTCAAAAAAAGAAGAGAGACAAAAAAGAGAGAGAAATCATATAGGCATTTGATTAAACTAATCAAATGCCTATGTTGACTGCATATATGGATTAGTGTACAAACTACAAATAAGTGTATTGTCATATATGCTTTGTTTCTCTTTTTTGTCTCTCTTCTTTCTCTCTTTTTTAATAAAAAGAATAATTTTCTTCTTTGTTTTCCCGCCATTGGGTTTTAGAGTGTATTTCATTGTGCTGTTACAAAATATAGGCTGACTTGGTAACTGGACCTATGGGCCTTTTCAGCCCTGTGTGATAAGTAGATTATACTGGGCTAGACCTATATTTATGAAATGGTTTTTATTTATGAATTGTCTTTTTAAACTATGGTGGAAAAATAAAATTGTTTAAAAAAATCTATTATACTTTCTCTTCCATTTGAGTATTTGTGGCACTACAACTATTGAATTGAGACAAATGGGTGGAAGGGTAAATGATGCGCGGAGTTGTGTAAAGTAACAGTAAGCGATCAGAATGCTCAAGGATATGGATAGCAGCCACCTGCCGTTACCAGCTGCATAGACATGGGCCCCACATATAGCATAATAAGGCATTAATATCCTGAGCAAGAAATGTCCATAGAAATCAAAACACTCCACAAAGGTAGTTTCCACAGAATTCTTCTTCTGTTCTTTATTTTCATGTGGTAGTGTTCAGCATGGATATGATTTCTAGCCAACACGTGTTTCGTCTATGTGGAGTGAACCACAGACTTCTTCAGGGCAAACTATATTGAAGCTTGGTAACCAACGATGGAAATTAATTATCTGAAGGGTACATAACCCAAAACAACTTCAGAATCATATGCCGCATGTAAAACAAGACACAAGTTGGTGATCAATCTCCAAAGCAGACGCCGAACCCTCATGAGGAGTACTCTCCACGGAGACTTGCTGTCTGATCTGGAGATTTTATGAATATTGACCGATGAATTACGAACAAAGTGGCCTATTACCATAGTGGGCGGATCGCCACCGCCGAGTCGGCGGTGGCTACCGCCTGCCAAATGTCCCTGGTTCTCCCCCACGCCATATTAGTATGGTGGGGGCACCACAGCAGACGGGAAGACCGTCCGCCGCTTTTCCACCGGTCGAATTGTCGACCGGGCGGAAAAGGGACACAATATGGAGACACCGCCATTTATATTATGATGTGAGCGGAAATTGTCCTTTCCATGGCGGCGATATCGCCATGGAAAGGCATGCAGTCCTCGATGTTGGGTGCCCGTTGTGGGCCCTCAGGTTGTTGGGGGCGTGGGGGTGAACATGGGGGGTACCTATGGTACTCCCCCTCATTGCAATGCACTACTGTGCAGGCACCACGTAGTGCCTGCCATGTTGTGCATGGCAATGCTGTGCACGATCCTTTTACATTGCGGGTGGGGCTGCAGTAAAAGGCCCAGGATGCGCCCGCCAGTGTGGCAGGCTCATCATAATTTGCATTGCGGGACCGCCGCTACATCGGCTGTCGGTCCCGTGCCCTCCATCGTAATGCACCCCTTACTTTGGAAAACTAGCACTCTGCTTTGGAGATTGATAACCAACTCATGTTAGTTAGATAGCAAGGCCAAACCATCCTCCCCACCACCTCTATCCTTCGCTCACTCCTTGTGGGTACCTCAAAGCGAAGAGGACCAGAGCACAAGAGAAAAATGGGGTAAGGAGAGAAAGAAAGAGGCACACTCTTGGATTGTTTGAAAACCAGGATTGGGAGGTATTGGCACAGTGTCCGTGTTCAAGGTTCAAGGGGAGAGCCATCCTCCACCAATGGGAAAGATGGCACAAAGCAGTGAAGGGACATCACACTAAAGGGATATAAATAGAGTTATCACTTGCCCAGTGCAGTGTGCAGGTGCTGTAAATAGCCTCCAAGTATACCTGGAGTCCTGCTCAAGAGCCAAAGTAAGATGTACCACCCCTGCAGCACAGAGAAAGAGGGAGCCTGGGAGCAGGGAGACAACCCCAACAAATGTGGGGTGCTATCAATTCATAAGAACAATAAGGCCTAAGGAAGCAAGGGAGCCGAGCAGGGCAAGAAGTTTGTAGACCAGAAGATGGCCAACAGTTTTTTTTGCAAAATTGGTTATTTTTAGGAACAGAATTAACTGAGCTTGAGTTGAGAATCGCTGGAGCCTCTGCTTTAAACAGTCCGGTAGTGACGGGAACAAGGTAAGCAAGTAAGTAAAACTTTCCTAGAACACACAAAGTGTCTTAAAGTGAAACACACAGCTCATTTAAAAGAGGAGAGGAAGGGCCATGTCTTTAACGACTTCCTAAAGATAGTAAGACTAGGTTAAGATCGAGGCAGAGAGCTCCAAGGTTTGCTGGCTAAGAATGAGAAACTCCTGCCAGCCCGGCTGGCTGTCTTTTTTTTGGAATAACCACAAATTTAGAAAGAGAAAATCTGAGGGGCATATTATCAAGAAACGGCATTAAAATTATCTGGTGTCAACATGGGCTTCTATTGGAATTCTCAAGGGCATATTATCAAGCCCATTATCGCCGCTTTAGCGGCAGTTTTCGGCAATAATTTTAACGCCGTGCTTGATAATATGCCCTTTAATTCTTGCCAAGGAGAGTACCACTTGAATGTTTTTTGAAGGTAGAGGGGACCAGTGCCATTCAAGGCTTTATACACCATACAGAGAGCCTTAAACTTGACCCACTCAGCCACCGGCAGCCAATGCAATTCCTGGATCTTCTTTGTGATGGAACAGAACTCGGGCACCTTCAAGAGAAGCTGTGCCACCGCATTTTGTAATGACTGTGGCTTAGACTAAAGTTGTTTGTTTATCTCTAAATATAGGGCATTACAATAGTTTGATATGCTCTGGGGTGGAGAATAAATGCTGATTTGTGAACTGTCTGGCCCAGGTCTCTGCTACACTGAGCTTCTAAGCTTATCCTCGCCCAGTGTGGTACTGGCTCTACCCCAGACCATTGGTTTTACTTGTGAGGGTGTAAGTTGTTTAGTTGCTATGTGACAGTGACATAAATTTCCAGTACTCAAACACACAGTTATTGATGACTCAGAAATAGATGAAGAATCAGTTTGTTCTCAGACTGATGCCACACCCCCCATGGATGGTTGATTACAAGAAATTTAAAGAATAACATGAGAGGATCACTTAGAGTGACAGGAGAGGCCCTGAAAGGAATGGGTGTGGCCTCACTGAGTGAGGACTGTCTGCACCTGGACCGTGCCATTCATCAGTCTCGCTGAATTAAAATTTAACGCTGACAGGTGTGTGGAAGCCTTCGTCTCCCCAAGGTGCCCCCGGCAATCCTCTTCACCAGGCTTTCCTCTAACCCTCCTGACAACTGGTTCAGCACAGTCAAACAAATGAAACAGAGCAGGTGAGGGACCGGTCCCACCTTCTGAGAGCAGCCCTGTAAACTGCTCCAGGCTTGATCATTCAATCAAACAGCATTTGTACAACACAGCACTGTACCCCCAAGGGGTGTCTAGGCGCTGAACCTGATAGAACCTGAACTTCTTTTTTTCCCTCTGTCAACAGGAAACCTGGCAAAACAGTACAGATCAAGCATGCATGTATGGCTGACAAAAGGCTCAACGGTGCCACTGCACCTGATATCTCATATCACTGGCAACATCCTGATAAGTTCATCCGAAGGTATCCTGAAGCGTTGCAGAGGATCCCACAGCACGATCGCCTGGCATAGGACGGATGTGGGCTTGAAATCCTGGCATTCAATGGATGTGGGCATGAAACCCTTGCAAAGGGCCCGTACCTGTCCTGTGACCTGGAGCGGCTCACTAAGCGTGCCCTCGTTTTTCTGATAGTGGACTATGGGTAACAGTGGTGGTAGCGTACCATGTTTTGTGACCAGACCTTTGTATCTGTATCAGTGGGGTGTAGACCTACAGCACCACTCATGCAAAGTTCTGCTTCTCTGAGCTAACCCAGATCCTAGCACTAACATGCCAAGTGTATGTTATGCATGTGCATTTATATGGCCTGTATGGAACATGCAGTCTGTGTATGAGTGAGCCATAGTAAATGAGATCCGCTGGGTCAATTATGGAATCCCCCGGCCCATCCGTACTTGTGCACAAGATGGAGGTCAGTTTGTTTTCCCAGTCAGTGTAAATGTATTGCTGACATTTCTTTTTTTTTGTTTAATAAAATCTTTATTAAAATGAAATACAAATGTACAGAAAAAATCCGTAACATTAAATGGAAAAATCAGGTTATGAAATGGTATATGTATCAAAGAAGGCAACAATAACAATATCAAAAATATGCTGGAAGAAGTTTTACAATATACCTAGTATAGTATTACCAAAAATCTGTACTTATGTAATCGTAATTTTTATATTTTGTAATGAGAGAAAGAAAGGGGAAAAAGAGAAGAAGAAGCGGGGAAAGAAAAACAAAAGAAAAGGAAGGGGAAAAAGAAGAAGAAAGAAGACTACCATATACATCGCATATCTATAAATATACTGCATATTGAACCGTATATCATATTATGTTAGTCTGTACAATATTTTTCATTTCATAGAACATCACAATTCATAAACCAACAATTACAAAATAACAACGCATGTTATTAAACACAAAAAAAAATCAAACATGAAGGTTGAAAAACCATTTTAGAACCCTTAGAAGTTTTAGGCCCTTTGTTCAAGTAACCAACAAGCGGAGACCAAAAAATATCTTTTTTTAACATTTGCAGAGTAGATGTAGCTGATGCTGTATCCAGGCTGTGATGGGAACAAAGAATATTTTACCAACTAGTGACACTTATGTTCTTGGCATTCTTCCAGTTTGATGCAATGACTTGAAAAGCAATAGCAAATGCCAGATCTAGAAATTTGCCTAAGTCAGAGCGTGATGGCCAAGAGCGTGAAAAACTTCCTAGAAATATATAACTGTGGGCAATGAACTCCGCTCCGCTAGCGGAGGTTGCGGAGATTTGTTAACTGCGCTTTACATTAAAAACACGGAATTCATGCAATAATTCTGACTACGCCACGCAGCAGAGTTAGCTACTGCACCCTCAACCCTTTGATAAAACAACTTTACCTTTACATGCTAAAAAGCATATACCCAATTCACAAAAGTGAACTCTGAAACATACCAGGCAATGAGAGCGGTGATGATTTTGGGATCACCCCTAACCTAGGGGGAGGGTAAGCAGATGCCTTGAACACAAAGACCATATCACGCTGAACGATTTGGTGGTGGTCTAATCCTCCTAGGACCACCCCAAGCAAAGTTATGGGCAAAAATACAATGCCAACGAAAATCCCACCAAAGAATTATGGGGCGAGATTCTAGAGTGCAAAACATCGAATTTTTTTTTAATGATGAGCCAGCAGCTTCCTCTGTAGACGTTTTGTTAAATTCAAATTTGCTTCTCATCAAACGTTGAAGCACACTATCATTATTAGTGGTGAAAAACTGATGCTCTAACTACTTGATGGACTGAAGTAATAATGAGGATTCTTTATTTGCTTTTTTCTTTTTAGCCAAAATGAAATTAATTATATGTTCCCGAGCAGAAGCTTTAAAAGCATCCCAAACAGAATGAAATGGGATATCAGGTGTGATATCATGCAAAAAAAAAATCTTTATGAAGCAGTTAAAATTGTGTATGAACCCTTTATCTTTCAACAAACTATTATTAAAGCGCCATCTATTACACTTAGAAGTCTCCTGCAATAAATCCAAATCTATAATAACAGTTGCGTGATCTGAAATTAATATGGAACCGATTAGAGCTTGAGTTAGAGAGATAACTAAGGGGGGGGTGAGAGAAATATATAGTCAATTCTAGAATGAGACCCATGTGCTGGACAGGAAAGAGTGTAATCTAAGGTGTCCCAAGAAAATACCCTCCAGGCATCTACTAATCTTCTGGGATGGACAAATCGTGTAAATAATTTTTGCATCTTATTTAATCCTGGGTGTAGTGACGCGAAGTACACTTTGTACTAGCTGATAGCACTGTGTGCTTGTCTGCTCTGAGCAGTAATTGCAAAAATCATTTTACACAGTGCAATTTATGATAAAATAAGTATTTCTGTCTTTAAATGCTAAAATGCATATAGTCATCTCAAAAAAGTGAAAATGATAAATTAGTAAGCAGTGAGAAAGGTGATGATTTTGGGATCCTCCCTAACCTAGGGAGAGAACCAAGCAGATGCCTTGAAAACAAAAAGCACATCTTCTTGAACGATTCGGTGGTGGTCTCATCCTCTTAGGACCAACCCAAGCACAGTTATTGGCAAAAATACAATCCCAACCAAAGGCCCTGCAAAGCATTATGGGACGAGATTAGCAGTGGGCAGTGAATATTATAGTATCCAATATCAAAATAATTCTACAAAGAGCTGCAGTTCAACTAGTAGTTACTAGATGTTCCTCACGAGTCAAATGCAAAAGCAATTAAATTATTGTTACATCAAGCTGCAGTTCCACTCGTCGTTACTAGATGTCCCTCACGAGTCAAATGCAAAAGCTTCATGAAAGGGTTTCACGTTGTAAGTTGAGATGAGTACCTTTTTTCCGGCCCACCAGTTTGGGGAATGTACCCCATGAACGGTGAGCATGTCTGACCCCTCAGCTCCTTCTGGAATTCCATAAATTAGAAGATTATTACGCCTGTTGCTGTTTTCTAACTCTTCCGTCTGTTGCTTTAAGAGTGCTATCTCCTTAGACATACCATCAAACTTGTCAGCAACGTCCTGCACATCACTAATCTGTTGTTCAACATTTGTCACTCTGGACTCCAGTGCAGACCACTTCTCCTCAATACGTTGGAGTGTAACGTCAGCCTCCATGACAAAGAGTTTCAAATGCTTTATCTCTTCAATTAGGTCTTCTATAGTCAGAGGTAAGGGAGACTTAGTAGGAGAACCAGACTCCTTTTTTTGACTTTTAGGCAGAGCATTTGAGTCTTTACGAGCCGTGGGCAGGCCTATAGATGGGGTAACAGTTTTTAAAGAGGACTCCATGAGCATGCAAAAAAAGGAAAAACGCAAAAAATGAGAAAAGACCAAATGCAACGCACAGAAAAATATCCAAGTTGTATGTGTGACAACAGAATATCAAGTGTGGCCTCTAATACTGAATCTGAGCAAAGTCAATTGTCATGAAAGGAGTGTATATCCAAACATAAACCAAGCTGTGAGCTCTCCTCTGCACTAAACAGCAGGTACAACCATTTCCTTTGAAGTTGCAGCATTGAAACCAGGGAGTTAGATGTTGAGAAGCATATTTAAAGAAACTTGCAGTCCAGAATTCCTGTCACCACATTATTTACTTAACATGTGTGTAAGAAACCATCAGCATAATATATTTTCCAGATGCCAGGACACAAGAAAGTAGCCATTGTATGGCAGGAAATAGAGTTGAAAGGAGGCTCTTTAACCTGTCATATCTCCACTATAGGTCTGGGAGCCTTAAAAATAAATATATAACGTAGCACGACTAGGAGCCAAAAACGGCACCAGAGTGTTTCACAATTCACAAAATGGCAGCCGCAACCGCTGTTTCTGTGGTGTGTGTCGCGGGGAAGCAAAGGAGAAGTAAATGAATAAAAAAGTGTCCAAAAGAGGAAAATACCTCGCCTCCCCACGTTTGCACACCGAGTCCACTCACTAAAAGTCAACGAAACCACTACGGCCGCCCGTAGCTGCATTACATCTACGGTGCTGAGTGCAGCCTCAAAAGCTTGCGGCCATCTTGAAGACCGCTTGGCCACACCCATTGCTGACATTTCTGAAATGGAGGGAGGAGACACATACACTGAAGTGGGGAAACAGGAAACATAGTTCCTTTAGAAGTTTTATTTGTTATTTTGATGAGAGGCACACTGCTGATTAGAGATAGGTCCTTTAAAGGAGGCCTGTTTTTTGTCCCTTTCCAGATCACTGTCACCATGGCTGTTGATGAGCTAGTTGCAGAAAGCTCACACCTCTTTGTACCTGTGCCTTGGATGCTCCAGTCTGGAGACGACCGTGCTGTGAGGGGCATCACTCTGCACAAAGGTTGTGTCTGGAGAACAGCCTGGACTGACAGATGAAAAACCCACTCCAAGCCAGTAGTAAAAGTACAGAATGAAAATCCACATCCCCTGTCTGCTTTTTTTTAAAACTGGGTCCCCCTGGCCCACTTTCTGCACCAGTTCCAAGCTCTCTTCAACTGAGGAAGGGTGTGCTCTGCGGAGTACTCAGAGGACTGTTGTGCGACCAGAGCTGGTGTCTTCCATTCAGCCAGCTTCACAGAGGTGGGGAGACATCCCCTGGAGGTTGATTTGGCTGGAAGAAGCTAAATCTATGACCTGAAGCGCCTTGAAGCCAAGCTGCTGCTGAGAGAGGGGGGAGCTTGCCAACACTACACCCAAGGACCACATCATTTGGAACTACGAAGGTGGAGTTTACAACAAGCGCTAAAACATAAGTATTTGAGTTTTACTCCTATGAAGCTGGGAGTTAAGTTTACAAAATCTTTTACAATGGACTCATGGATTTAAACAAAACTGGTATGCTGACCGGGAGAGAGCGGAGGGACGTCCAGCTAGCAATCCTGCTGCTGAGGTTTGAATCAGCCGTAACCTTGTGGTCACTTAGTAAGAAAGGCTCAACGTCAGTCAGGATTGAACCACTTCATTAGCCTCTGTGACACAGATCAATCAATGTATTGGAAATTTAAGAGGCTGATGCATCACCCTCTGGGGCTGTTGCAAAAAATCTAACCTCACAAAAGTGCAACTGCAGTTTTTTGGTCGCATGTTCCCTTTCACAGCAAGGATGCCCCGTAGATGTAGTTATGAAGAAACAACAGAAGTCATAAAAGTGGACATTTCTTGAGCAAACAGACATGGAGAGGCCACGTCATCCTACGCCTAAGTGGTCCACACTGCTTCCTAGTGGCAAGGAGTGTTCAATTCAAAGCACTTCGTATGGAACCCTCTGGCTATTTAAAGTTTAATGGGGGGTGTCCTGGTGTGTCCTGTACTCGCCAACCTCTAGTCTAAATAAGCCTCTTGGGGGCTTATTTACAAGCCCCATGTGCCGCTGGTATGTCACTTTGTCCCATATTAAAAGTCTCAATAAACCGACACTCTTTTTCTCCTCGACAAATGTATGCACTTATCTTATTGATATTAGTAGTGCGGAATTACGGAATATGTGTTTTTGTCTAGCTCTGGGCTCTCTGCAAACCACAGATTGTATTACAGAGGTTTCTTGTAGCTCATGTATGTAGAGGTTTGAGCTGACGGAGATTTGCAAACTGGACAACCTCTTGAAGTCAACTTCCAGATCTTCATCTGCCGGTGAAATTTTCCCCAATGCTGTTCACAGGAGAATTCTCCTCATTTTCTGGGACACTCAAGAAGGCCTGTTGGCCACTTATCTTAACCTAAAAAAAATGGGGGACTAGAGACAGATTTAAATAAAACAATCATCTTATTTATTAAAGCATTAACCAAAAAACAAATTTAACATTCATCAAGGACCACAGAGTAGCACAATTAACAATCCACATAAGGCCAAAACACATTAAACATTTGCACATTAAAAAATAAGAACTTTCACCCGTAAAATACATAAAATAATACTATAAATGACACATAACATTTATCGCATAAGTTAATACATGTCGACATTTCGGTCCTCAATATCGCTTCTACTGGACCATCTTCAGGACACGTGTGCTAAGTCAATTCATCAGCTTCTTATTGCTATAAAACACAATAAATACATCAAAGTCCACACAAAAAAAGGAAACCAAACCAGCACAATATAAACCAGCCCCTCAGCCCAAGTGACTATGGGCCTGATTATGATGTTGTTAGTTGGACCGCCGACAGCCCGTCGCTGGTGGTCCGACCACCAACAGCTCTTCGGTCCGACCGCCGTATTACGATACTGGCAGTCGTACCCACAGTTGTCGGACGCAATACCGCCGCTTCCGCCAGGATCATAAATACCAATGGTGCGGTGGTCGGAAAAGCTTCCCAGAATGGCAGCGGTGCTGAGGCAGGCACCACCGTCGGGATTACAAATGCACTTTCTGACAACCTTTTCACGGCGGGGACCCCGCCATGAAAAGGTCATCGGAAAGCAAACAAGAGGGCCCCTAACAGCACCCCCAGGAGTCAGAGCCCATAGCAACATGTGCCTGGGGGCCCATGTAGTGCCCCCTTACCTTAACACTGTCCTGTGTGCACTATGTACCATGCACGACATGGTACATGGCACACGGTGCACTGACATGCTGAAGGCGCTGCATGGCAGAGCATGTGCTGCGGCATATTCCTATGACCGCAGTATACCCCTGTCGTAGTACCGCCGGCTTCAAATAAAAAATACGGCGGACAGACCGCCGCATGCTTGTCGGTGGTCTTCTGACCACCGCAATAGCAGACGGCAGTCTGACCACCCGGTATCATAATCGGGCCCTCTATTACCAAATTATTTACAATGATCGTATTTCAATTTAAACATTCCATGAAAGCTATTTAATTAAACCAATTGACAATTAACCACCTACATTCTAAATATATCCGATACAGTAATAGGACTTTCTTGTGATATTCAGTTTGAACCAAGCTGAAATACAATAATAAGGCACTCTTATTAGCATCCCTTATTGGAAGCAGCAAATGAAAAATAGAGTTGCATGAATAAATAAATTATTATAGGGCCCTCCTTCAAACCACTCCCCACCAATGATAGGGGAGCAGTGCTCTCTTTTTTTTGTTCTAAAAGAAATGAGCAGTTGCACTTTACATATACAATCGTCTAGGCATCATAATGAGTCATTCCAAACAATCCATTATCACACATCAACGGTTGCCCGAGCATATAAGAGCCTGGAGGCCTAAAACATTAGATATGAGTACATCAAATGATCATTAAGTGAGTTCATGTCGGAAATTTTAGGACCAGGGGGCCTTTAACTGATAACATCACCTCAACGTACCCAGTCGTTGCACACATGAGTGCGATGCATACGTGTGTGCTTACGTACGTGCATGGATGTGTGCACGTGGGTGTGGCACAGCAGAAAAGTACCGGCCTGAGTGTCCTTGAACAATGATGGACTTTGTAGACTGGATCACACCAGTTCCAGGTGAGTGATGGTCTCTGGTTCTCCTCTTTCTCGCATCTCCAACCTGAAAAATGTCTAATATTCCTCCAATCTTCTCTCTGACTGGGCAGTCTGAACTTAGACAGACATATGGGACTGTAGCCAAATGGGGAAACAACCTTTACAACGCAGTCATTACATCGCAGCCATTACATCGCATGTCACTACAACGCATGTCATTACAATACATGTCACTACAACGCATGTATAGCATCGCAAGTCATTACAATGCATACCATTACAACGCATAGTACCCTTACACTATCCAACACTTACCCTACTGTTGCACTCACTGGAGTTAGAATAGTTATTATTACCCCTATACGATCCAACACTTACCTTAAATGTGATGTATTGGTATGCATTGTAATTGTATGTGTTGTAAAGGTATAATGCGATGTAATAAAATGCATTGTAAAGGTAGTTTCTGAAAATGCGATGCAATGGCATGCGATGTAAAAGAATGCATTGTAAAGGATGTTGCGATGTAAAAACTGCGTTGTAAAGGCATGCATTGTAAATGTATGCGTTGTAACGTCATACATTTAGTAAAATGATGTAGGTCCAATCCAGGTAGTTTTCCATGTAGGTTTATTAAGGTAAGGAGTTACATAGGGGAGGGCCCCACCAGGAGCAGCCTCACTGCTGCTAAGTCCATCTCCAACTGACACTCACACACACGAACATTCCATTCAGCAGCATTCTCTCACACATACACTCAGGCTGAGCAGCAGCAGTATAGCAGGGGCCATCGTCATATTTAATGAAATAATGATGATAACATGAGTCCCTGCTCAGATGATCTCGACGTCCCTCTGTTGACTCCTGGGTTGGGGCCTGTTATGTTTCCTAGACATCACTATTAGAACTCTCTGGTCTCACAGAAATCCTACAGTACGAACAACATCGCCGTACGTACCAGGTGTTATTATAACCTGTTTAATAATATTCAATATATCAATCTTGGAATGATTTCAGTAAGAGCAATTCCTGCCCGGATTCAAATTCTGAATTTGCAGATTCAAAGTGTTTAGCAAACGCTTAACTCGCTGAGCCATCGTACAACCACCTGCCCGAATTCTGAGTTTGGGATTTAAAAACAATTTAACGAATAGGACAGCGCAAGAATGGAAAATAATATATCTCTTCTTAGAGACGAGATTTGCTGCCTGCTCCTTCTAAAATGATGCTTCGCAAATGTCCCCTGATGAACCCAGAAAGGCAGAAGGCTTCTAATTCAGTGGCTATGGGAATATTATAGCGCTTGGAGGCTTTAACATGAGAATGCATCCCAGCGCTTCCCTCATGACACAGAACTAAAGAATGTTTTCTCCCTTTTTTCTTTCTAGGTAGGTTGAAAATTTTGAGTTGGGGCCCCAGAAATAGCAAACTTTGGGGCATATTATCAACAGAGAGCGATAATTTTCGCTAGCCGTACTTAGCGATAAATTTCTTATCGCAGGCTATCTCTGGAATTTATCGCCCTGGTATCGCGTTATTAACAACGCGTTTCTCCAGGGCAATAAAAATTCCAGAGATAGCGAGGTTATCGCCATTTTGCAGGGAACATCGCTGGCCAGCGATGTTCCCTGCAAAACGGCAATAACCTTGCTGATACGACTGTGTGGTTGTATCAGCATAATCCCCCCCCCTATGTCAACCATAGGTAAATCAGGATTTTAGCAGACGTTAGATTTTGGCGAAAACTGCAGCTTTCGCCAAAATCTAATGTCTGCTAAAATCCTGTGGACTACCTTGTAAATATCGCGATGTGAACATTAGCGATATTTGCAAGGTAGTCCATCCGGGGTATGCCCAGTGATGTCCACTTTGCATCTCATTAGAGATGCAAAGGGAGGCGTTGGGAAAAAGGGTGCTAACATGCGATTATGCATGTTTGCACCCTCTTGTAGATAGGGCGATCGTTTTATCTCCGCATTTTTGGCGTTTTAAGCAGAGATAAAGCCCTTGTAAATATGCCCCCATGTGCACGTGGCAACAGAAACTTCGATATTTTTTTTATTGTTTTCTTTGGTTTATAGTTTTATATACTACTCATGTATAGTTTCTCTAGCTTGATCACAAGCTCTTCTGCTGAGAAATTAGAATCTTCAA
Source organism: Triturus cristatus (assembly GCF_964204655.1). Classification (NCBI taxonomy): domain Eukaryota; kingdom Metazoa; phylum Chordata; class Amphibia; order Caudata; family Salamandridae; genus Triturus; species Triturus cristatus. The sequence continues at coordinate 894,670,722 of NC_140586.1, forward strand.
ACTTTGAAGTTCATCAAATTATGTTTTATGTACTGTGATTCGTTGCTAAATGTACAACTTTATAAGTGTCAATAACAGAACCAACTCTCTCTGGGTTTACAGAGACCGCCCCCGACACAAACAGTCTCCGGAGAGTGTACTCTGTACTGAACTCTCACATACAGCTCAGGACTCAGGATTTAAGGGGACCCCGAGTAAAATGACAGTTTGACATTTGAGCGCTCACCATCCTCTTGCACCAGGACCATTACTTGAGACACTTGTTGCAATTTGGCGCCCTCTTGTGGCCCTTGTGGTGGCACCATAAAACAACTGCCTCAGTTACATTAATGTAGCCTGCTGATTTCAACGATCTATTTGGACGTTTATGCTATAGCGAAGAAATGTGTATGGACATTTTAGCTCCTGCCAGCTACTGTAAACTTTGATATACTGCAAAATCAACATTCTATTCCTGGACAATGTCGGGATTATTGAGGCTTGAAAAACCTTTTCAAAGAAGCCACAACATGGGGTTTGTATGGGCGACTTCAAACACATATTTTTGCGGATATTATTTGAGTGAAGTGAGTGAAACAAAAAAGTTACTTTGGGTATAAAACTTTGTGGGAATCTTTTACTGGTAGTTTACCTGGTCAAATTCATAATTATTCAATTCCGTGCAGTCTGAAATTATAAATTATGCTAAAATATTTCAGACAATAAAAAAAAAATTCCACACACATTAGAGGACAGCAATTATGAAAGCTTGGATGGCTATTAGGGTTCATCAAAAGGTGTTTCGAGCAAGCCCAACGCAGGGTTCTTTTTTTGGAGAGGGAGAAAAATTCCGCTTCGCCGGCAGAGTGTGCAGAATTTTGCCCACTCCGTGGATCCAGACCGCCTGAAACACGGAGTTCCAGCAAAACTCCTCTATCCTCCACATGGCGGAGTTTTTTCTCATGAGCGCTTTGCCAACGTTAAGTTGGCGATTGCAAGCGAGAATTTGCATCCCTAACACGATTTTCGGGCGCTAGAATGCCTCTCTGCAAGATTTCTCAATGTGGGTCACGGCAGGTCACGATCATTCACGTTGAGAAAGCTGCTGCTCGAGTACAAATACTTAGGTGGCAGATAGAAGCAGCACCCTCTGGTACGCCGCATGAGGCCGCTCGCGCTGATTTCACAGTGCAGAAAAAGCGCCCGCGAGCAGTATGACATGCCAAATTCCACCCGGGCGCGGAACTCACAGAATCTTGCGGAGTTTTTATGTAACTCTGCGGACTTCCGCAGAGTGAAACTCCATAAGTTCCACTCACCACCTGTTCTTTTTTAGTGGTGCCGCAGATTGGAGGAGTGACTGACCATTGATGTCTCAGGACACCAGGTTTCATTGCTGCGCCATTCAGCCTTCGTAACACCACAGTTCACTTGCGTTTCACCACCGGTTGAGACTGAAGAAATAACCTGACTTTCATGGCAAATCAAGACACGGCTTGGCAACTACCTGACTTTTCATTGGCCAAACTAGAAGTGAAAATTTAAGTCACATTTGTGCAGAAATGCCATTGGTGGCCTTGTTAACCCTTCTGTGTAATATGTTGTCTATCTGTTAGTTGCGCCCCTTCCTCGATGGCGCAGTCACGTGATGGCTGTCTCCTTGCCCCAAACAATGCTTGTGTGGCTCAGTGCCAATGTATTGATAAGGTCTTGCTGGACTGGAGCCGAGTGGACTGTGAGTGGGCAGGTGAGTAGGTACCCTGCATGCCGGCACAAGGAGAGGTTAGGGGGACGCCTCATAGTATTGCAGACTCCGCTAGGGTCGGATTGGTAAGGCGGGTACTCGGGAATGGGCCCGTCTCCGAGTTCCAGCTGTGGGCTGCTCTTTGGCCAGCGTGGTGGCCGCTATGGGCTGGGTTTGTGCTGTTCAGATGCCACCACCGACCCAGTGGGGGCCTGAGCGGTCTTTCTGGAGGCAGATGGGCCTTTATTACCCCACTTTTACCAGGGGGCAGAGGTGTAATTCCCGGTCTCCTGCTGGGCCGGACCATTAAGAGCAGGGCCAGGGGGGCTGAGCCGGTGACCGCACTTGTATTCAGGTTCACCAGTGTGAACTAATCCGTTAACAAAGAGTCCTGGCAACATTTCCATTTTTCAATCTTATTGAAGTTAATAAAACATGCCTCTTTATAGAAACCTTCCTCCTTTTTAAAACACTGAAGCAGTGTTTTTGCGGAAAGCTGCAATTCGCAAACATGGGCCGCTTTTTTTAGGGTGCCGGACCAATTGTTGATCCCAATCCAAGGTGCCGGCCCCGGAGGACTTCCAAACCCCGGGTTTCTTAAGGTGACAGCAGCCGGCTCCTCCCGAGGCCTCGCCAGACACGGCAGGTTTGCGTCACGTGCGTAATTATAGGGCAGAGGCGCGTCGAGCACAGATTTCCGTAATAAAGGTGAAATGGGTGCCTCTTTTACACACTTAGGAGCGCAGCCTCATATTACAGAAGAGATAATGACGGATGTGAGGACATAAAAAGAGAGAGAGTGCCTGTCCAAAGCCTCCCTGGCGCCAGCCACGCAGGCGGGGCTTAGGGCTCTTAGGGATGACGTGCTCCGAGGAGTGAGCGCACGGGGCCACCGGAAGCGGACCCTCCCTCCTCCTGTGACGTAGGGGCCTTGCAGCCACAAAAGTGCTAAGCTAGCAGAAATCTGCAGGCGAGAATGTGCAACGCGAGCCTCGCAGCCACTCAGTGTATGCCCAGCCCAATCCCTGCCAGCACTGGATCTTTATTCAGGGGCTTGCTGACCCCTGAGCGTCATTTTATGATACATTCGGAGCACTAACATGCACAGTACAATGAGCATCACAACAAAGCCAGAAGAGTCGTGTCCGATAGGTCGGGCGTCACTTCCGGCACTCTCCCGCCCTGGGGGGTCATGGCTGTGACGTCGGGGTCACGGTTCAGGCCAGAGCGGTCCGTGCAACGCAGCCTAATATCTGTTCTTTGGCAGGGCAGTTTTTGGTTTCTAGTCAGGCCCTAGTAACTTAAAAAATAAAGTAAATATTAGAAATATCCAATAGTGAAAATCTTGTGAGTGCATGGAGCAGTTCTTATCTCAGTTTACACCTACGTTTAATCGAAGCTAGGTTTAACCTGCCCCAGGTGGGCGACCCTCCGCCCCCAGGTGGGCGACCCTCCGCCCCCAGCCGCGGGCCTCTTGGGCAACCAGGTCCCCATCCCTCCTCCCCTCCAACGGAAAGGAGCACATGATAGTAAAGACCGCGGGTTACTGATATTCTACCGCATGCTAAACCGTGAACATGAAGCATTACCAAATGAACCGGTCATTGATATGTCATACTTCTCAGCTAGCTGTCAAAAGTCCACATCAACAAATATGTCACGTCACTCCCTGCCTGGGACCTGCATCGTCACTTTGACGTCATCTCTAAGACCTCGCAATGTGTCATCCTTGAGCCCGCGCCATCCCCGTTCGTTGCGTCTCTTGAGTTGCAGCTCAAGGCCTCCCTTCCCTTGCCACCGGTGTGCGGCACGTGAGTCCCTCTCCGGCCATGCCCAGGCTGCAAGTGCCGTGCCTGCTTTGCCACTCTCCTTTGCTGCCACTGGGTGTCCCCGCCATCCCAAGGACCACCTTGCTGGCAACTCTTTGCCCTCCATCGGCCCACCGAGCACCCTTCAGAGTTTATTAGCGCCGGTGAAATGGTGCTGACCTGGGCGCGGCACCGGCGGTCTCCTCCCTTTCAGGACCTGTACTCCGCAAATTGGCCCGGCATCCTCAAATGGATGCGCCCGTGTCTAACACACCCCCATCACATGCCCGTGCAGAGCTTGCTCATGGATATGTTCAGCTTGCTTCTGGACATTTGGACTGCCTGTGGTCTTTGGCCCCTCGCCACTTAAAATGGTCAATTATTCCCAGCTGCGACGTGTCCACCTGATGAGCCAAATTACACCGTGGCCAATCCAATCAGTGTTTGTCAGATTTGGGGGAGGGGCGACCCCTCCCACCGGTGGACCGCCAGTCCACTCCCTTGCTCACACCCCAGAGGGGGGCGGAACCTTCCAGGCAACCCCCGGTTGCTCAGGTCCACAACCGCCAGTAGGTCTAACGGGGCGCCGTCGCTCCTCCAGGGTCCAATGCGAGGACCTCCCTGGGGATATTTGACTTTAGCACCCTTACTGTGCTCGCGCAGAGGGTACCCTTCTGTACCTTGGATCGCCCTGTAACTCCGCCTGCAAAACAAAATAATACATTAGACAAACCCCCCTCCACACCCTGCCTGAACGCCGGGTATGCGGTTGGGAGGGAAACGGCGTCGGGGTAGTTGGCAAAGAGGGCGCCCAGTGGGCGGGGAGAGGTATATGTACCTCACCCCCCACCCCCTCTACCCGGCAGTGACGCGGCACACCGGACCCCTGAGGGTCCCAAACACTGGGAGGCTGCCTCTTGTGCCTCTTGTGGCACTAAGGCGGCTGCCCTCTTAGCGGGTCTCATTCGTGGACTCCGGGCAGCCGGCATAGTGCCAATATCGGTAACACTCACCATTCCCCCATACAGCAATCTCCTAGAGAAATAACCAGACAAGACACCTTCTTTGTGGTGAAAACTGCAGCAGGTTTATTAGCATTACAAATATGCCAAGATTGGTGGGCGATCCCAAGGCAGGCAGCCCCTCGCCGCCTGCCACCTGATGAGCCAAATTACACCGTGGCCAATCCAATCGGTGTTTGTCAGATTTGGGGGAGGGACGGCCCCTCCCACCAGTGGACCGCCAGTCCACTCCCTTGCTCACACCCCAGAGGGGGGTGGATCCTTCCAGGCAACCCCCGGTTTCTCAGGTCCACAACCGCCCATAGGTCTAACGGGGCGCCATCGCTCCTCCACGGTCCAACGCGAGGACCTCCCTGTGGATATTTGGCTTTAGCACCCTTACTGTGCTCGTGCAGAGGGTACCCTTCTGTACCTTACAGCCTCTGGATCGCCCTGTAACTCCGCCACAGCTCTGGGTGTGGCCACCGTCACCCCAGAGCCCCCCACCAAGCTAGCCTACATTACTTACACCCTGCTGTCTCTAAGGGCTCCCCCAGATCAAGTAAGAACAGGTCCATACCCACTCTGGACAGGTGTACCCCATCTTCATCAAAACACCCTGTGGCCTTAGTGTGCCGTAACCCACGACGGATGAAGCCAAACCCCCTTTGCTCAGTGAATTTCCTCATGGCGCTGTTAACCTTCCTGCGAGAGACCTCTATGGCTTCCTTAGGCCATACCGGCCGGGGTGTTTTCAGACCACCATATTTCACAGGTCCCCAGCTGGTTGCTCAATTTACACATGGTGACCGTCATTTCTTGAAGCAGTGCCCTTCTCCCAAGCGCTGCCAGGTCATTCCCTCTCAGGAGTATGACCAGCACATTAGGAGGAGGAATCCCCCCCAGTTTCTGCTGCAGCTTCTTCAGCAAGCAGGTGCAGCGCATGCCTGGGTATCCCAGCCAGATAATATCTGTGGCCGTGAGGCCGTTAACTCTCCTGCGTGAGGATTCGTGGCCTCCCCTGACTGGGCTCCTTGCCCCATTAAGCGAGGGGTTATGTCTGACCCCTAATACCTCACATGTGCCCCATTAGTTGCTTATCTTAGCATGGAGGACTTCTGTTAGGAGAGGAGATACCACCCCGGTCGAAGCTGCAGCTATCTTCAGCAAGCTGTTCTAACACAAGCCTAGGCCCCCCAACTGAATTAACTTAGTGGTGGAAACAACCCATGCTTCTGTTTCCGGCATACTGCCCCTCGTGCCACCCTCAAGACGCATGATAGGCCATATACGCAAACCATTGGTCCTGGCAAAATAAAGAAATGCTGGGTTGCTTCACACCCTATATTGAGCACTGCACGCCTTTCTATACACTCCGCTTTGCACTTAAGCATCTTTCCCTGCCTTCTGATGGTTCGAGGACCTCTCCCAGGGCCGGAAAACACATCCTTGCCCACTCTGGACAAGGGTAGGCATCTTTACCTACATCCCGCTGATACCCGGGCCTCTCACCGGTCCAGCAAACAAGTCCAAGGCCACTATTAGCAGGTGAAACCCCATCTTCTTCAAAGTACCCTGGGGACTAGGCAAGCAAAAGCATAACTCCCATGCCCCCAATTGATGCCTAATTTACACATGGAGGATTTCATCTCTTGCAACCGATCCCTTGCCCCACGAGAGTCAAGTGTGTACACGGGGCCAGTGCTCTCGGCTAGTGGAGCCTTGTAGTAAATCATACGCAGAACTTGCCTGCCCTTTCTTTTCCTATTGCCTGCAAGTCCATCACCGTCTGCAAGCGATCTACTGATGCTGAGTCACCATGCTACTGTCCCCACCCTGGCATGAGGGGCCCTGTGCCGAACTTCTGCTAATGTAAACCAGGAAGCTGACAAGTGGCTGGTGAGAACTGGTGGACAGTTTGAAGCGATTCAACCCCAGTCTGACTGCGGACTTTTACGTATGTTGTGTAGCCGTCTCTGTGTACCCACCCTGGTGTGGATTACCCAGCCCCCGGATTGGGATGTTGCTGGGATGCAGGAGAGGACATGTAGGAGCTCTAACACACTTTATCAACCAGTCCTCCAACAAGTGTACCACACACCCTGAGGACCCTGCCCTCCTCTAAGGGCAACCACTCCTACCCATCTGGCTGGGCCAGCTATGAGGCAGGCAGTCTCATAACCAAGAGAAAGTGTCCTGTGGTACCCACTGCTTGCTGAATCATATGCTACGCGCCGCATTGCCCCTACTGCGCCTTCCCCCCTAGATAGGACCTTGACCTTACTTCCTGTACGTTTATAGGGGACCGATTATGTGACCGGTCAATAACTTAGCTGCCGTCTGAGTGTGGTCTGTTGTCTTTCAAGTGTCTTGAGTTTCTAAAACCCATAAAAATGTCGGAATGTAGTGTTCCCAGATTCATGCTTTCCCACCCCACCATCCGTGTGTCCAAAGATCCCTATGCCACCTGCAAGTTACCTCATAACTAAATACCTGCTTGCTACTGCCCGTGCCTGTCGCTCCCAGGCATATGGCACGACCTTACGCAGCAGCTGGAAGAGGGTAATGGCCACAAGTAGCACCCAGGCTGGTATCAGCCTTAGTCCTCTAAAGGTGTTCCGGTTCCTAAGACGTGCCTGGAATCAGCTGGCTGCAGCCGTGGCTAAAATACCTTACAACTGTTATGCATCGAAGCCTGATGACAGTAAAATAACCAATATTACTGATGCGCCCGATCCAAAACCATTGGCTCCCCAGTGTTAGTTTCCCATCCCTGCAGCATGATCAGGTAAGTTGGCCCACCGCGATGCATAGAAAACACAAGAAAAGAGGGTTTGTTTGCACCCCTTCTCCCCGGGGGGTATCCTGGCACTGATTACCAGGTAGTAATTGCCACCCAAATTGGTGGTCGCAGTTATCGACCTCAGGGGGGTGAAAGGCTGGGGGAGCGGCCCTCTATCTGACGGCGTCGGGGAAGTGGGCAAAAAGGGCGCCCAGTGGGCGGGGAGAGGTATATGTACCTCACCCCTCACCCCCTATACCCAGCAGTGACGCGGCACATCGGACCCCTGAGGGTCCCAAACACTGAGAGGCTGCCTCCTGTGCATCTTGTGGCACTAAGGCGGCCGACTTCTTAGCGGGTCTCCTTCGTGGACCCCGGGCAGCCGGCATTCATGCTCGCTCGGAGCATACGCCTGCCTGATGCTGGAAGGTCATTGGCCCTCTCACCTCCACTGCTACCATTACTAATGGCAACAGCTGAGCCCATTTCAAGCCAGCCAGACCCGACTTACGGTTTTCAGCCACTTTCCCTTGTGTTGTTTCTGCAGGCTTGCCCATCGTTGAGCCCTTGTGATGTACAAGTGCCTGACATGTGATGCCATCCGGGTGCCAGCCACCACTCCTGGATCAGAGAACAAATGCAGGCATTAGTAATGGCGGGGCCTGATGTATGCTCTGTAAGCGCTAGACGTCCATCTGCCTAGTCTTTTTATTCCTGGCTCTCCCATACCATAGCTGTGGCCACCCCTATCCTAAAGGAGTGTGTTCTGCCATGCTGACGGCCTTCCTCAGCACAGCCACAACGGTGCAGTCCATAGGTGTCCTATAGCGCCAAGACGCCCATGGGCATTAGTTGCGCCTTATAAATTGTATTATTCATTCATTCACCTTATACCTCTGGCTTCTTGATCTGCTTTGGACCGTGTAGCCATAGCTCCATGCAATCTGGCCCTAAGAGCAGGTCTCGCCATTGCAGCCAGGAGGCGCCGCATCAGGATTGGAGGGGGCTAGTAGTTTGCTGACTCTGTATGCCCTGAAGAAGGCCAATGTGGAAGTTTCTCTAAAGGGAACTGCTTTGAAGGGTCACTGCATAGCTCCCAGAAGCTCCGCTGGAGGTCCCATAGTTTGTCAAAACCAATGGGGAGCCTATTATCCTTGTCCTGTGTCTGCATGCGCCCCCAACCTTTCATGGCAGCCCTGCATCTGAAGGAATTAGTAGTCATTCCCCTCCTGCAGCTTCATAAAGAAGACAGCCGCCACTAGGTGTGATTGGGCCCACTCCTTACTCTTTTTGTTGGTGAACGCCCATAGGATGTACCTCTCGACCGCCGCCTACATTCTGCTAAGCCTGTTCATACTGGTTGCCTGCAGAAGACCCTGAGGCAAATAAGATATTTAGTGCTCATCATGGGCACCAGTGTGTTGTCCAGCAGCACTCCTAGGGCGGGTCCACCAGCTCCCATAGCTCCAGCAGGAAAGGTGCCATCTCCAGGCCTGCCTGCGGCGCATACTCCTGAAACCTGGACCACTGAAAATGAGACTGTGCATCAGCAGTGCCATTGATGAAACCGGGAATGTGCTTAGCTCGCATTGCCACATTTGCACTGAGCTGACACAGAATCAGGTGCCGCAGCAACCCTAGAACCAGGGGGCACGATGCTGCTGCCCCATAGTTCACCAGTTGCAACAACCGTGCATAGCTCCAGCTGCACAAACGCAACCTATAGCTCCTTCCAGATCAGTGTGACACTAAAGTTTGCAAGGAAGCTTAGCCACATCTCTATGTCCTGTCTCATCCCAATGGTCAGGCGGACCCTGTGATGCCTTTTGGTTAAGCCCTTCGTTAACCATGCCAACAACCTGGCAAAAGCCCTACGGCTGGCATCATCCTACCTGTGAAATTCAGTTATCCAAGCAGCAGTTGTAGCTCCCCGAGTGTGGCTTTTTTCTCTGCATGCAAGTCCTGCATCACCGCCCTCAGCTCTGCCACCTTCTGCGCTGGTAACCTGCACACCCCTTCAATTAAGTTGAGCTCTATTCATAGACAAGTGAGTGTAGCGGGCATCCCTGCCATCTTATTATGTGCCAATGGTACAGCCAACTCGTCTGCCAGCCTCACAAACTGCTCCAGCAACATCTGGCATTGGTCTCAATTAGGCTCTCCGATGAACAGGAAGTCATCCAGATAGTGAAACTTCCAGCCTCCTGGATGCTGCTCGTTGTGCGCTCATTCCATAAATGCGCGGCAAGCCTCAAAGTATGCGCAGGAAATGGCGCAACCCATCGGCAGGCATTTGTCAAAATAGCATTGGCCATTTAGCTGGGAACCCAGCAGGTGGAAACTTTGCGGGTGCACCGGCAGTAGTCTAAATGCTGATTCTGTGTCTGCTTTTCCCATCTGGGCCGCTTTGCCAGTCACTCTCAACAGCTCAACTGCATCGTGAATGAATGCATATGTGACAGAACATTGCTCCTCCCCTAGGCCATCATTGACTAACACTCCCTTCAGGTGCAAAAGGTGGTGAATGAACCTGTATATCCCTGGCTTCTTATTGGACACTACTCCGAGTAGGGACACCCTGAAATGCTCCAAGGAAAGGTCCTGGAAAGGGCCCACCACGTGACCTGGCTGAACCTCCTTTGTCACCTGCTGTCTCGCTACTCTGGTGTGCTCGGCCACTGATTTTAGATGTTTGCATGTTTGCTCGACCACTGGGCCATTGTGAAAAGTGATGGGAGCACACTGCTTCACCTCCCAGCACAGTTCACCCCTTAGCATTATGGTAAATGCAGTTCACTTTAAATGCTTACTTGAATATTTGCTGGAGTGTATCACCAAAGTTGGTGCAGGTTAGTGCTGTAAATCTCTAGACATGTGTGTTTCTGGATATTATCCTTCATCAGTAGCGATAAAATCGAATTTCAATAGGGGTTGCTGAGCAAGCTGCCACAATCCTCTCAGGTATTAGTACCTCTGACTACCCTCTGCTCCTTTGTTGCCAAACTGCTCCTGGATGGAGGGGGGGAGTCACCGGCAATAAAGTGGCCCGAGCTCAGTGATGGAGCGGGACACAACAACAATGAAAGCGGCAACAACAAAGCCGCTGGCCCGCTCACCATCTTTTTGAAAAGAGGAGGGCCCGCCCTCCCCGTACTTCATTGACCAAATTCAACTGTGCCTCAACCAATCATACAGGTGGATTTTCCCATGTGCCTCAATATGATGGAGAGGGACAGGTGAAGTTTCAAGGACTTCCCCTCCCCGCAGCAGCCTCCCTCAATGGCGGGCACCCCAGTCACGTTAGCCGCAGCCATCTAAAGGTCAGGCTTCAGTTCCCTGCCTGCTCATTAGCTCACAGCTCTTCAAGTGGTGCTGGAACAATTCTCACAGTGGGGGTGCGCCCACCAACGTTACATCCCTCAACTATTAGGGATTGTGATAAATCGAAGCACCAAGTGTAGCAAATGAGCCATGCCCATTCAGCAGGAGCTTGGTAAGGGTGTAGTATGTAGCAGGTGTTGCATTTTGGAGGTTACTGTCACAAATACATTCATTCAGTAGTTTTTGAGCAGTTAATACTAAAAAAATGATTATTTCACACCGTGGATCCGACAGATCTCAGAAAAAGACACAGGGGCAGGTTATAGATACTCTGACCCCCTAAGTATGTTGATGGTGTCCCATAGGGACCGCGCCTGGGGCCCAAAAAGCTTTTTTTTTAAATGTTGCTATATATTTGTGGAGGATATGCAAATTCACAGCATTTCTTTATGGAAAGCCTGCACTTCTTTTAAAAAATTCTATTCGGGTAGAACATGCCCCGTATGCAAGGGAAGGTTATTATTTGAGGAGGGGAGCTCATTGGCTCTTCCCCGTGCCCAGGTGACCCCATCCCCGGGGACAATGTTAAAAAAAGAAGGGGCCGAGTGTCCCCCCTTCCGGAGTCTAATTCCTTTCCCTGGGGCTGAAACGTATTTAAAATGGGAGGTGGCTGTGCCCCCCCCCAGTCCCTGAGCTTCAAAATGACCCCATTCCCCTGGGGAAGTTAAAAGTCTGGGGCACCCCATTCCTGGGGCCGGCACAGTGACTGTGTCCCAGGGAGCCTACACCCTGGGATACTGTAGTTGTTATCCTGCCTGCACCAGCGTGGGCATGGAAACACGTTTGTTACTGTGTGGCAGGGGTATTTTTAAATCTCCAGCCAACCAGGAACAAACATGCAAGTTTGCTCACAGCCAGCAGGAGCTTTAAAAATGCTCCTGCCGGCTTGGAGCAGACTTGTGCTCTGTTTCCCTCCTGCACTAATGCGGGCAGGGAAACAAAGCATATATTGCTCCTGCCCAGGTGGAAGCATTGCCAGCTCCCACACCATGCAGGGAGTTGGCTCGGTGGCGTTGGGGCACTGGTACTTCCCCTGCAGCCCCAACATGGTGATTGGTGGGTGCTCTGGGTGGGCACCTACCTATTATTATATGGGGTCCCCGGAGCCAAAGTAGGCTTTGAGGGGAGTAGAAGCGCTTGTCCCCACTCTGCTTTTTTATTACATTTGGCCTGGGGGATGGGGTCCCCAGGGCCTAATAAGGCACGGGAAGGTGGGGTGTGTGGCCCTCGCCATGTGTTTGTTATATTTGGCCCCAGGGGATGAGGTCCTCGTGTCTAATAAGGATTGGTGAGAGGGGCCTTGTGCCCCCTTTCCCTTTTACATTGTATTTGGCCTGGCCAATGGGGTCCCTGGGCCCATTAAGGCTCAAGGAGCACGCATGCCCCCCTCCCCTTAGATTTTAGCCCCAGGGGATGGGGTACCCAAATCCAAAAGAGGCTCAGGGAGTGGGGCCTTGTGAGCCACTCCGCCCTTTTAAGTAAGGTATGGCTTCAGGGGATGGGTTCCCCGGGCCTATAAAGGCTATGGAAGGGGGGCCGTCTGGCCCTCCTCCCCTTTATAGTAACATGTTGGCCCCAGGCATGGGATCCTTGGGCCTAATAAGGCTTCGGGAGGGAGTGCCACGTGGTCCCCCTTCCCTTAGAATTATGGGCAGGGGAATGGAGTCCCTGGGGCCTGATAAGGCTCAGTGAGGTGGGCCACTTGCCCCCTTCCCTTTTTAAATGTATTTGGTCCTTGGGAATAGGGGGCCCAGCAGCCAACACCCCACTGCACATGTTTGGCATGGGGTTGGCTGCCTGCGGGGGTGGCCAGGCCCTGTGCCAACCCCCTGTTGCAGAAGTCTAAAGTCTGTGCACAGCGTTGGGTTGGCTGTCTGCCAGAGGTTGGCCACAGACCCTGGCCTCAGGCTAGGCCCCACGTCCTACTTCGCAGCATGGGGTTGGCAGCCTGCGGAGGGTTGGAACCAAAGGGCATGAGTTATAGTTACTTGAGACAAGTATAACTGGTGAATTTCAGTGCTTTTTTTTAGTTTAAAACATTACGTTGTTACTAAACATTTCACTTAACTTTAACGTTGCTTTAACCTTTGTTTTTTTCAGTGAATTTATTTATATATATATCTTATCCCGACCACCAAGATATACTTCACAGATAGGAGAGGCCTGGCTGGCTCCCTAGCTGGATCTCCAAGAGGCTCACTGGAATCCTTGCTCGCCTCCCAAACAATTACTGCAGCAGGGAGTACGAGTGGGGGGGGGGGGGGGGGGGAGGGGGCGTCTGCCAGGCTCTGAGACAGTGATTTATTCCGTTCTAGGACAGGAGGCCAACAGCAGGGAATTTTATCACTGGCAGATGAGCTAAAAACAGGTACCATCTCATTCCTCCCTTATTCGTGATTCGACAATCGTGAGAAGATGGGGGTTGTGATGAATACGTGGTAGAAAGCGAGGTTGGTGCCAAGACCCATACAGAAGTGAGGAACACATAATGCATATTTAAGCTTCAAGCAAGAATTCTTGGTCGCTGGCTTCCTTTCTGGGTGGTTCCAACTTGGAAAGACACAAGCTGGGATGCTGCAGATTGCCTGGAGAAAGGGTAGATGTCTGCTGGACAAATGGGATGCTGGACTCGCTTCCACCAGGGAAAAGACAGTTATCAGCCCTGCTGCTTGGTGACTAAGGGTCTGTGCAAGGACCTCGAGCCCTACTCCTGCTGGAGGTGGTGCATCCTCCTTGCCTTGTACTGATTTTTATCGTTTTATGGTTTTTCACTTAGACCTTACCTCATCATTTTGCTTATCCTATTGTACAGTGCCTTTACAGTGCCTTTACAGTGCCTTTACAATTAGCCTTTGCCAGGTGGCTGTTGGTTATTGTAGTGTGGAAAGGTTGCAGCACCTTATTGGTGGAGCACAAAGAGTGAAAAGCGTTTTCTGAGAGCACAGTGTGGAAAGCGTTTTCGGGGTGAACTTGGACTGTTGGTTTGTTCAGACAGATGGGGAGTCCTCGCCCGCCCAATGCCATTTATTCTCCTTGTTCGGTGAAGGTGACCAGACTCCATTTTGGTCGGTGGTCCAGCGGCTATAAGGCTGGTGCAGGCAGGAGGCAGTGGCGTGTGCGGGCCCTCTGGTACTGTGCATGGGTGGCGGGACCCTGGCCTGAGAGCTCCTGACCGGGTCTGGGTCGGGGGAGGATGGGGGTCTCCATGTACTTTGCAGCGGGACCCCTTCAAGTTTCGTTACACCACTGGCAGGCGGATGCCTTTTTAAGGCTGCCATTTAGGCGCGCCTGCGGTGTGAAAAGGCATGCTGAAGGCAAGCCTGTCTGGTCCTGTCCATGCACCCCCCAGCCAGGCTGCGCGTCAGGACATCAACCTGAGTCTACATTGTGATCCAGGTAATGCAAGACGTGTTTGGTTAGACTGTGGCCAGTTCAGTGGTATGGCTGATCAGATATCGGGTCACGCAACTTACTATAGGGCCAGCGTAGAGGAGCTATTTATCCGGCCTCGGTTGGATTTTTTTGACACCTTTATTAGAGAAGCTGGGTTTCATCCTGTGAATTAATGTGCGCACTGCCGTTAACCACACAGTGGAAATTTAGGAGATGATTGTGACATACAAATTTGACATGATTTGTCAGTGAATCTTGGACCAGGACTCCACACCTCATCTGGCTGTCACTTGCCCTGAAGGTTCTAACAGTTTTAATCTACCTCCCCCCTTTAGGAGAGGTGGAGGGTTAGCTATCCAGGGGCGGGTTATCCATAAGGGCGTAGAGGCGTTGACCCCCTGCCTGCAAGCCATTGCATCTCATATAATATCCCGACAGACAGGAGGTGTCATTCTGTGAGGCGTGCTTTATTGCGGTGACCAGCTGGGGCTGTGTAAGAAACTCTGCATGTTGACCATGATTTCGCTCGTGGCCAGCCTGACATGCGCACTTAAGGCTTTCTCAGTCTTCGTTCTCAGGGATAAAGGGAATCAGAGACACAGCCTCATCGGTCTGGGATGGAGCGCTGTGTTTGCCTATCCCAGCCAATCCTTGCAGTGCTCTTATGCTGTTTACTATTATAAACAGCATGAGTGCAGTGCTTTCATTGGCTGAGGTGTGCCATGCTTATTTTCTCCATGCCCAGCATTCACCGATCTTCAGTACCACAGAGAGCATGGTGGATTTTAAAGAGCTGGCCAGCGGGCATGGAAAGAAGATCGACCTTCCAGGTAAGGTGAGTATTTTTTGTTATATTAGCTCTTGTGTAATGTAACTGGTGCTCATGTAGAGCATTCCCATACTGCCAGGTCAAGTTCATACTATGTAAATACTGCTAAAAAACAATCAACATTTAGGGACTCATTTATGAGATTTTGGCACAGGGCAGTGCCGCAAGGAATCCTGCAGTGCCGCAAGGAATCCTGCAGTGCTGCCCTGCATCTAAAGAAAAGAGCAGGAATTCGCTGTAGCTATAAGATATGGTGTGTTCCTGCCCTTTTTCCCTGCGCTTGCACTCAATGGGCTGCCATGCGCCAACGCAGGTGCTTGCGTTGCAGGGCTGAGTGATTTTGTGCAGGAAAGGACGCCTTCCCGCACAAAATCAATCAATTCAGGCGATTTCCCCGTTCTATGTCTTTTTGTGGTTATTGCACTTCTAAGGGAGAACACAAATGGTTCCCTCTTTCTAAAACCCTCCCCCACTCCCTCGGACACAACATCAGGGTGGTCCACTGTGGTAAATATGCACTATATAGAGCGCCAGCTTCCTTCAGGCGTAGAAGACTATGTGCACGGATGACAATGTCCAGAAGGATAATGCATGCTTTAAGAAAGTTGTGGCTGAGTGATGATCCTTGAGGCACTCCAAAAGTGAGTTTGTGGGCTGCTGATGAGTAAGGTGCAAGGCCGACAGCTTGTGTTCTATCTGTTAAGAATAAGCAGATCCAGCGAAGATCGGGTCCTTGGACGCCAATCTCGTGCAGTCACCTGATGAGGATAGGGGGTGAGACCGTGTCAAATACTGCAGAGAGGTCCAGGAGAATGAGGACGTCCATGACTTCTCTGTCAAGGATCATGCAAATGTTGTCTGTAGCAGCAATGAGTGTTGTTTCTTTACTGTGGTCGGGCCTGTATCCAGTCTGTGTGGCATCAACGAGCTGGTGGTTGCTGAGGTGATTGGTGAGGCATCGGTTGATTTGTTTCTCTTAGACCTTTGCCAGGTATGGCAGGTAGAATGGAGATGGGGTTGTAGTTGGAAAGTGTGGCTAGGTCAGCAGATGGTTTCTTGAACAGGGGCATGATGGTGGAATGTTTCCAGGTGTCTGAGAATGTGGCTGAGTCAACAGAAGTGTTGAGGATGGCTGTTAGTGTTTCACTGATTGTTAGGAGTCCTGTGGTGAAGCTTGGTGGGGGCAGGGGTCAGATGGGGCCCAGAGTGGATGGTCTTCATGGTAGCAGCAATTTCTTTGGTGGAAACAGCAGGCCATGTGGTTAGGGTTTGTTCTTTGGTCATGATGGGAAGTTGAGTTGTAAGAGTGACAGGGTCCAGTTGAGGGTCGATGATGCTGTATGTGGAGGTGATTTTGTAACAGAAGAATTCAGAGAGCTTGTTGCAAAGGTCTTGTGAGGGGTTGATGTTGCTGAAGGTGGCAGGAGGTGCAGTGACATCTTTGGTAATGGTACAGATTTCCTTGCTGCTTTAAGTGCTAGCATGAATGCGGACTACAAAAGCTGTGCGCTTGGTGTTCTGTATCTGCTGGTGGTAATGTCTTAGGGTTGATTTGAAGGTGTCTTTATCTGTGGTGTCTTGACTTGTTCTCCATTTGTGCTCCAGCTGCTTGCAGTGGTGTTTCGTCAGCCTGAGTTTCTCTGTGTACCAACTGGCCTGTGGTCAGGCTCTTGACATTGGTTTGCACTTTTGGGGAGCCAGGATGTCGGCGCATGCAGCAATTCAGCTGTTGATGGCTTTTGGCAAGTTGCTGGCGAGCTTGGCCCGGTGCACGGAGAGTCTGGAAGCCCACTCCTCTTCCAGCTGCAGTGGGCGGTTCTGGGCTGTGGTGGTGTGGGATGGGTATGCTGAAACTGACAAGGGCGCTGTCGGTCCTGGTCAGAGTTGCTGGCTTGTCAAATATAATATTGGTGATTGAGGTGAAAATCGGGTCCAACGGTTGTCCGACGATGTGGGTGGGTTTGTTAACATGCTGAGTAAGGCCAAGGTGTGTGAGGTTTTCTTGAAGGGCGGTAGAGTTTAGGCCTCTGCAGTCTTCTAGGTGAAAGTTGTGGTCTCCGAGGAAGATGAAGGTGCCAGAAAATGGGAAGACTTTCTCAATTTGCGATTCTCAATTAGAGAATCGCAAATTGCTCATTCAATTTCAAGGGTGCCAGGGTGTCAAAAGGACACCCTGTTGAACCCCTGAAATCTGCATATGAGTACATCTTGCACACACACATGCCCCAAGGGCATGTGTGTGTAAAATGGAACTTAGTGCATTTTTCAACGTTTTTGCAAATTACCATGAAGTTCAACTTCATGGTAATTTGCTCCCCCTATTAGCGAAATCGCTAATATTTTTCCTTTAATGCATTGCATTTAAGGAATCTCAATTTGAGATTCCTTAAATGCAATCGCAATTTAAGTAATCGCAATTTAGAGATTACTTAAATTGCGATTTTTGCATTTGGGATGATGCATCCCAAATGCAAAAATACCGGTCGCAAAGGGGCAGATTCTGAGAATCTGCCCGTTTGCGACCGGTTTTTCCCTTGATGCATGTGCCTGAATGAGCGCTATTGCTAGTCTTCTGTACACACGCTGCTCTCCTCCAATGCTCTTTTAGATGTTGTGCACAAGTTTAAGTGTTTGAGATGGGAGCAGGTCATTCTCTGTCAGCGTAGCTCCCCTTTGGAATTTGCTACCCCTCCCCTCTTCCCCAACGCAAAGTGTATTAGGAAAACCTTAATGACCTAGCCTTATGCACACTCATGTAGTCTGTTCTTAGCTTCTTTTGTGATTAGCACTTTCCGCAGCCCCAGGATAGCTTGTAGGCCACAGTGCGCTCTATAATTTTAAAACACATATGCGACACTTCTCAGTGCCGTGTGGCTGCAGTCTGTCTCTTACACTTGTGCTGTCTCTCTTAGAACCCACAGTGTAGTGTGGTGTTTCAGCCTGTCTCTTAGGCCCATGGTTTTCTAAACATTAATTCTGTGCTGGGCACTGTAGTATTTTGTTGCAGCCTGGCTCTCATCTCCACACTGTTAGAACCCATACCCTATGCACTGCACTATAGCGTGGTGTTGCAGCCTGTATCCGATGCCCACACTATCTCTTTTAGAACCCATGGCCACTCAGTGCAATGCTATGTGGTGCTACAGCCCTTATCAGGCCCATGCATTCACTCCTAGGGCAAGGACCCTGGTAAATATATGGTGGTGCTGGAGCTCTTAGCAGGCCCATGCATTTACTAGTAGGGCAAGGACTCGGGTAAGCCCTTATCAGGCCCATGCATTCACTCGTAGGGCAAGGACTCAGGTAAATATATGGTGGTGCTGCAGCCCTTATCAGGCCCATGCATTCACTCATAGGACAAGGACCCTGGTAAATATATGGTGGTGCTGCAGCCCTTATCAGGCCCATGCATTCACTCGTCGTAGGACAAGGACCCTGGTAAATATATGGTGGTGCTGCAGCTCTTATCAGGCCCATGCATTCACTCGTAGGGCAAGGACCCTGGTAAATATATGGTGGTGCTGCAGCTCTTATCAGGCCCATGCATTTACTAGTAGGGCAAGGACCCTGGTAAATATATGGTGGTGCTGCAGCCCTTATCAGGCCCATGCATTCACTCGTAGGGCAAGGACCCTGGTAAATATATGGTGGTGCTGCAGCTCTGATCAGGCCCATGCATTTACTAGTAGGGCAAGGACTCGGGTAAATATATGGTGATGCTGCAGCCCTTATCAGGCCCATGCATTCACTCGTAGGACAAGGACCCTGGTAAATATATGGTGGTGCTGCAGCTCTTATCAGGCCCAAGCATTCACTAGTAGGGCAAGGACCCTGGTAAATATATAGTGGTGCTGCAGCTCTTATCAGGCCCAAGCATTCACTCGTAGGGCAAGGACCCTGGTAAATATATGGTGGTGCTGCAGCTCTTATCAGACCCATGCATTCACTCGTAGGGCAAGGACCCTGGTAAATATATGGCGGTGCTGCAGCCCTTATCAGGCCCATGCATTCACTCGTAGGGCAAGAACCCTGGTAAATATATGGTGGTGCTGCAGCTCTTATCAGGCCCATGCATTCACTCGTAGGACAAGGACCCTGGTAAATATATGGTGGTGCTGCAGCCCTTATCAGGCCCATGCATTCACTCGTAGGACAATGACCCTGGTAAATATATGGTGGTGCTGCCGCTCTTATCAGGCCCATGCATTCACTCGTAGGACAAGGACCCTGGGAAATATATGGTGGTGCTGCAGCTCTTATCAGACCCATGCATTCACTCGTAGGACAAGGACCCTGGTAAATATATGGTGGTGCTGCAGCTCTTATCAGGCCCGTGCATTCACTCGTAGGACAAGGACCCTGGTAAATATATGGTGGTGCTGCAGCCCTTATCAGGCCAGTGCATTCACTCGTAGGACAAGGACCCTGGTAAATATATGGTGGTGCTGCAGCTCTTATCAGGCCCGTGCATTCACTCGTAGGACAAGGACCCTGGTAAATATATGGTGGTGCTGCAGCCCTTATCAGGCCCATGCATTCACTCGTAGGGCAAGGACTCTGGTAAATATATGGTGGTGCTGCAGCTCTTATCAGGCCCATGCATTCACTCGTAGGGCAAGGACCCTGGTAAATATATGGCGGTGCTGCAGCCCTTATCAGGCCCATGCATTCACTCGTAGGGCAAGAACCCTGGTAAATATATGGTGGTGCTGCAGCCCTTATCAGGCCCATGCATTCACTCGTAGGGCAAGGACTCAGGTAAATATATGGTGGTGCTGCAGCCCTTATCAGGCCCATGCATTCACTCATAGGACAAGGACCCTGGTAAATATATGGTGGTGCTGCAGCCCTTATCAGGCCCATGCATTCACTCGTTGTAGGACAAGGACCCTGGTAAATATATGGTGGTGCTGCAGCTCTTATCAGGCCCATGCATTCACTCGTAGGGCAAGGACCCTGGTAAATATATGGTGGTGCTGCAGCTCTTATCAGGCCCATGCATTTACTAGTAGGGCAAGGACCCTGGTAAATATATGGTGGTGCTGCAGCCCTTATCAGGCCCATGCATTCACTCGTAGGGCAAGAACCCTGGTAAATATATGGTGGTGCTGCAGCTCTTATCAGGCCCATGCATTCACTCGTAGGACAAGGACCCTGGTAAATATATGGTGGTGCTGCAGCCCTTATCAGGCCCATGCATTCACTCGTAGGACAATGACCCTGGTAAATATATGGTGGTGCTGCCGCTCTTATCAGGCCCATGCATTCACTCGTAGGACAAGGACCCTGGGAAATATATGGTGGTGCTGCAGTTCTTATCAGACCCATGCATTCACTCGTAGGACAAGGACCCTGGTAAATATATGGTGGTGCTGCAGCTCTTATCAGGCCCGTGCATTCACTCGTAGGACAAGGACCCTGGTAAATATATGGTGGTGCTGCAGCCCTTATCAGGCCCGTGCATTCACTCGTAGGACAAGGACCCTGGTAAATATATGGTGGTGCTGCAGCTCTTATCAGGCCCGTGCATTCACTCGTAGGACAAGGACCCTGGTAAATATATGGTGGTGCTGCAGCCCTTATCAGGCCCATGCATTCACTCGTAGGGCAAGGACTCTGGTAAATATATGGTGGTGCTGCAGCTCTTATCAGGCCCATGCATTCACTCGTAGGGCAAGGACCCTGGTAAATATATGGCGGTGCTGCAGCCCTTATCAGGCCCATGCATTCACTCGTAGGGCAAGAACCCTGGTAAATATATGGTGGTGCTGCAGCCCTTATCAGGCCCATGCATTCACTCGTAGGGCAAGGACTCAGGTAAATATATGGTGGTGCTGCAGCCCTTATCAGGCCCATGCATTCACTCATAGGACAAGGACCCTGGTAAATATATGGTGGTGCTGCAGCCCTTATCAGGCCCATGCATTCACTCGTCATAGGACAAGGACCCTGGTAAATATATGGTGGTGCTGCAGCTCTTATCAGGCCCATGCATTCACTCGTAGGGCAAGGACCCTGGTAAATATATGGTGGTGCTGCAGCTCTTATCAGGCCCATGCATTTACTAGTAGGGCAAGGACCCTGGTAAATATATGGTGGTGCTGCAGCCCTTATCAGGCCCATGCATTCACTCGTAGGGCAAGGACCCTGGTAAATATATGGTGGTGCTGCAGCTCTTATCAGGCCCATGCATTTACTAGTAGGGCAAGGACTTGGGTAAATATATGGTGATGCTGCAGCCCTTATCAGGCCCATGCATTCACTCGTAGGACAAGGACCTTGGTAAATATATGGTGGTGCTGCAGCTCTTATCAGGCCCAAGCATTCACTCGTAGGGCAAGGACTCTGGTAAATATATAGTGGTGCTGCAGCTCTTATCAGGCCCAAGCATTCACTCGTAGGGCAAGGACCCTGGTAAATATATGGTGGTGCTGCAGCTCTTATCAGGCCCATGCATTCACTCGTAGGGCAAGGACCCTGGTAAATATATGGCGGTGCTGCAGCCCTTATCAGGCCCATGCATTCACTCGTAGGGCAAGAACCCTGGTAAATATATGGTGGTGCTGCAGCTCTTATCAGGCCCATGCATTCACTCGTAGGACAAGGACCCTGGTAAATATATGGTGGTGCTGCAGCCCTTATCAGGCCCATGCATTCACTCGTAGGACAATGACCCTGGTAAATATATGGTGGTGCTGCCGCTCTTATCAGGCCCATGCATTCACTCGTAGGACAAGGACCCTGGGAAATATATGGTGGTGCTGCAGCTCTTATCAGACCCATGCATTCACTCGTAGGACAAGGACCCTGGTAAATATATGGTGGTGCTGCAGCTCTTATCAGGCCCATGCATTCACTCGTAGGACAAGGACCCTGGTAAATATATGGTGGTGCTGCAGCCCTTATCAGGCCCGTGCATTCACTCGTAGGACAAGGACCCTGGTAAATATATGGTGGTGCTGCAGCTCTTATCAGGCCCGTGCATTCACTCGTAGGACAAGGACCCTGGTAAATATATGGTGGTGCTGCAGCCCTTTTCAGGCCCATGCATTCACTCGTAGGGCAAGGACTCTGGTAAATATATGGTGGTGCTGCAGTCTGCTGTGGCCCATTATGCCTCTTAGAACCCATACCCGACTCAGTGCAGGATAGTGTGTTGTTGGAGCCTGGTTTTCACGCCCATTCTTTCTGACGCCACTACCCTTCTCTGTCAGTGTGGTGTGGCCTGACCAGCAGGCCCTGCCTCCTCTCTTAGAACCCATGCCGTCCTCAGTATGGCAGCCTTGCACCTGTATCCATGATTCCTCACTTAGGGCACGTACCCTGCTCAGTATTTTGCCTCTTAGGATCTCTATGTATCGCTTAGAACCCATACGCTGCTAAACGCAGTGGGGTGGAGCTGCAGCCCTGCTTCCACACCCATGCTTTCTCTCTAAACCCATACCTGGTCAGAACAATGCAGTGTGGTGCTGCAGCCTGGCACACGTGCCCAGTTATTTCTCTTTATTCATGTCTTAGAACCCGGACCCTGCTCAGTCTAGGGCAGTACAGTCCAGCAGCCTGGCTCTCATGCTAATTAACCCTCATTTCCCCCTTCGATACAGTCCTCTGCTCAGCAATCGTGCAGGCTGGCACTTATCCATGACTTCACTCTTAGAACCCATACCCTGCATAAGCACCAGGTGGCAGCACTTGACTGCTCTGTAGTGTCAGTGCAGTGAAGTGTTGCCACCTGGTGCTTATGCCCATAACTCCTCTGCTAGAACCCATACTGTGCTCAGGAGAATGTGGTGTGGAGCTGCAGGCTGAGGCAGGTTCCATCAGTAAGGAGAACAGCGCGCTCTCCCGTGCTTTCTCTCTTAGAGCCCATACCCTGCTCAGTACAGGGTATGGAGCTGAGCCTGCAGTTTGGTGCTCACTCCCGTGCTTCCTCTCCTTGAACCCATACTGTGCTAAGTATAGTGTGGTGTGTAGCAGCAGTTTGGTGCTCACTCCCGTGCTTCCTCTCCTGGAACACACACTCTGCTAAGTATAGCGTGGTACGGAGCTGCAGTTTGGCGCTCCCTCCCGTGCTTCCTCTCCTAGAACCCACACTGTGCTAAGTATAGCGTGGTGCGGAGCTGCACTTTGGCACTCCCTCCCGTGCTTCCTCTCCTGGAACACACACTCTGCTAGGTATAGCGTGGTGCGGAGCTGCAGTTTGGCGCTCCCGCCCGTGCTTCCTCTCCTAGAACCCACACTGTGCTAAGTATAGCGTGGTGCGGAGCTGCAGTTTGGCGCTCCCTCCCGTGCTTCCTCTCCTAGAACCCACACTGTGCTAAGTATAGCGTGGTGCGGAGCTGCAGTTTGGTGCTCCCTCCCGTGCTTCCTCTCCTAGAACCCACACTCTGCTAAGTATAGCGTGGTGCGGAGCTGCAGTTTGGCGCTCCCTCCCGTGCTTTCTCTCCTAGAACCCACACTCTGCTAAGTATAGCGTGGTGCGGAGCTGCACTTTGGCGCTCCCTCCCGTGCTTCCTCTCCTAGAACCCACACTGTGCTAAGTATAGCGTGGTGCGGGGCTGCAATTTGGCGCTCCCTCCCGTGCTTTCTCTCCTAGAACCCACACTCTGCTAAGTATGGCGTGGAGCGGAGCTGCACTTTGGCGCTCCCTCCCGTGCTTCCTCTCCTAGAACCCACACTCTGCTAAGTATAGCGTGGTGCGGAGCTGCAGTTTGGTGCTCCTTCCCATGCTTCCTCTCCTAGAACCCACACTGTGCTAAGTATAGCGTGGTGCGGAGCTGCACTTTGGTGCTCCCTCCCGTGCTTCCCCTCCTAGAACCCACACTGGGCTAAGTATGGCGTGGTGCGGAGCTGCAGTTTGGTGCTCCCTCCCGTGCTTCCTCTCCTGGAACCCACACTCTGCTAAGTATGGCGTGGTGCGGAGCTGCACTTTGGTGCTCCCTCCCGTGCTTCCTCTCCTAGAACCCACACTGTGCTAAGTATAGCGTGGTGCGGAGCTGCAGTTTGGCGCTCCCTCCCGTGCTTTCTCTCCTAGAACCCACACTCTGCTAAGTATAGCGTGGTGCGGAGCTGCACTTTGGCGCTCCCTCCCGTGCTTCCTCTCCTAGAACCCACACTGTGCTAAGTATGGCGTGGTGCGGAGCTGCACTTTGGTGCTCCCTCCCGTGCTTCCTCTCCTAGAACCCACACTGTGCTAAGTATGGCGTGGTGCGGAGCTGCAGTTTGGCGCTCCCTCCTGTGCTTTCTATCCTAGAACCCACACTCTGCTAAGTATGGTGTGGTGCGGAGCTGCACTTTGGTGCTCCCTCCCGTGCTTCCTCTCTTAGAACCCACACTGTGCTAAGTATGGCGTGGTGCGGAGCTGCACTTTGGTGCTCCCTCCCGTGCTTCCTCTCCTAGAACCCACACTCTGCTAAATATAGCGTGGTGCGGAGCTACACTTTGGTGCTCCCTCCCGTGCTTCCCCTCCTAGAACCTACACTGTGCTAAGTATAGCGTGGGGCGGAGCTGCACTTTGATGTTCCCTCCCATGCTTCCTCTCCTAGAACCCACACTCTGCTAAGTATAGCGTGGTGCGGAGCTGCAGTTTGGCGCTCCCTCCCGTGCTTTCTCTCCTAGAACACCTTCCCTGCTCAGTATAGCAGACTGTCTCTGACGCCAGCCCATGCCAGCGCTGAACCTCTGCGGCGGGTGGGGGGAAACGGGGGGGGGGGGAGGTCTTTGATCCCCCCTTCCTTCTCACTACAGATTCCTTCATTCCTGGCTAAGCAGAAATAAGCTCAAATATTTTCCCGGTTGCCGGGCGACGATCCTATTTTGGGCGTCGATGCTCTCACTCCCTGGCAGGTGGTTCGGGCTTCCCGTAAGGCAGCTCTGTGGGCAGGGCTCTCTGCACAGGAGGGCTGCACCCGCCAGGGCTGGCAGGGAGTTATGGGCTGCGTCTGCAGGCCCGGTCTGTGCTTTCCCGCCCGGGAATGGCATGGTTACCGTGACCTCTCTGCAGACCCGGTGTCTGCACTCCTGGGCATGGTACGGTCACCGTCCTCCTGGGCATGCAGGGTCACTGTGCCCTCTCCGCATACCCAGTGTCTGCCCTCCTGGGCATGGCTACTGTCCTCCTGGGCATGGCTGGGTCACTGTGCCGTCTCTGGAGACCCAGTCTGTGCCTTCCTGGGCAAAGCATGGTTACCGTGACCTCTCTCAGAACCAGCTACGTACAAAGAAGTGGCGGAATGTGGCATTAGCCTCCTTGGCATAACGCTGCGCTCTGCCACTTTTGAAACACTAGTCTGCACCATAATTACAACAATACGGTGCAGCCTTGCGTTTCCCCCTGCTCTGGCGCTAAACTTAGCAGCCTCGCGCCAACGCAGGCTCCCTTGTACCATACCGTAAGGGTGTCTGTGTTGAGTGGAGGATTGTTTATGTGCACGATGGTTTCCCTTCCTGCTCATAAACAATCTTTAAATGGTGTTTTGTAACTTAGCACACATAGAAGTTGCAAACTGTAATTTCTTTTTTAATTGTTTATGTGCAGGAAGGGTCACCTTCCTGCACATAAACAATCAATGGGAATTTGCTGTTTCTATATGTGCTGCACAAGGCAGCGCACATGGAAACAGCAAAAATTAGGAGAAATAAAGCATTTCTCCTCATTTCGCTTAAGACTGGGTTTTCGTGGTCTTAATTTTGGCGCTGCCTCCTATTTGCGCCACCCTTGTAAATAGGGGGCAACGTCAAAAGCATTAAGTGGTTTAACGCTGCCTTGTAAATAAGACAAAGCCCCTATCGCAACCACAGCGTCACTGAAAGTGACGTTGTGGTGGTGATAGGGGCTTGTAAATATGCCCCTCGGTGTCTGTCCTCCTGGGCATGGCACGGTCACTGTGCCCTCTCTGCAGACCCAGTCTGTGCCCTCCTGGAAAGGGTCCGTTAGGCAGGATCGTAGCTTAGTCAGTGAGATTCGCGGGTGGGGGGGGTGAGGTGGAATCATACATTTGATGACGTAAAACAGTCTGCCGAAGGGTGGCGGGAGTACCAAGGTTTGGGATACACTGTTCCCATGAGGAACACGTTCAGTGCTGATCTGCAGTAGGTGCGCCCCTGTGACCTCTGTCGAAGATCCTGATAAAAACAATAATTATAAGTTATAACCATTAAGTCACAGGAGGACAAACAGAAGTATAGTAAACCCAACTCAGGGCCCCGAGCTCCAACTCTCAAGCCAAGAATGCATTTATAGGGGGGGTGGGGGGGCAAACACCCCCACCCACCCCCGAAGCAACGCATCTGCCTTTCTGCAGATCCAGTCTGTGCCCTGCTATGATTGACAGCGGCCCAGTTTAGGGTGGCATTTCTGCCGAGTAGTTGTGTGCCAGCTTTGGGCTGCCAGCCTGGGTCCATCCGTCCTCTCAGTTGTCAGCCTGCGTCTGCCCGGACGTGACAGGGACCCAGTGAGAGTCAGCCTGTGCCCCCTGGCAGGGGGGCTGTGCCCTCCCTGTAGTGTCAGGTGTGCCCTCCTGGCCTGGCTGTGCTGGTGAACGCAGAGGGCGCTCTCTGTATCGCTGGCACGGAGGGCGCAGTCTGGGACTCCCTCCCACCTGTAGCTGTTCCTTGGGCGCCCAGTGTGTTTGTAAATTCATCCCAGACGGGCTGGAGAGCTGCCACCTGGCATCCCTACCTGCAGCAGCTTATGGTCCGTCACAGTGTCTCACTGCCCAGCTCCCAGCACACACAGGGTGTCTCCCTCCGCGGTGGGATAACAGCTGCTGAACACGTCACGGACCCGGAAGCAGACAGTGCTGACAGCTTGTAATGGAGACACAGTGACCAGGGCTCGCTTCTACTTCCTGTCAGGCGTAGCTCCTGTGGCCGTTCTGTGAGGGGTGTCAGGCTGGGTTCTGAGCGGCCATCCCTCTGTGCAAATGAAGCCACCCGGCCCAGACTGACACCTGCTGTCTTACAGATCCACTTACCCTGCTGCGTGCCCTGTCTGACCCGGACATCCTTCCCTATGGACACAGTGACCTCACTTGCTCTGCCACCAGCCTCTCCCTCCAGACCTCATTACACACTAACATAACGCCAGATGTACAAAAACATTTTACGGTCGCAAACATTGTGCAATAAACCGCACTCCAAGCCATATAGAGCATAAAAGGCCATTTATTAGGACAAGGTTGCAACATACTAAATAAACTTTATTAATCTTAGCAAAAATTCAAATAATAATAATAATAAATTGATACTTGTATAGCGCACTACTCACCCGAAAGGGTCTCAAGGCGCTTGTACGAATACCGCTGTGGAACCCATCCTGGCTTTCCCTGTGAGGCGTCCACTCATGGGCACCCCCAAGGTGGAGGCCAGGCATCCTTAGCGTTGTGGGGGCCGTTGTGGAGATTAAGCAAGCTATTGCCCAGAGTTGCAGAGTGGGACTCCATGATTGGAATGGCACCGAGGCGAGAATTATCAGGTCCGTGGAATTTTTGAGCCCAAGACCCGCCGAGGCGGGGAATTGAACCCTGGTCCCAGGCTAGACCTCTGCATCAGGGTCTGCCGCTCTAACCATTGAGCCATAAACTGGTAGTATCTCACTCCCCGTGCCATTCCTAACTCACCATCTCCTTTGCTTCCCCCCCCCCCATTTCACACTCCGACCTTATTCCATATACCCGATCTCTCCTTCACCCATCCTCCAATCATCCACCCCTTGACGCTCCTTCCGTTGCTCATTGCATC
Organism: Triturus cristatus; assembly: GCF_964204655.1. NCBI lineage: Eukaryota > Metazoa > Chordata > Amphibia > Caudata > Salamandridae > Triturus > Triturus cristatus. The sequence continues at coordinate 894,698,380 of NC_140586.1, forward strand.
CCACGGCCCGCCATCAGCCACCTGTGTGCCCTTCCCCCTCCGAGGGGTGGATCTGCCCATCCGTAACTCACCACCCCTCCTAAATACCACCAACCAGGAAAACCCGTAGGGCGGTTGCCTGCCCCACACCGTGAGAAAATGTGCACCTTTCGCCCACATCAATCAGCCCTCCGACACCATATGGATTAATTCCACAACTTGCTCACCGCATCCCGCATTTCCATCATGTTGTATGCATTTCCCATTCGCGAAAGGTGCACCCCATCATCCCTCAATAGACATGACTCCTCCTTCATCCCCACATGAGCAATCACTTTAATATCCTGTGTTTGGCAGAAAACCCTCATCATCCCCCTGTTCAATTTTCTACGAGCTTTATCAATTGCCACATGTTTGACAGCCCCCTCCAAATCCTACGCGGCATGAGCTGTGTCCAAACGCCACACGTGCCTGAGAAATTCCTCCTTATCACTGCCAGATCCCTCTGCATATCCTGTAGCAATGCAAGTCCGGATAGTCGTACCAGATCATTTTTACCCAGGTGTATCAATAACATGTCCAGGAAACCTCTCTGAGGTACCAACTTTGTTAACCACTGTAGCAGCGCTCCCCAACGCATTCCCACTCTCCCCCACCAAAAAACCTCATGGTGGCTGCTCCTCAATCGCAGGTACGTCCGTACACCTGTTAGTTTGCCTTCTTTGCCGCCTAGTGCACAAAGGAGTGTCCCACGATCCAGGTAACGTCTTGGTTCCTGGCCCTCGCACTCAGTCTGCGGTAGAAATAAAGACCATTAGTTCCTGTTCCCCTTCCCCCTCGTCACTTCCCCATTATCCGCATCCGTTCCTTTTATCCCCTTTACTGGCGCACATACCGTTCGCAGCATCTCAACCTCCACCTCCCAATCTGCCGGATTCTACGGGACCACCACGGGCGCGCTGCCGCCGTCACCGCCCCTATTCTAAATGAGTGTGTTCCAAAACTAGCCGGGTCCCGGCCCAGCCTGCGCAATGCTATTTGTAAGACCACCAATAACTGGTAAGCAGTCACCCTACTACCTGTTGCATGACAAAACACTCCTGCTGGGCACCTTCCTGGCAATGAGGTGAAACTCCGCCACCCCTTCACCGGGCAGCCCTCACTAAAACCATTCTCAACCAGCCATACCCAGTGGCCTTTCCCCGTCTGATCCATCTTGAATCGCCTGAACCATATCCCCAGCCACCCTTGGTCCAAACGCACCTCCTCATACAGCACCACTTGCTGCAGAGCTGTCCCCACCAGCTCCGATACCCAGAAAGCCCCCAAAATCGTCCAACTCATACAAAGTCTAAACAGTGCAACCTCAAATGGGTCATAACAACACAGCGGCAACACCTCCACCAATACCAGCAGCAGATCAAACGTGATTGCATCCCGCGGCACAACCTCCCCGGCTCCCTTCAACATTCTGCTCAGAATCTCGACCTTTGCAGGGTCAAAACCCAAATACAGCTTACCATAGAACGAGATCCCGGCTAACGTGCCCACAATAGTCGTGTGAGACAAGCCTTTATCAATGCAGCCAAGCACAAAACGCAAAGCTCCCCGCTCTGTATCCCGCCATTGGCTGCGCATCCCCTCCAACGAAATGCAGATGAACACTCCAAACTCACTCCATGTGAGCCTGTAACTCTTCCTGGTATACTCAGCAAGAGACTTTTCGACCAGACAAATCACTCTCATTCCCCTCAGGCCCAGATGTCCTCCAGCAGCTCTGTCTTGCCTGCTCCTGGCACCAGGCTCCTGAACCGGTGCCATTGCAAATGAGATAAGGAATCAGCGATGTCATTGCTGGCTCCTGGGACATGCCTGGCCCTAAAAAACACATTGAGACTCAGACACACCATCATGAATCTTCGCAGCAACCTTAACACCATCAGGTCCCTTGCTCTCTGCCTGCTCACTAGTTCTACCACAGTCATGTTGTCAACATGGAACAGCACCATGCTGTTCTTCAACTCATCTCCCCATAATGCCAATGCCAATAGCAAAGGGAAGAACTCCAGAAACGCAATGCTCCGCCCCAGCCTCAGCCAATGCTCTGGCCACTTTTCCGCGCACCATCGCCCATCCCAGAAAAGCCCAAAACCCTTGGCCCCAGCTGCATCTGGAAAAAACGGAACTTGCCACACCGTATTTTCTTCCAAGTATTCCAAGGGCACCCCAATGAATTCGTCCAGAAATGTCTGCCACACCCTCAAGTCTGCCCTGACCCCCAAAGAAATTTGCACCCTGTGGTGTGGCTGTACCGCTCCAGACATGGCCATGCGAAGCCGTCTACAAAATGTCTTCCCTGCTCTCACCACCCTGGATGCAAAGTTCAGAAATGCCAGCAGCTTCTGTACCCTTCTCAATTCAATCCTCCGTTTGCCCATCACTTGTAACAGGAAATTCTGTATTTCTTCCACTTTCACCACCCCCACTGCCTCTTCACCCTCATCACGCAACTCTCCTTCACCCCACTCATCACAGTCAGCCTCATAATCCAGCACCACCTCGGCATCCCCTTCCGGCTTCACACACACCTTCTCTGTCATCACATTTGTTCTCCCTTGCACCACCAAATCCGTCCTCGTGGGGCCATCCCTGGCTGCCTATCCCTGTGCGCGAGCCCTCGACGGAGGGCAGGCTGCTGCAGAACCCCCTACAGCTTCAGGCCAGTGTTTCGCCACGCTGTCGTTGCCACTTTCTACTGACCTTTCCTGCCGGTCTCATAACACCACCCACCCAGGCTGCTCCAACCTGAGGGGTCCTGAACACCACTCGGCCCATCAGCCATCCTGGCTGTCCCTCAGCTCTCCTCCATGTCCTGTTCCTCTGAGACCCAAACCCATTGCCCCCCCTCTGGGGCCCACCTTTGCCAGACCCTCCCGCCCAGGGTTCTGAAGTATGGGTAGGTGGAATCTCCCAATAAAGTGTTGCCGCCCTGTCCTCACCCAGGTGCGCCGGCTTCTCTTCTGCCTGCTCCTGCCTCGGCTTGAGGATCCCACCAGCCCCTGGCCCAGCTGCCCGGGCACTCAGTGTGTGGGTGACTTCCTTTGCTAGAGCGAGTGCCTCTGCCCTCTCCCTCTCTTCGCAAATGTGTGTCCAGCTCTCCTCCATCTGTTGGATGTGGAAGCGTTCCTCACTTATCTTGGCCTCTAAATCCACAGGGGGCCCTTTAATCTTTAAGGAGTCCCAGACCCCCTCCACCCAGCTCCCCCACCCCACCCCCAACTGGGGTTAGCTGCCCAGGCTCCCCACACCTCCAAGGGCCCCCCCCTCCCAGGGACCTGGTGCACTGGGCCCAGCCTTGGCTCATTTAACTTTTTTACTGGCTGGCCCCGGGGTCTCACCCCCACCTGGACCTCCCTGCCTTCCCTCAGTGTTCTGGGCATTATTGAGAGGTCCAAAGGCCCATTTCCCTCAGAATGTGCTTCCCCAGCCTCTCTATTGCACGCTGAGGCATCAGCCTGCATGGCTGCAGGTAGGCCCCTCCCCTGATAGGCTACTAGCTGCGCATGCGGCTAGACCCGCACAGGGAGGCTTTTCCTCCTGCCTCCGCACGCCGCTCCTTCACCCTCCTTCTTCGTGTCCCGCCCACGGCCCACGCGCCACACTGGATTGCTCTCTCTCTGCAGCGGCTCATCAAGACAGGCTGCCACCGCAGCTATGACCCCGCCCGATGCGTCACGCAGTGCATCCCGACCCATGCCTGGTCGAGGATGTCTGGTCGCAGCAGGTCTGCCCTGCCTGCCTTACCCAGCATGATAAGCGCTGCCCTGACTGTGTCACTTGTCGGGCCGGCCTTGCCTGCGTAAGTTCCTGCTGTAATATCGTGGGTGGCTGGGCCTACGATATTAATAATCACGCAGTACACAGGTGTGGCATTGGTGGTTAGCCAGGAACTAACTCCCGCCCAGCGCCCTGGGCTTTTTATTACTTTACTCACGTGGTCTCTAAACTCCGTCGAGCCCACTTGTACTATCTTATATCTGGGGGGTGTTTGCTGACAGACCTTCCCCCTATCGTAGCGAGAGGCGTGGGCTGCCCCATCGTCTCTTGCGATATTACATTCCTCCTCAACCAGGAGACAACAATGAAAGAAACATAAACATCATAAACATTCACTTCTAGTCCTGACCGTTGGCTACCGGTCGAGTTACAATAAACTGAAACAGTCTTACTTGGGAGTTGGCAGTAACTGCTCACCCTGGCTGCGATCCGACATCTGATCGCTGACTAGCCACTGGTCACATAGGCCTTGTACTTCTGGGAGAGCTTGGGGCAGGGCCGGAGGTGATACCGGCAGTGGCTGCTCCGCAATTGCGAGTCTGGAGGCTGGTCAGCTGAACTGTGGATGGAAACTCCATTTTGCTCTCCTTCCGATTCCTGGACTGATGGCGGTGAAGACTGCAGGTTTGGTGAGAAATCGGTGGGGCTTGGTTGTCCCTGTTCAGCCCCTCTGCTCCTCGGGCTTGCAGGTCTCCTTCGGGGCGTCTCGCCTGGATCAAGGGTGTCCGCTTGGTCGCATTCTCCTGCTGGAGGGACCTTTTTAAAGAGTGACACATTGCGGGTAACAGTCTCGGTACCTCTCAGAGCGGTCAACATGGTACCCTTGACAGCAGTGAGAGTCCATGGATTCCGTTCGAACGGTGTCCGGAACATTCCTCCTGGGTGTCGATCCTGCACAAGTACCTGGTCGCCCACGGTGATGGGGCTCTCTATGGCGCGTCTCCTCTGAGTTGCCGCTTTGTTAGTCTTTGTTCGCCTGAGGTCTGATAGGTTCGGAGGATTTGCCGCTCGTTCCCATGTAGAGTGATGGGGAATAGTGTCGGTGACTGTTCAGTGAAAACACAGGCGGCTCGGGGATATGCCTGTGGTGCAGTGAGGGGTGAGCCGGTATTCACAGAGAAACCGATATACAGCTCGCTCTAGGTTGAGTCCCTCTGACAAAGCGATCTGGATAGTTTTGTTCAAAGTTCGCATCAGGTGCTCTACTTCGCCGTTGGCCTGGGGCCACCGAGGCGTAATTTTGCGGTGTTTTATCCGATGGGATGCTAGGTACTCGGCGACTTCCATGCCGGTGAACGGTGGTCCGTTGTCAGTCCTAAGTTCTCCAAACAGCACCTTTTCGAGTTTAGGGATGACTTCTGCTGCGGACGTGGAGGAGACAAACTCTACCTCAGGGTACCTGGAGAAGTCGTCAACAATTACCAGCATGTGTCGCCCGCCTGGAAGGCTGCCGAAGTCCACGCTGACTCTATCCCATGGGCTGCTGGGGCTTGCTTCAGTGACCACCGGTGCTGGTCGGCTTGGGAGACTCGTGGCGAGGCATGCGGGGCAGTGCTGTACGAGTGACTCAATTTGGTGGTCTAGGCCTGGAAACCACACCTTGCTCCCAAGTCGGTTCTTGGACTTGACGATCCCTTGATGCGCTCCATGGGCAGGGAGTGCCGCTTGTTTGGTCAGGCTCGCCGGTAGGACTAAACGCGGGCCACGCAGGAGACACCCTTCAGCCGACACCGACAACTCGTGACGGACCTGGTGTAGAACTTTAGTGTGGCTTGAGCTGTTGCCGTGCGCAAGGGTGATGGGTTTTGGAGCAGCTGCCAGTCTCCGGAGCCGACCGCTTGTATCGCCATTTGGAGGCAGTCGTCGTCCTGGGTAGCTGTTATGACTTCCTGCAGTGACATTGGGAGGGGTCGAGACCGCTCGACTACCATCCGTACATAGTCTTCTGTGGCAGCTGCTTCTTCGGCTTCCGGAGGGGTGACTGGCCGGGCATGCCGTGACAGGAAGTCGGCAGGGTTCCGCGCGCCGGGACAGTATCCCACCTTCGTCGCCAGTGTAATATCGTGGGTGGCTGGGCCAACGATATTTATAATCACGCAGTACACAGGTGTGGCATTGGTGGTTAGCCAGGAACTAACTCCCGCCCAGCGCCCTGGGCTTTTTATTACTTTACTCACGTGGTCTCAACCTCCGTCGAGCCCACATGTACTATCTTATATCTGGGGGGGGTTTGCTGACAGTCCTTCCCCCTATCGTAGCGAGAGGCGTGGGCTGCCCCATCGTCTCTCGCGATATTACACCTGCTATCACCAAGGTGGCCTTGCGATGCCCAGGTAGTTGGCTACAATTGTTGGAGCTTATCTAAATGCATGCTAATCAATGTACCTAAGGTATGTGTCTAAAAACAACAACGCTAAAATCTGTACTCACTAACTTTACTTCTGCAACTTTTCTTCTGCAAACACAGCCCCTTCCAGTGGCGTTCGGTGTCAGGAAGAGGCCGGATCCTCCTCTTCTGACAGCTATATATCCTACCTAAAGCCCTCCCCTTCTACTAACCAGCCCTATCCCTGCCTTGTTCTTCTGGTCCCTTCATGAAGCACCCCCAGGGATGTCTGGTCTGCGACCCTCACTTCCCCCAGGGACCAACATTCAGATTCAAATGCATTTCCTTGTGTACAAATGGTAGTGGGGACTGCAGCCCCATACAGCTGTGTTGTGGGTTTCTTACTGCATCTTGGAACGGTAAGGGCAGTGGTGGTGTGGATCCACTTGTATTCACTGGAGATGCAACAGTGCCTGTCGGTGTGGGAGGAGTGTCCGTTCTCGTGTTCCAGTGTGGAGCTTGCTTCTTGACAGAGTCTGCGTGATGATTGCAAGTGCAAGACCATGTATCCTTGCAGCACCCAGGGGGACAGTTATAAGGAAATTAATGGCACAGCACGGCGCTGCGTGCAATTTAGCAGCACTGTGCTGCGTCATTTATAAAATGCAGGGGTGCGCCGTATTTCCAAGAATACGGCACACCCCAGTGTTTTCCCTTGCACTAATAAAAGCTGCAGAGTACCATCACAGAGCCCCTGCGTTGCAGGGATGTTTCCCTGCAACGCAGGCACCCTTTCATCCTGGTGCAGCACACATAAAAGGAGCAAAAACAAGGAGAAATAAAAATGATTTCTCCTCGTTGCACCAATCTAATGCCTGCTATTCAGTGGCGCTGCCTCAGATTTACAGATCCTTGTAAATCTGGGACAGCGTCAAAAAGCAATGGGTTTTGCGGTGGAACACACACAGCAACACCCATTGCATTCCCTTTTCATGCAGATACCTGCGTGAGAGGGGACAGTATTTACAAAGCGGCGATAAGCCACACAAAGTGTCTTAACACTGCTTTGTAAATATGGAGCAGGGCATTGCGCCACTGGAACATCGGAAAATGTGACGTTCCTGTTCTACAATCCCCTTGTAAATATGCCCCTGAGTGTCGTACAACACACATATCTTCGTTATTCCTCTTGTGGGACAAGCAGGGGACATCAAAGTTCCTTGTAGTGTGTTGAATAGATGGAGCAGCAGGAATGAGTTAAACAGCTGGTTTCACTGTGGTTATTGAGACATAATGCAGGACCCTGCAGCCAGGGTTGAATTGGGATCAAATATATTTGCGGGCACACTAAAAAAATGTGGCCCAAATTGCGGATCGCACCTTTCCGCAAAACATTGCTTCAGTGAATTACATTTTATGAAAAGAAGGAAGGGGATTTCTGTAAAAGAGACATGCTTTCTTAACTTCACTAAGATAAAAAAATGCTAATGTTGACAGATCAGTTCACAATGGTGAACCACACCTGAATATAAGTGAGGTCACTTCTGCCCAGACCCCCTGCCCCTGCTCAATCTGCATACATTAATGAGCCAGCCCAGCAAGAGACTGGGAACGACCCCTGCCCCCCTTGGTAAAAGGGAGGTAATAGAGGCCCATCAATCAATCAATCAATCATTTGTAGAGCGCACTACATACCTGCAAGGGTCTCAAGGCGCTTGGAGGGGGGGCCGCTACTGGTCAAACAGCCAGGTCTTGAGTAGTCTCCTGAAGTTCAGCAGGTCTTGGGTCTGTCGTAGGCTCAGTGGGAGGGTGTTCCAGGTCTTGGCGGCGAGGTGGGAGAAGGATCTCCCGCCAGTGGTTGTTCTTCGGATGCGAGGGACGGTGGCGAGTGCGAGGTGGGCGGAGGGGAGATGGCGGTTGGGGATGTAGTAGGAAAGACTTCTTTTGAGATAGGCTGGGCCGGTCTTGTGGAGTGCCTTGTGTGCGTGGATGATGAGCTTGAAGGATATCCTCTTGTTGATGGGGAGCCAGTGCAGGTTTCTCAGGTGGGGGGTGATGTGGCTGTGGCGGGGTACGTCGAGGATCAGTCATGCAGAGGCGTTTTGGATGCGTTGCAGTCGTTTGATGAGCTTGGTCGAGGCTCCCACGTAGGGGGCGTTTCCGTAGTCGAGTCTGCTGCTGATGAGGGCCTGGGTGACTGTTTTTCTTGTGTTTGTCGGGATCCACCTGTAGATCTTGCGGAGCATGCTGAGGGTGGTGCAGCAGGAGGAGGAGACGGCGTTGATTTGCTTGGTCATGGAGAGCGTTGAGTCAAGGATGATTCCCAGGTTGCGTGTGTGGTCAGTGGGTGTGGGGCTGCCCCCAGTGCCGTCGGCCACCACGAGTCGTCCCAGGCTGAAGGGTTGGAGCCGAGGATGAGGACCTCTGTCTTGTCCGTGTTCAGCTTAAGTCGGCTGATCTTCATCCAGTCGACGACAGCCTTCATTCCTTCGTGGAGGTTGGATTTGGCGGTGATGGGGTCCTTGGTGAGGTAGATGATCAGTTGGGTGTCATCGGCGTAGGAGATTATGTTGAAGTCGTGCTGTCGGGCGACACGTGCAAGCGGGGCCATGTAGATGTTGAACCGTGTTGGGCTGAGGGAAGATCCCTGGGGTACACCGCAGATGATCTCGGAGGCCTCGGATCTGAATGGGGGGAGGCGGACGCTCTGGTTTCTGCCGGAGAGGAAGGAGGTGGTCCATTCCAGAGCCTTGTCTCAGATCCCTACGGCGTGGAGGCATGCGCGTAGTGTGCGGTGGCAGACGGTGTTGAAGGCGGCGGAGAGTTCCAGGAGGATGAGGGCCGCGGTCTCACCGTTGTCCAGCAGGGTCCTGATGTCGTCGCCGGCGGCGATGAGGGCAGCCTCGGTGCTGTGGTTGCTGCGGCACCCTGACTGGGAAGGGTCCAGGATTCTGTTTTCTTCAAGGTATCGGGTTAGCTGTCTGTTGGCGATCTTCTCAATGACCTTGGCCGGGAACGGAAGCAGAGAGATGAGCCGGAAGTTCTTGAGGTCTCTTAGGTCCGCCTTGGGTTTTTTGAGTAGGTCGTTGATCTCGGCGTGTTTCCAGCTCTCTGGGAAGGTCGCGGTCTCGAGGGAGAGATTGATGACGTCTGCCTCCAGAAGGATCGCTCAGGCCCTTCACTGTGCCAGTGGCAGCATCCGAACAGCACAGACAGCCCTCAAAATCGACTGTTTTGCAATTCGTGCCACTGAGCTGTTGCACCCTAAATCAACTGTTTTACTTCATCTGATGAAGGTGGCGGTCATGAGAGACGTGCAGTCGTGCCTGGTCCATAAAGGTGTTAGCCCCTGCCACGTTAACCTTTCTCTATATACCTTTAACAACCTCCTTCCAACTAATTCCTGACCCTTGTCTTTTAAGCAGCTGTTCTCCCATATCCTGGGTGAACTTATTCAAGTCCAAATCTAGAGCCTTCTGGGCAGACACAAGCTCAACACATAGAAATGACATAAAATAAGATGAAAGTCTGCCACTGGTTCATTGGCGCAAGACTCACTAATACCCCTTCTTGAAACTAGAAATGGTTGAAAAGACATGGGTTTGCTGATTCATGACCTCTTTCCAGTATTAGGCACAATTTTAGGTGTGTTTTTTATGCTTTGTTCTCTTGTTTTTCTTCTTCTCAGGTGATATTTAGAGACACGCATCCTACTTCCAAAGACTGGTTCAAATGCCTTTTAGGTCTGGCTGGAGAGTGTTGCTCTCTGACGGAGCTTTTGTTACTACTCTTTTAAAAAATGTAGATACAATGAATTGAACAGCTTTCTCCTTTTTCTATTGCTGGTTTTGAGCTTCATTCTGCCTCCCAGGAAACCATTTCATTGCAACCCATGAGGCGCATTGTTGTCAACATGTGGCAGAAGTTATTTGAGAAATGCAAACACCATCGTGTAAAAAAGGGGCCCTCCTCTTTAAAGCAACAGGTTCTCCATTATAAGCAAATACTTACTTAAACATGATGTCATAGTTATGCATATTAATGTTCCATATTATGTGTCAGGTGTTATTTTGAGATAAAATATTTTTGTTGTAAAAAATGCTTCATAAAAATGATTTCTTTAAAAATAACACCTGACACATATTATTCAGCTTATATATACATGTTTAAAGCACAGTTGTAAGAAATCTGATTATTCGGGGTGAGTGGCCCACCTGAAGGAACCATCACGATCCTTGTCAGGATGAACCTTTAAAGGAACTACATGAAACTGAGTTAAACCCTGCAGTAGCTATACACAGAGCAGGCAGTCTTAACTTAGGCCAGTGTGTAAAGTATTTACACAGTATAGAAACAGTAATAAAGTCAAATGCAAACCAATAAAAATTCAAAATTACGTTAGAAAAACAGATTCCCGAGTGACTTCCGATAACCTCCCAATTAATAAAACAAAAACCTCATATAATTTTGGTAATATAACAAGTATCTCTGTCTTTATATGCTTAAATGTATATAGTCATTTCACAAAAGGGAAAATGAACATTTAGCAAGCAGTGAGAGTTGTGATGATTTTGGGAGCCTCCCTAACCTAGGAGGCGAACCAAGCAGATGCCTTGAAGACAAAGAGCACATCTTGCTGAACGATTTGGTGGTGGTCCCATCCTCTTAGGACCACCCCAAGCACAGTTATGGGCAAAAATACAATCCCAACCAAAGGCCCTGCAAAGCTTATGGGACGAGATTAGCAGTGGGCAGAGAATATTATAGTATCCAATATCAAAATAATTCTACAAAGAGCTGCAGTTCAACTAGTCGTTTCTAGGTGTCCCTCACAAGTCAAATGCAAAAGCATTGAAACCCTTTCATGAAACTGCAGTTCCACTAGTCGTTACTAGGTGTCCCTCATGAGTCAAATGCAAAAGCATTTGACTTGAGGGACACCTAGCAACGACTAGTTGAACTGCAGCTTGATCTAATAATTTCAATGCTTTTGCATTTGGAGGAAATTCGTGGTTTTAATGGAATGCATAGATAACAAATCTTCGCAAACTCCGGCAGCGCAGCGGAGTTCATTGCCCAGGGTTGCAATTTAGTAAACAAAATGCACCAAAATGACTCCTGGGCATATACTAACTAATAAGGTAAAAGTGTCTGGGGCCACCCCTACCCACAATGGCATTTTAACTCTTCATCCACATTAAACGTTGCCTCTTAGAGCTGTATGTGTGTGTATGTGGGTGTATGTATACATGTGTGTGGTTTTGTGTATGTGTGTCTGGAGTATGACATGGTAATCCTAGTGTCTTCCCACATCTAACACTAAAATCCAGTTTGGTGCAGTCATTGCACCTGCAATAAGCACAGAGACAGAAGTCTGATATAACAAACATAGGGTATTCCAGCAACGAGACAGCGGATCCACTTAATTCTTTTGACATCCTGTCTCCGTTACTTTCAAGTGCCCCCCGTGTTACATGTATAAACCAGTAGACCCATCAAGCTGAATTTGACATTCAAGCTGGCTATGTCAAAAAGGATGCTCACACTCCCACCCTGCACATTTTGTCAGGTTTAGAGGGGTCATCTTACCCATTTAAGTTATACCATTGTTTGCTCCTAGGAAGCACTTTGAACCTTTTTCACACATATTCAAATGCCAATTATGTGTGGCAGAAGTGGGAGATCAAATGCAAATTTAGACTCTAGGAACTTCAGGCAGAGAAAATTTTACATTCTAAAAGTTACTTTTCTTTGATTTTTATTGGCAATCTAACGTCACCATTGAAGTGGATTTTTAATAACTATTAAAAATAATTGTTTAATTATTATTCTAGCTTGTCCCCTTCATGAAATCAGTATTTTAATCTATACTCTTGTTTTGTACATAGAACAGCCAGGCCTGCTATAGAGAAAAATACCTTTTGGGTGCTAGTCACTGTACATGTCTTATGTTTAAATACCATGCACCCTGCTGTGTGGGCTCCAAAGGCTGTAGAATGGTGAATTATTAATGTTAGGTTTTCGAACCTGTTAAAAGATTTTATTTTGACGGGTCAATTTGCATTTTAAAATCAACTTTAGTCAGGCTACAGTGGTAGGCCTGAAACCATGTTCTACAATGGTTCTGTAGTGGATGGCACAACAGGTGTTGCAGTCCTCTAGTGGCATTTAAATTACTAGCCCTGGGTAAATGTTTTTTTTTTAATTGATTTTATTGATGACTAGACCAGAGTACTTCTGTAACATTACAGTACGTTAGCAATAAAGAAGCAGCATTTCAAGTCTCCATCGATATAGTTACAGCAATCTGACTTCTCATGTTAAATTTCCCATTCCTTATGGAATAGAAACCCATCAGTTTCTGGCTTTAGGAAGGGTGTCGAGCCTACGCAGCGTACATATGTCTCCCCTAAATGAATTCCATTTACCCCATATCTCCACCCACTTCTTTGGGCAGCCACAGCGTTCATAGACTGACTTCTCTGATATCATGCACAAGTCCATGTCCTCCATCCATGCACAGAGTGTTGGCATGTCAGGGGCACCCCATGACTTTGCTGTTGTGTTTTGCTATTGTCATTTCCAGTGTGTTCCAGGATTTTTCTTTACTATTCAAATCCGCAGCCCCCCATACATTGAGGAGGCACTGTTTAGGCGCTGGCTCCAGACTCGACCCTGGTGTCTCTCCTATACAGGGTATAACGGATCCCCAATATTTCTTTGTGTACATGCAGTCCCAAATTATGTGGTAAAATGTACCTTCTTGCCCACAATGCCTTCTGCAAGTAGGATATGTCCTATGACCCATCTTAACAAGAGTGTGACATTAGAACTATATTCTGTGAAGTGTTTTGAGTTGTATTAATTTGAGTCTTGAAGAAATGGCCATCTCTCATGGTGAGGCCAACAACCCCTGCCACTCATTATCATCTAATTCCCCAATATCTTGTGTCCAGTGCTCTCAGAGTTGACAGAGAGGGTCAGGACAGTTATTAATCAGTTTTTTATAGGTCAAAGAGATTGCCTTATGGTCCATATAATCCATGAGAATTCTGTCTTCTAGTGGAGAAGCCACTGGGAGTCCAACCAACCCCCTCCACCCCGCCCCGGATGACTGCCTGGAAAGCATGCCTGATTTGTATGTATTGGAACCATTCTGTGTCCACTAAATCATATTCTATCTTTAGTGTAGCAAAGTCTCCCACTCGGGACATACCTATGAAGTCCCGTTTGTCAAATCCCTTGATGCTTCTTAGGGTTCCCAGTCGTTCTGTATCCCACAGTGGGGTGGCCTGTTTGATCCTTTTTGTCCATCACAGGCTTTACACATTACAGAGCTGAATAGTATGTTTAGTGGGGCCTGTTAGCTGTAATCGTGCTGGAGTGCCCTTTCGTATCTAACGACTGGTAAAACCAGCCTGTCCATTCTGTATGCTGGTTCGTCATAGGGGCGATGTAGGCATTGATTGATCATCATTAGCTGTGATGCCCAGTAATACTTCTGTATATGCAGGAGTCCGATGCACCCAACATACCATCCCCTTACCAATTTCTGTGTGGCTATTCAAGGGGGCTTGCCGTCCCACAGGAATGTTCTCTGCTCATTCTCTATGGCTTTGACATAGGAGGCAGGAACTGGGCTTGATGCATTTTGCAATACGTATAAGAACCTAGAGAGGCCCATCATCTTAAATAATGTTGCGCATCCCAGAAAAGAGAGTGGAAGAGACCTCCAGTGTCGCACATCTCCCTTCAAACGTTGTAGTGGGGGTAAAAGATTTCGATTCTAGAATAAGGCCGGATTAGTGGTAATATATATATATATGCCAAGGTATCAGAACCCCTCTGTGGTCACTGTTGCCTCGCATCCCCTGGGTAGCGAGGGGAGTGTGCCACTCAATATATAAATAATTGACTTTGCCCAGTTAATCGTGTATGTTATATCCTGATTATTTAAGTATATGTTTCCCAGCCTAGCTGTCTCCCTGCTGTTCAGCCAGAGTGAGAGTTGGTACTGGAACGTTGGAGTGACTGTGATGCATGGAACGCTTGGGTGCCTGTGTGGATGAGTGGGGACAGTTGGAGATGGGCTGAGCAGCAGGCAGGCTGCTCCTGCTGGGCCTGGTGTATGAGCTGAAGAGGCTGGAGTGTCAGGATTACCAGGATGTTGGACAGATGTACTTATTTACCATCCTGCAACCAAGAAGTTAATAAAGTTATTCATGAAAGACAACTCGGCTACGTCTGGTAAGGCACAACAGAGTATTTTCCAAAATGTGTGGATAAGTTAAAGACTCTGTTTAATGAGGATTTGGGAGATGCAAGGTATAAAAATATGTCATCGGCATAAAGGGAAATATGATTTTTCCACTCCCCCATCCAGCGCAGGCCTCTTATCAATAGGTCACAACGGATCCAGGTTGCCAAGAGTACGAGGACTAGGGCAAAAACCAGGGGAGACAGGGGGCAGCCTTGTCTTGTCCCTCTCCCCAGTGGGATGGTTGAGGAGATTCTATCTTTTACTACCACCTGTGCTCATGGGTCGCAGTAAAATAGTTTCAACCAAGTCATAAAATTAGACCCCAATACCATCTTCTCCAGCACTATAAATAGATAATGCCATTCAGTGGTGTCAAATGACATTTTGGCATCCAGTGATATTCCACTACATCTTCTCTTAGTGTGTCTATCTGCCCCAGAACTCCATGCAGTCTGTGCAGATTTAGTTATGTGCACCTTCCTGGCATAAAGCCTGACAGGTCAGGGTGTACAGGTTTTGGGATAATCTGTGTTAAGCGTTAAAGCAGCAGTTTGGCCAGAATTTTGACCTCTGCATTAAGTAGAGAGAAGGGGGATAGAAGGAGCCTCATTCTTGCGGTTTGCCTTTTTTATAGATGACAACAATTGTAGCCAGTCGTTGGTCTGTGGGGGAGTTTACCCACTTTCTGGCACCCTATATACATGCTTTTTAGGTAGGGGGGTCTTATTAGTCACCATTTCATAGAGCTGGATTGGGAGGCCATTGGGCCCCATCGCCTTCCCCGATCTAAGCTTGCGGGTAGCCTGAGCTACTTCTTCTGTTATGTCGGACTCTAGTAGTGCTAAGTCTTCTGAGTTGAGGGTGGGAAGGGTCATAGCTGCTAATTATTCTCTAGATGCTTCCCCAGTAGAACCATAATTCGAGGAGTAGATCTGCATGTAGTAGGTGGCAAACTCGTCTGCTATCAATTGTGTGTCCTACAGTGTAACCCCTCCACTTGTTGAGAGATTATGTTACTAACCTACTTGCTTGTTCACATTTATCGAGCCAGGTGAGTCATTTTCCTGCCTTATCCCCAACTTTGTAGATTTTATTTTGTATGGCTCTTTCGCTTGCCTTAGCAGCATCATTGACAAGGTTTTTATATTCTTCCTTTTTAACACAGCGTATGTTTAACGATCCCCAAGACGTCCCCAGTCAATTCTCCCTCTAATTGCAGGATTTCATTTTACAATTTCTTTACCACTGCATGCTTTTCTTTCTTAACCCCGGCTATCAAGGAAATCGCCGGTCCCCTCACTACAGTCTTAAAGGCTTCCTAAAAGGTCAGCGCAGAGTCCACCGATCCTTTGTTTTCTTAAAAGTAGTGCACTATTTCCTTTGTCATACCTTCCCTCACTTGTGGTAATTTTAGATACCAGGAATTAACTGGTGCCATCTTTCCGTATTGTTGTGTGTCTGATGCGTAGATGGCCCATAACGGGGAATGGTCAGAGATACCTCTCGCCGAATGGTGTATGTCTTTGAATTGTAGAACCAGAGTGAGTATGTATTCTATTCTGGAAAAACTGTTGGGGGCACCTGAGTGGAAAAACGTCCACGAGCCCCATGATTGCTAACAATTCGGGAAAACATGATGGCTTGTGAAGCAAGTCGCAATGGGGGAGGCGATTCTGATGTCCCGATAAAGCTGTGTTAAAATCTCCCCCTATGATCAATTTCCCTACTGGAAAATTCAGAAGCAAGTCTCTCAGGTCTTGGAAAGTAGTGTAGATTGCAGCGATTGTAATAGGCTCGCCCTCCCTGAGACCTGTCACTGCAACGTACCTACCCTGTGTGTCCACCCAAGTATGGCCTATTGGCAGGGGAAAGGTGCATCGCATAAGTATCCCGACCCCTCTGGAACCGGTGTAGAATCTAGCGTGTGGCACTAATTTGTACCCCCAACATGTTAGAGCTTTACAGGAGTTGCCTACTAAGTGCGTCTCCTGTAGTAGGACGACATCTGTGGAGTGTCATTTTATATACTGTAGCACTAACCCACGCTTAAGTTTATCACCCAACCGTTCACATTCCAGGAGAGGAGTTTCAGTCCCTTTTTCATTGTTGTGTCTATTTTTGCTAGTGTTAAGTTTGCACGATAATCCCACCCATGTCCCCCGCCTCTCATGAGGTGAGAGTATACCAATTTTTGCTTCAAATTCTGGCCCTAAGTCCCTATTCTTCCCCCCACAGTCCTTCAGGAGTATCTTTGCAAGGTCTTTCCCTACTTTCTCGTTGACCGAGGCTCGCGCCCCATTAGTGTTGCCACTTTTACCCTTCACGTCATCTAAAGTATAAACAATAGGAACACCAAACATGAATCACGCCTCCCTGCAGTCAGGGTTTAAAACTACCCCTTTCCCCAACTATGCAGAGTGCCTGTTGCCCTATTCCCAACTTGTCTACAAGAAGAGGGGGGTGTCCACATCACGAGAGTCCAGACCCCTGCTCCGTAATTTACTATCAAAGGATCTGCATTATTTGTTCTACTTATGAAGGATATTGTCCAGTAGTCGCCGTTGGGCCTGTCTCTCCTTGCCATCACTGGGGCTTGGACTGAGACGCCGCCATTAGGCCAGTGAAGTAGGTCAGTTATCTTTGTCTTCGATATTCACTGTTTTGATGTTGGCTGTCCTGCGGTCACCATATCCATTCATCTTTTTGTGGAGCTTCTCTCAACGTGATCTAGGACTGTTCCCATCTACTGTTCTCCAACCATCGAGCCATTCCTGTGCCGAATCTGGAGTCTCGAAGAACCATGTCTTTCCTTCCACTTCATTCCTCAGTTTTGCCGGGAATAACATGGAGTATTTCACCCCTTTTTCACGTAGCACCTTCTTGATCTCTGGAAAAGATCTCCTTTGCCTCTGGACCTTGACTGCAAAGTCCGTAAAGAAAGATATAGTACAGTTTTCATACTTAACTGGCGGGCCACTACATGATGTTTGTAGTATGGTGTCCCAATCTCGGAAGTTGAACAGCCTGGCTAGTAGGGACCTAGGAGGCGCTGCAGGTTTTGGACTGCCCCTCCGAACCTAGTGGGCGCTTTCGACCGAGAAAAAGTTGGAAAGGCCCTTCAGTTGCAAATAGTTTGTAACTAAATCTTCTGCAAACAGGTCTGCAGAGGGTCCCTAAGCTCGTTCGGGAACTCCCACAATTCTGACATTATTGCGGCAGGATCTGCCTTCGTAATCATCTAGTTTCATTTCTATAATTTTACTGGTGGCTTGCAGGATTACTTCAAGCTATAGTTGATGCAACTGAACCAGAGGACAAAGCTGGTGTCAAGTCGTTACTGGGACTATGTGAGTACTACTCATAGTTTATTCCGAACTTTGCATCCATTGTACGTCCCATAAGAAACCTTTTCAAAAAGGGTGTCAAATTTGAATAGTGTAATGAATGTGCAGTTCTGAGCTACAGTACTCTGTCATTGAAAAAGAGCTGTTGGCGTATGCATGGGCCATTGAGAAGTTTGACCTTACATCTGGGGCAAGCGTTTCTTACTTTTGACGGATCACAAGCCCTTAGTAAACATTTTAGGGGGGAGTTTTAGTAAGTGCTGTTCTCCTAGGATCATGCGTATGGTGACGAAACTCCTTCAGTATCAGTTTGCTGTGGAACATATTTCCGGTGGTAAGAATGGAAGGGCTGATTTTTTATCCTTGTTTCCTGTCAAGTCAAGTGAACATGACGATGTGAATCTGGATGAGTTTTCGAGTGAAGATTGTGATGATTGTCTGGCCGCTGTGCTGGACCAACCTGATCTGAGTCTGGATTCTGAGACTGATTGGGTGCAAGCCCTTGAGTCTGATTGTGTGATATGTGAAGTTTGTGTTTTCGTTAGGAATGGTTGGCCCATAGAGAAAGTTCTTCCTATCTCTCTCCAACCTTTCTGGAAGGTTGAAAGTGAACTCTCCATTGAAGATGGTTTGCTTCTCAGGGCGGACAAATTTGTACCTCCTGATGTTTTTCGCAAGACCATCATTGAAAGAGCTCATGATGGTCATCTTGGTTCTACACTCACCAACCAGCGCATCAGGGACATTTATTGGTGGCCAGGGATGGATGCAGAGATTGATTTAGTGGTTACAAAGTGCTGTGTCTGTGGTTCTGCTGACAAGAGTCTAAAAGTGTCTGTTCCCCCATTGATGCCTATCGAGTGCCCCAAAGGTCCCTGGTTGAAACTGGATATCGATGTCATGGGTCTCTATGAGATTCTTCCAGGTGGATCTCGCATCATTTTGGTTCTAATGGACTATACGTCAAAGTGGCCAGAGGTTAAGCTGGTGAAAGAGGCAAACACGAAGACTGTTGTTGAATTTCTTTAAAAAGTGTGGCTGTGAGAGGGTTTTCCTGAAACTTTTGTTACAGATAATGCAAAACAGTTCATTAGTGCTGAATTTGAGTCATTCCTCCGTGAGTCGGTGTGAAGCACCACAGGAGCTCCCTTTACCACCCACAAACAAATGGTTTGGTTGAGAGAATGAATCGGGTGGTGGGGGAGTGTGTTAAGTGGGCCAGAGCCAGCAGTCATGATATATGCAAAGCATTAAGTGCTATAATTTGGTTCTATAGAACTACACCCCATTCTGCCACACAAATTTCTCCTTTTGAATTGTTGAGGGGACGGAAGCGGAACACTAGTTTTAGGCCTGCTTGGATGAGCAAATGGGTCAGATCTGAATCCGATGTTGCCCAGTTAATGTCTTTGGCGAGTGAGAATGTCTGTTTCACAATCTAAACAGAAACTGTGGTTTGACTCACGCAAGATGTAAAAGTGGCTCCGCTTGAAGTGGGGGACATAATCAAGATTAAAACTGCTGTTCATGCTAAGAAATGTGACAGTAAATTCAGTCAACCTGTCAAAGTTATCAAGATTCTTGGAAATGCAGTAATGGTTGAAGGAGGTCATTGGTGGAACCTCAACAGGGTGGTGAAGGTTCGGGTAAGAGATACTATCTCACCTTCAAGGGAAAGGGATTTTCCTTGTATTGGCCAAGCATGTTCCAAGAAAAGTTCAAGAAATATTGTTAAGCCTGCCAGGTACAGGTCGTAATTCTGTTTTTTGTATTGCTGTTTTTTTAGGCTTTGTTAATCTCTTCATTTTGCTTGATTTTTACTTTTTTATTTTTTGGGGGCAGAAGAGAAGATATGTTATACTACATCTTGTGTTGTTTACTTTTAATCCATTGATGATGTATAGACTCTAGAATGTGTTGTCTCCTAGCAACTGTATTGAGCTAGGACATTCCTGTTGGAGCTGTTGGCAGAGCTGGTCCTCCTGGCTCTGCTGTCCATGTAGCCAATAAATAACCAGCCTACTATCACTGTGTCAGCCTGGTTACTACAGTAGAGTACGCAGATTGCACTGCAATAACCACATTTTTGTAATCAAGGCCATGCGGAATTGCTGCAGCCACAAAAGAGGTGATACCATGTGACAATACAGGAAAGCTATGCGAGTTACCAACACCAGGACAAAGCTATTTCTAGCTTCGTACCTTTAAACGCAAATACATAGAAACACTGTTTCCTCAGGTTATTCCCCATCTAATGTTACATTTGCACTAATAGCATGATTACTGTATGCGATAAGGCAATTACCAACTCATGCTATTGGCACATTTTGTTCTTAGATCCTTTGTGACCCCCTTAATGCTGAAGTCCTTCGATAGAACTTGCCAGATACTGGATTTATCCTATAATTCTTCCTTGTTTACCTTAAAGACTGACAATAGTAGTGTGGAATGGTAATGAGGGCAGAGAACAAAAAGGACATTTCGACCAGCAAACCCCTCTAAATTACTATAAACAAGTTAGAGTCCTACAGATGAAAACTGGATGCAATACATCCCATAAACAAGAAACCAGCCTTGATAACAGGAGGGAAAATTGTTTCTTAGTAACGACCAGAAGCTATCATTGGTGCTGCAGCGACGGGGGTGCGAGGACCCAAATGGACACCCCTTATGGCATCCTACCACTGCTCAAGAGAACGACCCTTTGTCTGTGGTTGTATCTCAGTTCATGGCACTGTTACCTTACCTCTTACAACCAGAAAGTTGGGATCTCAGAGAGAGCTGATAGCATGTTTTAGACCCTTTCTACTTTTTTCACAGTCAGTAGCCCTTTGTCAAGGGTTCTAAAGCCCACCTCCCCCCAATGCATCTGGTGATGTTGCCCCAGAAACAAAGACAGGGATTAATCCCTGCACATGAACTTGTGGAGTGCAGAGAAGCGCTCAAACCAGGACATGCTGCTTGGCTGGTTTATTATAAAACTGCACAGCAAATGATGCACAAACATGAAGGTAAATTAGTCCAGTAGCCGAGATGTAGAATAATGCAGAAGGTTTATTGATATAGTTCATAGATGGTATGAAGATCTCTTTTAATAAAGCGAGCCCCACCAGGAGCAGCTTCCTTGGTGCTCATCCCATACTCTCAACTGACACTCCACAACCAGGTATCCCAACATTCTATTACCTCACCATGCACTCCAACATTCCACAGCACACCCTCACTGGCTGCGCAGCAAGGGAAAGGAAGGAGGAAAGATGCATTGCACTGAAGACCAGATACCACACCGACTGGAGGAAGTGCTACAAGCCACAGCAATTGACGAAAAAAGTTTTTATTTAACCTTCTAAAATATTCTCAGATTACCAGAACATTTTGGTAGAGTGGTAAACCCAGGATTATATATGAATAATTGTGAGTAACTGGACATTTTTCATCAAGTGGTTCTGAGCGGCTTCAAATAGATAAGGACAGTGAAGCTCGGCTTCTCTATGATGTCACTGAGACATTTTTACAATTTTATATTAAATATGGCCCACTTAAATGATCAGTCACTGATTGCAGGAGCTGTGCAAGGGTAGAGGAGTCATGGGGGAGCCATACATGCATAGCCTTAGCTGCTTCAGCCCTCTATTCCTTATTTCATCTTGATGTCCTGCCACCCACCCTAACCACCTGGCAGCCATCCATCCTTTCTCCCTAAATAAAAGATTACCTGACACCCTGCTACCATTTATCACCACCCTCAGCATTACACATCCACACTAATTATTTAGAAAATGTAAGGGATGTCCATACAACCAGCCTCACCATTTCCTACATTTACCACCCCTCCACACACAGATTTTTTTTTAGAATAGAACAGATATCCTGCCACACACCCACACCACCCACTCTTCACTCCACCCCCTCTAGCCCAAATACATATAAATGTCACCAGGTCTTCTTCCATTTACCCTTCGTGCCCTCTGTGCTAGCATCTCCACCTGAAGCCGTGCCGACTGCTCTCCAGTGGAGCAGAGAGACAGTGTCACATTGGCTGTGCTCTCTGAGAGCCACGCCACCATCAGATGGAAATAGTGGTAAACAACATTTATTTCTCACTTTTGCTACATTTTAGGGGCAGATTATGATCTCGGTCGGAAGGTCTCCGGATGGGTTCCATAACGAGCAAATCTGATTCGGAGCCTATGATTACGACCGAATCGTACCCCGTTCCAAACGACCAAGTACGATGCGAAGATCTCGTCCACGCCGACTGCATTGATTCTGAACCTGATCCTGTCAGTCCGACTCATTCCAAGCCGGTTCATGCTGCGCAATGGAGCCGGCTTCCGAACGAGTGAGTACGATGCACGATTCGTACAGCCGTATCGACTTTGTTTTGCTGGGATGAAACGTCTGTGGGAATCGGACTTCGGGGGACGTGGCAGGCCCCCCTTCACCCGGGGCCCTCCGAATCTTTCACAGGGGGGTATCCATGGGTCCCCCCTTTCCATGTATGCACAGTTTGGTGGGCACCATGGGGTACCTGCCGCAGGGTGCACTCTTTTCCCCACCCACCTCTTTTTGCAATGGGAGCCTGTGTACGCATGCGGTACACGGGCTCCCACTGAGTTCAATGGGAGTCTGCGGGAACTGAGTACGTCACCATACGGGGGCATTGGAATCAGTCGCTTGGACTCACAAGTCAGTCAAGTCAAGTCAGAGAATTTATATAGCGCACTACATACCCAGAGGGTCTCAGGCGCTGAGGGGGGGGGGGAGGATTACTTGTCAAATATCCACGTTTTAAGTTGCTTTCTGAAAGCTAGGTGGTTCTGGGTAAGGCGAAGGTGGGTGGGGAGTGAGTTCCATGTTTTAGCAGCCAGGTAAGAGAAGGATCTACCTCCCATTGTGGTCTTGTTGATGCGAGGTACAGTGGCGAGGGCTTGGCTGGAGGAGCGTAGCTGGCGGGAGGGGGTGTAGAAGGACAGTCTTGAGTTGAGGCATTCTGGTCCGATGTCGTAGAGTGATTTGTGTGCGTGGGTTAGCAGTCGGAAAGTGATTCTCTTATTGACGGGTAGCCAGTGGAGGTCTTTCAGGTGACCAGAGATGTGTTTGTTGCGTGGGATGTCTAATATGATTCTGGCTGAGGCGTTTTGGATTCGTTGGAGTTTCTTTTGGAGTTTAGCGGTAGTGCCTGCGTAGAGGGTGTTTCCGTAGTCCAGTCGGCTCGTGACCAGAGCATGGGTGACTGTTTTCCTGGTTTCGGTGGGAATCCAGTGAAAAGTTTTTTTGAGCATGCGAAGAATGTTGAAGCAGGATGAGGATACGGCGCTGACTTGTCTGTTCATTGAAAGTGAAGAATCCAGGATAACGCCTAGATTCCGTGCGTGGTCTGTCGGGATGGGTGCTTTTCCAAGGGCTTCCGGCCACCAAGAGTCGTCCCATGCAGAGGGGGATGTACCTAGGATGAGGACTTCACACAGCACAATTCGCTAGGAAAGCCCTCTGGATCCGAGTCGTACGGAGGGCTTTCACTGAGATCGTATTCTGCCCCTTAGTAGTGAAGGTCCAGATTTGGAAACTTGTTATTCACCCTTAAGGTTTTCTGAAAGAGCCATAGAAAACGAGGCAATAAAGGCAAGTCGATCATGAGGCCTTTTCTCTATGCTCCACAGCAATACGTGTTTATGTGTTGGATTATCCAAGGTATTCCAGTGCTTAAGTTACACATGTGCTAAACAATTCATCAAAATGCTGAACAGTCATGATTCAAACGACGCACATTTGGTTTACCTTATGATAAGATAACCAAGCCTATGTGAATATATTTGCACTGTTTTATTTAAATGCTGTTTCATTTTTTACTTTAGCATGCTATTAATTTCTACAAGTTTCTAGAAGGTTGCTAACAATGTGTCTCACTTTTGTTGGTATTCATGGAACACAGCCTGGTAGAAGGAAAAAATTGAAAGGGCATCACACGACTTTCTGCCAGATGTTATCACCAAGAGCTCTTAACAACAAGATTTTTTAATAAAGGTCGGGCACAGAAAGTGAAGGGCAGAGATGAGTCTTCGAACCAGGCGACACTGGGACAGGTCATACATCATATCTCCAGTTCTTTTGAAGGATACCTAGCCTTTGTGCGCTGAGTTATCAAAGCAGCCGGCCTCCTCAGACGAGAATATCAGATCTTGCAATTTTCTTCAACACAGAACTTTATTGTTCGAACAGGTATGTGGGTGTATGCCATCTCCAAAACTCATAATAGGTTTTAATTTCTGCTTTGGTAGGATTCTACTATTTGACTAGCACTTAGAAGTAGCAGAAAGAGGGTGGGTTGCTATTTATTGATAAAAGCTACCATGTCGGAGTGGTATCTATTACCACATTGCTGGAAACCGATACTGCCGCCATATCTGGCTTCGTTGTTGTTATAATTCTTATCATGTGCACTAGACTAGGATTTAAGTTTTAAAATAAATATTTCGACTGTATATTTAGGGTTCTAGTATGGGTTTTGAGTATGTTATTCCTTAATGAAAGAGAGCTTGGGGTCACTGATTGTCCCTGTATCATCTCTTGTGATTGATTTCTACCTAGAACATATATCACTCAGACATTGCTCAGTGGGTTGTGTATTGGTTGCAGTACAACAGACTTTTAGATTCGGGTTGACACGTTGACTGAGTCTTTGGTGCCATGGGGTGGGGGTCTAGAAAACCGATCCCTGTGTCTCTAGAAAAGCTAGAGAATGGATCAATATATATTGGTGGTTACCATCGGTGTCTCAGGACCTGAGACTCTGTTTCATTCCAAGTTTATAACCAGATTATTCCCTTTATATATTTAACTGTCCATGGGCAGCTGGGGTGAGGAGTCAAAGCTGACCCCAGAAGGTGGTTGAGGACCTGGAACACAGATACAGACAGTGGACAACAGAGTACTTGCTCTTGATAAGCTGTCTATATTTATTGATGTTATTTCATTTAGGTATTTTCTTAAGCTCTACTAACCACCCTGTGAAGTGGCCTCAGAGCAATAGGAGGGCAGCATCAGGTAAGATAAGAATACAAGTGTGAGACATTGCTGTACACCGTGGGTGACATGAGGCAGAGTTGACCAAGCCTTTGGGAGGAGAAGTCCAAAGTTTGAGTGGAAGTTGGCAGACCGGACCTAGGAATTTGACCAGAGGGATGAAAGAAAGTTAGCCAATCACTCCTACTCAAACAACTAGTTTATCCAAATGCCACAGAGAAGGTATATGTCATCCATGTTTTCTGAATTTTGTAGCCACTTTAAAGCCTAAGGTGGACGGGTAGAAAGTTTCCAAGGACTGGGCCCTGGTTGTGGAGGTTCTTAGGTTTTGGGACGGATTGTACGGCACAAATTATTTAGAGATACATTTTGAAGTCCAGTCCTTTAGACCTTTGTGAACCATGCAGAGGGTTTTGAAGGAAGTCCTTTCTTTGACTGGGCTGAGATGATCATGGTATTTCAGACCCAGAGCCATGTGCGCCGCCGGGTTCGGTACTCGTTGAAGCGCGGCAAGGGATGGATTGACAAGGCCGATACTGTGGAGGTTGCAGTCATCCAGGTGGAGAACAACTGTGAGTAAAAGAGGGATTTTCTTTGAGAAATGTAGGAATGACAAGATCTCTTTCAGTTATCAAAGGTAAAAAATTCAGTTTTAATTTTGAGGAGAATGAGTCTTTGCTGTCAGAGATCACACCCAGATTACAAGCTTGGTGCTGGATTCACTATTGTTTAATGCAATACGGCTGCGGTGCTGCTTTGTGTCGAAAGGGGAGGGGGGAAAGGTGCCATCTACTGCCTGGTGCCACATCACACACCCTTGCACTGTTGTGCAAGGGTGTGGGCATTCTGTCAAAATTAGATTTTGCACTGGAAGCCTAACCTTTCATTACACAAACTACGCTTTAATACCTTTTCCACTTTTTATGGGTGCTGTACAGTGCAACACACGTGCAAAGTAGGAAAAATGTGGAGAGTTTTAAAACACGCTCAATCAGAACGTCTGCCTCAAGGGGCAGACGTTTTGGCACAAATCCCTGTCATCCAGTGTTAGTAAATAGGAATTTGAGTCAAAACCCATAGGTGGTTGCATGAGATCGCCCAGTTACCCCCCCTGGAATGCCCCCTTGATGCACAGAAGCAGGGCCGGACTGGGAACCGAAACCAGCCCTGGCAAACTACTCGGCCGGTCCCCCTGGGGGAGAGGGTGGTGCGGCAGAGCTGTTTGCTAGGCTGGTTCCGGCCAAATTTGTTACAGGGGGGCGACATTGCTGGACCTCGGTATCAAAAGCAGCCCCCAGGGGCCAAAAAACCATCCCGCCACCCTGGCGGCCCACCAGGGAAACGCCCTGTGCCCGCTACGGCCAGTACGGCCTTGCACAGAAGTGGAAAGTAATGCATAGTGCTACTTTAGAAAACTTTACAATGCAAATCAGAAATTGCTTTGGAAAGTAAATCCCAACACAACATTTTGCACTGGGTTTAGATCACCTTTGTGACGCAAACCTGATGCAAAGTATATAAATCTGGAGGTTGATGCACAGGTGTATGGCAGGGCCTAGATCTCCTGGCCTTGAGAGGATGGGCTTGCCATCCTGTAAAGTAGACTTTCCATTTTATCACCATTGGGATACAGCCAGTTGTACTGCATCCAGCGATGGAGGTGAGACAAGCCGCAGGAGAGCTTGG
Organism: Triturus cristatus; assembly: GCF_964204655.1. Classification (NCBI taxonomy): domain Eukaryota; kingdom Metazoa; phylum Chordata; class Amphibia; order Caudata; family Salamandridae; genus Triturus; species Triturus cristatus. Next base: position 894,724,838 of record NC_140586.1, read on the forward strand.
TGAGGGAGCCCTGTTTATCGTCACTCCTTCAATCGAGCTGAGTGTTGTCTGCATACAAGTGATACTCGATCTTGTAGGAAACCAGGATGGATGCCAACGGCGCCAGGTAGACGTTGAAATGGATGAGAGACAGTGCAGAGCCCTGGGGAGCACTCAAATGGATATTGGCTTGTTTGAAAAGAAGGGTGTGGTTGCGTACGAAAGAAATGGACCACGCCAGAGCCATGTTGGTGACGCCTGGTATGGCCGATAACCTTGGAATGAGCTCGCCATGGTCTATGGCGTCAACTGCTGCAGAGTGATCGAGAAGTACCAGAGCACACAGATGGCGTTGGTCGCGGGCCGGGCAGGCCTCCTCCGCTACCTTGAGTAGGGTAGTTTATGTGGCATGAGCTGAGGTCATTAACAGAGACTGAGGGTCTGAGTTAGAGGAGACTCCTAAGGAATCAACCACCAAAGATGCCGTCCACTCCTCAAGGCTTCCCCGACAATAAACATCTTCTGATGGCGAAGCGTCTTTACGTGAGTGACACTGAAATGTAAAGTTGGCCAACTTTACACCCTAATGGTTTTGGGGTGTCAATAGCTGTGAGATCACTTCCAGTGATGTCACAGGACATTTCCTTTTGATATTAAGTCCACTTACACGTATCTTTTTAGGACTTCTGCAGTACATATACCATAAATCTCTACATACCGTGAGTTTTCCCTTTAGGTTAATTTGTTCCGCCTCTGCCATGAAACAGGATGAACGGATGCCAACTCTTTCGTAATCCGGATCACTTTCATCTGGTTTCTGGCAGGGGTCCAGGCTGGGAGACAATAGAGACAAGGCAATTTCCAAGGCACGGGATGTCCTTGTATCGTTGCCCCGGGTGGAAGATCTAAGCGCTGCGCACCTGGCAGCCTGTGCAGAGGTGACACCTGACCCCACCCCCTCCAGGGCTCCGCTTCCAGCACCCGATGCCAAGGTATGAGGTGATGGTGTCACTGCGGACCGCAGAGGCGTCAGCGAAGGCCTTTGAAGCGCGCTTGGGTTACGCAGAAGATCCTCCATCGAGGCCTACTATCTGTCCACAAGTCCTCCATCTTTGTCAGCTTCACCCAACTGGGTCAACTCAGGATACAGCCACACGACAGCGGGGAGCCCAGTGCGCCTCGGCCAATTTTAAGCAAAGACCTCGGAAAAATCCAAAAATGGGTAAATGTCTGCTTCTTGCCTTTCAACTCTGATTGGTTGATAACCGAATGACTTTTAAATTTAGGCAGCACATGCGTGATAGGTGCCCATATTTTTGTAAGCAAATCTTACAGCGTGAACATGACCCCTGCCTTTTTTTTTCTTTGTCTTGCAAATACCTGTAAAGTTTCTGTAATTTTCTTTGCAACCTTATCGTTCAAATGCTGATTTTATTCAAAGCCTTGAATAGAGGTTCTCTGGCATTGTTGTGCATTACAAATAAATGTGCCAAAAATAAAATAAACGTGCTTTGATCTGAACGACTAGCTTTTACCCTGGCAACATTCCATTCCATGACATTAGAGCCATATACAAATCAGCCCTGGCCCAAAAGTAACAACCCACTTCAGTCCCCCTAGGCCACGCACCTCTCAACAGGAGCACAAACTTACGTTTTCATTTTTTTCGCTCCATTTTGTACTCGTTCTGGAGTCACACTCACCAGGGGGATCTGAGCACCGCCCTTAGAAGAACATACACCTGTCCAGCTCAGACGTCACAGCAGCGCACCTCTCTAGAAGAGTCCCACATTTTTGTTGTTTTCCAAGCAGACAGTATTTCCATATATTTGGTAATAGACACAGGGAGTTAAGTGGCCGGTCCTCCGAGACGGGTCCCTACGGGCTCTCCATTTTTACCCTCACGGAGAAAAAAAAATACCTTAACCCTGCAATAGTACCAGCCATCACTGCTGTTGATGTAACTTCAAAGGGACTCATTTTTCTGTTTTATATAACACAAATTCGGAGCAGTTTGCGCTTTAAATGACTACGAGTTACATTACACAAGGACACATTGATTTTTTGAATCACATGACATCAGGCTCGAACCTGTTTTCGCAGCTCGAAGGTTGGCTGCGATAAGCCGTATGCCACAACCTCGCCCACAGGAGGAGAAGCATTTTCAATATTATATACAACAAAGTGATAATTGTTGCTCATTCGTCTTGTGCAACTTACAACCATTGACAAAGCCAATAGTCCTGGCAGCTTGTAAGCAGGGCTTTCGGTGGGATGAAAAAACTCGGGGGTCTCTCAAAGGGGTGTGGCTAATGTAATACGGGCGTGGCTTACAAACTTAAGCTGAAAAATCTATGCTTAGCATAGTGTGCCACCCGACTTGTATTTTGCTGTTTCTGTCATTGCATCCAGACATATGATACAACAAGTAACATCACACCTACAACAAGTCAGGACTATTGGCTTTGTCAATGGTTGTTGTTGCATAAGATAAATAAGCAGCAACTATGGCTTGTATATAATATTGAAAAAGCTTCCACTTAAAGCCCTGGTGACACCACGACAATGTTGCTGCTCCTGAGTTTCAAAAAGAGAAGGGAAATCCAGAGAGAAACTGACTCTCTTTAAAGCATGTCCCTTCCACTACAACGCTCACCTGGCATGACGTCATGCCGTAACTTCTCCACTAGTGAGAAGTGAGCAGTGTGAGCACGCGCTCATGATCTGCCGGCTGTCACTGCAGTCTGGGAACAAGCATTTACAATGCAGTAGGTCTCGCAATGACATTATTTTGAGCTATTGACATTGTAAATGACATTTTTGGGGGGGTTTGGTTTTCTTCTGTAAAACATAAATAAAATGCATTGTGATTTAAAATGGCAATAGCTAAAATGTTGTAAATAAATAAAGACAAGCTGGAGTCCATAGCCGAATACCATGACTGCCTGTCTTGTTACCACCTCGTGTATTTGACTCTACCACCCTGCACTTTCGGTCTCTTTAACAAATTAAGCAGTGGGTAAACCTAAACAAGATCCCTAACTCTAATCATTTCCCAGAGCTCTACATTTTCTATGCTTTGGTACAGGAACAGGTGGGGGGTGGGGAGGGGGGGCGGAATATATTCCCTGTGGTTTACTATTTGTGAATTTCGGCGGAGTACATGCTGTGTGCTTTAACTTGGATGTTTTAATGAATACCCGCTCTCGCATGACCCCAGCAGCCTACAGTACTACAAACTTCGTATGCTCCTGCGTTTCTCCACCCTTCGCAGACCCTTCCTGTTCACATCACACGCTCCAGTCATTAGCATGCACCGTTTGAACTGCCTGTCGATACACGGGGCCTCATTTATGAGAAGTAACGCATCGCTGCGTGAAAGCAGCGATGCGTCACTTCTCGGTGCGTCCTCCTTGTGACACCAATGATGCGCCATATTTATAATATGACGCATCATGTCGCAAGGAAGGACAAATACGTCAGTATAACTGACGTATCTGTCGGCGCAAAAAGTGGCGCATTGCTGGAGTTGTGTCGGAAGCCTGACGCAACTCCAGCAATGTTCCTTTCACATGGGGCAAGCCCCATGTGAAAGGGCCTGCGTCACCCTTACGCCTGCCATGAGGCAGGCGTAAGGTTTTGACGCATTGGCGTCATAGTAGTGGTGCAGCGAAATCTCATAGATTTTGCTGCGCCACTCCTACGACCCTTTCTTGCGGGGGTACGCCCACCCTGCATACGTTATACCTGGCACAGGTGTAATGTAGCGCAGGGGTTTACGAAGTGACGCATCTACCTAGATGCGTCTCTTCGTAAATATGGTGCAACATGGCGCATGTTTTTCCCCACTGGTGCGTCACAAAAAGTGACGCACTAGTGGCGCAAAAGTGATGCAGGGGCTCATAAATGAGCCCCACTGTCATTACCCAAGAATCCAGGGTCTTAGTCTAGGGGCAGAGTCCGGGGACAGATGCTATAAAGTGAGAGAGTGCAGATGTGAAAGGTGATGTCAGAAGTATGACTCCTTCAGACACACCTGAGTTCCCGCCATCTTTTGTAAAGTAACCAGCAGGTGGGCAGGCAGCTGGAGGCTCACAGGCCCAAAATACTGAGAATATGCTAATACCTTCACGATTCCATCCATCTGACAGCTCCATTTCCGCCTGTGTATTACACGCACGCAAGATGCATGCTGTGCACGCTTTTGCCCATCTGCCCACTTAGTGCCCGGATGTCAAGTGCATCACCTGCGTCCCCAGTGAGTCCTGGCTTTTCAACCAACTTTACGGGGTATTCTGTGACCTATCGCACGTAGTTGCCATAATATAAACGAAATTACAGGTCCCAGGAAGCCATGTGATGTCTCCTGGAAGCTAGCGGTGGCTGAAGCGGTCACGTGTGACTTACGTGTGGGTCACCCGGCAATAATGTTTTAGGGTGCATTTACAACCATGTTCACATGAATATGCAATGCGACTATTTAGGAATTAAAGATAAATTGATGAATGAGCCTACTTGATTTGAGACAGAGAGAACACGTGATACAACTCCACTGTTCAACTTCAGCATGTTCGCGTTCAGGGCCACTGAAGCATGGAAGAGCAACCCTGCATGTTTTCACACTCTCTGGCTGCCTCTGCCTTCCTGGAGAAGGTCCGCTCTCACACAGAGGCAGCGGAGCAATTGCACTACGGTCAACAACACACCGTAGATTCCACTCAGAACACAGCCGGTATCCCTTAAACCCGTCACTGAAACCCTTGGCGTGTCTACCAATAAACCGCAGTCAGCAAGGTATCCCCAGGTCAGTGAACATGACGTCTCTAATGGCAATCTCATCACACAACACACAATCTGAATGGGCGGTTGCCTAAGAGCGGGCAGCTGGTCAGCGAGTACAAACGGCGCTCGCTTACCTGAGCTGTTCATGCTGTGCATGGAAAAACACAATTCAGTCTCATAAATTGTTTGCAGCATATTCCAGCCAGCCTGTAGCTCAGCTGCGCTAAAGATTCATCACTGCACACTGAATGGGTGCCGGGAGCCACCCCGCCCCCTCGCCCACGGGCTGCGAGAGACTGCACACTTCGGAAAATGTTATTGTTCCATGCCAACACGTTATAGCACACCACAGGTACTGTGTGCAGGCTCTCCCCGGTGACTGCCGCTGCTGTGTGAGGACCTCTGTGAAGCAGGAAGTGCCTGTTTGTTCAAGTGAGATGCACACTTAGGGAGACCCGCTTGCTCCCCAGTCTCTGAAAATCAGCCAGAGTCCTTCCTTTAATGAGTTACAAAAAATATGCAGGCAGGGTGGGAGGGGCCAAATGCCGACAGGGCGGACACCGACCAAGCTTCCACAGGCCCCGTACACAGAAGCAACGACAATAGATCTCGCCGAGGCGAAGCAGCGGTATGCGCTGCATTCGCAGGCGAGACCTAAAAAACAAACCCCCTGTGCCAGGGCACAAAACAGAGTCCGACAGAGCCCCGTTTCGAGCCCCCCCTTTAAAAAACCCTCGGTGCTCAGCACCAGTGAGACCCGGCCCACTTAAAGCCCTGCTTGTAGGTGTAATGATACTTGTGTTATACATCCGGATGAATGGACAGAAGCAGCAAAATGCCAGTCGGGCGGCACACTATGCCAAGCACAGATTTTTAGCTTGTGTTTTAAGCCACGCCCTTAATTACAGGGGCACACCCCTATGAGAGGCCCCCTCCAGTTTCTTCATACCACTTAAAGCCCTGAATAGACAGACCTTATTGAATTGGTACCCCCTTGTTGAGGTTAATTCAATTTATAGAGAAAGCTGTGGGTGAGAAGTTTGGCATACACAGTAGAATTGAATGATTATGTTAGTTGGTGAAAATGAATGGTGATCAGTGTATTTTTCTCCTGAACTGTATGTCTCACAAACTATATGAAAAGTGTGAAACGCAGACCTTTCGTTAGAAACCTGGACTTTCACAAGTGTTTTGTACACCAGTGTTATTCGTGCTGAGTCACTCACATTGAAAAGCTAAGCAAGGTGTATGCGCAGATATAAAATGCTAGTGAGTTGGTGGTGCGGCATACTTTGAGAGTGAACCCAAGCATGTGATGCTCTCCTATGCAAAATGCTCCTAGGTTACCAGCGCCATTTATTAGTTGTAGAAGGAAATTACGTGAATGTTCAGGAGTCGGAAAAACGTACATTTCCGTGAAGTAGGCATGGGCCAATATAAAGGAACTCGGCGAGATAATGCTCGCGTAACAATATCTTCTCACACCCCTATTAATAAGCCCTTCGCTGCCACGCCCTGAAGAGTGGTGTACATGAGATAAGTGAGTAGCCCTTGACCACTTGGTCATGCTTACCACTCTGCCTCTCTGCAGGCTCCTTTGGCGCAGAGGCACCGACCCCGTCCTCCTGCCACAGTTCGAGATCCGCACCCCCCCGCTGTATTTATTAGAAATTAGAATATTGTTCTGAAACGCTGTGCATTACTATTGTTTTTTACTGGGATTGTACTGTTTTGAAGCACTCTGTGACTTGGTTGTTTTACTCTCTTTTGTTTATTTCCCTATTGGTGAGACTCCTGTGTCTGGAATTATTTTTTCCCTTCATCAGGTTCTCTCTGGTTTCTGTGCCATCTTTCCCGCTGCCACTCAAGCCTCGGGCCCTCCTTCCTCCCGGACAGCCCTTGCCACCTCTCAGGGCTACTTAATGGAGGCTGCAGTGTGGTCACCCCACTGGCATGCCAAAGGCAAGTCCATCTGACTCTTCCGTGCCTGGACCCTACCCAGTGCCAGGAACCCTGTCCCACCGCGCTCTCATAGCTACTCAGCTGCAGAACTCTGCACCTTGGACCCCGCACGCAACAACTGCTGCCTCGCATCCCCACGCTCTACAGGGGGACCTTTCACCTGCATCCACTGCCATTTCAGCACCACCCCATCACCGGCTACCACCACATCAAACAACACCACGCCAACGCCAGAGGGCGACATAACACAGGATCAACTCAACTGGATCCTGATCAATGCCAGATCTCTCTGCAAATATGCCACCGAAATCTGGGACCCCATCTCCACCTTTGTCCCAGACGTAACCTTCATCATGGAGACCTGGCTCACACCCACTTCTGCCCTGGACATCGCCATGGCAACTCTCAGCGGATACCAGATGAAACACCGAGACCGTACCAACAGGCACAGGGGGCATCCCCATCATACACAAGGAATCAATCACCTGCACCATCGCCATGGACGACACCGCACCGATGATGGAACTCATGAATTTCGAGCTCCACACCAACTCCAAAACCACCACCAAAGGCATCCTTGCATACAGACCACCAGGACTGTGAACTGACCTCAGCAAAGCCATCGCTGAATGGAATCCGATCACTACATGCTACTGGGAGACCTCCAACTTCCACCTGGATGACCCCACCGACACCAACACCACCGACCTACTGGAAACACTAGACAACATCGGCCTCAAGCAGATTGTCACTGACCCCACACACAGAGCAGGACACATGCTACACCCCATCTTCACGTCGAGCAACAGAATCAGATACAGACACACCTCGGAACACCCCTGGATGAACCACTCCATCATACACTTCACCCTCACTGGTCTGCCATGCACCACCCCAAACCCACACAGCTCCCCTTACTGCAGCTGGACCAAAGTAACTCAGGAGCAATAGACTGATGCCCTCAACACCGCTCAGCTCAACATCACCGCCGACCTGGACCAGACAGTTGAGAATTTCAACGCCTGGATCACTAGCGCTGCAGACCAAGTTGCCCCACCAAACCAGCCAAATTGCACAGACCCACCAAACGAGCCAGCTTGTACACACCAGAACTAAGCACAAGAAAATGCAGGTGTAAACAACTGGAAAGAAGATGGCGAACCAGCAAGATCAACGCCGACCAAGCTGCCTACAAATCCGCCCTCAACGACTACCACCGCCAGCTCAAAGCTGCCAAAGGGGAGACCCTGACACACCAGATAGAAACCAGTGCCAACCAAGCCAAGGAACGCTTCACCATCATCAGAGAGTTCACCTGCACGGCAGCCACAGAAATTTGCATCCCTCCCTCACAGGAACTCTGTGACTCCCTCGCCAACCAATTCCACAACAAAATAGCAACCATGTACAGAACTTTCGAATCGATCCCCAGCCCTCCTAAGCCAACTATGCCTCCCGCAACCCATCAACGTCAACCACCAACCACCCGCTCACTGGATGGGAGCAACTCAGCCCACCAACAATTACCGCCCTGATGAACGCCATCCACTCATGTGCACCCACCGACCTCTGCCCCCACTGACTCTTCAACCTTGGAAACAGCGAGATCAGCCACCAGCTCACCACCATCCTCAACGCCTCCATAACTACAGCCACCTTTCTCAACGCATGGAAGCACACTGAGATTAGACCCCTCCTCATGAAACCTTCAGCACACCCCAGATTGCTCACTGATCATCTAGAAAGAAACAAGCTGCTGGGCCCATCCTAATCAGGTTTCAGAGCCAACCACAGCACTGAGACAGCCCTAATCACAAAAACAGATGACATCCAGGTCCTACTCGACAGAGGAGAATCAGCCACCCTCATCCTCCTGGAACGCTCAGCAGTCTTTGACACCATCTCCCACCACACACTCATCAGTCAACTATGCCAGATTGGAAATGAAGACGATGCACTCAGATGGATGGCTTCCTTCCTCACAAGTCGCACTGACAGAGTCCACTTCCCTTCCTTCACCTCACAGCCCAAGCACACACTCTGTGGAGTACCCCAAGGCTCATCCCTCAGTCCTACTCTCTTCAACATCTACATGAATCCTCTTGCGGACCTCGCCCGATCGCACAACATCAAAATCATCTCCTACACCGATGACACTCAGCTTATCCTCTCACTCTCAACGAACCCCACCCTGACGAATACTAACTTCCAAACTGCATAAAGAACTTCACAACATGGATGAAAGGCAACTCTCTGAAACGCAACACTGACAAAACGAAAGTCCTGATCTTCGGCAGACACGCTGACCTTTGGAACGACTCCTGGTGGCCAGAGGAGCTCGGACCCACCCCCACACCGAAAGACCACGCCCACAACCTCAGCATCATACTGGACAGCGAACTCTCCATGAAATTATAGGTCAACGTCATCTCCTCAGCCTGCTTCAACACGGTCCGCATCATGTGCAAAATCTTCAGATGGCTCCCCATTCGCACAAGGAAAATGGTGACACAAGCCCCCATTACCAGTCGGCTCGACTACAGAAACACACTGTATGCTGGCACCTCCTCAGTGCTCCAGACAATCCAGAACACAGCAAGGGGACACACATTACTCAGCACCTGAAAGACCTCCACTGGTTCCCCATCCAGAAGAGATGACAGTTCAAGCTCCTGACCCACACATACAAAACCCTCCATAACCAAGGACCACCAACTCTACAGAAACCACCACTCCACACACCTCACCCTCACTCAGACACCACATATCCACGGCACCCTCTCTGGAGGGAGCTCCTTCTCCCACCTCGCTGCCAAAGCCTGGTACATCCTCCCCCTCTACACCCGCTGTACCACTTCAGGAAGGCACACAAGACCTGGCTCTTCGACTGATACTTGCAGCACAGCACCTGGCTACCCCCCCGGGTGAATAGCCGCACTATACAAGTACTACTTGATTGATTGATAAATAAGGCGTGCCTTTGAAACCCTGCAGGTGGAGCTGAAAATTTATTTGGAAGGTGATAAACATGAGGGTCATTGAGTTGTGCAGGAATCAACACATTTTATCAAGAATATTTTGTTGAATTAATATAAATGGTAATTAGTGGTTTAATGTATGCAACTAGATCTGCAACGTGATATAATGTGCATTTATTAACCTCATGTTCCTTTCAGTAGACAGGATGAAGCAAATCTTTTTTGCACTTTTTTTCTATCTTTGTTCTATGCACGTACTTGCGTTTTTTTGGAAAATTGTTTGCTTTTTCAGAAAGTTTGTAAAAGTGTAAAAAACTGGTTTATTTGTGGTGGGTGACTACCCATCTCAAGGAATAAGCACAACCTTTGTCAGGGTGGACACTCAAAGTCATGAAATCCACCTGAACACAAAGGTCAGAGCAGACTGGCTTAACTTAGTGAAATGTGCAAAGTATTTATAGAGTACCAAAACAGTCAAAATTAAAAATGCAAAACAATAAAAATCTCAAACCGACTTTGAAAAAATAGAGTACATTTTAATAAACAAAATGGCACTAAAATGATAACAGCCCAAGAAGGGTTACCAGAGGTATTACTGAAAGAATAGCGCCAAGAAGCAGAAAGTGTCAATTATAGTCAATGTTCGGTGTAGAACCTAGGTACAATTTTAAGGCTGACTGAGATGGGGCATGGGTTAGATACACCAACCAGGTTTGTTCTTGTTAAAGATTTTACTTCTGACTTTAGCCCTTTAAGTCTCCATCCAACACAAGAGTACACATCTAAAGCCTTTCTGGTCCTCAGCGGAGGCACTTAGCGACTCAAAGGGGTAGGGCCGGGGCCAATAGCAGGTTCCAGTCAATGTCCAGTTGCCACTGATCAGCTCAGCAATTGCGGGGAAGGCTTCTTGCAGCTTGTTGTGTTCCTGTAGCTTGAACAGGAGGTCAGCCTTATGAACCTTGGAGTCCACATCTTCGTCCTGGGTACAAGTGGGAGGAGCCACTGTAACCATTGTTGATACTACCATGCAAAGTCCTCTTTAGAGACAATAGTCTCACTTAGTCAGGGGGAAACACCTGGCGTGCCCCCCTCGACCACACCACTCTGTGATCTATTTAAGTAGATTGAAACTTGTCTGGGGTTGCGTGTATTCCAGTCTGGAGCGGACCTGGCCTGGCAGCTTGGGCTGGACATTTCCTGGACATTTCCTGTTGGATCAGGACCAAGTCTGATTGCGTACAGCAGGCCATGTGTAGAGTTGCATAGTGGGGAATAAAACACAGGTGTGGACTGCAGCCTAAGTGATGACCGCTTGTTCCTTTCATCACCTTGATTGTTGTGGTAGATGTCCTAACTGTGACGAGTGTGCCCAGGCATGGAATCCTGTGCCTTACTGAAGAGACCTAAGTGAGTTGAATCTGTTCTGGGGTTGCATGTGTTCCCTTCTGGAAGGGGGGCGAGCTGACTGGACTGTTCCTTCTGGAATTCGAACAGCTGATATGCACATGGCAGGTCTCTGTTAAAGTGTCATGGTTGGTGGAAAAACAATGGTGTGGAATGTGGCCCAAGTGATCACCAGTAACTGAGATTCATTCAAGCATTCCATCACCTTATTGTTTGTTGCTGAATCTCAAACATTGACAAAGCGAACAGTTCTCGTCTTGTAGGTAGGCATGTTGCACTATGTATAATATTGTTTCTTTCTATAGCTTACATCCTCTGATTGCGTGCTATCTCAGAAAGATTTCCCTCACTATTCTCCTAAAAACCTGCATGAAAAATTGACCTTGACTTACTTTGTCTTGATTTCTCTGCTTTCTTTCTTCAGTGGCCCTCTTCTTACCTTCCATCCTCTGCATGTCTTCCATTCCTAAGTATAGCCTCCTCTCTGTCTCATGCTTGCCTTAGTCCTTCTCATTGTTATTCTGACATTGGCTGATTCCTCATTTCGGAGATCACAACCTCTCCTCCTCCTTAAAATCCTACTCCTGTAAACTAACATTACCTATTCTCCACCAGCCTATCTATCTCACCATCCATCCACCTCAAACAACGTAGCCCCCACTAACAATCACACCTAACTGGTATTAATATATTATATCACAAAGTAACTGGAGTAAATGCATGCAATTTTCCTTAAGAGCACATGACCAATTGCAATGACCAACAATAAACACTAGATCAACCTCTAACCGTGGGCTCCGGAGTAGCGGGCTGCTCTCGGTAAAGTGCTTCAACACCTCCTTAGGGTTAGTAAGTGCTATATAATTACAATTACAAGTCCAGTGCTTCAGGGCTCCTCTCACGTCACAGACAAGAGGGGCAGTCCTCGTCTGATCTTCTGCAGGTCTAGTAGTATTCTGAAATGGGTGCCTAGAGGTGTCACATTTATGCTTGGTATGTGCTTGAGGGTAGGAATGACTTGTGAGTACGCCCTAATTAATGGCGTAAACGTCTCCAGGGACAATCCTACCCACTTTGGGCATTTTCAAGATGGCAAAGGTCTTCGGTCTCACTAAACTTGGGCGAAGGCTGGTTGTTTGTGTGGGGATTTTATTGTGGTAATCCTGGTATCCTCCCACAGCTAACACGAAAAATCTTGTTTGTGGCAACCACATTGAATCCAGAGACAGAAGTCTGGTAGAACAAAAAAGTGTTCATCAGCAACGAGACAGTGGATACATAAGATTACTACATATTCACTGTAGTTAATGCCTTCCTGTACTTCCAAGTGTGCCCACAGAGTTATATGTAAAACCCGGAGACAGACATCTGGTGGGTCAAAGCAGGTTCCTTCAACAACCCTGTTCTCTGACTTTACAGTGTGCCCCAAAGTGTTACATGTAAACCCAGCAAACCCGTTTCGAAGGATTTGACACTCAAGTAAGATCTGACACTCTAATGTCATCATCAATAATTATTTCATCAATAATTCTTTCTTTGGCAAAACAGGCCATAAAAAAACACAGGGAAAATACAACAATGCGCAACAGACTAAAACAACATCATTAAGAGAGAAAATGTCTAATGTAAAAAAGGAGGCCCACAACCTCCAATCTCTATATTCTGTGCGGTTCAGATGAGTCATCCCTTCTGATTCAGGTCAACCTACTGTTTGCACCTGTGCATTTCACACCTTTGTCACACCTATTTAAATGCTAATCCCAGTCTGGGAGAAGTTTGAGAGAAAATGCAAATTAGCCTTTCGGAACTCAATGCATGGAAAAGGTAGCTTTCTAAAAGTTTTCTTTCCTTAATATTCATTAAAAATCAAACTTCATCTTTGAATTGGATTTCGAATAACTAACCTAATTACTTTTTCAGCTATTCTCATTCTGAAGATACCTTATTAGGCTTTTAATGTGTACTCTGGTTTCCTATATAGGACACCTAAGCCTGCCACAGAGAAAAATAGCTTTTTGGGGTTAACCACCGTAAAGACATGTTTAGCATTACATTTTGACATGTCCTATGATTAAATACCATGCACTCTGCCTTGTAGACTACAAGACCTGCATAAGGGTGACTTATTATTATATAAAAGGGAAATTTTGACCCTTTCAAAAGGATTATAATGACAGGTAAAATTGCAGTGTGTGTACTCTGCTACTGCCAGGCTTCTCTGGCTGGCCCGAAGCCATGTTTCACACTGCCACTGTAGTTGATGGTTCAATAGGGGCTGCAGTCCACTAGTGACATTTAAATTACAGGCCCGGGAATCCCTGGTACATTTTGTACCATATACCAGGGACTTATAGGTAAGTTGAATATACCAATTAGGAATATGCCAATTCCACCATGTTTAAAGAGGGAGAGCAGGCACTTTACCACTGGTTAGTAGGATTAAAGTGCATAGAGGTCACACACCAGCAAAACTAGGGGATCCAGTAAAAGGTGCCAAATACATGGTGACCACGCAGAAAAGGCGGATTTCCAACCTTTTCAGTCTCCATGGGGGTGAGATTGAGAGGTTGTTAAGCGGATGACGGCGTCTAAGTCAATGTCGATGAAAAATGTTCTGAAGGTGGGGAAAGTGTTTTGGGGTGAGAGATCCTGTTGAAGTCTAAGGGAGTCATGCCACTCGCTTAGAGCGTGAAGGTGAATCCACAGGAGGGGGTGCCCTGTCCTCAATATTCACTACAGTTTTTATCATCATCATCGGTTTAGTGCACACCTTGATGAAAGGAGTGATGTAACTGAGCAGGTAGATGGCTCCTTCTGAGGCTCGACCCTGGTGCGCCCTGGCTTGTGTGTGCACAGAGCAGTACAGGCTATTTGGGGTAGGTGTGTTTTCAGCTATGCTTGTCATCATCACGGCTGGCAGGTAAAAGATGTGCATGTTAGTACTTGGGTACAGTGCTTCTGCACGTTCAGTACATCATTGAAAGACAAGTACCTTCAAGAGTGCCTCAACGCGCTGTTTGTTGCCTCAGTCTGAACAGGGCGACTGGCCGTAGTGGGCACCGGGCGTTTTCCCAGTGGGCCGCCAGGGTGGGGGACTGAGGGCCGTTTTTGTCACCAGGGCCGACAGTACCGGCCCCCAGTAACAAAATAGGCCAAAACCGGCCCTAGCAAACAGCTCGGCACCAAGCACGTACATACCTTTTTGAGTACTTTAAAAATATACCACAATTTTGTGTAACTAGCAAGTGGACAAATTGTTTTACGGTCTATGTTTTATTTATTATTATTACTGATTGGCTCCTTTTCAGTCTTTTTTGTTAACTATTGCTTATTGATAGATCATGAACAGCTCATTGCTGTTCATATTTTGCTGTTTTCTGTGGAACCATTGTTCCACATATATACCCCAGCTTGGAGCAACAAACACTGAAAAGGTTTAGGACTGAGGGGTACTTTCAAGGCTGTTTGTGTGTCCATGTACTAGATTAATAAAGTGTGCCATAGTGTAAAACTTACTGATCGAGGGGAGTAGAACCCTATTCAAACAGGTAGCGCAATCCTTTTCAGGGTGAAGTCACAAGCAAATCCAAATTAACCTGTGCTTAACCCTCCGGTAGGTTCACACAAAAGCAGTCAGGCTTAACTTGAAGGCAATGTGTAACTTATTTATGCAGGATTTCAAGCAGTAAAACAGTGAAAACACAACACAAGAATTGTTTTCCCCACACCATTTGTAAAAAATAGAGTACATTTTAATTAATAAATAAAACAGGACCAAAATGACAAAAATCCAATCAGTAGAATCAGAGATATGGAATTTTAAAGATTTCAGTATATATAGGAACAAAAAGCGCAAAGTGCCAACTGTGGTGACCTGGTCGTGCTGGACCGTACAAAGTCACAAGTTCAGGTTCACTGCGATGGAGTGCGGTCCGGCTACAGGGATCCAGTTAGGTCCACTAAACAAGAGTACCTTAAATCCTGCTTGCGGAGCAGTGCAAAGTCCTGCGTCAATGGTGCGTCACGCAGTTGAGGCGATGCGAGGTCCGGGCTGGAGATGCATCAGTTATGGGGAGCTGTGGGCCTGGGATGCGAGGCCCTGTGTCATCTTCAAGGAGGCCATCGATGAGCGGGCTTTCGATGCAAAGTCCTGCATCAAGTATGCACTGTGCACTGGCTAGTTCTGAAGAAGCTGCAGGCTTGTGATGTAGAGTCCTGCGTTGTCATTGAGGCTGCCATTAACCAGGGGCTTGTGATGCGAGGGCCTGCACTGAGGATGTGTTGCACAGTGGTGGTTCCAAAGAGGCTGCGGACATTAAGTGCGATGCGAAGTCCCGGCGCTGGGAATGTCCAGGCAGCAAAGGCAATGCACTGCAGATAAGGTGCATCAGTTCTGCTGGATCCACATATGGTCTGGTAGAGCACTTTCAGGCCCACTTTCAAGTTTCAAGGACTGGGGTGGCATCACTTCGCAGGATAGGACTCACAGTTGCAGAGCCTAGGTGCTGGTTACAAGAGCCTAGCCCTTGGAGTCACTCTGGTGGTCCTGGGTACAGATTACTGGGTCCAGTTCTTCTCACCCAGGCAAGAGGGTAGTGGGGAAGCAGGTCAGCACAGCAGGGCTTCAGCACTTAAGGACAGTGGTCCAATAGGGTTGCAAAGTCTTCCACAGGTCGAGAAATGTACTGAAGAGTTATTGTCTGAGGTCCAATATTTGTACCTGGCGCCCTCTTTGAAGTGAGAGAAACCTCTGGAGGACTACCTTTGAAGTGCTCAGGTTTCCTGACTCCACTGCCTCGGCTCCAGACTGACTACAGGGGGTTTACAATCCTTTGTGTGGATGCAGGAGACAATCTAATCAGGTCTAAGAAGGATTGAGCCCAGTGCTTAATTTCTGCCGGTGCTTTCCGGTGCTCAGCACCGGCACTTATTTCATAGGGCCGGGGCTATTGTATTTTCACTCACTGGGCATTGGGCAGCCCTGCCAAGTAACACCCATTAGGGATTCGACTAATGCATTTTAGTGCCGGTGTCCGCATCACAGCACTAAAATGTATTAGTCACGCACTTACATTTAGCCAAACTGCGTGCGCAATGAAGACCTGCGGCCTGCACACAACTAAATAAGAAAAGTGCTGCTGTGCATCCCTAAATTTGATTTAGCTGACTCGGAGATACCAGGTGAAGGTGACGGCCTCAGGGGATTTGAAGTGTGTCTTTGCTACATTGTTTTTGAAATGGCTGGCACCGGATATAGAACAGAAAATCTGCCTTGTTGAGGACCGACCTCAGCCTCTAGGACAAGTGGATCCGGTGCATTCTCACCTGGAGGCGAAGACAGAATCTGCTCTGCACAGGTCGGGCCCAGCTCACGTGGATTTGGCGCTGCTTTCTGTTCTACTACACCAGGCGCCCACTCCTGTTGATGGAAGCAGGATGTATCATTACAGATTCCTAGCGCAGCCGGCCCGAGCCACAAGGAATTGCTACTGCCGCCGGAGAAATTCAAGTAAGGAACATCCGTGACCTTCTTGATGTGCTGCCCTCTCCTGCTCTTGAAGGGTTGCTGGGGGCTATGCCAGTCATGGTCAATGACTCCACAGACTACAGTGCTGCCCTCTGCTGCTCTTAAAGGGTTGCTGGGGGCTATGCCAGTCATGGTCAATGACTCCACAGACTACAGTGCTGCCCTCTGCTGCTCTTGAAGGGTTGCTGGGGGCTATGCCAGTCATGGTCAATGACTCCACAGACTACAGTGCTGCCCTCTGCTGCTCTTGAAGGGTTGCTGGGGGCTATGCCAGTCATGGTCAATGACTCCACAGACTACAGTGCTGCCCTCTGCTGCTCTTGAAGGGTTGCTGGGGGCTATGCCAGTCATGGTCAATGACTCCACAGACTCCAGTGCTGCCCTCTGCTGCTCTTGAAGGGTTGCTGGGGCTATGCCAGTCATGGTCAATGACTCCACAGACTCCAGTGCTGCCCTCTGCTGCTCTTGAAGCATTGCTGGGGGCTATGCCAGTCATGGTCAATGACTCCACAGACTCCAGTGCTGCCCTCTCCTGCTCTTGAAGGGTTGCTGGGGCTATGCCAGTCATGGTCAATGACTCCACAGACGACAGTGCTGTCCTCTGCTGCTCTTGAAGGGTTGCTGGGGGCTATGCCAGTCATGGTCAATGACTCCACAGACTACAGTGCTGCCCTCTGCTGCTCTTGAAGAGTTGCTGGGGGCTATGCCAGTCATGGTCAATGACTCCACAGACTCCAGTGCTGCCCTCTGCTGCTCTTGAAGGGTTGCTGGGGCTATGCCTGTCATGGTCAATGACTCCACAGACTCCAGTGCTGCCCTCTGCTGCTCTTGAAGGGTTGCTGGGGGCTATGCCAGTCATGGTCAATGACTCCACAGACTCCAGTGCTGCCCTCTCCTGCTCTTGAAGGGTTGCTGGGGGCTATGCCAGTCATGGTCAATGACTCCACAGACTACAGTGCTGCCCTCTGCTGCTCTTGAAGGGTTGCTGGGGGCTGTGCCAGTCATGGTCAATGACTCCACAGACTCCAGTGCTGCCCTCTGCTGCTCTTGAAGGGTTGCCGGGGGCTATGCCAGTCATGGTCAATGACTCCACAGACTACAGTGCTGCCCTCTGCTGCTCTTGAAGGGTTGCTGGGGGCTATGCCAGTCATGGTCAATGACTCCACAGACGACAGTGCTGCCCTCTCCTGCTCTTGAAGGGTTGCTGGGGGCTCTGCCAGTCATGGTCAATGACTCCACAGACTCCAGTGCTGCCCTCTCCTGCTCTTGAAGGGTTGCTGGGGGCTATGCCAGTCATGGTCAATGACTCCACAGACGACAGTGCTGCCCTCTGCTGCTCTTGAAGGGTTGCTGGGGGCTATGCCAGTCATGGTCAATGACTCCAAAGACTACAGTGCTGCCCGCTGCTGCTCTTGAAGGGTTGCTGGGGGCTCTGCCAGTCATGGTCAATGACTCCACAGACTCCAGTGCTGCCCTCTCCTGCTCTTGAAGGGTTGCTGGGGCTATGCCAGTCATGGTCAATGACTCCACAGACTCCAGTGCTGCCCTCTCCTGCTCTTGAAGGGTTGCTGGGGGCTATGCCAGTCATGGTCAATGACTCCACAGACTCCAGTGCTGCCCTCTCCTGCTCTTGAAGGGTTGCTGGGGGCTCTGCCAGTCATGGTCAATGACTCCACAGACTCCAGTGCTGCCCTCTGCTGCTCTTGAAGGGTTGCTGGGGGCTGTGCCAGTCATGGTCAATGACTCCACAGACTCCAGTGCTGCCCTCTCCTGCTCTTGAAGGGTTGCTGGGGTCTATGCCAGTCATGGTCAATGGCTCCACAGACTCCAGTGCTGCCCTCTGCTGCTCTTGAAGGGTTGCTGGGGCTATGCCAGTCATGGTCAATGACTCCACAGACTACAGTGCTGCCCTCTCCTGCTCTTGAAGGGTTGCTGGGGGCTATGCCAGTCATGGTCAATGACTCCACAGACGACAGTGCTGCCCTCTCCTGCTCTTGAAGGGTTGCTGGGGGCTCTGCCAGTCATGGTCAATGACTCCACAGACTACAGTGCTGCCCTCTCCTGCTCTTGAAGGGTTGCTGGGGCTATGCCAGTCATGGTCAATGACTCCACAGACTCCAGTGCTGCCCTCTGCTGCTCTTGAAGGGTTGCTGGGGGCTATGCCAGTCATGGTCAATGACTCCACAGACTACAGTGCTGCCCTCTCCTGCTCTTGAAGGGTTGCTGGGGGCTGTGCCAGTCATGGTCAATGACTCCACAGACTACAGTGCTGCCCTCTGCTGCTCTTGAAGGGTTGCTGGGGGCTGTGCCAGTCATGGTCAATGACTCCACAGACTCCAGTGCTGCCCTCTCCTGCTCTTGAAGGGTTGCTGGGGGCTATGCCAGTCATGGTCAATGACTCCACAGACTCCAGTGCTGCCCTCTCCTGCTCTTGAAGGGTTGCTGGGGCTATGCCAGTCATGGTCAATGACTCCACAGACTACAGTGCTGCCCTCTGCTGCTCTTGAAGGGTTTCTGGGGGCTATGCCAGTCATGGTCAATGACTCCACAGACTCCAGTGCTGCCCTCTCCTGCTCTTGAAGGGTTGCTGGGGGCTATGCCAGTCATGGTCAATGACTCCACAGACTCCAGTGCTTCCCTCTCCTGCTCTTGAAGGGTTGCTGGGGGATATGCCAGTCATGGTCAATGACTCCACAGACTACAGTGCTGCCCTCTCCTGCTCTTGAAGGGTTGCTGGGGGATATGCCAGTCATGGTCAATGACTTCACAGACTACAGTGCTGCCCTCTCCTGCTCTTGAAGGGTTGCTGGGGGCTATGCCAGTCATGGTCAATGACTCCACAGACTCCAGTGCTGCCCTCTGCTGCTCTTGAAGGGTTGCTGGGGGCTATGCCAGTCATGGTCAATGACTCCACAGACTCCAGTGCTGCCCTCTCCTGCTCTTGAAGGGTTGCTGGGGGCTCTGCCAGTCATGGTCAATGACTCCACAGACTCCAGTGCTGCCCTCTGCTGCTCTTGAAGGGTTGCTAGGGGCTATGCCAGTCATGGTCAATGACTCCACAGACTCCAGTGCTGCCCTCTCCTGCTCTTGAAGGGTTGCTGGGGGCTATGCCAGTCATGGTCAATGACTCCACAGACTCCAGTGCTGCCCTCTGCTGCTCTTGAAAGGTTGCTGGGGGCTATGCCAGTCATGGTCAATGACTCCACAGACTCCAGTGCTGCCCTCTCCTGCTCTTGAAGGGTTCCTGGGGGCTATGCCAGTCATGGTCAATGACTCCACAGACTACAGCTACATCGACCATCCCGAGGCAGCAGGCATTATTTACCCACCGCTGTCAGCCACCACTGTCAGTGACTCCTTGGTAAGTCAAAGATAACGTGGTGTTTAATGTTCCTGCTGCAGAGGGATCAGAGTTTTGTTTAGTGCAAGTTTGAACTCACCAGTAGCACAGGGGGCTCACATGTATGCTTCAAAGAATGACTATTTTGCATATCACAAAATCGTATTTTATGTCAATAGTTCAGTGGGTTAGTGCTTTTTTAACAGATACCCTTTGGTTACTTGCAATTCATAAATTACAATCGTAATCCACGCACTGGCCTAAAAACTTTTGTTAGTTTGGGTAGAAATGAATTCTTATCAGTAAAGACAACCCCAATTACTGTGGCAGATTTTAAATCCTGAGTGCTTTTCCAGAGCACTTTTACAATATACTGCCTACCAGTATGGATGACGTGCTCCTACACCTTGTAATCCTCATTGTTTATTTAACATTTCCTAGGGTGATTAATTGTCTCTGTTCAATGTGTCTGTGGTATAAAGTGCTCTGACACCCTGCACCCGTATGAGCAGCACCATAAAAACAAATATAATGTTTGTGAGAGAGGAGGTCATTGGAGGGGTGGGCAGGCACCAAAAAGTGTGTTGCATTGGCACCACCTGTGCTAATGCCAGCTCTGAAAGAGTGAGTCAGTGATGTCTGGCACTCTGCTGTTCGACATTGTTAGTTTTGTCTAGTTGGGAAAGTGTTGTCGTTCGTCAGTTAGTGGATGAAGTAGGTGGAGCCGGGGGAAGTGGGTGTCACCTCCTTAAAATATTTTGAGCACCTGCACCTAATATTTTACAAATTAAGCACTGGTTGTGCCCAGTTCCGCCCCGCACCCTGCCAGTGATGGCCCATCCAAGCACATCTTAGCTCTCTATTGTAGCTGTCTCAGAGGAATACACAAAGAGAAACTGCCAGTGCCACTTTACCTATTCCGGTGACCAAGAGAGGCACTAAATGTCTATGGCAGGAAAATGGCAGCTTTTTAAAGTCTAAAAACTTACAGTAAAAGAGGATTTTTTATTACAATCCAAAAGACACCAAACATGATCTATTTTCCAGTTCCTATTTGGATGTTTTCCTTATTGAATGTAATAAGGTAACCCCAATGTTATCTTATGGGAGGGGTAGGCCTCGCAATAGTGAAAAATAAATTTGAGTTGAGGTGCATTGTCAAACTGTGTGCAACCTTCAGTACTGGAGTAGTAAATCATGAGGTAAGTTAGGATTGGGGAGTCATTGTCAGAATGTGAGTTGGTGTCAGTACTGGAGTAGTAAAGGATAAAGTAGGATATGAGTGAGGTGCATGTTAGAGCTTTGTGTGGGTTTCAGTACTGGAGTAGTAAGGGTGAGGTAAGTTATGAACACGGTGAATGCCAGAGCTGCATGTGGGTATGTGGGTTTCAGTACAGAAGTAGTAAAGGGTGAGGTAAGTTAGGATTGAGGTGCATTCCAGAGCTGTCATGAGGGTTTCAGTACTGGAGTAGTAAGGGGTGAGGTGAGTTATGACTGAGGTGCATGTCAGAGCTGAGTGTGGGGATCAGTACTGGTGTAGTAAAGGGTGAGGTATGATATGATCGAAGTGGCACTGGAGTAGTAAAGGGTGAGGTAAGTTATGATCAAGGTGTATGTCAGAACTGCGTGTGGGTTTCAGTACTTGAGTAGTAAGGGGTGACCAGATTTTGGCAGAGCATAGGTGGGCTTGGCTCACGGGGGTGTACTCAATAGTGCTTAATTTGAGCCGGTGGTTTCCGATTTTCGGCACTGGCACTTAATTGCCAACACAGGCGCTTGAGACAGTCTGCCACATGGTGGCGCTGTTTGTCTAACTTAGAGGTTAGCACAACAACAGTTGTTTATTAATTCAATATACTTTAAAATGACTGATACCTGCCGGGCAAGTCATTCTTATAGCTTTGGGGCCTGAAATAGACTCAGTTGTCACACTTGTATGTGTGTGATGACAGTAGTTGCGCTGGTACTAGTAAAAATAAAGATTCCCTTCTATGTCGTAATATATATGTCGTAATATATTTGCACTGAACCAAAAGAATACAATTAATTTATTAAACATCGTCACACAACGTAATTAAAATCATATGTTCTTATTACTTTATTATACAAATTACAGGCCCAATTTTCAGTCTTAGATCACAGATCCATTAAATATACATATATGAACACATTAATATCACCTTTTTGTACAAACTGGTCTGCAAATGATTTAAAAAACCTTTTACCACTTTCATAGGACACGGTACATATACAATTGACAGTTATTGTGTAAAATGCCTAATAGACATTTCTATTGAACTTCATGCATAGAGAACTTTATGGTATATTTGCATAATCTTATTTCAGAAGTTGTTAACACAACCACTCAAGTTTCTATATGATTTTGCATGTGGTATATTATACTTCAGTGAGTAAAGTATATCTTAATAAGTTAAAAACAATACATATTTTTTTGTCCTTTTGTCCATTGGTACTGTCGCTGGTATTGCTGGCAGGGGCAAAGGGTGGTGCAAGCTGCAGTGGCCTCCTTACGAGGGCCATGACACCTATGTGTTTTTAAGTCTCGCCTCACTCAGCGCTTGTGCTGGTCTGGCGAGACTTTAAGTAAGGGCTTCAAAAATTGCTACCGCCGGCTACAGCTTGCATTGCATGTGCGTGGGCGCGCACTTCAGCAGAGGTGCCATATGGCATTCCTCATGCTCAGTAAGCGCATCGCTCGCCGCGTGCTTGATCGCGATCACTTTCTCTTTCGCGTTGCGCGTTGGCCGCGCGCGCACCACTCGAGTGACTACCACTGCCACCCCGTGGCCTTAAATAGCAACGGCATCTCCTGTATTTAAAGGCTTGCAGATACTGGTTGTGTAATTCAGTGATATTATGCAATAATAAACATTGATATTATGCAATAATAAACATTTTACAATAACTATGTTCAGATCGGATTCTTCTCGGAAACCAATCCCTTTGTCAAGCCATGACAACCCCCAATGTGCTAAACAGTTTAATATTACTAAAGTTAAGATTGTAATTAACTAGTGTGCATATTTACATCTCGTAATGAAATCATGCGTAACAAGACAGCTTCATAAAAGTTCAATACATCAAGCCAGTACAGGAATCCAAGTCTAATAACCTATGATACAGAGCCACCTGATTCATCTAATCAAAACCAACGTAGACCTTCATCCGATTCGAAACCTCCGTGCTTCAATGTGTACATTGTATTAATTGTGTTTGTAATTAGCAGAGTAAACACCCAGTCTACTGTTCTGGGATGGCAGGGTGCCCTACACATGCCTACAAACCTCGAGTTGGAGTCATATTCATGTTTTCCACGAAAAACATGCCTACAGGGGTTCGAGGGTTGCTGTGGGAACCCCAACATGCTCTGCCATGCAGCATCAACTCTCTCTCTCTTCCACGCACACAAGCTCTCTCTCACACACACACACAGGCACGCACACATGCACATTCTCTCACTCACACACACACACGTACAAACACATGCACTATCTCTCTCTTTCTCTCACACACACCCACGCACAGACACATGCACGCTCTCACATGCATGCATGCACACATGCATGCTCTCTCTCTCACACACACACACACCCACGCACACGCGCACACTCTTTCTCTCTCTCCCTCTCTCTCGCGCACACACACAGGCACTCACGCACACATGCATTCTCTCTCTTTCTTTGGTGTGTAGCGCCGAAGCACCATTGATTCCTGCTACGCAAGGTAAGTCATTTATTGGTGCTTTTATTATGATACAAGGACCCCTTGCTCCCTTTCAGGCCTGCAGCACTGGTGGCGTGGTGGGGGTAGTGCGTGGTGTGCAGTGCCAAAGCACCATTGACTCCTGCTGTTTACAGTAAGACCTTCACTGGTGCTTTTAGCTTGACTGTGGTATGATACAAGGACCCATTTGCTCCCTGCCAGGCCTCCAGCACTGGTGGCGTGGAGGGGGTAGTGCGTGGTGTGCAGTGCCAAAGCACCATTGACTCCTGCTGTTTACAGTAAGACCTTCACTGGTGCTTTTAGCTCGACTGTGGTATGATACAAGGACCCCTTTGCTCCCTTTCAGGCCTCCAGCACCGGTGGCGTGGTGGTAACAGTGTGCAGTGCCGAAGCACTTTTGACTTCTGCTATGCACGGTAAGGCATTCGTGAGCGCGGCAGTGCCTAACCTGAACATCTTCACTGCTGTCTCTTGGAGTACGAAACACTGCTGTGAATGGTCACAATATGTTCGTGAGTAAGTCCTGCATGTTCGCTCTGCTTGGCATGCCAGCTTAGGGCCTAGCACTACTGTAGTAGTACTGTACTGTCCTTTTTTCCCTGTGTGCTTCTACCCGCTCCACGTTGCTCTCTTTATCCCGTGTGCTTCTGTTCTCACATGCTTCACGTTGCTCTCTCTCGCCCTGCTTGTCCAGCCGCCATCCGTGCTGCTTCTGACCCCATCCTCTGTAATCTTTCCCGCACCAGTACTCTCCGTGTTGCTTCTGAGCCCATCCTCTGTAATCTTTCCCGCACCAGTACTCTCCGTGTTGCTTCTGAACCCTGCTTTCGTTATTTCCCTCCACCCGCCTTAAAAAAAAAAAAAAACCTTTGCCACTGCTTTATTTTTCTTTATTTACCAGTACAGCTTGGATCAGTACATTAAAGAAAAAATACTTCACACGCACGCTGTCGGTGCGTTCATGTGTTCTGCTTTTACCTACAAAATGACACAGCTGCTGCGACTGCATAATAGCATCTTTTTTTTTTTTAATGGGGGGTTCCTCTTTATCCATGCTGCACAACATCGCTAAACAAGCATTGGCATAGCCAATAGGTCTCGCCTTTGGGACATTAAGTGTTTAGTTATCCAGCACAATATCCTTGGTGCAACATCAACTGTTGCATGGCTACACACTTATAAGGTCCAAGGTTTAGCCATGCAACAGCTGATGTTGTTGCACCAAGGATATTGTGCTGCAAAACTAAATACTTATAAGGTCCCAAAAGCGAGACCTATTGACTATGCCAATTGCTTGGTTTTTATATAAATTGTTTACTGGTACTAGTTATGTATCCTTCATTGCACGCGCTGCAAATGAGTTTATCACAATGTCGCCGAGCGCGGCTCACAGTTCGGATTTTGCTGAAAGTAAAGATGGTAGCTGTACCCTCTTACCACATCAGTGGTAGGAGGGGGGCCAGAAGTGTGTTGTGGGAAGAAGGGTGAAGAAGGCGGAGGGAGAACGCACAGTAGAGACACTGGAGCGGTGTGGGGGGTGGGGAGGCGGGGGGCTCGCGCATGACTCACCCCACAGAAGATTGGCGTTCCACTTCTCAAGTTCCACATTTGCCCAGACTCCAAACCACAGTCACTCATCAGAACATTTTGTGGCTGGGAGAGTTTGCTTGTGTCCCCTCCTCTCACCCTCCCCCAAACACACGCAGACTTCTAAGTGTGTTTACGCCTCACGTGGGAGGGAGGGCAGGCCTCCTTAGGCATCCCCTCAGCCCCTTCCCTCACCCAACCCCTGGCCAAACCTGGCATCTTTTCAAGGGCATAAAGAGGGAGGATTAGGGAGCCACATGCAGCAGTATTCGGGGTTCAGTGGTCCCCTCAGACCTCTGGGCCCCGGTGCTACTGCACCTGCTGCACCATTTATAGCTACTCACCTGGGTCTGGCGACCACCTTTTGTGACTTTTGAAAAATGGGTCAGAATTGGGCATTTTCAGGGGACCACAAAAGGCCCTCTTTCCACCCCAGCCCACCCGCAGGGGCTCCGAGAATTGTGGCGAGGGTCCCTTGGGATTTCCACCAGGTGTGGAACACGTGCCCACCCGCCGGCACTCAGAATTCAGCTGTTTACTAATCTGTGACTGCTAGCGCTCCATGCATACAAGCCGCTTCAGTGCGCTGCCTCGCAGATGAACCAAGGCTTTGGGGTGCCCGGCCCAACGCCGAACTGCACACATCCACGGAGGGAGGCGGGGGAGGTAAGTCACAGGCAGTGACATTTACACGGTCGCCCAGCAAGCAGTCATAGAGCAGCTCTCGCGCTTGACTAAAGCAGAGGTGAATTGTGTGGCAGGGAGGGCAAAATTATGAGGCAGCGGTAACTAAATTCTGCAGCAAGAAATGGCAAATTAAGTGACATACAGCTGCACATATTGGTGCAGAATTACTTCGCTATCTTTAGCTCGTGCCTACCAGACAGCGCAGGTGTATGGTTGTGAAAGAGTGGGCGTATCATCTCCCAAACTAATACTGTGTCACCATTCTAGCAGCCAGTAAGCAGCCCTGCTGACAGTCAACTGCGTACAGTCATAGTTAGCAGGAAAACAGCTCGGAGTGTATCAAGGTGTAACACATTTCACCCACCCACTTTGAATTTTTTATCGAACTTTTGCGAAGGTGTAAATTGAAAAAAAATCCGAGAGAAACATAGAAGGCAGATTTTTTTGCAAGAAAATTCCTACAAAATTTCACTTTTAGCTGGAAAATGTTCTCTCAAATACATATCCGAGAAAATGTTTCAACAAAAACAAGTACATTTTTTGGGCTGGTCAACTTTGCAAAATTTTAGGAACAAAGTTTACATTTTGCACACCCCAATTTGACAAGACACCAGGTGTAGGGTTGGACAGCCACACTGGGCAACCAGGCAGTGCCCGATGGGCTGGTCTGACAGGTGAGTATGTGGGTCATTTTTAGCAGTTTGTGGGCCTGTTACATGACCAGGTGGGCTGGGTTTTACTGTTGATTTCCGACGTTACCACAAGCATTGCCTGCAGCAAACACACAAGCATGCAAGCTCCTATACTGTGCAAAATACCCCTACAGCGTGTCTTTACAAGTTCAAAACAGGCCTGGTTTGTAAGCGTGGGCCACTTTTTTTTAGTTATTCGGTTCGCTAATGGGGGCCACTTTTATTTCACTGCGCTGGTCTATTTTGTGTCCCTGTGCGACCCTGACCGGGTGCGATGGATGACACCTAGGAAAGTAAAGAAGTCTACAAAGATGTAAAGAACAGAGGGCTGGTGGACCGAGGATGGTTTAAGGGGTCGCATCGCAGCAGGACCAAGGTGAAAGTGGAACGATGGGTGTGAATCAGGCGAAGGATGAATGAATGAATGCCAATGAAGGGTCTTCATTTACGCAACCTCAACAGGGGCCTCAAATACTCTATCATTCTGTATAACTGGATGACAGCAAAGTCTGCTGCAGAAGTGAAGTTGGTCAACCCAAAGGTGGCGGACAGACAAGTGATTATGTGGATGGACAGAGGTGTGTGAGAGGCCGTGAATGTGTTCACCCTCTGCTGCCTTGTGGCCAGGTTCACAATTTACAAACTCCACTTACCTCCAAAGAGGGAGGGGGATGCTAATGTATGGAGTGAGGGTGGAGTGGGCTCAGCGGCGGTGGTGGGTGGAAGTCTGAAATAGGTGGACATGGAACTGAGAAAGAAGTAGATGAGATTAAGAAGGTGGTGGGAATGAATGTAGGTGGCTCTCGGGTGTGTGCTCCAGCTAATGAAGGACATACGTTTGTCTCTGTGTGCTCACAGTAACTGTTGATATAAGGATGTTACACCCCTACGTGCGTGGCCTTGTAATGTTTCCCATGGGGCTGGACCTTATGGGATGTTTGGATTTGGATGAGCGAGTGATGGTCTCCAATTATGCGACGTAGCGTGGAAGTACAACCAGTGAATTCATTTTAAGTGTTAATCACGCGGCCACAGAATTGAAATGGCTAGTTATTCACAATCAATCAGTTTTTATAGAGTGCGGCACATCACCCGTGAGGGTCTCGAGGCGCTGGAGCTGTTCGCTGCTGCATGGAGGTTCATTGCTCAAACAGCCAGACCTTTAGATCTCGTCTAAATCGCTGGAGCGACGGTGCGACCCTGAGGTGCAGGGAGAGGTTGTTCCAGGCCTTGGCTGCCAGGTGCGAGAAGGAGCGACCTCCGCTGTTTGTTTGACAGATATGTGGGGGGTCTGTGAGGGAGAGGGAGGCTGATCGGAGGTGTCTGGTCGATTGGTGGATAGTTAGGCGTTTGTTGATGTATGTTGGTCCTTACTTGTGCAGGGCCTTGTAGGCATGGGTCAGCAGTTTGACTGGCATCTCTTCTGAATCGGGACCCAGTGCAGTTTCTTGAGATGGGGTGTGATGTGAGTCCTTCCGGGGAGGTCGAGTATGAGTCTTGCCGCTGAGTTTTGTATTGTCTGGAGTTTCTTCAGGAGGCATGCGGTGATTCCTACGTTGAGCGTTTCCGTAGTCCAGTCTGCTGGTGATGAGGGCCTGTGTGACGGTCCTTCTGGTGTTTATCAGGATCACCTGAAGATCTTTGGGAGCACGGGGAAGGTGTGGAAACAGGCGGATGAGACTGCAATGTCTTGTTTCTTCATGGATAGCTTGTTGTCCAGGATGATGCCGATGGTCTGTTGGGTTGAGGGGGGGTGCCGAGCTCCGAGGCCACCATGAGCCATCCCAATCTGAGGTGTTAATCACAAATTACCAACAAGAGAGGGGAAGACTTCTCTACTGCTCTTCTGATGAAAGAACAACACTGGATATATAATCTCAAAATGCAAACCAATGCCCGCAGTGAAAACATCGAGTGGACTATTTTGTCCCTACTTTAATTTACCTGTCATTGTGTAAAGTATGGCCAATGAGACCTACTTGTGATTTATGTTCTGTGTGGCCATGCATATATATATTTCTATGTGCAATACTAACATATAATTTAATTATGCACTCTATTTAAACTGGCAGTGGAGGAAAGTGGATCACACACCCTGAATAAGTGACTTCAATATTGATTGCAAAGCTTTGCCGGGGTGCAATGCCTACACCTGCTGGACACAGATCTCAACCAAGATAGATGCAAGCAATGTACCCATGACAAATGTATCACAAAGGATTGCACATCTCAATAACTATTAGGAGGAAGTCCCTTAACAGTGAATATACATGACCTTGTTTTCACGAGTTGATCAAAATAAGCACTGCTGTTACAAATGCACTTTGTGTTATTGAACTCAAAGTGCATGACTAATTGGACAGACGTGTCAGGGGTTCCCTCTGGGCCATGGTCGTTCGGTCAATTTAACTGCTGCTTATGGCCCTGCGCCCTTGCGCAGACAATCAAAGATCTGCAGAAAAGATCACAAGAAACCTGTGAGGGAACTGCATGAGCGAGTTGAAAGTTGAGGTCTATCATTCCAAAAAGCCAGAAACACGGACCAAGAGAGAGAGAATATAGGAGAAATAATGGCAAATGAAAGAAGGGGGCGTGTCCAAGGTGGCGACGCGGCAAGTTGCACAATAGCGAGCTCCGTACCAGCAAGATTAATCCTGCAAACTGGTCAAGCAATCAATCTGAATATTTATAGAGCGCGCTACTCACCCGTGAGGGTCTCAAGGCGCTAAAGGAGGGGGGGGGGTGAAGCAGCTACTGCTCGAACAGCCAGGTCTTGAGAAGTCTCCTGAAGGTCTGCAGGTCCTGGGTCTGTCGCAGGTGGATGGGGAGGGTGATCCAGGTCTTGGAGGCGAGGTGGGAGAATGATCTGCCACCGGTGGTCGTTCGGCGGATACGTGGGATGGTGGCGAGGGCGAAGTCAGCGGAGCGAAGCTGGCGGCTCGGGGTGTAGAAGGTGAGTCGTTCATTGAGGTATGCCGGTCCGGCGTTGTGGAGTGCTTTGTGGGCGTTGGTGAGGAGCTTGAAGGTGATACTCATGTTGATCGGGAGCCAGTGCACGTCTCTTAGGTGGACGGTGATGTGGCTGTGGCGGGGGATTACGAGGCTGAGGCATGCAGAGGCGTTCTGTATGCATTGGAGTCTTTTCTGCAGTTTGGTCGTGGTTCCCATGTAGAGGGCGTTGCCATAGTCCTGCCTGCTGCTGACGAGGGCTTGGGTGACCGTCCTGGTGTCGGTGGGGATCCATCTGTAGATCTTGCGCAGGGTGTTGAAGCAGGAGGAGGAGACCGCGTTGACTTGCTGGGTCATGGAGAGCGTTGAGTCCAGGATGAAACCCAGGTTGCGTGCGTGGTTGGTGGGTGTCGGGGTGGCTCCCAATGTGGTCGGGCACTAGGAGTCGGCCCATGCGGAGGGGGTGGAGCCGAGGATAAGGACTTCCATCTTGTCAGAGTTCAGTTTCAGACGGCTGGTCTTCATCCACTCTGCGGCTGCCTTCATTCCCTCGTGGAGGTTGGATTTAGCGGTGGCCGGCTCCTTGGTGAGGGAGAGGATTAGCTGGGTGTCATCGGCGTACGAGTTGATGTTCAGGTGGTGTGCTGGGACAATGTTGGCAAGCGGTGCAATGTAGATGTTGAATAGGGTCGGGCTGAGGGATGATCCTTCGGGTACTCCGCAGGTGATCTTGGTGGCTTCCGATCTGAATGGGGGAGGACGGACTCTCTGGGTTCTGCTGGTAATGAAGGAGGGGATCCAGTTCAGGGTTTTGTCATGGATCCCTGCGTCGTGGAGGCATGTGCGTAGGGAGTGGTGGTAGACGGTGTCGAAGGAGGCCGAGAGGTCCAGGTGGATGAGGGCCGCGGTTTCACCGTTGTCCATTAGGGTCCTGATGTCGTCGGTGGTGGCGATGAGGGCGGTTTCGGTGCTCTGGTTGCTGCGGAAGCCGGATTGGGTGGAGTCCAGGATGTTGTTCTCCTCCAGGAAGTGGGTCAGTTGTCTGTTGGCGGTTTTCTCAATGACTTTCGCCGGGAACAGAAGCAAGGAGATGGGTCAAAAGTTCTTGAGGTCCTTTGGGTCCGCCTTAGGTTTCTTGAGCAGGGTGTTGATCTCGACGCTGGTAGCTCCAATCCCCCTCCCATGAATGCACGACAGGAGAAGAGTCCGCACTGGCACTGTGCACAGGCAGCGGGCCTCTGGCCTGAGAGCTCCTGACCTGGTCTGGAGTGTGGGGGGCCCCCTCCATATGCTTTGCAGGGGGTCCCCCTCAAGTTTTGTTACACCACTGACTGGAGTGGGCGGGCCATGCGCTGTGGGTCTTCTGCTGCGTTGGTGCAGGAAGGGCTCTGACTTCTATGAGGACCTGACGACCATCTAGCTTTGGCCCAGATACAGAGGTACGCTGTACAGAAGAAACACCCCCCCCCCCCGTTCCTTGCATGGCCCCAGTGCTGGGAAGCACGCCGCAGTTTGGAAGGACTTGATAGCCTGGAGTGTGCTGGAATACCCAGTTAAGGGGAGCCATGGGAGCGTTCATTATTCCTTGACCAGCGTCTAGCATTGGCTGGCCAGCACGAGACTCTGAGATTGAACTTAATCTGGGAATACCTGATGGGGGGGTCTGTTTGACGAGTAGGGGCTGCTGGAACCCGCTGAGCCAAGAGGGCTTCTTTGCATCGGGGAGCTGACGTGGCCTTGCTCAAGTGATGATTCCTAAAGGGATAGGACACTGATACACCTTAATCATATTCCTGGGAGACCTTGGTATCTCCTGAGCCCACTACTCTGAGTGAAATACACAGCATAACCTTGCGTCTTGATGGACTTGTACCACTACCTTGTGATGGTGAAAGAAAAAGGGAGGGGCCCAGAAAGGGCCCCCCCTTTAGTCCCAACAGAACTGACTGGCACTCCCCCAGAGTGAAACACAAGCTCCGGGACCACAGTGAGAAATTTGCTGAGCTCCTCATGGCAGTGTGAACCCTTAAAGCATCTTTGGAACCGAAGTTGGACACCCTAGTGATTGATGTTGGTATCCTGCAGGATGATCACAAAAATCTAAGGATAAGGTGACCACTCATGACATCATTCTTACATCGCTACGACCTAGTATGGCCACTGGTGAGTCATGGACCTGTGGAAATTTAGCTTGCGAACTGAACATTATCTGCGCCATCTTGTCTCTCCCCAGCGCGACACACAGGAAAGCGCACGGCAGCCATTTTAGGCACCCTGGTCTCTCCCCGCTCATTACCGATCACCAGCGCGCCCCTCAGGCGCTGCAAGCATTCCCCCGCGCGCCGGCCACCCCCGCTCTCTCATAAACCCTCTCCTTCTGCGCGACCCTGCCATGGAACCACATCCCACGCCTGACCGACATCCCATACATGGTCATGCATCTCTTTGATAACCCCCTTCCTCTGCGCCCCATTGTCCGAACCGATCCCAGGCCATCACCTAGCCCTGCGGATGCAGTTTATTGCCCCTACTGTAAGGGAAACACCCCACATCAAAGGGATTACAGTAGATCAAGGCCCCCCACCCCCTGAGACCCGACCGGTCGCACACACCCCCGGGAATTGGCGGAATGTCCAGCTGTGTGATAGCCATCTCCTACTGTGGGTGGGGTGGGGGCTTCCACTGTAGATATGTGTGGGAACGAGCTTGAAGTGGGGATTCTGAGGATGTTCTTTCATGTATCAAAGCGATCTCAAAAATGTGCCATGTATGATAAACCTGCAATAAAGTCATAAACCTGTGTATAAGAGGCCAGGCCTCAGAGATGCAGTTAGAGCACCTCATGACGATACCTTGCTGTCTGACCTGATGTGTTCTCCTCCGGAGAGAATAAAACCTTGTTTCCTGCCTTCCAGTCTCCGGCGCCTGCCTCTTTGTTGGTTCTGCATCGAATGGTATAAGAGGCGATTACCGCCGGGCAATACTTGAAAGGTTATCGACTACGACTGCCGCTACCATTTAACAATTGGCGTCCCAAGCGTGGGGCCCATCAGCGACACGTGGATCCAGTGAGAGAGGTCCCGACGACAGAGTGAACGACTGCAACGATCGGGAGAGCTCCTGCCCGATAGACCCTCGTCTGGCAGCCGATCATCCGAACTTCACTGGTTCCGAGCAGACCTCTCTCGAGTGATCTACGGTCCTGACTGGGAACCATCAGGAGTGCCGCGGCAAATACGGAGAGTAGAGGACGATCGGGCGCTGGAGGCGGAAGACGAGAAACTGTCCACGCGGTCCGGGTAAGGTCGTGAAACACGACAAATTGCGAAACGATTGATTGATTGATTGAAAATACTAGTATTGCTTATTCATTGTTCTCTTTGAGATATTCGCTGTCTACAAACGGGGAGGAGTAGAAATACTCTCTCTCTCTCCCTTTGCAGATAGTGAAGGGTAGGTAACGCAGACTTTTGTCCCCATTGTAACCCGTCGTGCCTATTTTTATCTCCCCGCTGATTGATTGTCCGAATATTGATTGTTTTGAAGGATAGTGCTCTTTGAGATATTCTCTGTTTGCAAATAACGTAGAATAGAAATATTCTGTCTAGTCTTTGCAAATAGTGAAGGGTAGGTAACGCAGACTTTTGTCCCCATTGTAACCCGTCGTGCCTATCTCTTTCTCACCATTGATTGATTGATTGTCCGAACACTAGTTGTTCGATATTGGTTCTTTGGAGGTATTCTCTGCTTACAAATAACGAGGAATAGAGACATTCTATCTAGTCTTTGCAAGCAGTGAAAAGATAGGTAGTGCTGACTTTTGTCCCCGTTGTAACCCGTCATGCCTATCTTCTCCCCACTGATTGGTAGTTGGTTCTGCCCAGACCGCTTATTAGAGGTGAACCATCCGGCTCCACTGGAAGGCACCCCTAATAAGGACATGTTCACTAAATATAGACTAGTCGCTGTAGCTTACAGCAAGCTAGGGAATACAAATCGCTATAAAGAAACAAAAATAATCTAGTGAGACCAGTGAACCGCTGATGGGACCCTTTTTGATCCTACAAACACAAGAAACGCTAGGAAATAGCCCTTTACGAGGAATATGGAACTAGGAGGAGGAGCCAAGCCCGCGGTCGAGGTAGCTACGAGGTAGCCACGAGGTAGCTCGGCTCCGCCGCTCTCATTGCCTAAAACATGTCTGCCTTACTGCCCACCCCGCCTAGTAAACGCGACAAAATCCTGCACCAACGGAAGCCTGCTGGTACCCACTATCGACGTCCCCGAACTGGGCTAGATCGCGCACAATTGGGCTATGTTATTTTTTCCGATTATGCAGTAACATCCTTGTGCTCGTTACCAGATTGCAAATATGTACAACACTCCAACAAAGTAGTATAGTTATAACATTTTAATAACTTATAGGTATAACAAACACGCCAACAGGGTAAACACATTAAAACACGTTTTTAAACAACTATTTACATGACAGTCCTCGCCCCTCCTTCTTCGAAATAGCAACATTGACCTGCTTTGGGCGGTCCTTTTAGTCGGCTTTGGGCTATAAAAGCCATGCAAAAATCCATCGACATCAGTGGCGGGCGATTGTGCGAATAGGCCGGAGGCTACACGAAGCGCCGAGGCTCTGGCAGCGCCAAGGTGGAGTCCACCACGTTGTACTGGCCTTCCCATTCTCCGCTTCGACCGGCAGCGAAGGGTGCCCTGGCAGGGGGGAAGCGACGCGGACGGGCCTCCCCCGCCTCCCCAGGTGGAGGCTCGCCAGCAGAGAGGGCACCCCTGCCGTTTCTTTCGCCGGCCAGCTGAGTTGCACCCTGCCGTTTCACTCGCCGGCCAGCTGAGTTGCACCCAGCCATTTCGCTCGCCGTCCAGATGAGTGGGCGCCCCTGCACTCACCGACCAGCTGCAGCAGGACAGCCATTCAAGTCTTGCCCTCCGGGTAACCACTCAGGCGCGGATCCACTAAGATTGCCATTAGCGTTTCACTCGAGAAGTGGGTCCCCGCAGCCGAGTGATCAGGGGACCCACCCCGGTGGCTGTACCGAAGAGCTGCTGATGCTGCTGCCTCTGGACTCTGGCGGTCGGTTCTTCAGATCCAGGCCTGGCCCACCGAAAGACGGTCCTGGACTCGGAAGCTTGTCTGCTCGGGCGTGGGCCCCACCCTTGAAGAAAACACCCTCTCAGCTTTGCAGATTCTGCGGGAGTCATTGACATTCGACTCCCGTGGACCTCCGGTGGGGGCAATCGCCGCTATTTGCTTGATTATTCCACATTAACTTGTCCTTGCCCCGGGCGGCAGCCATCTTGCCTCCGTTTGGTGCCGTAAAAAGAAAGACTGATTCAGGGCGACAGCGGAAGAACCCGCCTGCTGTCCCGCCCCAAGGACGGATCACGGCATCGCCACAAGACCGCGGTGACGCCATGCTGACGCAAGCTGACGCTAACGAAAAGTTCTCGAACTACCGAAAGGGATTCTGGTCCGGCAGCTAGTTAGTGGGAAGACTTAGACTGTGCACTGGACCCACCCGACCTCGCCCCAAAATGGCGCCGAGACGCCTCTCACACCGTGGCCGGCCTGAACGGTTGTAGGCCCGTATTTGTATAATGACATTGTTTTAAATAAAGGGCTTCTTAAAGGAATTACGGAATCAGTGTCATGACAAATCATCTAGGTTGGTAAAGGTTTTTGAATAAATGATTGTTACTCCCAAGCAATAGAAAGCAGATAATGCAGACCCCATTTGCCTGAATCTTTTTTGATTAACGGAATTTTGTACCCGTCACACCTGTCTTTTTCCAAGAGTTGTCAGAAAATGGTCGACTATAGCTTAAGGTATATGCCGAATGCAAGGTATGGTATCTTGCACCATAATATACGACCGATCGAGAAATACATGTACGACCAGGGAACCCGAATTTAGGAGATGAATGAAATAGAGCATCTTTGTATATCGGAAGAAAAGAATAATAGGTCTGTGGTATTACCCACTCCTGCGGCTAGCCTGATACGTGGTAAGTAGAACTTTTTCGTGTCTACGCGTGCTAATGCACTTTGAATACTGCACATCCCCCCCCCCCCTCTTTTCCCTCTCTATAGGTCACAACGAAGTTCCGACTGAAGAATGGAGTGGACATGGACCGCACCGTGCTCAATATAGGGAAAAACATAGATAAACGTTGTGGGATAGTGCGCAAAGTGCAGACCACCATTGGGAATGTGAAAAACTGTATGGTATGACTGTGCGTGTGTGCTACGATTACACGGTATGAATGTGTATGCATTTCATATACTTGGGTCGCTCGAAGAGAACGTCATCGTATAATTGAAGTGCTTGTCTATCGATCAAAGGGAGGGGAGTAAAAGCTCCGACACCCCCCCAAAAATAAATTACAAAAATACTGAAAATACGCAGCGTGCATAGGAAAGAGGACAGGAAAGGAGAGGTCCCCATACTCAACGTAGCCCTGTGTCTCCGTCTTAAGTTTCTGCGCTTGATGTATGTACTGTCACGCCCTATCCGGTATTTGTGTATACGTGATCACCGACTTTATGTCTTTCCCCCGCTTGTGTTTTCTTACATAGAACTGACCCGCGCTACTCCATGTTGTGTGTGCACCAAGTAGCCTATTATCGTACGCATGTCTCTCTCTCTCTCGTTTTGTGTCGTACGTATGCCAAATAGCCTACTTGGTGCGCACGTCTCTCTCTCTCTCTCTCTCTCTCACTCACTCACTCACTCACTCACTCACTCACTCACTCACTCACTCACTCACTCACTCACTCACTCACTCACTCTCACTCACTCACTCTCACTCACTCACTCACTCACTCACTCTCTCTTTCTCTCTCTCTATCTCTCTCTCTCTCTCTCTCTCTCTCTCTCTCTTACTCTCTCTCCCTCCCTCGCTGAAGGCTCTCTTGCCCTCTTTCTTTTTGAATAAATTAACGACACTATACCTCCTCAGTATGTGTATAATTGGCATAAAACACGGTGGTGTTCGAATAAATTGACAGAAACAAAAACGAC
Organism: Triturus cristatus; assembly: GCF_964204655.1. Classification (NCBI taxonomy): domain Eukaryota; kingdom Metazoa; phylum Chordata; class Amphibia; order Caudata; family Salamandridae; genus Triturus; species Triturus cristatus. Next base: position 894,761,515 of record NC_140586.1, read on the forward strand.
CGTACTTTACCACGTTAATACCTCTCCTTTCTGCAAATGTTGAACTTAATCGGCTGAGAAAGAAAGGACAGGTAAGACGACTAATGTCTCCCAATCTGGCCCTCATCACGGGGACTATTTGTCAGTGGTTTTCGTTTTTAGAGCTCTAACGACACCATCTCCACCGCCCAGAATTGCCCCCGCCCAATTGTTCCGAACTAGAATGTCTAAGCACCCCGTCCTCCCAGAATCACCCCAGCTCTGTACTAGCCGTCCCAGAGTATTTCGAGCAAAACAGCTGATGACTTTGTTCTCTAAAGGTACATTGCCTAAGCCGATGAGGGTTACCTATTGTCTCCAGCAAGAAAAATGTTTAGCTTGTGTCCCTCCCCGAAATAGATTTCTGTGAATCCATGACAGTAGCACCTCGCACTCTTTTTAGCAGTCCTCGGAGGAAAATGTTTATTAACAGAACTTGTGTTAAGATGAACGAGTCTCTACCGGAGAAGCCGGTTCGAATTTTTGATAGAGCAGAAAATTGACAGATGTCAGGCTTCCTGCAACGATTATAGGGCACAGGAATCGACACCTAGCAGGCCAGACGATGGAAATTTGCAGGAACATCCACAGAAACCTGCACCGCAGCAATGATTAAATAAACTAGTAACATGCACCGACATAAGAGTTAATAGACATCAATCATACAGCGACCGATAAAAGCATTTCCCCAACTACTCGGTGGTTGGGAGAGAGGATGAAGTGTGTAACTGTCTTCCCTGCCAACTCTCTAAGATTTTGTTTCTTGTACTCATTCAAAGATAACCTGCGGCCATCGGAAGAGAGGGGTCGGACGTGACGCACAGCCTGGCTGCGGACCATGGAACATCTATGGCATCGACCAAAGGGGGGAGCAACGAAGCAAAAAGGGCGTGAGACGAGGCACCATTATCAGCATGATAAACGATAGAACGAAGGGCTATCTCGAGGCCCCCTGCTCGCTGACCAGCGTGCCTGAAGTCCCAACCCGTCGGGCCCGATTGATGGGCCCAGTGCTGAAAGATTCTGCTCTCCTTGGTCTGCTTTTTGATCCGATCCCACTCCACCCCCTCTTCCCTCGGTATCCCAAAGTACGCCACACTCTCTCTCTCTCTCTCTCTCTTTTATATGGATTTTGAATTTGACTTAACAACAGAAGAACAAAATGCGGGTACCCCGTCCCAAGGTACCTATGATAAAATGAGTTAGGGAACAGGACTGTGATCCGAGAACCACAAATGGTCACACCCTGCTACGTGAAAACTTGGATTCGAGCTGGACCTTAGCTCCACCGCCGGTGCTCAACAGTGCCAACAAAAGAAGAAGAACAATGAGAGCTTACCAGTGATGGCTCGTTATAATAGGACACTGGAAGGAAGAACTCCCTTCCCTGACTGTAACTCACGTTAAGTTGAATTCCTCTCCCAACCGCTTTTATATTGACTATCTTCCAATCGAGTTTTCGTGATATTGCATCAGTCACTTCCAACTGTACACTGATAAGTTAAGAAACTCTAACTTTGTATAATGACATTTGTATAACATCAACCGTACACATGACTATGCTGTTTAGCTTGATCCACGCGAAGTCTAGACCTTAAGTAAATGGGCGTAATTATCCCTTGTTTTACCGAACCTTTTTCAAGTATCGAGTTTGTGTTCTAATGAAATTCTGTATACGCTACGCCATCAACTGTCACGTCAACTACATGTAACTATGTACAATTGTGTCAGATTGCTCCTGCCTGTCCTAAAGACTCTGTATTTTTAAGGAATGCATGAAAAACATTTACGATATTATGGCTAAAAGGTTAACGAAGGTGAATGTCGGCCAGACAAGCTGGCGAGATATGTTAAAAGGGAGGACTGTGGAAATTTAGCTTGCGAACTGAACATTATCTGTGCCATCCTGTCTCTCCCCAGCGCGACACACAGGAAAGCGCACGGCAGCCATTTTAGGCACCCTGGTCTCTCCCCGCTCATTACCGATCACCAGCGTGCCCCTCAGGCGCTGCAAGCATTCCCCCGCGCGCCGGCCACCCCCGCTCTCTCACACACGGGCCATAAACCCTCTCCTTCTGCGCGACCCTGCCATGGAACCACATCCCACGCCTGACCGACATCCCATACATGGTCATGCATCTCTTTGATAACCCCCTTCCTCTGCGCCCCATTGTCCGAACCGATCCCAGGCCATCACCTAGCCCTGCGGATGCAGTTTATTGCCCCTACTGTAAGGGAAACACCCCACATCAAAGGGATTACAGTAGATCAAGGCCCCCCACCCCCTGAGACCCGACCGGTCGCACACACCCCCGGGAATTGGCGGAATGTCCAGCTGTGTGATAGCCATCTCCTACTGTGGGTGGGGTGGGGGCTTCCACTGTAGATATGTGTGGGAACGAGCTTGAAGTGGGGATTCTGAGGATGTTCTTTCATGTATCAAAGCGATCTCAAAAATGTGCCATGTATGATAAACCTGCAATAAAGTCATAAACCTGTGTATAAGAGGCCAGGCCTCAGAGATGCAGTTAGAGCACCTCATGACGATACCTTGCTGTCTGACCTGATGTGTTCTCCTCCGGAGAGAATAAAACCTTGTTTCCTGCCTTCCAGTCTCCGGCGCCTGCCTCTTTGTTGGATCTGCATCGAATGGTATAAGAGGCGATTACCGCCGGGCAATACTTGAAAGGTTATCGACTACGACTGCCGCTACCATTTAACAGACCGAGACCTTGCAAACGGAAATGGAAATACTGAGACGAAGGGCAGATGATGCAGAAGGCTGCCCGAGACGGAATAATATCCGAGTGATGAGACTACTCGAAAAGATAGAGGGCCCAAGCATGGACTTATACATGGAGCAATGACTAGCAAACATGGTCCTTGGAGGCAAGCCAATAACCCTTTTCTCTGTGGAACGTGCCCACTGGCTCCGCCTAGTGCTTCCCCGAGGCCTGTGGTGGCAAGACTCTTTAACTACTGTGATAGAGACAATATCCTGCAGATTGCCCAAGCCAGGGGCCTGGAACAAGTGGAGAATAGTACTGTGACAATTTACCCTAACTACACGGCAATGGTGCAAAGTCAACGGGAACCCAACCACCCACTAAAACAGAGGCTGGTCCTCCTGGGCCTCAGATATGCATTATTGTTTCCTATGAGCCTAAACGTGCTGGATGCAGCTAAAGCATTATTATTCTCGTACCCAAAGGAGGCATGGGATTGGCTGGAGACCAAAAGTGAGAGTGTTCCCACAGACTCTGGAGACATGGATCCCGGATGGAAGATGAGCAGAAACAAGAATCGCTCCACCCAGAAATGTTGTAGCCGACCATCAAAGAACAAGCAGCGCAGGAACGGGCACTGGTAGTCGTTGAAATTGGGAAAACAGGCTCACCTGGATTGGACCCTAAAGGTTTGGTAACTGTTGGAAAACGAGGCAGCATCTGTGAGGCCTGCACAAATAACATGACTACATTTGTCCTTCACTGGGAACCAAACACCCAATGGTAGCGCCTGACTCTCAGAGAGTAGCGTTGCAGAGCAGTCTGAGGCTTACTCAAGGGAGGTGGTGTGGGCTAGTAATCGCTATTTGCAGGTGCACAAAAAGAACACTCAATATTTGATTGTCCAGTCTGTACTTTGCTTTATAAAAGTAAGAGTACATTTATTAAACACACACACTACTCAATACTATGCACCAATTTACAAATATACATAAGCTGTTGGAATTACTTTGTGGCATTGCATAACATCTCCACCCCTCCTGCTGTGGAAATTTAGCTTGCAAACTGAACATTATCTGCGCCATCTTGCCTCTCCCCAGCGCCACGCACAGCGAATGCACGGCCGCCATTTTAGGCACCCCACTCTCTCCCCGCTCATTCTCGATCACCAGCGCTTCCCCCTGGCGCTGCGAACATCCCCCCGCGCGCCGGCCACCCCCACTCTCTCATACACGGGTCATAAACCCTCTCCTTCTGCGCGACCCTGCTACGGAACCACATCCGACCGACATCCCATACATGGTCATGCCTCTCCTTTGATAACCCCCTTCCTCTGCGCCCCATTGTCTGAACTGGTCCCAGGCCATCACCTAGCCCTGCGGATGCAGTTTATTGCCCCTACTGTAAGGGAAACACCCCACATCAAAGGGATTACAGTAGATCAAAGCCCCTACTCCCTGAGACCCGACCGGTCACACACACCCCCAGGAATTGGCGGAATACCCTGCTGCGCAATAGCCATCTCCTACTGTGGGTGGGATGGGAACTTCTACTGTATCTATGTGTGGGATCGGATCTGAACCAGGGCTTCAGGGGATATTCCCCCATACATCAAGGGAATCTCAAGAACGTACTATGTGTAATAAAGCAATAAACCAGTGTATAAGAGACCAGGTCTCAGAGATGCAGTTAGAGCACCTCGTGACGATACCTTGCTGTCTGATCTGATGTGTTCTGCTCCGACGGAATAAAACTTTGTTTCCTGCCTTCCAGTCTCCGGCGCCTGCCTCTTTTATTGGTAAATTATCGAGTGGTATGAGAGGCGATTACCGCCGGGCAAATACTTGAAAGGTTATCGACTGAAACTGCCGCTACCATTTAACAATTGGCGTCCCAAACGTGGGGCCCATCAGCGACACGTGGATCCAGTGGGAGAGGTCCCGACGACAGAGTGAACGACTGCAACGATCGGGAGAGCTCCTGCCCAATAGACCCTCGTCTGGCAGCCGATCATCCGAACTTCACTGGTTCCGAGCAGACCTCTCTCTCGAGTGATCTACGGTCCTGACTGGGAACCATCAGGAGTGCCGCGGCAAATACGGAGAGTAGAGGACGATCGGGCGCTGGAGGCGGAAGACGAGAAACTGTCCACGCGGTCCGGGTAAGGTCGTGATACACGACAAATGGCGAAATAATTGATTGATTGTCCGAAACTTTTTGAATACTAGTATTGCTCATTGATTGTGCTCATTGATTGTTCTCTTTGAGATATTCGCTGTCTACAAACGGGGAGGAGTAGAAATACTCTCTCTCTCTCCCTTTGCAGATAGTGAAGGGTAGGTAACGCAGACTTTTGTCCCCGTTGAAACCCGTCGTGCCTATCTTTATCTCCCCACTGATTGATTGTCCGAACATTGATTGTTTTGAAGAATAGTGCTCTTTGAGATATTCTCTGTTTGCAAATAACGTAGAATAGAAATATTCTGTCTAGTCTTTGCAAATAGTAAAGGGTAGGTAATGCTGACTTTTGTCCCCGTTGAAACCCGTCATGCCTATGTTTATCTCCCATTGATTGATTGATTGATTGATTGTCCGAACACTAGTTGTTCGATATTGGTTCTTTGGAGGTATTCTCTGCTTACAAATAACGAAGAATAGAGATATTCTGTCTAGTCTTTGCAAGCAGTGAAAAGATAGGTAGTGCTGACTTTTGTCCCCGTTGAAACCCGTCATGCCTATCTTCTCCCCACTGATTGGTAGTTGGTTCTGCCCGGACCGCTTATTAGAGGTGAACCATCCGGCTCCACTGGAGGGCACCCCTAATAAGGACATGTTCACTAAATATGGACTAGTCGCCGTAGCTTATACCAAGCTATGGCATAAATATACAAAGAAGGACCCCGAGAGTCAGTGGCCACTGATGGGATCCTTCGACGACCATAAGATAGAAACGCTAGAAATAGCTCTGCGTAGCAATAAGACGACGCCTACTATGCTTGACAGTATTGGCATGTGGCGCAAAGAAGCAACGCAACAGAAAAAGAGGGAAGAAGTAAAAGCAGAAAAGGAATTACGAAAGGCAGCTCACCTTGCCGCTAGAAAGTTAGAAGAAGAAATAAAGGAGAGAAGGGAAACTAAATTAAGACAGGAGCCCGAAACATCAGGACAGTACGCTGTTAGGACCCCTTCTTTGCTCTACCCTGAGTTGTCCTCCAAGCAGCGAACGAATGACGAATTACTGTTAGGTCCCCCGATCATTTACATGCCCCCTCCATATGCACCCTCCCAGTCAGTAGTGCAACACCCACAACCCCCGAACACGAGCGAAAGCAGTACAGGGGCCTCGGTCCTCACGGCCTCCGCGCCGGCCGAGCCTCCTGCGCTGAACACAACGTCGGCTATAACGTTAGACGACCTAGAGATGAGAAAGAAAGAGTCCACCAGAATGAATCGATTAACGAAGGATGAACGAGCAGGAATTGATAAGATAGTAGGGACACTGGTGGAGCGAAAGGAAAGTGAGGAGTATATAACAGACGTGTACAACTCGTATGCCGACAGCCGCAGACGACACTTTGTCGTACGGCTCTGTTATCACGCCCTGAATGCATATGAGGATAGATACCACGATAAAGGTCCCGAAGGCTTAGCGGCCCTATATAGGAAGGTAGACATCGGAGAAGAAAGAGAGGGTGACGTGACGAACCTCTTTACTCGTACACTCGAGGTCTACCGACACCTTAGAGAACATAGGCAGACCACCAAAGCAGAAACCCCCATAGCGACTAAGCCCCAGGAAGGAAGGGCTGAGGCCATGATGCCCATCAAAGAAGCTGCCCCCTACTGGGTCCCCCACAAGGTCAGGGAACGCATGACGACATCAACCACCAAGATGCGAAGGGGAGGGTTGTATATAACTGGGTCTACCAGCCGTGGGACCGGCAAGATATTTTGACCTTTAGAAAAACTCTACCCGACTTGAGAAAGAACCCGACTGCCTTCTACACTGAACTGGGTACAGCCTTAGGTTCTACGATTATGACTTTAGCAGATATCGACTTGTTCTTTGGGCTATGTCTGCCGGCTGATGTGTGGAAACAAATCCGGAAAGTTGACCACGCTGAGCCGTTCGGATATACCTGGGTACAACTCGATACCATAGATAAGCAGCGAGAACCAGGACAGAAACCCCCAAAAGCCATATTAGAGCTCCCAGACAAGATTGTACTAAAACTGAAGACTCTAATCCCAGAAAGAAAGGTAGACTGGTCGATAGTAACGGCTTGCCGCCAGAAACCCCAGGAGGATGTGTCTGAATACTTCTCCCGATTCGAGACTGTGTTTTCCGATTACAGTGGCCAAGACATGACCACCGCAACCGGACATCACCTCTTTGTCCAGAATTATGTGAAGGGTCTGTCACAAGAAATTTCCCAGAAACTACAGACCAGCGAGAGTAGTTGGGCAGCCTCCAAACCCGCAGCAATTCTCCAGATGGCCCAATACTACGAAAATCAGAAAAACGAGAACGATAGGGCATCAGAGAAGAAGAAAAAGGAACTGAAGGAGAGGGTAATGATAGCACAGTTGCAAGGGGTGACCATAGGAAGGGAACCCCCGAAAGAGAATTACCACCCAACCGCCCCTAGAAAGCTACCCCCTAGAGACCATACACCTGCACCCTACAACGGACGGAGAGACTTAGATGGGAACCAATGTGCGTTCTGTAGAGGGTTCGGACACTGGAAATCCCAGTGCCCGGTCCTTCTGGAACTAAACAAAAATAGGGATCCCAGAGACACAGCATATGACCCCAGAAACAGAGGACAGGGACGAGGGCACACGAACGACGCAACCAACGTCAGGCCAGGCAAACCAAACACCTTTGACCGCCCCCGACAAAACCAGTGTCAGCAGTCCGACTATGAAAGCACCCATGACTTCGCATAGGACCGCCAGGGGCAAGGGAGGGATCCAGTCGAACTCCGTGTTGACCAGCAAGGCCCTTACGTCACTGCTAAGGTCTTGGGCACAAAATCTCCATTCCTGGTAGACACTGGGGCGACACGTAGTGCGTTATCCAAACGACTGATCCCTAGGGCACCCTTGTCTGGCTCACATGTAACCTCAATAGGCTTCGATGGAACGCCCTCCACTAACCCCTTATCAGCACCAATCTCCTTTGACTTAGAAGATAACACCACTGACACGACCTTTCTGCTCTCCTCCAACACCCCCGATGCTATTATGGGACTTGATTTGCTAAAACATTTTCGAGCTACCATCAGATGCTCCCCAGACGGAGTTTGAGTCATCCTACACGATAACCCAGATCTGTCCAGACCCTGTCACACACGGCGTATGCTCTCTATAACCGATGCTGACATGTCCCTACTCGACACATTACCTTCACATCTATGGGCTAAAACCGACTCAGATGTAGGGCGCATGGTGATTGACCCAGTACATATAACCGTCCGACCAGACGCAGTACTCCCAAAGCTTCCACAGTATCGGATATCACCCGAAGGCGAGAAGGCATTGGTGGAAATCATCGAGTCCCTAGTCGAGGCAGGAGTGGTGGAAGAAGTAGTCAGTAATGTTTGCAACAGCCCTATCCTACCCATTGTAAAGAAGCAAGGCGAGGGAGATCAGAAAGCCTACCGTTTCATTGTTGATTTACGAGAGGTTAACAAAGTAGTCGTACCCCAGTACCCCGTGGTCTCAGACATCACCACCATCCTCATCCTGATTCCATCCACTGCCACCACCTTTACTGTTATTGATCTAAAAAACGCCTTCTTCTCCATCCCCATCCACCCAGACAGCCGTTACCTCTTCGGCTTCACCCTAAAAGCTCGTTCATACAGATTCTGTAGGGCACCCCAAGGCTACACTGAGAGTCCCAGCATTTATAGCCAAGCCCTCAAGAGACAGCTAGATGCAGTCCAACTACCCGATGGAGTGGTGTTGATACAGTACGTCGATGACATTCTTTTGGCGGCCGACACCACTCCACTTGCCATCACAGCCACCATTCACCTCCTCCGCTTCCTTGCGGAGAACGGTCACAAGGTCTCCAGAAAGAAATTGCAATTCTGCCAGCCCCAAGTAACGTATCTAGGCCACCTACTATCCAGGGACGGGAGGAAACTTACCCCTGACCGAATTCAGACCATTCTAGAAACCCCTGTTCCCAAAACTCAGAAGCAAGTGCGGTCCCTAGTGGGCCTCACCTCCTTTTGTCGACAGTGGTTGCCAAATTTCAGTCTTATCGTAAAACCTCTGCTTTCCCTGCTGGCTAAAGATACCCCCTTCCCCCTCCCCTGGACACCCGAATGTCAATCCTCCTTCAAAGAATTACGAGACGCCCTCTGCTCGGCCCCAGTCCTAGGAACCCCAGACTACACTAAACCTTTCTCCCTCTACACCCACGAAAGGGAGGGATGTGCGTTGTCTGTCCTAACCCAGTCCATAGGCCCTAAGCAACGCCCTTGTGCCTACTTCTCTGCCACTCTTGACCCCGTAGCCAGAGCTTTGCCCGCCTGCCTTCGAGCAGTAGCCGCCGCTGCTGTCTCTATCCGGCAAAGTGAGGGGATCGTGCTCTCGAACCCCCTCACAGTATTGGTACCCCATGCTGTTGATACCCTCCTGAACCAAACCAAGACTCAACACCTGACTAGCGCACGACTGACTGGTTATGAACTGACTCTGCTTGCACCCCACATCACATTGAAATGATGCACCACTCTGAATCCAGCTACTCTACTACCTCTCCCTGACGCTGACCCCAATGCATCCCCTATACATGATTGCGTGACCCTCACCGACGAACAAACCAAGAGTAGGGTTGACCTCCGGGATACTGCCTTCCCGGACCCTGACGGAGAACTGTGGGTGGATGGCTCATGCATCAAGCTCCCCGATGGCACCACCTCAGCTGCCTATGCAGTCACCACAGCTCGAACAGTTGTTGAGACAGCCTGCATCACACAGCGATCCGCACAGGCGGCGGAACTAATTGCCCTCACACGAGCCTGCATCCTGGCAGCAGGGACAACCGCAAACATTTACACAGACAGTCAGTACGCCTTTGGGGTAGTTCACCACTTTGGGCTCTTATGGAAAGAGAGGGGATTCTTGACTTCTCATGGCACACCCATCCTGCATGGAGATCTAGTCTCTGCCCTGACCGAAGCAGTCCTCCTCCCCACACGGTTAGCTGTGATCAAATGCCAGGCACACAAGAAGGTGACAGACATTATAGGACAGGGAAATGCACTAGCTGACATTACTGCCCGAACCACAGCCGAGAATAGGTCCACGACCCGCATGTACGTGACCAGGTCACAAACTGAGAAATGGAAGGATGCTAGGGAAACGATTAGGGATATCCAACTAGCCAGCACACCACACGAATTAACTGAATGGGCCCGGGTGAGATTGAAGGACGATGACGGTTGTTGGCGAACTAAAGACTCGAACAAATGGTTGCTACCCGACTCATACTTGATCCCCATGCTGACCATGGCACACTCCCCCGCACACATAGGGTCTGCCCCCATGATCGAACTCATCTCCAAAGTCTGGCACAACGACAGAATACCAGACTCAGCCAAACGTCTGGTCCAACAATGCCTAGTATGCCTCCAACTCAACCCTGGGAAAGGAACTGCTGTACCCCGGGGAGGGTTTGGGGTCCCCAATCACCCCTTTGAAGTCCTACAAATGGACTATGTCCAGCTAGAAAGGTGCCAAGGTTTAAAGTATGTACTTGTCGTTGTGTGTGCCTTCAGCAAGTGGGTGGAAGCCTACCCAACCCATGACAACACCGCTATGACTACCGCAAAAGTACTACTGAAGGAATTCTTCCCCCGATACGGCCTTTGTCGAATTTTGTGGAGCGACAACGGCCCCCACTTCGTAGCCGAAGTTATCCAACTCATCTTAAAGGGGTTGGGTGTAAAACAGAAATTCCATGCGGTCTTCCATCCCCAATCTGCAGGCCTGGTTGAGCGACACAATGCCACATTGAAGCTTAAGATAGCAAAAATAGTCGCCACCACAGGACTAAGATGGCCAGACGCTCTCCCACTAGCATTGCTATCAATGCGTTCCACCCCCACCAAACACCACTTAACCCCCTACGAGGTCGTCTTTGGGCGGCCCATGAACCTTTGGACTGCACCAAAACCAACATCTATCCACGACGTCCCGGACGTCCTCATGTCTGACTATTTGTATAACCTAACTAAGACGTTGTCTGTTATCCATCAGCAGGTGCTGCACGCCATTCCCGATGTTTCCAGGGGCCCGGGACACGACATCCAACCCGGTGACTTCGTCTTAGTGCGCAACTTCCAGCGCACCAAGAGTCTGGAGCCCCGGTGGACGGGCCCCCTGCAAGTCCTGATCACCACCCGAACAGCTCTTTGAGTGGAGGGGAAACGCAATTGGCTGCATGCACACCACTGCAAGAAGGTTTCACCGACCCTGACAACCACGGACAACATCACCGCCCAAGAGGAACTTCTGGACAAAGACCGACCATCCCTGAGCCGCTGCCCGGATACAGAGACACTTGAATTGATTGAATATCCCGATCCCACTGTGCCATCCAAAGAAGGGTATAACTTGCGACGAAAGGAGAGAACTTCGGCTAAGCAGACCACAGGCTGAGTGGAAATCTCAGAGCGGTAGCCTAGTCACCTCAAAGGCCACCAGGAGAGAAACTAAAACAAAGTCTGTGGTTCTGCCCGCTACCGAGTCTCTTGAAGGTGATGGAAGCGCCCGACATGAAGATGATGGAAGCAACCGGACGTCCGAAGATCCACTACAAAAACCCAAAGACTGACCGAATGCACAGCTTTAAGACAATAGCACTTTTTATTACCCTTCTCTTTTGCCTTCTCCTCGTGGTCACCTTCTGGATCATGGAGGAGAGCACACCCGCTCATAAGACATTGCTGACCACCGTTCAACCTACCACCACGAAAGAACACCATCTGATCTCACTTTCACCCCAACTCCGAGAAAGGCGTAAGGAGTTCTGGAATAACTCTTTTGTGCAGTTGCTCCACCAACACAATCTTGCCACCAACGCCACTAACTGCTGGATCTGTGGATTGCTACCACATGCCACTGGGCACTCAATCCCTTTCATCCCTTCACCTTTTTCTGTCCATGGTTCCTGCCTCGCCTGGCTGATCCTCCTGCAGGAGAGCTACAAGGACAATGCCACTTCCGGCAGAACCATGTCACACTTCTACCATGGGTTCTGGCTGAACAAAACTGGTAGAACTTCCGCCCTCTTCTGCCCTCTGAGATCGAACACTTCCTTTCACATGGACATCCCCGCCAAAGAACGAGTTGAAATGCAAGTGTTCAACAATCCAGCCAGACCCACCTTCTCTTACCTCCGAAAGTGGACGGCCGCCACCCTAACAGTGGCCCTGTCCGTCATCAACATCACTGGATCTGTATGCCTCGAAGGCCTGGGGGCACAGCTGGTGGGCCACAGCTCCTGCCTCATCACCCAAACATTGGACTCAGTTGACCCACCCTCCTTTGTTGCCTCCCCGAATATGTACTTCGTCTGTGGTACTAAGGCCTACACCTGGCTCCCGAAAGGTTGGGGAGGCACCTGCTACATCGCCTTCGTCCTTCCCCCGACATATGTGGCTCCAGCAAACCATCACCGACAGAAACGTGCCAAAGACATTGTACAAGCCGACTCCGCCGGAGCACAGTTCATGGACGCAGTAAAAGGTCTTGTTCCGCTCTGGGGTCCGATGGCAAACAGCCGTGCCATCCGCCACTTAACCCAGGCAGTCGAAACAGCAATGAACATTACAGCTGGCGCCCTCGCCAACAACACCGCTGAGCTTCAGGCCGTCCGCCTGGTGGCTCTTCAGAACCGCCTTGTTCTAGATGTGGTTCTGGCTGATCGTGGAGGAGCATGCCGCATCATTGGGTCCAGCTGTTGTACCTACGTACCGGATAACTCACCCTCAGTCTACAAAGCAATTGAACACCTCCACAGACTGTCCACAGAGGTCCATCAAGAGCAAGAAGAATGGTCACTGGGGAGTTGGTTTTGGGACACTATTAAAGGTTGGGGATGGAGGCTGTTTTCATTTATCCTCATACCAATCGTGATACTATGTGGATGTTGCTTGGGGATTCAGTGTCTGCCACCTTTATGTTCGCTTTTTATGAACTGCATCTGCCCTAAGACTTTGGACTTTGAAACAGAGCGAATGAAAGCTCTGAATGAGGTGGAGGTACGGGGTATTATGGGGATAGATCCAAACTAGGCAAGCTGGCGAGATATGTTAAAAGGGAGGACTGTGGAAATTTAGCTTGCAAACTGAACATTATCTGCGCCATCTTGCCTCTCCCCAGCGCCACGCACAGCGAATGCACGGCCGCCATTTTAGGCACCCCACTCTCTCCCCGCTCATTCTCGATCACCAGCGCTTCCCCCTGGCGCTGCGAACATCCCCCCGCGCGCCGGCCACCCCCGCTCTCTCATACACGGGTCATAAACCCTCTCCTTCTGCGCGACCCTGCTACGGAACCACATCCGACCGACATCCCATACATGGTCATGCCTCTCCTTTGATAACCCCCTTCCTCTGCGCCCCATTGTCTGAACTGGTCCCAGGCCATCACCTAGCCCTGCGGATGCAGTTTATTGCCCCTACTGTAAGGGAAACACCCCACATCAAAGGGATTACAGTAGATCAAAGCCCCTGCTCCCTGAGACCCGACCGGTCACACACACCCCCAGGAATTGGCGGAATACCCTGCTGCGCAATAGCCATCTCCTACTGTGGGTGAGATGGGAACTTCTACTGTATCTATGTGTGGGATCGGATCTGAACCAGGGCTTCAGGGGATATTCCCCCATACATCAAGGGAATCTCAAGAACGTACTATGTGTAATAAAGCAATAAACCAGTGTATAAGAGACCAGGTCTCAGAGATGCAGTTAGAGCACCTCGTGACGATACCTTGCTGTCTGATCTGATGTGTTCTGCTCCGACGGAATTAAACTTTGTTTCCTGCCTTCCAGTCTCCGGCGCCTGCCTCTTTTATTGGTAAATTATCGAGTGGTATGAGAGGCGATTACCGCCGGGCAAATACTTGAAAGGTTATCGACTGAAACTGCCGCTACCATTTAACACTGCAGGGGGGGTGGGGTCTAGTACCACCACTCCCATGTATGCACATCAACTTGCCCCCAATGCAGTTAGTTGAACATAACCTTGAGCGAGGGCCCTGCGCACTGGCACCATCCCAGTGGCGACCCACCCCATTACCTCAACAAGCATTAAAAAGGGGTAAACCTGCCTTGGTGACACATGACCCTGTCTGAGCATCTCCTACTGACCATAAAGTATGCACCTCTATATCTTAAGGGCTAGCAGTCTGGGGTCTTCACCTAAGCGCAGCAGCAAGAATCCATGTTTGCACACACTTTAGAATGACAGTACTCATAACCTTGGTTGATCATTTGAATGCATTGCAATTACAGCCCCTAAAGGCATCACAGATGAAATCACAGGATTACGCATATACAGCCAGACACCCTAGCAGGACTGTCTGGCAACCTAACCCCACTTGGCTTATGACATCACCTTACAGCAGCACATCACATTAAACAGATGGATTTCAGTCCCTCTGTAAGAAATAACCATTAGTAAATGCATTTCGGTGCAGTTACACCACTTCACCTCCAGGGGATGCCCTTCTCCAGACATCCTCAACTCAGTCCTTCCCTCCGTGATGCACTTCGTAGTACACCCTCAGCTGTAGAACATAAGTTCCAGCCCAGAAGGTGATAGATGTTGGCTGAGCCCTTGAGGGATTATTCTTTCAGATGCCCCATGAAACTTATGGGGGGACGGTTCTCCGTTAGGCTGGGGGAGGCTGTGGTGCTCCTGCAGCCCCCATGCACTTTCTTTCACACATGAGGGTGATCCCCTCCTCTGGGGGCCACCAGGCGCCAAAAACGATGTTCTCTCCATGCCTTGCAAAGCATTATGGGGCGCTTAGAGCTCCTTCCTGTGAATAATAGATGAGCGGCTCTCCCGCTGTGGCGGGGAGAGCCGCACTGGCGGTGCCGGCGGCTTCGCCGCATCTTCTTCCCTCGGTGGGGGGCCCGGTCCCACCCGGACCCCCAGGTGACGACCGGTGACTCAGGGAGCCCACTCCCGGCCGCTCCTTCCGATTTCTGGGGCCCGGTCCCACCCGGGCCCCTCGTGCCTCATCTTCTCCTGGTTCGGGGTCCGGTCCCACCCGGGACCCCCGCCTGCCGCCGTGATGGAGGGCAGCCTCGGGAGCCCACCCCAGGCTGCCCCCGCTGGCTCCCCGCCCGGCCAGCACCCTCGCGTGCTGCTGCGGGAGCCGGCACGACTCTTCTCGTCTGCCCGCTCCAGCGGGCAGACACGCCGACTCCTCCATGGAGCGGTTCTTCGGGGGGAGTGCGATGGCACTTCCCCCCACCTTCTCCACCCTCGGGGCCCGGGGATGGGGTCCAGGGCCCCCGAACATCTTCGGGGGGGTGCGACGGCGCTCCCCCACAACCAGCATCGGTGGGGGCCAGGGTGGGTTCCTGGCCCCCTGCCTACGGCCACCTTCACAGGTAGCGCGACGGCGCTCCCCATCCTCCGTTTTCGGCGGGGGTCAGGGTGGGCTCCTGGCACCCCACGGGGGTACCTTCACGGGGTGCGCGACAGTGCACCCTGACTTTTCTTCCTTGGGGGGCAGCCCCCGGGACCTGACCCACCCCGGGAGCAGTTGCCAGACCGGCGGCGAAGCCCCACGTGCTTCGTCGTCGGTCCCATCAAAGGTCGTGTACCTTCTGGGGGGCATATCTCAGCCCCCAGGGGTCTGATCTTCTCCATTTTCGCGTCCTCTTGCTCCTGGTGGCACCCCCCAGCCACTGGGTGCACTCTCCTTCCTCCTCCGGGTCTCCAAGGGGGTGCCTTATGCAGGGAACGGTCTTCACTGGCTCCCTGCGCCAGCCTTTCGCCTAGCTCTGGTTCTGGACCCCTCTTCTCCCTGCGCAGAGGCCACTGCTCCTGCGCACCGGTCCTGGGCTCTTCTTCTGGTGCTGTTAGGGTCCTGGGGGCAGTCAGGGGTCTCTCCTTCCAACTGCCCATTGCGCCAGGCTCCAGCACCTTCAGCCTCAGCCGACCACACCCCAGAGAGAACCTTCTCTTCCTGTGCAAGCACTTTTTAAAAGTTGAGTAGGGGCTGGCAGGAAGTCCCTGTTGGTCCTATCAAACAGAGACACATCACTTTCCTGCCCCTGCTCCCTCCTTCTTGTCCAGCCTCTGGGTTTGTTCAAAATGGCGGCGTCCAGTGTCTCTGGCCACATGGCCTTTGAAACCCAACTCCTTCTACGCTGCCTTCCCTCCTTGGTGCAGCCTGGTGCCTGGCACCCAGTGACAGCTGCTAATTGATGAGCCTGTAGCCCCTCTCATCTTCTCTTCATGGAGAGGAGGCCCTAGCTTGTGGAAGAAAGGTTATCAATTCCTCCAGCTGAGGTCAGCCCTCAGCCTGGGTCTGGTCATGGCTGGCTCAGAGAAATATCAATCAATCAATCAATCAAAGACATTTATAGAGCGCACTACTTACCCGTAGGGTCTCAAGGCGCTTGGGGGGGGGGTGCCGTTACTGCTCGAACAGCCAGGTCTTGAGCTTCTTCCTGAAGGAGAGGTGGTCTTGGGTCAGGCGCAGGTCGGTCGGGAGGGAGTTCCAGGTCTTGGCGGCCAGGTAGGAGAAGGACCTTCCTCCTGTTGTCGCTCTTTGGATGCGGGGGACGGCGGCGAGGGCGTGGCTGGCTGATCGGAGGTGGCGTTTGGGAGCGTAGAAGTTGATGCGGTTGTTGAGGTAGCTCTGGCCTTGATCGTGTAGGGCTTTGTGTGCGTGGGTGAGGAGACGGAAGGTGATTCTTTTGTTGACGGGGAGCCAATGCAGGTCTCTCAGATGTCCGGAGATGTGGCTGTTACGTGGGATGTCGAGGATGAGTCTGGCTGAGGCGTTCTGGATCCGTTGGAGTCTCTTCTGGAGCTTGGCGGTGGTTCCGGCGTAGAGGGCGTTGCCGTAGTCCAGTCGGCTGGTGACGAGGGCCTGGGTGACAGTCTTCCTGGTCTCGGTGGGGATCCACCGGAAGATCTTCCGTAGCATGCGCAGGATGTTGAAGCACGACGAGGAGACGGCGTTGACTTGTCTGGTCATGGAGAGGGAAGAGTCCAGGATGAAGCCCAGGTTGCGTGCGTGGTCCGTCGGTTTGGGTGCGGTGCCCAGGGCGGGGGGCCACCAGGAGTCGTCCCAGGCGGAGGGCGAGGAGCCCAGGATGAGGACCTCCGTCTTGTCTGAGTTCAGTTTCAGGCGGCTGGTCGTCATCCACTCGGCTACATCTTTCATCCCTTCGTGAAGGTTGGCTCTGGCGGCGGCGGGGTCGTTGGTCAGGGAGAGGATCAGCTGGGTGTCGTCGGCGTAGGAGATGATGTTGAGGTTGTGTTGGCGTGCGATGGCCGCGAGGGGGCTCATGTAGACGTTGAAGAGGGTGGGGCTCAGCGAGGATCCTTGAGGGACGCCGCAGATGACTTCGGTGGCCTCTGACTTGTACGGTGGTAGGCGGACTCTCTGTGTTCTTCCGTCGAGGAAGGAGATGATCCATTCCAGTGCCTTCTCCTGGATTCCGACGTTGCTGAGGCGCTGCACTAGGGTGCGGTGGCAGACAGTGTCGAATGCCGCGGAGAGGTCTAGGAGGATGAGGGCCGCTGTTTCTCCGTTGTCCATCAGGGCTCAGATGTCATCGGTGGCAGCGATGAGGGCGGTCTCGGTGCTGTGGTTGGCTCGGAAGCCAGACTGTGAGGGGTCGAGGGATCCATTCATCTCGAGGAAGGCGGCCAGCTGTTTGTTGACGGTCTTCTCGATGACTTTAGCTGGAAACGGGAGGAGCGAGATGGGGCGGTAATTCTTGAGGTCGGTGGGGTCGGCTGTTGGTTTCTTGAGTAGAGCGCTGAGTTCGGCGTGTTTCCAGCTCTCCGGGAAGGTGGCGGTGTCGAAGGAGGTGTTGATGATGTCCCGCAGGTGGGGTGCGATGACAGCGTCGGCCATGTTGAAGACGTGGTGAGGGCAGGGGTCGGTCGGAGATCCGGAGTGGATGGAGTTCATCATGCGGATGGTATCTTCGGTGCTGATCGGAGTCCAGGCGCGGAGGGTGGTGGTGGGCGGTGTTGCTGCGGTCGTGGCGTGCGTCGGTTGAATGCTGAAGCTGTTGTGTATGTCCGCGATCTTGTTGTGGAAGTAGGAGGCGAGGGAGTTGCAGAGGTCTTGCGATGGGGTGATGTCGTTGTTTCCGGCGTTGGGGTTGGAGAGCTCTTTCACGATGTTGAAGAGATCCTTGCAGTTGTGTGCGTTGTTGTCCAGCCGGTCCTTGAAAGCAGTTATCTTGGTGGCGCGGATCAGTTGGTGGTGCTTCCGGGTGGCAAGCTTGAGGGCGTTCATGTTGTCCGGTGTTGGTTCCCTTCTCCAGACTTTCTTAAGGGCTCGGCAGTTCTTCTTGGAGCTCTTGAGTTCGTCGGTGAACCATCGGGCTTTCTTGCTGCCGGGTCTGCTGGGCGGGGTCCTCAGAGGGGCGAGTTCGTCCGCGCAGTTGCTGATCCACTTCGTGAGGTTGTCGGCGGCCTGGCTGGGGTTCGCTGAGCTGGCAGGAGGGTGCTGGCTCAGGGAAGCGGCGAGCTGGTCGGCTGTGATCTTGTTCCAGCTTCTTCGGGCAACCTGTTGCTGGTGGTGGTGGATTGTCGTTCTTCTGAAGGTGAAGTGGACGCAGCTGTGGTCTGTCCAGTGGAGTCCTGTGGCGTGGTTGAAGGCGATGTCTTTGCTGGATGAGAAGACGGCGTCGAGTGTGTGTCCGGCGAGGTGGGTGGGGGTGGACACCAGCTGCTTGAGTCCGAGGTTGGCGAGGTTGTCAAGCAGGGTGATGGTGTTGCGGTCGCTGTTGTTCTCCAGGTGGAAGTTGAGGTCCCCCAGGAGGATGTAGTCAGCGGAGGGGAGGGCTTGCGGGCAGACGAAGTCGGCGATGTCCTCGCTAAATTGTGTGCGTGGTCCCGGGGGTCGGTAGATCAGGGTGCCTCTGAGGGTGGTCTTTGGGTCGGTGTGGAACTGGAAGTGCAGGTGTTCGGCGGTGGTCAGGGTGTCGTCGGTGTTGGTCGTGATGCGGATGGTGTCTCTGTGGATGATGGCGATGCCTCCTCCCATCTGGTTGGCGGTGCGGTCCCTCCGGGTGATCTTGTAGCCCTCTGGGATGGCGATGGCGATGTCGGGCGCTGAGGAGCCGTTCATCCAGGTTTCCGTGAGGAAGGCAACGTCGGGGGCTGTGGTGTCGAGGAGGTTCCAGAGTTCGATGGCGTGTCTGTGGACGGAGCGGGTGTTGAGCAGGATGCACTTGAGGTGGTTGCTGCTGGTGTTCGGCTTGGCGGGTGCTGGTGCGAGGCCGGTCCGGATGCAGGTGAACTTGCAGGCGAGGCAGCTGAAGGGTCCGTGGGTGCGTCTCGGGGTGGCTCGGTAGCATCCTGGGATTCGGCCGGTGTTGAGCGCGTTGAGGGTGGCGGCGGTGTACGTCCGGCGGGTGGGCAGGGGTCCTCGAGGGCCAGGGGTCCTGGCACTGGGCGCGGTCCAGGCGCGGACGGGCGCAGACGGGCTTACCTTTGGCGCGCCTTCGGCGCACAATCGGCGCGCCCGCTGCGCGTGACCGCTGCGCGTTTGCCCGGTCGCCATATATGGCGAAGTGCGAGGGGGGCGGAGCAGCTGGGAGGCAGGAGCGGGGAGGGTACAGAAAGAAAAAAGGGGCGGGGTTAGCGGCGGTGGCGGGAAGCGGGGAGCGGGTAGGGAAGAGACGGAGGAAAACAGGCAAACGCGCAATCAGGCAGAAGATACAATATCACAAACACAATAAATACAAAATACAAAGGGGCACACGTCGAGAAGCGGGGAATAGGAGCCTGCAGGACAGGCGAGCTCAGCGCTACACGG
Source organism: Triturus cristatus (assembly GCF_964204655.1). NCBI lineage: Eukaryota > Metazoa > Chordata > Amphibia > Caudata > Salamandridae > Triturus > Triturus cristatus. Next base: position 894,781,314 of record NC_140586.1, read on the forward strand.
AGCCCACGCCGCTCGGTGGCAGGGGGCGTGGTCACACGGCGGCGGCCGGGGCAGCGAGGCAGACAGGCGGGGGGGCACACGCAGCAGCTGGTGGCCGTGCGGCACGGGGGGTGTCCTAAGCTAGGTCACACTCACCTGCGTCGCCCGGTCGTCATATATGGCCAAGTGCGAGGGGGGCGGAGCAGCTGGGAGGCGGGAGCGGGGAGGGTACAAAAAGAAAAAAGGGGCGGGGTTAGCGGCGGTGGCGGGAAGCGGGGAGCGGGTAGGGAAGAGACGGAGGAAAACAGGCAAACGCGCAATCAGGCAGAAGATACAATATCACAAACACAATAAATACAAAATACAAAGGGGCACACGTCGAGAAAGCGGGGAATAGGAGCCTGCAGGACAGGCGAGCTCAGCGCTACACGGAGCCCACGCCGCTCGGTGGCAGGGGGCGTGGTCACACGGCGGCGGCCGGGGCAGCGAGGCAGACAGGCGGGGGGGCACACGCAGCAGCTGGTGGCCGTGCAGCGCGGGGGGTGTCCTAAGCTAGGTCTGGATGACCCAAAAGCAGTACAAATATGACTTTGGACTCTGCAGAATACTTCTTTTCACATTTGCTACATTAAGTGCGTGTCTGGAATCTGCAGGCCTAATTGAAGTTAATCTAGCCCCTGGCTCCACATTCCCATAGGGGAATAAGGAAGTGAAAACACAGTAAAACACACTGACTTTCCCTGGCATGTCTCTTCCATCCTGAGTTCACTGTGGGTGAGTCCCAACTTATGAGGCTCCCCCACAGTAAAAGCTCCACAATAAGGTGCTCAAAAAGTGAAAAATCCGGGCGGCCCATAGTGTCAGAACCACCTTCTAACAGTAACATATACACCGGAATCACACGATGGTTACTTACTCGACGACGCTCCAGAGGAACTGCACTGTGGCAGCACATCACCCCGATGACTGCTGACCGCCTGGTTTGACCTGTTCACGGTGTGTCCTTTTAGCCCCTTCTTTCCACTGCGATGCCTGGCAATGCCCCTGAATGTCAGAACTATAGGTTGGTGCAACGGGACAGCTTGGGAGGGGTATATCAAATGGGAAGAGGCACTTGGGGTAACTTTCCGGACTGTAATGTGCTTCATTGAACGTGTCCAACACGACACAGAAAGACTTGCTGTTGTTTGCGGAACTGTTCTATGTTTTGGCGTCCAGGGCACAGTTGTGCACCAGCCAGGGAGAGGGAGATAATAGGGTGTGGCTTTGCATTTATGTTTCAGTTTACTAGCTGCTCCGCACAAGCGTCCCCCTCTGTGCCGCAACATTAGCCGTGCCCATGTGGTGGACAATGACTTCCTTCCAACATATCCCACATCCTACAGGATGCGCACCTGGAATGTGAGAGGCATGCACACAGACACACACACACGAGAAGATACCGGATACAGGCATATTTAAAAAGAGGCGAGGGACACTGCATGTGTCCAAGAAACACACCTCACAGTGGAGGAACTCAGCAGATTGCGCCGATGGTGGCGCAGAGAACTCTTTTCAAGCATTTCCAAAAAGCTTCGAGCGAATATAAAATGAGATCAGATTTGATTAAAAGAGTTGATACATTCAGGGTCACTTATGCTTTTATGAACACTGCATTACATAAGAGTATATGAACATGATACAGACAAGATCTATGTTTTGTTTTCACAGAAAGATAAGAAAAGCATGAAATAACGAATGATGGGAAAGAGGAGGAAACCCAGATAGAGTTAAAGAAAAGAAAAAAGAAAGCAAGAAACATTGAAAGATGAAAGAAAAAATATAGCAAAAATGGAAACGAAAAAAATAAAGACTGAGCCAAAGACAAGGGTAGTAAATGTAGAAAGAAAGTTTGCAATAAAATTGGAAGGAAAAGGAAAGAAAGCTTAATGAGTGAGCAACAAACAGTGAGCATGTGAGAGAGAAAAGGCAAGGCAAGAGAAAAGAAAGAACCGCTAACAGCGAAGGGTGAGATCTCTCGCTCGGTTCACTCGGTGCAATGCGGGATGTGGCTCAAAGTGAGGCGTGTCTGCTTTTCTTGGCTCCTCCCTTGGATCCCATACTTCCTGCCCCATAAAATAACAACAGATGTCAATACCTTATTGTACTTGGATCCCAATGGTAGATGAGAGAGCATTGTGGCAAGAGCCGCAACATATGCGCCCCGAAGCTTGACTCAGGGAGCAGTGCCAGCAACTCTAGACATGGAGTGATGTGAAGCGGGTTCATGCACGTGCGCCATAAACACTCCAGACTGTACATTCAAGCAGGTGTCTCTGACACAGGAAGCCCTCTGCAAGCACACAGCTCCTTTGGTCATTACATTACCGTGCCACAAATGTTGACGCTTCTATGTGTAATAAGGGATTTGGCGGTGACGTAGGCGCTGAGTGATGTTTTTGTTCCACCAGCAGTGAGAAGCTCACAGAGAAGTTACTGTTTTGTCTTTTACTTTTCACATATAACAAAATGATGTCATGGAACAGGTCATGGATATTGTCTCTGCAGTATTCTGAATATGAACCCGTGGGGACCTGATTGGTTATGTTTTTTGCTTCTCTAATGTGCTGCCTTGGAAGTCTGTGGTTTACTCCCGCCATTTAACCTGCCGGCCCCGTTCACATGATGCTATGCAAATTAGGTAGGTTTAATAACGCACGCCATATGTTTCTCTGTGGTGTTTCCACTCACACGGTGTTATGTAAATGATCGCATTGTGAACGTTTAACATTTCTCACCATATGCTTCTCTGTCAGGGACACAGCGATCACAGGAGTCCTGTCATACAAATATTGAATGGGTGATTTTAGAGCCAATGTACATTTGCGCCAGTGTGGGCAGCACGTGGTGCTTCATCAGGGTCTGTCTTGCTTAAGTTGTATGTTATTGTTGTTGATTTATGATATACGTTTAATGGAACTATATATTTGACCAGCCGCGGCCGCTGCAGGTCAGAGCGGTGGGGCGGTGGGGCTGGCTGGGAGGGATTTTGAGAGACGACCACAAGGGAAAATTAAATAAATAATGAATTTTCCGTCGTGGTGGTCTCTCGAAATCCCCCCCAGCCGGCCCCACCCCTCTTATCTGCAGCGGCCGCGGCTGTATTTGACCCTCAGGTGTATTAAGGCAACGCCTGTGTTTTGGAAAAAGCTGAAAACCTGGCTTTTTTCCAGCTCTAAGGGGCATATTATCAACGGCCTGCGATAATTATCGCTAAGTGCGCTTAGCACGAGTTTATTTATCGCCGGCTATGGCTGGATTACACCGCCGAGATAGCGCGTTATTATCAACGCTTATCTCCAAGGCGGAAGAAAAATCCAGCGACAGCGTCGAAATGCAGGAATATCGCTGAAAATCCAGCGATATTCCTGCAGCGATGGGCAAACCTTGATGATAGGGAGATGTGGATTCAGCCATAGAATCCACCTCCCATTATATGTATAGCCAAGTCTGGATTTTTGCAGACATTAGCTTACGGCGATAATCGCAGTTAGTGCGACTTTTTTATCGCAACGCAGGCATTGATAATAGGGAGAACTTGTCTTTGCGACTGTTTCCATTTACTTTAAATGAGGAATGCCTACTTTGCATGTCATTAGCTATAAATATCGCTGACACACAAAGAAGCAAAAAACAGGTGCTATTGCCAGTAAACTGACGCTAACAGCTTTTAGCGACAGCTTGCTAATAGGGTGATAAAAATATCGCCGCTTTAGTGGCAAAAAGTGCTGTTAAAGCGGCGATATTGCCCTTGATAATATGCCCCCTAGTTCCTTCTCCTCCCCTGCTGTCACCCTTCGGCAACAGCGCCAGGACACTCCTAGGAGTCGCAGTTGCGCTATATAAATATCCCTACCTAGCCATAGACATACGGAGGACATTACTGGAGCAGGAATATATTGTTTCATTCATTCATTCACTGATAACTTTATTTCGGTCGGAGACCATAAAAGTGTAGATAAAATACATACATACATACAACATTCATTAAAAAATATAAATATGTTCTTAAAAAAGCGAATTAAACAGTAAGTATCAAGCTATTTCAATGATTTAAAATAATTTAAAACTTGACCTTCGACGCCACATACCATAGAGGAAACGGGAGACAGCAAATACAATGGGGGGGGGAGGTGTCATATCTAAGAACTCTACACGCCTGCACACAGTATTTAAAACCCAAATTTTTACATATTGGAATAAGCCAAGTTTTGCGTATATTACTGTATGCTGGGCAAAAAAATAGGACATGGATAACATCTTCTCGAATATGGTTGCATGCTGGACAATTTTCGTTTTCAATTTTTGCCCATTTCGAGATAAATGCATGTATCTGAACAATGCCCTTAGACAAACATCAATCATTGTACTTAGGAGCAGTGTTTGCACCGTCTACATCATCCTGATGAAGTCCACGAAGAATGGGTATGTGTGCTGAAACATTGTTTTGTTCTTGAGGAAAATGCTGTTCTTTGACATTGTATGATGCACCAGAAGGGCGTACATGGTGGTAATTCCTGTAGGCTTCGTGATGCTATATTGGCAATCTTTTAATCCAATGATAATACACACACTATTAGAAGACCTCCCAATAAAGCATAAGATTTTATATTATTCGGAAACATCTGGTGGCAGTGTTGTGTCATGCGATACCTTGGATTCCCTCTGCATAGGGTTCGCCCTTACAATAGTCGTTGGGAAACATGGTCAGGTTCACAAGTCTTGTTCTGTAGTGGGGAATTATTGGTCAAAAAGACCAGTTATTGGATGGTGCATATAGTATGCACTGGGAGTGAACAAAACTCACAACCAGGGGTACAGCAAAAAGTTTGCACATCCAAACTACTGCAGGATTCTGCCAACTCGGTGGTCTCAGGAGCGGCAAGAGAGATCACCCCCTTGAGTCAGGCAGTCAGGCATCGTGTGGGTCAGCGCAGCCTCTCAGAGCCTTCCGCTCTGGGGGTCACAAGCGGCCTCTCAGGACTGAGAGCTCTGGGAGGTCAGCCTGTCCGAGCCTATAGCTTCAATGGCAAACACTTAGAGCTGGGCCCTGGGCATTCTCTGGCCCAGAAAAAATATCACAAGGGGGACATTTCTGGGAAAACAGCATACTTTCTGGACTTGCTTTCTTTCATGTGGTCTGTGGAAGGGTAGGATACCGGGTTGGTTGTACACCGTGCCCCCTGGATGTTCAGGATGACGTAGGCCAAGGGGTCAGGTAGTCTGTTGAGGGGTGCAGTCAGGGGGTGGTGGAACACAATGCCTTTTGGTGGTGAAGGACAGGGGTGGGAAAGGATTCAACTGGTCTGTAGAGGACGAGACCCTGAGCCGATGGAACACAGTATCCTGGATAGTCAAGAAGGGGCAGTGGAGGGTTTCAGGTGGTCTGTGGAGGGACAGGAGACTTGGGCAGTGGCAGTGAACCCCAGCACGGTCAGCAAGGAGGAGGTAGAGAGCTCAGAAGGGATGTGGAGGGCTGGGATGTAGGGAGGTGGCATTGAGACCTTGAGTCGGAGAGCAGAGTAAGAACGGTTTGAGGGGAGCTAGTGTAGGGGGTCTTGGGGTGGTGACAGTGAGTTCTGGGGGGACCGTGCAGAGGATGACAATGGGTGATTGGGTCTGTGGAGAGGGGAGAGCCTGGGGAGAGGCATTGAGTCCTGGCGGGGGAGCAGAGTGTAAGGAAGGGATTCAGGGGGTCTGTGAAGTGTCAGGGCCTGGAGTGGTGACAGTGCGTGAAGAAGGGGTGCAGATTAAGGGAGGGGCTTCAGGGGTCTGTGGACGGCCTGAGGTGGTAGCAGCCAGTCCTGGAGGGAGTAGAGTAGGGCAGAGGTTTACGGGTCTGAAAGGGGCAGTGATCTGGGGTGATTTTGGACACGCAGTGCAGATATGCATATGTGGATGGTTAAGGAGGTCTGTCAGGATGGGGGTTCCTACTGGTGGGGGGTAATCTTGGAGGGTCTGTACAGAAAACATTGGTTCAGAGGGGTGCAATGGTTCAGGGGGGTCTGTCCAGATGGGGGTTCCCAGTGGTGGCTGGGAATCTTAGAGGATCTGTACGGAGAACATTGGTTCAGAGCGTTTGCAAAGGAGCAGAAGCTTGGGCCACTGTCGGTGAATGCTGGAAGGTCGGTGCAGACAAGGACAGTGGTTTAGGGGGTCTGTGAACAGGCGGGAGCCAGGGCAGGGTGCAGTGAGTCCTAGGAGGCACTGTAGAGCCAATGGAGAGACAGGCCGGGCCTAGGACGGTGAGAGTGAGTCCTGAAGAGACGGATGGGGGCGGGGTGGTCTGCGGAGGAAGGGTGCAGTGAGTCCTAGGAGGCACTGTGGAGATGGGCAGTGGATCACGAGCCAATGGAGAGACAGGCCGGGCCTAGGACTGTGACAGTGAGTCCTGAAGAGACGGGCGGGGATGGTCTGTGGCGGGGTGGCTAGGGAGGGTGCAGTGAGTCCTATGAGGCACTGTGGAGATGGGCAGAGGGTCACGAGCCAATGGAGAGGCAGGCCGGGGCCTAGGACGGTGAGAGTGAGTCCTGAAGAGACGCACGGGGGCGGCGGTGGTCTGTGGAGGGGTGGCTAGGGAGGGCGCAGTGAGTCCTAGGAGGCACTGTGGAGATGGGCAGAGGGTCACGAGCCAATGGAGAGGCAGGCCGGGCCTAGGACGGTGAGAGTGAGTCCTGAAGAGACGCACGGGGGCGGCGGTGGTCTGTGGAGGGGTGGCTAGGGAGGGCGCAGTGAGTCCTAGGAGGCACTGTGGAGATGGGCAGAGGGTCACGAGCCAATGGAGAGGCAGGCCGGGCCTAGGACGGTGAGAGTGAGTCCTGAGGAAGCAGTGCAGAGAAGGACGGGGACCGGGGGAGGTCTGTGGAGGGGTGGCTGTAGCGTGGGTGGAAACTGAAGTCTTGCCTGGAACGAACCCGGCCACCTCAGAGCAGCTAAACTTAGAGAGCTTCAAAGGCAGGAAATGCGGCCGGATCTGCCAAGTCATGAGGATATGACTTTGTGGGTCCCATTCAGTAACTCGGAATATTTCAAAGTTTCCACAGCGCGGGAGGGCCTGTCTCTCTCCCCTCAGCCCCCCTCCCACCAGGGCCCCACACCATGGCAGCTTCCGCCCCTCCTCCCAGGGCACCACACCATGGCAGCTTCCGCCCCTCCCCCTAGGGCCCCACACTGTGGCAGCTTCCGCCCCTCCCCCCAGAACCCCACACACTGGCAGCTTCCGCCCCTCCCCCTAGGGCCCCACACTATGGCAGCTTCCGCCCCTCCCCCCAGGGCCCCACACTATGGCAGCTTCGCCCCTCCCCCTAGGGCCCCACACCATGGCAGCTTCCGCCCCTCCCCCAGAGCCCCACACTATGGCAGCTTCGCCCCTTCCCCCAGGGCCCCACACCATGGCAGCTTCTTCCCCTCCCGCCAGGGCCCCACACTATGGCAGCTTCCGCCCCTCTCCCCAGGGTCCCACACCATGGCAGCTTACGCCCCTCCCCCCAGGGCCCTACACAATGGCAGTTTCCGCCCCTCCCACTAGGGCCCCACACCATGGCAGCTTCCTCCCCTCCCGCCAGGGCCCCACACTATGGCAGCTTCCGCCCCTCTCCCCAGGGCCCCACACCATGGCAGCTTCCGCCCCTCACCCCAGGGCCCCCACACCATGGCAGCTTCCGCCCCTCCCTCCAGGGTCCCACACCATGGCAGCTTCCGCCCCCCCCCCCGGGAGCACCACACTATGGCAGCTTCCGCCCCTCCCCCGGGAGCACCACACTATGGCAGCTTCCGCCCCTCCCTCCAGGGCCCCACACTATGGCAGCTTCCGCCCCTCCCCCCAGGACCACACACCATGGCAGCTTCCGCCCCTCCCCCGGGAGCACCACACTATGGCTGCTTCCGCCCCTCCCCCAGGAATACCACACTATGGCAGCTTCTGCCCTCCCCCCAGAGCACCACACTATGGCAGCTTCCGCCCCTCCCCCCGGGAGCACCACACTATGGCAGCTTCTACCCCTTCCCCCAGAGCACCACACTATGGCAGCTTCCGCCCCTCCCCCAGGGCCCCACACTATGGCAGCTTCCGCACCCCGGGCGTGGTCAGCCACCCCAGAGCCAAAGTCCACCCTGGTGAGTCTGGCAGGCCAAACCCGAGGCCAGGGCCAGATTACATCAACTTTGCACTGGTGAAAACAGTCAAACAACTGCTCTTTTGCACCATTTCTCTGCTTGCACAACAGGGAATGTGAAAAGAGTCTAACTGAAATGATTCTGTTTTCATCATATTTTTTCTTCCCACTTTTCTCCCCATCTCTCCCTGCCTCTCCTTAATTCTCTTACCTCCACCACACATTCTCAGACCTGACAACTACAAAAAAAAGTAATCTGTGTTAAGCGTGGGGAGGGACCATAGACCTCCCCTCTTCCAACAATGGTAATAACTCTGCACATCTACATATATGATTTATGGCATGGCATGTTCTTATGTTTATATATTTTAACAAAATATATTTAACCAAAACCAAAATAAATTCATGAGGTTATATGTGTGCAGTGACATTGCACAGGACTCCTGCCTAATAGGAAAGTTGGTCTCCTATGTAATGTCATACTTGTATCTAATCTGTGAGGCACTAAAGCGTGTTTTTTTTCATCTGAGTTTTCTGTACTGTAGTAAAAACCTCAAATGTGACTTTTGCTCTGAAGAAATAACTGTTTAAATGTGTGTTTATTAGGACAGTTGCACTATATGCATACCTGCGGTGCAGACAGACAAAGACTTTGCGCAGCAGGGGTTGCCTCCTTCGGTGGGTTGTGTGCACAGCTCGGATGAAGGTGAGGCCCTGCTGGGAGTTGGGTGCAGTGGCTGGCCAGAGGCAGGCCCCCATAGCCAACCGCCCTGCACATGACTATAGGCTGCAAGCAACAGGGATTGGCAGCCTGCGGCTGGTCAGGTGCAGGGCCTGGCCAGATGTCAGGACTTAGGGCACCCCCGCTGCACTCTACCAAAGGCCGAGCGCTACAGATGTTGACTGCCCACGGAGTGTTAAGTGCAGGGCTTGCGGCCAGCCCCCTCTACACCCATAGGCCGGCCAGATGCCAGAGCCTACTGCCAATACCATCCGAGGAGTGTTCGTGGCAGGTCCTGCTCACAGGACAGACACCGCGGCCAACCCCCCTTGGGCACAGCCAAAGGTCATACACTACAGATGTGGACCACCCATAGAGGTGGTGCATGCATTGGCCAAAAGCCAGACACTGTGTCCAACCCACTGCACTTAGCTGAAGTCCTGGCGGTCAGGCCTTGCGGGCAACCCCGCTGCACATGCCGTGCACAGCGATTCTTGGGTGCAGGGTCCGGCCACAAGCCAAGCCCCGTGACCAACCCCATAGTACTATGGCTAAGTACATGTACTGCGGCTGTTGGCCGGCCGCGATGAGTTTGGAGCCGGGGCTGTCAGTAGGCTAGTTGACTACCTGTGGAGCACTGAGCGCAGTGTCTGGAGGCCAGGCCCTGTGGCCAGCCATGCGTCGCACCGCCTTCAGCCATGCGCTTCGACGGGTGACCGCCCATTGAATGTTGTGCATGGAGCCCAGATGAAGGCCAGGCCCTCTGGCCATCTCTGGCTTTACACTGCCATGCATATACCTGCTTTTAGTGTCACCTCCGAAAACTGGATCGCTCATGTATAGTGCACCAACTAAACACCCCTAATCAGACTCCAGTCCCAAAAGACAAAACCTTGCACAAGCAACAGCCAAGGTCTCAGAAGAGCAACTCAGACAAGACGTGACAACTTTCACGGCCACAAGAATAGCAAACCCTGATTCAGAAAAGTAGAGCTGACGGAGCTCCTGGACCTAATGGGATTCCTGCATCAGTTTATAATCAGGATCCTGAGTTTTGGTCCAATGCCCTGGTAAACTTACATTGATATATCCAGAGCACCACACAGCTAATTTATCCTGTTCTGCCAGTGTTGCAGGCCCAAAGCTTTGTTTTCAAGACATCAAAGGTTCATTAACAAACAGGTTAATGTCCAAACATGAAACAGCCGACACGAGTTTCGTGATTGAAAACTTCCTCAAGGTTATGTAGACAAATCCGCCCCAAGCATAGGCCCATATCACAGGAGTATCAGTAGTACCACACGTGGGAATTGGCACGCTAGATGACTGTGCTGTTACTGATACTACTGTGATATGGGCCTATTACAGCCCTCTGCACGACAGCGTGCTCTCCAACGATTGGGGCGGCTTTGCTGACTTAGCCTTGAGGAAGTAATCTACGACGAAACACGTGTCGGCTGTTTCATCTTTGGACATTAACGTGTGTGTTACTGAACCTTTGATGTCTTGAAAATAAAGCTTTGGACCTGCAACACTGGCAGAATGAGTTTCTCTTTCATGTATATTTCAACACTAGCTGGGTGGCATAGTGCTCATCCATCCATCCATCCATCCGTCCATCCATCCATTCATTTCAGCACAAGTTACTTGTACTGATTTATTACTCACCCTGAACTTGTGATGTGCATGCTGATCTGTTTTACCACTTCCACCTTTGTGTATGTGGAGATTGCCTGGTAAACCTGTGCAAAGTGTCTATGGCTTCAAATTCCATCCCTTCACGAGGCTCGGCTCTACATCCCCTTTATAACAAGCATTAAAAATGCCATAGGTCTCGCCTTTCATTAAGTTAAAGCCATTTGCTTTGCTATACAATACCATAAGCAAAGCAAATGGCTTTAACTTAATCAAAGCCGAGACCTATTGCATTTTCAATGCTTGTTGTAAGGCTGCAGTCCCAATTTAAACAACTAGAAGCTGACATCTCATATCATGTCATGCTTTTGGCAGAAAAAATCTATATTGCACAGCTTGCGATTCATATGGCTTTATGATGGAAATATGTATTTCCAATATGAGCGAATCGACATGTACAGCAGTATTCATTTGCGACTTCAGTGATGTACTATATACTGAGATCAGAGATGTCTCCACGGGACACATTAGCCTCTGTTTTCATGCTAAATTGAGGGGCATTCGGTGCAACCAACCTTTTGGCAAAACTCTATGGGAATTTCAATGAAGAACACAGCCCTCGCGACCAATATACCAATCTGCACGAAATCTCCAAAATGTATTTCTTAAGTTTCACTTTTCATATATTCTAAGGAATTTTTTTGTCAAACAAGTTTTATTGGGATCGCAGGGTTTCAGCATCGCACATAGTTCTAAGGATTTTAGAGTATGTGTCTGAGTGTTTATTTCATGCACACATCTGCTGGGTCTGTTAAATGCTAACAATTATAAATTAATTTAAAGGTTTTTGAGATTAACAAGTGAAAATCAGGGGGAATAAAAACAAAAAAAAGAAATAATAGCTGAATTATCTAAGGAAACGGTTCTAAAATCGTGTTATTGTTACCGAGAAATTGTGGAAACCACAGCGCCAGCTGAGTCCCTGACGCTGGGCCCAGCAGACTAACGCGACAGACAAACCACAGGCCGGACGAACCAAAAGCAAATATTGACCCAGAGTTGGAGCCCGGAACAGAGGCCGCGAGGAAACCGGAAGAGGATGTCCGGGAACACAGAATACAGAGAGATAGTGAGGAGCTGAACAGGAGAGGGGTGGAAATACAGGCAGACAAGGGTAACGGAAGGAGATCAAGGGGAGGCAAGGCAGGGGGCAGAGATAGAGCCACGAGGAGTGAAAACAGAGAACAGTACGGCGGTGTTGGCCATAATATCATCTCACTAAAGGCATAGGGGATATGTGCCGCCTGTCTTTGAAAACATCATAAATAGTGCAAGAAAAAAAAAGAGAGGCTGGCAGGGCTGGGGCTCCTGTAAGGTGCGCACCGGCTTCCTTCAAATCTGGGTCCGTCGCGCGCGTGCACTGTTTAAAGTGAAAGCACACCGTGTTTAAAGTGAAAGCACGCCGGCAGGGCTGGGGCTTCTGTGAGGTGAGCGCTGGCTCCCTTCAACCCTGGGTCCGTTGCGCGCGCGTGCACAGTTTAAAGTGAAAGCATGCCACCATGCGCGTGCGCGCATCTCTTGACGGAGCCAGAGTTGAAGGAAGCCGGCGTGTTTAACAAGATGGCGATGGACTGTCCACTGTCCCACGGACACGCGCATGCTGTCTGCTATACACAAATGGCGAGAGCAGCCATCTTTATCCATGCAGACGCGTGCACGAAAGCGCTCGGCAGAATCGATTACAAAAGGTACTCGCAATAGCGAGCGCAGCGCATGCACTGCTTTCGCCAGGCGAGTCCTAAAAAGGGTCTAGTGGCGCTAACAGAAAGCTATTGTCTCATAGGTGGCTGAGTCACACTGCAAACGGCCACTCCTCGATGTTGAGGCTAAATATTTCACCTCACTCTTATTGTAGGACTTAGAATCATGAGCAATCTCGAAAAAATTGATAACTTTCAATCAAACTGGCTTCTGACCCTGTTCGAGCTCCTTTGACAACCTTGTGGCCATAAGGATGCTAGTTACAAACTAGAGAAGCAAGAATGAGTCTTTATACAGCTGCTTCATAGACTATAGCAAGGCGTTCGACCACGTTAACGTCCACACCTTTGGTCTAAGCATAATGCCTGGCAAATCCTGAAGGCACTAGTATGCAGTATCAGCCGCGACGCGTACAGGTTAGAGCTGTGGGGCCGGGTTGGGGGTTATTCGGCAGACGACCACGAGGGAAAATTAAATAAATAATTATTTTTCCCTCCTTGTCATCTGTCAGAATCCCCCCCCCCTGCCCACGGTCCCACTGTTCTTACCTGCACGGGCCGCGGCTGCGCTGCATCCAGCTGCTCTACTCTGATACATGGGCCAGAGTAAAACGCAGGGCCGGACTGGGAACCAAAACCGGCCCTGGCAAAGTGCTCGGCCGACCCCCGGGGCTTGGGGGCGCCGTCGAGCTCTTTGCCAGGGCCAGTTTTCGGCCGATTTTGTTACAGGGCCGATTTTGCAGCTATGCTGCAAAAACGACCCTGTAACAAAAACGGCCCCCAGGGGCCCAAAACTGGCCCCCACCCGTGCGGCGCACCGGGGGATTGCCCGGTGCCCGCTAAAGCGAGTCCGGCCCTGGTAAAACAGGTAATAATACAGCAGTCTCTGATAAGGTAAACACCGCACAAGGCGTTAAGCAAGGTTGTGTATTAGCTAGGGGTGGGCGGAATTTGCGGAATTAACCTTCGCAAATTATCGCAAGAATGTTTACAATTATCGCAAACAAGCAGAAATATCGCGAAGATGCGGAAGTTTTTTTCCGGCATGTTCGCGAGATTTTCTGCATGGTTGCGGGTCGCCAACTTACCCATGTGGTTGCTTGCGGGCGCGGCCATCTTGTTTTGAGTTGTTCTCGCGGTGCATGATCGCGAGAAGAAAGACGTGATCGCGCGACGCATGACGTCACTGCGGGCGCGAACTGTCGCGAGACAGCGCAAATGGCTAAAAACAATACAACATCTCATGGAGAACGCGACCGGATCAAGAAAACTTGTCGGCGAACGCAGGGATTCAGGTAAGGCGATCGCGCGCGCGCGAGAATGTATCATTTTACAGCGCGAGCAAGAAACAAATTATCGCCAAGCTGCGGAAACCGGAATTTTTGACATTTTCGCGCTCTCCGCGGAACGCAAAAATGTCAAAATATCGCAATTTCCGCGAACGGAACGAAATTTTTGCCCAGGCCTAGTATTAGCCCCGGCTCTTTTAACCTGCGGATGTGTGATCTGGTACCAGCGTTGAACTCAATAACCTGTCATGCGCCAAAATTGGCAAGCCAACACATCTCTCCTCTTATCCACGCAGACGATGTTATTCTTTTTAGTCATACGCAGATGGGGCTACAGAATCTGATCACTGTTTTATATAATCCCTGCATTTTAAATGGAATGACAATAAATTATGAAAAAACAAATATTGTGATGTTTGGCAGGAAAAAGAAAAAAACGGTGTCTGGTTTGTAAATATACACCGTCTGACTGTTTCAAACAAATATAAATACGGAGGATACTGGATGGACGATAAGGGAGATCACTTAACGCACGTTAACTCATTAAAATCAAAACCTACCTCACTGCTATTTGCCTTTCGAGCCATATTCAAAAGCATAAACTAGCCCACCCTTGAACCTCTGCTGAGAATAATTCATGTTAAAGTGACTCTGGCTCAGGGCGCTGAAGCTTTTCCAGGCAAGCTTGGCAGCTTTTTGAACACAACCTAGTGCGTCCCGGATTAGGATGTAATTTAAGCTGAGCAATCAACTACTCCTACAGAAAGCTAGTTTCCTAAAATACATACATACGCAAGGGCCGCAAAAAAATAGGATCCTTGAAAAACCCTATTTGGCCAGAAATTTCACTTGCAAATAGCCTCAGGCCTTCGTCTGTCTGGTCAAAAGCACGCTTTGTGAAACTTAAATCTGCCCCATCCGCACTTTCAAGCAGCCCTAAATGAAGCAGTCCATATGGAATCCTTTACAACTGACCATCAATCCGTTAGGAAATGAAAGCACGCGGTTTTGGTCATCAAGAGCTACGCCAACAGAGGGGCCCAAAAACACATCACCGAATCATTTTCAGAGTCCTCCAAAATGAAGTTCTGCCAACTTTGGATGGGTTGTCACTCATCATTGGATCTTTTACCTCCATGGATACGACAACCCGACATCAACTTGTGCCGCCTATGTGGCCTGCTCCAGGATCACCAGCTCACCTGGTTTGCATGTGCCTGCTCTTATTGGACCAGCGCAGAAGATTGTTACGCCCCCTACTAATCAAACAAGTATTTACAATGCAACGGTCTCGGCATTGTTAAAGTTAGAGCTATTGGCATTGCTCATGACATTATTTTTGTTTATGTTTTTGTTTTTAAAACATTTAAAGAAACGGCATTGTTATTTACAATGTCAATTGCTTAATCACTCTCAAATGCGAAACCTATTGCATTTGCACCCACACAAACAAAGCCACCCACACACACAGAGCCATCCACAGAGCCACTCACATAGAGCAACCCACACACAAATAGAGCCACCTACACACGCACACGCAGTAGCCCACTGACCTATTTACATTATGTGCAATTTGTGATCTGCATGGTACATGTTCTTTGCTGCAGGCACATTAACCCTATTTGCTACCTTTCCAGGAGTCAAAACTTCCACTAGACAAAACTCCGATCTCTCTCTAGGAAGAACATTAAACATCAATCATAAGTATACAGTTTTAGAAAAATACACTTAGTGATCCTCCTAGGTAATAAAGGCCACGCGAAAACAACTGAAACATTGTGCACAAGTCTGTTGTGAGAGACACTGCAATGTTTATTCTGCCAGAGGCAAAACATGCCTCTTGGATTTTACAAAAATATAGTAATATCGGAATGCGAACCACGAAGAATAAAGCCACACTATCATCTCCTGAGACTACAGGGTTTGTAACTGGCAAGCTCAGGTTTTGCTGAAGGCAAAGTAGTTGTATTTTGCTGGGAGAGAGGATGCAAGCACAAGTGTAAAAGTTGGGAGAGAGACATATCGATAACAAATTTCAGCAGCACTATTTATTAGATGACAGCTTGGCCGGCTCCAGCCTCAGCAGGGCGTGGACCAGTACACGTAAAATAGTTGGCTTTTAACCCAGCCGCTCACCCATGGAATGGTATGCGGGTGACCCCAGGAGGTTGGGTGCATGTACAGGACCACAGGCACCCTCTCACCACCCCCCTGAAACCCGGCTCTGGCGCACACTGAACAAGCAAGCAATACCTTCCGCCATGATGGGTTCCGGGCTGATCTCGCGAGAGCTGTGCGGGCAGCCTACAGCGCTCAGCAACAGGAAGAGCGGTTCTCGCGAGATGCGTGGATGGGTTGCAGTGTAAACTTGCATCCGGACCAGGGCTGCTATAGGTGGCACGAGTGCAACAACAGCTCCACGACAAAAGCTAGTGAGTGCTCTTCGATTCAGGATTAAATATTTTGCAAACTGGAACATGAAATGTGCCAGACTCACAAATTTCCCACCTTATTAAGTAATGCTGACAGCATCTCATTCAGCCAATATGTTATTCGCAGGCTGACGTTTGCATGTTATTTGGCGAACATCTTTTTCGCATTCAACATTCTAGAACAGCTTTCATGATCTAAATATTAATTAAATACAACTGCAGTTAACTGGACTTTGAATCGGGCAAGACGGCGCACAATTATAACGGTAAAAGGCCGCGTTAATAGAATAGGCATGGAAAAACCCGAAACATCACAAATTGCCTAAGCTATGCCATGAACACCGCCGCCTTTCTCCGAGGTCAAGCAGCGGCGTTTTCGGATTCGGGGGCGTGTTTTTCTTTCTCTCCTCTTGCCATTGGCTGGAATGTTTACATTCCAGAGGACCGAAAGAATCGAAAAAACACGCCCCCGAATCCGAAAAAGACGGGGCTTGTTTGGAGAGACAAAGCTTTTCTCCAATGGCTGACCAGCATTTTAGAGGCCAGCCAATGGAGAAGAGGGAAAAAAAGGGGCGGGTTAAAGCCCCACTCCTAAAACGTTAAATCTCGCGAGCGAGACTGCGCAAGCGCAGTCTTCGCTAGCCGAGACCTAAAAAGGAACACGGCCAATATTGGCGGGTATTAAATTTCTCTTGAATGAAGCTTATCCTCAAGCAATTGCTTGTCTCATAAAACTCCTGGACATGGCAGACTCCGGACCTCAGCCTTTGTTCTAGGATGTGGCCGCCTCATTGTAAACTGCCGGACACACAAAAGAAGCTAAGCAGCAAATAGTGGAGTGACCACTCCTCATGATTATCAGAAAGGGGTCCAACTGATCAGCCTTTGAACTCAAAACAGCAATATAAACTGCCGGGCAGCGCAAAGGAACTCTGGGGCATATCATCAAGGAGGCAATATAAAATTATCGCCACTTTTGCGTCCGTTTTCGGACGAAAAGCAGCGATAATTTTATTGCCTTATCAGCAAGGTTACGCTATCACGTGAATCCTTGCATTAGCTCCCTTTCCCGTAACGCCCACCTTTGCATCTCATTAGAGATGCAAAGTGGGCGTTCCGTCCCAAAATAACTGGAGAAATGTCGCTAACCTACATTTCTCCAATTATCAATGGGCACGCTAACAAGCATAGCGATAAGAAAAGTAGCGCTAACCTTGGTTATCGCTACTTTCCTTACGCCTGCTTTTAGTTTGACTTAGCCATGATATCCAATGGAAGGTGGATATCATGGCTGAGTCTGTCCTGCCCTATCAGCAAGCTATCGCGTAACATTGTGCGATTATCGCTGTATTTCCAGTGATAATTGCACAATTATATCCAATATAAGGTGGATATCATGGCTGAGTCTGCCCTGCCCTATCAACAAGCTATCGCCAAACTTTGTGAGATTATCGCTGGATTTCCAGCGATAATCTCACATTTGGCAGTTAGCGCTTGGAATTTTATCGCTTTTGAGATAATCGTTGCTAATAGCACGCTATCTCAGCGATAAAATTCCACGTTAGCCGGCGATAATTATCCTAGCGCTAAGTGCGCTTAGCGATAATTATCGCCGGTCCTTGAGGATATGCTCCTAAATTGGTAAAAAATTTCCTTGGTTTGGCATCATCACCTTTGGCCTTCCCAGCAGTGTTAATGGCGATTGCCCCTTTGGGCTTTTAAAGTGCAGAAGTAAAGATTGTACGGTCATCTTCTTGCTCACTGTACAGTAAAAGTCTAAATAATGATCGGGGATAAAGGAAGGCTGCTCCATAGTCACAGACACTTTGATCTGAGAGGACATGTGATATGATTTGGATTCGTAAGATTCACTACAGATCCTACCATCTTTGTTATTAGTTCAAGACGTAATTTGCACAGTAGTTTTAGCGATCAATTGGTTCTTAAATATCTATTGTTTTGGATTTTAAAAAAAATAAAAAATTCCTTACCACTTTAGCTTGAGCCATAGGATATATTTGTGTGGCAACCATGTGGAAGTATTAATGGCAGTGCTGGGCCATTCGCTCTCATTCAAGCCGCTCTGAAGTTTTGTAAATTACAACCTAGATAGATACTGCCAACAAGATCAGACCATTTATAGGACATGTACATTTTATGAGTCGGTCAAAATTTCTGATACAAATAGATTTGCAATTAAGGGGTATAGCCCGTTACTTGCTTTTGTCCCAATCTAAGAGCAAAAGATTTAATGATACTACCTTGTTGAATCTTAGAGATATTATACTATGAGTCCATTTAATGCGTAACATGCATTGATTGTTTTGCATAACATGTTGTTTACTTGCACAAATATTATAATCAAGCACTTTTTTATGCTTGTATACTTCTTTTTTTTAATTTCTGCTCTTTAATGGACTTGAATGTCTCAATAAAATATTTTACATATAACTGCAGCATAAAAGGGCTGTTTAACAGAGCACAACTTCTCCATTCTTCAAACTGATCAGATGCTAGAACCAGTGGCTGCATATCCACGTATTTTCAGGCTTCAAAATTCCCTCTTTTCATGTAAGCAGCTCCGTCATAGTTAGTCATGGTCAGCTGTGGACGGCCATGGGTGACCATAGTTAATATAATGATAGCTGTGGATAACCACTGTTTCTCTATGGTCACTGGTCACCGGCAGATGGTCCTGGTTTAAATACGGTTACCCTGGATGGCCATTGTTTGTCTATGGTCACTGGTCACCAGCGGATGGCCCTGCTTTACATATGGTTACCCTGGATGGCCATTGTTTATATATGGTCACTTGTCGCCAGCGGATGGCCCTGCTTTACATATGGTTACCCTGGATGGTCATTGTTTATATATGGTCACTGTTCGCCAGCGGATGGCCCTGCTTTACATATGGTTACCCTGGATGGCCATTGTTTATATATGGTCACTTGTCGCCAGCGGATGGCCCTGCTTTACATATGGTTACCCTGGATGGTCATTGTTTATATATGGTCACTGGTCGCCAGCGGATGGCTCTGGTTTATATATGGTTACCCTGGATGGTCATTTTTTATATATGGTCACTGGTCACCAGCGGATGGCCCTGGTTTACATGTAGTTACCTTGATGGCCATTGTTTATATATGGCCACTGGTCGCCAGCGGATGGCCCTGGTTTACATATGGTTACCCTGGATGGCCACTGTTTGTCTATTGTCACTGGTCACCAATGGATGACCCTTGTATACATATGGTTACCCTGGATGGCACTGTCTGTCTATTGTCACTGGTCACCAATGGATGACCCTTGTATACATACGGTTACCCTGGATGGCACTGTTTGTCTATGGTCACTGGTCACCAGCGGATGGCCCTGGTTTACATACGGTTACCCTGGATGTTCACTGTTTGTCTACGGTCACTGGTCACCAGCCGATGGCTCTGGTTTACATATGGCTACCCTGGATGGTCATTTTTTATATATGGTCACTGGTCACCAGCAGATGGCCCTGGTTTACATATGGTTAGCCTGGATGGCCACTGTTTGTCTATGGTCACTGGTCACCAGCGGATGGCCCTGGTTTGCATACGGTTACCCTGGATAGCCACTGTTTGTCTATTGTCACTGGTCACCAATGGATGGCCCTTGTATACATACGGTTACCCTGGATGGCACTGTCTGTCTATGGTCACTGGTCACCAGCGGATGGCCCTGGTTTACATACAGTTACCCTGGACATTCACTTTTTGTCTACGGTCACTGGTCACCAGCGGATGGCCCTGGTTTACATACAGTTATCCTGGACATTCACTGTTTGTCTACGGTCACTGGTCACCAGCCGATGGCTCTGGTTTACATATGGCTACCCTGGATGGTCATTTTTTATGTATGGTCACTGGTCACCAGCGGATGGCCCTGGTTTACATATGGTTAGCCTGGATGGCCACTGTTTGTCTATGGTCACTGGTCACCAGCGGATGGCCCTGGTTTGCATACGGTTACCCTGGATAGCCACTGTTTGTCTATTGTCACTGGTCACCAATGGATGGCCCTTGTATACATACGGTTACCCTGGATGGCACTGTTTGTCTATGGTCACTGGTCACCAGCGGATGGCCCTGGTTTACATACAGTTACCGTGGACATTCACTTTTTGTCTACGGTCACTGGTCACCAGCCGATGGCCCTGGTTTACATATGGTTACCCTGGATTGCCACTGTTTGTCTATGGTCACTGGTCACCAGCAGATGATTCTTGTTTACTTACGGTTACCCTGGATGGCCACTGTTTGTCTATGGTCACTGGTGACCAGCGGATGGCCCTGGTTTACATACGGTTACCCTGGATGGCCACTGTTTGTCTATGGTCACTGGTCACCAATGGATGGCCCTTGTTTACATACGGTTACCCTGGATGGCCATTGTATGTCTACGGTCACCAGCGGATGGCCCTGGTTTACATACGGTTACTCTGGATGGCCATTGTTTATATATGGCCCCTGGTCACCAGCGGATGGCCCTGGTTTACATACGGTTACCCTGGATAGCCACTGTTTGTCTATGGTCACCAGCGGATGGCCCTGGTTTACATACGGTTACTCTGGATGGCCATTGTTTATATATGGCCACTGGTCACTAGCGGATGGCCCTGGTTTACATACGGTTACCCTGGATAGCCACTGTCTGTCTATGGTCACCAGCGGATGGCCCTGGGTTACATACGCTTAGCCTGGATGGCCACTGTGTGTCAATGGTCACCGGCGGATGGTCCTGGTTTACATACGGTTACCCTGGATGGCCACTGTTTGTCTATGGTCACTGGTCACCAGCGGATGATTCTTGTTTACTTACGGTTACCCTGGATGGCCACTGTTTGTCTATGGTCACTGGTGACAAGCGGATGGCCCTGGTTTACATACGGTTACCCTGGATGGCCACTGTTCGTCTATGATCCCTGGACACCAGCGGATGGCCCTGGTTTACATATGGTTACCCCGGATGGCCACTGTTTGTCTGTGTTCACTGGTCACCAGTGGATGGCCCTGGTTTACATTCGGTTACCCTGCATGGCCATTGTTTATATATGGCCCCTGGTCACCAGCGGATGGCCCTGGTTTACATACGGTTACCCTGGATAGCCACTGTTTGTCTATGGTCACCAGCGGATGGCCCTGGTTTACATACGGTTACTCTGGATGGCCATTGTTTATATATGGCCACTGGTCACCAGCGGATTGTCCTGGTTCACATACAGTTACCCTGGATAGAGACTGTTTGTCTATGGTCACTGGTCACCAGCGGATGGTCCTGGTTTACATACGGTTACCCTGGATAGCCACTATTTGTCTAGGGTCACTGGTCACCAGCGGATGGCCCTGGTTTACATATGTTTACCCTGGATGGTCACGGTTTGTCTATGGGCACCGGTCACCAGCAGATGGCCCTGGTTTACATATGGTTACCCTGGATGGCCACTGTTTGTCTATGGTCCGCAGTAGGTGATGCAGTTTAGCTCAGGATGGCCATGCTTGATATATAGTTAGATGTGAATGACTATGCTTTACATATGTGGCTGAGTCGCACTGCAGACGGCCTCAAAATCCAGGCCCAAGAGGGATTGGCCACCCGTTCAGGGGTAGGGAGGGGCCCTGTGGGGAAAACCTGCTGCGCATAGAACATGAAGGCTGTGTGCAGGCGAGGTAGGCGTCTGGGGATCCCTGAGTGCAAAGTAAGCAGAGGTCAATCTCTACTCAGCCCTGCGCAGTGGCGGAAGGTCATGCACTATGGTGGTTGGCCACTCATGATGTGTTGGGTGACACGTCTGACCGGAGGTCGAAGATTGTGCTGAGAGGATGTTTGCCCAATCCGTGGTCAACCCCCGCTGCACACAGACAAACACCGTGTGCACCAGAGGCAGGTGCCTGCAGAGGTTTGGGTGCAGGGCATGTTACAGGTCAGTTGTCATTAGGGATGTAATCAATGCAGTCACTGAACAGATCATGAGAGATGTAATAAGTGAGGGCACAAGCAGTGCATGGTGAGGGCGCAAGTTATAGTTACCATTGAGCACGATTTCTAGTTACTTCATATAACTGGAACTGGTGAATTTCAGTGGTTTTGTTAATTTAAAACTTTATGTTTTAACTGACATTTTCACCTAACTATAACGTTCCTTTAGCCTTTGTGTTTTTTCAGTGAATTTTTAAGGATTTTTCTTAATGCAAAATAAGAATTGTGAATTTCAGGGTGTTTTTTAATATACAGTAAGGCAGATCCACTGGCTTTGTCAAAGACAGAGTCAACATTCCAAAGTATACCGGCTTTGTTTAAGAGTCAGCACACCGAAATTTAAAAGGCAGGCCTTATGGCGTTAGCAAGTGGTCAACACATCAACCCATATAAAGCAGACCTAACCAGTACCATGTCTGATATGGGTCTATCTCGCTATTTCGTGGTTTGGGGGACATTTATGAACCACATAACGTTTGGCCTCGTGGTTTAAGATGTTACCAGCCAATGGCAAAATAGGCCCATATGACAGAGTTCCCCATGATATATTTTCTCTCTCCCTCTATTCTTATAAATAGGGCTCTCGCGGCTGGTATTACTTTACAGCGAGGCTAGCGACAGATGAGGCAAGAAAGGGAGAGAGTCGAACAAGGTACAGAGATTTAAACGGCCATCACATAAACAAAGTGTTGGAAAACCTGTATTATAGGTTGTGTTGCTCCTTAAGGACCCCTGATTAAATGTTAGCTCAGCTTTCATCCTCCTGCGCACGGAAAACAAGTGCCATGGAGAAGACACATGGGGCATATCAGCAACAACCGGCGATAATTATCGCTAAGCGCACTTAGCGCTGGGATAATTATCGTCGGCTATCGCCGAATTTTATCACTGAGATAGCGTGCAATTAGCAACACTTATCTCAAAAGTGATAAAATTCCAGGCGCAAGCTACCAATTGTGCAATTATCACTGGAAATACAGCGATAATCGCACAAAGTTTGGCGATAGCTTGCTGATAGGGCAGGGCAGATTTAACCATGAAATCCACCTTCCATTGGATATCATGGCTAAGTCAAACTAAAAGCAGGCGTCAGGAAAGTAGCGATAACCGCGGTTAGTGCTACTTTTCTTATCGCTATGCTTGTTAGCGTGCCCATTGATAATTGGAGAAATGTCGGTTAGCGACATTTCTCCAGTTATTTTGAGCTTGAACGCCCACTTTGCATCTCATTAGAGATGCAAATGTGGGCGTTATGCGAAAGGGCGCTAAGGCAAGGATTCACGCGGTAGCGTGACCTTGCTGATATTGCGATAAAATTATCGCCACTTTTCGACCGAAAACGACCTCAAAAGCGGCGATAATTTTTTATCGCCACCTTGTTGATATGCCCCATAGTTGCATTTATTACACATAGCGCTATGAACCTATAGCACGACAGCTAGCACTATAAGGGGCATATTTACAACAGGGCGATAAAAAATTATCGCCGCTTTGGCGGCCGTTTCCGGCCAAAAAGCGGCGATAATTTTATCGCTATATTAGCCAGGTCACGCTAACGCGTGAAACCTTGCTTTAGCGTGGGGATTTCTAACGCCCAGCTTTGCATCTCTAATGAGATGCAAAGTGGACGTTCCTGACCTGACATGACAGGAGAAATGTCGCTAAGCGACATTTCTCCTATCATCAATCCCCACGCTATGAAGCATAGCGGCAGGAAAAGTAGCGATAACCCCTGTTATCGCTACTTTCCTTACGCCTGCTTCAGGACTGACTTAGCCATGATATCCTATGGAAGGTGGATATCATGGCTAAGTTTGTGAGTCCTTATCAACAAGGTAACGTGAGATTATCGCTGGGTTTCCAGCGATAATCTCACGTTAGCCAGTTAGCGCTAGGATTTTTATCGCCGATGAGATAAGCGTTGCTAATAGCACGCTATCTCAGTGAAAAAAATCGGCGCTAGCCGACGATAATTATCCTAGCGCTAAGTGCGCTCAGCGATAATTATCGCCGGTTGTTGTTGATATGCCCCTATATAACACAAGTTGGCAAGTTTCTTCCTTATTGGCTTTCTAAGACATATTTTCATGCCCCCGGTCCCCAAGAGGCACATTTCTCACGAATCGAGCAACATTACAGTGTCAGATTGGGAGCTTGGGGGGCGGACGAGCACAGCGAGGTCCGCTCCCCGGGCAGATTGGGAGGGGGGAGGAGGGGGCGTGGCCGAAGCGGCCATTTCGTAATTTTTGGGCTACATTTGGGAATAGCCCAAATGTAGCCCAATTAGAGTAAAAATAGCCCAATAGGTATATATGCCAGCTACGCGCTTTCCCAGCCACCATTTTAGGTTTGGTGACCTGGTGGCTGGGAGCGCTGGCAGTAAAGTTATAAAAAATTTTCAGGTTGGTTAGAGTAGTGATAATGGCGGCGGGCGGCGACTATCGCGTATTAGAGGCAATTCGCCTGCTGAGCGAAGCGGGGAGGATGGTTCTCCTGATCCCCGAGGCGCCGTTGGCAGTATTGACGCGTCCTGTGAGGCGCGCATCGGCGGGAGTGGCGGCCGCCGTCGCGGCATGTTCGCCCCCCAGACGAGCGGTGAGTGGCAGGGGCGGCGCGTATGCGAGGAGCGCCGCCCCGGGAGTTGTGTGTGTGGGCCCGACTGGGGCGTCGCTGGTGCGGGGGCGGGGTCGAGCGCCCCGGCGGGGGAGCGCTTCTGGGGCTCTCCCGCCGCGGGCAAAATCAGCATATGAAGGCCGCTCCCGGACACGGGGAGCGGCCGTATCGAGTGCGGCGGAAGGGGCGCGGGACCACTCATGGCAGGGCCGATCCTCGGACTGGGGAGCGGCCCTGGAGGCGCTGGACCGGAGGGGGGGGGTTGCAGGGAGACGGGCAGGAGGGAATGTGCGGAGCGGGACTATCCCGGGGCAGCGCAGAGCAGAGGAGCGCTGCCTCGTGCGTTTTGGTGCAGGGGGAGGTTGCGGGGGGGGCGGGGCGGCGGCGCGAGGGCAGACGGCAGCGGCAGCATTAGATGGTGCGGGGCGGAGGGGCACGGCCCCGGTACTGGTGAGTCTGGGGGAGGGGGGGAGGCGGGGGACAACAGCGACAGGCCGGGGGGGGCGGCGAGGCGGGAGGGGGTGCGCGGAGGGGCGTTCAGGTGAGGCGGGCGGGTGACGGGGAGCTCTGGCGGGGGGGACGGCGCGGGCCCCAGAGGGGGCGTCAGTCAGTATGGCAAGGGGGCTGGCGGAGAGGCCGGCCCAAGGGCGGGGGGGCGAGTGGGGGAGCGCACGGCACGGGGGGGTTCAGCAGGAGGTCGGGGGTACGGGTTTGACGGTATACGTCGGGGGAAGGGTGGGGGAGCAGGCGGACGACGGGGGGTTGGGGTATGCAGCAGGGGGGGAATCCCCGGTGCTGTTCGAGTCGGAAGGAAGCGAACGGGACTGGGAAGGATTGGACATTTTTGAGTCCTGGGCGGAGGGGGTAAGGGGGGCGTCCGGGGGGGGCGCGGAGTGGGGTGGGTCGGGGAGAGGGGGGGCGACAGGGGGGCAGGGGTACGGGGGTTGGTCGGGGGACGCGGCTGGGGCTGGGCCGAGCGACCGCGGGGTGGGGGGGTTGGGGGCGTGGGAAGGGAGCGATGGGGAGGAGGGGGACGGTGCGGGGGGGGAGACGGGGGACCTGAGCGCAGTGGGGAAGGTGTGGGTAGTGGGTAAGTGGGGGGCAGGCAAGCGGGGATGGGATGGTAGGTGGAAAGGAGGTAGGCCCAGCACACCAGACCATTCCTTTTCTTTGCAGGTGGGGGACCGACAGCTGGAACGTCGCGGGGTGCCAGACTTGGTAGGGCTGGGAGCGGCTCGACGGCACCAAGGAGAAGGGAGGGTGGAGCCGTGGGCGGCGTATCCTGTACCGGCGGGGGATCCCGGCGCGGCTGGCATAAGTAGGACCGGTACGGGCTCGCCAGCCCCAACACCCACGGGGCCACAGCGCCCCGGGGGACAGCGACAGAGGAGCAACGCAACGGAGGTTGCTGGTTTACTCAAAAAGCAGTTGGCGCCTCCAGCAGGAAACGCTGGGGGTGTAGGGCAGGAAGAGTTAGACTACGATGAAGATAGCATGGAGGAAGGGGAGTTGAGGGATGTGGAGGACAGGGGGGGCCGAGTAATGCTGTGACTAGTTTTTTGCAGGTGTCACGACGCCAGGCGCGGCCCACGGGTCGGACATCGAGGTGGGAGACCAGCTCGGTCCCCAGGACAGGACGCCAGGAACGGCGAACGGAGACACTGGAGCCAGGTAATGGAACTTTGCTCGGGCGCCCAGTGATGGTATCCAGGGGAGTGGGGTGGCATGTTGAGGAGGGGGGGGTTGGGGGGAGGTTGAGCAGGGGAGCGTATGTGGTAGATGTGGGTGTGGGCACGGAAGGTGCAGGTAAGGGGGACGAGGGGAAGAGAGACAAAGGGGTGACGGACAAGAAGGGGACAGGCGACGGTAAGACGGGGGAAGGGGAGACGAAGTTGGAAAGTAAGGAGCTCAAGATCAAACGGTTGCCCTATATGTGGGTCACAAAGCCTTTAGGGGCGCATCTGATGGTGACGACCAAGGAGAGGATCTGGAAAGGGGAATACGTGGAGATGCTCAAACTTCTGCACAGGGAGGTCAGGGCTAAGGAGGGCTCAAAAGAGGAGGAATTTGAGCTAGCAAAGAGGCCGAAGGTGCCGTTGACGATAGAGAATTGGACGGCGGCTTTTCTCATTTACGCTAGTGTGTATTGTGAGAAATTCCCAGAGAGGTCGGTGGCCATGTTTAAATACATGGATGTAATTCGGAAGGCACAAATTACAGGGGGTGAATACGCGTGGGCACAGTACGACGAGGAATTCCGGGCGCGCATCGCGTGGGATACGGAGGCAAAGTGGGGAGAGCTGGACACAGATCTGTGGCATCACACGATGGGACTCGCGGGGTCGGGGAAGACCATTTTTATGGCCAGCGGGCTACCGCTCGTGTACCAGCCCTTTTGGGGGGGTCCCACCTGGGGGGGGGGGGTGGGAGGAGCGGGTAGAGGTACGACAGGAGAGAAAGGTGCGTGCTGGGATTATAATAAAGGACTGTGCACTCGGGAATATTGCCGTTTTCGGCACGAATGCTCAGGCTGCGGAAAGCGGCATGCATTGGTCAAGTGCTGGGGGGCCCAGGGACAGTGGCAAGGGGGTCAGCAGTGGCAGTCAGGCGCTTTTAAGGCTGGGGGACAGCAGCAGTCACAACAGACGGGAGGAGGGAGGGGGGCTAAGGGGCCTGGGCCAAAGGGCTCATACTCCGGTTAAGGTGGAGGTGTTGTTGGGGGCTCTGCGGGGGTATCCGGACAGGACAGCGGCGGAGCGACTACGGTTGGGATTTCTGGACGGGTTCAGGCTGGGGTATGAGGGTCCAAGGGTACGGAGATGGGCAGATAACTTGAGATCGGCACGGGAGCACCCACAGGTGGTGCAAGCGAAGCTGGACAAGGAGGTACAGGAGGGCCGCATGGCGGGACCCTTTCAGGAGTGGCCTCTGCAGAATCTGATTGTGTCACCCATTGGAGTGGTGCCCAAGAAGGAGCAGGGTCAGTTTCGCCTGATACAGCATCTGTCATGGCCGGAAGGTGGATCGGTCAATGACTTCATTGAGGAAAGTGCGGCCACTGTATCTTACTCGTCTGTTGACGTGGCTATGTCACTGGTGGTGACCGCGGGCGCAACAGCGCAGATGGCAAAGTGCGACATAAAGTCAGCTTTCCGGCTGCTGCCAGTTCATCCAGATGACTGGGATCTGTTGGGAATACAATTCGGCGGCCACTGGTACGTGGACAAAGCACTGCCGATGGGCTGCTCCATGTCTTGCGCACTTTTTGAATGTTTCAGCACGTTCCTACAATGGTGGTATACGGAACGGACGGGTCACCAAGGCGTGACGCATTACTTGGATGACTTCTTTTTTGTCGGCACCTCGGGCTCCGCGGACTGCCAGAAGGCTCTGGACAGTTTCCAAGAGATCACGAGGGACATGGGCGTGCCGCTGGCCCCAGAAAAAACACAAGGGCCTAGCACGGCACTGGCTTTCCTAGGCATTGAGCTGGATTCCGGCTTGATGGAAGCGCGCCTTCCGGCGGATAAGAAACAACACATGTTGGAGCTCCTGGCGAGTGTGTTGGCACGACATAAGGTGACGGTCAGGGACATCCAAGTGTTGCTAGGACATCTCAATTTCGCCTGTAGGGTGGTCAGAGTAGGGCGGACTTTCTGTAGGCGACTGGGGAGAGCATTGGAAGGGCGGAGGCCCCCGCACCACCATGTGCGACTGTCAGCCGGGGTGAGGGAAGACTTGAGGATGTGGCAGTTTTTCCTGCAGCAGTTTAACGGGGTGCCGTTGTTGAAGGAGGTGGACATGGTGTGGGACGTGCAGATTTTCTCGGATGCTGCGGGGAGCAAAGGGTTTGGGTTGTACTGGCAGGGGAGGTGGTGCGCAGAGCCCTGGCCCTCCGACTGGTTGGCGGGCGGCAGGAGTATCGCCTTCTTGGAATTCTTTCCCCTGGTGGTGGCGGTTACATTGTGGGGAGCTTTGTTGGCCCACAAGAGGGTCACGTTCAGGATTGACAACATGGCTGTGGTGCAGGTGGTCAACAGGCAGTCGGCAAAGGACGAGCAGGTGCTGAAGTTGTTGAGGGTTTTTGTGCTGGGGTGCTTGCGACATGATATGGCGTTTCGCGCGGTGCATGTGCCAGGTGTGGACAATGACATTGCAGATGCTTTGTCTCGTTCGCAGTGGGGGAGATTCCGTGGGCTCGCCAAGGATGCAAACGTGACTC
This sequence comes from Triturus cristatus, assembly GCF_964204655.1. Lineage (NCBI taxonomy): Eukaryota > Metazoa > Chordata > Amphibia > Caudata > Salamandridae > Triturus > Triturus cristatus. The sequence goes on from NC_140586.1 coordinate 894,810,127, forward strand.
CAGCCAGAATGCCGAACCAACTATGGGAAGTAGGCAACACAGGATGCTACAATTTGTTTTAGGCTCATTGGCAAGGTCTACGCGGTTGGCATACCGGGCGGCACGGGAAGAATTTGTCCGTTCGGGGGCGAGGTGGAGGGCTTCCGGGGCGGACAGACAGGAGGATGTGGTGCAGTTCATATTGGATTTGGTGGAAAGAGGCCTGACGAAGGTGACAATTGGGGGCAAGCTAGCGGGGATCGCGTTTGTCGGGAAGCTGTTATGGGGCTACGCCCCCTCGGCAGGGGAACTAGGGACACGGATTCTGGAAGGTTGGGCGCGGGAATGTGGGAGCGTGGCGCGGGTGAGGAAACCACTATCCTGGGAGCTCCTGGAGGGGGTGATGGGGGTTCTGCCTGGGGTTTGTCTGGACGACGGGGAGGCCATCCTTTTTTCCACAATCATGGTGTGGATGTTTTTTGGGGCGTTTCGGGTGTCGGAATTGTTGGGATCTAAAGGGAATCGAGGTCTGGCCTGGGGCGAGGTCTCTTTCGGGGCGGAGGTGGTCAGTATCTGGCTCAGGAAGGCAAAAACGGACCAAAAGAGTCGGGGGAAGTGGGTTGCTTTGAGGAAAGGGAGATCACCGTCGGTTTGTCCGTTTCGGTGGGGTTTGCGGTGGAAAGCATGCTCGGGGGGGCGGGGGGACCTGGTCTTTGTACATCGGCAGGGGTGCGGCGTTAAGGCTTCACAGTTATTGGCAGTGCTGCATAAGGCGTTGCGGAGACTGGGGGTAGAGGAGAAGGGTTTCGGGACGCATTCCTTCCGAATTGGGGTGGCGTCAGAGGCTCATGCGAGGGGTTGGGAGAGTGGGGACATCATGCACTTGGGTAGGTGGGCATCGAATTGTTATCGGCGGTATGTGCGCAGCGAAACGGGGGGTGGGTTGCTGTAAAAAAAAAAAAAAAAAAAAAAAAGAAGGGGGAGACAAGAGAGAGGGAGAGTTTCAAGGGTGTTTTCTTGGTTTTCATTCTTGTTTTCTTTGCAGGTTCGGTTATGGGACCCCTCGCCAGGGAGATGGCCATTTGGATTGTGGGGCACTCGTTCGTGAGGCGGGCGCAGGTCCAGGCCCAGGAGAGTTACTTTGGAGACAGCCTGGGTTTTAATAAAGAGTTGTTCTCGGTGGCATGGCGGGGAAGGGGGGGCATGAGAAAGAAAGAATTGGTAACGGTATTGAACGGGATTTTGAAGGGGGGGCGGTGCCCGGATGTGTTGGTCTTACATTTGGGGGAGAATGACATGGTTAGGGAGACAGGTTTGGCGCTGATGCGGGCGATGAAAAAGGACTTGGTCTTGATCAAGGAAAGATGGTCCAGGTGTTCCATTGTATGGACGGATTTTGTTCCGCGGAGGAGTTGGAGGGGGGCGGTAAACCCTGAGGCAGTGGATAAGGCGAGGAGGAAGCTCAACACGGAGATGGTGCGGTTTTGTCGGCAGATAGGGGTAGGACGGGTGGCTCATAAGGACATACGGTATGATGCGCAGGAGCTTTTTCGGGATGACGGGGTACACTTGTCCAGGATGGGGATGGATCTTTATCTGTTGGAGTTGAGGGAGGTCTTGGCGCGGTTGCTGGGGGTTTACAGGCGTTAAGGCTAGCGGGCGGTTCCGCAGGAAAGTTTTCGGGGAGGGGGGGCAGAAAAAAGGGAGGAAGGGGCGTATCCGCCGACACTTCCCCCTTTTGTGTGGGTGGCGGGGTGGTTGACAATTGGCCGGGATTGGCTAGAGTTTGTTGTTATAGGTTTGGTAGTTTGGGTGCAGGTACAGGGAAAGGGTAACCAGTTTGGATAAGTTTAGATTAGAGGTTGGATAGTTACAGTTGCACAGAAGGCAGGTAGGGGTTACGGTCAGGGGAGTTTGGGAGTTGGGAAAGGCTACATGGTGGAGGATTGGGTTATATGTTGGTTATGGAATGTTATGTTGTATTTTGGGGGATGGGGGAACTGATGTGGGGATCGTAGGGGTGGGGGGAAAGACCAAGGGGTCAGGAAGTTATTGTATAGCGAGGAGTTAGTTTTGTAAGGCAGTGGCCAAGGAGCTAAATTTGTGATATGCACCTGTTTCAATAAAGCGGCCTTTTTCACACACAGTAAGTGGTCTGGTGTCGGCTTGCCCCTCCTCCCCCCTTAATCTCCCAATGGGAGCTTGGGGGGTGGACGAGCACAGCGAGGTCCGCTCCCCGGGCAGATTGGGAGGGGGGAGGAGGGGGCGTGGCCGAAGCGCCCATTTCGTAATTTTTGGGCTACATTTGGGAATAGCCCAAATGTAGCCCAATTAGAGTAAAAATAGCCCAATAGGTATATATGCCAGCTACGCGCTTTCCCAGCCACCATTTTAGGTTTGGTGACCTGGTGGCTGGGAGCGCTGGCATTAAAGTTATACAAATTTTTCCCTCCCGCCCACCCTAATGCTAGGGGTGGAAGGGGTGCTAGGCACTGGGGGTGGGGTTAAAACAGGGGAGAAACGGTGGGCAGCATTTGTTGGAACAGGTACATAGGGGCAGTTGATGTATTGTCGCTTGGAACAGGTGCAGGCGGGGTGGTTGACAGTTGGCCGGGATTGGCTAGAGTTTGTTGTTATAGGTTTGGTAGTTTGGGTGCAGGTACAGGGAAAGGGTAACCAGTTTGGATAAGTTTAGATTAGAGGTTGGATAGTTACATTTGCACAGAAGGCAGGTTGGGGTTATGGTCAGGGGAGTTTGGGAGTTGGAAAGGCTACATGGTGGAGGATTGGGTTATATGTTGGTTATGGAATGTTATGTTGTATTTTGGGGGATGGGGGAACTGATGTGGGGATCGTAGGGGTGGGGGGAAAGACCAAGGGGTCGGGTAGTTATTGTATAGCGAGGAGTTAGTTTTGTAAGGCAGTGGCCAAGGAGTTAAATTTGTGATATGCACCTGTTTCAATAAAGCGGCCTTTTTCACACACAGTAAGTGGTCTGGTGTCGGCTTGCCCCTCCTCCCCCCTTAATCTCCCAATTGAACCGGCGCCTGACGACCGCCCTCATTTTATTTCAGAAGCTTGCAGTATTTCTGCAAACTGAGAGGGAAATGCAGCTTAGCTAATACCTTTTCCGCTACTTCACAGTCCTCCTCGCACCCTGCAGGCGCCGCCTCCTCGGATTCAAAGCCTGTCAGTGCCGGTCAGACTTTCACGATACTGGGGGTTCGACAGTGTTTCTTCTGCGTAGCCAACAACTGTTCCAAAATGAGAGAGTGGATTTATATTAACTGTGGGTCTGTGGGTCTGTGTGCTAGTGTGGATAGAGCTGGGCGTAGATTGTTATAACATTAGAACAGAGTTTTCCATCTTTGCCCGACTTTACAAAACTGAGACCGTGGACCTGTCATAGGTGAAGGGCGGGACATATGGCAGCAGGACATTGGTTGCTCCTCGCTGTTAAGGATGTTCATTAGGCAAAAGCCGCGTGGAGGCTCAATGCATGGAGTTTAGAGAAGGAGGAGTTAATTCAGTCACTGCTGCTTAGGGCTGCCCTTTGACCTGAGCAGCAGCGAGCACACAGCCAACCCTAGGTAGCCATGCTCTTCCCCTTCCTTCTAAGGTGGAACTTCAGGGAGCGGCCATCTTAGAACATGGCTGCCGCGCAGCCCGGATCCACCGGCTGCCACTCTCTGAATGACAGAGGAAACCCTTATGGGCAAGAGGGCGCAAACATGTACTACTCATGACTTCTTGGTGTGGGAAAGGCCGCTTTCTTGAAGAAGGTGTCCATTACAAAACATTACCCAAAAACGCAAGGCCAAAATGCCTACAAAGCTAAAACGTCACTATACAGGAAATACAGCTACTACTTCCACCCCTAAATGTACCCCCAACACTTCACCCTAAACTTGACCCCCTTTTCCTGCACAGCACTTTACATTATGAACTTGCCCAAAACCAATGTTGCTTCTCCCCACTCGAAGCCTTCAACTTCCTGCATCCACAGGATGAAGTAACTTTCCCATTTTACCCATTTCCCTCTCCTCCCAACAGCAATACAAACCGCGTGAAAGTCTGAAATGCCTCTCAGAAAGGTCCAATGGAGATTTTCTGCCCCGCCCCCTGCAGGCTCGCAACTCCTGTCCCCAACCTGCTGGCCACCACGTACACCCAGCGACCCCCCCACCACCCCTCTCAACAGCAATAGAGAAAGATCCATACCCCTGGCTGACAAATGCACCCCGTCACCCCTGAAAAAGCGTGCCACCTACACTTGCTATCTGAGTGCACCACACTCCCGGGCCTTCTCTGTCTGTAGGACTTTCTCATGTCCCTATTGAGTTTCCTCCGTGCCTTGTCAAAGGCTGCAGGCCTCTCCGCCCTTCTCCACCTGCAACGCGACACAAGCTCCATCCACAAAATGCTGGCCCCTGCCCAATATCTCCATATCTCCTCTGAGTCCGCCTTCATGGCCTTCAATAGCGCCAATCCCTTCCTTTGAACCAAGACGCTTTCACCCAAGTCAATGACCAACACATGCGGGCAATCACCCAAACCTTAAAACGAAGAAGCAATTCCGCCCATTACATTCCCCATTTTCATGACCATGAAACCTTAATCCCCTGTTGCGACAAACCAAGCTGTGACCCAAAACTCCTTCCGTTCGCCTGCCATTCCGCCCATCTTAAAAAAGAGTGTCCCACAATCCAGACACTCATCCCAGTACTCTCTGGTCCCGACACCGAACCTTAAAAGAAAAACAGACAATTAGATAGGAGCAGGGTCCAAGGACACGCCCCAATGCGTACACCGCTCCAATCGCTTGATCGGCTCCTTGCCCTGTCCAGTTCAACCCACCTCAGTTGCCGCTCATATTCTAATGGAATGTGTCCCATATACCTCTGCAGGCAGCCGCACGTGCCGGAGAGAAAAGCTAAAAGGCCCACACCTGTGACCCATCTTCATGCTGGAAAACCATGCCCTGCACACCTCCTGCTTGTCTTTTCAACTGCCAGCACCAACAAACTGAGTAGCACTGCCTACATGGATGTGGCCACAGCAACACTGTACCCATTTCCTTTCTGATCCACCTTGGATTTCTGAATGCTGACTTGTTCTCCCCCTCACCTTGGCTGCATGACTGACCAACATAGACCCGATACCCCTTTATGCCCCAGCAGCTCTGACACCCTGAAAGCAGCAAAAAACATGCAACACATCAGACAGGAAAACAAGACAGCTTGCCCAATGCTGGAGCATAACGCCGGTGAGACATCAATCACTCTGCACAAAACTGGCCAAAGCAGAGGTCTCCACTTTTGACCCCTAATACCAGCTTCCTGCGCCGAACCTTCCAATAGCCACGTACCCGGGTGTCTAGCAGAGGGTGCATAGCCCCACAACAACTTCCCCATGAACACAATACCTGAAAGCTTCTCGGTGATAATCACCCTCGACCAACCCTTTTCCATTAACATAATAGAATTGATCACATCCTCTCGCCGTCTCCCAAAGTCTCTGTCCCAACTTCTCCACTGGGCCCTTGATCCCAAAAACTCCCTACATGCCTGACGATACACCTGTCTTGTAGAAATTGCCAAGGAACTCATTACCAATTGCAGCATCCTTTTTTTCCTACTTTCTACAAGTCGACTGGCATTGCCGTCCTATCCTTGTTCAGCCTAAGTTGGCAGGGTATGCCCAGACGTGGGTCCCTTGCTCACTTTGCCACTGGATTCAAGCTAGCCTGGCTGATGAGGGCTGTTAGCCCGAAACCGGTCCCAGGATGCTTGTTTCCGGTCCAGGGAAGACATGGCTTGGCAGTTCGTGCTGGACTGTTCCCATGAGGCACAGGGTCAAGACTGATTTGCATATGACTGGGTCTGAACTGGGGTGGCATAGTGAGCTAAAAAACGATGATGGGTTCAACCCACATCTGTGACTGGGGGTGAGTGTCTGAAAAGTTTCGGCGCTCCGTCCATCATCTTCTTGTGTTTGCACTGAAAACAAGACAGCATCCGCAATGCTATTATCCTGTCTTTTACATCATGTGCTGACTGCTGTTTCCCCGCCTGCACAACGGCCATGTTATCCAGTTTGAATAACACATTTTTGTTTGCAAACTTGTTTCCACAGAGCCAGCACCACCAAACTGGAAACAACTCCAGGAAGGCAATGCTCCTTCCCCCGCTCTTCCAGTCCTCCAGCCATCGTTTGGCACACCAGTGTCCCTGCCAATACAGACCAAAACCCGTCCCTCCTGCTGCAGCATAAAAAAACCTGCATTTGACATTCTGCTTCTTCACCTGGGCCTTCCAATGACACCGATTTGAAATGAGTCACGAAAGCCTGCCACATCCGCAAGTAATGCTTAACCACTGTCTTCAAACGCAGCCGATGGTGGAGCAAAGGTCCTACTGCTTAACCTACAGGGTACGAGCGCACACTATCTTAGGAGAGTCACACACTATGTCCCCCGGAAAACCTTGAGGTCATCCTCATCACATCTGGCTGTTGTCCCTAAGTTTTCCCGCACCCGTATAGGTGGTCGCTTCTTCTAAGTGCAAGTCGCCCGAGTCTGGAACCTCCTGCCGGTGACACTCGGACGGGTGACTGACCTACTTACGTTTAGGAAGTTGCTAAAAACATGGCTCTCTCGAGACCAACCTTAAGTGTCCTCCCCTCTAGGGACAGCAGCACTCTAGTTCTGAGGTTCTCTAGCGCCGGGACACTCTTCCTGAGTAGCTGTGCGCTTTATAAATACCCCTCATATCATATTATATCAAAGACAGACCTCACAGCGTCAGCCCCACCCGCCTACAAAAAGTCCTGCCAGCCTGCACTACTCAGCATGCACAGTTCAAATGACCTAAAGGGACCTGCACCTCCCTCACCTGCACATTCTTCTTAGCCAGCATCCCCTCAATCAGTTGTAACATTGTTGTTTTTTGTCCACTAGAATCCTAGCTTCCCTTTTTTCTGTGCCAATTTCGATGCTCAAAAAGGTCAAAACCATAACTAGACCCACCATCTTTTCTTCTGCCACAGGTACACCCACATCTGCCATGAGCTCCAACATCTGCTGGCAGTACGCAGAGCAGGAGGTCCCACAAAGAAGAAATTGTCCAGATAATGTGTCACTGAGTCAAAACAAATGTGAACAGCCATTGCAAAAAGGAACTGAACTACTCAAATATGGCAACACAAAATCAAACAGCCCATGGGCAGTGTCTTATCTACGTACCTGTGCCCCCCAAACTGCATACCCAACAGCTCAAAAATAGGCCTGGGCAGTGAACTCTGCTCCGTTCACAGAGTTTGCAGAGTTTTCTGCACTCCCTGCTCCGTGGAGCATGCAGAGTATTAAAAAACTCTGCTTCGCAGAGCAGAGTCTTTTCCTCGCTCGCGCTCGCCAGCATGAAGTTGGCGAGCATGAGCGAGGAAAATCCAACGCCAGACCACTCCCCAGTGAGATTTCTCAACTTGGGTAGTGGTGTATAGTTGTGACCGCTCGTGTAGAGAAACCATCAGTTCACATTAAGGAAGCTGCCCCTCGAGTAGAAAATCTACTTGAACGACAGAAAGGAGCATCCTGTTGCGCTGCACATGTTTTCGTTCACGCAGATTTTCCAGCGTGGGTCAAACACCCAGTGCTAGAAATCAACATGAATGGCGCGGCCTAACATACACACCCGCTTGTTGAAATCCGCGTAGCAAGGAGGAGAGTTTTAGTCACTTTGCAGAGTTCCGCGTAAACTCCGCCAGGCCTACTTAAAATCCTGGGTGAACACAGATAGCAGCCTGAATTCTGACTTGATGTCACTCTTCACCAGGGTCGCCCCCGACTCACCTTGTACACCACGTCCAATGCCAAATCTATTGAAAGATCCTCAGCAATGAAATCTTTAATGATCTGGTCCTCCGGCCAGGTCAGGTGCTGTATCAGTCAAGACTGCCCCTTCTCCCTCTTTGGGACCACCCCAACCAGCAAGACAATCAAACCCTTCACTGGCCAGGCATCGAAAGGGTCTGCTATCAGCCCTTCTAAGACCTCCTTGTCCAGCTTACCTTGCACCACTTCTGGGTGGTCTCACACTGACTTCAATCTCTCTACCCATCTCCATACCCTCGGCCCTTCTGACCCCAGTTTCAAGCCATTGCGAAACCCTGACAAACAACTCCTTATTTCCCCGGTTCCCGCACCATTGCAGGCAGTAAGCCAGTCTGTCCAACCCTATCTAATAGCCATGTAAGGCCTCTTGCGGATTTTGTGGAGAGCTGCAGTCTCACACTTTTCTCATATGCTGATGACACCCAGATTGTTGTCTTCTTGTCACCTCAGGAGAAACAGAGTGCCAACGCTTTGAATACCTGCCTCACTAAAGTTTCAACATTCATGAACGTTAACTCCCTAAAATTGAATGGGGATAAGACTGAGACTCTGTTGGTCGGCAACCAGCCTCACCTTTGGGGACCCCATCCGTGGCTCTTGATGCACCTCCAAGTCCAGTACCTGTTGTCAAGAGTCTCAGATTTTGGCTTGACAACAAGCTCTCAATGAACCATCAGATCATCAAGGTTGCGTCCACCTGTTTCGGAATCTTAAGATGGTTAAGGAACATCCTTGGATGTCTTCCATTCTCAGCTGAAACAGTGATTAAGGCCTTGATTAATTCCATCCAGGACTGAAGCAATATTCTTTATCTAGGCGTCCCTAAGGTTTGCCTCAAGCGGCTTCAGATAGTGCAAAATACAACCATAAGACTTTTACTGCATCTCCCTAAATTTACGTCTACAGCCAGACGTCTTCATGATCATCACTGGCTAGCAATTGAGCGGCAAGTGCAATTTAAAGCACTGTGTTATATGCATAAATGTATGTCAAACTCCGGTCCACACTATCTCCGATTGTTTGAGTTGCTCTACAAGACAAATCGTTCTCTGCGTTCCAGCAATTCTAATCTTTCCATAGTTCCCAGAGTGAGGAGATACCGTCAAGGGGGTCGGGCCTTCTCCTACCTGGGCCTTAAGCTGAGGAACTCGTTACCATCCTCTATGAGATCTTGTTGCTCTCTCAGTCTTTTGCAAACTGTTAAAGACCTGGGTGTTCTGATTCAGTGTGCAGCGCTAGTTTGACTTGTGACAAGCTTAGCATTGGGAAACCCTTATTGGGTAGCCACAAGCTTTTAAAATCTGAAATAATAATAAAAATGAACTGGCGTATGAGCCCTTCCCCCAGTACCTGGATTTCCCCACCCACTCCTCTGTACCCCTACTGCTGCAACTGTCCCTCCTACCCCTTGTGCCCCTGCGGCCCCTCCGCGATGTATAAGCGGGTGTCTGTTCGTACATCTTGAACATTTGTGTCTAAATTTACAATATTTATTCAACTCCTCCTACTTGCCTTCTTCATGGTCTGCCAAATGCACTCTGAATTCCTCATTATAACTCACCCAGGAGTACCCCCTAAAGGTGATGTGAGCATTCCGGATCACATCCATGTATTTGAACCACACTACACACCGTTCCAAGAATTACACACAGTACACGCTGGGGTATATCAAGAATGCCGCCTTCCAATTCTCAATGGTAACCAGTACCTTGGGCCGCTTAACTAGCTTGTCCTCCTCGTACTTGGACCCTTCTTTTGCCCTGATTTCCTATGCAACAGTTTAAAGAGCTCCATATATTCCCCTTACCAAATCCCGCATTTGTCACTTTCATCCAATGAGCGCCCAAATGCTTGGCAGCGTTCGAGTACCGCACACGTCTGTGGCGGCTTGGTGTACCTCTGGCTAATCCCTGGACCCTGACTCCCCTGACCTGCTCATCCAAATTCGTTGAAGCTTCCCTTCGAATCCCTCTCTGGCTCCCCAGTCCCGCTCTTGTCAGCGAGACGCTATTTCCTCACCCCTTTCGGATGTCATGAGATCCAATTCCTGACAACAGACACGCTACATTGATTCGTGCCTCCTATTGAATCCCTACCGTGATGGGTTAACATCTACTCTCCGGTTTTTCCACGACCGAGCCCCTCCTTTCCGTACCTCAGCACTCCCTGAATTTTGCGACCCTGGTCCTGAGGATGATCCTAATTCAGTAGGATCGAAACGTCGTCGACCAGTGCCCATCAGCCTTAACTCTTTCCGGCGCCTTCTATTGTTTGGTTCCCCGAATAATTTCGAAAAATATCAAATGAACAATTGACAAATAGTGGATGCTTTCGGAACCTTTCATCTTGTATATATTTTGTAAATACTGTTTTGCGCCACTTGGCTATGGTTTCTTTCACGTTGTCACTTGCGCCGTCACTCCATTATCACGAGCACATTGTGCACTTTTTTCTTTAGGGTTGTTTTTGGTATTCATACCAAGTAGTGCTGTTACAATCTGTATATATTTTTCACTGAATCTTCTCCAAATACATGACGCCTACGGGCGCGTTAATCAATTTATTTGTAGCCTCTTTTGTACTTGCTTTGTGGTCTGTAATGTTTTGTACATACAATTGCAAAGAATTCAATAATTCCTGCTGAGATATTGTTGAAAGTATTTTGCATTTACCCTGATCTCAGTTGGGTCTATGGGTTACACTCCTGTGGTTTTCCTATATTCTCAAATGCTTGGTGATGCGCATGTAGAGCAATTTCCTCACCTTGAACTCCTTGCTTTCTTTCTTCCAACTCTCTCTAGCCCCTGAAGCTTCTTCCTCATGGTCTGCTCCATCCCTTCCTCAACCTGCCCTGCACTCGCAGCCTTCTCCCGCTTCTTCCCACTATCCTTGCCACCACTACCTATTCTGCCGCTCCCCTGTACCTTCAAAGCTGTCCCTGCCTCATACGTCTTTACACCCCACCCCTCGAACATCCACCCTTTTGTAGTTCCACATCCAAATTCCTTCTGCCCCACTCCTTTAGAAACCATCTTAGGCCCTTCCCACCCTGGTTCTTGCTTACCTCGCCGCAGGATCAGCATTCGCGTGGAAACTTGCCATCCAGCCACACCTGCATCTCGAGGTGCCAGTGATCGCCTGCCTTGTGTCCGTTCCTGGGGAGAACTAAATGATACCTGTTTAGCGTGACTCTCCCACCTGTATCTCCACTCCAAGACTCCCATGGGTGCTCCTGCTCAACATTCTCCCCCTCTTCCAATCACCGTTCTCTAATGGTACATGCTGTCATCACCCCTCACACACTCCAACCATGGAGACCCACCTGAGCCCGGCTATGGACCTGTCACATTTGTATCCCACCAATCATGCTGTGGGTGGTGCTCCGTCTTCTTGCGAGGGCCACACCAGACCCACCCGCGCCGAACATGGTGGATGCACCACCAGACCTGTCACCATTGTTGCCACTGTGTTCCCACGCTGCCATCAACCCAGATGTGACAGACCATGCCAACTCTTCTCCTTGGCGTAGGTGGTCCACAGCAGACTCTCCCAAGTCCACCCCACTGCCCACCTCTGCACCTAAAGGGTCTGCGATAAGGCACGGTATGACGGAGAGCCTGCTGCCCCAGAGAGGTCAAAAATCTCCAGACCTAAACTCTTCCCAGGCACAACCCACTCCACCTCTCCCCCTCGCTGTTGCTCCATACCAGGTTGGCCCTGGTAGGGACAGATCCTGGACCCCCCACCCCACCTGACCTCTTCCCTACCAGCCGTCCCACCAGCTACTTCTGAGACCCCCATCTACCTTTGGTTCCCCGAGTACATCATTATCCTGGGGCCCACATAGCCTGTGGGTCCTCGTCTGCTCCCCCACCCCCATGACAAGCCCCCCCCCCCCGACCCGCTGCCCCACCTTCAACTGACCCACCCTCCCTAAGGACCCACATGCCCAGACAAAAATGCTCTGGAGCTCCCGGAAGTGAAAACCTGGCCCGGGGCACTTACCTCTCGCCCTAAATTGCAAACGTGCAGCCCCCGGCACAGCATGGCCCACACCCACGAGATTCACGACCCCGGCCCAGCAACACCCTTCTGCCCCACTCCATACCTGGCAGACTTAACTTGGGGGTCTTTAGGGTGCGGCGGCGGGCACGCAATGCCTCGCAGGCCCTCTGATGCCCATTGCAGCGACGTCAGTTTCCCGGGGGAGTCGTACTGCCCGCCCATCACGGGAATCCTCATCACGACCCCGGAAAGATTCTCTCAGAGGTTCTCTCTCTCTCTTCTTATGCCGCTACCAGCCACCATGTCTACCTTGCAAAATGGTGGCTGTAGTTTTAGCCCAAATTTTACCCCTAAATATCCCTTCCCCTTCCCCTGCCAAAAAGTAGCCCAAAGGCGGCATCAGTCCTTTTGGACTAGACCACTCTGCCAAATGTTCCTGGGGGGCAGAGGTCCTGTGTCATATGCCCCGCAAGCCTCTATATAGTGCAGGACTGTTAAAACTTGTTTTTATTTTTAAATACTATAAAGAGTTACCGTTTGCAAAATCTGAAAAAGTTTAAAAACGCAAAGTTGCAGGTTAGGCACATTTCTAAATAAATTTCTAAATACAGTATTTCAAGTTGAAACTGGCTCTAAGCTCAGGTGAAGATAGTGTTTTGGCTGATTCAAGAGGGAAAAACAAGAGCCAGGGTTGCCCTCCACTCACATAAATTACTTATACAACAAACCCCTGCTCAAGCACCTTCCACGCAGTATAGTCATTCCATTACACCCTAGTTACCCTATCTGTGTATCACAGTGAACCTATGTGGCACAGAGCCTTGCAGAACAGTGAGTAGTGAGAAAAATAGGTCTCAGCTGATGTAAGCAAACAAAGGCAGCAGGGAAAGATCATTCCAGTGCTAAAGGCAGCCATATTGAAAGAGCTAACCACGCATGCGCGGAACAGCAGAATCAAGCTGGGCAGAGCACGTACTACACTTAAACTGCACAAGGCTGTCATACTGGAAGTGATAGAACTGGGTAAACAAAGTAGGTGATGGTGGGCATCCAAGTCCCATGCTTGGCTGGACCGAAATCAAGCTCATGCTGAAGCTTAGTGAGTTGATTCTTATATTCACATTTGAAATACCGATATCAGTAAAAACACACACTTGATGAGAATAGGCCTCCCAAAGGACAGGAGCAGATAGGACCACTCTGAGCCTCAGACCAGGTGTGAAGGTAAGGGATCTGTCGATACTTCGAATTTTGGCATGACAAAAAATGGTGATGCTGGCATGAATTAAAACAGAAGATATATACAGGATGCGCGTCCTGTATATATCTTCTGTTTTAATTCATGCAGCATGGCATTATGTGTGAGGTCCACTGATGCACAAAAGATGCCGCTTCTAGCAGTCGCCCCTTGGGGATTATCCATGAGTTGTATGCCATTCCACCAAATCATTCAAACCACTTTTACCTGTTTCTTCAGAAATAATCCACCTTGCCTCCTCCTGAACAGGATACTTTCTGTTAAGGGGGGCTCACTGCCCTACTGAACCGTCCATTCATAATCGGTGGGTTTTAGTTCATATTTTTTAAATGTGAGAGTAGTTTCCTGTAGAGTCTGCCGGCTTTGATGGTGCTGGTATGTTCCTGGACGCGATTCTTGGCTTTCCTTGTATAGAGTTCCATGTAAAATTGATTACAAGTGCATTTTAGTATATAAATCCCAAAAGTGGTGTTGCACTTTGAAATAGCTTTTTGGAACCAAGTGCGGCCGTTCTTCAAAGAAACACCTTTTGTGGCATTGGTTAGTTAACACAAACTCCTGACCCCACACAGGTTATGTTATATAAATTTATAAAGCGCACTGCTACTCAAAAGAGTGTCCCGGCGCTGGCATAGGGGGAAACGGGCAGACCGAGGGGTTTAGCTGTTAAAAAGGCATGTTTTGAGCTTCTTCTTAAGCAGATCAAGGCTGTCTATAAGCCGCAGATCTCGTGAGACTCTGTTCCAAGAAAGAGGTCCTAGATAGGGGAAGGATCTCCCACCCATTCCGAGACGATCGAGGCGTGCTACCTTTGCCAGGCGTGCCGAAGAAGAATGATGGGTACGGGCGGGGGGGTAAGTGCTGATTCTGTCATTAAGCTATGATGCCCCTGTCCCATGCAAGGCCTTGTACACGAGGACCATGGCTTTAAACGCCACCCTCTGTTTCACCGGGAGCCATGGACTAAATTCTTCTGATTCTGTTTGTGGACACCATTGGCTTTTGTGCCATAGGTATAAGCTGGTCTTTCAGGTATGTGTTCTTTTAGACGCGAATCCTGGAGGAGGTATACAATGGAGTCCAAGGTATGTGCTGATTTGTTTCCAATGACATTCCTTATCTGGGTAGCTCGGAAGTCAAAAGGCAGACAAATGCATTATACAATAGCATCAGCATTTCAGCATCCTAATAAAATAGGAATCAACTGCAGATCCACAACAGACCACAGTGTGGCACCAAACTAAAATCTCTCTGGTCAGAGCACCATGTTTGATCAGTCTTACGACGGTGCTCCTTCCTTACCCAGAGCAAAGTGCCAAACTCAAGATGGCAAATGAATGCCATTACTAGAACATAACCAGGGCCTTCATTCTAGTAATTGTACCACCCGCCAGAGATTATGTGCATTAGGTGATCCACTAGTCAGTGCCATCTAAAGACTTTTTGGGGCCCTGGGCCAGGCATATTTTGGAGGGCCCTTGTAAAGATCCACTATCACGCTAGTTGTGAAGACAAGGTATCTTTATTGTAGAGTGAAAGCAGGTACCTCCAGCTCAGCTTCACAGCTATCAGCAAATACCATCCTTTTCAAAGGATAACATTCCAGCCTGGCAACTGGCTCAACATTCCATCATATGTGAGATAACTCCACACATCTCCCCCTTATATACCCTTTAACACCAACAAAATTCACAAAATATTATTAAAACAATTCGTTGTCAAGAACAGGGAGAGGAGCATGACATTTGTAAACATTACCAGTGCTCCAAGCAGAATCGTCAGTCAGAATGAAAATATTTTTCTTTACAGATTTCACTCGCATTGGTTTAGAAAATTTGCTGTCACCTTTTATGACAATTCCTCCACGCCGTACAACCACCCAATCTCCTACTTTTGTATCGAGACTTTTTAGACTTTTCTTGGCATCATAATATTTCGTTGCAGCCAATTGACGCTGGGCTACTCTACTTTCCACAGCAGTTCGATTGACCCACACACAATCCTTATCTATCAACCACTCAGGAACTTCCTTCACACCCTGCTCACGTCCCTTAAGAGAAATAAATGGCGAAACACCAGTCATAGAGTGCGGTGTCACTCTATATGACCACACAAGCTTCTTAAGTTCCTCATGACACGACAATCCATTAGAAAGGGATAATTGGATGTTTTCCATTATCAAGCGGTTGATTCTTTCATCTAATAAAATTCGCTTGAGGCCTGAACATGGCAACTCTTTCATGATTGATTCCTAGCTTGCATAGAAATTCTTGCATTTCTTTTGACACTAGTTGGACACTGTTATCCGATATTAAAACCTTCGGAATTCCTTCATTCAAGAACACTCTCTCCATAAATGCAATCACCTTTTGCGTATTCACACACTCTGTGGTTTCAACCACAAACAATTTGGATTGGTAATCGACCAGAGCCATCAAGAACTTGTCACGTGACCCAAGTCTGGAGATCGAGCCCAAAAAATCAATTGTTACTCTTTCCCATGAGCGCTTGGGATACGACATACATGCTAAAGGAGGTTGTCTAACCACTTTAGTTTTAGCGGCCTGGGCACATGCACAACATTCCTAGACTACATCCTCTGTCACCATCCATACCCGGCCAGCAATAAGACTGTCGCACCCTTCTTTTAGTCATATTTCTTCCCAGGTGCCCCTCATGTGCAATGTTCACAATTTTACTCCTTAGCCCAACCGGCGGCACAAACGGACACCTTCTCATTAACCTTCCTAAAGCGATCATCCTCAGTGTGACTTTAATTCCAGCCTTCCGACACACATCTTACTACACGTTGCAAGCCTTCATCATTAGACATAGTGCCCATCCATTCTTGTTCACTAAAGGCAGATTCCTCACTACCACCCTTAGACACCACCTCAATTACATCATCCACAGCTGTATCAACTTCTTATATTGGCATCCTGGACAAATAGTCAGCTACAACATTTTTAAATCCTTTAACGTACTCAACCACAAAGTTATATTCAAGCACCGACAGCATCCACCTGGAAATTCTAGGAGTAACACTACCCTCCAAACCTCTGACTCCTTTGAATAAATGAACTAAAGGCTTGTGATCCGTGCGGACTTTAAATAGTAAACCCCACACAAAATATTTAAAATGCTTTATGCCCCAACAACATGCCAGGGCTCCCTTCTCAAACACCGAATTTAATAATTCAGCATCACATAACCTCCGAGATGCAAATCCAATGATTTTCTCTTCTCAATTACTCACTTGAATTAGAACTGCAACAATTCCAACTGCACTGGCATCAGTTGTAACAAAAGTTTTAGCCCTGACATTAAAATGACCAAAAGTAGGAGCATTCACAATACTACTCTTAATCTGGTTGAATGCATGATCACAGTTGTCTTTCCACTCAGATACATCCCCTTTCTTCATTTGCATCCTCAGAGGTTCAACTATTTTTGTAAACCCCTTTACAAACTTCGAGCAATACTCTGCTAAGCCTAAGAATGACTTTAATTGGTCCTTATTATGAGGAGTAGGAGCATCCTTGATAGCCGAAACAATACTTTTCTTAGGCTTGATACCATCTCTGGATAATTCATGTGCCAGATATGTTACACAGCTTTTCTTTAATTGACATTTTTCTCTTTTTATGGTCAGCCCATTGTTCTCCATCCATTTCAAAATCTCTTCCATTACCACATCATGATGTTCATTATCTTTCCCCACAATCAACACATCATCTTGGCAACATGAGACATCATTCATGTCTTCAAATATTCGTTGCATCACCCTCTTAAACGCCGCTGAGGCAGATGCTAAGCCGAAGGGCATTCTGCAATAGCGAAATGCACCCAACGGTGTGACAAATGAGGTAAGATGTCTTGATTTCACATCTAAATCAATCTGATGATATGCTGCAGACATATCGTTTACTCTAAAGATGATACCACAACCCATAGCTGTCAACTTCTCAGAAATGTTGGGTCGAGGCTGCCTATCTACCCAAATGTTTTTAATGCCCCCTGCGCAGATTAAGGTCAACTCATTGCCAATGTAAAGATCCACTTTCCCGCAAGTTGTGAAGAAAAGGTACCTTTATTGTAGAGTAAAAGCAGGCACCCACAGCTCAGCTTCACAGCTATCAGCAAATACAATCGTTTTCAAAGGATAACATTCCAGCCTGGCAACAGGCTCAACATTCCATCACATGTAAGATAACTCCAAACAACTTTGATTTCTGATAATTCAAACTTGCTTGATTCATTGTGTTTGTATAATATGTATGTATGTGATGTAAAGTGCTCTGACACCCTACATTGGTATGAAAAAGGTGTTGGACTTGTCCCTTTCTGTACGGTCATTCCCAAACTTTTTACCTCCACCCTCCTGTTTTCTGGACCTGTTTTTGTTGACTTTTAGGATCTGTGCATTTTACCACTGCTAGCCAGTGCTAAAGTGCCTGTGCGGTAAAATTGGCTTAAACCCAATTGGCTAGTTTATTTTACTTGCAAGACTCTAGCAAAACAGTACCACAGGAGCTCAGGGCTTGTAAATTAAATGCTATTAGTGGCCTGCAGTACTGATTGTGCCACCCACTTAAGTAGCCTTTTGAACATGCCCAAAGCCTGCAATTGCAGCCTGCTTGTGCAATCTTTAAACTGACAGTTCAACCTGACAATCTGACAAAATAAGCCTATTGCTAGGCCTACACCTACCTTTTTTTTAATTAAATAGTTTATTATTTTCCTTTGAACAAAACATATTGTTATTTGATTACACAGTTTTTCCATATCACATAGCAGTACAGCACATGACTCTACATCCAGCCCTTTGAAGACACTTCTACACAGTTTTACATTTCTAATATCAACGCCCCATACTCTTGCCCCAAAGCCTTTCCCGTCAGTCTGTGTCAGAGGTGTCATCTTCCTGTAGTGGCGGCGGATCGCATATGCCTCCTCTAAATTTATTCCATGCCCCCCATACTTTACCCCATTTACGGGGGCATCCACGCCTGATGAATGCTGATCGCTCCACCAGCATGGCTGCATCCATGTCACTTCCCCATGCGGACAGCGATGGTGCTTCCCCCGCCCCCCATTTTTGGGCTATGTTCCGTTTAGCTATCACAATCCCAAACGTAGCCCAACTCTGAGCTTGGCGGTTGAGGTCATTAGGTTCCCACACATTCAACAGACAGCGCCTAGGTTCCGGCTACACCTACCTTTTAAATACATATGTCACCCCTAGGGTAGGTCCTAAACAGCCCATAGGTCAGGGTGCAGTGTGTTAAAAAAGTTCGGCATGTAAGTTTAACTTTTTGTATCCTGCTAGTGAAACACTCTTAAATTCAGTTTTCACCACTATCTCTCCCATATCATAACATTGGGTTACCTTACTGCATTTAATAAGTGATACCTTTCAATTGGGAGCAGATACGAATGTCGAGTTTGGTTTCTAAACAATTTCAATTTAAACACTTCTTTGAAGATAAAGTCGGATTTAAGTCACAATTCTGAAAATGCCACTTTTAGAAAGTTAGCAATTTCTTGTCCAAAACATTTGATGCCTGCAGCATGTATCCTGGGTCACATAACTATGTGTTGCTGGCAGTTGGTCTTTGTGTATTGCTCCCAGAAAGTGGGACAAAAGGGGAATAGGTGTTGGTATCATGGGCTATCTCTGACTTGATAGGGTATGGAGCTGTCACCTACCACACTTGCACATCACAAAGACTCTGACTGAGCACACTCATAAAGGGCTTGACTGACACCTGTCCAGGGCAGGGAGGCAGGAAATTCCAAGCACCTCTTGGGATGAAACCTTCTAGAAGCTTCTCCTGCTTCAAAGCTGGCACCAAGTATAAATATTGGACCCTCAAAACCCAACTCTTCAGTTCACTTTCTGGACCTGCAGAAGTTCTCTGAGGACTGCTTGCTGTTGTGGCCTGCTGTGTACTTCAGAGGACTGCTTTGCTGCACCCCATGGGGCTGTCTAGCTGCATGAAGCCTGTCTTGAACCATCAGAGCCCTGCCCTTCTGTTTGATGTCTGTTCTACTGCTGAGCCCAGGATTTTTCTTGTGTTAAGTTTTTACTATATATCTATTTTGTGTGCTACATAAATACATTATACATTGCCTCTAAGTTAAGCCTGACTGCTTTTGCACAGGTTAATTTAGAGTCTTTTGTGGTTTACCCTCACAGGTATTGCAGCAGTAGTTTGAGCAGGGATTACACCCTACTCAATCAACAACCAAATTTCTCAAAGTGGAGCTATAAAACAAATGAAATGTATGGGAAAGAGGAGCTATGGAGAAATAAGGGGCACTGTTGGCAGGGGGTAATGGTGGACTTCATGGAGAACTGGGTCATTGGGGTGGGAGGCACCAAAAAAGAGTGCCATACCGTGCACCCCAAAAGCTAAAGCCAAACCTGCGATGGGGATTGAGGTGCCGATAAATTGTATGGCACAAATGTAAACATTCAGATCTTTGGCTGAACCCCTGAAAATAAACTTACTATACCAGACACTTCGCAATTTTCAGCACATATCTACATATCCAATTGGCAAGTGCTGAATGCATGTGTGGCACTGTACTGACCGCAAATATTTCCTTTTGTTGCATTTTCAACGCCTGTGTGAGGTCACTGACAAACTTCTGCAGGAGTCTGGTGAAAGACCCCTGTCACAGCTGAAACGTCTGCTGTTCATCAGTAGCAGGATGAGGGCCAGCAAGGAAGTGACGTTTCAGGCTCTCAACTGCACATGACAAATGGCAGCTGTGGTTTGGGCTCTGGGACAAGGAGAGTGTGGTGCAGTCAGTCCTAATACATAGTGGGGGTGGATGGAGTGCTGGCACGGAAAGGGTGGCTCAGAGTAGGGAATGGAGTTTTGGCACTGGGGCCAGTGAACTGGAGTTCATGTAACCCAGCACAGCTGCACAGTTTTTTTTCTCTCAACCAGCAAGTATTTCTAAAACAATTCTGAAAAAAACATGAATATAGCAAAGCTCTATGTGAATTCAGCTTTTGTGTGAAAATCAGGATGTTTGTGAGGCTTTGATATTGCATACTCTCAGTTTTTAGGTATCGCCTACCAGATAGCTTTGAGGCCTATTGACTTTGCAAGTGCTTGTTAACCTTTGCACAAAAGAGCAATTTGACATACCTTTTCAAAGTAAGTGTTGAGTCACCTGCAAGAAAAAGCTTTGCAATGTACACACTTGAATACAAAAATTCATTTGTTAAAGGTGCACCATAGGAACGAAAAGCTATGCTCAGGTGTAAGATAAAGGAAAGCAGGAAACTCCATGAACCATGAGAAGGACAATACTTGGAAACTACACAAACCTATCTCACATAGTAAACTATCAGAATAATGGTGTGTTCGACAATTGTGTAGCCAGAATATCAGCAGCAAAAGTATTGTGAAGGTAATATATATTTAATATTTTTAACTCAGTATATATGTATACTATATATATATATATATATATATATATATATATATATTCACTGAAAAAAACATAGGTTTCAGGGGCGTTATAGTTAGGAATTGGCTTTTAAAAAACCTTAGAAATTCACTGATAAAACCATAGGTTTCAGGGGCGTTATAGTTAGCTGGACATTCCCCTCGTACAAAACCCTAGAAATTCCCCCGTTACAGTTAGTTCAGCTAACTATAACTCGCGCACCCGCAATGCACTGCTGATGACGTCCCATATTACATCACTCATGACATTGTCAGTGACATCACTGATGACATCACTGATGACATCTCAAATGACATCACTGATGACATCACTGATGATGTCATCCATGTGATAAATTAGTGCATCTTCTCACACCCTAATATAACCTTTGATACACCGACTCAAAATTTCAGACGGCCATTTTGAAAACCATAGATACTCCAATACCAATAACTACATACCCACTCATTGACTCTTAGGTCTACATACACCTCCACTCACTCACCTGTACAGTCACTCATACTTACAGTCACTCAGTACAGGACTATCATATGCATTCATACACCTATATAGACACTCACACACCGCCAATCATCCATTGAGGTACTGACACACCTAGTCAGTCATGCAAATAATTTACTCACCTATACAGTTAAACACACTCAAGTTCACTTACTCATAAAGATACTACCACATTCTGACGCTCTTATACAATTACTGATACAAGCACACACTCATCCATACAGCCACTCTCGCAATCACACACTCTCACATGTAGACAGTTATATACTCTTACACACATATACACTGCGTTTCACATATGTAGTTACTGACACATGTACAACTGAGATATACATTCAATCACTAACACACCCATACATACACTCACCCAACCATACAGTCCATCACAGTTGTACTCTTAAAACCATGCACCCATAGAATCACCCACTCACACATCTATGCACAGAGTCAAACACACCCTACCCACACAAACACTCAGGCACCCATACAGACACTCAGACAACCAATCAATAACCCATACATACACTCATATAGCTATTCACAAAACCATATAGCCACTTATACACCAACACACAGACACATACAGACATTCACACAGTTTAGTCACTAGTCTGCAGTAAGATACATTTAATGACTCTCTTATAGAGTCAGTTACGCACCTAGAAAATCATCCATTCACACACTTGTACACCCACTCATTCTTCAACAGGCCTTTCCCTATATATATTAAACATATTAAAACTTTACAGGGCCTAGCGCGCAACCAAGATGGCCGCGTAGGTGCGAGGCTCCCGAGGACCTCCGCGACCTCCTGAATTAATCCTGGCGATATCCTGTCCTTGTTGAGGGGACTGTGTCGGTGAACCCGAGCTGAGGCGCCACCCGTTTTTCGGGTTCGAATCGGACCCCGGACACCGGTGGGAGCACCGATCGAAGGTTGCGGCCTTCTCCGCGCCGGCCCCCCGGATTGGAGTAGTGGGGCGATCCGGGGACAAAGTGAACAACAGCGGCGGGCAAGGCTGGGCGACTCGCGTACCCCGCACTTTCACTTTCGCTTTTGCGCCCTCCTTGCCCTCAAGCGAGGTAGGGTTGCGGAGCGGGGTGCGGTGGTGTGGCCTTGTCAAGGTGCCCGGCTGACCCGCCGGCTGTGGGTCGTCCTGCGGTCCAGTGGTCGCCCTCCCCCCCCCCGGAACCCGTGAACTGGTTTATCGGCCCGTTTAAGGAGATTGGCACGACGGTGGGAGAGCAAGCATGTCCACCAAACAAGATGGCGACCGGGCGAAGGTGAAGACGACCCGCCGTGGCCCGGCGCACCAATCCAACAGTATGGACCGCTACACTCTCCAGAAGGGATCTCCGGAGACATCGCGCACATCCCCGGCGGGCCCGACGGAGGCATCTGCTCAGCCGGTGGATCTGACCCTCCGGGACGTCATGGGCGCCATCGCAGAGATGAAGGCCTCGGTGGACCAGCGCTTCGACACCCTAGCGCAAAAAATAGACTCGGTCCTTGTGGATGTGAGCCTCGTGAGGGCTGACTTGTCCAAAACGAACGACCGGGTCGATTCCCTGGCCCACACCACAACGAGCCTCACGACGGATGTGGTGGCCCTCCAGAAGGAGGTGCGCCGGCTCGGCCAGGCGAGCGCCCTGATGGACCGGCGACTGGAGGATTCCGAGGGTCGGGCCCGGAGGAATAATGTTCGTATTGTGGGGGTGCCGGAGGGACGAGAGGCGGAGGCGGCAGATCTTTTTGTGGAAGAATTGATCCTTACCCATCTCCAGCCCCGGGGGCTGAGTAAGCTTTTTGCGGTGGAACGTGCTCATCGGGTCCCTGGGGGCAGACCTAAGGCCGGTGCCCCGCCACGGCCTCTCATTGCCCGGATTTTTAACTTTCGGGACAGAGACGCTATCCTGCAGACCTCCAGGCAACAGGGACCGGTCAAGCTTGCTAACATGGATGTGCATTTCTACCCAGACTTTACTCCGGCGGTCCAAAAGCAGAGACTGAGTTTTCTCGGTGTTAAACGTCGCTTACGGGACCTGAACCTTAAGTACTCAATGCTTTTTCCAGCTAAGCTGGGGGTGGAGGTGGATGGTCGCACGCACTTCTTTGACCGGCCCGAGGCGGCTGGGGACTGGCTGGACACTCTGCCTGGAGATCGGGGCCGAGGGGGTGGGGGGGGTGCGGTCAGCGGGGAGGGCCCGCCGGATCAGAATTGAGGGGTGAATAATAGGCCTTGCTCTGGACAACATTCCTTTACCATTTATTGATCGTATATGTTCCCCTCCTATGGAGGTCGTTCGGGGTCTGTTGGGGGCTTCCCTCCTCCTCTGGGGGACTAGTTAGTTTTCATCTATGGGGCGACAGGCACACTGCACTTTGGGGGGGCTGTCTGGGCTCATGCAGGGGTGCAGGGAGGGGGGAGTTCTGTTGGGATGGGGGGGTGGCGGGGGTGTGTTGTTTGTTTGCACCGCAAGGCAAACCCGCTACTGTATTGTTGCTCTCAAGATGCTCTGTGGGGGACGACCGATTGTTTCCACGTACGATGGGGGGTAGGGATTTGACTTTGTTGTCATGGAATGTCAACGGCCTGGGGGATAGGATTAAGCGTGGTGTGGTCCTGCAGTACTTGAAACGTATTTCACCAGATGTTGTCTTCCTGCAGGAGACACACCTTATAGGTAACTCCTTTCATGCTATGAATCGGCGGGGCTATCGTTTGGTGGCCCATTCGGGCTTCACTTCGGGCTCGCGGGGGGTGGGTATCATGATCAAGAACTCGCTCCCGTTGGAGATTGATGAGGTGCGCCATGATGAGAGGGGACGCTACACTGTCCTGGTGGGTAGAATGGAGGGTAGAGTGTTTATTTTTATATCAGTGTACGTCCCGCCTGGGTTACAAGCTACTACATTTGCGGACCTGGGGCGCCTCCTCCTGGACCTTCCGGGTGGCCTGCTGGTGGTTGGGGGGGACTTTAATGCGGTAGTTTCTGGGTCTATGGATCGTCATCCCCCTAGGGACCTCCCCCGGGCACAGGCGTGGCTGTCCGGCCTTTTAGACACACTGGGCCTGGTGGATTGCTGGCGCCTAAAGCATCCCGCACAGCTGCAATACACCTTCCACTCGGGTGCCCATGGTAGCCTCTCGCGGCTTGATTACATCCTTGTCCCGGCGGCCTATGCTGGGAGGGTGGGGGAGGTGAGCCATCTGGCGCGGGGTATTTCAGATCACTCCCCATTGCTGTTACATTTTGATGTCGTCCCGAGGGGGGAGGGCAGGGTGGCTCCAATCAATGCATGGTATTTGCGCGACCCCACCATTCGTGCCGACTTGATCAAATCCTTACAGCGATATTTTGACGAGAATGTGGGGTCTGTCCCTTCGGCCATCTCCCTGTGGGAGGCTTTTAAGGTAGTTCTCAGAGGGGAGGCCCTCTCCCTTATCTCCCATGCCCGGAGGCGCGAGCGGGAGGAAGTGACCCGGGTGGAGGCCGAGATTGCGGAACTGGAGGGTGACCTGGGGAGCGGGGTAACGGATGCCAAGCTGCATGTTCTACACCTCAAGCAGGCGGCCTATAGGGCCCTCGTCACGGAGGCGGCCAGGGGCCTCAGTAGAGAGCAGCAGGGGCGATTGTATGATGTGGGTGATAAGGCTGGCAAATTGATTGCGTGGTTGGATAAGAGGGAGAGAGCGAGTCGTGTGGTTCCTTTGATTGAGAGGATGGATGGTGCGTGTGTCACCGAGCCGGAAGCCATTGTCTCCTGCTTCGCGGATTACTTCCGCGAGGTGTACTCCCCGGTTTCCCCCTGCTCGGAGGAAGATTCCCATGCCCTGCTTCGGGACATCGCGCTGCCCTCCCTTACGGTGGAGGACAGGGATTTGCTGGACGCTCCTCCCACCTCGGACGAAATTGCCCTGGCTATTCGCTCGGTTGCATCCGGCAAGGCCATGGGCCCCAATGGTATCCCCGTCGAGCTTTACAAGCTACACCCGGATGTACTAGCGCCCCACCTGCGCGCGATGTTCCTGGCGGCCCACTCGCAGGGTTCCCTCCCGCCGGACCAGCGTCTGGCCACAATCGTGGTGATTCACAAGGAGGGGAGACCCCGTGAGCGGGTCACATCCTATAGGCCGATCTCGCTCTTGAACGCGGAGCCCAAAATCCTCGCCAAGGTGTTGGCCAACCGGTTGGTCGGCGTGGTGGGCGATTTGGTCCACCAAGACCAATCTGGCTTTATACCCCACCGCAACACGGCTCTTAATCTGCGACGCTTGCACGGGGTGCTCGCGCGTGTCCCGTTTGTGCGGGAGCCGGCCATCTTGGCGTCCTTAGACGCCACCATGGCGTTTGACACGCTTGAATGGCCATACATCTGGGCGATGCTGGCGAAATTTGGATTTGGACCGGGATTCATTAGCTGGGTCAAATTGTTGTATTCGGGCCCATTGGCGCAGGTGGTGGTGAATGGGCGAGTCTCGGCCCCATTCGCGCTGGGGCGGGGCACGCGTCAGGGTTGCCCCTTGTCGCCGCTCCTGTTTGCACTGGCCTTGGAGCCCTTGGCAGAGTGGCTACGGTGGCACCCTTCTATCCGTGGTCTCCGCTGGACCCCCGAGCATGAGGACCGCGTATCCCTCTACGCCGATGATATCCTTTTGTATCTCGCCTCCCCGCGTAAATCGCTGATTGTCCTGGTTGATGTTTTGCGCTCCTTCGGTCGTAACTCAGGCCTCGTCATCAACTGGGCGAAATCCTGCGTATATGTGCTTTCCGGGGAGGCTCCGGCCCTACCACTGGACTGCCCGATCCAGATTGCCTCCCAGGGGTTCCGGTACCTGGGTATATATATTACTCTAGACCCGGAGGCCCGCTATGAGCGGAACTTGCTACCCCCCCTCCAGCGCTTGAAGGAGGACGTTGCGCGTTGGCGGCGTCTTCCGCTTTCGCCGCTTGGCCGAGCGGCCTTGTTTAAGATGATGTCCTTGCCGCGCTTTCTGTACGCCCTCCAGAACACTATGGACTTGGTTCCGGCGCGCTACTTCCGTGAGGTGGAAAGCCTCCAGCGGCGCCTGTTCTGGGACGGGAGGCCGCGCATTGCTCTGGCTAAATTGACGCTCCCGTGGTACGATGGGGGGGTCGCCCTCCCGGACATTAAACGGTATTACTGGGCCTCCCAACTAGCTGCAATTAATCATGGCCTTTACGGGCCCGCCTTGAACCCGGCATTTGAAATGGACAAGATGCTCCTGCCCGGTGGCGATTACAATCGAGCGCTCTACTCTGGCGCGCCCGACTCCCGTCTGACGGGACCGACGCGTGTCATGGTGCGTGTCTGGCACGCGGCTAATGCAGCTATGGGGTGGAAGGACCGTTTGACCCGGGCGTCACCGCTATATGCGTCTGAGAGGTTGGGCTCCCTGTGGACATCGAAGGGCTTCGAGAAGTGGGACACGATCGGAATCAGCACGGTGGGAGATCTCTGGACGAAGGGGGGATTCAAAACTTTTGAGACGCTGCAGACGGAGTTTCAGCTGCAAGGCAGTGAGTACTTTCGGTACCTACAAGTCCGCCACGCGCTGGGCTCCGTCTTTCCGGATGTCGCGTCCATTCCGGAGTCTTCCCCCCTGGAGGACAGAGTGCTGGATGGCCATGTCCCAGACAGCACAATCTCCCTTATATATAAAAAACTGATCAACGACAGATCGTGCCTGCTGACTAGTCTCCGCGAGGCCTGGGTTGCCGACGGGCTGGAACTGGACGACGAGGATTGGATTTCCGCGGTGGCCTCTCCGAAGGAGGTGGCCATCCCGGCTCGCCTTCGCTTCGTCCCGGCTCGCCTTCGCTTCGTCCAGCGGGTTTACGTGACGGGGCCAAGGCTTCTACGTATGGGCTTTGCTGGTGACGGATTGTGTAAGCGTGGCTGTGATGCTTTGGCAACTTTCATGCATATACTGTGGGAGTGCCCAAAGGTGGAGCGATTCTGGCGTGGTGTGCATGAGGTTCTGCGTGTGGTTACGCGTGTCGCGCTGTTGCCTGAAGCGAGGAGATGCTTGCTGAATGTGTGGGAACCAAATGACTATTCGGTCCCGCAGACGCGGTGGGTGACTCTGGGATACATGATAGCTAAGCGTGACATTGCTCAATTGTGGGGATCCCAGAGGCCCCCGGCGGTGTTGGCCTGGAAAGAACATATGGATTGGTGTATGTTTCGTGAAAAGGTGGTGTATGTGGCGAGGGGTAAGCCTGGGGCGTGGGTGAAAATCTGGGGCCCCTGGAACGCCTACCGCGGGGGTATTTGTGAGCCGCCACTGCTACCGGCTGCCTCGCCAGCTCCGTCCCCCTAGCCGACCCCCCTCCCTCAGCCGTGGGCACGTGGTTCCCCAGTCCCTGATCTACTCCCATTCCCCTCTTCAGAGTTTTGCTGCTGGTTGGGATCCCCCACTTACGGAGCACGTGCCGTCACTTTGGATTGCGGGTTGCCTTGCGGGTGTGGTTTTTTTTTTTTTTTTTGTGTTGTTCTGTTTTGATAAAAGGAAACCGTATTGTGGGCTTGGAGTTATGCGGCCTGCGCTATTGATGTCTCCTGCTTTACCAATCTGCACCGCCAAGAGACTCTTACTGTATGTATGTCATATGCTTTTGTCACTCTAGCGGCCGGCCGGGTGGTTGTAGGCCCATACCTGTAACTTTTTCAGAATGCAATAAACGGTTTCAAAAAAAAAAAAAAAAAAAAAAAAAAAAAACTTTACAGAAACACAGACTTACTGGATGATGTAATCAGTGATGTCATTTGAGATGTCATCAGTGATGTCACTGACCATGTCATGAGTGATGTAATATGTGACGTCACCAGCAGTGCATTGCGGGGGCGCGAGTTATAGTTAGCTGAACTAACTATAACGGGGGAATTTCTAGGGTTTTGTATGAGGGAAATGTCCAGCTAACCATAACGCCCCTGAAACCTATGGTTTTTTCAGTGAATTTCTAAGGTTTTTTAAATGCCAATTCCTAACTATAACGCCCCTGAAACCTATGGTTTTTTCAGTGAATTTCAAAGGTTTTTTAAATGCTAATTACTAACTATATCAGGCCTGAAACCTATGGTTTTTTCAGTGAATTTCAAAGGTTTTGTAAATGACAATTTTTAATGTATTAATTGTTATACTGATGTTTTTGACACTGATTTACTACATTTTTTTAACTATTTATTTTTAGATCTATTTTTTTTTATTACATTATAATTACATTATACATTACAATACAAAATATACTTTCTCAGAATGAATTGCTTTAGTTTAAATACTTGGCAAATAGGCAACAGACTTTTAAGTACAGTAGTTACAGTTGTTGCAATGGGCAACACAATTTCAAACACAAAGCAACATTGAGCTCAATGTGAATTTCTAGTTAAATGCAATTAGTTACTTTATGGATTACTTTTCTAACCACAGGACTGTATCCTAGATTCAGTCCTTGGACATCTCCTGTAAACAGTTGAGTAAAAGCGCTTTGGTTACAGTAGTAATTTTTAAGGAATATTATTGTATTTTAAAAGTTGACACTTAGAAACTTTTTCCCATAGAATCACCAATGTTATCCATGGCAGAAAATTCACTTAGCAGGTAAGTAGTGTTATCGTTACTTTTTCTTACTCAGTGGTGGATCCTGGATCCAGCACTGGCCAACCTCCTGTAAACAGTTGAAAGAATGTGTTTAAGTCATACAGATGATTTTTTAGGAATATTTTTAGTTTGTGAAAATAGACACTTAGAAACTTTTCTGGTGAAAACCACACAATGGATTCCTATGGAAGGAAATACAAGTTACTGGTAAGTACGCTTAAAATTACTTTTCAGGGTCAGTGCTGGGCTAAAAGATGCAGCCCTGGGTTCTCTCCTGATAACAGGTGAGTAAATCGGGATTCGTAGTTCGGCTGATTTTAGAGGAATATTTGTACAATGGTGAAGGAAGGGGGCGGGGCCTGAGGTGATGTGTGTAAACACGCCCTGTGGCGCGTTTTAAGTTGGGGAATTCATTCCTCTTCAATACTGAGGTCCCCTGGGGGCCAACTAGCCCACCAGGTACCTCCAGTATGCGCTGAGAGCCCCCCCCCATAATTCTGATAAGCCCCAGGGCGTGGCGGTCCCCGGGGCTGGGGGGCCCCTCTGGGCCCTCCATTATGATAAAGATATTGCCCCCAGGACTTGCCCCCCCCGGGACTAAATAAAAACGAAGCGCAGGAGCCCGCGCTTCGGTTTTTTTTTCGTCAGCGGGATTTGCGGACCCTACGCACATCCCGCGATTTAAAAAAAAAGAAAACTTTTTTTTTGGCCTTGGGGGTCTTTGTGGGACCCCCTGAGCAGGCCTAGGGGTCAGGGTGTTTCTACCCTGCCCCCTTGTCGCGTGTTGCGCCTTTTTTAAATTTTGCTTGTGCCTTGGTTCTACCGAGGCACAAGATGGCTGCCAACACTTCCTGATTCAGAGTATTGGCAGCCAATTAGCATTCAGCTCGTGCTCGGGAGGGTGCGGGGAGGGTGCGGGGAGGGTGCGCGGATCCTCCGAGGCCATAGATGTATATGTACTTTTAACTCTAATTTTCTTAGGAACTACTGAACGGATTTACACCATTTAAGCAAAAGGCACGAGTCTGAACTGAGGACTACCTCTTTGCCAAATTTGGTGTAATTCCGTTCAGCAGTTCGGGATGTAGCTGCGTCAACAGGTCCTATGGGAAAATGCATGGGGAAAACGCGTTTTGGGACCCCCCTTTTTTCTCGGCCCCCGCTTGACGAATCACCATGAAAGGATAGGAGTGGACCGGAGCTGGCCAAAAGTTTGGAAAATTTCGCGAAGATTCGTGAATCGGCGCCAACGTTATTCCAAATAGAATGTTGCGGATTTCCTATGGAAAATAGGTCCTAACTATAACTACCTACTGGCGACCACCAGTTGGTAATATATATATATATATATATGGATATATATATATATATATATATATATATATATATATATATATATATACATATATATATATATATACATACACATATAAATATATATATATATATAGTATATAGTATATATATTCCATGAATAAAATAAAGGTTAAAGATACGTTCTAGTTAGGAATGCTTAATTTATTATTTCCATGCTAATGAAACTTAACCTACACATACATAAGAGATTCTAAAGTTATACTCATAGCTTATATTTAGAATTTACACACCGCCTTCCAATTGCTATAAGTCGCGCACCTTCATATGCTGCAGCGTGGAACATCAAATTCCCCCCTTCGTCACAGACCAATTACTTCAACATCAAATTCACTCATATACATTCAGTGGTGGAGCCCATTACACCAATACTTACACTCAGTTGATCTGTTTTCCTAGGGAAATAAGCTTCCAAACGCTGACATGTAAGGAATACCTTTTACCATACCCTAAACACATTGACTTCAAACCTAAGATATCCCTCTCATAAGGAGATGGATCATTTAGTTGTTTTCTATGATTTTAGTGACTAAACTCATCTATCTACACATTACTTCTTTATCCTAATACTCTTCTTCAAATAATCGACACAACACATTTGTCAATTAATCAAGTATTCTTAATCTAAGACATTTTGCAAGAAACATTAGAAAATCATCATCAGCATTTCAGAACATCATATTTACCTATTCTGGCTAAAGTTGTCCTCTAAGTCAGTCAGGTCAAAGAAGAATTTTACTCAGCAAAGTTAGGCCGCAATTCAGTCTCTCAAGGATTCAGGATAACAGCTGTCCAGCAGTGTCACCGTCTTCTCCGTCAGCATAACGTCAGGAAATCGAGTTCGTCAAAGAAGAGCGTGTTGCGATAGCAATTTGTTCAATTCCCTACCTACTTTTATAATGAAAATAATGTCAAAAAGTATCAAGATCGGGGTTTAGAAAGTCCTGATTGGTCGACTTGGGGTAAGGCGATAAAGTTCTCAGGGTGTCAAACGATGAACTCATCGTACTTGCTGGTTCCGTTTTTTAAATCAAGCATTGTCTTTGGTATTGGCTAGGTTCCCGGAGCGTCCTTGAAGGGTACATGTTCTCCCGGGGTCAGGTCCAGGCCACTGCTGGCCACTGCTGCTAGCGGTGACGCATGCGCACTTCACCCAGAACCTCGTGTTGTCAGGGCAGTCACATTTAACGTCTTGGTCAGCCATCTTGTTTAGGCAGAAATGGTCAACTTAAGCAAAAGAAACACAAAAACGTAATTAAAACATAGAAATTACTAATAAAATGTTATCCTCTTGCTAATACCCATATGTGTGTGTATTTATCTAGCAGAAGCAACACTCAGAGCGGTTTATACTTACGAAATAAAGCACAAATCACAAATACATCACCAAAGCAACATATAACATGCAGTATTCTATTTTCCTTCTATTAATATGCGTACTCAAATTAGTTTACAATTAGTATAGCCATGCAAGGTGCAATTCCCACGTGTAATTCTTTTGTTAATATAATTGGTGAGTTATCACTTCAAACGGATTTATAATATTACAATTAATAGATTATTCGAATTATTATAAACATGCAGAATGGGGGGGGGGGTATACAAAATGTTGTACTACCCGCTCCAGCAATCCCCCCTTTGGTGATTATATCATCACACTAATCAAAAATTTTGTATCCCTTTTACGGAAATTTAAATTGATTTCTTGTTTCGTTCATATTTCAGTTTCCCCTGTTTCTTCTCTTTTTGCTGTTTTATCCATGCTATCCTTTAACTCTTCCAGTTCTATTTCTTCAAATTCTCTTTCTTGTTTCTTATCCCTTCTCCTTAAGTTTTCTCTTTTTATTCTTTTCTGGTATTTATTCTTTCTACAACAAATACAACCTAGTCTAATTATTAATACTAAAGTAATTACACATGTTACTGGAAATAATATCTTACCTATAAATGTACTACCTAATTTTACTACAAAGTCCTTAATAGCTGATATTTTCTTACCAATCTTCTCCCAGACACCTTCAACCTCCAGTGGTACAATTTTGTCATGCAATTCTGTAATATTCTTAATATAAATTTTCAAATCTCTACTTTCGTCAGGAATGTAAGTACAACAATGTTGAACTTTCAGCATTCCACAGACTCCACCCTCTTTTGCCAATAATATATCATGGGCAAGTCGATTTTGCATTTCCATAGCACGCATGGCAACCATTTCAGTATTCACCAATAAGAATCCTCCAGCGGTCCTTGTTGACAAGCGATCCACTACTGTTGAAAGTTTTCTAATTTTATTTGCATACAGAGATATTCCCACTGCGGGTATCAGTGCCCCAAAAATGTCACCCACAATCTCAGTCCAAGATTCTCTCTTACTACGTGCTAAATAGTTACCTAAACTATGTACACCATCTTCTCCTCTGTCCATGTGGAAAATCTTTGGAAAAACCAGGCCAACATAACATATGCCATACCAATGGTCTGGCAAACGATAATATGCCCTGTTCGCACAAATGAAATACAGTCCTGGAAAGACTGGATCTCTTCCACCTTTAAATCCCCATCCTCCCATGATTCGGTATGTATCATGGAACACACTATTTCCTAGAAAATAACTGTCATACGCCATCTGATTCCTTCTTATACACAATTTCCCTTTCTGAGGCCAATCTAAAGCCATAGTTGGACTTGTTTCCCCTCTCAAGTGCGTATCCGTTTCTAAATCCCAAACTGTTTTCTCCACTTTCCCTTCTGAAGCCTTTCTTTGCATTTTCATTCTCCTTTCTTCAACCATATCCAAAAATGTCTTGTCTTCTTTCTTTAAACTGCAAGTCAAGTTATTTCTAAATATATATTCTAAGGTTAATTCTTTAGTCTCTAAGAAAAATTCACCTAATACCTTTGTAGGTTTTACCTTGTTTAGTTTGTTAATTGCTGGTACGTGTGAAAATATAGAATCTACATCTGAAAAATAATACTCTAATTTACCTGTTTGATAAAATAAACTAGCTATTACACTACATGTTATTCCATATGTTACAGGAAGGTGATGATAAGTCACTCCTTCAGATACAGATGCAGGTAATTGCATACATACGTAGCAATACCTTACGTCCATTGTTTTGACATATTCCTACAACAACTTTGAAAACACATTGTTAGAAAAATCTGTTATTGACCTATCTTTATGTGAATAGTATTTATCTATTCTAGTTGGAACTACCTTTTGAACTTTCCCTATATTAGTTATGTTATCACTATGTCCTTCTGATGTATCTCTAGTAACTTTAAATGAAATTAGTAGAGCAAGAATACTCCAAAGAAGCATTAATAATCCTGTACAACAACAACACATTTTGCACCATCTTCTAAGGAAGGTACATCTACATTTGCTACTTTCTATGTTTGCCATCTTCTCTAAAATGAGCCGTGTCTTTTGACTTAGCCTCTTCTACTTCACAACTAGTTTCTAACTCAAGGCTTCTAAGCACCTACGTGGTTCTACCAGTTTTTGTCTTTTTCAGTATTTTTATTATTTTTCCAACATTATCTTCCTTGTGTCATTCAGTTTGGCATCTCATGATCTTTCACTTTCCTTTCGTTTTCAGCATACAGGTTGTCCAGAACATCCGCTTCTTCTCCAATATCGGACAAGATAACTCTCAGGATTTCCGATTCTTCATCTTCCTCAACCCCTTCCGGTACAACCACCTCTGGATTTCCTTGGCTATCCGCCTCTTCCTTCACTTCAGGCAGGGCCACATATGTCCATTCCGGTGATTTATACTTCTGATTAGGTTTTCTTGTTCGTTTGTTTTCTTTGACTACTGTTTGTTCTTCTTCTTTCGATTTTTCCTGACTCGTTACTTCATTCACCTGTTCAGCTCTTGGCGAATTTACACGTGTCAGTCGATATCTCAGGTTCTTTATTATGTTTGGCCACACCTCGTCTTTTGCCGCTCTTTTCAATTTACTCCCTTTATCATTCTTTTCAGTTCTCCAAGCTCTCTTTCTCAGAACTCGGCCTTCTGGTATTTCATCTTCGCTTTCCTCAGACTCTGTTTCAACTTGCTTTTTACCTTCAACGAGATCTTTTTCCACCTCTTTTTTTGTTCTCCCTACTTCTGTTCCTCCTCGAATCTCCGTCACGCAATCTTCCTGCTGACTACTTGTCCCTGCTTCTAACTGGATGTTGGAGTTCCCTACTCCTCCTCGGGGGTCTTCCGCAATAATCTTTCCCTCTCTCTCTGTATCTGGCACCTGTCCATCTAAAGGTGCTGTTTCAGGTGGAATTTCTCTTAATCTTTCATCTGGCACTTCCTTCTCATGGATTTCCTTTAATGTCTCTCCACCGTCCTTTTCTTGTTCTTTCTTGGAAGAGTGTGCTCTTTGTTCTGTCTCTGAGTCTGAACTGGTATCAGAAATCTGTAACCTTTTCCTCAGGGAATTACTTCTGGGGACCAAAATTAACCTTGGCTCTGTCTCCCCCCTTTCAGGGTTTTCTCTTTCTTTGGCTCTCCGTCGTCTGACTCAGTACTGGATTCTGATTCATCAAAGTACTCCTTTTCTCTACAGTCAACTGGATTTGGAATTCTCAAAGTATGACTTGCATGGATCCAGTTCTTCAATCCAGCACACTTCACAGCTGTTGTTGTAGTCAAGATGACTTGCCTTGGTTTTCCCCACCTGGGAACCAAACAGTTTCTTCTTCTGTGTACTTTTATCCTTACCCAGTCCCCTGGGCTTCTTTTCAAGAGTGGTGGCATCCGCTCCAACCTGTTGAAACACAGAATGAACTGCGTCAGCCAGGCTTTTACAGTATTCCAATACCATGTCATCAGTTATTGTCATCAGCTTGTTGACTGGTAGAAATACATGTCTCATGGCGCGTCCCATGAGGATCTCATGTGGAATCAAACCAGTAGTTCTGTCTGGTATTGATCTAATAGTCATGAGTACTAGAGGCAAGACATCGGGCCATTTCATACCTGTGGCTAAACACATTTTCCCTATTCTGTTTTTGATAGTACCATTCATTTGTTCGACTACACCAGAAGCCTCTGGTCGGTAGGCACAATGCAGTTTTTGTCGTACATTCAATGCTTCACAATAAGTTTTATAATTTCATTATGAAAATGTCCTCCTCTGTCTGATTCAATTGTTACTGGGAACCCAAACCTAGGTATAAATTCCCTCAACAATAATTTTGCCACTGTCATTCCATCATTTCTTCTTGTTGGGAACGCCTCTACCCACCTGGAGAATAGGCATACCATCACCAAAACATACCTCAACCTGTTACAAGGAGGCATTTCAATGAAATTTACTTGCATTCTGGTGAAAGGCCCTCCCTCTTGACCTATTGTTCCTAGACTCACCACTGTCTTTCTCCCTGGATTGTATTGCTGACAAATTAGACATCTTTGACAAATACTTTCCGCCACAAGCCTGAACTTGGCATTATACCAAGTTTGTTTAAAAGACCTAATCACGGCGTCTCTCCCTATA